>NC_092140.1:28484735-29824267 GCF_043159975.1 Macaca nemestrina
CCCATAAACAGTGGTCAAGATAAAGCACACATACTCAGGCTAAAGACCCTTGTCCACCAATGAATTAAAATAAATGAGTCTGAGTATTGCTCTGAGTATAAAGCAACACCAACCCTAAGCCTTCTACCACCACCGGGTCAAGAGAGGGCCTGTCACTGAGGTAAAACTTAACTAGATCTTTTGCCTCTATCATCAAATGAGAAGGCGGAGTCCCAGAAAACTATCTTCCCTGCCCCCAACCCATAAACCTTGCCACTACTGTCAGTCTTGAAGTCACTAGAATTCATTTGTCTTTTATCCCAGGTCATAACAAGTCCTGGCACCTCCTGCATTGCTATTTGCATAATGCTCTCTGCCACCCCTGTTCTCTCTCCTTTTCCCACCCCTCCCCAGCTCTTGAAACACTACCTCACTAAACATGTCATGTGTTTATTATGTTCTTTATTTCATATTCTTCACGCTAGAATATAAACTCTACAAAGGAAGTAATCTTCAATCATTTTGTTTACCGATGTATTCTCCAAGTCCCCAGAACTGTGCCTGTCTCCTAGTTAAGGCGAAATAAATATTTGTAAGATGAATAAATCAGTGAATGGAGGACTTAGCTTTCTGGCCACTTTAATTTTTCTTCTCATGAGAAAATAATGCTAAATTTTAAATATAATGACATGTACTTATAATTAGATGTTCCCCCCTAGGTAACTGTGGGACCTAGAAAGAATAATAGCTTCAATTTCTTTGTTTTCATAGTACTATAATAATTAGCTTATTGTAGATTTTAACGAGAATTTAAATAATTTTAATGCTAAAATAAATTATATTAATATAGGGTATGTTTTATCTTTATTGGGGGTTGGAGAACAATAGCAAAGAAAAAGGCAAAAAGATATTTAATAAACAATAGTCATGCCAGTTAATAAAAGACTACCAAGTCTCAAGATATCTCTTTTCATACTTCAGTATTATATGAGAAATAAGGATTTTGCTCTTATTTCTCAGATCATAATTTTAGCTTTCTGTCTTACACACACACACACACACACACACACACACAACTAAAAACTTAATTCCATTAGAACTTGTCCATACTTTGCTATTCAGCTATCATTTTCTATGTACGCAAAACAGATTGTAGTTGTTAAGAAATTTCCAGTAGCAGGGGGCAGCATTATTTTAAAGTCAACTCTTTGTGTCCTGTAAAGGAACAGCCCAGTATTCCTTCTTGACAGTTATATCTGTATACACAGTTTGGTTCTTCATGGCAAAAGGCCACCTTCTCCATTAACAACACCAAATAAACACCTAGATGAAGTGTTTTCATTTGAAAATCTCAGTCAGTATTTTGTTGTCTTCTCTTTCCAAGTTTGAGATTTTATCTCCACATCTGTGCAGTTCTTCCCAGTCACTTGAAATTCTAATGAATCATGATAAAAACAGAGATTACAACAACTGGACAAGTTGATGCTCGGCAAATAACTTTCTGGGCAAGTAACGGTGGTCATCACCCCCACTAGTAGAGGAGCAATAGTGAAGAGTGCTTGAGTTCTTTTACAGTTCCTCTTCCACATTTCTGATGCTGCTGTCTCCATTAATTCTCCTGTTGTATTTGCTAATCATTTCATTAGAATTTTTCAAATACATTATCATTATTCTTTTTCATGGATGACAGATGGTTTTTCAGGGACATTTTATTTTTACAATAGGAAAGAAACAAATTTCATCAGATGAAAAAGCCAAAAAAAAAAAAAAATGCAAACTCACGGATCTTGTAATCTCCCCCTCTATTTTTATTTGTTGATGGGCACAAAGAAAGAAAATATATCTCTGTCAAGCAAACTTTCCATCATAATTAAACCTTTAAGCTGCCCTCTCACAGCAAATAGACACTGACATGCGAGACAGCAAGCAGTACCCACAATCCTCCCTGACTCAATGGCTTACTGGATGACTTCCAGTGGACTCAAACTAGGCTCTGAGGTATTATCTCCAGGTTACCATCCGTTTATGTTGTTTGTACTGAGGATCTCCAATTCTGATCTGATAATTTCTTTAGCAAAATACAATATATTTTTATTTTCACCCCTTGCCATAGCTCCATCTCTAAGGAGTTTCAAGAGTTCTAAAGGCAAAGAGATGGTCATACACTCATGCCTCACTGCTATTTCCACTCTTCTTTTTACCTGAGTCCCTACATTCCCATTGAAAATCTACTAAACCCTTACTTATATCTTGTTTTCTTAATGTATCCTTAAAAAAAATTCAGGTAAGTATTTTTTCTAATAAATATATTTAATGTATAACTTTCTAGGAAAATGAAATTTTTACTGCGGAGAAAATACATATTACATGACATATTAGGCCTTAATTCAGCCATATTTCTTATTGCATTATTCATGTATACTTCAAATTACAGTTATATTTTTCTCCAACAACATGATATGCTGAGCTTCAGATGTGAAAATTAATTAGTTAATGTAACAGATAATTATCGAGTGTCTACCATTCTGTAACCTCTTCTGGCCCCTTAGTATGTGTGATTGAAACAAAAGGGTAAAGATACCTACTCTAATAAAATTTACCTGTTAGAGCGGAGAGACAGAAAATTTTACATACATGTAATTTTGAAGTGCTGTTGAAAGGGCCATAGAAATAAAATCAACAAGATGAAAGATACAAGGATACAGGCCTTGGTAGAGATCAGACTACGGGAGTGGAAGAATGCAATTTTATATGTATTTGCTAAGACAGACCTCAATGAGATGGAATTTGATTGAAGGGACAGAGGATTAAGTCTGTGGGTGTTTGTGTCCATATTTTAATTTTAACTTATTTGTGCCTTTACATTTAAAGAGAGTTTCTTACATACAGTTTCATATTGCTCTCTTACCCAATCTGATAATCTCTGCCTTTTAATTGGGGTATTCAGAAAATATTGTTTAATAGAACTTTCTGGATTGATGGAAATGTTCTATTCTGCACTGTGTTACTACATGATAGCCACTGGCCACAGGTCACTGTTGAAAACTTCAAATGTGGCTAATATGGATGAGGACTCGAATTTTTAATTATTTAAAAATTTCAATTATTTTAAATTGAAATAGCCACATAAGGCTAATGGCTACCATGTTGGACAAAACAGGAGGCCTTTTAAGTTCTATGAAATTATGAATGTTTTCATTTTCATCTACCATTTCACTATTTGTTTTCTATTTTCCTCTACCCTTCTTTGTTACATTTTCTATTTTAAATTTTTTAAAGCACACTATTATACATATTTTTTTGTGAGAGAGTCTCTCTGTCACCCAGGTTGGAGTGCAGTGGCACAGTCATGGCTCACTGCAATCTCCACCTTCCGGGTTCAAGCAATTCTCATGCCTCAGCCTCCCAAGTAAGATGGAATTACAGGTGCATGCCACCACACCCAGCTAATTTTTGTATTTTTAGTAGAGACAGGGTTTCGCCATGTTGGCCAGGCTGGTCTTGAACTCCTGACCTCAAGTGATCTGCCTGCTTTGGCCTCCCATAGTGCTGAGATTATAGATGTGAACCAACATGTCTGGCCCCATTAAAAATATTTAATTCCACTAGTGCTACAAAATCACAAAATCTAGGAAAATAAACTTTAAACAATCTGCCTAACACAATTCTACAGCACTCTTTTTCTAATGTTTTATTCCTGAATACTCTTCAATCTCATTTTCAGTTGATGTTTATTTTTAATACTATGATCTGTAGAAGAAAAGTAACTTAGTATTTCCTTTAGCATAGTTGATTGAAATTTGTTTTTATTCTAAATAGTTGGGATAGGTGAAATGTGTGACTTACTGACATACTTCCAGTTTTTAGGAATGGAGCAGGTTTGCAGTGCACCCGTACAAAATTCTAATCATTGTAATGAGATTCCATCAAAAAAAAAAAAAAGAAAGAAGATAAATATGTATACACACACATACACACACACATACACACACATACATGGTGTTATGATGGCATACACCATTATTATTGAACATCGACCTGACAGAACAGAGCAGGTTTTTTGTTTTTAGAGACTAGGCCTTGTTCTGTCACCCGGGGTGGGGTGCAGTAGTGACATCTTGTCTTACTGAAGCCTCAACCTCCTGGGCTCAACCTCCTGCCTCAGCTTCCTGAGTAGCTGGGACTACATGCCCAGCTGGTGGCTCATGTTACCATGCCTGACTAATTAAAAAAATGTAGAGATGGAGACTTGCTATATTATCCGTGCTGAGAATGGAGTTTTTTTAAATCATCAGCCTTTGACAAGGTTCCAAATTCTTGCAGTTTTATAGTTAGAAGAATTCTCCACAGATTAGTGCTGGTTTTATACATTTTTAACACTGTTTTCCCTCTATTATTGACATATTTCCACTTGTGATGACAGTGCAAAAGAACCCATTTATGTCACCCTCCAACCTATATCCCTTACTTACACAATGCAATGCTAATTGAGTTGGTGCAATGTGTGATATTAGTAGTAATACCTTGGTTCTCAAAAATGCAATAGGTTCCCTTATGGGATGAGAGGATACTGTCAATGAAGTCAGAGTGAGAAGACACTACAGTTTTACCCAATATTGTATAATTACTATACTTTTATTATAGGTTTTATGTAACCATATGATCACTTTAACACATGCTAGTGTCCCTCTCATAGGACTGAAGGGACATGTACAAGTGAGGGGCTCTGAATTTTAAACTTCATTAACCTCTGCTTTTAAGAATGGACCAGAGTATTTTCTTATGATTTAGTTTGGATTTTTAGAAACATGGCCAGAAATGAGTATCCTTGTGCAAGATATTTGTAAGTGCTGTCTGGATACAAGGAGCAGAAGAAGTAGGATAGAAAAGATGTACATATCTAAGCAAGAATGAGGTCTTACTTGCCTGAATCAACCCATGGGCAGCTCTAGTGCACGAAGTACACCTTGAATTTGTCCACTTTTCTATCCTTTATGCATTCATCGATAGTCATCTGACCCAGTGACAGTGAGTTGTTGGCTGCATTCTCTGAGAAAAGTGGATAACTGATGGGTGAAGCAGGTTCTCTTTGTGGTTATCTCTTTTGATTTCACTCTGTAAAAAAGTTACTGTGAACAACCAACAATTAAGGAGTGTAGAGTTATTTGTTCGCTTATTTTGGGCACAGTATATGAATATATAATTTGGAATATTTCTGATTTCTGCAATAAAGAGGTGCCCATTCTTCCTTATTTATTTAAAATATGTATTCATATTACTACTAATTCATAGATGTTAATTTATATAACTTGGTGTATAATTGAATATTATTTATTTTTATGATCGAATTGTTCCAATTTTGGACACTGGGGGCTCTGTCACTTGGTTTCTGTGTCCTGTTGATACAACTTTGTCCATTTTATTTTGACTAAGTCTTATTTTATGTCACTATAAAATGCTCATCTTGTACAGTCTTGCCCCATCCTAGATTAAGCTGTTTCTCCAAGAATCCCTGGTTCCAAAGCTATAGCTATAGCTTTGAAATGGGAGAAGCTTTGAATGATCTGTGTGGTAAAGTGTTAGAATTGGAAGCAATTAAACTAATTGTGAGCTTAATATAGATACAGATAAGTACATATAGAAATATTTATGCACGCATGTATACAGAAGGGTTATACACATATATGTTCTAGCTCTGTCATCTGAGAAGGGCTAGCAGCAATAAGCATACTTATTGCAAAATTATTGCAATGTACCATGTTGGTATTATGTATAATACCATAATAATTATATATTATACCATAATATATATAAAACATCATAAATAATGTTACTGGGAATTAATTACATGTGTATATATGTTGTTGGTATATATATATACACATGTAATTAATTCCCAATAACATGATGTGGCTTCTCCATTGCCTATAAGGACCTCTTCGCTCTCATAAACATGCCTGATCTGTTTTCAAAGTTACACTATCCCCCAACTATCAGTTTAAAATATTTTTTTCCTGATCATTACACATACTCAGAGACTCCAGTGATAAATGATGGAAATTTCTACCTACCCACGTTCAGCATCATTAGTGTTTGGACGGCTATTACAGCTAGGCTCAAGTGTGTCAATGGTTTATATGCCATGGCATTTAGTGTATCTTGACTCAGTTCTATTTTTCAAGTAGGCAGACACTGTATCAAAAGAGTAGGATAATATTTTAACAATAAAATAAATTTTTTAAAACAAATTTTCTGGTCGAAAAAATATTCTCCAGCTCCTCAATTGCACTGTGTTTACCTTTGTTTCTAGTTGTGTCTGGTACACTAGTATGGAACGGCATACATTTATTAATCTTTTAATAAATATATATTTATGTCCTTACTGTCAGCATGAACCATTACTAGGAAGAGAGAGAGAGAGCGCGCGCGTGTGTGTGTGTGTGTGTGTGTGTGTGTGTATAGAAAGAAAAAACTGGGATGCAATGAGTGCCATCATCCTTATCCCTGCATTATTTTCTGCTTTTCTGCAGAAAGTTTCCTTTTCCTTTATGCTTGGCTATTTGGAAATGTGTTAATTTTGCATCGTTCTGAACATTTTTAATATTACCGCTGGAAGGCATCAAAGTGTGTCCTTGCAATGACAAAATACATTGAGAAGCAATTTACATCCTAAGTAATTGTGGCTGAATGAAAATGGAGATTGAAAGAAAGGTATATCAGATACTTTTTCTTTAATTGGGTAAATTTCCAGTGATTTATTTTGTGCTATTTCTTGATAAAAAGAATATTTTCCGGCCGGGCGCGGTGGCTCAAGCCTGTAATCCCAGCACTTTGGGGGGCCGAGACGGGCGGATCACGAGGTCAGGAGATCGAGACCATCCTGGTTAATACGGTGAAACCCCGTCTCTACTAAAAAGTACAAAAAACTAGCCGGGCGAGGTGGCGGGCGCCTGTAGTCCCAGCTATTTGGGAGGCTGAGGCAGGAGAATGGCATGAACCCGGGAGGCGGAGCTTGCAGTGAGCTGAGATCTGGCCACTGCACTCCAGCCTGGGCCACAGAGCGAGACTCCGTCTCCAAAAAAAAAAAAAAAAAAAAAAAAAAAAAGAATATTTTCCTTGCCAAGCAAATTTGACAGTGTAAAAGATCCAATTTATTGAAAGAAGTTCATGTAATAGCTGCACAGAGAGTGTTGGTCTCCACCCATTTCAGCACTTTTCTATGACCAGTTCCCCCTCGTGCCCTTCTCTTCTCTGTGTTCACATAAACAACACTGGTGCATAGAGTGCATGTAAATGTTATATATTAAACTAAGGCTGATTAATAGAAGTACTGGACACATCAACTATATTTACTATTTTAAGCTGTCTCAAACCTTTTTCTAACTTATGCTAAATAATTTAATATCAAAATTAATTATCACATAGAAGCAGCTTCCTGCTCTAAGCTAGCAATTAAAAACAGTGCTTTATTTATTTATTTATTTATTTATTTATTTATTTTTGCAAAGAGATTTAAGGAATTGCTAATACTAACATTTGGGTATTTTTTATTTCTTATCTAGGGCAAGCAATCATCTATTTTAAACAACTATTATAATATCTATTCAGCAGTTCATATTTTCATTAAAATATCTTTTACTGGATTTGTTTATGGTACCATTTTAAAATTTTGCTGATAGTAATAACTGGGATTGTATTAAAGTTACTGTGACATAACTGTTCAGAACATCAAGTTTACTCAAAGATTTTTGGGAGAAACACTGAACATTTAAACAAAGAAGGACAGAGAGTACATTCGCATAAATGTTAAGAATGAATTATGAAGATCTAAGTATGTTTTGACTTTGCACTCTAAGCAGGTGAGGTAGACCATATTGTGCTGTGCTAGCTTTCCATTCCCCCTCCTTACTGCTGAGGGTGCATTCCTGGAACATGCTTGAGGAGCTCTATGGAGGAATGGCCAATTTAAGAAAGCATATTGCAAGCAATATAGCAAGCAAAATGGACCACTTGGTGAATACAGGCCTAGGCAGCGTGGTTGGTTTATATACAAGTACTGAGTTTAAATATTTCAGACTATGGCCCCAGGGAAGTGTGGGGTGTCAGTGGATGATTTGCAGCATGAATCTACCCAGGGTATTTTTATCTACCAAAAAAAAATATTAAAACACCTATGAGCTAGAAATGAAAAGTAAATCACACACATACACTGTGCTTATACACGAAGAATTTCATTTAATCTAATAGTACTGTTCATAGAACCCATGCTGACAAGTATTAGGTTGATGTAAAATAATTGCGGTTTTTGTCATTGAAAGTAATGGCAAAAACTGCAATTACTTTTACATCAGCCTAATACAATATAAATAAATCTAGAATATAGCTACATTCCTATTAAGAAGTAAAACTTTTGTTAAAAAAGACCTTATTTCCAAATTAATTTTAATATTCATTCTGTACTTTGATTTTTCTAAAATATATATTCTATATAAAAATTCTACATATTTCTATGTACAGTGCAAAAGGAAATAAATACATTATTTCAAAGATCATTTGTTTGCATAGAAAATAATAATATTAAAGATGTAATAAGAAAATACTACTCTAAATGTATGAAAAAGAAAAACTCATGAATAAAGTATTTCTCTTAATGTAGAGTTTGCAGAAATACCTATTAACTCCAATTTCCAAATGTCTATTACTTACTGCTTCTGAATAATTATTCATTAATATTTTTATATTTTTCCTGTTTTAAAAATAATTTTTACAGGCCCTCTGCCTTTTTTTAAAGGCTATTTCATCTTTGGGGAGTTCTTTTGCCAAAGTCTTCCATGGAAAACAATGTTAGGAAGAATTTGTGGAGAAGATACTGAGCGTATAGATCTCTGTAATACACTGATGATTTTGCTGTATCCTTCTCCTCTCTGGAATGCAGAGTAAGTAAGAAAGAATCTATTCTTTTCATGTCTTTTGATGTAAACACTCTGATTTAATTGCCTCTAATTGGACATTTCAGTCAAATTGCAATTTCAGTTTCCTAAATCATCTTCAGCATCTATGACATGACATGCAGAAGTAAAAAGTTATCAGATTTAGTGCTATTTTATTGTTAGAAATAGCTTTCAGAAGTACATCAGTCGAGTATGTATTTCTGCGTGAATATGTGTGTGTCTCCACTCCAAAGGCTGAAGAAGGTTGTTATTTCCAATTAAGTAGAAAAATGTGAAAAGATATGGTTATAATTAGCTATTAAATTTAACTGCAATAATTACATAAAATTAATTATGTGTTTCTAAAATAGCAAGTTAAGAAATTAGCCATAAAAGATCAATTTTACATAACAAAATATGAAAGTAGGCTTCTACATGTACTTAAATTTTAGAGCATTAGTGAGGATATCAGCTAAGAAAAATTATTTTTTAGAGTCCACAATTTTTTAGAGCCCCACAATTTTTTAAAAGTCTTACAAATATTCGATGGATTCAAAAAATGAGCAAAGCAAATTTTTGTAAGGTATTAAAGATCCTATATTTTATAAAAATGAGTATTTTTGAAATATTTCCTTAAGTATAAAGGCACCAAACACTCCTGTTTATTTTGATACATTTCTTCCATTTCTTCAACAACTAGCATTTAACCAACATTTATTTTTAGATTCATTTATTTTTTGAGACAGGATCTTACTCTCTTGCCCAGGTTGGAGTGCGGTGGCATGATCATGGATCACGGCAGCTTCGACCTTGTGGGCTCAAGTTATCCTCTGACTTCAGCCTCCTGAGTAGCTGAGACTACAGGCACATGCTGCCACTGGCTCATTTTCTTTTCTTTTATGTATTTCTTTCTTCGTCTTCTCCTTTTTTTTTTTTTTTTTTTTTTTTTGGTGGAGATGGAGTCTTGCTATTTTGCCCAGACTGGTCTCAAACCCCAGGGAGCAAGTTGTCCTCCCACCTCGACCTCACAAAGTGCTGTGATTGACTACAAGTGTTAACCACTGTGCCCAGTCTTTAAGAAACATGTATAGAACACCTCCTTATCTTCTGGTAATGTATCAAGGAAATGTAATATTAAACAGAACAGACATGTTTCCTGAACTCATGGGAATAAAGGCATGAGCAAAATAAATAGCATAAATGCAAATAATATAATGCTATAATGGATTTTTTTAAAGAATGCTCTATTTGAATATGACAGAGGGAATGTTTTTAGGGTGGTCTGGGAATGCCTGTCTGAGAAAATGAGACACAAGTTGAAAAATGGGGGCAATCAACCATCCAGACATGAAATGTGTGAAGAGAAGAACAGAGCCATGCAAAGGGTCAGTTTGGAATTGTTAAATTTGAAAACTATATTGGAAGCCCAGAACAGAAGTTTGAACTGTCAGGCAAGACCCTTGAGCATGTTGATTGCATTCAAAATGTGAAAATGTATTAGAATAATTATGGCGAGAATAATTAGAAAAATTGTGGCACATACACACATATGTACATACATACGTGTCCATACATATATTTATGTGTGTAATATACACACAGATGTATGTACACACATATGTGTTGTGTGTGTGTATATATATGTAATGTGGGTAATATACACACATATGTAAAAGTAAAACAAACAACAACTTGTGCCCAAAAAGACATGAGGGAAAAGAAACCAAAATTTGGACACTTGCATAGTTAAATAAAATTAAGAATTACGGAAAGGATGCAGGAAAAAAAAAAAAGATCCTGTTTGAATAACAGATAACATGATTCAATTTGGAGTGTTATAAGCACTCAAAAAATGTATTTTAGTTTGTGTGCTTACTTTTCAAGCAATGCAAGTTCACAACACTCTTCTGAAATCCTTGGGCCAGATATGACTCAGAAAGTTGAATTGGTCAGGTGTCAAGTTAATAATATGCTTTATAAACTGTATCATGAAACACCTTTAATGAGTCTAAAGTAACACTCGAATAAAATGTATTAATATTTCAGCAACAAAATGTAAAGATATTCATGGTAAGTAAGATAAAGACTGTAAGTGACTTTGCATTAATTCAGATCTGGTTTGAAAGCTTTTCTTTTTTTCCTTTTAAATCTTTTCAGTTTTTCTGATTTGGAAGTTGAGGAAGACTTGTTATATTCCTATATTAGAAGATCTATTTGTGCTGATTAATCTGAGCCAGAAGAGTAAAGGGATGGATGATGCAGAAGACACATAGAGATCTGATAAAGTGAAAATTCTTATAGCAGCAAAAAGATGGGTTTCAATATGTTTCTGTACATTAGGGAACTCATTTTCCTCTGGGTGGTTAAAAGATTTCCAAGGAGAATTTTAGCATCGACAGTTTTAAAGGAATGAATTTTCAGCAACTCAATTTTCATGTGAACTTTTCTAAAACTATGTCGCTGAAAAATTTATCTATGCTCAGGATACATTTTTGTTCCCAAAAGAATGGCATCATTCAAAATCTTAATGTAGTACATTATCCTGTGGCAGATTACTTCTGGAGTAACAAATAGCAAGGCTATCTAACGATAATTAAACATTTCAATCTAAAGTTTCTCACTTTTCGTGTTCCATCTACATCTATTTATCTATGTGTCTGTGTATCTATGTATCTATGTATATCTATCTATCTATCTATCTATCTATCTATCTATCTATCTATCTATCATCTATTTACCTATCTATCATCTATCCTATCTATCTATAGTAAAGTCTGGCATTTAGAAAAGTAGCGTATTCATCCACGTTGAGATGTTGTGAATTAAGATATAGGTAGGAATAAAGTGTAGGACACTTTCCTTAAATGGATTTTATATTCTCCAACTATTGATTCCTTTACAACTATTTCAGTTGAAGAAGAAAAATGTCATATACTGTGATATGAATCATCATGTTTGAGAAATATCTCCTTGAGAGTTTGAGTAGTACAACAAAAAATATCTGTAAGAGATAATGAATGTTAAAAAATGGTTTTATTCCTGTGCTTGAGCAAAACCTACTCTTTTTATGTATTCTCAATTCTCAGCCCTAGAATGTTAACTTGAAAGAAAAACTCCCTCAAAGATCTAAAAGTGATGCTGATTTTTTAGAAATAACTAAAGGTTTTCAAGACCACCAAAATTTCAAGCTATGTGGGACAATTACCAATGTATGGTATGTGAGGGGAGGACTGTTATAAGTTTAGATGTCACTGAATATTTTTCACTAATGGATTTAAAGCATTTTATACTATACAAAACAATAAACTGTCTATTTTATTTTCAGTGAATTTAGTTTTCTTGGAAAAATATTTATTAAATTCTACCTCTTTAAAAAACAAATGTCAAAAGCATTTATAGATTAGCAGTATATTGATTTGTTTCTTAACTAAATATATCTTTCTCATTCAATACATCTACAGGAAAAGTTTATTATAAGTCTAATTTTATCTATAGAAAAATAAGATTTTTTGCCTAGTACTTAATTACTTCCAAAATTAGAAACAAATATATGCTCAAGTAATGACGTGTGCACAAATATACACATCTAGAAAAAAGCCAGTGACTGTAATCTTACCTCTCTTTTCTCATTTTAGGCACACATCATGCATAATTATTTGTTTTAATAATCACAAATAAAATATTTTTCAGGTTTATGTAAAACATTACTAGAATGATTATTTACATTATATCTAAGTAGTTTTAATATTGCTAGATTTTAATTATTCATATAGTTTTTGCTCTAGAATTCATTTCTTGTTTTTAATAAGCTCCTTTTAAAATGTCTTAATATATTACAATTAAAAATTTTAATTTTTATTAAATTAAATTTTTTATTGTTTATTAAAATTAATAAATTTAACTGGGCTGGGCATGATCACCTGTAATCCACCATGGCAGATGGATAATTTAAACCCAGTAATTCCAGACCAACCTAAGAAACATGGTAAAACTCCATCTCGACAAAAGAAAAAAAAATTAGCTGATCATGGTGGTCCGTGCATGCCCATAGTTCCAGCTTCTCGAGAGGCTGAGGCAGGGGTATCGCTTGAGCCCAGGAGGTTGAGGCTGCAGTGGGCTGTGATTGGACCACTGCACTCTCGCCTGGGCAAAACAGCGAGACTATATACCAATACATAAATACATAAATAAATAAATTTCGTCATTTTGTGTTAGAAAGCAGTTTTGTTTTAAATGAAGCATTTGAGGACTGGCAGATATGGCCCCTATATTGAATGGGTTAAATATAAAATTCCAGGTTTGATAAAAGTTTATTTATAGCACACAAAATACAATAATATTTAATTAAAAAATATAATAGTATGTAATGTAGTACAAAATATTTAAATTGAACTAAAATTTATTGTTGATTGGTTTCAACGTGAACCTTTGAGTGACAGAGCTATGTAAAAAACTGAGTATCATTTTGAAAGTCTCAGTAAATCAGTTTGGCAAATTTTCCAGAATTTCTAAAAAAGGATAACTCTAATCATTTAAAAAAAAAAGTCTTTGAGGTGAAATGGTGTCCAGTTATTTGCATTCAAAAAAACTAAGGACCTAAGTATGTCATAAGCTGATAGATCATTAGAAATAACATTTGATGATAGATCACCATGTGAATTTTATTGTAGAGCTAAAAATTATATTTAAATTATTGACTAACATTCCTAAAATACATAGCTCCTTGTTTAATTATGTATATGTGTATAGAAATATGTGATGTGTATACAGTTTGTTAACATTTATAGATATTGAAAAATAAACCATAAATTGTTAACAGTTTTATCAATGGCAATGTCATATTATTCCAAGTATGCATGAAACATGAACCATTTGGAAAATAATAACCACATTCACCTCTTTACAATGTGAATTTCCAATAAAATATTATGTTTAACAACTGTTTACTAAATTGTAATTTAGCTATGCTGTTTTCATAAATTGTGAGTTAACAATAATAAATTAATACATCTTTTTACCTCAACCTTTAGGCAGAAAGACAAATCAATTCACAAAATTTCAACTTATATTCATTCAACTTATGTGTTACATTGGAAAATATTTTATGTTCACATACCATATTCCTTGTAAATACACATATATTAATTAATTTGCTGAAAAAGCATAGAATTCAATTGAGAAAGTGAAAGTGACATGTATATATACAAGTTTTATGAGAAAAAGTGGAGCAAAATACAGGAGTGTTAAAGAAAATGTCTCACACTGTTTTCAAATACATAGTAATTGGTATAAAATTATTGTATCACTGAAATTTCACTGTACATTTTAAAAGATATTTACTTTTTAAAAATTATATCAAGATTGTTAATATCTCATAAATAGCACTTTCTCAACTATTTAAACCCATAGTGAAACATTTAAGATATCAACTTAAAATATCTAAGTGGGATTTTCTAAATTAAGATGTTACGTGAGCAAAAAACACTTTTGTCTATAGTGGGGGACTGGTCTTAGAACTGATAGCAGCAGAAGGCAGACAAACCCTAGGCAGATAGGAATGGGCCGCCTGTGAATCCCCACCTTCAACCCAAAGACGGTTTAAAGCCTGAAAGCCAAGCTACAAGTCTCAGATAAATCCACAGACCAGATTGAGAACCTCTCTTCCCATCTGGTGTGCTTTCCTCTGATTGATCCCCACCTTTCACCTATTTTACATACACCTACCCTTCCTTAATTGCTTTTTTACACTGTCATGCCCACCTCTGAGTGGTGACTTTGTTCTAGCCTTTTCTGTGTACTCACAAACCAATCAATCAGCATGCACTCCCCCATTCTGAGCCCATAAAAGCCCTGGACTCAGCCACACTTTGGGATTGGCTGCCTTCAGGCAACAGGGGCAGCTTCCCAACTTCAGGTAGAGTAGCAGGTTGCCCTCTCCATATTCCCTCTCTGCTGAGTGGTGTTGCTCAGTAAAACTCTCTGCCCTGTTCACCCTTCAGCTATCAGCTTAACCTCATTCTTCTTGGGTGACAGACAAGAACTCAGGACCCATGGAATGCAGGTATGAAAAAGGCAGTAACACTGTAACCCTCTGCCCTCCATTGGTGCTTGGCAGCCACCCCATGCAATGGGAAGCTGCAGTGGGGCTGGGCTAGCCCCAGAGCCACAGGCCGGAGCGGGGGCCACAGGACTGAAAGAGCTATTAACACACCCCCATTCACCAGACTGTAAACGGTAGGACTGAAAGGGCTGTTAACATGCTGTAACAACTCCTTTGGAGCTTTGGAGTGCTGGCATCCCTGTTCAGCCACCACGTGATTCCCTCATCTAGATGCTGGTGCACAGGGAGGAGGCAGGTCAGGGCATGCCTGGCCCAGCTGCTGGCTGAGTGCAGATTCTGTGGTAAGTATGGGATCTGGGCTGAAGTGTAAGCCAGGTGCAGCACTTCGGGCCAACTGGGCAGGGAGTCTCCTGTGGCGAGCCCAGGCCTGAGTGAGGCCCAGGCCAGGACACTGCCGGCCACTGAAGTCTCTGGCTGGCGAAGGGGCACCAGAAAAATCTTGTGTCAGAAGTAAAGATCATTCTTCCACTCTATCTGTGGAGAGGAAGTTTAGATGTAGACTCTGGTAAGATCGATGATTTAATTTGGTTAAAATGAGAGCGTTTCTTTTCTGAGAGCCTTCATTTCTCAAATAATTGTTATATACTATGTGCAAATTCACTCCAGATGCCCCATGAACATATTATATAAAGCAGGGGAACAGTGTAGAATAGGTTTTAATTTCATAGAGAAATATTATTGTCTTGACAGTTGTCTTTGTGTCTTATCTTCCCAAATCTTAATCTCATAGTAGAAAGAACAGTAAATAAAGCTGATGGTAATACAGAAGTGATGGTAATCACAAAGTGAGCCGAATCAATGTATCCAAAACACTAGGACTCTGTGTCTGTGTCATTTTTACAAACCATTTATTACAACTCTACCTCAATGTTCTCACTTGTCATACAAAGTATGTTCTCAAAACAATGTGATTCCAAATATATGAGTGTTTAGAGTAGTAATAGTTGGCTTAATTCTAGAGATTTTGAAATATTATAGGCTAGAAAATAGGAAGGCTATTCATAACTGAGAAAGAAACAATGTGCCACAAGATTAAGATCTGAAAAAGGAATACATACACATGCATGCACTCACACACACGTGTGTATATAACAACATGTGAGACTATTTTTCTGAGAGACTGTATGGAATCAGAATAGAAGAAATAGAGTCATCAGAAAACAAATATATGATATTTGTAGCAAACTTAAAAGTAGCATTGCATTGTTTAGGGAAAAATGCATTTATAACAAGCCTCCAAATCATACCAAAGTTAAACAAGAACACCAATTGAGAGTAATAGTTACTTCTTAGAGGGAAGGGAAGAAGAGATACAGATGAGTAACTTAGGGGCAGTTTGGGTGATTACAAGGATGTATTATATTTTAAGGTAGATAGTAGGAAAATAAATATATGTTTTATTAATAAACATAAATTAATGTGCTATCTTTATCAATATGTCTATGTCATGTATATCATTTTTAAAAAACCTTAAAACATAAATTAAGCTTTGGATGCAATCTGCAACTTGAAGGAGTTGAGACTGAACTAGACAATTAGCTAAATATTATATTTTGACACAGGCCTTTATCCAGTGATAACCAAGGTCATCCAGTTGCTGAGAGGCCAAGTGATCTCTTTGGTCTTGAAGCTTTCTCGTCGTTGTTGGTATTTGAGCTGTTTCATCGTTTCATTTGTTATTATGCAGCTTTGTAATCACAATGTATGTTAATAAATGTTTTATTTGTATTCTTTTCATTGAGCTGAATAGAGCCTTCTGATAATTTTAAATATATTTCTAGAGACTAGTGACAGAGAAAAAATGATACTTTACTGTTTATTCTAGTTACCACCAATTTAACGCTTACTATAAGAGTTGTTGATTAATATTGCTGATTTTCTCAAGATGAATCCATTTTGACTTTTAGTGACCATATTTGGAAAATTTTAGACACCTAACATTGCTAATAAACTTAGTTATACATTGAAAACAGTAAGTAATTTCTCTAGTCAACACATTAATGAAGATTTATTTTAATCAATTTTCCCATATATTACAAAAGTTCATAGTTCATCCTTTGTACCATAGCCTACGCTTCACTAAAACTTTGCAGTTTAGGAACTCTCATGCAGATTGAGCTAATATTTCTCCAAAGGCACTGTTTACACTATTTCATCTAAACAAATCTACTGATAAAAAGCAATGACTTGCTTAGTTGTCCAAAGTCGGGCAACTGGTTTGAACACATCTCTTTTTGAGCGATTTGGTGCTGTGGTCTTCTACAGACATGGTATGATCACTAAGTGTCAGGAGCGAGGTGCGGATGTGTAAAGGTTTAGTTACAGTGGGTGAAATTCTGGTTAGTGGCCCAGGTTGATTAACCCATCTTTTCCCCATTAAATAATTACCGGAAAATAAGATAGGCATTATAGAGAATACAGACTATGATACAATGCTTTATTTTCATGTAAATAATAAAGCTACTTTTGGTATTATTGGCACTGCTGTATTTTGGAATGAAAAGAGCCTATTTATTTAAAAGTGAAGAGTATATGCTCTCAGCCATTTTTCCAGAATCACGTTCTCTTTATTCTCTTTTTGTCTTTCTTTTTTTGTGCTATATTTCCTAAATGTAAATATCATAATGGGTTCTGATGTATATGTTTAAATAACAAAGAAAATTATTTTCCATCTAAATGAAGCAGGCTCTTTGGGACTCTAATTCTTCCCAGGTTCCTCTTTGTACATTAAATTGACTCTTCAAGTAAAATATACCACATGTACCAAAGCTCTGACGTCTACTGCTACATGTGTTTCTTCAAAGGCAGCACCTCACATGTTGATCTCTTTGCCATTCTAATGCTGTCCCAGGATCCTTTCTATTGGTCTTTTTGAACATCCTTTGAAGTGCCACATGTAACTGAAGAAAGTCCTGGGATGCATCAGCACGTTACGAATTCCAGCTGCAAGCAAGCTTCCTGCTGGAGCTTAGGAATTGGAAAGAGATCACAATATGCCATCCATCTTGTTAAAATAAGGGCGAAAAGAAAGTTGTTAAAGGAAAAATTGTAAGGGAGATGACTCAAAATAACCTCTATGAAACTAATATATAGGATCTGTCACAATCAGTTGAATTTAGTATTAGCTACTATATTCTTACAGCAAATGTCAAACAAAATAATGATTCTAAATCACTGTTTTTAATGCTTATCAGGATGTTTGCTTCTTTTGTTCTTTACAAATCTCATCTCACCATTACCTTTACTCCACTTTTGGATATAGGCTAAATATATATTTTTAGAAAGCATTCTTGAAAATAACAAAAACAGCAAACCTCTGTAGGTTACATATTTAAAGAAATAGCCAAACGTTAGTACTCTCAGTACCTGCTGATGTTTGTGAAGTTAGTAGACAGGCTGGTCCTGAGTGTGATGAAATGATTCATTTTCAAAATGAAGCTCACAAAATGATCAACATACTGTGTTCTTGTTCTATTTGGCCAAAGCCCAGATAATTCTGTTGTATTATATAGTGTTTGATTTGGAGTGCTTGTTTCTCTTCTTACTGTTTTTATTCTAATCATACAAAAGTGCTATCACAAAGTTTATTTTCTTTTAATGCAGTAAGTATGTAAATTGATCATCTGAATTCATGTTCAAGTTCCTCCTACCACTCTTAAAAGGATTGTATTGTGGGGAAAGTGAATGCAGATTTATCGTCTTTGTCAAGTTCATTTTCCTTCAAAATAAATTTTCTCACTTTTATTTATTAGTTTTTCTTTGTCATTCTAGATGTTCACAGAAATCTGGACCACTTCAAATCACCATCTTAGAACTCTTCATCATAGCCCATTGTTGGAGGAACTAGAAACTTGTGAGTCATACTCTGGTTTTGATTACAAAGCGTTGGACCTCTTTAATCTTAGTACATAGCTATCATAAAGAAATATACTGTCTCTATCAGTCTGAGGATTCCTATTTTCTAATTCCTGTATTAGAGGTTCCATTTTGGGGTCTTCTGTATTCTGTTTCATGCCTGTCTTGGAAAATAAATCTTAAAAGAGCTTGCTCTGAAAGGATCTGTTTGAATTAATTTATGTGTGATCATGTGTAAAAAGCCTTTATTCTACACTCTCGGCTGATTGATTGATAGTACAGATGAGTCTAAAATAACAAATTGTAAAGAATTTCACTTCAGAAATTTTCATTTGGTTAAAAAATACATAACATAAAATGATTCATCTTGACTTTTTAAAGTGCACAGTTCAGTAGTGTTAAGTATATGCCAATTACTGTGAAATACATGTCTGCAATTATTTTAGCTTGCAAATCTGAAACTTTCTACCTGTTAAGAATAAGCAGCTCACCTTTCTCCTCTTCCCCCAGTCACTGGTAACCACCATTCGACTTTCTGTCTTTATATATTTGACTACTTTAGATATCTCATATATGTGGAATTATACAGTATTTGTCCTTTTGTGATTTACTTAATTCACTTAGCATAACGTTTTTAAGGTTCATCCATGTTGCAGCATCTGACAAGATTTCCTTCATTTTTAAGACTTGATAATGTTCTCTTATATGCATACACCACATTTTGTTTATCCAGTCATCTGCTAACCAACATTTGAGTTGCTTCTATCACTTGGCTATTGTTACTAGTGTTATCATTAATACGGGTGTGCAAATATACTTTCAGACCATGCTTTCAAAAATGTTTTGGATATATACCCAGAAGTAAGATTGCTATTTCATATAGCAGGTCTATTTTAAAGATTTTGAGAAAACTCCATATCATTTTTTGTAGCAGTTGCACCATTGTGCAATCCCACCAAGAGTATACAAGTGTACTAATTTCTCCACATTCTTGCCAATTATTTTTTCTGGATTTTTCTTTTGTTTGGTTTGGTTTGGTTTTTGTTTTTATTCTGATAGCAGATATCCTAATGAATATGAAGTGCTATCTCATTGTGATTTTGGTTTGCATTTCTCTGACGATTAATGATGTTGAACATTTTCTCAAGTACTTGTTGATCATTTGCATATCATCTTCAGAGAAATGTCGATTCAAGTTTTTGAACCACCATTTTTTTAACTGGGTTATTTGAGTTTTAATTGTTGAGATGCTGTTTCTAACAAATTCTGAATATTAGTCCCTGAGCAGATGTATGATTTGTAAATATTTTCTCTCATTCCATAGATTATCTTTTATTCTGTTAATTCTGTCATGTGATACATAAAAGTCTTCAAGTTTAATGGAGGTACATTCGTCTATTTTTGTTTTATTGCTAGAGCTTTTGGTGCTATATCTGAGAAATCACTGCCAAGTCTGATGTTAAGGAGCTTTTCCCCTAGAAATTTCATGGTTTTAGTTTTTATGTTTAGGGTTTTAATTTATTTTGAATTAAATTTTGTATATGATGTGAGGGAAGAGTCCAACTGCATTCTTTTACATGTAGTATAGTTTTTCCAACACTAATTCTTCAATAGATTTTCCTTTCCTTATTGAATAGTCTTGGTATCTTTGTCAAATCATTTTACCACATACAAGTGGCTTTATTTCTGGGCTTTCTATTTTATTCTATTGGTCTATTTGTCTTTATTCCAGTATAATACCTTTTTGATTTCTGCAGCTTCGTAACATGTTTTGAAATCAGGAAACATGAGTACTCCAGTTTAGTTACTCTTTTTCTTGTTTTGGCTAATTTGGGCCCCACAAAATTCCAAATAAATTTTTGGCTAACCTTTTCATTTTTTTGCAAAAAAAAAAAATGCTGTTGAGAAATTGATTGAGGTTGAACTGATTCTGCAGATTGCTTTGGATACTATGGACATCTTAACTATATTAAGTGTTCCAAGCCATGAACTTGGTATACCTTTCTATATATTTGTGGCTTCTGTAATTTCTTTTAAAAATACTTTGTAGATTTCAGTACACAAGTCTTTCACCTTCTTGGTTAGATTTACATCTAAGTATTTTTTCTCTGTTGCTCTATTACCAATAAAATAGTTTTAGTGATTTCCCTTACTGATTGATGACTATTCATGTACAGAAATGCAACTGATTTCTTCATGTTGATTTTGCACCTGGCAATGTTGCTATATATGTTGATTAGTTCTAACAGGTTTTATTGTTGTTGTTGTTGTTGTTGGGGAGGAGTGAGTCTTTCTAATTTCCCACTTGTAAGATCTGTGAACAGAGATAATTTACTTCTCCCTTTCCAGTTTAGATGCCTTTTATTTCTTTTTATTGACTAATTGTTATGGCTAGAATTTCCCATGGTATGTTGAATAGAAGTGGCAGAGTGGGAATTCTTGCCTTATACCTAATCTTAGAGGAAAATCCTTCAGTCTTTCCCATTGAGTATGCCAGTTGTGGGCTTTTCATAAATAGCCTTCATCCTGTTGAAATCGTTTCCAGCTATTTGTAGTTGGTTTTTATCATGAAAGGGTGTTGAATTTTGTCAAATGCTTTTTCTGCATTAATTGACATTATGATGTGGATTCTTTTTCTTCATTATTTTTATGTGTATTACAGTGATTTATTTTTGTATCTTGAAACATCTGTGCACTCCAGGAATAAATCCCACTTGGTCATGGTGTATAATCCATGTAATATGCTGCTAAATTGGGCTTGCTAACATTTTATTGAGGATTTTTGCATCAGTATTTCTAAGGAATATTGGTCTCTAGTTTTCTTTGCTTGTAGCGTCTTGGGCTTTGGTATCAAGGTAATTCTGACCTTATATAATGAACTTGATAGTGTTTCTGTTTACACTTTTTGAAGAGTTTGAGGAGAATTGGTGCTAATTCTTCCTTAAATGCTTGATAAAATTATCCAGTAGAGCCATCTGGTCCTGGTTTTTCTTTGTAGGGAGGTCTTTGGCCATCGATTCAATCTCCTTACACATTATTCGTCTGTCCAGATTTTTTATTTCTTCTTGATGCAGTCTTGGTAGGTTGACTGTTTCTAGAAATATACTCATTTCTTTTAGGCTATTCAATTAATTGGTATACAATTGTTTATAACATTCTACAATTATCCTTTTTATTTTTGTGGCATCTGTTATATTATCTCTTCTTTCATTTCTGAGTTTTTTTAAATTTGAGTCTTCTCTCTTTTTCTCTTAGTTAATCTAACTAAGGGTTTGTCAATTATGTCTGTATTTTTAAAAACCCTTAGCGTCATTGAATTTTTAATTGTTTTTCTACTCTCAATTTTGTTAATCTCTGATCTTTATTGTTCCCTTCCTTCTGCCTTTTGGAAGTTTTGGGTTCAGTTTATTCCTCTTTTTCTAGTTTCTTAAGGAGTAAATTTAGGTTACTAATACTAGCTCTTTCCCTTTTTGTATACATTTACAATTACAAACTTTACTCTTAGTACTATTTTTACTTCATTCCATAATTTGCTATGTGGCATTTTCCTTCTCATTTGGCTAATTCACCAAGAAGATGGAACAACTAATGTATATTACAACTTTCCTTGTGTCTTTTTCCTTGACCTTTTGGTCGTTGAAGAGTATGTTGTTTAATTTCTACATATTTGTGGATTTCCCCCTTTTCTTTAGATATTGACTTTTAGTTTTATTTTGTAGTTATTGTCAAAGATACTTTATATGATTTCAATTTCTTTAGAATTTGTGAAGACTTGTGTTGTGGCCTAACATGTGCTCTCTCCTGAAGATTGTTCCATAGGTACTTGAGAAGAATGTCTCTTTTGGTGGTGTTTAGAGGAGGGTTCCATGTATCTGTGTTATATCCAATTTGACTGTAGGATTGTTCAATTACGCTATTTTTTCTTTTTTAAAATATTTATTTATTTATTTATTTATTTTATTTTTTTGAGATGGAGTCTTGCTCTGTTGCCCAGGTTAGAGTGCAGTGGCATGATCTCGGCTCACTGCAACTTCTGCTGCCTGGATTTAAGTCCTTCTCCTGCATCGGCCTCCTGAGTAGCTTGGATTACAGGCACGTGCCACCATGCCTGGCTACTTTTTTTTTGTTTTTAGTAAAGACGGGGGTTTCAGCATCTTGGCCAGGCTGGTCTTGAACTCCTGACCTCATGATCCACCAATCTCGGCCTCCCAAAGTGCTGGGATTACAAGTGTGAGCCAACACGCCCAGCCCAATTCCCCTAGTTTTTTTTATCTTCTGTTTTATTTATCTGCTATTGAAAGTTTGGTATTAAAATTTGCTACTAATAGTATGCTGCTGTGTATCTCCAACTTCAGTTCTGTCAAAATAGTTTCATATATTTATGTCTAGTATATAAATATTCATAATTGTTACATCTTGGTGAATTGACTCTTTTATTGTTATATAATATCATTTTGTCTGTTATAAAAATGTTTGATTTAAATCTATTTTTGTCTGATGTAGCTTCTCCTGATATCTTTTGGCTATCATATAAATAGATCAATTGTTCTTATCTTTTTGCTTTCAAGCTATGTATGTCCTTAGATCTAAAATGGGTCTCTTGTAGACAACATATATTTGGATACTGTTTTTGTTTTCATTTTTTTAAATCCATTCAGCCAATCCACAATTTTTGTTTGGGGAACCTAATCCACTTAAATTTAAATTAATTACTATTAGAGAAAGACTTGCTCTTGCCATTTTGTAAATTGTTTTCTGTAGATCTTATAAGCTTTTTGTACCTCCTTTTATC
This sequence comes from Macaca nemestrina, assembly GCF_043159975.1. Lineage (NCBI taxonomy): Eukaryota > Metazoa > Chordata > Mammalia > Primates > Cercopithecidae > Macaca > Macaca nemestrina. The sequence continues at coordinate 28,508,413 of NC_092140.1, forward strand.
TCTTACTGCCATCCTTTATGATTCATTGATTTTTTGTAGTGCTCTATTTTGATATCCTTTTCATGTCCTCTTGTGTATGTTCAAAGATATTTTCTTCGTGGTTACCAAAGCAATTACATAAAATATCTTAAAGTTATACCAATGTATTTTAAACTGAAAACAAATTAATAAACAAAAACTCTTCTCTTTTACAGCTGTACTCCCACATTATGTTATTCATGTCAAAATTACAACTTTATATCTTATATACTCATTTTCATAAATTTCTCATTTTTAATGCTTTGCTATTTATATTATATACACAAAAATTACTATAGTACAGGTTACTGTATTTTTCCATTTGTTTAACTTTCCCAGAGAATCTAATATTTCATATGACTTTGTGTCGCTGTCCACTGGACTTTCGTTGCAACTTGAAAGACTCCCTTTAACATTTCTTTTAGAGAAGGTAACGTGATAACAAATGCTTTTGGTTTGATTATGTGGAAAAGTCTAAGTTTTAATTTTTTTTTAAGGGAGAGTTTTGTCAGATACAATATTACATTTTGACAGGTTTTTTTTTTCTAACAGCTTTTTGAATATATTATTCCCGTAATGTTTTTGCTGATAAGTTTACTGATAATCTTATGGAAGTTCCCTTTTATGTGATGAATCGTAATTAGGAAAATAACTTTCTAGAATGCTGTAGTGGGGTATAATCATCCAGTATCATAAACTGGGAAGGGAACACATGAATCTAACTGCTTTTTAATCAAAAATCACTCAAATCTCCTTACTTAACACAATTTCCTCAGATCAATGGCAGAGATAACTGTCTGTGTTGGTTCTGGAGCCCTCTGAGGATTCTCTATTGTAAATTGGGCTTGCAGCTTTACCCACTACTATAATAACACTGTCTTAATCATCTACTAACCAACTTTCAAATTTTGTTGCTATTGTCGTATCTCTTGTTCTTCATTATTCTTCTGGGTTATTACTTTTAATGTTTTTTTCATTATTTTATTTGAGTTTATAAAGGAGATATTATAAGCATCTTTGGAATTAGTTATCTTAAGTGTTAATATTTCCATGTAGATCTTATAAGCTTTTTGTACCTCCTTTTATCTCTTACTGCCATCCTTTATGGCAGTAAGGATGCCTTTTCATGTCCTCTTGTCCTTTTCATGTCCTCTTGTGTATGTTCAAAGATATTTTCTTCGTGGTTACCATAGCAATTACATAAAATATCTTAAAGTTATACCAATGTATTTTAAACTGAAAACAAATTAACAAACAAAAACTCTTCTCTTTTACAGCTGTACTCCCACAATAATATGCCTTTATGGCATATTATTTTCTATGGTGTCAACAAAATATATTATGTATTTCATTTCCAGGGTCTCTATTATCAGTTCATTACCAAAAATAAGCCATTTAGTTAAAACATTCTGATTACCACTCTAGTTCTTCTTTCTATTAAGTGGTCCAAGGCCACTGTTTTAGTTTGGTATTTATTTATTTATTTATTTATTTATTTATTTATTTATCTGCTATAAGGAACTGCCTGAGACTGGATAATTTATAAAGGAAAGAGGTTTTGGCTCTTTGTTACTTTTGCAAATTTCTGTAGCCTGCTTGAATTTCTCCTCAGAAAATAGTGTTTTCTTTTCTATTTCATTGTAAGACTGAAAACTTTCCAAACTTTATGCTCCGCTTCCTTTTAAACATACATTCCAATTCCAAACCATCTCTTTGTGAATGCATAAAACTAATGCTTTTAAGAGCACCCAAGTCACATCTTGGATGCTTTGCTTCTTAGAAAGTTCTTCCACCAGATACCCTAAATCATCTCTTTCAAGTTCAAAGTTCCACAGATCTCAAGGGCAGTGGCAAAATGCCACCAGTCTCTTTGCTAAAGCATAGCAAGAGTCACCTTTTTTCCAGTTCCTGACAAGTTCATCATCTCCATTTCAGACCACGTCAACCTAGATTCATTGTCCATATCACCATCAGCATTTTGGTCAACGCCATTCAACAAGTCTCTAGGAAGTTCCAAACTTTTCCACATTTTCCTGTCTTATTCTGAGCCCTCCAAACTGTTCCCAACCTCTGCCTGTTACCCAGTTCCAAAGTTGCTTTGACTTTCTAGGTATCTTTATAGCAGCACCCTACTCTCTGCAGTACAAATTTACTGTATTAGTTTGTTTTCATACTGCTATGAACAACTGCCTGAGACTGGGTAATATATAAAGGAAAGAAGTTTAGTTGACTCACAGTTCAGCATGGCTGGGGAGGCCTCAGGAAACTGACAATCATGGCAGAAGATGAAGGGGAAGTAAGGTACCTTCTTCACAAGGTGGCAGGAAGAGTGCCAGATGAAATAGGAAGAGCCCCTTATAAAACCGTCAGATCTAATGAGAACTCACTCAGTATTATGAAAACACCATGGGGGAAACTGCCTCCATGATTCAATTACCTCCACCTGGGTTTTCTCTTGACAAATCGGGATTATGGGGATTAAGGCATTATAATTCAAGATGAAATTTGGGTAGGGAAACAAAGCCTAACCATGTAGGCTACCTTGCCACTCATAATTAACTGTTGTCATTTGGCTTCTGCCACAATGTGTTTCCATTAATATTTCTGGAATTTTTAAAACTATTTTAATGGCAGAATCCTCCACTTTCATCCATGACTTAAAGAAGAAATTACTAGAGAACCCTTCATAGGCACTAGTTTTCTTCACACCAATGCATTTGTCATTACATAGTGAAAGGGAGTGTCATCTGACACCTTCACAGATATTTTGAGGTAAGTTGTTGATTTGTATTTGGTAAAAGTCCTTCACTACTTCTATCTTCTTAAGTCTTAGATTCCTTCTAATTTTCAACAAATAATATCTGACATCTCAACTTCATTTAGCACAGGTATGAAATACACTCTAATCATTCGCTTTAGCAAACAATTTGCACCATTCCCACTCTTGAATTTATATGTTTGAAGAGTAATTTTAAGTACTTGCATATAAAAAAAATAGTTCTATTGAAGTTTGACTTATTTCCTCCTTTGCTTGAGCCTCTTCCTTCTACTTTGGTGCCAGACTTTGTTCTGTTTCCCTGGGACATACTCTTATCTAACTCTCATCATAAGTAAGGACATTTGTCTCAATGCAACCATGACAGAGGGTGTAGAATTCCTACTGCAAGGTAATACTCTTGGATTTGGATAAAGATACGTGTAGTTTCAAATAAAATTATAACAGGTGCATCAGACAAGGGGAACGGATCAGTTTTTGTTGTCAACAAAAGGTTCAGAAAGATTTTTTTTTCGTTTGCTTTATTCATAGTGTTCCCAATTTTCACTGAAAATGCTATTCCAATTCTCCGTGTTCCAATTAATACCTTGATGGTCACATAGCATTTATTGTGAAGCTGCAAAATTAATCTAGGCTTTAAACGGCAATTTGAAGGGGCAGATTCTGCATCTGATATTTTTGCAATACGAGACTTGTGGTTAAATGATCAAAGGAAATTACAGAAGCTTCCTGATCAAGTGAAACTTTTTAAACTGAAAATTTAAAATCATTAGTTTGTAATTTTCTTTCCTTAAATTGTATGTGTTACTAATCACCAGTTCCCTCCACAGACCCTCATATGTTTTCTTTTGTTAACGAAATGGCTTATTGCAGAGGCCACACACTTTACTAAAGTATGCCTTTTTTATACCCTTTATTTCAGGCAACCACAGTGATAATGTAAGTATCTAAGTTCCTAACACATCAACACATGGTAATGACTACCGGTAGCCATATACCAGTGTTAACAAAATTCTTACTGCTTTCAGAATCATCCATCTCTGAAATGAAAAACCCAGATTTGTGTTTTCTTGTGTATCTGTAGCTTGCAACAGCACTGTACGATGACTCTGTCAGGCAGATCTGTCAGTACTGAAAAGACAATTCACTCTAGCTAATTTTAAGGAGACATAATTGCTATTATAAGTTAAGTTATTAATCTAATATTAGGAGATCTGGGGGATGGGGATACATACTAATTTAAATATTCAGGAAATTCTTCCATTGCCACACTACAGAATGAAGCTATCAAACAGAGGAGCCTGCTTTGTGTAAGAAATTGTAGAATATAAAAGCTGCCTGTTGAGATAAGAAGATGTCACCACTGCTTCTGGTCCTGGAGTCACATCCACCATGACCTGATTCATATCAGCAAAATTGATGCATTTTACCTTCCTCACTGTCTCCATGACTCAATTACAAATTCAAGTCATGTACCAGTGAAACTGATTGATAGAATGTAAATCATATCCAGAATCCTAGTATACTGGAAGAGAGTTAGAGGGAATCTTGAGTAAACCAATCTAAATTATCTGCTTCACCTGATCACTTCAGAAAAAAAAAGAGAGAGAGAGAAAAGCATATTGAGTTAGTTTACAGGTAATTCAGCTGGATATGTCAGCACTGTGGCAAAGTAAGCTTCTCTGTCATTACAGCCTTACTAAGCACTAGCACTAAAGAATATGAGAGCAGGGAAATTCTCGCAGTAAGTAGAACTAGAAATTCTCTACCTTATTTGCTTTATGCCTAAAAGAATAATTGCTCTGAGGTCATTATCTGTACCAGTTCCTATAATGTATCTGATGGTCAGGACTGACGTCAGAAATTTGGAATGGCAAAAGCTGGAAAACTGGAATTAAAAGGCTGAGCTGTACATAATGGGCCACAAATCTGCATATGTACATAATTTACATTAGTGCTTTTCAAATGGTTTTAGGATACTATATAAAAGATATGTGACTGTGTTTTACTGCTGCTACTGTAGTTCCAATCTTACATCTTAATATTCTCCCAGGAGTGATTTACTGCTTCCAAAGTTGGGAAATCATTTTTTAAATGCTTATACCTCTTGCCAGAAACCATATTTACCCTAATATAATGTTTCAGATATCAAAACACTGGGAGGGAAAGGAGTGGTGGATGGCATTCACTAATAAAATAACTTACATGGTAGGGTGAACATTCACTGTAGGTCAGAGATTGTCGTAAGTGCTTCACATATTTTACTTATCTAATATACACAGCATTCTGTTAATATTCTGTTCTGCCCAGCATGAAAAGGCAGGATGGGTACTCCTACATCAAAAATTCAGTTCAGATGTTGAGACTGATGCTGCTACATGCTCACACCAGGAGGATAGGAAAAGGTTTTCTGCAAATATAATTGAGTCTGAAGGAACACGAAGTTCTCTCAAAATGTCTTGAAAGAGTGAAGAAAGAAGAATGGCTTAAGATTTTTTTTATGAATAGGGGTATGACTGGGGTAAGAGTTCCTCTGCATGGGCAGGTGCTTAGATTATGTGATTCTTTTATCAGCAGCAAAGGATGGAGAACCTAGACTTTCTCATCAGCTTGTGCATGTGTGGGGAACAAGGAAAAGAAGGTGGTGCAAAATTAAAAATTGATAGCAGTCAACTATGAAAACATGGTTACAGATTCTTTATTATGCTTCATCCTTGCTTTTTGACTGCTGATTTTAACATGCCATATTGCATTTAATTGAATTTGGATATGTTTAAATCAGCCAGTATGATGCTCTATTATGCCTGCATCCTGAGGTGAGTAAGGAAGGTGAAAGTTCCCACTGAATGCCTTATTAAGATCTCAGCATTGTGTATTTCGATAAGTGAAATGTTCTATGATGCCTGCATCCTGAGGCAGGTAAGGAAGGTGAAAGTTCCCACTGAATGCCTTAGTAGGATCTCAGCATTGTGTATTTCGAGAAGTGAAATAAGTGCCTTGGTCACATCAATAATATTTAGAACTCTGAAATAGACAAATGTGTTTTGGTGAGATCTCATATTTTGGCTTTATATTTAGCCTATGTAGAGATGTTTATTAAGTTGATTTATATTTCGGGTTTCTATAAAGCAGGAGATTGCCAGAATTCTTCTCCTTAATGGAGGTAACTTTTATTCAGTGGCTCAAGAATCTGTAAAAATGTTCACGTGGGATTGATTGTTAGCCAGGGCATCTAGTGCTGACAGCTGCCTGAAATTTGGCCAATTGTGTCATTTGGGTCTGGTCTTTTACCAGAAAAGTCTCATTTAGGGGATGAAAAGCAGAAGGAATGAAAAACAGCAACTCTTCACTGAGTTCTATCACATTCATGGGTTCAATACTATCCACAAAGTGTAAGAACTCATTCCAGTAATCTCAAGAGACTCCCCAGGGTAGCCATGAGGTCTGGCAAAAGCTTACTCGTTGAACACCATGGAATCTGACAAAATACTAAACTGAGGGGAGGCCAACCACTTCCCATAAAAGGGATATACCGGAAGGTGCAGGTTTGGTCCATCTGGTATCAAGGAGGCCTTGGCGGCCATGCAGAATGTGTGAGTCATTGCTTCCATGACCCGAGGCACACAGAACGGCAGGGTAGGGAGACTCACAAGTTCAGGGACTGTGAGAGCTTCTTTTTCCAGGAGAACATAGTGTGCAGCCAGCAACTGCCTCTCTAAGAGAGTATATTGTGGGAAAAGAAAGATAATGTTGGGTGGGGCGGGGGAGGATTCCCATGTATGGGAGGGTTAAGGGAGACAACTGGAAGATATTCAAAAAAAAACAAAGGGAAGGGAAAATGATGACAGAAAAACAAACAAACAATATGGGATAGAAGGAACAATGGTATAAAAAGGATAGAATGATGTACCAAATTATTTTTTAAAGAGGGTCATTTAGTTGAGGGATGTCCTGAAAGATAATGTTCAACACGAATAGAAATAATTTTATTAGAAGTGGTAGATGTGGAAATAGGTTTTTATTTGAGGTATAAATGTTGAATAAACAATTTAAGAATAAAAAGATAAAAATCAAATTATATTTAAGAAGGACATGGGTTTCAGTAAAGATTCCTCATATTTTTTCTTTTTGGGGGTATATATATTTTAAAATAAATTGTATTGTGTATATTTAAGGTTACAACATGATGTTATAAGATACATTTTTTATTACTTACAAAAATTTAAAAATTAATGTTTACTTTAGACATATAGAAACTACAAATTAGAAATTATGAATTCTATTCTCAAACTTAAACACTGCTAACAGTTTCATATATATCTTTCCTGAAATACATTCTCATTTATGAAATTCTATTACATATACTGCTCTGACAACAGATGCTTCTGACAAGCTATCAGGGCCAATAGATACTAATACATTATCATTTCAACATACTTTTATTTTGTTAGACTTACAAAATATTTTTTTATTTTTATTTCTTCTTCCTGTGTTTTTGTGATAATAATTATTTATAGATCAAACCTATTAGCCTATTTTCCCCATTATTCCCTTAGAAAAAAATTAGCAAAGAGTGCATATACACCCACATATGCCCAGGTAACAATTTTTTTCACTACGAGATGTGAATGCTTATAAACTGGAAATAAAGACCCAGAAATGAAAATTACTCTTGGTAGAAGCAATAAAATACATGCAGTTAGGTCTCTGAGGAAATAGGTGAAATTCTGATTCATGAAATAAAGGAAAAGACTAGGCTTAGATAGAAAAAGGATATTATTTTACTGAAAGGTGAGAAAAATGTAAGTGGTTACATGTGCATGTAAAAAGTTGAGAGAATACTTGAAAACAATATTCTCTGCAAATAGCAGTTCCATAGTTAGGATAGATATCTGAGGAAAAGTGAAATTTTATTATTGGTAGACAGGAAAAAGGTAGGAAGAAAAAGAGAACTGGCAATTAAAATGAAATAAGAAGTGATGGGATAAGATGTATGTGAAGCTTCACATAGTGAAACGTTGCTTTTGATTTTCCAAAGTGTTTTAAGGACCTAGAGTTAGGAACATTGACACAGTTTATAGGTAAAGGAGCACAACACAATTTTTCTCTTTGGAGTATAGTCTGGAGAACAGTTGATGTGATATAACTGTAGTCAAGGCCAGAAAAATGAGAAAATGAAAAAAGATAATAGGATTGGGAGAATGATGGAAAGACAGAATTTAAAAGTGGGATGCTTTCATCTATAAATACAGAAAAATAAGTAGGCAGAAGAAAGGAATTGTATGGCCTTCCAGATGCTGGGTAAATTAATATGTCATGGAGCTTATAAAAAAATAAAGGAAATAATCGCAGATCAAAATATTTGGTTTAAATGTTGAGCAACACTCTGTTTCAGCAACCTTAAAAGCTAAATTTTAAAAATCAGGTGTGTAAAGACATGTAAGAGTCAAGGAAATAATAAAGACAAGATGAAGAAGAATTCCAGAGAAGGAAGAGTTCTTTCTAGATGAGCTGGCGATCACCAGGCATTTTGTTCCTAGGAGTAGGTGCGCCCAGACAGACTCCACTTGAAAGGGAGAGAAACCAGCAGAGCTTGTGGTAATCACTCGGAGCTAGCTGTCATTTGAAAATGGAAACCACGAGGCCAAACTCATAATCATATTTTCCTTTGCCTAAAACACAGCCCTTATTTTAGGTTGTGGGTGAAGAGTTTGGTTAGAAGCTAAAAGACGGAGCGAAGTTTTCTGCAGTCTCATAGTGCTTGGCAAGCAAAGACCCCCTAGAGGGAGGGATTCTGCCACAAGCACATGGCCAGTCTTCCTGTCTAGGCATTTGCCAGAGTTTGAAGCTGCCTGAAACAGGAAATTAAGAGCTAAGCTCAAAACTTCCAAAGGGAACAACTAAATCTCTTTCATTCTTCCAGGGATGAAGAGCCACAGCACCAAGCACTGCTGAATCCACTGTCCAGGACACCTTCACTTAAGGGACAGAAGTGAATCCCCCTCTGATCAAGGTTAGTGTTAATGTAATCAGCAAAACAAATGATGCTTAGTACAATTAATCTTATTGTAAAATGCAAGTAATAAAACCAACCTCATTAACTTTTGTAAAAATTAAACAAGAAAAATACTGTGTGTGTCTATATATATACACATATGTATACATGTACATGTATCTGTAAGCATATATATGTTTAAATAGATAGAAGGATATTCTTATCAGGAGAGCTCTGCCTCCCAACCTAAATACCTCTAAAGGTCCAACCTCATAACACTATCATATCGGGAATTAGGTTTAAACGTATAAATTTCGGGAAAGCACAAAGATTCAGACAATGACACAGACTGAGCTAACAAAAGCACAGCGAGGTTTCCAAAGATGAGAATTGAAGAACCTGGACAATGTAAGATTCACACTTCATTCTAAAGAAAGACTCTTTCAATGAATTATATCCAAGTAAATATCTTCAAATTCCTTAGAAATTAATAGGACACTGGGCGCAGTGGCTCACACCTGTAACCCCAGTACTTTGGGGTTACAGCACTTTGGGAGGCCGAGGCAGGTGGATCCTTTGAGATCAGGAGTTCCAGATTAGCGTGTCCAACATTGTGAAGCCCCGTCTCTACTAAAAATACAAAACTTAGCTGGGCGGGTGTGGTGTGCACCTGTAATCCCAACTACTAGGGAGGCAGAGGCAGGAGAATCACATGAACCGGAGAGGCAGAGGTTGCAGTGAGCCGAGATCACGCCCCTGCACTCCAGCTTGGGCAACAGAGCATGACTCTGTCATAAATAAATAAACAAACAAACAAAGCCATAGGAGAGGCAGCAATATCTATAGTTTATTTTAAATGTGTGTAGCAAAATGTACAGGCATACCTCCTTTCATTTCACTTTGCTTTATTGCACTTCACATATTTTGAATTATTTACCAATTGAAGATCTATGGCAACCCTGCTTCTAGCAAGTCTATCAGTGCCATTTCTCTGATGTGTTTACTTTGTGTTAATGTGTTTACTTTGTGTTTCTATTACATATTTTGGTAATCTGAGCAACATTTCCAATGTTTTTGTTATTATTACATCTGCTATACTGATTTGTAATTAGTGCTCTTTGATATTACTATTGCAGTTGTTCTGAGTGCCATATCCATGCCCATATAGGACGACAAGCTTAACTGATAACTGCTGTATGTGTTTTGACTGCTTCAGAGAATGATCATTGCCCCACCTCTCTACTTCCCTCTCTACTTCTTCACAGGCCACCTTATTCTATTCCTAAAGACACAGCAATATTGGAATGAGGGCAGTTAATAACCCTACAATGACTTCTAAATGTTCAAGGGACAGAAAGGGTTGCATGTGTCTAACTCTAAATAAAAAATTAGAAATAATTAAGATTAGTCAAAAAAGCATGTAGAATGCCAAGAGAGGCCACAAGCTAGACCTCTTGTGACAAAAAGTGAACCAAGTTTTCAATGCAAAGGAAAAGTTCTTGAAGGAAAGGATAAGTGCTACTCCAGTGAACCCAAGAGTGATAAGAAAGTGAAATGGCCTTATTGCTGATATAAAGTTTTAGTGGTCTGGGTAGATTAAATCAGCCCCAGCATTATCTTCAGCTAAAGACTAATACAGAAAAGGACCCTAACTCTCTTCCATTCTCTGAAGGCTGAGAGAGGTGAGGAAGCTGCAGAGGAAAATTTAAAGCTAGTGGAAGTTGGTTCATGAAGCTTTAGGAGGAAAAACAAAAAATTACCTCTGCTAACGTAACAGTGTAAGGTGAAGAAGCAAGTGCTAATGTAGAAGCTACGGCAAGTTATCCAGAAGACCTAGCTAATATAACTGATTAAGGCAGATGCACGAAACAACAGATTTTTAATATAGATGAAACAGCCTTATACTGGAAGAAGATGCAATCTAAGACTTTCATAGCAAAAGAGAAGTCAATGTCTGGCTTCAACGTCTTGAAGGACAGGTTAACTCTTGGGCTAATGCAGCCAGTGTCTTTAATTTAAAGCCAATGCTCATTTGCCATGCTGAAAATCTAAGGGCCTTTAAGAATTCTGCAAAATTCACTCTAAAATATAACAACGAAATTCCACATGACAGCACATTTGTTTACAGCTTGATTTACTGAATATTTTAAGCCAACTAGTGAGATCTGCCACTCAGGGAAAAAACAATAAAAAGACTGCTTTCAAAATATTCCTGCCCACAGACAATATACCTAGTCACCTAAGAGCTCTGATGGAGATGTACAAAGAGATTAATGTTGTTTTTATGCTTGCAAACACAACATCTATTTTGCAGCCCATGGATCAAGAAGTAATTTTACTTTCAAGTTTTATTACCTAAGAAATAAATTTTCTAAGGCTATAGCTGCCGTAGATCATGATGGATTTGATGAGTCTGGTCAAAGTAAATTGAAAACCTTCTGGAGAAGATTCACCATTCTAGATGCTGTTAAGAACATTCATGGTTTGTGGGAAGAGGTCAAAATATCAACATTAACGGGAGATTGGAAGACGCTGATTCGAACCTTCATGGTTGACTTTGAGAGAGGTTCAAGATTTTTGTGGACGAAGTAACTGCAGATGTGGTAAAAATGGCAAAATAACTAGAATTAAAAGTGGAACCTGAATATATTACTGAATTTCATCATCAAATGTTAATGGATTCGAAGCTTTCATGATCTAAGAAAGTGATTTCTTGAGATGGAAGCTACTCCTGGTGAAGATACTGTGAACATTGTTGAAATGTCAATAAAATTTTTTGATTAGTACATAAACTTAGTTGATGAAACTGCCCCAGGGTTTGACAGAATTTTCTCCAATTATGAAAGAAGGTGGGGTGGGTCATGCCTATAATCCCAGCACTTTGGGAGGCTGAGGCAGGTGGATCACCTGAGGTCAGGAGTTGGGGACCAGCCTGGCCAACATGGTGAAACCCCATCTCTACTAAAAGTACAAAAAAGAAAAAAAATTAGCTGGGTGTGGTGGTGGACGCCTGTAATCCCAGCTACTTGGGAGGCTGAGGCAGGAGAATTGCTTGAACCCAGGGAGGCAGAGGTTGCAGTGAGCCAGGATCGCACCATTGCACTCCAGCCTGGGCAACAAGAGTGAGACTCTTTCTAAAAAAAAAAAAAAAGAAAGAAAGAAAGAGAGAAAGAAAGGGAAGGAGGGAGGGAGGGAGGAAGGAGGGAGGGAGGGAGGGAAGGAGGGAAGGAAGGAAGGAAGGAAGGAAGGAAGGAAGGAAGGAAGGAAGGAAGGAAGGAAGGAAGGAAGGAAGGAAGGAAGGAAGGAAGGAAGGAAGGAAGGAAGGAAGGAAGGAAGGAAGGAAGGAAGGAAGGAAGGAAGGAAGGAAGGAAGGAAGGAAGGAAGGAAGGAAGGAAGGAAGGAAGGAAGGAAGGAAGGAAGGAAGGAAGGAAGGAAGGAAGGAAGGAAGGAAGGAAGGAAGGAAGGAAGGAAGGAAGGAAGGAAGGAAGGAAGGAAGGAAGGAAGGAAGGAAGGAAGGAAGGAAGGAAGGAAGGAAGGAAGGAAGGAAAAAGTTCTACTGGCCGGGCATGGTGGCTCATGCCTGTAATCCCAGCACTTTGGGAGGCCGAGACGCGCGGATGGATCACCAGGTCAGAAGATCCAGACCATCCTAGATAACACGGTGAAACCCTGTCTCTACTAAAAACATACAAAAATTAGCCGGGTGTGGTGGCGGGCGACTGTAGTCCCAGCTACTAGGGAGGCTGAGGCAGGAGAATGGCTTGAACCTGGTAGGCGGAGCTTGCAGTGACCAGAGATCTCACCACTGCACTCCAGCCTGGGCGACAGAGAGAGACTCCCTCTCCAAAAAAAAAAAAAAGTTCTACTGTAGGTAAAATGGTGTCAATCAGCATCACATGCTACAGAGAAATCTTTCATGAAGAGTCCATCAATGTGGCAAACATCGTTATTGTCTTATTTTAGAAATTGCCACAGCCACTCTAAGCTTTAGCCACCACTACCCTAATCAGTCAGCAGCCAATAGCATCAAGGTGAACTCATCCACTAAAGAAAAGATTATTATTGCTGGAGGTTCAATTGATTGTCAGCATTTTTTACAATAAAATATTTTAAAATTAAGGTATGAATATTGTTTTCTAGATAATGCCATAGTACATTTAATGTACCTCAGTATAGAGTAAATATCATCTTTGTATGCACTCATGAATCAAAAAATTTGTGTGACTGTTTTTATTTTGACATTGGCTTTATTGTGGTGATCTGGAACTGAACCTGCAATATCTCTGAGGTATGCCTGTATGATGTTTTTATTTCGTGGTATGTTTCATCATGTACAGGAGTATTTTATTAGTGTAATAGTAAAGACACAAACAAAGAGTCTCTCCCATTATTATTGTTCCTCAGTTGGGCAAATCCTTTAGGATAATTGCTGTTGAAATTATGGTTTTTAGATTAAGAAAATTTGAGTAGCTACTGCCAAAGAACCTAGGTATATCACAATACATATATGTATTATTAGATCACCTGTGACCTAATAAAAATGAGGCCAAAACATGTTTTTTGAAGTTGTAAAAAAGGATCTATGTCATTTCTGTGAATCACATGCTTTACAGTTGGAGACTCAGAGTAAACAGAAGCAGCCAAATATCCCTGATCCCTTCAGACTAGTTTTTTTCAACTGTACAAATAAAAATGCTTTTTTATTAAATTTTTGTCAACTACATTTATCTATTATTCCAAGAGGCAGGAAATTGATGAAAGAAGCATTTGAAACAAGGAAACAGTTTTTTTCTTTAAAAAAAAAATAATTTCAACTTTTATTTTAGATTCAGGGGTTACATATGCAGGTTTGGTACCTGGGTATATTGCATGATTCTGAGGTTTAGGGTATGGTTGATCCTGTCACCCAGGCACTGAGCATATGTAGTACCCAATAGGTACTTTTTCAATTTGTCCCCTTCCCTACCTCCCTCCAGTAGTCCCCAGTTTTTTGTTGCCATTTCTGTGTGCATGGGTACCCAAAGTTTAGCTCCCACTTATGAGAATATGTAGTATTTTATTTTCTATTCCTGCATTCATTCATTTAGGATAATGGTCTTCAGCCACATCCATGTTGCTGCAAAGGACATGATTTCATGCATTTTTATACCATGGAGTATATGTACCACGTTGTCTTTATCCAGTCTACCATTGGTGGACACCTAGGTTGATCCCATGTCTTTGCTATTGTGAGTAATTTTACAGTGAATATGTGAGTGCATGTATCTTTTTCATAGAATGATTTACTTGCTTGGATATATATCCAGCACTAGCATGGAATGTTTTTCTGTTTGTATCATCTGTGACTTCTTTCAGCAGTGTTTTGTATTCCTCCTTGTAGAGATTGTTCAACTCCTTGGTTAGATGTATTTCTAGGTGTTTTTTTGGTGGCTATTGTAAATGGGATTGCATTCTTGATTTGACTCTTAACTTGAATAGTATTGATGTACAGAAATGCTACTGGTTTGTACATCGATTTTGTATCGCGAAACTTTACTGAAGTTACTTATTCATTCCAGGAGCCATTTGGCGAGTCTTTAGGGTTTTCTAGGTACAGAATTATATTGTCTGTGAGGAGAAGTAGTTTGTCTTATTTTCCTATTTAGATGCCTTTTATTTCTTTCTCTTTCCTGTTGCACTGGCTAGCACTTCCAGTAGTATGTGGAATAGGGTGGTGAAAATCGGCATTCTTGTCTTGTTCTAGTTCTTAGAAGGAGAATGCTTCTAACTTTTGCCCATTCAGTATGATGTTGGCTGTGGGTTTGTCATAGATTGCTGTTATTATTTTCAGCCATGTCCCTTTAAGACCTAGCCTGTTGAGGGTTTTTATCGTGAAAAGATGTTGCATTTTGTCAAAAGATTTTTCCACATCGAGGGCGTCAGAAACATGATATCTGATAGGTAAGGCTAGAGCAGCATGGATAATTGGTTCCAGACAATGCTTTGAGATTCAACGACTATATATTGGAAATGAAGTGTCTTCATATTACCATCTTAGCACAACTTACAGCTACAGAAAATGATCTTCACACCTACTTGCAAATGAAAACTTGAGTTAGAAATAATTTGCATGAAATGAGTAAATATTTTTAATCACTAGCATGTATATATAATATATATAACATTATTGCTTGTTTTCTATTTTTACTGACTTAATATAAATTATTATTTGTACCATATATTTGTTTTTGCTCTTGTATACAGAAATGTTAATAAACACATTATGAACAGACTTACATGAATGGCATTCAAGATTTATTTTACCTGCCTATCCATTAACTCTGTGAAATCAGCACCTTAGATTCTTAGTTTTATTTTATAACTATAATTTAACTCCAAAAGCAACATAAATTTTCTCATATATTTAAATCTATCATGCTTAAAATTGAATCCAGAATTCTGGAAGAAAATAAGTAGGGTGGTTTATGAAAGCACAGAGACCAAAATTATACTACACACACACACACACACGTGTATCGTAATCCAAAAGGGGTTAAAACTACTTATAATTGGCTGGGCATGGTGGCTCGCGCCTGTAATCCCAGGACTTTGGGAGGCCAAGGTGGGCAGATCATGAGGTCAGGAGATCGAGACCATCCTGGCTAACAAGGTGAAACCCTGTCTCTACTAAAAATACAGAAAAAGTTAGCTGGGCATGGTGGTAGGCGCCTGTAGTCCCGGCTACTTGGGAGGCTGAGGCAGGAGAAAGGCATGAAGGAGAATGGCGTGAGTCCCAGGAAGCAGAGTTTGCAGTGAGCCAGATTGTGCTACTGCACTCCAGCCTGGGCGACAAGAGTAAGACTCCGTCTCAAAAAAAAAAAAAAACAAAAAAAAAAAAACTACTCGTAATTAACAATAACACAATAAACATAAAAAAGCAAAGCATTTTTATTTGGACACTTAAAAAAACCTAGCCTGAGGGTCAGAAATTATGTGATACTTAATTTACCTTGATCATGCAACATTCGACATAAAACAAATAAACTATTGTTGAAACTCGGGCGTTGCTTTTTATGGATGATCAAAGTAAGTAGTTTCTTGAGATGGAATCTATTATTGGTGAAGATGAACTGAACATTGCTGAAATGTCAACAAAATATTTAGAATATTGCATAAACCTAGTGGATAAAGCAGTTTGAGAGGATTTTTTCCAATTTCGAAGGATGTTCTACTGTGGGTAAAACGCTATCAAACAGCATTGCATAGCATGCTACAGAGAAATATTTCGTGAAAGGAAGTGTCAATTAGTGTTGCAAACTTCAATGTTGTCTTATTTTAAGAAACTGTCACAGTCACCTCAACCTTCAGCAACCACCACCCTGATCAATCAGCAGCTATCAACAATGAGGCAAGAAACTCCACCAGCAATACGACTCCCACTTAGTAGAGTTTCACAAGATTGTTAGCATTCTTTAGCAACAAGCAATAATTTATTTCTAAATTAAAATATTTATATTGGTTTTTAGACATAATGCTATTGTACTCTTTAAAAACTACAGTATAGTGGCCAGGCACGGTGGCTCATGTCTGCAATCCCAGCACTTCGGGAGGCCAAGGCAGGCAGATCATGAGGTCAGGAGATCGAGACCATCCTGGTAAACATGGTGAAACCCTGTCTCTACTAAAAATACAAAAAATTAGCTGGGTGTGGTGGTGGGTACCTGTAGTCCCAGCTACTCAGAAGGCTGAGACAGGAGACTGGCATGAACCCGGGAGGCAGAGCTTGCTGTGAGCCAAGATGGTGCCACTGCACTCCAGCCTGGGCGACAGAGCGAGACTCTGTCAAAAAAAAACAAAACAAAACAAAACAAAAACAAATAAACAAACAGAAAAAACTAAGCATAACTTTTATATGGACTAGAAATAGAAAAGATTGTTGTGCACTTTACTGTGATATTTGCTTTATTGCACTGGTGGACCTAACCAGCAATATCTCTGAGGTTTTCCTGTACTTCGTTGAGCATTTGGCAATCACCTTATCCTTCAGGATTAGTTTGATTTTTGCAGGGGCAAATCTGGCAAATTAATCAGAAATATCAGTTACTAGTACCTTTGCATCCTTTAGCATTGAAGGATGACGTTGTTTCCTGGCAGTTTCTATGGGATTGTTACTATTTTGATTTAATACCCATTTCAGAGGCTTCCATCTAGCAATTCTGTTTAGATTAGCTCTTAATTTATGGCACAAAGAACCAAAATGGTGGGATTGTATGATTTAACAAGTATGTTTATTCTAATAATGCATTTGGGGACTGGGTTAATAAATGACTACCCTGTAGCTCTGTAGATAGACCCAGTTTACCCACTGTGATCTGGGCCAAGCGTAACATTTCATTTATTACCTGATTATCATATACCATAACATATCTTCCTAGGTCAGGAACCAATACTGAAATATTCCACATATGAAATATATCTAATTACACTGCATATTCTGAGACTGGATAATTAACCACAGGAGATATTTGTAGTGCCAATGGAACCACTGTGAGTCAGACTCAAGCCAGAATTAGCTTCAACTATCATCTAACCTGCACAAGTTTTCTCTCTGATTCATGGCCTATGTTGGATTTTAGATTACTGAAGATCAGTGTCAATTTACAGCCAGCATCTAACAACCCCTGTATTGGTCCATTTTCACATTGCCATAAAGAACTATCTGAGACTGGGTAATTTATGAAGAAAACAGGTTTAATTGACTCACAGCGGGAAGCACGGCTGGGAGACCTCAGGAAATTTACAATCGTGGCAAAAGGGCGAAGGGGAAGCAGGCTCAGTCTTCACATAGTGGCAGGAGAGAGAGAGAGTGAACGGGGAAATGCTCCACACTTTTAAACAACCAGGTTGTTTTTAAAAAACCAGGTTTTGTGAGAACTCACTCACTATCATGAGAACAGCATGGGGTAAATTCGTCCCAATGATCTAATCACCTCCTACCAGGGCCCTACCCTAATACTGGAGATTGCAATTGAACGTGAGATGTGGGTGGGGACACAGATGCAAACCATATCAACCCCTAACAGCTCTGAGCATTTCATGTCTCTAATGTATAGTGGATAGGACAAATTTACGGTGTGCATGAGGTGTGTTATAGAGTACCTTCAGAGTTTCGGGATTCCCCCTTACCAAAGGTCTGTTGGTCTGTGATCTGTTTAAGTGAACAGGTAAGAAGCCATGAATCTCCACTCTATTGGTTCAACTTCTTTGTCTTCATATTAAACTTATAATAAACATCATTTTTATTATTTGCAAAATGTTATGGGAAGCCATAATTTAAAGTTTTTCTAATTCTTACATATTTCTTGACTCTATAACCAATTAGCCATACACTCAGATGACTGATGGCTTGCATTTATCTTTGCCTTTGAAGGTTAGCAGTACCATTTGGCATCTACTGTGCTAGGATCCCATTATTCCCATTGATAGTTGGAAACTCAATTCATTGCAACATTGTCCAACATCCTCTATGGCCTACAGAAGTCAGTAAGTAAGAAGTCAGTAAGCTCAGAGGTGATTTTCTATCCTTTCAAGGATGCTCAAGTGCCTTTGGAAATATTCACTTCACTCCAAATTACTCCTTTTCTGTTGGTCATTTGTTTCCTTCTGAAAAATTTACCTTTGCCTATATAAATAGGTGAGGGCAAACAACTTTTTAAAAATTTATTTCTTCTTCCGTACTATGGATAAAATTAAAGATAAGATAAAATAAAAAATTTATCTTATACGTACTAAGATAAAATAAAAATTTATATCTTCTTCCATACTATGTTTTGTATTTCTGTGACTGGGATATTTTGAGATCTAAATCGCACTCTAGGCTGGAGGTAATTAGGGCTTGTGGGTTGGGATCCTGAAGAGTTTTGGTTGCGTGGCAACTGCAGTTGGTGAAGTCCTTGGAAGTTGTTATGCAGGGATGGTGAGTTCCCTCCAATAGTGACACAAAGACTATTTGGCTGAGTTTCAAGTGTCCGGGGGGGCTTAAGGCTTTTAATCTTATCTGATTCTTTACAAATGTTCCCCTTCCATGTATCAAGACCCCAATCCTTGCTTGCCACTGACTTTATATTAACTAACTTAAGAGGTCAGATAGGGTTGAGATTATTACTAATGCCACAACTCTGAAACACTCAAAAGGCCCTGGGATTGCTATACGTGTATCCACGCTTTGGATACAAGAAATAAAGCATTCCTTCAAAGCTACCATCAAGGCTTTTTAATAATTTTTGTTGAAGCTGTAGTTGTTGCCTTCACTTAGCACTTCAGGTCTCAGGTTCAGAAAGATGCCTCATAATTAATGTTCAGGTTCACTATGCAAAGATGAATTGGGAAATGGAGATCCATCCTCAGAGAAACTGAATGGTTTAGATTTAGACGTTTTGTGTCTGGGTCTTTCTTTGTCACTAAGCATATAGTCGACAAAAGCACATACTGGCATTTGAAAAAAGTGGTGTGTGGCAGGAGTTTTCTGTCTCTTTTCATGAGGTAGGGTTTTTGTGGGTCTCCATCGGATCCAGGCTTCATGCAGTGAGCCTAACTTTAATCTTGTTTCTGGCCATGGGAAGCAAACCAGCACAACCACTGCACAATTAGAGCTCAGAGATCTGTGACCTTAAAACCTTATCTCTGACTCTAGTAGGAATTTTTCTGTCATACACAGTTCTATTTTGCTTTCTGTAGCTCAGCTGTCTTAGGTATTTTTCTTCATTGCATTTGTTAAGTAAACATTATATGTTGAGACATAGGAGATTATTGTCAGAGTTGATCATTTTGATTGGAGGTATGTACATACATTTTATTGATGGGTGGAAATTCATAATTTTTCATTCAGAATATTGAAATAAAATTCAGCTGTGTCAATATGTCCCCATCGCAATGTAACATTTGTTAACTGCATTCACCATTTATAGTTACTATTAAGATTAAATAAACTACCCAGGTTATTAGTTTTCTATTGCTACTGTAACAAATTACTATAAACGTAGTGGCTTAAAATAACACAAATTTGTTATCTTTCAGTTTTCTATGTCAGGAGTCTGAACTAGGACTCACTGCCTAAAATCACGGTACCTGTAGGGCTGCATTACTTTCTAGAGGCTTTGGATATAATTCATTTACTTGCCTTTTCAGCTCCTACAGGCCACCCCTAGTCGTTGTCTTGTGGCCCCATTCCTTTATCTTCAACACCAGCAAGATCAAGTTGTCATTTCTCTGAGCCTCTTTCTCTCCCATCTCTCTGATTCTGACATTTCTATCCCTTCTTCCCTATATAAGGATCCTATGATTACATTGGTTCCACTGGGGTTAACCAAGGATAATCTTCCTATTTGAAAGTAATCAAATTAGCAAACTTAATTCCATCTGTAACCTTAATCTCCCCTTGTCATGTAACAGAAAGTAGTCACAAATTCTGGGGATTAGGGCATGGATATTTTTGGGAGGCCATTATTTTCCCTATCACACTGTCTTTGGGTTAGGTCTCATTAGTTTGAAACATATAAATAGGAAAATCGAAGGGTCATCAATATTAAATCCACATTCAATGTAACTTCATTTTTAACTGGAAAATTCTTACACAGATGTGTCCTACAAAATAAGATTTTAAGCAAAGTAATCATGGCCTCCTTGTTAGACAATCATTTTTATATATTTTCCACATTTGCAGAAGAGAAACTTCATAGTGAGAGAGCAGAAAATGCCAAAGAAACAATGGTTTCTTTTTTGGGGATAGCTTTTTCATCTGACATCTCTCAGAAAACTATTATTTTTAAATCTAAATTACAGAGGACCACAATAACCTTATTCCACTGTAGACAGCTGAATCATGAAACTTCTGCATGTTCTTCCATTAAGAAATTACTCTATTATCTAGAATGCACCAAACGTAATTTAAGACAAAGCAAAGAATAAGGATGAATTCATTCATTCATGCATGCACTCAATTGTTTTTAGCAGGTATTACATGCCTAAGAAACTTTGCTATTTACTATGGATATTGTTATGAGAAACAAATACTTTTTCTCTCACTGTAATTTCTTTCATTTTGTTTTAATCCAGTGATCTAATAATTTTGTTTACTAAAATTTTGTTTAGTAAAATTTAGTAATTTTGTTTCACTCTAGTAACAAAATTTTATTTTAAGGTAGTAATCAAACACACTTGTTGAAATCCATAAATTATGCTTGCATTTTATTTTAATTTTTTGTTTGTTCCAGTGGTGGTATTGATTTTGGTTTGCCCAACTTTGCCTATATACAACACAGTTGATACTGTTATGTTGATCCTCTGACTCTGTTAACCACTAACACGTTTAATTATTGTTGCTTCAGTGTTTTGTGGAAAAAAAATTCTATTGTATATTTAAACATTTTTCTGTTATTATATGATTCAGTTTTCATTCTCCTTAGTTGAGTGAGAGTTCTAACTTTCTAGAGTAACATACCTAAAATAACAGTAAAGAAAACTTTATCTATGTCTGTTTATGCATATATATAACATGATTACAGTGGGATACACTGGACTGTCAGATATTTTAATTGATTTCTCATACTGTAAGCTATGATAAACAGCCCTCAGCACTATGGCAAAGTAGTAGAAGTTATAAAGGTCCATGTATATACCCTTTTTACCTGCAGGGTTGTGAATTAAATAGCACCTGAGCTCATGTGTGGCACTTGGGCAAATTTAAACTGAAGCCTAGCAAAAAAAGCCACAGAAATATAGAGATTTTATTTCTTAGGAGATAAGAGTTTTGATTTTTAAGATAGAAAAATATTAGTTTATCAGCATTCAGTGGAAATGCACAAATAAATCTTGTTGATATAATGTTTTATATAATAATATTATTCTCTTGCTTTGCATCAGTTTTACACGTGTATACATCTTTGCAGAATGTTTTTTAAAAATTATTTTCTTTGTTTTATGTATAATTTATGGTTACTTTAACAGTAATATTTAGTTTATTTCCCACCTACCAAGAAGTGTATGTAATAATAATAACTTAGATTTCCAAAGAGTTGTGTGTTTATATAGGTTTAAATAATATATTCTATAAGATTCTATTTTCTTTTGCTATAGATTATTTCAAATTGCATTTTGATTTCTTCTGTCTTTTTCTCCACGTGTCTGTATTTTTAAAAACTGTTTTGAATATTCCAGATACTGATTATCACGGTGGAATCTTGCAAAAGGTGAGCAGCTTCACTCTTAATAAAGGGACCTTGATCAGCAGCAAGTAGTGCGGAGGGAGCTCCTCACAACTCGACCAGTGTGAACCCAATTTGAGAACTGAAGGAGAAATCAACATCTGTGCAGATCAGGCGCTGCTAAGAGAATGCTGGCATTGGAGCTGAAAAGGTGACCTTGTTATCTCTGAGAAAATTATTGAATATCAACCTACCTATGGTTTATCAAGAAAATGCTCCTGGATTAATTATTTTCTTGCTAATTTTAGTCAAAATTCTTTCTGAAATTTTCTTTCATCCATGAATATTTTTTACCAGAGATAGCTGAAATTAATTATGACTTGCTCAGCTTCTAGACATTTCTTATCCTCACTAATTATCTCAACTATAACTAGCTTAAAATGGTTACATGCTGAAACTCAATTTTTCAATAGAAACTAGTTATTAAAACTTTTTTTGTCTGTATTTTCTCAGAAAAATGATAAAATTAACTTATCTTCAACGTGGAAACATTTTTGTATTGTAAATAAATATGAAAAAAGGGAATGACTTCCAATACTACCAAATAAAAATGATTAGACAAGATTCTCTATGCCAAGTAGATGCTTGATATTGTATTTGTTAACACAAATAAACAATGCTTACTCTTTCAGTGAGGCTTAATTTTAGATAGTTTTGTTTTCTCAAGACACAAACAATTTAAAAAATAAATTAAAAAATAAAATAGGTGATTAGCTGTTGGCATATTTGCAATGAAAAATAAAGTAAACCCATTTCATTACTGTCTATCTTATGCATGAAATAAACCATACTAAGCCTGATAATTTCATAGAAAAATCCAGGTATTAATAAAATATGCATTCCTAAAAATGCACATAATTTTACTTCAAATATTGCTAAAATTAATGCATTTACATTTTTATAAGAGTTTTTAACAGTTTTCTTATGATACTATACTATCTTGGATATTGTGCCTCTCTATTTTAAACCAATTTATGATGTATGAACACGAAGGAATCAAGACTGTTTTGGAGAGGCTGTGAAAGAGTTTAGACTTGTATTCAGGTAGGACATCTGGGATTTGGAAAGATACCAAGATGATCTACACTTTAGCTTCAATGTAATTATTCATTTTAACTGATGCGATGTTAGGCATCCTCTGGATAAGGCACCATTTTGCTAATTTACTGATTTATAATCTATTTTCTACTTTCAATTTTGTAAGAAACTGTTCTAACACTGAAGGAAAATAAAAGTGTCTTTTTCACAACAAAGTCTCCCTGAGTCAGTATGGATACTCTCTATGACCTTTGTACATGTTTACTTCAGAACTTGCAATGTTTTTTAACTCTTGACAAACAGCTGTATTCCTTGCATGTTTTAAGAAAATCAAATTTGCAAGCACTATAAGATATATTATGACAATGGATATAACCCAAAAATTATCCACATCTTCATTCTTCCTCATCAATTTCAGGTCTATCCTTTAGGATTCATTTAGAAAATCCAGTACTAGTTTTGCTGCCGTGATTGATGTCTTCATAGGTCGTTATCTGCATGTAACCTGAAAATATTTCGTGCACAACATGAGAATCAGGTGTGAGAGAATGTTAGAGCAAATCAAATTGAGCAACACATTTTGACTGACAAATAAAATAAAAACATCTTTTGAGTACCTTGGCATTTGTGATCATGTAGGGTTTTTTAGCTGTCCAGAAAACCATTGCGATACATTTTTTTAACTACCACACTTCTGTTATTTAAAATAATCACAATAGCATTAGCACTCAATTAAATATTATGATTCTGCACAAAACTTTTACTCTGCTTTACAGTTTAATTTTGCACACAATTAATAATCATAATTAGTTCTACAGAGAAGACACCCTCTGAGGAATGTTTCTTCCTGGGATGAGCAGAATGGAAGCCCTGGGCATAATTCAGTTCATGGAGAAGAGCAAAGAATGGACTCATGGTCCCAGTTTGTAGGTGGAGCATGGTGACAAACGTCGATGGGAAGCATATACCTTGCAAAGTGGCTTCTCTCAGGTGATCTTCGCATTTAGAAACAAGAGCAGAGTCTCTGAAAGTCAGAAAACTAGGAGTCCTCGGTTACCAGTTTCCCTAGACTAGGCTGCAAAATTAACTCTTAAATAATAGGTTTCCATTTTAGCCTCTCTCGTTTTACATTTTCAAATGCACATTTATCAAATTCTTACCTGGCATTTATTATGATCTTGGCAGTGTTTTAAATACTTTAACATTGTAAATTCAATTATACCCATAGGAACTCTAAGAAGTAGATAATATGTTATTCTCATTTCAGAGAAAAAAAAAAAACTGTCAGGAGAAAGTTATGAAGGTCACACAGCTAGTAAATAGCAGAGCTGGGATTTTAAAATCTATGATTTTAACCCCTGTATGTGCTGCTCTGTGATTAAGTCACATTTCTCTTAGGATTAATATAAAAAGAGCTGACATGGTGGATTTTATGACCCAGAGTGATCTTGTCTCTGCCAGGAACTTCATATTCATCTCACACTGCACCATCCATTAATTTCTAAATGCTGGTGGGTTTATCAGTTTTAGAAATCTCTCATGTTCCTTCCCTCCTTGTAGAAGACTCCATGCTATTTCTTCTTTTCATTGAATTCTTCTCAAGCCTCTTTAAAATTACTTACCTTTCAAATCTAGAATAAAAAGTTATTTCTACACAATAGCCGTTAAAGCCCTACCCCAATCCCTATCCTAATTAAGATTTATTTCTTTGCATTTACATGAATGGTTTCTTTAATAGTCAAAAATCTCATTTGGCAATTATACATTTATTATGATTTGTGCATAATTAGATTCAAGTGTCTCCCAACAGAATACCATCTTTATGAAAGCAACAATTATTTGCCTGCCTACTAATATATTCCAATATGCTAGCCATATTAAAAGAAATTGATTGGTATTTAATAGTGGCAAGGCACTGAATATTTTTCCAGGAGATATTATAGTTTATTGAGTAGAAAACACTTGAGTACAAATATTTTTTACAACCACTTATTCAATTAAAAAAGCACCAATTTTAGTTAAACTTCTTGTGTGACATTCTATGTCAAAACCATTTATTTATCACATTTTAAGTCCTTTATTACCATTTGTACAATCCTTTAATATAAATATAGAAATCCTATTAATTTTTTTTTCTGGCAAACATTAGAGGACTTATATTATCATTTAAAATTTTACCTGCAGTTACAGAAAATAAAACATATCTACATAAGACATTTTTCAGTGAAATGAAAGCATTTCTACTCCTTAATGTTTGGTATATATGTTAAGAAAGTTTTTAGTGAGGTATACTGCCCCTTTAGAAATAGAAATGTAAATAAGCGTACAAAATAGTACCTACATATATTTAAGATGTGAATTCGACTTGCTAATTTTGACATTCTTAGTTAATCTCATACCTTCCATATTGCAAAATCTGAAAGTTGTGCATGCCAATTTCTTTTTTTCACCATTTTAATAGTGCGAATTTATATTGGGCACATACCTAGCTAGAATACAGATGATGTACTCCAGTTATTTATGTTTGTTTTACAGCTAGGTATGGGTATATTCTGGCAAAGAATATAGGTGGAATTAATGTGTATAATTTCCCGGTTGTTTCCTTAGAAGGTGGGTCTATGGCTTTTATTTTCTCTTTTCACCTCTCAGCGTCTGCTATAAACACAGGGTCGTGAGTTGTCTGTCACTGTGTGAATGAAAACCATTCCATAGAGATTGTGTGGCCATAATACACAAGGAGTTGGACTCCAGATAACATTTGGAAACAGCATGCCTGACAAGCTCCAACTTTTACATGACAGAGAAAGTACTTTTCTTTTTAAAATTTTTTGCAATTTTTTAAATTTTATGAGTTCATAATAGTTGTGTGTATATATATATGTATATATATATATAAAGTACTTGTGATGTTTTCATACAGGCATACAATGTGTAATAATCAAACCTACCTACCATTTTTTCAGCCACTCTTATTTTATGTCTCTGTTGCACTTATCTGATGTCATAGTCTAACTAAACTGTTTCCCATTAGGAATAGTTTGCAAGTTTACAGGAAGAGGTTTGCAAGTCAGCAATAAAAATGCATATACACATTTCATATACATGTCATGTAATATACATCAAATATTTTCCTTGAAGTAACTAAGATGATTCCAAGCTTAGATTTAATGAAATCTTTATTTTCTCAGTCACTATCAGGTATCAGAAATACCTGATAATTTGTCACTAAATCACGAAATTTGCTCTTTTGCTTATATAAATTTTTATCAGGATTTTATGTAACGTGTCTTATTAAATATTTTAAACTTACAGTCTTGGAGCTTCCTAATCCATCAGTTTGATTCAATAAATCAGCAAAATTCCAACTCTGGCCAATAAATTTCACCTGTCCTCCAATACTTTTAATTACGTTTGGAATATATACTATGAAATGCCTTTTTTTTGGACAATGGATAAAAGTTTTGGATGTGCTTCCACAAAAAGAGAAGGAGTCTGATCTGTGTGAATTTCATTCCACTTTCCCTCAAAGCGTGGTCTAATACCTCATTTAGTATCGGATATCTCAGTCTTTTCCTTTCTAAAACAATGTCATGCAAGGATTTCTTGGCATAACTTCCCAAAAGGGAGATGATGTTCCTCAAGGCATTTTTGAAACTGTAAAATGCAATAAAATAATATTCTGATTTTTTTATGGATATAAGAGAGATATGCAATTCTCCAAAATTTACGAATTAGAAGAAAAGGATTTACTTTCAATGTTGAATTGTAACATAATTCATGGCGAATAAGACAAGAGATATTGAAAGATAATCGTTACAAACTGCAATTCCTGCCGGGCATGGTGGCTCACCCCTGTAATCCCAGCACTTTGGGAGGCTGAGGCAGTCAGATCACCTGATGTCAGAAGCTGGAGACCAGCCTGGCCAACATGGTGAAACCCTGTCTCTACTAAAAATACAAAAATTAGTCAGCCGTGGTGGTACATGCCTGTAATTCCCAGCTACTTGGGAGTCTGAGGCAGGAAAATCACTTGAATCCGGAAGCTGGAGGTTGCAGTGAGCCGAGATCATGCCATTGCACTACAGCCCGGCTCTGTCTCAAAACAAAAAACAAAAAATCCTGCAATTTCTATTCAACACACTATTTCATTAAACATATTACGTTATATCAGAAAATAAATATGTTTTAAAAATTGACTAAAAGTTACATGGAAAAGCATCAACTGCCAGCCAGGGCTTCAGAGCAAGATCCTGTCTCAAGAAAATAAAAATTGAAAAACAAAGAAGAAGAAAAGCAGTCACCATTGATGACAAGGTTTGAGGATAGTGGAGGCTCAGAAAAATTATTGCAGGTTGTGAAAGGAAAATATCTTGGGCCCCCAAGATCACTAAGGAAAACTCAAGCTGGAAATTGCTTAGGGCAGACCTGCCTCCCATTCTATTCAAAGCCACTCCTCTGCTCACTGAGATAGATGCATATCTGATTCAGAAACTCGAAAGAACTATTTGTGTATCACCCATCTGTGATCTGGAAGCTCCCTCTACATGTTGAGTCTTCTTCCTGCCTTTGCATCAAGTTGTCCCACCTTTCCAGGTTGAACCAATGTACTTCTTGTATATATTGATTGATGTCTCATGCCTCCCTAAATGTATAAAACCAAGCTGTGCCCTGACCAACTTGGGCACATGTCATGAGGACGTCCTGAGGGTGTGTTGTGGGCACGTCTCAACCTAGGCAAAATAAACTTTCTAAATTAACTGAGACCTGCCTCAAATTTTGGGGGCTCACAAAGTGTATCAACAAATTTATCAACAAAGAAACGTGGTAGAATTGCTGTGATCTCCAAAGTATGTGTATAAAGATAAATCTATGACTATTAGGGCAGCAGATTGGCTGAGATGCTTTCCGGATCTCATTTTCCTATATACACTCTTTCCTAGAGGAGTAATGTCTTTTTCAGTTCTGCTTTTCTACCTCTTTCACAATCATCCATTTTTCTCTACAAACACACAAGACATTTCAATTTTAAACTTAACGTAATGCATTTCTGGATCCTTCTAGGACAACAAGGAGTCGATTTGATTCTAAAATAAATCCCCTGTAAAGGCTAAGCAAGAAATATTAAAAGGGACAGTAATTGATTACACAAAAATGAGAAAATCATAGCAAGTCTTCATGCTTTAGCTAGTTGATAGTTATATTAGAGTCAGATTTCAAAATGTAATATGTTTGTCATGCGGGCATGTATTAACTTTTCTATTCAGATTGAAAAATGATGTAAGACACATTCTGCCAGAAAGTAGGCCTGATGTAGCTGATTGGTTTGACTATGGAGGCTGGCCTTGCCAATTCATTTACATGATAGACATTTTACATACATGAAACAAGAAAAGTGTGCTGCTCTGAAGTTTTAATAAAATATTATTTAAATTTTATTTAAAGCATTTATATGATATACAATATGGCAAAAATTACATCTTTGTAATTTAATAAAAGTATAAAAATTTCAGTTGTCAAAGGTGTGTTAGGGCATTTAGTTATTCACAGGACTATGAAAGTAAGAAAGAATGAAGAAAATTGGTTTTTATGGATTGCTCTTTTGCCATTTTTATGTGAGTGATGATGAATTAATAGTAGTACCTGTTTTCACACATTATGATTTATTCCCAGAGAACTCAACTGCTTGAATGCAAGCAGAGAAAAAACACAAGAGTATGTTCGTCTAGGTGTTTTGTTGTTGTTGTTGTTTTTGTTTTTAATCACAGAGGACAATGAAATGAGGAGAAAGACTATTGAATTGTTAGGGTATTAAGGAGGTTAGGGTATTGAATTAGAAAGACCGAATGGATAAGATGAAATGTGAAATCAAGTGGATGGATGCCTGATATTATTGCATAATGTTTCTGCTTAGGAAAGAAGAAGGTGATTGAAGAGCTCATTTTAACCCTTAAAAGGGCTATTTAAATTGGGTCTTTCTAGGAAAAGGTAACATTGCTGAGAACATGGTTAATCCATATAGTGATGTCATACTTTAATGTAATCATTATGGAATCTGTGGTCTGCAGTCATTATTAAGACACAGGAATTCTTTTTAATTATGTCTCAGTTTTTGGCCTGGGAAAAGTTTAACCAGCTTATGTCCTTTCAGGGTAAGAGTTTAATTTCCTGGGTTGAATCTTGTTCTAGGTAACCCACTTTATTTTGACAAAATTATTGAGCTGTTTTTTTAAACATAATTCCTTTGGGAGGCAAAACATTAAGAAAATGAATGGAGTCAGTCTTAACCCTCACTCCTTCTTTAGAACACAACAAATATTATTCATTTGCTGGATAAGAATAGAATTATATGGAAATTGGGGAGGCTGAGGCAGGTGGATCACAAAGTCAGGAGATGGAGACCATCTTTGCTAACACAGTGAAACCCCATCTCTACTAAAAATATAAAAAATGAGCCGGGCGTGATGGTGGATGCCTGTAGTCCCAGCTACTCAAGAGGCAGAGGCAGGAGAATGGTGTGAACCCAGGAGGCAGAGCTTGCAGTGAGTCGAGATCACGCCACTGCTCTCCAGTCTGGGCAACAGAGAGAGACTCCATCTCAAAAAAAAAAAAAAAAAAAAAAAAAAAAAAAAAGTATTATATGGAAACTTAAGGTCTTTGAGGTCCTGATTGAAAGCTTGTGAATATAGGATGGACTCTCAATAAAACAATGGCGTCACTGATGATTTCTTCAGACAGACCAAATGAATATAGTGATTGTGATCTAAAGAGACACTACACTAAAGAAAGAAGATATGTGCTGTAAAAAATATGCAAGCTTAGGTTAAGTTTAAAACTATTTTAAAAACGCAAAAGATTTATACAACAAAAGACATGGAATCAATCTAAGTGCCCATCAACAGTAGATTGATTAAGGAGACTGTGGTACATATATATCATAGAATAATATGCAGCCATAAAAGAAGAACAAAATCATGTCTTTGAAGCCACATGGATATACCTGGAAGCCACTATCCTAAGCAAATTAATGCAAGTACAGAAAACAAATACTGCATGTTCTCATTGGTAAGTGGGGACAAAACATTGGGTATATATGGACATAAAGATGGAAACAATAGGCACTGGGGACTACTAAAGCAGAGAGAGAGGGACAGGAGCCAGGGCCAAAAAACTTTATTTTGGTGACCATGCTCATTACCTGTGTGATGGAATCATTTCTACCACAAACCTCAACATCACACAATATACCCGTGTAACAAACCTGCACATATATCACATAATTCAAATAAAAGATTTTTTAACTATAAAAAATCAAAACAAAGGTTCCAAAATGTATTCCTTAAGTAATCCCTATAAAGAACTCAGAATTTCATAATAAAATATATATAACTTAATGTTAAAATAGGTAAAGGATTTGAATAGACATTTCTCTAGAGAAGTTATATACAAATGGCAAATAAATACATGAAGAGATGTTTACCATCATTAATCATTAGGGAATGAAAGGGTACCATGATGACAAAAGACTTTACACTCACTAGGATGGATATTAAAGAGCATAACAAGTGTTACTGAGGTGTGGAGAAGTCAGAAGAGTAATGTACTACTGTTGGAACTGCAAAAGGCTTCACCCACTTTGGAAAACATTTTTTAGTTCTTCAAAGTGACAAAGAAGGAGTTACCGTAGTATGCAGCTAATCCACTTCTAGGTAGATAACCAAAACAAACAGAAACTTACGTCATCACAAACAATTATGCACAAATATTCATAGCAGTTCGATGTTAAGAGCCTAAAATTGGAGACATCACAAATGTCCATGAACGAGTGAATGAATAAACCAAATATGTTTACCCTTACAATGAAATGTCGTTCCACAGTAAAAATAAATGACATACTGATACATGCTACAGCAGAGAAGAAACTTGGAAACACTTTTTCTGTGGAAAATAATATAGTCATAAAAGACCACATGTTGTATATTTCAGTTTGTATAACAAGTCTGGAATAGGAAAATCTATTGAAATAGAAAGTAGATTTGTGGTTGCCAAGGACTGAAGGAGTCAGTGAGTTGGAGTGAGGGGGTGTTGAGCCCCAGCTAGTAGGTATGGGATCTCTCTTTAGGAAGATGAAAATTATCTAACCTAATTTGTGGTGATGATTTCACAATTTGGTAAATGTCATGATGCCACATTAAATTGTAGCCTTTCATTTGATATACTGCCAGACATTACCTGAAATAAGCACTTGCATTTGGTATTTGAAATATTGCTCCCTTTTGATTCTAAAGCACCTCTTAAGCAATAAAGTTTTGTACTAAGTTTCCAAAATTGGCCACTGCAATTTTGAATTATAGCATTTATAATATCAGTCTACCAATACAAGTTATACATATTACATACATTGATGAATACATTTATGAACTAGTAGTAAGTCCTAGAGGGAACACTGAAATTTGGACTGAAACAAACCCACTGAAATGGTTGCTAAAACAGTTGCTATGACTTCATGTTTTAGGACCCTCAGGCTAATGTTTGGACCACAACCAACTAATTCATTCACCCAACTATTTTGCACTTGTTGTTACAAAGTATTGTTAAGGGATCTCTCTCAGATTCCAATGTTCACAGACAAAACAAGAAAACACTGTGGAAACTCCTTAGAAAGTTTTGATAAATTACCTGAAGTAAAGTTGGACAAAAGAATGCTAGTATAAGGAATACTCTGAATTTTTTATTCACCAGGTTTGGCTTGAAGAGTGGGCTTATTGGGGCCTATGTCCATCTTCTTTCTTGAGTACTTCCCTATTAATAGACATATTACAAAAAAGGGCAGGGGTAGAGAGAGACAAATAGCAGTGTTCTTAACACTAAGAAAGTTTTCACATCTGATCAGATGATCAAAGGGTCCCCAGGAAAGGTGTTTTTTTGTTTTTTGTTTTTTGTTTTTAACACAAGGATAGGAGATTAAATTGGTATTTGAGGAGCTTTGGTACAAAGAAATTAACATTCAGATCCAATCTAATTAATTACCAATAATTATCAGGTTCTGAGAGACACTCAAGCTACATGCCCAAGGACTAGCAGAAGCTAGTGCTGTTTCTGAGTGGAAAGCATTGTGACATAGAGAGGAAGACAGCTTAATTTTGTTCTCCTTGGACCTCCAAAATTGTCAAATTCTGGGCTTCCCAATAGTAATAGTTAAACAACTTCATAAGGTTTTAAATTTTTTAAATTTTCTTTTTTGAGACAGAATCTTGCTCTGTTGCCCAGGCTGGAGTGCAGTGGTATAGTCTCAACTCACTGCAACCTCTGTCTCTTGGGTTCAAGCGATTCTCCTGCCTCAACCTCCCGAGTCACTGGAACTACAGGCTCCTGACGCCATGCCCGGCTAATTCTTGTATTTTTAGTAGAGATGGGGTTTCACCATATTAGTTAGGCTGGTCTCGAGCTCATGACCTCAGGTGATCTGCCTGCCCCTGCCTCGGCCTCCCAAAGTGCTGGGATTACAGGCATAAGCCACCATACCTGGCCTTCCATAAGGTTTTTATTTTATTTTATTTTATTTTATTTTATTTTATTTTATTTTTTAGACGGAGTCTGGCTCTGTCATCCAGGCTGGAGTGCAGTGGTGAGATCTCGGCTCATTGCAAGTTCCACCTCCTGGGTTCACGCCATTCTCCTGCCTCAGCCTCCTGAGTAGCTGGGACTACTGGTGCCTGCCACCACGCCAGGTTAATTTTTTTGTATTTTTAGTAGAGACGGGGTTTCACCTTGTTAGCCAGGATGGTCTCGATCTCCTGACATCGTCATTCGCCCGCCTCGGCCTCTCAAAGTGCTGGGATTATAGGCGTGAGCCACCGTGCCCAGCCCCCATAAGGTTTTTAATGGTCTTGGAGGATTAATTATTTGATACTATCCATAGAAAGTTGACCATTTTGACTTATTTAAAATGAGATTATGAGACTGGAACAGAAAACCAAACACCGCATGTTCTCACTCGTAAGTGGGAGTTGAACAATGAGAACACATGGACACATAGAACATCACCGACGGGAGCCTGTCGGAGGGTGGGGGGCAAGGGGAGTGAGAGCATTAGGACAAATACCTAATGCATGTGGGGCTTAAAACCTAGATGATGGGTTGATAGGTGCA
This sequence comes from Macaca nemestrina, assembly GCF_043159975.1. Classification (NCBI taxonomy): domain Eukaryota; kingdom Metazoa; phylum Chordata; class Mammalia; order Primates; family Cercopithecidae; genus Macaca; species Macaca nemestrina. The sequence goes on from NC_092140.1 coordinate 28,541,630, forward strand.
GCATACCTCCATGGCCCATGCATACCTATGTAACAAACTGCATGTTCAGCACATGTATCCCAGAACTTAAATAAATAAATAAATGGAGAAAAAAATGGGATTTGAGACAGTTCCTGAAATGAATAATAAAATGAGCAACTTTTATCTACCTTAGCAAGAATTTACTGGAAAAGTCTGGTCAAAGTCATAAATCACATCAATGAAGACAGTAGCGTGGTATTTGTAAAGACAGCTAGATGGTATAATTATGTTAATGTAGTTGCCAGCCGGGTGGAGTACATACTTTTTCTTCAGTGATAAAAAGAGAGAAAAAAGTTTGGAAATGAAAGCCACAAAAGAGAAACAGACTATAATAAATATATGGACCCTCTTAAAAGGCACCATCAAGCAATATGAAAACAAAATCTCTTGAATAAATCTAACGAAACATCCACCAAACCGCTGGATGCTTGAGACCAGTAGTTCTTTATTGTCAATTGTTATAACTTACTGTATTTAGCACACATACACACATACATATATTATAAACACATTTTAGCAAATAAAACTTAGTTTATCTCATGGGGATGTGATTTTGCCTTGGTGATAAGAGTAGAATGCAGAAGCAGGTTAATGAAAGACTGTCCATACAAATTGTTACGATGCAAACACCGTAAAATCTTACTGATTGACTGGATGACAAAAACTGCAAGCTGAACTTCAGAGGCCCACTTCAGAAAATGTCTCAAAGTACATTTTGAACTCTCTTAAGAATTTCTGTTTATAAGATAAGAATAATAAATCCTTTATCTTATGGTGTTAGGATTTCACTATTGTTTTAAAATGTGTCAACAGCATAATATTACAGGTTATATGCAAATGATTATGCTATCCATAAGATTGGATGCATCACAAAGCTAAATAGAGCTACAAATGGTAAAAAAAACTTTCATCAACCCAGGTCTGAAAGTAATTCACACTTTTAACCTTGGAATACCACAACCAATAGTTGTCCAAACCTCTCTCATATTTGGGTTTTCCTGTCTTTTTCCTTCACTTCTCCTTTTCATTCATGTGTAAGAAAACTCATTCGTTTCACATCACCAATAGATGAAGCTGAGCGAGTGGCATCAAAAACATGCAAAAAGGTGAAGTGAAGGTATGTTATACAAACAAAGCGTTCAAAGCAGAGCTGCAAATATATGACAGCTGTCACAGCATAGCACTGACACATCAGTGAGAGGTCAAGAACTGTCTTCAAGGCAGAAGTCAGAAAAACAACCACTAAAAAGGAGACCATTTCCATAAAAATGGGGGTGTGGTAGAGTGGAGTGGGGTGTGGTAGAGTGGAGTGGGGTGGGTAGGGCAATAGTGTGATAGTAAATCTGGGGAATAGGCATTTGAAGCTAATAAAATGTCACAGTCACATTAAAACTGCAGAGATAAGCATTATATAATACAAGTGACTCTAAAGCATATAGCGAGATTGTATATGAAGCAAAAAATTATATTTAAATTATCTCTTCATTCTTGAGCAAAGTAGTTCCATTATCTCTAATACAGCAAACTCTAAAATGCATTTTCTGCCTCATTGCAATGCACGGCAAATGGCCCAGATCGACATTCTGAAATTGTAAGTAGATTTTTTTAGCCTTCTAATAGGACTTAGCTGTATGACTTCAGTATCCAGATTTCTGCCTCAGTGAGCAATAGCGCAGAGTTAAACTATTAAATAGACTAAATATTAAACACATAGTTTCTCCAAGGACATATATAACAACACATGGTGCTTTAGGAAAGGAAAAGAAGCACAAGAAAGATTGCCTGCTGGGTCATCGATTTCACTATTTTGACCTCTCTAACCCAAAGGGTTTATTTAAATGGTTTAGCTCATTTTTTAGTCATATATAAATAATAATCTGGTAGATTATTCTAATTTTCATAGGGTAATATGAAAAAATATAATCCTTTTTTTCTCCATTTCTTACAACTGTGCTGTAAGTACCTGCAGTTTTCAGATGCAGTCAGACATACATTGGAAGGGCCAGGAAGTTAAGTCACAGTCTCTAAGCTTGGCTCTGCCAGCTCTGCAGAAGTGCACAGAATATAACCATGAAGAAGCCTGGGGCTTGACATCAGTGAGACTGGGATTAACGTTTAGGAAAGTAACTTAACCTTTTGGAGGCTCAGTGATCTCATCTATTGTACGACAGCAATACACCTGTTTGATTTTTTTTCTGTAGAATTTAATTCTAGATAATTTGAGGAGTCTAATAAAGTGTTTGGGACAGGAGAAAAGGTGAGTATTATTCATTGTCATCATCATTACTGTACAGGTCAGAGAATAAGGAAGTAATAGTAATGTAAATCTCAGTTAAGGAATTAGTAAAAATTCTATTCATAACTTCTTGACAAGAATTATCCAAGACAGTAGCCTAAATGAAATAAAAACATTCTAAGAAAATTATTTAAAAAGTGATTCTAAAGGCAGATGTTAAAACAAAGTGAAGAAATACAAATAGATAAATGAGAAAAATAGTTATAGGGAAGGAAAGAGCCTGAATAGATTAAAGGTAATATTCAGGAAGGTATAGAATATCAGTGCATATTGCATCTAGAAATAATCTATCTTTTACTTTGGCAATTCGTGAACATGTTTTTTATCCTAAAACCTGAGTATTATAACTTTATTCAACAACAATACAGGTATAAACCCTACCCATTCTTTAGTGCTGCCTCCTCCAGGAAGGTCTTTCAAATTCCCTGAAAATGAATTTATAAAGATATTTACCTACACCTTGCTTAGGATACCTCTCTCTACCTCGGATAGGAAGAGTGTGCACACTGTTCCCTCATACTGGTCTGCAAATCCTGCATGGGGGAACAAGTCAAACCAGATTCAACTCAGTTCCTCTATGTGACCTGTCATGAAGACACACGTGGCTTCACTCTAGGCAACAACGGGACTTGTTCATGAATCCTTTTTGTCTTTTCCTATGGCCTGTGTCACCACCCCACACTCACTCCTTTCTTATGAGCTTCCCTTTGGTATTTGTATCATTTCCTCCTGCTTTTGTATCTTGGTCATAGCCATCTTGAGGGAAATGCTAGAAGTACCCCCACTCCAAAATGGCCCCAGGCTACTTATGGAAATTGGCCAATCTCTCATCCAGATCTTTAATTCATTCTTACTTCATTATATGACTGCATTATAGAGCTCAGTTTCAGCTGCAACATTTTCTATGGGTATATAATAAATATATTTAATAAAAGTAAGTTTTCCTGAAGGAGTTAACAGGTATACTTTGAAAATAGCAATTTGCTTTTCCTAAGTGGTATATTCTACATGCCATTTCATTTGCTATTTCAGCTATTCTATTGTCTAAACTATCTATGCAAGACCCACAAACAAGTTATTTGAAATACAATCCATACGGTGTTTTGGAACCCTGAACTATTGTAGAAAGTCATCATCCACACCATGGTTCAATATCATGGGAATGGAATACTTAAAAAGAAACAATTACTTTAACGATCATGTGAAATAAGTGCTTTGAGTAATAAACTATTCTCATTTCACAATCTTAATTTACATTATAATTACTATTATTTACATGTTAATTTTTAAAGCTTTGTTAATGGAAATTAGTGTATTAATACATCATTTATTCATATGATATGTCATGATGTTTAGATTATTTTAGTGCAAGTATTAAGTTTAGGAAAACAAATGTCCTTTCTTATGACGTGTTTTATTTTTCATATGTATTTGACTAATCAAACCTATACCATCTACTCACTCAAAATATAACGATATTGATTATTAGTCTCTCTTTTGTTTTAACCAAATAACAATAGACCACTATTATTGAAGATACTGAAGAGTGATAACTTTGTATTATATTTGCCATCATTTGTTTTCCAGCTACATGCTTCTGGTAAAAATAGAAATTAAATATCATGGAAACACCACTGAATTCTAGAAAATTGCATAATCATCTCTAATAATATGTTTCTATTAACATCATCCGATTGTCATTACACAAAAACACTGCAGTTAGCACATCAACTGAAAACTTTAAAATATTTTATTTCATGTAAAGAGTTATGTGTGTAAACAGTACAATTAAGAACAGTCAGATGAAGGTGGCAAGGAGCCACACACCAAGTCTGCAAAAGTAGGAGAATAGAAATACAGCATCCATGGATGTAAAGTTCATGATCTAATGTAATCCTTACGAGACAAACATATTTGAACTAATGTAATTCTTATAATAGGAACATGTTTGAACTTAATTTTAGTTGTGTGTCTTAGAGAGTTCAGAGAACTATTAATACTTAACCTAAAATTAACTGTGTGAATTCATCTTAAGGGTTTTATTTAATCAAAAATGCTTTCATTTTCTGTTGTTTTTAGGAACTTAGAAAACTATCAGATATGTGGAAGAGAAGTAAAGCTTATGAAGAACAAAGCAGTGTGGAACTGCAGTGATTTTAAAAAACAAGATGGGACCCAGACACTCATCATTAAAACATATAAATCTGTAATTATTCTAGTGAATTTGATAAACAACTTCATTTCTAGTATGTTACACTCACAAAGCTGTAATTGAATTGAACTAAAATTGTTCAAGAGCTAAATGTTCAAAGCAAACACTAGGTTCTCTGTTATGTGATGGATCTCGTCAGTGTTAAAAAGATGTCTATCGAAAACCAAACTTGGCACAACTTATGAATTTTTAAAGAATATTTCAATACAGTTGTTTCATTGTTAACAGTTTTCTCCATCCCAACTTCATGTCTCTCTTCATCTCTTTCAATACCACTGAGGTTAGTACTGAAGAATGTGTCTATAAAACAGCCACAATAGGATCTTGCTTTGGTCAGAGGCTGCAACTTGCCACTAAATAGATGCCGGAGGGCCACAGTCTACAAAGACACGCCACTCCACAATGAGTCTCTGAAAAAAGTCATGAGCCCACACAACATCAATGTACTCCTTAGCCCGTAAGTTGTAAAACAGCTTTTAAAAAGTTAATGCCCTTTTCAGTTACCTTTCTTTTTTACTAATAAAAATATATTATTAAATTTTAATTCTCAGCATCAAGATTGATTGATACTACGAACAGATACATGAATGACATTTTTCTGAAAGATAAGATTTAATATTAAATATATGCATATATATTCCTATCATTACAACACTGATTTGTAAATTTAAAAATTGCTCTTTTCTGCTGGGAGTGGTGGCTCACACCTGTAATCCCAGCACTTTGGGAGGCCGAGGTGGGTGGATCATCTGAGGTCAGGAGTTCTAGACTAGCTGGGCCAACATGGTGAAATCAGGTTTTTATTAAAAATACAAAAATGAGTCGGGTGTGGTGGGACATGCCTGTAATCCCAGCTACTTAAGAGGCTGTCAGGAGAGCTGCTTGAATCCGGGAGGCAGAGGTTGTAGTGAGCCGAGATCGCACCATTGCACTCCAGCCTGGCCAACAGAGCAAGACTCAGTCTCAAAAAACAACAACAACAAAAAAAAAAAACAGAAAAAAGAAAGAAAGAAAGAAAAAGAAAAGAAGAAAAGAAAAGAAAACAAATTCTCTTTTCCTTTGTCGGAGTTACAGCTTTCCTAAATGAATTATGCTGGACCACTTTATCATAATCACAGTAACCAAGACATTGACTAATAATTTAAATATCTACTGACTGGGAGTGGTGGTTCATACCTATAATCTCAGCACTTTGGGAGGCCAAGGCAGATGGATCACCTGAGGTCAGGAGTTCAAGACTAACCTGGCCAACACGGTAAACCCCATCTCTGCCAAAAATACAAAAATTAGCCCGGCATGATGGTGGATGCCTGTAATCCCAGCGACTCAGTAAGCTGAGGCTGAGGCAGAAGAATCACTTGAGCCTGGGAGGCAGAGGTTGCTGTGAGCTGAGATCTCCCCATTGCACTCCAGCCTGTCGACAGAGCAAAACTATGTCAAAAAAATAAAAAACAAAAAACAAAAAACTCATAAATAAATAACAAAATAAAATAAAATCTATGACCTGGTAATTCAGTGGATTTGTATTTGTGATCTTTTGTATCTTGACTAAAAGAAGTTGAGTGTTAAAGAGATATCATTCCTCTTGTCTCTTGTATACTCATGACATAATAGGGCAGTAAGACATACGTTGTTCCTTTAGAAAACAAACGCCCAATGAAATGTTGTCTTTTACAGACATATCTATCTTGAATTCATGGAATCAGAATTATGTTAGTGACATTTTTGCTAAATAAATTAGAAATATGTTAAATATTAATTTTTTCCTTTTTTCTCTACCTTATTGATATCCAAATGCTTTGTCTTAAAGATCAAATTTACTAGCAAAGCAAAAATATAACAAGTATGTATCAGTTGATAATTTCTAAAACTGTACAGTAAACCATAATCTTTCTTGAAAACTCTCAACCCTAATATTCTACCAAAGAATATCTTTATTTGGATGTCTGTTGTGAACACAATTTCAAAATTAACTCTTTTGGCTTCCTGACAAATATCTTTTTGCTCTTAAATTTTCTACAGTAAACTGTATATTTCTATATCTCTTTTGGCAACCATCAATTGTTAAAGAGTTAAAAGAATTGCATGTATATATTAGCTGTATTATGTTAATATTTGGATTTTGAATGTGCAAAAAGTATGCGTTACTGCTGGGTGGCCAAGGATTCCCCAAAAATTACATATCTTTTTTGGTTGGACAAAGTAATAAATACAACAGCAGAATATTATTGAAGGATTCTCACAGGCTGTGATACTGTAATATAAAAAATTTATACATGGTTTCTGCTCCATTTCTATCACAGAGCTTCTAAAACCCTTGTAATTTCCTGAGCAGTAAGGGTACTGTATACATATTTTTTGTCTAATATTTGGTCTTTGGCCCAGGTTTCTGTTACAGAGCTCCTAATCTTTTGGAAATTCCTGGATAGCAGGAGTTTCTTTTGTTCTGACAAGGCAACTCTTACTGGGTTTCTAGATGGGGGCTGGTCACCAGAATGACCAGGCTATTACGAGAAAACTGGAAATTTTAGCTCCATCTCCGAGTTCTCCTGGAGTGAGAGAGGGGCTGGAGATTTTGATAATAATTGATCATTCCTATGTGATCAATTATTATGAAGCCTCTATAAAAATCCCTGAAGTATAAGGTTCGGAGAGTTTCTGGGTTGCTGGGCACATGGAGGTGCTAGGAAAGTGGCATACGTGGAGAGGACATGGAAACTCCCCACCCCTTCCCATACCTTACTCTGTTAATCTCTTCTATCTGGCTGTTCATCTGTATTCTTTGTGTTATCCTTTCGAATAAACCAGACAAAGTGAGTAAAGCACTTTTTTGAGTTTTGTTAGTCTCTCTAGAAAAGGATTTAGCCCAGGGAGAGAGTTGTAGAAAGCTCTGACTTCCAACCAAACAGGAAAAAAGCTGTGAAAAACCTGGAGCCTACTCTTGTGAATGGCATCTGAAGAGGGGGACAGTCTTTGGGGACAGAGCCCTTAACCTGCAAGTTCTGACACTGTCTTCAGGTAGTGTCAGATTGAATGGAATTACAGGACACCTGTCTTGTGCTAGAGAATGCTGATTGGGTCACAGTGGTGTTCTCTGTTGAGTATGAGATTAGGAGCAACAACTTTTTCCTATTTTATACACAAGCCTTTCTACATCATGTTTGCGTGTTTCTGTGTGTGCTCCTACAGAAGAAGTTAATGTATCCCTGTTTGTATATATTTGTATATAATATACTTAATATGCCATTAAATTATATATATGTTTTCTCATCGCTATTTTTTTACTTGGTCTGAGTTGGAAGCACAACAGGCAAAACTAACGTTGTGTAATTTTTTTGAACTGTTTGAAACAGTATTCAACAATTTTCTATTTCTTCCCATTAAGATGAAGATCTATTTAAGTCATTATCATTATTGTTTGAAATACAAATTCACAAAGTTAAAATCAAAGGATATATAGAGTTAGCTCTTCCTATCCATGGGGTCTGCATCTGTGGATTCAACAAACCACAATGGAAAATATTTGAAAAAATAAAATGTTTGCATACTAAACATTTGCAAACTTATTTGGGTCATTATTCCCTAAACAATACAGCATAACAAGTATTTATGTAGCATTTACATTGCATTAGGTATTATAAGTAATTTTGAGACGATTTAAGATACATTGGAGGATTTCATAGGTTATATGCAAATACTATGCCATTTTACATGGGGAATCTGAGCTCCTGGAACCAATACCCCACAGATAATGAGAAACAACTGTATATATTAACTATCATAAAGTCACTGTTATAAATATGAAGCAAAATATAAAAGGACTAAGTAAAAAGATACCTACTAAAATATTGACTAGCTGTAATTTTTTTTTAATTCAGGGAAATTACATGCCTACATATTTTATGTAAATTTGTAGCAATTAAACTTTGCTAGATAACATAAAAAATCAAATTATTTGAGATAAAACCAAAAAGTCATTCAGAGATAGAATAGGGATGAACATTTCCTCAATGATCTAGCATAATGCTCTTTTAAAAAACATTCAGAGTTAAAATTCAGACCTCAGAGGTTTATACATTTTTCTAATAAAGGGCCAGATTCTAAATATTTTAGGGTTTGAAGGCCATGTGGTTTATATTTTTTGCCAATCCTCAACTGTGTCATTGTAGCATAAAAGCTGACATAATACTGGACAAATGGGTCTAATTTTTAATTTCTTTTTCAACACAAACAGATTGGTGACAGGATTTATTCAGCAGAACCATAGTTGGCCAACCCTTGAAGATGATTAGTTTTATAACCCATCAACTTGCATACAATAGTAGTTATATTTGAATTTCTTTTTAATTTTCATGACTTTAAACTGACTTCCTGAACAGAGGTGATTCACTTTAAATTCTGCTCCTGTCAGACAGACATATGCATATATAAGGTAGAGCACAAACTTAATATTGCCATGTACTCTAGAACCAGACTGTTTAGGTTTCAAAACCTCTGTGTCACACAATAAATGTGATATCAGTAAAATGTTTTCACCAGATTTGTTTTGTCCCATCTTGTAACCTAATTATTTTGACATAAAATTTAAAAAAAAAGAGTATTTTGGAAGGGCATCCACAATAAACCATACTGTTTTGCTAAGAGATCAATATTTTTAATCTCCCAAATGCCAAAACTGCATAAGAAAAGGAAACTAATATTTTTTTCAAAGATATAGTTTATATTTGTGTGTTATGTTGGCAGTTAACATGAAACTGGAATATAATAGATGAAAGTGACATTAATATGGACAAATTAAGATGATTATATAAGATTAGCAATGATTTCATTATTATTATGCTTGCCAAGTAAAAGACAAATGTCTTCTATGTGAACCATCTGCAAATTAATAATGGAATCAGAGGATGGTATACAGAGGGTTAAAATCAAAAAAGCTCTTAAGGGCAATTTAATATACGATTAAGGAGTTTCTAAAATATAATTTCTTATGGGAAGACTCCTAAAATAACATGAATGAGAATGCACAAAACCTTAAATGATTTGTGTAAGCATAATCATATGTCTGAAAACTAGCATTTTATGGATAGTTTAAGATCTAGCAATAATAGCATAATAGTAAGATGCAAGTAGAGATGCAGAATAACATTTTTTAATCAAATCCAACTGTCTTGATTTATCTTGTTGCTCAACATGTGACGGAAAATGGAATGGTATTTACCTTTCCTTGTCTATATTTATCTCAGAATAATCCATTTTGAGGAAGAGACACACATACATCTTTCCATCAAAAATAGTTGAGATTGACTCATGTATTTTTAAACCATTCCATCTCTGTTAATCATTAATAATATTGCTACTTAGAGTAAAGACAGCCGGTCCTCACCTTGAAAATTCTTATTCAGTTGGATGCACAGACTACAGTTTTGTAACATAAGTGGTTTATGCAAACATTGATTTGGTATTGATGCAAAAATCCAGATATTAATAGTTGACAAGTTTGTCATAATTGGACGATGTAAAATGAGTCAATTTATGATTTTGTGTTTACTGATACAAATAAAATATGTGAACGATATAACCAGCACAGTGTAAGCTAATATATTAAGACTATATATGACAAAGATTCAATTTACTTCATATACGTAAAGAACAAAAATATTTACTCTATCAAAATCAGTTATGTTTTTTATACCATGTTATTTCTGTTGTAAAAAGTAGAAAGTTTTTTGGCCATTTTCAAATTTAAAAAACTATATTATAAAATGTTTTATATTAAAAACAGGAATATTTAAATATAAGCTAATAATTCACATTATATTTTTGTTTTAAAAACACCAATACTGTGTTTCCTATGCATATAAACTCTGTTTTATTTGAATTGCTTATAAAATGATTCCCAGACTCTTCTTTTCAATAAATTAACTTACAAATATAGTTACTTTTCTCTGTAGGGCAAAAAAAAGTAACAGAAAACTTAACTTGTAACAGTTGATAATGTTCCTTGTTCTTATGAGCAATAAAATGTAAGTTTAAGCTATATGTAAAATAAACAGATTTAAAATGTGAAAACAAGCTGTGCACGGTGGCTCACACCTGTCCTCTAGCATTTTGGGAGGCCAAAGTGGGTGGATTACTGGAGTCCAGGAGTTCAAGACCAGCTTGGGTAACATGGCAGAAACCATTTTCAACAAAAAATACAAAAAAAATTAGCTGGACATGGTGGCATGTGCCTGTAGTCCCTGCTATTCGGGAAGCTGAAGTGGGAGAATCACCTGAGCCTGGAGAAGTCAAGGCTTCAGTAAGCCATGATTGCACCATTGTACTCCAGCCTGGGTGACAGAGTAAGACCCTGTCTCAAACAAACAATAAATAAATAAAGAAAAATAAAAAACAAAATTTAAAAAGAGGAGCACAATTACAGTTGGCAAGTTAAATGCAATATTGACAAATGTGTGCTAATGCAGCCAGCAAAAACTTTTAAAAATTTACAATAAATTGGATAATAATATTTTGTCAATATAAAGTGTATTTGAATACAGAAAGCATCTTACTACAGAAATTTGAACAAACTATAGATTTCCATTTTTCTAAAACACATGAATGAAAACAATCATAACAAAGGGAACCTGTAAAATTCAAAAAAAAGTTTAACAATGATAGCATCTGAATATTTAGTTAATATATGCTTATCAGATATTTTCTTTTAATCACAAGTGAATCCATCGAATTGATCCTGCTTCCAGCCAATATTTTTTTTTTCTCCACACATGGCACGTCACATTTTAAACTAAACTTGTAAATGACCCTGCTGTATTGTGTATCTAGTCTGAACATTTGGACTCACTTCACCTTCCACATTAGGATAATTTTATGTATCCAAATTTGTCCATTTGTTTTTATTTTTACATTGCATGGTAAATCAACTTATCTGTACTTTAAAAATTATTGTTACATTTATATGTGCCAATTTTATGCTTTTCCTCAGCTGTGATGTCTTCTTTAAACATGTGTCATACAAGATATCTAGGGGCTGGGGGAATACTGAAAGGGTGAATAATTACTGAAATACTGAAAGGGTGAATACTGAAAGGTGAATAAAATTTACAAGCAAATGGCAAATTATTTCCTAAATTGGTCTTAAAAACTTCTATAAGATCTCTTCCTTTAGATATTTTATATACAATTTTTTCAAAATATACTTTAATACCATATTGATTTATAAAACAATTATAAATAAAATTAAGTGTAAGTATCACACATGTCATATTTGATAATACCTGGCCTTTATTATTATTGAAGCAATTAGTAATTTGGGGTTCCTCTGATAATATGTGAATTTTATTGTATTTTACTTTTAATTTTTTTCTATGACACACTACAGATAATATGTCATGAAGAAACTCACAATGGAAAGGTATATTTTTTACAAGTGTATTTTTGTTTTGTTTTGTTCCAATTATGTCCTAAGTTCAACCATATTCTATTTCATTGGTGGCATTTAATAATTGAGGTGAGTCTTACTGTGAGCAGCTCCTATAGACAATGGAAAGTTCTAGAGTATGACATTTAACATTTCTTTCCCTCAAAAAAGTGAAGATTGCAATAATTATGTGACGAAGGCAGAGGAATATTTTTCCATTGCCCAAGTACTGGATGACTGAATTCTTGTAGGAAAGAAAATGTGATTATATAATTTTCAAATGTGATTTACACTTTCCATGCCCAGAAAATTATAATATGTAGAATGTTATAATAAGATATATTCATTCCAAGGAAATGAACTCTATCTTATAGTTAATCATATAGAACACAGATCTCTTTGACTATAATTAAATCGACAGCAGGTTTTGCAAAAGGCCGATGAAGTCAATGACCCGGACACAACCCTTTTATGGAACACTTTGGGGAAATAACAGGAGCCTTGATCACAAAGTATTATTGGTCTACTGATCCTGACAAAAACTGTATTGTATTCACCAAACTTAGACTTCAAAATTTTACCAAGGCTAAATTTTTATATTTTACAACACATATACTAATATGTGCTCTCAGAAAATAAGCAAATGTATATTTTATTTAATAAAACACTATTTAAAAATGTTTATATACCAGTAGCACATTTAAACAATTATGTAACATTAGTACTTCAATCATATGCATTTAAGCATAACTTATACATACTTTTGAAATAGTCTAACTTTGTTGTGCTTTATATGTGGGGTTGCAGGAAGATGAGAAAGAAGAGTGAGATGGAATTAAAGGCTGACAAATTTGCAAAGTGGAAAATTTGATGGAAGAATCACATAGTGTTTAGGAGAATGTATAAAGTGCTCCTGCCTCTAGCATTAAATGAGGATCTGAAAATGTGAACAAATTTAATGAAAAATGTTCTTAATGTATGATTTGGTTTGAATTTGTGTCCCTGCACAAATCTCCTGTCAAATTGTAATCCAGAGTGTTGGGGGAGGGGACTGGTGGGAAGTGATTGGATCATGGTAGCAGTTTCTAATGATTTAACTCATTCCCCTAGTGTTATCTTGTGATGGACTTCTCCCAAGATCTGCCTGTGTGTAGTGCTTCCCCGATCTGCTTTCCTCCTGCTTCCAAGTAAGACGTGCTTGCTTCCCCTTTGCCTTCCACTACAGTTGTTAAGTTTCCTGAGGCCTCCCCAGAAGCAAAAGCCTGTACAGCCTGCAAAACTGTGAGCCAATAAAAATTCTTCTTTTAGTAAATTACCCACTCTCAGATGCATCTTTATATTAGTGTGAGAACAGATGGATACAATGTATTATTATGGTCCTAGTCAATTTAAACAAAATTAATAATAGATAATAACAATTTCTTAAAAGTTCATTTTTCCCCTGATGTCTAAATCTCTACACTCTGTGAAAATGTATAGCTCAGAAATTTTGCAAAACAGTTTCTAAAAAAAATGGCACTGCTTGATATTATTCAAAACAGCTTCTTGTTTTTACATTTTATTTGTCATATTTAGAAGAGAGTATTTACTGCGCTATGCATCAGTAGTTACTTAAATAAAATCCGAAATAGGGCTAAAATTCAATGGAGGGCCATTTCTGAGGAATGTTGTGATGATATCACTATCATTTCATTTGCTATGGTGTTAGCTATTTAACGTCTTTCACTGATTTTCTGGTTACTTGGCTACAGTTAATGAAATTTATGGAAAGGGGGAAGACAGCTGAGAGCAAAGGGAGAAGGACATTGGGTTTTCATGTAGAGAGAATAAGAGATTACATCATGTTTTAATATAGGACGTTATTCAGATGAAATAAATCCAGATTAGCTTTCCTTGCTTAAAGTATTAGTCCAGGATAAGGATTAACACAACATCTGAATAAAATTGGTTTCTTTAGCACAGTGTTTGGTTGCTTGAAGACAACATATAAAAGCTTCATATAATAAAATCTGTTCTTCACTTATCATAAATATGAGAAACTATATTTTCTTTACAAATACAAGATTATCTTCCTCTTTTAATGAATTATTGCCTTCTTGGTTCAACGATAAGTCTCTTGTTGCTAGTTAGCATAGAAGCAATGCATTTTCTATGTATTATTTAATCTTATTTAACACATAAAGCTATATATCTGAGATTTCCTTAATTAATAATATTAAAATAGAAATGTTGCCAATAAGACTTACAAAGTGAAAATGATGTCTAAAATGCAGATAAGTTATGGTTGTGACATATGCATGCATTTTCATAGAAGAGCCAAATTTGAATCTGTAAGCTCTTGATCTTTACAACTCTTTTATCTTCTGTCAGTCTTGCTTAGCAAGGCATACTGACCTGATTTTCGTAGTTGATCATCTTTATTTCTGATGTTAAGGTGTATCACATGTCCAAACTTGACCTAGTTCCATTTGGCACAGAAGGAAATTGTCATATGTAAGTGTAAAGCTACATAATAATACCATGTTTAGAGTTTTCTTTGTGGGTATTATCTGTTTTATTATCATATGCATTTTTAAATGACAGTATGGATAGCCTAAAAGAGAAACATGGAGATGGAATTTGAAGGATGTTAATAAGATGGTATGACACAGCTTTGCAGCATGTTTTTATTCAGTTTTTAGTTGAAGAATGCAGATAATTCTATTTCATTCCTCCATCATCTCTTTCTCACATAATCTCTGAAGTCAGTGTACCATTCCATTGGTGCTGATAATTACATTCTTCCACAGTCATTTACAGAATCATAGTAATAATAATAATGGATATAGTTATCAAGGCAATAGTAATTCCTAAGAATTTGAACTGTAAATACGACTACCTGAATTCAAATTGTGGTTTTGCATTCTGTTATTTGTATAATCTTGAGCAATTTACTTAACCTCTCTCTGTTTCATTTCCTTATCTGCAAAAGAAGATAAAAAAAACCTGACATCATGAGATTTGAAGATTCTATCAAGTAATATTAAGTGTTGGCACTTGGCGTTATGCAAGCTTGCTTTAGAAAAGTTAACAATCTCTCTCAATTACTCCTTATAGCCGGTTTGAGGCAGTCACTGTATATTTTTGCCAATTCCAAGTGAAAAATGAAGCTCTAAAATGTTAAATAACTTCCCCAAAGATATAGATAGAAAGTAGAATTTACCCACGCATAGTGGCGCCAACCTGTAATCTCAGTTATTTGTGAGGCTGAGGTGGTAGAATCGCTTGAGCTCAGAAATTCAAGAACAGCCTGGGCAAAATATCAAGAACCCATCTCTAAGAATTAATATGAAAAACAGAATCTAGATGTGGGGGCTTGTGTGTATAATTTAAATCCACTACTATTATAACACTCCCTATCACTAATTCATATAAACAAGTACGTAGGTAGTGTAGTATGTGGAAATGTCCCTTAACATTTAGAATGTATAAGTCTGTAAATTATTAAATATTTGAGAAGTTGAAAGAGTGATTATTTGTATAATCATCTTAAAATGTTCAGAGAGAAATTGAAAGCGCCTAAACAGAAGAAAGTAAAACAGCTTATTTAGTGGATATCAAAATCAAAATACAAAATACCAAAATGAAAATTCTCATATTTCTCATTCATTAAAAAGTTTTCATTGTGTGTTATTCAATAGGAGAAGAAATTTAGTGCATTTTAAAGTTTTATTTTAATTGGCAAATAATAAATCTGTATATATATATACGGAATAGGTGTTTTGATATATGTATACTTTGTAGAATGGTCAAACAGGGTAATTAGCGTAGCCATCACCTCAAATATTTTCCATTTCTTTTTTATAAGAACATTTAAAACTTTACTTTAGCTATTTTGAAATATTCAAAAGATTATTATTAACTATAGTCACCTTGATGCACAAGAGAATACCAGAACTTATTCTTATATTACTAATTTTGTTCCCATTAGGCAATATTTTTCTTTTTTTCATCCACTTTACCCACCCCACTCAAAGTCTTTCATACCGACCATTATACTCTCTACTTCTACAAGTTCAACTGTATTAGATTCCATATATGAGTGGGATCATATGGTATTTGTCTCTTTATGCTTGGCTTATTCCACTTAAGTCAATAAAAGATTAAACGTACTCTAGTCTAAAAGCTTAGCTATCCAGCATTAAAAACAAAAAGACCAAACTCAGTGAATATGACATTCCCTATGTAAGAGAAGGAAAACAAAACCAGCAATAAAACAAAATAATTTTTTTAAGAATTATAGCATTCAAATAATATTATCTCTGAGTCTCAATTTCCTTTCTGTAAAATGGGGATGAAAAACATTAACTTTTACACAAAAATCTTTGAAAAATATCACTATTATTCAAATAAAATATTTTATATTTTCTGTTTGCTGTTTTTCTGCAACTCCATGCAGCACTAAATTCTCAGGATGTCATTTAATATATAATATAATGTTGGGCCGGGTGCGGTGGCTCACGCCTATAATCTCAGCACTTTCGGAGGCTGAGGCAGTTGGATCACAAGGTCAAGAGATCCAGATCATCCTGGCCAACATGGTGAAACCTTGCCTCTACTAAAAATACAAAAATTAGCAGGGCGTGGTGGCGCATGCCTGTAGTCCCAGCTACTCAAGAGGCTGAGGCAGGAGAATCGTTGAAACCTGGGAAGCGAATGTTGCAGTGAGCCGAGATCGCGCCACTGCACGCTAGCCTGGCAAAAGAGCGAGACTCCGTCTCAAAAAAAAATAAAATAAAATAAAAAATAAAAATAAAAAATAAAATAAAATAAATAAAGTTAGGTGTATTGTTACTAAGTTGATTTAAGATGGTATAATAATCAGGTACTGTATAAAAGTCTGAATCATATATTAATAGAGGATCATCTCCTTATAGATTTTTAAAATTTCAATGTACCCAACAAATTCACCTCATTTGGAAAAATTCATATTTCATTATTTTTATTCCTCAGTGAGATTTCATTATCAGTCTGTTTTCCACTGTAATCTTTACTAACTGCACTGGAGTTTTATAAGTATCCAAGAAAATATTCAGTAAATCCAACACCGTTTGATTGGTATGAGATATTTTCAGTTTCTCCTATCTGGGAGATCATCCAAAACTCATGTGCAGAAAGAGTCACCTGAGAGAAGATATGTTTTTGTTTATTTTTTTTCTCTTATTTGCAATTATTCCACTTCATGTTCATGCTGACTCTTCTAAGGACCATTGTTCTAGAAAATCCTCCAACCCCTGCTCCTTTCTATGTTGCTGGTATGGTTTGCCTCTGTGTTTCCCCACCCAAATCTCATCTTGAATTGTACTCCCAAAATTACCACGTGTTGTGGGAGGTAATCTGAATCACGGGGTGGTTTCCCTCATACTGTTCTCATGGTAGTGCCTAAGTCTCGTGAGATCTAATGGTTTTATCAGTGGTTTCCGCTTTTGCATCTTCCTGGTCTTTCTCTTGCTGCTGCTACCATGAAAGAAGTGCCTCTCACCTCCTGCGGTGATTCTGAGGCTTCCCCAGCCATGTGATATTGTAAGTGCAATTAAACCTCTTTTCCTTCTCAGTCTTGGGTGTATGTCTTTATCAGCAGCGTGAAAACGGACTAATGCAGTAAATTGGTGGGCCGGGTGCAGTGCTAACTCCTGTAATCCCAACACTTTGGGAGGTCGAGGCGGGTGAATCACAAGGTTAGGAGTTCAAAACCAGCCTGACCAACAAGGTGAAAAACCGTGTCTCTACGAAAAATACAAAAATTAGCCAGGCGTGGTGGCGGGTGTCTGTAATCCCAGCTACTCAGAAGGCTGAGAGACAGGAGAATCGCTTGAACCCGGGACCTGAAAGTTGCAGTGAGTCGAGATGGTGCCACTGTACTCCAGCCTGGGCAACAAGAGTGAAATGTCTTCAAAAAAAACAAAAACAAAAACAAAAAAACACTGTAAATTGGTACTGAGAGTGAGATGTTGCAGAAAAGATACCTGAAAATGTGGAAGTGACTTTGGAACTGGGTAACAGGCAGAGATTGGAAGAGTTTGGGGGTCTCAGAAGAAGACAGGAAAATGTGGGAAAGTTTGGAAACTCCTAGAGATTTGTTGAATGGCTTTGACAAAAATACTGACAGTGATATGAAAAATAAGGTCCAAGCTGAGATGGTCTCAGATGGAGATGAGGAATCTGTTGGGAACTGGAGCAAAGGTGACTCTTGTTATGTTTTAGGAAAGAGATTGGTGGCATTTTGCCCCTGCCATAGAGATTTGTGGAACTTTAAAGTTGAGAGAGATGATTTCGGGTATCTGGTGGAAGAAATTTCTAAGCAGCTGGATTGATAGAATGGTGGCACAGCCTTTTGAAGTCACAATTACAATGCCAACTATGTGACAACAGTTTGCTGGGACAAAGTTCTCCAGAAGGCCGTGTATGCTCTGAATCAGTGCCTGTTGTATGGTACTGTTTCTCCCATAGCCACGATTCATGGGTCCAGGAATCAAGGGGTAGAGGTGGAAGTGGCACCACTCTACATCACCCTTAATGATCCACTAGCAAAATTTTTGCTTCCTGTTCCCATGGCATTGCATTTTGCTGGCCTAGAGGTCTTAGTTCCAGAGGGGGGAACACTGCCACCAGGGGACACAACAATGATTCCAGTAAACTGGAAGTTAAAACTGCCACCTGGACACTTTGTGCTCCACCTACCTTTAAGTCAACAGGCTAAGAAGGGAGTTACAGTGTTAGCTGGGGTGAATGACCCAGACTATCAAGATGAAATCAGTCTACCACTCCACAACAGAGGTAAGGAAGACTATGCATGGAATACAGGAAATTCATCAGGGGGTCTCTTAGTATTACCATGCTCTGTGATAGAGATCAATGGGAAACTCCGACAGCCCAATCCAGGCGGAAAAATGTAAAAAGAGAGACTGGCCTTGCCTCCCAGCTTACATCTTTCTCTCATACTTCCTGCCCTAGAACATCTGACTCCAAGTTCTTCAGTTTTGGAAGTCAGAGTGGCTCTCCTTGCTCCTCAGCCTGCAGATGGCCTATTGAGGGACCTCGTGATGATGTGAGTTAAGACTTTGGCAAACTGTTGGGAAGGCATGATTGGTTTTGAAATATGAGGACATGAGATTTGGAGGGGTCAGGGGTGGAATGATATGGTTTGGCTCTGTGACCTCACCCAAATCTCATATTGAATTGTACTCCCATAATACCCACACATTGTGGGAGATAATTTGAATTTCATGGTTGTGAATAAGTCTCACGAGATCTGGTGGTTTTATCAGGGGTCTCTGGTGTTGCATCTTCCTCATTTTTCTCTTGCTGCCACCATGTAAGAAGTGCCTTTCACCTCCCACCATGATTCTGAGGCCTCCCCAGCCATGTGGACTTGTAAATCCAATTAAACTTTTTTCTTCCTAGTCTTGGGTATGTCTTTATCAGCAGCGTGAAAATGGACTAATACTGTTGCTATACTATTTTTAATTGCGATTTGACCCATGTAAATAAAAGACTGAAGATTGAGAGGTAGGTTAGTGGTAGTAAATTATAAATGAGCATTGGCATAAAATAAGGCCAATTAAGAAAAATCATAAGTATCATTTAAGCCAATTTGACATTTTTCATAGTAAGTATAATAATTTTCAAATATTTTGAGCATTAGCATATAAAATATTTCATACTTCTCTAAATTAACTCCACAATCATTGTGGTAGAAGATAAAAATGCAGGAGACAAATACAAAAAAGAAATTATCTTACTTTTCTGGCTATGTATTTCTGTACAACAAACCACCATGCAACTTAGTGACCTGGAATAAGAACTACAATAATGTTTTAATTCGTACATCTGCAATTTGGGAAGAACCAGCAGGACAATTTGTATCTGCTTTATCTGAAATCAGTTGGTGCAGCATCTCTGGGCCTGTGTGTTCTTGGTAATTTGTCAGTTTTATTAAGATAATGTCCATTTTTTTAGTAATTTTCCTAAATCTAAAATGTGAATACTTGATGACTCTTATAACAACCACTTTTGAAAAACAATTTGTGGAAGTTGACAATATGACCCAAAAATCCCACTCTTAGGCAATTACTCCAGAAAAGTGAATATTTGTTTTCATATAAATACCTATATTTCTATAGGAATCTTTATTTATAATCATCATAACCTTGAAACAAACCAAATACTTTTTCAATAAGTAAGTGGTTTATCTATATTAGTCTTTGGTTTATCTGTACTATTGATATACAGAGCAACATGGATGCATCTCATATACATTATGATAAAGAACCTGTATATATAACACATCATTATGTCATTTATGTGATATTTTGGTAAAGGCAAGACTATAGAGCTGCCTAACAGAAAAGTAGATGACAGGGGATAAGAGTGTAGATGGCTTGGTTTGTGGGCATATTTTTTAAAAAGTGTTTCAGTTCTATACCTTCATTGTGTTTGCGGTTACATGAATTTAGGCCCTTATCAAAACAAATCTGCATACAAAAAGAGTGAATTTTACTGTATCTAAAATGCATACATTTTTTATTGAGGTAAATTCACATTGCATAAAATTCACCATTTTAGCCATTTTAATGTATACAATTCAGTAGTATTTAGTACACTCACAATTTTGTTCAGCTGTCACCATTAACTAGTTCCAGAACATTTTCATTAACCTAGAAGGGAACCTTATGTAAACATTAAGTAGTCACTTATCAACCCCCACTTCACCCTAGTTACTGACAACCACAAATCTGCTTTCTGTCTTTGTTTATTCTTTATATTAGATATAAACAGAATTATACAACATCTTGCCTTTGGTGTGTAGCTTTTTTAACATAGCATAATGTTTTCACATTTTATCCATGTTGTAGCATGTGTCATAATTCTATTTTTTAATGACTCAATAATACTCCATTATATGGCTGTACTATATATATATATATATTTTTTTTAATTTGATGGCAATTTGGATATTTTTCACTTCTTGACTATGGTAATAGTACTGCTATAAACATGCATATACAATTTTTGTTTGAGCACCTGTTTTCAATTATTTTAAGTACATAGGAGAAGAATTGCTGGGTCATATGTTATTTTTTAAAATTTATTGAGGGTCTGTATTATTTTCCATAGTAGTTACACTAACTTACATTCCCACCAACAGTGCATAAGAATTCCAATTTCTCTGTATGTTTTTATTTTATTTGCTTTTTCTTTCTTTCTTCTTTAAAAAATAATACTGTATAGCCACTTGAGAGAGTAGAAAAAGCTGATTTTTATTTACATCACCCAATCAGTAATGATGTTGAACATCTTTTACGTACTTATTGGGTATTTCAATATCCTTCTTAGAGAAATGTCTATTCAAGTCATTTGCCCATTTTTTAAATGATTTTGAGTGGTAATTTTTTTTCATGTATCCTGGGTATTAGAAACTTATAATGAATTTAACTTATAGACATTTTCTCCAATTCTATAGGCTTCCTTTTGTAATAATATCATGTCATGGACAAAAGTTTTAAATGATAATAAAATTATATTCATGTATTTTTTACTTTTGTTGCTTGTGTTTTTGCTGTTGTGTGTAAGAAGCTTCGTCAAATCCATGGTCATAAAGATTTATTCTGTTTTCTTATACAAATTTTATAGTTTTAACTATAGGTTTTTGATTCATTTAGAGTTCGTTTTTTAATATGGTGTGAGGTAGGCCTCCAATATCGTTCTTCTCCATGTGGATGTCATGTGTCCCAGCACTATTTGTTGAAGAGACTATTGTCTATCCATTGAATAGTATAAGGGATTAAATATTTGTGTCCCTGCAAATTCATATGTTTACATTTTAAACTCCAGTGTGATGACATTCCAAGGTGGGACTTTAGGAGGTTATTAAGTCGTGGAGGTAGAACCTTCATGAATGAGATTAGTATTCTTATAAAAAGGATTCCATAAAGCTGTCTTTACCTCTGTCTTCCATGTAAATGTCTAAGGAGAAGTTGGATGTCTGCAACACAGAAGAAGGCCCTTATCAGAATCCAGCCACACTTGCACCTTGATCTGAGACTTTTAAACTCCAGAACTGTTTTTGATAAACCACCCAATCTAAATTTTCTCAAATAATAATGCATAGAGATGATAGAATTGGGCATTACTGTCTTGTTTGAAATTATGAGAAGAAAGCTTTAACACTTTCAACCTTGGGTATGATGTTTGCTTTTGGTTTTTCATAGAGTCGACTTATTTATAATGAGGAGGTTTACTTATATTCCTAGTTTATTTTTTTAATAATGCATTTTGTTGAATTTTGCCAAGTGTTTTCTCTGCATCAATTGAAATGATCATTATTGGTTCTGTTTTGTATTCCTTTTCTATTAATATGGTGTGTAACATAGATTGATTTTTATATGTTAAGCTATTCTCACATTCCTGAGAAAAATCCCATTGGATCATGGTTTATAACCCCTTTAATATGCTGTTGAATTCTGTTTTCTAGTATATTGAAGATAATTTTTGCATCTATAATCATAAGGGATATTGTCTTGTTATTTCCATTTCTTCTGATGCTTTTGTCTGGCTTTGGTAGCAGGGTGAGTCAAGCCTTACAAAATAAATTAGTATTCCTCATTTATCTTTCGGAAAAGTTTGAGGATTGCTTTTAATTATTTTTAAAGTATTTAGCTGCATTCACCAGTGAAGCCATCTGGTCATGAGCATTTATTACTTCAGAGCTCTTTGATTACTGATTCGATATATTTACTTTTTGTAATTCTGTTCGGATTTTCTCTGTTGAGTAAGCTAAAGTAATTTGTGTTCCTAGAATTTTGTTTCCATTTTGTTTAGATCAACTAATTTATTGGTTTAAAATCTTACATTGTATTCACCTAAAATTCTTTTTATTTCTTTAAATATTTTAAAATTGTAAGATGCTACGAATGGAATGCCAGTCAGGAATTCATACATCCAAACCAGAAGAGGCGGAGACACATTCAAATAAAATAAGTCTAACACCAATCTGTGTCACTGACACTCAGAATATTTACATGCCCTCAAAATATGTCTATATCACCCCAAATCACCAAATAATTATAAACTTCGCTTTAAAGGTTCATATATGCCATAATAGTGTATGTTACCAAACATGTTAAAGGAAATCAAGAAGGACTCATTCAAAACAAACAAAAGGAACACACAAACAAAAATCCAGGGCAATCATATGTGTGGGATATTCAGAAAAGAATTAATACAGATAGCATACACATGACAGAAGAAAATGTTCACTTGTGCCCTAAAAAATATCATTTTGTATCTACCAGGTTGGATTTGTTTTAAATAATCAGGTATCAGTATCAGAATAGTCTAGAATGAGTGAAAACATGTATGACTATTTTGTTGTTGTTGAACTGTAGCTTGGGGCAAACTTTTGGAATGCAGTTTGACATAATTATTAAACTTTTGAACCTTATCAAAATTTTGTACAGACTCTATTGACTTTATATTACCTTGCAAATATGTCATAGTGATTCTCAAATATATATTTACAAATAGTAAACTTAAATATAAACATGTAAAATGTGATTTTTTGCCTTGTTTCCCTTAATTCTTTACATTAAGATAAAGACAAAATGAAATTATAAATTTTAAACAATCACTGATACTATACATTTTATCATTCATGTGAAGCTATTTTATACGCTATAGTAATAATTCTTCTTTTGTAAATTCCAGTTCTTGTCCTTTGTCTATTTTATCTGGAAATAGTTCCACTTTATCAAGAATTCATTATAGTTCATTATGTAATAAAATATTAGCAGTGTTTCAAATCATAAATAATTCCTTTAAACAAGATTTCTAGTTTATAATTGATTTTTTAATGTTATAGTTCCACATCTTCATAACAACATTATATTGTTCATAGATTGTGTGTGTGTGCACATGTAGCATATGCAAATGGTCAGTGATATAGAATTCATGTAATTTGGAAAGGAATAATGCTCTTTATCCACTACAGCCCAGGGACATGGTGAATATATACATATTACATCTCATACCTTGCATAGATGATTTTTACAATGGTTTTATTGGACTGGTTTTCCAAAAGTGCAATTCTTTCAGTATTATAAGCTATTGCTTGACTTTTTTACTCTCTTACATTCTTTCATTTATTAGATTTCACATTTTTTACTTCTTATATTGAATTCCTTTCATTGCTTTCTTATTTTGCTTTTCCTCTTTAATTTGACTGATTTAAAATGCTCACGTATATGATTTTACCATATTCACTGAAAGATTTTAATTTCACTCACAATACCATGTGTGATTGAATTTCTGAATAGAAACGGAATAATCAGGGCCAGAATTTGAATTATTTCATTGATTGTGTCACATTAGATGACTATTCAAATTATTGAATTCTCAGTTTACTGACTATAAATTAAGAAGATACTTACACTCTAGGATCACTGTTACCAAAATAAACTTTTAAAAAGTAATTTTGAGATAGCCAGATGTTGAAATTTTTTAAGATAATATAGAATTGTTTTTTACAGCAACAAAAATAGTTTCCAGAATAATAACTTGTTTAACTTTGACTTCTCTCTAGTACAATCACACAGTAATTTTCCTTTTCCATTATGGCAAAAATGAGCATAAGCATACATTTTTAGAGGTAAAATATGTAATATGGTCATTTAAAAATATATATACACCATGTTGAAAATGCCAATCAGTCCAAATATTCACTAGCTGCAAATTCAAATTCAAATGCAAAGAAAGTCGGTTATTCCCCGTTTACGTTCTGTGCACTGCAGCTGTGGGGTGATTTCCCTGTGTGTAACGGACTTGGAGAGTGTGGCTACAATTATATGCCAGAGAAAAACAATCACTTGCTATTAACAAGTTTCATTTCCATACAAGGAATTATTGAATATTTTAGTGCATGTATACATTCTCATAGAAATCAACATTTTTAGAACTTTGTAGTAACCATATCATCTACCAGATTCAATCTAGTTCTTTTTCTACACATGCTCTTAAGGTGATAACACTGATAATGAGAATAAAAATTTGTTTATGCTTTAATATTAATTCAGCCCACTCAACTTTTATAAATCAATACATTTAATTTACTGATATGTGTTATTCAGTTGTATTACAACCTGCAAAAGAGAGGAAGAAATGTTCTTATTTTAGATGAGAGAAGTAGAGAAACTAGATTTTACTTTTCGAAATATGTCAGCACTTTTTTCCTTGAGTTAATGCTCATCTTTCCTTCAACATATAGTCAATTTAATATAGAAATTAATAATTCTTAAATGTGTCAAACTTCTGATTGTATATGGGTCTAACTACAGAAATGAGAGTGGGTTTGAGAGTAAAAGCAGAAGACAAACATTCTGAACAGCTTTTAGTTAGCAATTTAAAACATGAATAGCTAAGGAAGTTAACTTCATAGTAACAACTTTTATTTTTGCAACCTTTAGAATTATAACTGATGAATTAAAAAAAATGAAGACTAAAGTTCTTTAAATTTTTATTTTAATACTAGCTTTTGTTCTAGACACTCAAAAACCATGATTTAGAACTACCATATGATCCAGCAATTCTACTGCTGTATATACATCCTAAAGAAAGAAAATCAGTATATCAAAGAGATGGCTGGGCATGGTGGCTCATGCCTGTAATCTCAGCACTTTGGGAGGCTGAGGCGAGCCCATCATGAGGTCAGGAGTTCAACCTGACCAACGCAGTGAAAACCCGTCTCTACCAAAAATACAAAAATTAGCAGGGCATGATGGCATGCATCTGTCATCCCAGCTACGTGGGTGGCTGAGGTAAGAAAACTTTTTGAACCCGGGAGGCAGAGGTTGCAGTGAGCCGAGATCAACCTGAGTGACAGAGCAAGGCTCCATCTCAAAATAATAATAATAGTAATAATAAACGAAGTATAGCAAAGAGATATTTGCACTCCTATGTTTATTACAGCCAAGATATTGAATCAACCTGAGTGTTCATCAACAGATGAAGGGATAAAACAATGTGGTACATATACACAATGGAATACTATTCAGCCACAAAAAGAATGAAATACTGTCATTTGCAATAACATGGATGAAACTAAAGACAATTATGTTAAGTGAAATAGGCCTGGCACAGAGGACATGGTTGGTGAGTGCAAAAATTCAGTTAGAAAGAATACTATCTAGTGTTCAGTAGCACAATACAGCAACTATAGTTAACAATAATTTATTGTATATTTCTAAATGATTCAAAGAGTGGAATTAGAATGTTCCTATCCCATATAAATGATGAATGCTTGAGGTTATGGATATCCCAATTACCCTGGTTTGATCATTACACATTGTATATTCATATCAAAACATCACATGTACCTCAAAGTATGTACAACTATTATGTACATATTTATGTATTTATTTATCTGTAATAAATAAAATAATTTAAAAGTTTTAATTACAGACAGTAGTTATAAACAAATATTTAAATCACCAATTTTATTCTAAGTTCATCTGAAAGAGAATGTTCAGGGCCAGAAGCACCATTTAATAAGAAACACAATTTCTGATGTACTAAATACCAAATTATAGGGCGTACGAGAAGGTACTCTTCATTTAGTAATTCCAAGAGTTGTTTTGTCTTTAGCTTGTGAATGGCTAAATGTTCCTGTGTCTACTTTCGGCACTTTTCCTCCAGTTTCTCAGTGTATTAATTCTTGTCCCTGATAAGTGACAAATTAGCTGTTATAGTACTCTGACAAAAAATATTAATTTTATTAACAAATATTAACTAGTTAGTGAAAAAACTATGATCATATGTTCCATCAAAATGAGTCGATTGATTTCCTACTTCATCTTCCTGATTATACTTGTGTAATACTATGTATTTTTTTTTAGGGCTCTGAATAATTGTAACAGTTTAAATGTGGAAAATGCATATCTATACTACTTATTTTCTTAAGTTTTGGAGTTAACACAAAGCCCTAACACAGTGCAATAATTAGTAGAAGGCTTTCAGAAAATGTATGTGAAGAAAGTAATTGATTGAGACTCAATTTTCACAACTCTCAGATAAGTTTCTTTAGAAATTTACATTTCCTGTATATCTTGCAGAAAAAAATTTCTGCCTTCCTGAAAATCCTGAAGGCTAAATTGTCTTAGCTCTTTTCAAGTATAAAAAGACTTCTCTTTGAATATTTATTTTAAAGGCTTGTTCTATGGATATGAGGTAGAAGTCAGGACTCAACTCTGGAGGCAGGGCTCAGACACTGGACCAGACTGAGGACTGCTAAAACAGTGTCAGGGCAGAAGCAGCTTTCCGTAAGACATGGTCACCAGTGCTTTTTACTATCACCATGGTAATGGCATGTTAGTTTACCACTGACGCAGCAACACCTGGGAGTTCTATGGCAAGGACCCCACAACACAGAAGTTACCGCCCTTTTCCTAAACATTTCTGCATAAGCCATCCCCTAATCTGCATGTAATTAAAAGTAGGTATAAAAATGACTGCAGAACGACTGGGCATGGTGGCTCACACCTGTAATCCCAGCAGTTTGGGAGGCTGAGGTGGGTGGATCACCTGAGGTCAGGAGTTCTAGACCAGCCTGACCAACACAGTGAAACCCCATCTCTACTAAAAGTACAAAAATTAGTCGGGCGTGCTGGCAGGTGCCTATAATCCCAGCTACTCAGCAGGCTGAGGCAGGAGAATCACTTGAACCCAGGAGGCAGATGTTGCAGTGAGCCAAGATGGCACCATCACACTCAAGCTTGAAGAACCAAAGCGAGACTTTATCTCAAAACAAACAAACAAAATGACTGCAGAATTTCCCTGAGCTTCTACTCTCAGCACACTGCCTATGGGGTAGCCTTGTTCTGCAGGAGCAGTCATGCAGCTGTGATGCTGCCTAGCTGTAACATCCCGGGAGCTGGAACACTGCCGCTTCAATAAAGCTGTTTTCTTCTTTCACCACCTCACCCTTGAATTCTTTCCCGGATGAAGCAAAGAACCCTCTTAGACTAAGCCCCAATTTGGGGTTTGCCTGCCCTGCAACAAATTTCACACAGATGTGAAAATTTTTGCTTAGCCTTTTCCAGTCTAATACACTTTAAAAGTATATTTCATACAATTGTATTAATTTTTGCATATTTTGTACATCATTATTTTGACAAAGTTAGTGAAAGACTAACTTTCCATAGACTTTTAGTTTGCATTCATTTTGAATAATTTGATAGTTTTAGCACGTCTTTAAGCAACCACTGTTGAAATTGTAGGTATTTAAAAGGATGAAACCAATTAAATTATTTTTACTATTTAAGAAATTTAATTATATTGCTGAATTCAAACATTTTATAAACACATGAACTAAATGAATAATACATACAATCATTTTCTATAACTATTTTAGTATGTAGTGTATAAAAATGGGAGTCATTTTTGTATCTAAGGGTATCTTATTTCCTCAAAACTTGAGGGGTGTTTATAATTGTCAATAATTTAAGAGACTGAGCCCCTTCATAAACATACAATTGAAGTCAGGCTTAGCAAAAGCACAGCAGGACAAAAACAATTAGTTCTATATAATCATCTCCATCTGCTACATGTAAATCACCAGCTTCCTGATCATACACCTACTGAAAACTAAATGAGGTGCAGAATGTGGCCAGCAACTGATCCTGAGGGATGAATTGGTGGGGGAAATTAAAACAGCTGGAGACTATTCACATTGACGCTGGTATCTGTCCAATGTTTCTGCTTGAGTGATTACAAAACAAAGTACTAAAGTATTTTACATCTCTTCATTAGCTAATCTAATAGCAAGTCATGTTTCTAGCAGAATATCCTATCTCAAAAAATAAATAAATAAATAAATAAATAAATAAATAAATATTGCATTACTGGTCCTGAAAGTTAATCCATCTAAATACATTGTGTGATGAAATATACAAACTTTATTGCACGTCTTCATACTAAAGCTTTGCAAATGTATTTTAATAAAGAAAAGGAGGTACAAGAAGTCCTAATAAGAACAATCAGAAAACAAAACAAAAACAAAAAATAAAAAGCATCCAAATTGAAAAGGAAAAAGTAAAATTATCAGTTTATAAATAACATTATCCCATATGTAGAAAACCACACACACAAAAAAGCTGCTAGACCTAATAAATAAATTAAACAAAGTAGCGGTGTATTAGTCCGTTTTCACACTGCTATAAAGAATTGCCTGACACTGGATAATATAAAGGAAAGAGATTAAATTGACTCACAGTTGCCCATGGTTGGGGAGGCCTCAGGAAACTTGCAGTCATGTTGGAAGGGGAAGGGGAAGTAAGGATCTTGTTCACAAAGCAGCAGTAGAAAAAGGAGAGAAAACCACCACTTATAAAACCATCATATCTTGTAGGAACTCACTATGACAAAAACAGCATGGGAGAAAGAAAACAGCCCTCATGATCCAATCACCTCCCACCAGGTCCCTCCCTCAACATGTAGGGATACAGTTCAGATGAGATTTGGGGGGGAACATAAAGTCAAGCCATATCATTACACCACTGGCCCCTCCTAAATGTCATGTTCTCACATATTAATCATATATCAGTCACAAAATTATGCCTTTCTAACAGTCTGACAAAGTCTTAACTCATTTCAGCATTAACTCATTTCATCAAAAGTCCAAGTCCAAAGTCTCATCAGAGACAAAGTAAGTCCCTTCTGCCTATGAGCCTGTAACATCAAAAGCAAGTTACGTGCTTTCAAGACACAATGGGGTTATAGGCATTGGATAAATGCTCCCATTCCAAATGGAGAAAATAACCAAAGCAAAGGGGGTACAGACCTTATCAAGCTGAAAATCCAGCAGGGCAGTCATTAAACCTTGAAGCTCCAAAATAGTCTTCTTTGACTCCATGTCTCACATCCAGGGTATGCTGATGGAAAAGATGGGCACCTAAGGCCTTGGGCAACTCAGCCCTATGGCTTTGCAGGGTTCAGTCACCATGGCTGCTCTGACAGGCTGGTGTTGAGTGCCTGCAATTTTTCCAGGCACATGGTGCAAGCTGTTGGTGGATCTACTATTCTGGGATCTGGAGGATGGTGGCCCTCTTCTCACAGCTCCACTAGGCAGTGTCCAGTGGGGACTCTGTGTGAAGGCTCCAACCCCACATTTCCTTTCTGCACTGCCCTAGCAGAGGTTTTCCATGAGGGCCCTGCCCCTGCAGCAGACCTCTGTCTGGACATCCAGGCATTTCCATATATCCTGTGAAATCTAGGCAGAGATAAAGCTCAGGCCCTCTTCTGCACACCCTCAGACCCAACACCACATGGAAGCCACGAGGCTTGGGGCTTGCACCCTCTGAAGCAATGGCCTAAGCTATAACTAAGCCCTTTTTAGCCACAGTTGGAGCTTTAGTGGCTGAGATGCAAAGCTTCGCAGAGCAGTGGGACCCTGGGGCCAGTCCATGAAATAATGTATCCCTCGTAGGCCTCCAGGCCAGTGATGGGAGGGATTGCCTTGAAGATCTCTGAAGTGCCCTCAAGAATTTTTCCTCACTGTCTTGGTTATTAACCTTCAACTCTTCATTATTTATGCAAACTTCTGCAGGTGGCTTGAATTTATCCCATAAAATGTTTTTTTCTTTTGTATTACATGGTCAGGGTGGAAATTTTCCAAACTTTTACACTCTGCTTCCTTTTTAAACATAACTTCCCATTTCAAATTATTTATCTCAAGTTCAAAGTTCCACAGATCTCTAGGGCAGCAGTAAAATGTCGCTAGTCTCTTTGCTAAGTCATAGCAAGAATGACCTTTGCTCTAGTTCCCAGTGATTTTCTCATCTGTGTTTGAGATCATCTCAGCCTAGACTTCATTGTCCATATCACTATCAGCATTTTGGTCAGAGCCATTCAACAAGTCTCTAGGAAGTTCCAAACTTCCCTGTATTTTCCTCTCTTCTTCTGAGCTCCCTAAACCACTCCAACCTTTGTCTGTCACCCAGTTCTAAAGTCACTTTCACATTTTTAGCTTATCATTATAGCAGTACCCCACTCTACTGGTACCAATTCTCTGTGTTAGTTCATTCTCACACTACTATAAAGAAATGCCTGAGACTCGGTTACTTATAAAAGAAAGAGCTTAAATTGACTTACAGTCCTGCATGGCTGGGGAAGCCTCAGAAAACTTATAATCATAGTGGAAGGTGAATGGGAGCAGGCACCTTCTTCACAAGATGACAGGAGGAAGGAGAGAGAAAACGATGACTCATAAACTCATCAGATCTTGTGAGAACTCACTCATTCACTCTCTTAAGAACAACATAAGGGAAACTGTCCTCATGACTCAATCACCTCCCACCCGGTCCCTCCTTTGACACGCAACGATTATAGGTTAGATGAGATTAGGGTGGGGACACAGAGACAAACCATATCAAGTGGTTTACAGAATCAATAAATGAAAGTCAGTTGTATTTATTCAGATCAATAACAATCTATTTTTAAAAAAGGAAATCAGGAAAATAATTTGACAATAGCATTAAAAAGAATAAAATTTCAGAATCAATTTAATCAAAGAGGTAAAAGATATATTCATTGAAAACTAGAAATAATTGATGAAAAAAACTGAAGACATAAATAAACAGCAAGATACACTGCCTGTGTCTGTGCTTTGGAAGAGGTAATTTTGCTAATTGTCCATGCTACTTAAAGTGATGATACAAAGTTTCAGTGGAATCCCTATCAAAATTTTCACAGAAACTAAAAAGAAAAAGCAATTCTAATATTTGTAAGGTTCTAAAAAAGAGCACAAGTAACCAAAACAATCATGAGAGATAAAAATAAAGTTTGGAGGCATCACACTACCTGACTTCAATATATACTATAAAGCTACAGTAACCAAATCAGCATTGTACTGACAAAAAATAGATACACAGAACAGTGAGACAAAGTAAAGAGCAAGGAAAAAAATCCACATACTTATAGCCTATTGATTTTCAACAAAAGTGCCAAGAACACATATTGGGGAATGAATAGTCTCCAATAAATGATACTGCAAAAACTAAATATCCACATGCAAAAAAGTAAAACTAAGCCCCTATATCTCACCATATTAAAAAATCAACTTTAAATGGATTACAGACTTAAAATAAAAGACCCAAAGCTCTAAAACAAATAGAAGAGATCATAGGGGAAACACTTCATGACATTTTCCTGGGCAATGACGTTTTTGATAAGAACTCAAAAGCACAGGCAATAAAAGCAAAAAACAGAGAAAATAAGATTTTTTTTTTTTTTTTTTTTGAGACGGAGTCTCGCTCTGTCACCCAGGCTGGAGTACAGTGGCTGGATCTCAGCTCACTGCAAGCTCCGCCTCCCGGGTTTACGCCATTCTCCTGCCTCAGCCTCCCGAGTAGCTGGGACTACAGGCGCCCGCCACCGAGCCCGGCTAATTTTTTGTATTTTTAGTAGAGACGGGGTTTCACCATGTTAGCCCGGATGGTCTTGAACTCCTGACCTCGTGATCCGCCCGTCTCGGCCTCCCAAAGTGCTGGGATTACAGGCTTGAGCCACCGCGCCCGGCCGAGAAAATAAGATTACTTCAAACTAAAAAGCTTCTGTACAAAAAAGGAAACAATGAACAGGGTAAAATATTTTATTTCTTTGGAACAAAAAAAAATATTTGCAAACTATGCATCTAATAACAAGACATTCATAATATCCAGAACATATAAGGAACTCAAACAACTCAATAGCAAAACAAATAATTCAATTAGAAATGGGCAAATGACCTGAATAGACATTTTTCAAAAGAACACATAGAAATGATTAATAGTTTACATGAAAAAATGCTAAAAATCACTAATTACAAGGGAAATGCATATTAATCTCTTGATTAATATCACATCATCCCAATTAGCATGGCTGTTATAGAAAAGACAAAAAATAACAAATGTTGGCATGGCTGTGGGGAAATGGGAAATCTTGTACACTCTTGGTGGGAATGTAAATTAGTGCAGCCATTTTGTAAACCATGTGGAGGTCTCTCAAAACATTAAAAATTGAACTACTAGATGATTTAGCCATCTCACTATTGGATATTTATAGAAAGGTAAGAAAATTCATGTGTCAAAGGGATATTTGCATTATCATGTTTACTGCAGGACTATTAACAGTAGACAAGATATGAAATCAACCTACATGTCTATAGATGGATGGTCGGATAAAAACATTGTGGTATACACATGGACATGATGAAATATTACTCAGCCATTAAAGAGCAACAAATCCTGCCATTTGGGACAATGTGGATGAACCAAGAAGACATTAATCTAAGTAGTATAATGAAGTTACAGAAATAATAATACTGCATGACCGCTCTTATATGTGGAATCTTAAAAAACATGAATACATAGAAATTGAAAGTGGAATGGTGGTTACCAGGGGCAGAGAGAAGCAAGATACAGATCAAAAGGCACAAATTTTTGGTTATTTAAAATAAGTCTAGCAATATAATGTATAGAATTAGGACTATATTTAATAATATCAAATTATATAATGGAAATGCGCTAAGAGATTAGATTTTAGGTGCCCTACCACACACACACATGCACACACACACACACTCACGGGGTAACTATGTGGCAACAGGAATTTTAACATGCCTGACTGTAATAATCATTTTACTATTTATGTGTACATTAACACATTGTATTGTATGCCTTCAATATATAATAAAAATAAAAATAAATAAATAAACAGGCATATAAAAGAATAAAGGGAGGAAGACTGAGGGAATGAGATAAATAGACGAGAGCTGCATCAGAGAGATGCTACACTGCTAGCTTTGAAACGGGAGGAATTAGGCATGAAGCCAGTGAATGCAAACAGCCTCCAGAACCTGGAAAATGTAATAAATTAGAGTCTCCCTTGGAGCCATCAGAAAGGCATGCAGCCCTGCTGGCAACCTTGATTTTACCTCAAGAGACCAGTGTTGGATTTCTGACCTACAAAAGCATAGGTAGTAAATTTGTGTTTTTGAACCATTAAAAAAGAAAGATAAGAAAAATAAAGAGTAATGCAAAATACTGTACAAAACTGGAGTGATGGTGTATTTATAAAACAAATAGTTCAAAAATATAGCATGAATAGAAAAGTGATGTAAGAACAACTGCAATAGAAAATTTTGAGGAAACCGGAGCAATTGTGTGTTATTTTGAATTGTTTATGTAAGTTTGATGTAAATATTTTCTTTCCTTCATATTATTTACCATTAGAGATAGAAAACTAAAGTAATTATTTTTTGCTTAACCAATATAACAAATAACTTCCTCATATTTAAGTGGAAACCATTTTAATAGACTTTCAGATTAAACTGGCATTTGTAATATATCAACCTCAAGTCAATGTTAAAAATGATTTTATTATCTTACAGAAAAATATCAGATTACCAGGGAAGTCAAATAGGAAATGTTTCATTATGATATGTGGGCCAAAAATTGAAATTTGTAATGAATTAGAATTTTTCTAAGACAATATGAAATAAACATAGTATGAATGATAGTACTGTGATATAAAATAGTATCATTTAGAGGGTCCAGAAACTAACCATCTAGAAAAAATTTTGCCATTAAAAATACAAATAAGTACTTTAAAACATAGGAGTCTATTTTTTCCTCTTACATTCATAGGGATAGAACTGAACAAGAATAATTATTTTAAAGCCTTTTTAATACTCTAAATTTATACCATCATAATTTTTTACAAATAATCAATTTAAGTTATTTACTCTATATGTGCAGATTTGCTCCTCCAAATTAGACTTGTTAAATTACATAAATTTGGGCCAACTTTAAATTTAGAAATTTAATTCTCAAAGTAAATCCTGAGAAAATATGCTTTAATTATATGAGATATTGAAGTACTTAACGCTCATTTGGTTAAAACCTATTTTTCTCTTTTGAGCACTATGTATATAGAATGTATGAGGATCTTTTCTTTCACTTCATCTTGTCCTTTGTGGGATTCTACTTATTTATTTTATTCTAATGTTTTTTAACAATTTTAAGATTAAGTTTATTTTGAATATACAATTGATTAATCCCATTTGCTTTTAGTGAACATTTGTGCTGTTTTCAGTTTCCAGCTATTCAGAATAAATAAGGCACTATGAACATTCTTGCACATGTCTTTGGTGCTAATAAACATTTATTTCTGTGGAATTCTATTTAAAGCTAGTGTGATCTTTATGTTCAGATCAGCTGTGCAGGGCTGTTGAACAAAATGAATAATGAGCCCAGTGGGACCTGACTAGGTATGTCTCAGTTTGTCATGCGGAAATTAACTGAAAAATAAGAAATTTGCAATAAAATTCTGTGACTTTTGGTGTTGGTCTCCATGGGTAAGAATTGACAAGCAGAAAATATCTAATCCACTATACAGGACGTGAACTAAAGTTTTTTGGTTCATAGCTTTCTTTAAAAGACTTTTTATATGATTTTACACATTGTGAAATACTATATAAGTAAACAAAAGGTGAATAAATTATTTCAGCACAGTATGACAATGCCAAGACTATTTCTATACTATAATTTGCTGAAAATCCATAGTCTGCATTCACTCTTGCAAGCATCTGGATGAAAACTGAAAATGTGAACCATTACCCATATTATGCCTGTATCCTATATTCCAGATGCTGTCACATATAGACAGATTAAAAAACTGTGCATATTTGATGAAAACTTCATTACTGACTGATTTAGAGTTGTTCAATCTTTAATACATTTGTAGACATAAATGTTATCATTTTACCATCTTTGATTCAATATTAAGTTTTTTGTATCATATAATTTGACATTTTTCAATGACAATGTTATCAACTCATAGAATTCTGATTAAATGTGTAGTAGAAAGGAATTATAGAAGGAAACAGGAAAAATTCAAACACTGATCACAACATATTTTAACATGAACAGAGAGGAAGATGTCTGCTCATTCATAAGCAAATTACTTTCAACTGGTTTTCAACACATATACATATGTAGATATGTTTTCTTATAAACATGTTTTTGTTTTTGAATTATGTGACTTTTAAAAGTAGGAAGAATTTAGAGACTAACATATTGTTAATAGAATAGAAAACTATTAATTTTTCAGTATATGTTACACTTAAATAGCAATCATTACATAGTAAAAAAAAATAATAATAATAACAAACTCAGACATGTATTGTAAAGATACGTCCCACTAGGGTAATTTGACATTAAACATTTTCATGAGTATTCATTGTTTTAAAAGAAGTCTACCTTAGTAAATTGTTTATATGTGTGCTTTAGAAACTCTGGTAGAATTATAAAATTTCGTCTCTACCAAAAAAAAAAAAGGAAAAAGAAAAGGTAAAAAATTAGCCAGGCGTGGCACCCACCTGTAGTCCCAGCTACTTAGCTACTTAGGAGGCTGAGGATGGAGCATTGTTTGAGCTTGTGAGCTGCATCTCCATGGTGCTCACTCAGCTGAAGCTGCTTCTGACCTCAGGGGGCTGGACCCTGAGCCTCTGGGAGTACAGAAGTGGCCGCCAATGGCACGGTCATCACCTGGCCTGTCTGCAAGAGGCTGCTGATAATATGTCAAGTAAGTGTTATCAGATTGTAGAGTTTTAACAACTTTGCACTGTCAAGTATGGGATATTAATTGATTTTAGAGTTTTTCGGATACCTGTAATAAATTCTAAATATTAACTATAAAAATATACATTTTATATATATATATATATAAATCAACCCAGAATAGGAAAAAGGAATAATAGAAAAAATAATATTAAAGAAATAAATGCAACTACATTACTACATTAGAATGTACACTGACCAATGACAAAAATTATCAAGAAGGTTATAAAACAGTATAGACAATATAAGTAGAAACAACCCTGAATGTCTAACAAAATGTAGTCAGTTTCATTAAGGTTAAGGAAAAAGCAAGTATTATGTTTAGTGACTGAACTGAGAGGGAACACAGATATATGTTTTCCCATTATTGAATGCTAATTAAATGTCTGACACTATTATTACTATGTTCTTTTTTTTTTTGAGATGGAGTCTCACTCTGTCACCCAGGCTGCAGTGCAGTGGGATAATCTCGGCTCGTTGCAACCTCTGCCTCCCAGGTTCACGCCATTCTTCCGCCTCAGCCCCCCTAGTAGCTGGGACTACAGGCGCCCAACACCACGCCCAGCTTAGTTTTTGTATTTTTAGTAGAGACAGGGTTTCACCATGTTAGGTAGGATGGTCTCGATCTCCTGACCTCGTGATCTGCCTGCCTTGGCCTCCCAAAGTGCTGGGATTACAGGCGCCCGCCACAATGTCTGGCTAATTTTTTGTATTTTTAGTAGAGATGGGATTTCACTGTGTTAGCCAGGATGGTCTCAATCTCCTGACCTCATGATCCACCCGCCTCAGCCTCCCAAAGTGCTGGGATTACAGGCATGAGCCACCGCACCCGGCCTATTATTACTATTTTCTATTCATTATTACTTTTGGTACTCAAAACTTTGTAAGCTACCCTAGGATATTTTTGGCAGCTGGCAATAGGGGGAAAACTGAGTTAAACAATAAAATTAATTTTCTCAAAACCCAAGTCTAGAGATTTCAGAATTGACTTAATTCAGGCTTTCAAACTCTATTTACATGTGAGTGTATTTTATCTTTTCTCACGTGTCAAGTTGATATGGAAATGTGTGCAATTGACTTTAGCATCACATCTCCTAATAAAATGGGAGGAGTTTTCCCCTATCCCTCTTACAAGGCATGTGATGAGGGTATGGCTCTTTTCTTTGGTGCCTCATAGCTCAAACCCCTAGGGGGTGCATGCATATCAGCAGGTCTTGGGGAGCATTTTTGGGGGGCTCTGACTGCACAGCAGCCTCTAGGGTTGAGTGTTTACAGCTCCAGAGGCCCCAGTGGGCGTGTGTTACATTGTGCCCTTTCAGCTTAGCTGCCCACAGGCAGCTTGTGTTAATCAGCTCAGTTAGACCCTCTACCTTATCGCAAGGACAGAGGCCTTTCTGTATCCCAGGGTACTTGCCCTCATCCCAGGGTTCAGATCCCACCTGGGTTTGGAGATTGAGTGCAAGGTTTTTTGAGTAGTGGAACTAGCTCTTGGCAGATGGATGGGGAGCCAGAAGAGGGATGGAGTGGGAAGGTGGTCTTCCCCTGGACTTGGGCTGCTCAGCGGCCAGGTTCTCCTCCAACTGCCCTGGGCCAAATTTCCCTCAGTGTCGGCATTGTTCTGCCATTGACAGCCTGCCGGCATCTGTCAGTGTGTTCTTCTGCCAGTGTGCTCCTCTCAATGTCCAGCCATTTGTGCTTGTGTCCACTAGGGTCTTGGTGTCTTTATAGGCACAGCATGGGGGGTGTGCTGGGCCAGATTGGTCTTGGGAAATGCAACATTTGTGCATGCCTGTCCTCACTTAGGTCCGTGGGCACAGGCCTGAGGCTGGAGTCCTTGTCAGGTATCCTGCCCTTCTCTACTAAGCACTTCCCTGCCCCCCTCCCATATCACTAATATCAAGAAGAGAAAAGAGAAATCAGCTTGGAGAACTTTCCAAGTAGAACTGGAGAGACTTTCTTCTCTGTAACATCCTGCCATTTTCTCATCATGACTACTCGGTTCAAGCTGTATAAAATGCCCCATCATCAACCAATCACTAACAAGGGAGACTGAGATTATCTTTAAACCAACAAACTCTGTATTCCTATATTCCCTTGGGAATGGGAATGAGATCAAGTTCCCCTGGTTGGCATGGCCCTTTCCTGAGGACCCGAACTTTAACTAGAAAAACAGTCCAAGTAACCTGATGTGTGTGCATTCAAAACTTCTCTCTACAAGTATGTGCTGTGATTACATTTTATAAATGAGGCTATCTTGATTAAGGTCATATGTTTTTTGATAAGACTAAGGTTTAAAAGTCAGTCTGTACATTCTAAAACCTACTTCTTTACCGTGTGATTGCATGGTACTTTCTAATTACCAATCATTTCTGCAGAAGGGTTGATAAAATCTTATAGCTATTTCAGGGCTAATGTTGAGATTTTATTCTACATAATTTCTTTTTGTCCCCATTCAGCCCTGGGATTCAGGGTTCTCAGAATATCTGCAGTTACCAATAAACATTTTACATAAAACAGAAACTTAGAATTCTTACTATTAAAAGGTTTGCCCATGGCTGCTCTTCTGTAACTGTAACAAAGCTTCACCTGTGACTCTTAATTCCTTTGTTCTGAGTACAATAACACGCTATGTTCAGTTTCCTTTAGGATTTATTCAGTCCATTCTCTCTGGCAGCTTCTTTCAAGTTTGTGATTTTTTTTTATTACCTTCATCAGTAAAACAAATATTACATGTCCTAGTAATGTAGGGTAGAACACTTAAAGGCATGCGTAAGTAGAATCAATGATCTCACAGGTCACACCAACTGGTCCTCATAAAGACTTCTTTTTACCCTCTGGACACAGACTTGCTGGACAATTATTCACCTATATTCGTCTATTCAGTTTTATAAATGTTTTTTGATGGTAATCATTTTTATTATCAATACTTGCTGTTAAAGCAGCCTTTCCATCACTCAATGGAGAACTGGCTCACAGGTAGAAATCAGACAATAAATGACCACTTTTCTTTGAAGTGGCTTCTCCAAGACACTTCATTCATCATTGATCATTGATTTCTTTTAATTATATAAATAAGGTGATACCCTTGTTTGTCCCCCAAATCGTGGTTCTCTACACCTCTGTCCTATCTCTTAGTTTTTGGAAGTCAGGCTTTTAGATGTCGCAGTGACTTTGCTGCCTATTATGGGAAGTGCACCGACCTTTACTCTGTTTTGTTAAATGCTCCCTGACTTCTATATTTTGGAATCCTATTAACAGCAATACTATTGAAATACCAAGTACTATCACAGCCTCTCTTGCTTTCAGCTCTTGCATGCAAAAGGTAGCCACTTCTGAACTTCTGAATGAAGCTGGTGACCTCTCACTGGTGCATTCCATGACATTTTGATAAGTGTACCTTCTCACAGAAGGTCATATAGTAAACAGATGAATTGTTTGAATGTACTATATCACTCTAACATATTCACTTCTCCGAGCCTACGTTCTCTTTTTCCAAACTTTTTCATGGAAGTTCTGGTCTCTGTGGTTTCAGTTGCATAACTCATGACTTTTTCCAATCTTCCCAAAGTTGGGTTTAGCACTGCCTCCCATCGTCTCACCAGAGTTTTAAATTCTATATTAAGGGAGAGTGCTCCCATATGAATAAACTTTATTGTTCAAGGTTATTGCCTGTTGTCCTTAATCCAGAATCTTTAGCATCCAGATCCCTTGGTTTGTGAAAAGCTGATGTGTTTCATAAGTCATGCACTCCTTTTGCATATGGTTACTTCCCCTTTTACCAGACCAAGCACTTTCAAAGTTGAGTTGTGTTGTGATATAATCTGTTGTCCCGGAGAAATGACAAGGCAGATCCTGAGGATCTGTCTTGAAAAGTGAAGACCTGTGCATTACCTTTAAGCATGAGAAGAGAGAGCATTTCTAAATTCTAATAGGAAGGAGTGGACCACTTCTGCAGATCCAGAGGGTTTAGTGGAGTATCAGAATTCAAAATTTCCAAGAGTCAATCCAAATGCTAAATCTCAGGGTCTCCCTCCTCCTCAATTACAACACTGATCTTGATGTAGCAGATTTGTCAGGGTTGAAAAGGCAACCTCTTTTGGAGTTCTTCTCACCTTATAGTTAAGTCGTGGGGCTATCTCTCTGCTGCTTTGTCCTCGGCTTGCAAGATATGACTCTATATTGTCATAGAAGTTTTCTGCTTTCTCCCATTAATTTCAGTTGGTGATTTGTTATCCTTACATGTTTATTCTTCTTCTGGTGAAAATTTAACAAACCAGTTTAGTATGAAAGGAACTACAAATATAGCACCTGCCATAACAAAGACCATATTCTTACCCAGATTATTGGTTACCCAGGTGCAAAGCTGCATTTTAGAGTCAGCTTCCTAGGATGGCATTCCTAGAATGACCTCAGTACCAACTGTTATAGGTTGAGTTCCTCAGGAAACAGAGTATAAAGAGAGATTTACATTCAGGAAGTTTACTGGGGGAATAGTCTCAGAACTTACACTTCTGAAGAAGTGAGAAAAATAGTATGAACAGAAGGAGAATTTGAATGGCAATGCAGTTGTAACACAGACTGTAGCAGAACCTGTGGGAAGACCTCTAGCTTGGCTGGCTATTCAAAATCATTCTGAGTTGATGCAAGAAAGCTGGGTTATCACTGGGTACAGGCTGCCTTCAAAGGCAACTCACCTGCAAAGTGTCCTAAGCCAACATTCCAAGCAACTGGGAAATGATGGGGCATCTAGGCAGCCTACCATTACACTCCCTTTTAAATAAAAGGTTCTTCTAATATTTTTAAATGAATTCAGTTAACTTATCTTAGTCTTCTCATCTCTAGGCTCCAAATCCAAGTCTTTGTTAAATATCTTATAAGGAATAAGAAACCATTTTATATTACCATTCAGGTGAGAAATCATTTTATATTTTGGTTCATTCACCACAGAGCTTTAAAGACAGTACACACCAAAAACTAATCTTTATTCTGTTTAAAAAGCATGTAAATATTTTAACTCTCTGTGACATTCCAGTCCATAAAATTCTTCACCATCTTTTATGAATCATGTCTTAAAGCCTCCCTTTCAACATTGTTACAATGGCAATTAAACTTCGACATGAGTTTGGGAGGAGACATTCAAGCCAAAGGATTCTGCCCCTTTTACCCCCCAAAACTCATGCATTTCTTACATACAAAATACATTAATTCAATTCCAATATCCCCAAAACTCTTGTTTCAGAAGAGTCTTATCTAAATCAGATATGAATAAAACTCACAGCACCATTCATCCTGAGGCAAATCCCCTCCAGCCATAGCCTGTGAAATCAAGATAACTTACCTACTTCCAAAATACAATGGTGGGGACAGGCATGCAATAGACACTCCCATTCCATGGCAGAAGGGCAAGTGAGCAAGAGAGACAAAGAGAGAAAATGAGGGCTGAACTTATCTTTTTATCAGGAGCCCACTCTTGTGATAAATAACCTACTCCTGTAATAATTGCATTAGTCCATGTTTGAGACCAGAGCCCTGATGACCTAATCACCTTCTAAAGGCTCAGCCTCTTGACACTGTTACAATGGGAATTAAATTTCACTATGAGTTTTGGAGGGGGCATTTAAACCACTCTCATCACTAAATCTTAGAGTACTTCCAGCTCAGTCCTTCATCATTTTTGTTTAAACTGTCCTCACTTCCTAGGCTATCTCATGTGGTCCCAGTATCTAAATATCATCTATATGTGAACACCTAAATCTCTCTTGAAATCTAGGTCCAGATATCCTATGCCTACTTGACATCTGCATTTGTATAACTGTAAGCTCCACAAACATAACATGCAAAACTGAGTTCTTAACATTCCCTTCAATATCTATTCTTCCTTCAGTTGCTCATGTCAGTTGTAAATGTCAGTTGTGTGCTTTTATTTTCTCAGCGATAAATCCTTATAGAATCCTGTGCTCTTCTTTTTTTTCCCTTTCAATTTCACATATAGTCTTCTAACGAGTGTTTTTAGCTTTGCCTTAATACCACATGTTGACACCTCCAGCCACCACCTTGGTCCCAGACACAATTATTTCTCCCTAGAATACTATTGTGACCATCTTTATCTTTTTTTTTTTTTTTTGAGACGGAGTTTTGCTTTGCTTTTGTCCACCAGGCTGAAGTGCCATGCCACAATCTTGGCTCACTGAAACCTCCGCCTCCCGGGTGCCAGTGATCCTCTTGCCTCAGCTTCCTGAGTAGCTGGGATTACAGGCACGTGCCACCACACCTGGCTGATTTTTGCAATTTTATTAGAGATGGGGTTTCACCATGTTGGCCAAGCTGGTCTTGAACTCCTGACCTCAGGTGATCTGTCCATCTTGGCCTCTCAAACATCTTTACCTTTTAATAGCATCATCCTATATACCGTCCTAAGAGACTGAATAACTGTTCTTGCCTCCTTCAGACCAAATAATTCTGTTCAAATGAATGTCTGGTCATATAATTTCTCTGCTGAACACGTTCCTTCAACAACTTTACCTCCTGCTCAGAGTAAAGTCCATGTGTCTATCACAAAAGACTCTCCAGCAGGACCCTCTCTTGGTCTCCTACTTGGCTTCACATTCTCTTTCCTCACTCTACTTCATTCACATTGGACTTGTTGCTTTCTCTTGTATATTCCAAGCAGGATTCCAAATGCAGATTGTTTAAACTATTGATTTTTAGCATGATTTCCCCCAGATACTTCTGAGATTACTTTATTCATCTTTTTCCCCCC
Organism: Macaca nemestrina; assembly: GCF_043159975.1. Taxonomy (NCBI): domain Eukaryota; kingdom Metazoa; phylum Chordata; class Mammalia; order Primates; family Cercopithecidae; genus Macaca; species Macaca nemestrina. The sequence goes on from NC_092140.1 coordinate 28,585,025, forward strand.
AGAAAACATGTTTTCAGTTAAGTAGCATTAATGTATCCCCTAGGCAGAGTAAACACAGTACCTAGGGAATAATGATATATTTAAAGTCCTTCAAAAATATGTTAATTTATTTTAGTATTAAAAAATAAAATTTTATGTTAAATACAATGTTTTAATATATAATAGTGATATTTTCTTTATATCAATATAGTTATGATGTATAATTATATATCCATAAACTTATATAAATATACGTGTGCATATGTGTGTTACTGGAGCTATTTAATAGCGAAAGAGCCCAGAAGGCAAAATTGCCTCGTGGACACAAAGATCAGGTTGTGGCCATGCAGCAGTGTTTCCTTTGGCAATCTTATGTAAAATTTCAGCATCCTAACTCAACATTTTATACTTTCTTTCTCTGCTACATTCCCTCTGCCTTTCCTTTAGCACTATTACTTCCTCTAATAGTAAATATAAACTTTACATGGTAATATATTATGTATGTTTTGTTTATTGTGGTTTGACCAATGTGTAGAAAAATATCTGGTCTATAGTAACAAAGATATATATTCAGTGAATGAATGGATATTTTAACTTGCTTAAAAATGCCTATATAGCCGGGTGTGGTGACTCAAGCCTGTAATCCCAGCACTTTGGGAGGCTGAGACGGGCAGATCACGAGGTCAGGAGATCGAGACCATCCTGGCTAACACAGCGAAACCCCATCTCTACTAAAACATACAAAAAACTAGCTGGGTGAGGTGGCGGGCGCCTGTAGTTCCAGCTACTCGGGAGGCTGAGGCAGGAGAATGGCGTAAACCCGGGAGGCGGAGCTTGCAGTGAGCTGAGATTCGGCCACTGCACTCCAGCCTGGGCGACAGAGGGAGACTCCATCTCAAAAAAAAAAAAAAAAAAAAAAAAAGCCTATATAACACATATTTTGTTTGGAGTACAATTTTCTTTTATTATCTAACCTACCTATACATTGTTTCTATTTATTTGTGCACTGGTTATCAGCTTGTTTGCATAATATCACTTATTTGTAACTCAGGTGTGGTCATATGTGCAGAAGAAATAATAAGTTTCTTAAATGCTTTTTAATATATAACAAGTAAGAACAAAAGTATTACAAGTAAGAACAAAATGTACAATCTTCCTGATCATTATGTATAAGTTTGTACTTTTTAGAGTTTTTTTTTTCTAATGAAGAGGAAGGATATTTCAGAAATATGCATCCTGATAAGACTTTAATTAGAAACTACTGGCTCTACCATTAAATTTAATTTTTATATTGCATCAGCAATAATGTTTTTCTAGAGAACAAACTGTAAGACCAATGCTATGAGTATTACATAAACAATTTTCTGCATTGAATTTTTGGTTGTTTACCATTACTTGGGCTTCTTGCTTTGTCTAACATACCTACATACTGCTTCTATTTATTTGTGCACTGGTAATCAGCTTGTTTGCATAATGTGATATAATGTCACTTATTTGTAACTCAGGTGTGGTCAGATTTGCAGAAGAAATAATAAGCTTCTTAAATGCTTTTAAATATATAACAAGAAAGAACAAAAGTATTACAAGTATTACAAGTAAAAACAAAATGTACGATCTTCCTGATCACTATTTATAAGTTTGTACTTTTTAGAGTTTATTTTTTTCTAATAAAGGAAAAGGCATTTCAGAAATATGCATCCTGATAAGACTTTACTTAGAAACTACTGACTGTACCATCAAATTTAATTTTTATATTGTGTCAGCAATAATGGTTTTCTAAAGAACAAACTGTAAGACCAATGCTATGGGTGTCACATAAATAAACAATTTTCTGCATTGGATTTTTGGTTGTTTACCATTACTTTGGTTTCTTGCTATGTGAGACATGCAAACTGAGTTTCAAGTATCTGCTGAATGTGTAATGTGGCTTTTATAATAAAATATGTGTCCCAATTTGGATTTGAGAATGAATTTTGAGGACTCCACTATGTTCTTCTTTCTCTTCTTTTTGTCCATTTGGTATTTGTTTTTGCAGCAAAGTCAATTAGAGTTACATTTCTGAGTAAGAATTGGCTATTTTGCCCTCTCCACTACAATTCATGCACATCCTCTGACCTACCAGAATCAAAGGCGTTTGTACTGACATGCCATGTCCAGTTACTAGAGTCCCATATTAGTATCCTGGCCAATGGTAGTACCCTCCTAGGCAGCTGGATTTGCTCTGTTCTTACTGTGCTCCCCTCCATCTTGTCCACACTGGTACTGTCTAATTATTTTCCTCCATGATCTTTCTGGTGACTATCTGGGTCATTCCAAATAATCTAATGTATGCTAAGATTTAAGAATTTAATGTATTATAATTTTAATATGGTAATATTTTAATAATTTTTTTCAAAATGCTGAAATTTGAATGGTATTTGCCTCTATAGGTTAAGAAGAAATCTTAATGATGCTATATTATATACTTGAAATTCACTAAACAAAAAAAAAAGTTGATCTTAAGTGCTCTCACAACACATTCACAGAAGTCATAAGTATGGTATGTGAGGTCATGGATATGTTAATTAACTTAATTGTGGTAATCATTTCACGGTATATACATATGTATACCAAAACATAACATTGTATATGTTAAATACATGCAACTTTTGTTTGTCAAGCATACCTCAAAAAAAGTGGAAAAAAAACATTTTTAGGAGGGAAAGCACTCGTTATTACCATCATAGGATCTCATCTCAAAAAAAATACAAACTTTTTTTTCTGTGTGTATACGATTACCAAAGATATTTTAGTAAAACCTAAAATGCTCTTTCTCTAATTTGATTTAACTTTAGAAAAGTTATGTAAGCATATACGTATATATATTTTCATTATTAGAGCATATGTGCATTATATGCCTTTCAACAGTATCACTGACTTTGTTGAATGACTTTTTACTTTATTGAACTGACTTAAGTGATTAGTTCAGGAATAATATGTATTATTTCAGTGTATTACTTTCACTGTCACTTCTGAGGGTGAGATCTTATGTGAAGAACATTGTTAAATAAAATAGACAACATTCGTGTTCTGATGCTCCTTTGTAAATGTAATATTTTCTGAGCAAAAAGTGGGCAAAGGATATAAACAGACAGTTCTCAAAAGAAGACATTTATGCAGCCAATCGATACATGAAAAAATGCTCATCATCACTCACCATCAGAGAAATGCAAATCAAAACCACAATGAGATACCTTCTCATACCAGTTAGAATGGCGATCATTTAAAAGTCAGGAAACAACAGGGCTGGAGAGGATGTGAAGAAATAGGAACACTTTTACACTGTTGGTGGGAGTGTAAACTAGTTCAACCATTGTGGAAGACAGTGTGGCGATTCCTCAAGGATCTAAAACTAGAAGTACCATTTGACCCAGCCATCCCATTACTGGGTATATACCCAAAGGATTATAAGTCATGCTGCTATAAAGACACATGCACATGTATATTGCGGCACTATTCACAATAGCAAAGACTTGGAACCAATCCAAATGTCCATCAATGACAGAGTGGATTAAGCAAATGTGGCCCATATACACCATGGAATACTATGCAGACATAAAAAGAAGGATGAGTTATTGTCCTTTGTAGGGACATGGATGCAGCTGGAAACCGTCATTCTCAGCAAACTATCGCAAGAACAGAAAACCAAACACCGCATGTTCTCACTCATAGGTGGGAACTGAACAATGAGATCACTTGGACACAGGAGGGGGAACATCACACATCGGGGCCTGCTGTGGGGTGAGGGGAGAGGGGAGGGATAGCATTAGGAGATATACCTAATGTAAATGATGAGTTAATGGGTACAGCACACCAACATGGCACATGTATACATATGTAACAAACCTGCACATTGTGCACATGTACCCGAGAACATAAAGTATAATTTAAAAAAAGACAAATTTAATAAATTGAGAAAATCTGACTGTGGTTCACAAATATTAGATGTAAGTGTATTTAGAGATTATATTCTGATGTTAAACTTCTTGTAAGATTTGTCTTCTTGCTCGGGTTTAAATATGTTAGAATTCTAGGCATTTGAATAAAAGATGAGAAAGGAAGGGGTTTCATAGTATTGGGAACTAGAACTTCAAGGTTATTTGTGCTTAAAGTCTAGGCCATTGCCAATGGGAATTTCATTATCATCACATCAACAGTTATTGCTTTTCTCTCCCTTCTTCTCTCTCATTCCCTGTTTCTCTCATTCTCTATGTATGTATACATATTTATGACTATACACTCTATATAATTATTTCATATTTATTTTATATATATATAAATATAGACAGTGTGTGAAAGAGAGAGTGTGAGAGAAAATCTATTTTGATGAGTTCAGGAACTGATTGCAATCTCTACAGCATGGGGACAAAAGTGCAGAACAACAGCACTATTCACAACAGCCAAGATGTGGAATCAATCTAAATGCCCATCTACAGATGAATGAATAAAGAAAATGTGGTCGGGCGCGGTAGCTCATGCCTGTAATCCCAGCACTTTGGGGGCCGAGGTGGGTGGATCACAAGGTCAGGAGGTCGAGATGATCCTGGCTAACAAGGTGAAACTCCGTCTCTACTAAAAATACAAAAAAAAATAGCTGGGCGTGGTGGTGGGCGCCTGTAGTTCCAGCTTCTCGGGAGGCTGAGGCAGGAGAATGGCGAGAACCTGGGAAGCGAAGGTTGCAGTGAGCCGAGATGGCACCACTGCACTCCAGCCCGGGCAACAGAGCCAGACTCCGCCTCAAAAAATATATATATATATATAATCTATATAAAAAATGGAATACTATTCAGCCATAAAACATAATGAAATCTTGTCACTTGCAGCAACAGGGATAAACCTGTAGGATATTATGTTAAGTGAAAAAATCCAGGAACACAAAAACAAACACTGCATGATCTCACTTGTGTGTGGAATCTACACAACACGATTTCATAGAAGTAGAGAGTTGAATAGTGATTACAAGAGACTGAGGAGGGGAGAGGGTTTGTCAATGGTTACAAAATTACACTTAGGAAGAATATTTTTAATGTTAGACAGTAGGGTGACTATAGCAATGTGTATATTTCAAGAAAGTTAGAAGAGAACATTCTGAATGTTGTCACCACAAATAAATAATAAATGTTCAATGGAATGGATATGGTAATTACCACAATTTGCTCATTACATTATGTATACATGCAATGTACATCACAGTGTACTCCATAAACATGTATAATTATTATGAGTCAATTATAAATAAATAATAAATATAAAAATTAATAAATAAAAATATAGACAAATATATTTACTAGGCCTCCTCACTCTTGATCAAGTTACAATAATCACAATCACCATTCAGTTCTGTTTAATATCTTCAAAAAAGACTTGAGTATCAATAACACATATGACAAAGCATTAACAACTTCTTAAAACACCAAAGGGATTTGAAAATCCAATCAGAAAAGTGTCTTATGCATTTGGAAGCATCAACTAAACTGATTTATCAAGCTAAACAAATCAAATGTGGTAACAATATAAGAAAAAAATAAAAATCTGTGTAATTGATACTACATAAAAGTGGTTGGCCATGTAAAACAACAGACTTCGGAAAAAATATATTACTTCTCACGTTTTCAGCACAGAGTAAAAAGTCCTCAGGTACAGTAGAAACCTACTTTAATTTTTTCCATTTCATTTTCTCATTTACTTTGATGTGAAAATAAGAATAAGACAACTGTTACAGGTGACACTCTGACTACGTACATGGCTTATGATAATGCCCCTATTCTTTATTGTACTTTACATTCATGTGGCATTTGTGTTTTGAAAATGTACAGAATCTGGTAGTAAAGAAATGCAATAACTAAATTACAGTACTTTTATTTAACAAAACCATGTAAGTTCCTTGTAAGCTGAAGAGCCTGGGCAAGTAGTTCTCAAACTGGGGATGATTTTGCTCCCGGAAGACATGTGCTATGTCTGGAGACATTTTTGATTGCCATAACTGGGAATTTCTACTCCATCTAGTTGATAACAGGCAGGGATTACTAGTTAAACATCCAACAGTGCACAAAATAGTCCTCACAAAAAAGAAGTATATGACCCCAAATCTCAATAGTGTTAAGGTTAAGAAACAATGGTCTAGGCAATATTTAAGTAGTAAAGCACAACTTAATTTTTTTTTTTCCGAAAAAAAAAAAAAGAGGACCAGCTTTTCTCCTTAAATTAAATATGGTGGTTAAAATAAGACTAATTATAACAACATATTTCCCCATCCTGAATCACTTAGGAATAAACATTAACTCTGAATGTTTAAATAAGTGATATTATAAAATTATTATAATTATCATATATATTTTTAAAATTTAAAAATATAATATTACTAAATTTGGTTAATGTTATTATATCATTAACCAAATTTAATATATAATATATAAACCAAATTTAGTAATATAATGGTATTATAAAATAATGACATAATATCATTAACCAAATTTAGATAAGTAATTGAATATTTATTTATGGTTCCAGAAAAAATACACAAATTTATTCTAAGAAAATAATAATATTAAGAGGATGTGAAATATATGGACTGACAATATATTGATTACTGATTTTCTTCTTTTTTTTTTTTTTTTTGAGATAGGCTCTCACTCTTTCGCCCAAGCTGGAGTGCAGTGGTGCGAGCTCAGCTCACTGCAACCTCCACCTCCTGGGTTCAAGCAATTCTCTTGCCTCAGCCTCCTGAGTACCTGAGATTACAGGCATATGCCATCATGCCCGACTAATTTTTGTATTTTTAGTAGAGACTAGCTTTCACCATGTTGGCCAGCCTGGTCTCCAGCTCCTGACCTCAAGTGATCTACCCACCTCAGCCTCCCAAAGTGCTGGGATTATAGGTGTGAGCCACTGTGCCTGGCCTTGTTTACTATTTTCTAAATGCATTTCAATTGAAAATTTTGGATGATTTTTTATTTGTATTCAAGAAAATGCAAGTGTTTGACTAAAAACACTATTCTGAATACAAATCTGAATAACTGTCATTAGCTTATGTCAGGTTTTATTAACATTTCACTAACAACGAACAAATAAGAAGATATTACACTAACAAATATATTAATATCAAAAAAATATGTCATTAATAACAAACTTATACTCTCTTAGACAAAGTTAGGGAATCATTTGAATAGTGCTTTGGGTTCTAAGAAAAGACTTGTTCAAATATTTCTCCTCAGTCATTAATTATAGCAATATTCAGTTTTTTCAAAATTAAACTTATATTCTATTGACTATAATCAAAAGCAAACATAATTTCCCTTCAAGAAATTGCAAGAAAATATTTTCTGTGTAACAATAAACTTCCAATGAGCAAAATTAAGATAAAATCACCAATCAGATGTACTCAAATTTAATTATTTTAATCAAATATTATTTAAAATTGCTTTTGGCATGCATATGTAGTTTTAGAAAAAAGAACTAACACCATATATATATATATATATATATTTAATGTGATTAGTATAATTTACCTATTGCTAAAGTAGATCTTAATGTTATTATATATTAATCTTTTAGGGTCTTACATTTTGAAGATGATGACACATTTTCAGGTAAGTTTTTCAAATACCATAAATACTAGTATTCATAAATTATTTGCCAATAAATATGAGATTTTCTATACTTCATTAATATCATATGTGTTTATCTGAAAAACAAAATTCTGTGGAATGTGTGTTTGTGGTTACATTCACATGCCTATACTGCATATGTTTAGCCATCTTGCAGATCAGATTTTACCTGAGGGCTGTGTGTGTGTGTGTGTGTGTGTGTGTGTGTGTAAAAAGGAAGTGCTCATGTGTGTGCAGATAGTTTTGTGATGGATTAAATTTAACTTAGATGATTGGTTCTCTTAAAAATATGTTTCTTATTAATGTAGTACTTAACTATATAAAAATAAGCTAAAAACAATTTTGATGATGTATCTGCATAGTCCAATATAGAAAGTAAAACTATTCTTCTTAGACATTTTCCTTTTTCACAACATAACTTTTTTTCTTCTGTTTGGGGAAGTTGGTGTAAATTCCGTTATAGCTACCAATATGTAGGGTGAATTATGCTGAAGTTAATACATAGAGACATTCTGCCACCTGAATTTCTCAACTTTGGAGATCCCTGTCTTTCAGTTTCAGTGTCATGCTTCCAACCCTATTCGCTTTAAGTTTTCCTTCCTGAAGTAAAATATCTGAACCTCATACTAAGTGAGAACATCTCACTTCTGGCACTACAGAAAGACATATTTTACATGAAGTTGGAAGATATAGGAAAAAAGACATTAATATGGTTTGGGGTCTTAGAAATAATCGTGCTCAACTGATTTATTTCAAACTGATTTGTAAGCATTTTGTACCTATTTGAAACAACTCATGTTCAGTGGAAAATAAAAGTAACTATATTATTATGAAATTCTTATATTTATTTGCGTTAGAGACGATTTGAATGACAGTTTTATATTAGGCTTAATCATATCTATTTTGGGTTGAATACTGCGCAAAAAAAATTATGTCTACCATGTTCTATGTATTAATTTGTTATACCAAAGATCCCAGAGGGAGATTATTTCTAAACTACAATTATACATGTGGAATATTTTTCTTATGATTTCAAAAAAGTCAGGTATTAAAAATAAACTAAGCCACAAACGTATTTCCCAACGAAAATTAACCTTTGCTATGTAGAATCACAAACTCTTATATAACTTGCAAACTTTTATGTAGAAGTATAAAATGCAACAAAATGGAAAAAAATATGACCTGGATATTTCTGAATATTGTCAAACACATAGAATATTGGTACAGTATGTAGAAGTTCATGTTTTCATTTGAATATAATTAATTCTTCTTGTGGATAAAAGAATACTTGTTTCTTTATATTTTTCTAAAAATATGCTGTTCAATTTCTATGTTATAAGAAAATTTTGATTTTGATTATGTAGAAATTTAGACACTACATAGCTATTTCTGAACACAGTGTAAAATCCTAGAACTTGGACAAAATTGTTTCTCAAAACTTTTCCTTTAACTTCTAGTGATGCTCTGCTAAAAATGAGATTTTATTAATCAAATCCTTTTTTGTCATAGATATTATTCTTCATCTGTCTGTACTGCAATCACCCCAATTCTGGCACGTACCATTTCAGCCATGGGTTTCTGTGAAGACCTCATACTTACTTCTCTTTGTCTGATCCCAGCACTTGCATTTTGAATGTTCCAGAATGCAAATTTATAGAGAAAAGTGTAATTTCTACTTGCCAATTCAGATTTATACTTAAGGCCTCATAAAACAGAACTTGCAACTAGTTAGACATTTAATTTTCCTCTCTTTTTTGGTGCTTCCCAGCTTAAAATACAGACGAATAAGTAGGTAGGTAGGTAGGTAGATAGATGATAGATAGCCAGACATATATAAATATATATGTTAGTCAATTAGATTCTGCTTTTAATGGGAATATTTATGCTTTGAGAGACAATTCTTAAGAGTATGCTAATACACACACACACACACACACACGTTCACACACACACCCTTATACTATGAACACAAATTATTCTCAGGTGACTTACATTTTTTCAAGGGGAAAAAAATTAGAATTTTAAGAAGTTCCTCTTGAAGAAAGAGCACATAAGAAAGGAACACCATTCGTACTGTGGGATGTAGAAGACTTGGAGATAATACATTTTAAACACTGAACAAACATGTAATAAACAAACATGTGTAACAGAAATTTTAAGGGTGAACTGCAAATGAAAAATATTTATTTATTTTATACAAATAATCTAGAGTTCCATGAGGCAACAAAAAGAATTTAAAACATAAATATCTTCATAGGCAGCTTTCTACTTTCTGTATTTCATCTTAATAGTTAAACAAGGAAAATACCCATTTTTCGATCTAATAACAGTATAACTTGAAAAAGTATGCACTTAAGTTGATTTGAGCATAGATACTAGGAACATTTGTTTACAATAGTAAATATTGTCGTAAGTACAGTTTTAGGAGAGTTGATAATCTACTTTTTTCTTATGTTTAAACTGTGGGTGAGAAGTGTGAGATACAAGATGAGGTTGGATCAATGGTAGTAGTATCGTGCTGATAGAATTTAATATCTTATGATATGGAGTTAAAAAAAAGGAAAAGCCACATCAGTTTTGCAGTGAGGCAGTTCTGCCAAAAATAATAACATATGGGTATCTGAATGTTCCCAATAATAGGCAGCTTTGGGGCCAATATATTTTAACTTTGATTGCACATTAGGTTCAACTGAGGGTTTTAAAAATCACTGCCTCTTCTAATATGTATGTGTGTGTGTATATATATATGTGTGTGTGTGTGTATTTTAATGAAAAACTTCTCATCATTGCCAGTCAAGTATAATAAGGAACCAAACTATGGAAACACTATTTAAGATACTGCATCAGGAAAATAATTTTCTCTGAAATCTAGTTTTACAGGATAAACACCCTTTTCTGTAATGTCTAGAGCTGCAAAACATTTTACAATTTTTACATCCTTCATAATTTAAAAATACTGTTCATCAAAACATTGTAATTTAATCAGCTCAGAGAAATATACTAGTGCATAACCAGACACTTAATTGATGTCTATATAAAAATGTGTGCTAATTTTATTTCAGAATTTACTATACCTCCATAATCTTTGAAATATCTCTGTTCCCTGATTCAATTAGAAGTTAGCATTTCTGACTTGATTCTGAAGATGTTTTAGACTATTTATAGTGCTTAAAATATATGATAAAAATAAGATGTTTTAAAAATATTACTTCTGATTACTCTCAAATCTATAAAAACATGAAGGTTTCTTATCTCAGGTAATTTAAAATGGGTGTGCATGTGTGTAAATCTATTTCATTTTTTAATCTTTAATACCACACATTATTTATACAGCATTCACATATCTACTTTTATGGTTATATACTGATGACTTAATTTTTCACCCTAGATGACACTGTTATATAAGCTCGCTAAATTTAAAATCAGCCTAATGACTCTAAATACTTAAGCAAAGTTCTAAGACTACGATTTAATTCATGGAGGGTCTTTATGGAGTGATCTGGCCTACAGATAAGACAAAAGTGACTTACCAAAAAGATACATTATTAAATATCAGTGTTATATGATTTCATGGGTACACAAATCAGACATTCAATCATATATGTAAAAGTGAACGCCTGGCACAGTGGCTCGAGTCTGTAATCTTAGCACTTTGGGAGGCCGAGGCAGACGGATCACTTGCGGTCAGGAGTTCGAAACCAGCCTGGCCAACATGGCGAAACCCCGTCTCTACTAAAAGTACAAAAAAAATTAGCCAGGCGTTTTAGCGAGCTCCTGTAGTCCCAGCTACTTGGAAGACTGAGGCAGGAGAATGGCATGAACCCGGGAGGCAGCGGTTGCAGTGAGCTGAGACTGTACCACTGCACTCCAGCCTGGGTGACAGAGCAAGACTTGGTCTCCAAAAAAAAAAAAAAAAAAGAAAAGAAAAAAAAAAGATTATTTACTTAAGATATTGTCACTCAAAGAATATATGTTCCTTTTGTGTATGTTTCTTTGCTGTACATATACTTTCTAATTTCCACCTGTTGAGATCAATGCTTTATAGTGCTTTCAGTCTGTTTCTCTATCCAACTATTCATTTGAAAAGTATCTGGGGTCCATCACTTACACTCAGTTGTGAATGTGATCTCCTGAGAATTATACAGTCTTGTAACAGAAAAACACTTTGAAGTTCATCTCGTTCAACTGAGCATCATCTGTTTCTTAAGCAGGAGCTTCAAGGTCAGAAACATAAATATAAATCTAATTTATTTCCTGCAGGACTATTTTAGTTTAGCCTAAATTAACCTAAATTGTATTAAGAAAGATAATAAAAAGCACAATGTTTACTCTATAATTGGTTTTATGTAAGTTGTGCAGAGAAAGGAAGTTTCTTTTTTTTAAGCTTTATTCAGTGTTAAACTGTATGAAGATATCTGGCAAAAATGCAAAATAAAACATGAACAAAAATATTGTAAAAAGTATAAAATAAATTAGCCCATTTTAATTCAGATTTCAGCTTCATTTTTCAGACTTGATTCTGAAGATATTTTATAGCTATTTATAGTGCTTACATATATGATAAAAAATAGGGTGCTTTAAAAATATTACTTCTGATCACTCTTTTACATTTATAAAACAACACAAAGGTTTCTTATATCTATAAAACAACACGGAGTTTTTTTAAAGAACAAAAAGCTACTCCTTCATTACTTCTGAGGAGTTAGCAGTTATATTTTTATTGAAATGTACACCATGTGCTTAGGAAAAATAAAATGAAATACATTCATCATATTAAATGAAAACCTGGCCAGGCGCGGTGGCTGACGCCTGTAATCCCAGCACTTTGGGAGGCGGAGGCGGGCGGATCACAAGGTCAGGAGATCAGGACCATCCTGGCTAACACGGTGAAATCCCGTCTCTACTAAAAATCAAAAAAAAAAAAAAAAAAAATTATCCGGGCTTGGTGGCGGGCGCCTGTAGTCCCAGCTACTAGGGAGGCTGAGACAGAAGAATGGCTTGAACCCCGGGAGGCGGAGCTTGCAGTGAGCCCAGATAGCGCCACTGCACTCCAGCCTGGGTGACACAGCGAGGTTCCATCTCAAAACATAAAAACAACAAACAAACAAACAAACAAAACCTGCATCTTGCATTTATGAGTCCTTAAGGCCACTGGTGTGCCAAGAGCGAAATGTGGTAGTGGTCTGCCTCAGGTTCAGGCAATAAAAGGGTGCACTGTCTGTAGAAGTTTATAAATAATAATGAAACACTATAATTCAGACCCCTGGGTATAACCCCATGCATCAACAACTCAAAACGACAGCAGTCAAAATTTTCAGTACCTACATTTCTTTTCTGATCATTGTTATTGTTCATCTTATTTCATAATTATTGCTAAATTTCTTTTAACCTATAGAGGAGATGGTGTGAACAGTATTGTTTTATGTAGGGGAGGCACCATATGAACTCTACCTTTTTACATTTGTTTTTACCACTTCCTCACTCCTTGCCCTGACTTTATACCCATTAAAATCTGCAGAAAGTTTCTCAGTTTGAATGTCATTGCACAATAAACTTTTTCTGCTTGACTAATGCACTGGACTCCTAAATACCTATGCCATTTTCAGTTAACTTCATTCATTTCTAATTCACATAATGTATGGCAGCTTGCTTATGTTCGTACAAGTCTTAATTTTGTCATAACTGTAAACCATGATGAAGAAATATTTTATATATTATAATCTCTGTGTCCCCCTAGAGTCTACATTGTTCTACATTATTCTACATTCAATATTCATTAATTTAACAAATATTTATTGAGGACATTGTATGTTTTAGAACTTCAAGGTTAAAAAGACAAAAATAATATGATCGCCATTCAGAAAGACAGAATAGTGCTATTAATAGTAAATGTTGTGAAAAACATTCTAAATATATTGTTTTACTTACTCCTTCCAACACTGTGAGCTATGTACAAGTACATCATTTTTGAAGTTTTGAGACGGAGTCTCGCTCTGTTGCCCAGGCTGGAGTGCAGTGGCCAGATCTCAGCTCACTGCAAGCTCCGCCTCCCGGGTTTACGCCATTCTCCTGCCTCAGCCTCCAGAGTAGCTGGGACAACAGGCGCCCGCCACCTCGCACGGCTAGTTGTTTGTATTTTAGTAGAGACGGGGTTTCACCATGTTAGCCAGGATAGTCTCGATCTCCTGACCTCATGATCCACCGGTCTCGGCCTCCCAAAGTGCTGGGATTACAGGCTTGAGCCACCGCGCCCGGCCGAAGTTAAGACAATATAAACAGGAGTTGTTACTTGTCATGATACTAAAATAAAAGGCAAACTCAGCATTTTATAATTTTATCCTAGATACATGTTATTGTAAAAACAAGACTAGTAATAAATAATAGGTGGGAAAACTGTATATATTTTTCTAGAATTGTGCATATATTATTTATCTGCTTGGGGAAATATTTTGAACATGGCTTACTTAAGTAAAATTTAATCTTATACTTTCTTACATTAGTTCCTGTTTCTCATTATCTTCTCTGATTTTTAGAATGTTAAGAATTTTCTCTTTTTAAATAAGGCTTAATATGGAAAGCATGACATTCCTGAAAAATATATTTGAATATCTAGTTACTTGAAGTTATAATTAAAAGTGACGTTGAACTCTTTTCTTTATAGATAAAAGGGGCTTGCTCTTGGCTTGTTATTTCAAGAATATACAAGTATCTATTTTTCATTTATAAAATATTAAAGAAACTTCATAAAACATTTTAAATAACAGAAGATCAACCTTAAGAGAAAAAATATCAGGTTTAAGATTCCTTTGCATATCCTTATTCCTGTGATTCCTGACGAATGATGTTTTACAGAGTTTAGAAATTCTGAAAATAAACAGTGGTTGAAAGTACACAGCAAATGGGACATTCACACAGGACATCATCTCATGAAGCTCATCCTCAAAGACCGAAAGTCAGATTTCAAGCCTTTAAAAATAAATGAATTTACTTGGATTCAAATCAAACCACAGTAAAAAATAAACTTTATTTTAGGAAATACCTTTTGAAATTTTCTAAGCATAGCCACTTAACTTTTTAAAAATAGCATTAGCAGAGAGACCATTTTTTTTAGTATCCAATTAAGGTATGACTCATTGTTCTCTTGGAAAAGTGCGGATTTTGAACTATTCCCTTTTAAAATCGTTGTCTACATTTTTCCATCTTAACATAGAAATCATTTCAACCAGACATAGAAAGATAAACACGCAGAATATGTCTCAGACTTCCAAAACAGTATTTTTTTTTTTCTGAGAATGATATATTTTTACTTTAGGTTTCTTTCAAATGCATACAGAAGCAACCTATAGATTCCTGTTATGAATATCGAAAAGAAACTACTATTGGTTCCATTAAATAATTTAGTCTAAGTACTATTGATGTCACAAATTTTGAAAATGTGGACCTCGAGTATTCTCTACATTTTAGGAATGCTCAATTATTCAAACTAACCCCCAAAATTGAAGATGGTCAGGTCAAAGCTGTCTCTTTTCTTTTCCTCTTTGCCACACCTACTTGTCTCATATTTGTTAGCATCAAGTTTCTGCTAGTTTTGCTATATACTTTTAATATGCTATCCAGAAAAGGGCACTGTTTCACCTCCAGTCACTAACATTTTTAACACGAATAAATATGTGTGGATCCATTAAACAGGCTGTATCAGACCAAAATGTGTTTCCTATTACAAGTTTTATACTTCTAAACAGTATGTGAGTCCCACTGTTTTCAGTGATAATATATTAAATTTTCACTTATATGTCAGGAGGAAACCATTTACACCAAACCAAATGAGCTCATCTCAAATGCTATTATTATTATTATTTTGAGAAGGAATTTTGCTCTTGTCCCCCAGGCTGGAGTGCAATGGTGCGATCTTGGCTCACAGCAACCTCTGCTTCCCAGGTTCAAGCAATTCTCCCGCCTCAGCCTCCCAAGTAGCCGGGATTACAGGCACCTGCCACCACACCCAGCTAATTTGTGTGTGTGTGTGTGTGTATATATAATACACACACATATATATACATAATACACATATATACACACATACACATACACACACACGTATATACATATATATGTGTGTGTGTGTGTGTGTATATATATATGCACATGTAGAGATGGGGTTTCACCATGTTGGCCAGGCTGGTCTCCAACTCCTGACCTCATCTGCCTGCTTTAGTCTCCCAAAGTGCTAGGATTACAGGCATAATCAGTACCCCTGACCTCCAAATGTTATTATTGAAAGGACTTCTTGTTGTGTTGGTAAGTCAACTATATTAAGTTTCCAACAGTATTCCTGGGGAATTTTTTTTCTATGAATTTTTTTCAACAGTAACTACAAGCAAAACTAATCATTAAATATATTGACTTCTCTGTTGAGTTTTGTATTACTGTGAATCAAATCGAGAGAGTGAGAAAAAAAAAAACAACAGAGAAAATGAGGAGGAACCCAAAGTATTTTGAGTGAGAGATTTATGTTCTGGTCTTTTGCTGTTATTTAAGAGAAGGATTAACAATAATGCTTCAATGGTTTTCTAATTTAAATTAGCATACTTGCTAACAGAATCATCCCATCTAGGCCATTCAAAAGACACAGGAAGGGCCCCCAAATTCAAATAATTAGAGATTGCATACATAATTTTTGGAATTCTCTATTATGTAGCATTTTGGATAATTGATGTTCATTTATAGTAATTGTATAACCATGTAGTCTTAATTAAAAATAAATTGATATACATTTTGGGGGGACATAGAGAGAATGCTCTAATTTTTATAAATGTACCTTTAAAAACAAACGTTTGGAGAACTTGGAGAATTCAAGTTTTCCAAATTCTAATAGGTAGGTAATGTTTATATTGCCTTAAACTTTACTGACTTTTTCTCCATATTTAAGATAGGGACTATCACTGCAATTCTTCTGTTATCACAGAATTTCATGTTAGAAATTCACGTAATTCTGGAGAAAGAGGCATCTCAGAAAGGTGAGTTGACATTACACAGTGGATTTTCCCTTAGGATATTTGCTGACTCTGGGAATAGGTTAAGAGACTGAAGAGCCAGGCAAAGGGCCTGGACAGAAAATGACTAAAGAGAATCCAAGAAGTGAGCAATGTGTTCCTGTGCATGTGTGTGTGTGCGTGTGTGTGTTTGTTCTCACAAGGACTTTAATCACTTCATTCTTAATTCCTCAAACACTATGCCTAGGTTAGTTCAGATTTTAGTGCACTTATATAGGATTTAAATAACAATAAGACCAGGTTTCCAAGTAGGGTTGTAAGTGTAGAAATATGAAATAATCAAATATCCCTTAAGAGTATATGTGAGGAATGTTCTAATTCTCTAACTGATTATTTTTTCAGTGTGACCAGTGGATTACCAGACCATCTTTGCTTCTAAACAGTCATGGGGTCTTAAATTATCACAAAAACTTCCTTGATTATCAGTTTGTTAATGGTACACTACAAATCTCAGTGTTAGCAAAATGCTTTAAAACAACCATATGCAAATGGAAGTTATTTTTATTTTGATTTTTATTAAGACAGAACTATATAGTCCAGGTACATCTCTAAACAGATGAAGACACATATATCACTTTATGCAGAGCCTTAATATTCAGCGTCTTCCAAGACTAAAACATAGTTCTATAACCTTTTCCTTGAAAATAGTTTAAGAAAATTCAACCTAAATTTTCTGGAACTTCCTTACTAATTTACTTTATTTTAATGACTTTGAAATTTCTTCACTTTTCATGGTTTATTGAATAATCATTGTGTTATTAAAGGTTTTCAATATACCCCTTATTTGAAATAGACCTTATTTTCTATAACTGGTTAGATTAGAATCTTTTTATGCTTTTGAAAATTTAAGTCATCAGTTAACAATTGGGTAATCTCTGATTTCCCATTAACCTAGGACTCTTATTTTTACCACATATATTAGCCATTGTATTATCATGTATTTATTAGATTAGGTGCTCTTGCAGACTCAACCTATCTATAGTGGAAAGAAAAAGAAGCCTCTCATCACAGATTTTGTTTTCTTTGGAGTATGTGGAGACTAAACATGTAAGCACGGTATGAAATATAACAGTAATTAAAACCATAAAATAAAAATGAGGCCAGTTGCGATGGCTCATACCTGTAATCCCAACATTTTGGGAGGCCGAGGTGGGTGGATTACTTGAGGTCAGGTGTTCGAGACCAGCCTGAACATCATGGTGAAACTCCCTCTCTAAAAATACAAAAATTAGCCGGACATGGTGGCGCGTGCCTGTACTTGCAGCTACTTGGAGGCTAAGGCAGAAGAATCACTTGAACCTGGGAGGCAATGGTTGCAGCGAGCTGAGATCGTGCCACTGCCCTCCAGCCTGAGCAACAGAGTAAGACTCCATCTCAAAGAAGAAAAAAAAGCTGTAAGGTAAAAATGAAATAAGTTAACTTAAAAAGGAAGTGTGAAAACAACTTCTCTTTATATAAGGCTATCAGTGATGTCTTCTAAGCAGAAGACGGGAGTCCATTTCTGCAATATTTATTTTATTTCTAGCTTTTTTATTTATATGTAAATACAAAAGTGTTTTAAATTTCCAGTAGTGTTAACTCTTTCTTTTATTTTAAAATATTCCCTTTTTAGTTTTTTTGGTTGTAATGTAACTCTACTGAGTCATCTAGAACACACACACACACACACACACACACACAAAATGAGATTCAAATTAGAACTGCAATAATTTTATCAGTTAATTAACTTTTATTTTGCAACATTTAATCTTTACAGTTAGAAATTCAGAATGCTTCTCCACTTATTTTCTTATTAAAAATTCTCCAAGGATTTGTACAATATCGTTTTATTTGAATTGACTTCATAATTTTCTGGTATAATAAATTAGTCTTTCAATTTAATTCTAATGCATTATTCTTGAAGCATAGAAATTGCATTTTTGTAGGATTGTCTTAAATATTGACATCTTGCTGAATTTATTATTTTTATTGCACTTCTGTTTCTCTCTCTCCCAGAATCTTCTAGGAATGCAATATTACCCTTTGTGTACATGTGTATGTATGTTCAGTATGTGGATGTATTTATGTGTGTGTGTGTGTGTGTTTGCTTTATGTCTGATTGCATTTCTAGAACTTCTAAAATATCAATTTTAATAATGAGAATTTTTGTTTGGTTTTTACTCTTCCTGTTCCTAAGCAGTAGTGTAAGATATTCATTGAGGCAGTATACAGCCTTCAGATAATAGAGGAATATATAAGCCCTCTTAACTGTGATATCCTTTTAAATGTAATAAACATGAATATTTTCTTCCTCCTGCTACTGGCTTCAAATGCTATTTTTGTGTTTATCTGTCCACATGATCTTTAGATTTCATGTTCTATTTCCTGTCATAGTCTTGCCATTTGGATGTGGAAACAGATTGCCTTTTTACTTAGACTCCTGGCATACACTTAGTTGGAAAGGACTTTGTATTCTGATTCTATCCACTTAATTTGCCTATTAGTCATGCTGTCCAAACAAGCTTTGGCTCAGGGACTCAACTTTGAATAATTCCATTCAACCAACATTCCTATGCCATAGAAAGAATCAAAAGTGATCTATTTTTGGTGAAAGGCTAATTGGAATTTTTGTATCACTTACATAATAATCACTAAATTGGTAACTGTGATCAGTTTATAGGCAAGTCGTACTTTATTCTCATTGAGATATACTATTTGATAGATACAAATTATAACAAATATTCAAAATGTTTGACACAATAAATGATACATTAAAAATTTCAGCTATGTGAAAATTTATGTCCACCTTCCTAAGACAACTCAAGAAGCGTAAGTCAGAAACATGACAGCATCAATGTGAGACAGTATTCAGTAAAACCCACTATTTTCTGTTGTATTATATGTCTGTTATTTCTTTTTGAAAATTAAGGAATGATACTCAGGGTCAGCTCAGGCTGCCTCAGCTCCACTTCAAAACTCTATTTTTGGTATAAGTGGATGTTTCTCTCTTCCCCTTTTCTTATGAAAGTTACTGAAAGCATACTGTTTTGATGTCACTATTATTTTTTCTTCTCCCACCTGTCATACTAGTCAGATTCTGATTTCTTTTTAAAGTTGAAGTAACTGCAACAAAGTATATATATATTTTTCTGAACCTCTCCCCAGAGGAGGAGCTAATGTGCTTCCTCTATCAAGGTGACATGACTGGCTCTCTTCCTGATCCTTAAGTTTATACTTTATATCAGTTTGACCTCAGTTGTGTGACACTTTCAAGTAAAATAATACAGTTTCAGCAACTAAGAATAAAATATTTTGTGAAAACTGTTTTATGCTTACACCTAGATTTCAAATTCTGGTTGCCAAGAGAAATGTTCTGAGCCATCATCCAAAAAACTAAGTAACACATGTTATAATAATATTCTTACTGTTAAGATTTCAGATGCCATACCCTAAGTGTCTGATTTGCCTTGGTCAGTTAGAGCGCAACCTCCTACAGAACTTCCCACTTATTTTTCAGAATGAAATGACCATTGCTAAATAACTAGCACTGCATATATACTTTCAAAATCTATCTCTCCATATTTTCAGATTTACCTACCTCATTTGAATTTAGTCATCATTTCTACATCTTCACTGCTTTAAAAATGTCCAGTTGGATAAAATAGTACATGCCATTGAAATAGTAGAAAAGTCTGAAAAATTTAAAACATAACTAGTTAGATCTTATTCTAAGATTTGCAAATAAATTCCTTTTTATATACAGCACCTCACTCAGCTTTTATAAATAAGTTTCCTCATCTCCTCTACTTATGGGGTTAATACAAGAAGACATCTAAAATATTTGGAAAAAGGTATGCGAATACAAATTAGTAGAAAACAGTTCAATGTGTCTTAGTGGAACAGGACAGAGGTGGATTCTCTTAGAAAATGAACTGTAGTGGCACTCCTGGGCAGTTACAAGTCACATATGAACAAGATTCTCACACTGTCTACCCATTTGCCTCCTTCACTCTCTATATTCAGATGCCTAATATACTATCAGAATTTCTAAAAGTGAACTCCTGGTCTCTTAGCTGATTCACTTCTTTACCAGCATCTTACTCCATTTTAGTTAATGACAATTGTATACTTCTAATTACTCAAGCTTGGAGTCATCTCTGAAACCATTTTCTTTCATATCTTCTATCCAACCCATAAGAAATTTTTATTGGCTCTATTTACAAATCACATTCAGAACATACCCCCTTTTCATCACTTTTATGGCTAACATCATCATTGGAGCTGTCATTATCTTTCACCAAGACTACTACAATTACTTTGTATCTTTCTGCTTTCATTTTTGCCCTACTACTTCACAAATATATTTTTGAAAGAGGAGCCAAAGGGTCCATATAACTTAATGATCCCACCCAATGCCACTTCATTTATACCTTAGGGTAAAAATGAAAGATCACAAAATGGTCCTCAGGTTTTCTCCACTACTATTCTGACCTCATTTCCTAATTCTATCTCCTTTTCTTATTATGGTCCAGACACAAGGGCCTCATGTTATTTCATGAAAATGTAAACGTTTTGCACTGGATTTTTTTGTTTGTTCTTTATGCCATCCTCTCCCAGACGTGTCTATTTCTTAACTCCTTTGATCCTTTGCAAAAAGTCACCTTGCTGAACACTGTGAAAGTGGACCAACTCCCATGTTCCAGGATTCTTCATTCATCTTACTCTGCTTTATTTTTGTCTGTAACACTTACTATCTTCTCTCAACCTGTACACTTTACTTTCTCCAGTCTCCTTCAAATAGAACGTGAGTGTCACAAGGACTGAGAATTGCATCTGTGTTAGTTGCTGCTATATTCCAGAGTCTGGAACAATGCTGGAACAAACAAATATTTGTTCAGTGAATGAAGAAGTAAAATATTTGAAATGAAGTTACAGAATTGAATGGATTTGATAAAATATTTGAAATGAAGTTACAGAATTGAATGGATTTGATAATGTTGTGGTTTAATGTCCCATCTTGTCTGAAAATAACATTGATATTTTTAAAACATTGATGGCATTTGGAAATTGAACCAAAGATGGGGATAATCAAATTCCCTGTTTCCAGCTCTTTGTTTCTAGAAATAGGCTAGAATTAGAGTATACTCTGATAATCAAATTTTTATATCATTATTAATATGGCCATGGTAACCTTCTTAATTATTTCTATAAATTATTTGAGGAAAATTCAAAATGTAACCAAACAGGGCCTCACAACAAGGGAAGTATGAATGTGTGGTTTTGCTTTTTAATATTTTAATATTTTGATTTTTGCTTTTGAAGTAAAGTGCAAACAAAAAAAAGAGTGAAAGGTCTACATTTTCATGAAATACAATCAGGAATGGCCATTGTGTCTGGAACATAAAAAAGAGAGGTGTAGTATTAGGAAATGATGTGAGAAAGGTAGTGGGGGTAAATTTTGGATAATTCTGATATCTTTTATTCTTACCCTAGGATACATCTATTTTAATATGCATGTTTGTCATACACACAGAAACACACACACATGCACATATGAGTTAAGTTCTGAAATCATGCATTTAAGATGCAATCAAGTTTTAGTTACTTATTGCTAACTAGAGATACAGAAAAAAATATATATCTTTAGCTGAAATAAATATAATTGTATCTACCAACCTCTTTTGTAGCAACAACTCTCGTATGTGTGTATACATATATATATTATATATATGATGTATATTTTATATACATATATATATATATATATATATTTTTTTTTTTGAGACGTAGACTTGCTCTGTTGCCCAGGCTAGACTGCAGTGGTGCAATCTCGGCTTACTGCAACCTCTGCCTTCTGAGTCCAAGCAATTCTCCTGTCTCAGCCTCCCAAGTAGCTGGGATTATAGGTGCCCGCCACTGTGCCCAGCTAATTTTTGTATTTTTATTAGAGATGAAGTTTCACCACCTTGGCCAGGCTGGTGTCGAACTCCTGACCTTGTGGTCCACTCACTTCAGCCTCCCAAATGCTGGGATTACAGATGTGAGCCACTACACCTGGCCCCTTGTTGCATATTATTATTATTATTTGAGATGGAGTCTCCCTCTGTTGCCCAGGAGTAGTGGTGTGCAGTGGTGTGATCTTAGCTCACTGCAAGCTCCGCTTCCCAGTTTCACTCTATTCTCCTGCCTCAGCCTCCCGAGTAGCTGGGACTATATTCTCCTGCCTCAGCCTCCCGAGTAGCTGGGACTACAGGTGCCCGCCACCATGCCCAGCTAATTTTTTGTATTTTTAGTAGCTGTGGAGTTTCACCATGTTAGCCAGGATGGGCTAGATCTCCTGACCTCATGATCCCCCCGCCCTGGCCTCCCAAAGTGCTGGGATTACAAGCGTGGGCCACCATGCCCGGCCCACTTGTTGTATATTATTAAAAGTATTTTCCAATCCAACAAGTATATTTGCAAGATAATTTTCTTCTCTAGTGATTGTTTTTGTCTGTTACTTACATACACATGACTGAAAAACTGTCCAGAAATTCAAGTATCTGGATATCTGTCATGACAGAAAAAAATAGATAAAATGCTATTTTTTCTATTTTAATATTCTGCTTCATTTTAAAATTGTGCTATGATCTGAATATCTGTGCCCCTACAATATTTATATGTTGAAATCCTAAACCTAACTTGATGGTGTTAGGAGGTAGGGTCTTTGTGGAGATGATTAGGTCATAAGGGCAAAGCCCTCAGGAATAGGAGCAGTGCACTTATCAAATAGGCTCAAGAATGTTCATTCTCCTGTTTACCATGTGACAGCAAGCAAGAAGACTCGTCTATGAGAATGCAAGCCCTCGCCAGACATGGGATCTTCTGCTGCCTTGATTATAGACTTTCCAGGCACCATAACTGTGAGAAATAAAATTCTGTTGCTTATGAGCCACCCAGTTGACAATACTTTGTTATAACAACCAGAAAAAACTAAGACAAATTGATTTGGTAGCCTAGATTCACCAAGTTATATCGGGGGAATCCACTCCCAGTATTTCAATGTAGGTTCTTTCTATTTTCCCTAAGTGTTAGCCGGCTGAGAAATAAATAGAAAGAGTACAAAGAGAGGAATTTTACAGCTGGGCCTGCAGGGGTGACATCACATATTGGTAGGACCATGATCCCCACCTAAGCTGCAAAACCAGCAGGTTTTTATTAAGGACTTTAAAAGGGGAAGGGGTGAATGAACAGGGAGAATGGTCACAAAGATCACATGCTTCAAAGGGCAAAAAGAAGAACAAAGATCACATCCTTCTGAGGCCAATAAAGATCATAAGGCAAAGGGCAAAGCAAAGATCACAAGGCAAAGCGTGAAATAAAAAACTCCTGATATAGCTCTATGTTCTTTATATTGTCTTGATAAAGATCTTAAACAACAGAAAACAGGGGTCTAGAGCAGAGAACCGGTCTGACCTAAAAGTCAACAGGGTGGGATTTCTTCCCCACCCTAATAAGCCTAAGGGTACTACAGGAGACCAGGGCATATTTCAGTCCTTATCTCAACTGCCTAAGACAGACACTTCCAGAGTGGCTGTTTATAGTCCTCCCACCAGGAATGCATTCCTTTCCCAGAGTCTTAATTATTATTATTCCTTGCTAGGAAAATAATTCAGTGATATCTTCCCTATTGCACATCCGTTTATAGGCCCTCTGCAAGAAGAAAAATATGGCTCTATTCTGCCCGACACCACAGGAAGTCAGACCTTATGATTGTCTTCCCTTGTTCCCTGAAAATCACTGTTATTCTGTTTTTTTGTCAAGGTGCACTGATTTCATGTTGTTCAAACACACGTTTTACAATTGATTTGTACAATAGTGGTCCTAAGGTGATGTACATTATCCGCTTATGAAGATAACAGGATTCAGAGATTAAAGTAAAGACAGGCATAAGAAATTATAAGAGTATTATTTAGGAGCTGATAAATGTCCATGAAATCTTCACAATTTATGTTCTCTGCCACAGCTCCAGCCAGTCCCTCTCTTCAGGGTCCCTGACTTCCCACAACAAAGTTAAAAATAATCATTAAAGTTAAACTACTTTTATGAAATTGCTTTTTATAAATTCAGTTTTATTCTAAATAATGAATGCATGACTGTACAACATAGAGTAATAAATACAATAAAATATTTTTACTTTTCATGTGAATATATTAAAAACCAAAATATATAAATTGCATATAAAGATTAATAAACATGTCTGATTATAAATATTGAATGATTTCTGATATGAGTATTATTAACTCTTTTATTTCCTGGAGTTTATTCATTGACTAGAATTTTGAAATGTGAACTTCTTTTCTGCTACCAATTTACAGGAATAATAATAGCTCATTTCTTCAGTAACTACAAAATTACATATATTGTTAGAATATAATTTTAATAAACTATGTGATTCAAGAAAAGCAATTTATACTCTCAAATGTCCTTTGAATACAATTTTCGGTATCTTTGTTCTGATACTCCTATCATGAATTATTTATTTAAAAAATCATATTACCAAATAGATGTCGCAGCTCTGAGTATAAAAATCAGAACTATGCATGTAGTTTTAGGAACAAATTCAACTGTAATTGTCATTCAAATTTATTATTAATTTTTTTGACAGAAAAAAATGTTCTGAATAAAAGGTCCTGAATTAAGGGCTGATTTGGGGAAATTTATCTGGTTATTATGCATACTTTTTTAGTAAAAGAACTCCATATGTCGACTGGATGTCAATTTTAGGTGACAGTTTTCATCTTTAGTGGGCAGACACCTTTGCTAGTGTTCCAATAGTTTTACTGTGTAAAATCCTACAAAAAATATATATATATATATAACCAAAATTATTTTAGGTTTCAAACCATTGACAGAGTTAGGGTAAAAATCAAGAAATGTCCATTTCTTGGGGAAATATATATACCAAATGATTTTGGTATATATATTTTGGTAATATATATTTATAGCCTAGCAGATAAAAAAATTAGCAAAAAAGATTTGAGAGTTACTTAATAAAATAGGCTTGTTCACTGTTGTTTTTCCTTATTTTTTTACTAAGAAAATTGCAACAAAAAGCTCTAAATAATAGTCTTTCTTATTAGATCAGTTTTATATTAACTGTATTTGTCTAAATGCTTCTTATTCTATATTTCACTTTCCATTTAAGAATATAACAATCCATTATTATATAAAAACAAGGAAAGGTCATTATATGTCTTTTTTAAGGTGTGACCTAATTTTAGATTTTACTACTTTTTATAAATAGTACTCATAATTTCACTGGAAATTCAGAGGAAATCAACAAAAAAGTTCTACATTTATGGAAAATAAGCTCTACCTGTGTAAACAGCTGAAAATAACAGAACTATTATGCTTATAACACTTAGGTAGAAATATTGATAAAAGATTACAGCTAACAATTTTAAAGACCATAATTGCAAACTGAAAAATTCTTAAAACTTAACAAAATGTTTTTGATGCAAAAGAGATAAATTAGCTTTTTATCATTTTTCTTTGATCAAATTGACTATAAAAATATTTGATTAAATTATGGTATGTAGCCTAAATTAATATTTAATTTTGTGCATTTATTTAGGCAGCAATTCCTACCAACAAAGATTTTGCTTGTCTCTCAAATATCATACTAACAGAGACATCTTCCATGAAACCTTCTGAAAGTGAATGGTATTTGAAGTTCTATGATATTCTTTTTCATTGCATGAGGAAAATGCAATTACAAATTTTAAGAATAACAAAAGTCTCTTATATGTACATACATTCTATGTGTCTGGTACTATTATATATGTGCCAGATACTCTCATTTTCAATTTTAAGAATAACAAAATCATTTTTTCTTCATTCTCATATACGTAATCATTTATTATGTGCCAGATATATATATTCCTACTATGTGCCAGATACTCTTCTATGGCACATAATACTCACATTATAAAGCCCTATTACTGGTAGCACAAGGTAGGTATCTAATAAAAACCTGATTGAATGAATGAATAAATGCATGCAATCTAGGTTGTTAGATAATGATGGTCAAGTTTTGTTTTTTTTCCTAAATGTGTGAACATGAATAACGGAGTTACATCTTTCTCCCTTCATTTTCTAATCAGCAAAATGGGTTCACACATTGTCCTATATGATTCTCAAACTTTCTATGGCACATACTTTGAGAAACTTTAAAATTTTAAGATAGCAAAAGATTTTTGATTTAATTATTTCTTAAATAAGTTAATTCATTTCAAGGCACAACCACTTTAGTATTAACACAGCCTTTGTATAAAGTAGAAATAACTAATGTCCAAGGCATCTGTTAGCTCATCCCAATTATCCCTTAGTGGGAAGAAAAAAAATCAGTCTGACAATTTTCACCCTCTGCTATACAATTAGGGGAAAATAACTAGTACCAATCTCCTTAATTTTTTTTCTAATGATGGAATGATTAAAAGCACTCTCTAAATTAATAAAAGTTTTACATATGCAGATTTAATAATTATTACTATCACCATTAAAAGCATCACTATTTGTCTTAGGTGGTTTATTTTACAGTGTTATGTGTAATAAAATATTGGCCTAGACATTCATAAATCTTTTCTTATGCTGATATGTGTAATTCCAAGTTCCTGACTTTACTTTTTAATAGTTCATCAGTAAATTTAGTACAGCTGAGACACCTGGGCTAGAGAAAAGGCAAGGGGAAGGAAGTAGGTGGTAGTGAAAATAACATTTAAGTTATATGTATATTTATGGAAAGAAGCAAACATATGCAGAAAGACAAGTAAACAAGTGGAATATTTAACATTAGACACTGCAGTCTATTTAATGTCCTGATATTGTTTGGTTCTGTGTTCCTACCCAACTCTCATCTCAAATTGTAATCCCCACATGTGGAAGGAGGGACATGATGGGAGCTATCTGGATCATGGGGAAGGTTTCCCTCATGTTGTTTTGGTGATAGTGAGGGAGTTCTCAAGAGATCTAATGGTTTAAAAGTGGCAGTTTTCTCTGTACTCTTTTTCTCTCCTGCCACCATCTAAGGCTTGCCTTGCTTCCTCTTCACCTTCTGCCATGATTTTAAGTTTTCTGAGGCCTCCCCAGCCATGCAAAACTGAGTCAAACTCTTTCCTTTATAAATTGCCTAGTCTCAAGCAGTTATTCATAGCAGTGTGAAAAAAGACTGATACATGCCCTATATATACTATTTTTGGAAAATACTTTTTGAGATTTATTTTTGAGAAGAAGAAAGTTTTAAAATAATGATTGTAAAACAATAGTTCCATGTGGTTAAATACACTTTTTAAAAATTTAGATAATTTATGTAAAAAAAAGATAGTTAAGGAGTCTAGGCACTCTGCACATGTAATTTTTATGAGGATTAGTGATAGCTAAGCATGACAGAGGATACACTTTGTGCACTCTTGAAAATGCTACAACTCTTTTAAAAGCATTTTATTTACTTATTTTTTAAGTCAATACTGGGAAAAATCTCAATATTTTTTAAATAACGTTAAATACTTGCATTTTTATATATATGCCTTTCAAGTTGATTGTTTAATGTTGTCTGTATCTTCAAATTATATATTTATATTTACACATGCAAAGTATTTAGGAGCTAAACTAGGCAGTTTATTTAAAATCATTATTTTCTTCTAGCAATATATAAACAATGATTTGTTTAGAAGACTCACAAATTTAATTAGTAGATACTTAAGTATGTAGATTTAAAAGAATCTATTTCTTGTTGTATAATTATATGATTCCTTTTAATTTAACATTTCCAGATTGTATATCTAAAAATATTGCAGAAATATAAAATATTAATATATTAAAATAATGGAAATGTAATGCGATTCAACATGCAGTACTAGTGGTATCAATTTTAAAGAAGATAATAATAGTCAACTTTCAATAAAGGTAGCATGTACTATTATTTTTTCCTTGCAGGTGTTTTATAAGTATTAAACAATTATAATGAAAATGTATAAGGGATAGCTTCATAGCAATTTACAAAATATAGTTTCTATGAAAACAATAGTTTCATAGAAGAAATAGAAAATAAAAAAGTAAAACTAAAAACACATTAAGTGTAGATGCTTGCTATATATCATAAATTGAAAAAGGTAGAATGTGGCAGTCACACTACCGTGTGTATTTATTCATACTATGTTCAAATATTGTTTCTTCTCTTTGCATAACAAGAACTCTAGCAGTTTATGTATACTGAAAAATAGAATGCATTCAATGCAATGACCAAAATGACTCTTAAGCAAATCTTGGGAAACAAATTCAATTAAATTGTGGCCCTGAATAACTGATGCTTAAATGGATGTAATAAAAGCAATGGTAATGTAACTATAAGGTCTCTTGTCCTAGTGATGGCCAAGTTTGATTAAGTTGATATGATTCATTATTGATTTTCACTGTTCTTGGCCCCACAAAAGTCCTTCCTATATTTTTCTCATTTATCATGAGCTTCTCCTGTATAACCATCACAGAAGCCTGAATTAATTTTGGCTTAAATTTACCATATTTTCATTTCACACAATACTGGCTCACAAGCCAACTATTTAACTTTACATAAGGAAGAAAGCTGGAGGACATGTAGTCTGTATAAAGGCATTGAGAATTGGTCATATGGGTTCTGTATCATTTGTTCCTACAGGATTTGTATGAATTACGTGTTACCTTTAGAATCTGTCATCTCCTCTAACCTTAATCCTGTCCAGTGCATGTATACTCTTGTACATGTGTAAAAAAATTAAGCAAAATTTTCCAAGCTCATTCAGCTAATGTACATCTACAGATCCTACATTTAACTCAACTCTGCTTGAATCTCAATCCAGTTCCTTGTGTAATCGTATTCAATTGCCTTATATGTATGCTTAATTTGCTTTCAATATGTCAAATTATAGTCATTATAAAACATATTTATTCTTTTTTTCCTATGACAAAGTATACTCATTGCCACAATGACTAAGCATAGATTTCCTTTTTTTTTTTTTTCAACTTATATTTTAGATACAGTGGGTACATGTGCAAGCTTGTTACATCCACATATTGCACCCACGTAGTGAGCACACTACTCAACAGGTAGTTTTTTGACACACACACTCCTCCCTACCTCATCACTGTAGTAGCCCACATTTTCTATTGTTCCCATGTTTATGTGCACATGTGCTGAGTGTCGATCCCACTTACAAGTGACAGCGTGCAGTAAATGTTTTTCTGTTCCTCCATTCACTTCAGATTATGTCCTTCCGCTCCATCTGTGTTGCTAGCAAAGACATGATTTTATTCTTTTTATGGCTATGTAGTATTCCACAGTGTACATGCACCATATATATATATATCGCTCCAATACACTATTGATGAGCACCTAGGTTGATTTCATATCTTTGCTATTGTGAATAGTGCAGCAATGAACATACAAATGCCTGTTTCTTTTTGGTACAATGATCTATTTCCCTTTGGATATGTACCCAATAATAGGATTGCAGGGTCAAATGGTAGCTGTGTTTTAAGTTTTTAAAGAAATCTCCAAAGTGTTTTCCACAATGGTTGAACTAATTTACATTTTCATGAACAGTTTGTATGTTTTTCCTTGTTTCAGCAGCATCACCATCATCTGTTGTTTTTTGACTTTTTATAATAGCCATTATGATTGATGTGAGGTGGTATCTCATTGTGGTTTTGATTTAACCTTCTCTGATGATTAGTGATAATGAGCATTTTTTAAAAAATGTTATTTGGACACTTGTATGTTTTGAGAAGTATCTGTTGAACCAGGAAGAGATTGAAACCCTGAATGGATTGATATCAAGCTCTGAAATTGAATGAGTCATAAAAAAACCAAAATTCTTATTAACTGAAAAAAGCCCTGGACCAGAAGAATTCACAGCTGAATTCTACAAGATTTACAAAGAAGAACTGGTACAAATCCTACTGAAAATATTACAGAAGATCAAGGAGGAAGGGATGCTTCCTAATTCATTTACAAATCTAGCATCAGCCTAATACCAAAATCTGACAGAGAAAGGCAACAAAAGTACACTTCAGGCCAATATCGCTGATGAACATAAACACAAATATCTTGAACAAAATACTAGTAAACAAAATCCAGCAACACATCAAAAGTTAATATATCACAATTGCACAGGCTTTATTCTTGGGATGCAAAACTGGTTTGACATACATAAATCAAAAATTTGATTCCCCATGTATTAGTCCATTCTCATCCTGCTATAAAGAACTGCTTGAGACTGAGTAATTTGTAAAGGAAAGAGGTTTAATCGGCTTATAGTTCTGTAGGGCTGGAGAGGCCTCAGAAAACTTACAATCATGGTGGAAGGGGAAGCAAACACCTTCTTCTTCACATGGCAGCAGGAGAGATAAATGAGTGTCCAGCAAAGGGGGATGCCCCTTAAAAAACCATTAGATTTCATGAGAACTCACTGACTATCATGAGAACAGGATTAGGGAGACTGCTGCCATGATTTAATTATCTCCACCCGGTTTCTCCCACAATGGGTGGGGATTACAGGAACTACAATTCAAGGTGAGATTTGGATGGGGACAGCCAAACCATATCATTCCCCCCCAGACCCCTTCCATATCTCATGTCCTCATATTTCAAAATACAAACATGCCCTTCCAATAGTCCCCCAAAGTCTTAACTTATTCCATCATTAACCCAAATGTCCAAGTCCAGAGTCTCATCTGAGACAAGTCACTTCCACCTATAAGCCTGTAAAATCAAAAGCAAGTTAGTTACTTCCTCGATACAATGGGGATACAAGCACTGGGTAAATATGCCTATTCTAAATTGGAGAAATTGGCCAAAACAAAGGAGCTACAGGCCCCATGCAAGTCTGAAAATCAATAGGGTAGCCACTAAACCTTAAGTTCCAAAATGATCTCCTTTGACTCTATGTCTCATATCCAGGTCATGCTGATGCAAGAGGTGAGCTCCCACAACCTTGGGCAGTTTTGCCCTTGTGGCTTTCTGAGGTACAGCCTCCCCTTCCAGCTGCTTTCATAGGCTGGCATTGAGTGTCTGTGGCTTTTGCAGGTGTAGAGTGCCATCTGTCTGTGGCCCTACCATTCTGGGGTCTGGAGGATGGTGGCTCTCTTCTCACAGCTCCACTAGGCAGTGCCCCAGTGGAGACTCTGTGTGTGGACTATAGCCCCACATTTCCCTTCCATACTGCCCTAGCAGAGGTTCTCCATGAGGGCTTTGCCCCTGCAGCATACATTTTCCTAGACATCTGGATGTTTCCATACATCCTCTGAAATAAAGGAGGGGGCTTCCAAACCTCAATTCTTGACTTCTTGATACCTGCAGGCCCAACACCATGTGTAAGCGTCCAAGGCTTCGGGCTTGCACCCTCTAAAGTAATGACCTGAGCTGTACATTGTTCCCTTCTAGTCATGGCTGTAGCTGAAGCAGCTAGGACGTGTGGCACCATGTCTTGAGGCTTCACAGAGCAAGGGGGCCCTGGGCCCAGCCTAGGAAACCATTTTTTTCCTCCTAGGCCTCTGGGCCTGTGATGGGAGGGGCTGCCATAAAGGTCTCTGACATGCCCTGGAGACATTTTCCCCATTGTCTTGGTAATTAACATTGACTCCTCATTACTCATGCAAATTTATGCAGTGTCCTTGAATTTCTCCCCAGAAAATGGGCTTTCCTTTTCTGTCGCATCATCAGGCTGCAAATTTTCTAAACCTTTATGCTCTGCCTCCTCTTGAATGCTTTGCCACTTGGAAATTTCTTCCCCAGGTACCCTAAATCATCTCTCTTAAGTTCAAAGCTCCACAGATCTCTAAGGCAGTGGCAAGATGCCACCAGTCTTTTTGCATAGTAAGAGTGACCTTTACTTGGGTTTCCAACAAGTTCCTCCTCTTCATCTGAGATCACCTCAGGCTAGATTTCATTGTCTATATCACTATCAGCATTTTGGTCAAAGTCATTCAACAAGCCTCTAAGAAGTTGCAGACTTTCCCGTATCTTCCTGTCTTCTGAACCCTCCAAGTCTCTAGGAAGTTCCAAACTTTCCCACATATTCCTGTCTTTTTCTGAGCCCTTCAAACTGTTCCAACCTCTGCCTGTTACCCAGTTACAAAGTTGCTTCCACATTTCCAGGTATCTTTATAATAGACCCCCACTGTATCAGTACCAATTTACTGTATTAATCCATTCTCACATTGCTATAAAGAACTGCCTATGACTGGGTAATTTATAAAGGAAAGAGGTTTCATTGATTCACAGTCTGGCAGGGCTTGGGAGGCCTCAGGAAACTTACAACTATGGTGGAAGGGGAAGCAAACATGACATTCTTCACATGATGCTGGAAGAGTGAAATGAGTGCCTAGCAAAGGGGAAGCCCCTTTTAAAACCATCAGTTCTCATTAGAACTCACTATCCTGAGAACAGGTTGGGAAAATCTACACCCATGATTCAATTATCTTCACCTAGTCCCTCCCACGACAGGTGGGGATTATGAGAACTACAATTCAAGAGGAGATGTTGGTGGGACACAGCCAAACCATATCACACAACATAAACAGATTAAAGACAAACACCATATAATCATCTCAATAGATGCAGTAAAAGTTTTTGATACAATCCAACAGCCCTTTATGATAAAAACCCTCAACAAATGAGGCATCAAAGGAACGTATCTCAAAATAAGAGCCATCTATGTATGAAAAACCCACAGCCAACATCATACTGAACTGCAAAAACTGAAAACATTCCTCTTGAGAACTGGAACAAGACAAGAATGCACACTCTCACCTACTCCTATTAAACATAAGACCGGAAGTCCTAGCCAGAACAATAAGGCAAGAGAAAAAAATAAAAGGCATCCAAATAGGAAAAGAAGAAAAACTCTCTCTCTTTGCTGACAATATAAATCTATACCTAGAATACCCTAAAGATTTCTTTTTAAAATTTATTTACCTATGTAAAAATACGAGTGTAATTTCCTTATATGACATCATTTACAGTTACTTATAAATATCTTAATTATATTCAGTATAGTTCTTTAAATCAGTTATGAAAATATTATTGATGTATGTAACCATCGAACTAATCTGACATGCTTTGTCATGAATCATGTTTAAGGTAGAATCATGTGTCCAGACAAGGTGGCTCATGACTGTAATCCCAACACTTTGGGAGGCCAAGGTGGGTGAACCACCTGAAGTCAGGAGTTCAAGACCAGCCTGACCAACGAGGTGAAACCCTGTCTCTACTAAAAATACAAAAAATAGCCAGGCATGGTGGTGGGTGCCTGTAATCCCAGCTACTTGGGATGCTGAGACTGGAGACTCACATGAATCCGGAAGCAGAGATTGCAGTGAGCTGAGATCTTGCCACTGCACTCCAGCCTGGGTGACTGGGCGAGACTCTATCTCAAAAAAAAAAAAAAAAAAAAAAGATAGAATTATGTCAATATTATTATACTTACATGCATTTGAGACCTAAAATGGAGTAGTGTTTCAGATATGTAGCCTTCATTAATGGTAGTGTGGATTTAAATCTCAGGCTTCTTACCCAAAAAAAGTCAACTAGCATAATTTCTAGTTACGGGCCCATTGTACTTGAGTTAGAGCATTCAAACTTTTATTATTACACATAGAAGCATTAATCTCTGTATGCGGTTTGTAAGTGTTTTAAGTAGACTTTAAAAAGTAAGGGTAAGAGTGAGAAGCACTAACTCATTAAGCATTTCATTACGTGTTGTTGCATGTGTAGATTTATTATTGAATAGAAATTGTTGCTGATATTTAAATTATATATATTGTTTTACTATCTGGATACTTTATCTTCACAGGCATTCATTATTTTTATAAAAAAGTGATTTTTTCTTCGCAATTTTATTAGCATAGTTAAGCGAAGAATTTTATTAGTATATGTAAACATCACGTCTATGTAGACACAGCCTTATAAACGGCCATCTGTCACTATACATGAAGCCACATAGCACACGTCGAGCTTCAAAGCACATATGTACATGGATGTCTTAGCAGCTAAAATGAATGAACGGGAGATGAGGAATGGGAAAATCACATACACAAACTTCTTAAAGAGGATGAATTATCTGGGTGCAGTGGCTGACACCTGTAATCTCAGCACTTTAGGAGGCCAAGGCCAACTCCTGACTTGAGGTCAGGAGTTCAAGACCAGCCTGGCCAACGTGGTGAAACCCCATCTCTACTAAAAATGCAAAAAATAGCTGGGCATGGTCACGGGTGCCTATAATCTCAGCTACTGGGGAGGCTGAGGCAGGAGAATCACTTGACCCTGGGAGGCGATGTTTCAGTGAACCAAGATCATGCCATTGTACTCCAGCCTGGGCAACAAGAGCAAAACTCCATCTCAGTTAAAAAAATAAAACAAGAAGAAGAAGATGGATTATTTAAAAAATAAAAAATTACATATACATAATTCTTAAAGAAGATTTTCTTCCTTCTTTTCAATTCCTATTTGACAAGCAGGAAGACAATCTACTAGTAATATTTCAATATTGAAGCGTAGAAGACATGTTGTGTCCTTCAAACAATAACACTCAGAGTTTCTCTTCTTTGTTTTCCAATCAGCCCTTTCAACCTAATTCTAGAGAGGAAAGCTTAGCGTCCAGATCACTTACTGCTCATATTCTGGAGTCCAGAGTATAGAACATCACGGTCTAGGGCAGCTTGGTTTGTGTTAAGCCCATACATATGTCTATGTATGTTAGTAGGGTAAAAATCATACATTTTTCACACATATACAAAAGTAGGACATTTATACACACAAGGCACAAAATAATTTTTTTGGCTCTTATTTCCAGTGGAAAGATTGACTGGCAGCCTATATATAATATTTAGTTATTTAGTTCTGGGGAAAAGGAAGAGTCTAAAACAGTAAAGAATATTTCCTATTTATTTTACATTGTGTGGTATCACAATACAGGTACACACAGACACAGTCACACAAATACATATTGGTACATCTCTGTAGAGCCTATGAGTACTATAATAAGACTAAAGGCTTGTTTTTAAACTATCGAGGTATACTGATATCACGCTAGACAACAGTAAAACTGAACTGCAACAATTTCACCAAATGGAATAAGCTATTTGTTTTTCTCTTCTTCAGGATTTTCTATATATTAAAGCAACTTTTCTATATTGGTATGCTTTGATTGAAAATTCCTTGATATGCCTCTTCATCATTACTTGTCTGTGCACTTTAGCATCATGCAGAATAATATTTTTGATATCTGCAATTTTACTTGCATGCCATTCCTCAATATTTGAAGTGGTTTGCTGTGATCTATCTGAATATAATTTTAAAAACACAAAATAATTGTAATATATAACTTTATTATCTCTAATTTCCTCAAATACTAGTAACAAAATTTTTATTTTGAATTCCCTTAAATGCATAATACTTTTTATATTTTATATGACACTCTGTAGTTGTCAATGCCTATCTTAATAAAAAACACAATTGAACTTTGCACTTGGAAATAGATTAACAATTATACCCATGCACAAATATGTATGCAATAGCTTTGCACCTGACTTAAAGTTGAATCACTTACAGTGATTATAGCAACAGAAAATGTGAATAGAGATTTTAATACAGTTGATACGGCCTACATATATACTATTATATAAATTGTTCCCAAATTTAGAGGATTGAAGCAACCATTTTATCATACATAATGTGCTTATGGATAGATTCCAAACTGCAGTAAGTTGTGATATTCTGTTGCTCCGTGTGGCATTGACTACAGGTATACATTGTTGATCAGCTGGCATCACACTGGT
Organism: Macaca nemestrina; assembly: GCF_043159975.1. Taxonomy (NCBI): domain Eukaryota; kingdom Metazoa; phylum Chordata; class Mammalia; order Primates; family Cercopithecidae; genus Macaca; species Macaca nemestrina. Next base: position 28,621,533 of record NC_092140.1, read on the forward strand.
CTGGTAGGTCCAAAATTGTTTCCCCTATCTCTCCGGAACCTTAGTAGAGGTGGAAGGAAAACTGCATGTAGATACTACTCTCTATCAGAGAACTGATTTATGGAGTTGCCGGGATGGTAACATCAGAGTTTTCAGAACTCTTACACAGTTGCTCAGGACTCCCAGAGAGAGTCTTTCAAGAATGATTATTGGTCTCTTAAATCCTAAGTTTATAAATTGGTACAGAATTACTTTTTTCACAGAATGGTCCAAGTTTATTGACTGAGGGAGGCAAGGGTATGAATTCCCAGATTGTTGGCCCTACCCTGACACCTTCTATGGTTGCGCTCACATCATAGCTCACTGTCAGGTTAGCTCAGGCTTTATCAAGCCTGCATCATATTTTACTTCTCCTGCCCATTTTTCTTTCTCCAGTTTCCACCTTCTTTCTTTCACAGGTGCTCATACTGAACAATCATCTTGCTTCTCACCAATAAGGGTCTATTTCCATGGAAGTAGAAAAAAATATTAACTTATAAGTTGGAGATTCCCTCTAGCAACAGTAACAAATGGGAATGGAATACTTAAACTATTTGCAAATGGCATTAAAATCTGGAAAGCATCCATCGTCTACTACTAAATGCCTAGATTCTTTGTGAGAAATTTCTCAAATCCTACTTATTGGTATAAAATAAGTCATAAGTAAATTGAGATATTTGTTCTGGGTCTGAGTTGACCAAGGTCATATCATAAAGATATCAACTAATATTTAGAATATGTTAAGACAATTCCAAGGTAGACAAGAATGCATTCAAGATAACATTTTCATGCACAGTTCAAGGGGAATATAAGGTAATACAGTTTGGCTGTGTCCCCACCCAAATCTCATCTTGAATTGTTACTTCCATACTTCCCATGTGTCATGGGAGGGGCCCTGTGGGAGGTAATTGAATCATGGGGGCAGATCTTTCTCATGCTGTTCTCGTGATAGTGAATACATCTCATGATATCTGATGGTTTTACAAAGAGGAGTTTCCCTGAACAAGCTGTCTCCTCCCTGCTGCCATGTAAGACATGATTTTGCTCCTTCTTGCCTTCCCCCATGATTGTGAGTTCTACCCAGCCAAGTGGAACTGTGCCTTTCCTTTATAATTACCCAGTCTTGAGTATGTTTTTATTAGCAGTGTGAGAACTAACTAATACATAAGATGTAATTGAAATTCTGGTAAACTATCTGGTGGTACATTGTGAAAATACTTGTTTCTTTAGTACTCTTTAAAACCATTTCTAGGTATACAGAACTACATAGTCTCAAACAAATTCTGTAAGTAGATGCATTCAAAGATTTTTCTCACATTATGTTTACAAAGATAGGGGGCTACTGGCAATCTATGTGCCATCACTAGGGCACTGGATAAGAGGAATGAGGCCATTCCATATATTGAAATTACTTGTGGGAGTCAGAATTGACAAAGCAGATGTACGTATAGCAACTTAGATATGTCTTAAAAATTTATTATGTCTAAAGTAAAAGTAAGAAACAGAATGACAGCCCACAAAAGTACGTAAATAAAAATATTAATATATAAAGATCTAAAACCAAATATTCTTTAAAATTTCTACATGAGTGAGGACTTAACATTAAAAAACACAAATGTGAACATGTATCTGAAAGAAAATTGCAGGTGGATGAGAAATATTAGAGGTTTTCTCCAGACTGATGATACCTTTCCAGCAAACAGAAGAGTATAAGTAATTAAAACTCCTAAAAGCACAAAGCTAGCCAACTCACCAACCAATAAAACAATGCAAAACAATATAAAAATACTAATCTTAAGACTATAATATTGAAAAAATAATAGGAAAGAAAATGGTAACTTGGATTTAGTCCACTTGGATATTTAGAATACTATCCACTGAATACTATTCACCAAAATTATTTTTTTGGCAAAAGGATCAATTCATATCACCAAGAAGCTGATTAAGAGACAGACATTGGCTTTACATGGAATCTTTTCCTTTGAGTCACTGTTAATTTTTTTAAAAACATTAGAGCCATTTTTAAAACCTACCTTAGTTTAATAAGTTAGTTTTAAGATGAACATTCAAGCATGAAATTGAATCATGTTTTCTTCAGGGATTCATTCTCTGTATCTGTAACAGTGCTCCTGTCAACACTGTTAAAACAAATTGGATACGGCAAAGAAAGGTGGCAGTAGGAAATCTTGGAAATTTAAAACCTATGAAGAAAAGTAATATAATTGTAAAAAGCACATTATTAAACAAAATCTTACAAGCATAATTTTTTTTCTGGAAAAAGAATTTTAAATCAATGAGTATATAGATTTAAAAATCTGCACTACTTTAAGGAATGTCATAATAATATATTATGATATAATAAAAAGTTGTCTACAGTATATCTATAAATTTTTGAAAAAGTTGCTTATATTTATTCATGATATATGATACAAAGGAAAATTGTGTATGTGTGTGTATTACTCCATTTACTTTTACATTTATAATTACATTGGCAGCATAATTGACACTAAATTAGGGCATTAAAATGAGTCTCATTTTCATAATGTTTAAAACAATAATCTAGTACCAGAAAATATGTTGTAATGATTAAATAAATAAATGCATATAATCCAATTGTTATAATGCTGGTAAATAGTATACATTTATTTATTTATATATTTATTTATTGAGATGGAGTTTCACTCTTCCTGCCCAGGCTGGAGTGAAATGGCAAAATCTCGGCTCACTGCAACCTCTACCTCCCAGGTTCAAGCAATTCTCCTGCCTCAGCCTCCCAAGTAGTTGGAATTACAGGCATGTGCTACCACGCCTAATTTTTTTTTTGTATGTTTAGTAGTTGGTCAGGCTGGTCTCGAACTCCCGACCTCAGGTGATCCGCCTGCCTTGGCCTCCCAAAGTGCTGGGATTACAGGCTTGAGCCACTGCGCCCGGCAATAGCATACATTTAATAATAAAATAAAATTAATATAAAATACTGACAATAACAATAAGTAGTAAATAAAATCACTAAAATAATGATGTGACAAAATCAATACTCAAGTTATCGATGAAGGATTTTTTAAAAACATAGTTCTGACATTCAGGAATACGAGTATACTTGTGTTATTTCAGTTAGTTTTCCATGCGGGTTCACACTCAGGCGAAACAACAAAGTCCACTTTGTTCATTTAAACAAAAGTATATTACTGTTTTTCTTCAGCTGCATTTGTTATTTCCCTCATATATTGGATTTTGTTTGTGTTTACATATGTCAATAAAATGTTTGTGTTTACATAAGTCAATAAAAATACTAACTTTAATTCACAGGTAGATTAACTCTAGATAAACTCTGTGTACACATGCCAGCTTTTGTAAAAACTCAAATTTTGGTTGTAAGGAGAGAACGATTCAGAAATCAATTGAGACAGTGCTGGAAAACCTTGCTTTCTGTAATGCTGTATTTCATCAGAAATAATCTTCCCTAAAAGTTCTTTCTAACATTCTTACTGCCTTCTAACACATTAATAGATGAATTTTGATATAGTGATGTGGATTTTCGAAGTTACCTTAGGCTTTTTTTTTTTCATTTCTGTTTTTAAGAGGAGAATTAGAGATTATGCAGTAAGTCTATGTTCACATATAATGAGGTGAGTTCACTATATCAGGATTTTCAAGGCTAAATCCCATACTTAAGGAAAACTGTTTCACTTTAATCCATTTGAAATGTTGAATCAAAATGTATAATTAAATCTGCTGACTGTGAGGGCTGAATGATGTATGTTTTGGAAGCCACTTCTTGAGAACAATTTTTCACTTTAGGCAGCCGTGACTCAATTTGATGACATCTATGTTATCTTCTTTTACACTGTAATAATGAACATTTGAAGGCATATCGGCTTAAAAACTAGCATGAATAAACACAACATAGCTTGACTTTGCAAATTATGACAGAAATTTTCCCTGAAATTTTGGCATAATATTGTTTAGTTGACATATATAAAGGTCAAGACAATTTGATGTAACCACAAAAGTAACCAATAAGCCCAAGAAAAGCATTATTCATTAATATAATTATTATTATTTTCAATAATCAGAAGTAAACTATGTACCAATCATCTTATTGGATAAAATGCATATTTTAATGACTGTTTTTACATTTTCTGACTAAGATTAAACAGAAAATATACAAAGTTCATTTGTATGTTTAAGAGTCACGAATTTCAGAAAACTATTCATACTATTAATGTGAATGTAATTAGAATAAAGTAATTGTTTAACGATGCTTATTTTATAATCATTTGTACGTATCTTCCTATGATGTTAATTTTTACAACCTTGGATTGGAAGCACTTGTAATGTATCAGATTACATCTGGTAGACATTTTTTAATCCAGTGGATTTGTGCTAAATATAGCAAACACGTTTATAACTTTCAAGGTCAAAATTAAAACATCCTACTCAAACATGTAATACATTATTTTTATATCAGTCAAAATGTACTACTTCTTCTCTAGCCCATTTACACATGAAAATTAATGGAGTCATATTTATGCACTAATAATTGTATAAATCTGACTTTTAGACTAAATTTACTGGTATCATTTTACAATTTTATTGCATATTCTGATTATTTTATTATAAGCTAAACCAGAATACCTGTCTTGTGCTATTCTAGTTGGTAATAAAAGCCACAGTGAAGAGTCTGTATTTCTGCTTAATTTTCCCTCTAAATCTACTCTCTATGCTTTTATAATCTGCTATATTCCCAGGGAGTCTAACCTGCATGTGTGTTGCCTCACATGGTTTCCATCTGCTGCTTGGAGATTAGGGCATGAGGAAAGAAAGTCTGAAGAAGGAGTTCCACTAGCTGGCTGCCTTCTGTGCTTCTGCAGTTGAGTTGTCTCCCTCTATCAAAAGCCATGGCTCTTGTCAGGAATAGTGGCTTTCAGATAAAATTATTGTCGCTGGTGTTCCGGTAAATGTTTCTTTCTCCCTGCCCTTTACTGTGACTAGCTCAGGGTGCTTCGATACTTCTCTTAACCATCCCTACCAAGCTTAAACAAATCTTTTTAATTAAATTCTCTTCATGTGATTATGTCACCTGTTTCCAGCTAAAAATTACAGTAATTGATACTGTAGCTCCAGAAACAGATGCTGGCAATGGGATTCTGGGATGAAGTTATTCAAATATTTAGGGCAAAGCTGACGATTGGGTAATACATTTCTAATATATATTTCTGCAGAAAAGGAATGAGGCGCAGGTAAACAGCAAGACACTTGTAGATAACTTACTTGTAGATTTTAACAAAAGTGATTATAAAGTTTATGGGGACGCTAGACTGCTTCTCATAGATTCAGAGTGGTGGCAGATTGAAAGAATAATTTGGAAGGTTTAAACGCCCAGCAGAGAGCCCAGCTGGAAAATCAGGAACCTTGCTGGCAACTTCAGAAGAAGTCTCTTGTCTCTTATGTTTTTAAAGAAGGTATGTTAAGAACTGAGCCCAAAACATGACGATGCAGAATTTCAGTAGCAGGTAAAGGCATTGATGGAGAAGAAAAGAAACTCAGAATAATATCTGAGGAATTTTGCACAAACATGGATGAGTCTTAGAACTTCAAACCTACACACGTTTTTCTGCCAGAAAAGGCAGTCACTTACCTCTTAACGGAAGGAACACATCTTCTCAGGTATAAATTCTCTCTAATAACTGCACAAAAGAGTTGCTTTGCTAGGGGATAATGAATGTCTTCAAGACCCATAACAGATCATGACTTGTAACCTTCATATACATAATAGTAACTACATTCCAGCATAGCTCTGACAGTATTATCCAGGACGAAATAGCTTCACCACACTAAGCATATCGCAAGGTGTCATTGATTTGTATGAACAAGGGTCTATAAAGCATGCATACAAATGAAGTTTGATAATGTCAGATAAAGTAGGATGCAATGTAGGACTTGATTAGCATAAATATATTGATAAGGGTGAACCTACACAGATACATGTTGGCTGGGAGAAATACTATCTGCTAGGTTGGTAAATAGGATTTAGTGAAGATTCAGTGAATATGAAATGCTGGAATTTCCCTGGCCCACCATGTAAGAAGGAATCTTAAAGCTCAGGGAGATGAGAATGTTAGAATAAATGTAGTTCATTGTGTGCAGCCCAGTTAGTCCTTTTTAATTTTCATCAATTTATAATATGTGTACATATTTATGGGTTACATGTGATATTTGGATACATGCATACAATGTGTAATGACCAAAGCAGGGTATCTTGAATATCTGTAATCTCAAACATTTATTTCTTTGTATTAGGTAAATTGCAAATCTTCTTTTCTAGCTATTTTGAAATACATAATCTATCATTGTTAACTATAGTCATCCTAATGCACTACTGAACACTAGAACTTATTCCTTTTCTCAAACTGTATGTTTGTGCCCAGTAATCTATTTCTCTTCATCCTTTCCACTTTCCCAGCCACTAGCAACTACCATTCTACTTTCTATATCCATATGATAAACGTTTTTTATCACCCATATATGAGTGAGAACACGTGATACTTGTTTTTCTGTACCTGGCTTATTTCATTTAACACAATGACCTCCAATTCTATCTATGCTGCTGCAAATGACAGGATTTTATTTTAATATAGCAGATTGGTATTCCATTGTGTATATATGCTATTCTTTTAAAATTCCTTCATCCACTGATGGACACTTGTGTAGATTCCATATCATGGCTGTTTTTTTCCATTAGAGCCTATGTACATTAATTCCAGTTGTTTTAAATTTCTCATCTAAAATTTTCGCAATCTCTTTCATATCTGAGTTTCATTCCAATGCTTGTTCTTTCCCTTTACACTGTGTTTTAAAAATATTTTTCAAGTTGGGAAAGGATGTATTTTAGTATGCTTTGTAAAATTTTGTTGAAAGCTGGACATGTCATACTTAGTGAAAAAAAAAAAAGACCTGATGTAAACAGGCCTTGAGACTAGAGTTTTATAATTATCTGGCTAAGAGTTAGGCTATGTTTCCTGTTAATTATAGCTATAGGTCTCAGAGACTCAAACTTTTTTTTGTTGTTTTTCGTTTTAATCCACTCTGTTGACCTTAGTTTTACATGGAAACAATTTCTAGGATAAGGTCTGAGATATGCGTTTGCTATTATCCACTCTTATTATCCAGGAACCCTACTGATTTGGAGATAAAGTATGGGATGGAAGAGAAATAGTCTATAGTTCTATTCATTTTCAGACTTGTATTGAGATTCAGTCCTTGGCTATTATTTTCTCAAAAGCTTCCTATGGTTCCTCACACACCTCGTGTTACATAGAAAGGCTAGAAAAACCTGGATTTCAGTATTTTAATTTCCTCTCATGGAAGGCTAGAGGGAGCTAGAGTTGGGTATTTCCCCTCCTCAAGTTACATAGCTCTGGTGAAATAGCTTTTGCTGGGGAAAGGCCTTGTTAAGCAGAACAGAATGCTTTGGATGTATTTCAGAATGACGATCTTTCCCCATCACCCTTCTAGAAGCATTAGGAGATTTTTCCTGGGCGTTCACTGTAAGAACTTGGTAAGATTCCTGGAGGTAAAACTCTTGAGATTATGAGAATTTCACCTAATACTCAGTTCTCTGGAACTTTTTAATCTTTCAAACTTGTCTACACTAAGCCTCTAGCAATTTGTCTATCATATTTTGAACTATTTAACCCTGGAATTTGGAGGTCCCTGCTTCTGAGCTTCTGCTCTGACAGGCTGTCTTTCTCTGTATCTGTATATTTCTCTCTAAAACGTTACGGGAAACAATTTTTCTGTGACTGCAATTCAGTCCTTTTAGGGATGTAAGAAGTGTTGTTGACTTTTAGATTATTTAGTGTTCTGGTTTTTTTGTTTGTTTTTTTGAGGGTTTGAAGGTGGGAGTAATGACATCTAATCTCCTTCTGTGTCCGGAATTGGGTTCTTGGTCTTGCTGACTTCAAGAATGAAGCTGCAGACCCTTGCGGTGATTGTTAACAGTTCTTAAAGATAGTGTGTCCAGAGTTTGTTCCTTCAGATGTTCAGATGTGTCTGGAGTTTCTTCCTTCTAGTGGTTTCGTGGTTTCGCTGGCTTCAGGAGTGAAGCTGCAGACCTTCCCAGTGAGTGTTACAGCTCTTAAAAGCGCTGCATCTGGAGTTGTTCATTCCTTCCGGTGGGTTGGTGGTCTGGCTGACTTCAGGAGTGAAGCGACAGTTCTTTGGTGAGGGTTACCTCTTAAAGATGACACAGACACAGACTGAGCAGCAGCAAGATGTATTACAAAGAGCGAAAGAACAAAGCTTCCACAGCCTGGAAGGAGACCTGAGTGGCTTGCCACTCTAGCAGCCTGCTTTTATTCCCTTACCTGACCTCACCCACATCCTGCTGATTGGTCTATTTTACAGAGAGCTGATTGGTCCATTTTGACAGAGTGCTGATTGGTGCAATTACAAACCTTGAGGTAGACACAGAGTGCTGATTGGTGCATTTACAATCCTTTAGCTAGACACAAAAGTTCTCCAAGTCCCCAATAGATTAGCTAGTCACAGAGCACTGACTGGTGCCTTTACAAACCTTAAGCTAGACACTGAGCGCTGATTGGTGCATTTACAAACCTTTAGCTAGACACAGAGCACTGACTGGTGTGTTTACAAACCTTGAGCTAGACACAAAGTGCTGATTGGTGCATTTACAAACCTTTAGCTAGACATAAAAGTTCTCCAAGTCCCCACCCCACTCAGGATCCCAGATGCCTTCCCTAGTGGATCCCCTGCTGGGGCATGGGCAGAGCTGCCCGCCAGTACCCCTCTAGGCACCTGCACTCCTCAGCCCTTGGGTGGTCAATGGTGCTGGGGAGCAGGGGGTAGCACCTGTAGGAGAGGCTCAGGCATGACAGGCTTCAGGTCCCAAGCCCTGCCCAGCAGGGAGGTGGCTGAGGATAGGTGAGAATTCGAGTGCAGTGGGGGTGGGTGGCAGTGCTGGGGGACCCGGTGCACCCTCCACAGCTGCTGGCCCAGGTGCTAAGCCCCTCGCTGCCCTGGGCCATTGGCGCCTGCTTGGCGCTCTGAGTTGGGGGCCTGCGGAGTCCGCACTCAACCAGAACTCACCTGGGCCCATGAGCCCCTGGTGCAGCCGCGTTCCTGCCTGAGCCTCTCCCTCCACACCTCCGGCAAGCAGACGGAGCCGGCTCAGGCCTTGGCCAGCCCAGAGAGGGGCCCCCACAGTGCAGCAGCCGGCTGAAGTGCTCCTCAAGCACGGCCAGAGCAGATGCAGAGGCTGAGGAGGTGCCAAGAGGGAGCGAGGGCTGTTAGCATGTTGTCACCTCTCACTTCCATGAGGAACCAGAACTGAAAGCCTTGAATATGTTTATAATGTTAGTTTCACAACTAAATTGCACATTCTAACAAAGTAATTTTAAATAAAAATACTTATTTAACTGTATCTTAGATGTTCGAATTTCAAAATCTTTCTGTTCCTCTTCATTCCTTATTCAAATGACCCTCAAACATCTTTAAAAAGGTTTTAGTGAGGCCGGGCGTGGTGGCTCAAGCCTGTAATCCCAGCACTTTTGGAGGCCGAGGCGGGCAGATCACGAGGTCAGGAGATCGAGACCATCCTGGCTAACACGGTGAAACCCCGTCTCTACTAAAAAATACAAAAAAACTAGCCGGGCAAGGTGGCAGGTGCCTGTAGTCCCGGCTACTGGGGAGGCTGAAGCAGAAGAATGGTGTAAACCCGGGAGGCGGAGCTTGCAGTGAGCCGAGATCCGGCCACTGCACTCCAGCCTGGGCAACAGTGCGAGACTCCATCTCAAAAAAAAAAAAGTTTTTAGTGAAATAAGAATGACAATCAGTAAAACATTTAAATCTCATTTTTATCGAAGAATGCATTCACATATATATTTTGTCTCAATATAGATTATAAAGAATGATTAAAGAAATATTTATCAGGTAAACATAAAAAATAAGCAACTACAAAGCAGACTTGAGTAGTGATTTTTAGTATTCATAATTTGAGCTAATTTTTAGTTGTCAAGAAGAAAATGAGTAGAATAATCAATGTGAGTCACTATCTTTAGATTTCAGGGACCATGAATTCACAAATATTAGAAACATTCATAGATGTGCATTTGTAGTTTTGTAGAAAAGGATAAACCACTTATCCCCAGTTTTCTGAGGCTTTTCATAGTTACAGCTGAATAAGTATCAAATCTTCCATATTTCCCCCAAAAAGTGGCCGATTTTACTCATGGCTACATAGACCAAATCAGTAACTAACAAAGTTAAATGATAAATTACAGTGGCTTGTTGCTTTGCAACTATAGGACACTTAATCAACTTAGGGTGTAAGTTTAACAAAATAAGCCTTTTAAAATGTTCTAATAACTGGCACCAAACTGTCTGCAAGCAATTTACTCTCACTTTGATAATACCTAAGTAAGGCATTTGCTCTAGAATTTTAGGCTGTAATATGTACATGTTTCAATTATGTTTGACTATAAGGAATGTAATAAATACATATATATATGCATGTCTGTGAAATATGTTTATATCTTTCCTTATCAAAAATATCTTAATATAACCATGTTGCTCTATAATACAAGTTTTTAATATATAATTTATTTCATTACCACCACTGTTTGTGTTACCCTGTCCTAATTTAATGTGTGATAGCACTGAAGTACATTGAAATCAGAATGTAGTAAATGACTATCATTAATATATATCCACTTGATATTTAGGACCTTTATGACTTAAGTACCAGGCTAAATAATGGGGAAAGAATACTCTCAAATTGTAACAGTCTTAGAAGCAGTCAATTTTTATTCAGTGTAAAAGCTGATTTGTTTGAGATTGTTGAAAGGTTTATAGAAGAAAGACAATTGAGACAATTGTCTAATGACAATTGGAAAGGATTTCTAGAAAAATTAATATCAAGAGTGGAGGGCTTAGCTAAGAAATGTATGGGATCAAACATCTTAGAGGTAGTTATTACTTGACTAGAATACAGGCAATAAATAATAGGCAGGGAAGTAAAAATAGTTCAAGATCTTAGAGTGTGACATGGTTAAGGGATGAAGTTAAATAAATAGGGACCTCATAATGATCAATAATATAAAAGTTTTATTTTCACTTTGTGTACACAGGAATTAAACAAATTTGAGCCCAAATTTAATAAAATGTGATTTACATTTTGAATAACAGTTACGAAAAAGATTAATTAGAGAATGAAACTGAGTACGTGCAAGATGAACAGCAGAAGAGTTTAGTAGAGCCCGGAGAAATCCAAAAGATAAAAAAGAAAAGAAAGAACACTGATGACATTTTGGCTCTTAAGTGTGGTTCATTTATGATAAAATTATAAGGTGAAAATAATCCACTTCTCTTTGAATAACACTTCTCTATGCAGTATTTGAACATCTCTTTTAATCTTTACCTAATTTGGATATATGAAATTTCCATAGATATGTGTCTACATCTTCATTATCTCTTATTTCAAGAGACTGTTTCTTATTGGCTGATAACATAGGTTATATAATCACAATTATAATATTTTCTGCTCAATAGTGTAGCATATATTGATGATATTCTATTTCAATTTCTCAAAACTTTTATCATATCACAGTTAATTTCAAACCTTGATTAAAGATGTTTCTCAAAAGAAGACATGCAAATGACTAACAGCTATATGAAAAAATGCTCAACATCACTACTCATGAAAGAAATGCAAATATTCCAGTTAGAATGACTTTTATCAAAAAGACAGGAAATAACAGGTGGTGGCAAGCATGTAGAGAAAGGGTAACTGTCATATACTGTTGGTGGAAATGTAAATTAGTACAGCCACTATGGAACACAGTATAGATATTCCTGAAAAACAGTAAAAATAAAGCAACCATGTAACCTAGCAATTCAACTAGAGGGTATATATCCAAAAGAAATCAATACTTTAAAGTGATATCTACACTCCCATGTTTATTGCAGCATGATTCACAATAGCCATGTAGGGAATCAGCCTAATTAGCTCTCAATGGATGAATGGATAAAGAAAACGTGGTATGTATACATAATGGAATATTATTCAGTCATAAAAAAGAATGAAATTTTGTCATTTGCATCAACATGGATTGAACTGGAGATGATTATATTAAGTATATAAGCTGATATGATTTGGATTTGTGTCCCTGCCCAAAGCTTATGTCGAATTGTAAGTACCAGTGTTGGAAGAGGGGCCTGATGGGAGGTGATTGGATGACAGGGCAGATTTTCCCCTTGCTGTTCTTGTGATAGTGAGTGAGTTCTCATGACACCTGGTTGTTTAAAAGTGTGTAGCACCTCTCCCTGCTCTCTCTTCCTCCTGCTTCAGCATTGAAAGACATGCGTCCTTCCTCTTTGCCATCAACCATGATTTTAAGTTTCTTTTTTTTTTTTTTTTTTTTTTTTGAGACGGAGTCTCACGCTGTTGCCCAGGCTGGAGTGCAGTGGCGCGATCTCGGCTCACTGCAAGCTCCGCCTCCCGGGTTCCCGCCATTCTCCTGCCTCAGCCTCCTGAGTAGCTGGGACAACAGGCGCCCGCCACCGCGCCCGGCTAATTTTTTGTATTTTTAGTAGAGACGGGGTTTCACTGTGGTCTCGATCTCCTGACCTTGTGATCCGCCCGCCTTGGCCTCCCAAAGTGCTGGGATTACAGGCTTGAGCCACCGCGCCCGGCGATTTTAAGTTTCTTGAGACCGCCCCAGCCATGCTTCCTGCACAGCCTGCAGAACTGAGTCAATTAAAACCATTTTTTTCATAAATTACCCAGTTTCAGGTAGTTCTTTATAGCAATGTGAGAACATACTAATATATAAGCCAAGCACAGAAATGCAAATACTGCATGTTCTCACTTACATGTGAGAACTAAAAATATGGTGTATCCATGAAGACAGAGAGTAGATTTGTAGTTACCAGAAGCCAGGAAGAAATAGTGGGGAGGAAGGAATGAAGACAGGTTCACTAATTGGCATAACTATACAGTTAAATAAAAGAAATAAGACCTAGTGTCCAATAGATCAGGAGGGGGACTATAGTTAACATTAATTGTACATTTCAAAAGAGCTAGGAGAGAATAATTTGATACTTTTAGTGTAAAGAAAAGTATTTAAAGTAATAAATATCCCAATACACTGATTTGAGTATAGGAATGTGTGAAATTATCACATGTACCCCCAAAATGTTTATCCATTGTATATCAATTAAAACATTTAAAAAGTAAAAAAAACTGATTAAAATCTGAACCCCCAAGTTAAAACACAGTTTTAAAATTTTTATGGCACAAAGAATATATAATGATCTCATCTAACACATATTTCTAATCCATTAAGTTTTATAAGTAACTATTTAGATCCTTCACAAGTATAGAAAATCATTAAACAATCTATTGATGTAAACTAAGTAAGTGCTTTAGTTATCTTGACTGTTTTCTCTTTTTAAAAAATTAAATTGACTCTATAAAATTTTATGTGGATGGAAAGAAAATATATTCTGTCCATGTATTCCAGCATGTATGTGTTTTCCTTTAAAAGTAGTGTCATTGTTATTCAAAATATTTATTAGAAATAAAACATCACTATAGATTCAATAGTCTATGTAACCTTACAGTGAATTGTCCTCATTTTTCCAAAAAAAACTCTTTGTTATTATCTTCTAGAAAGAGCAAACACTTCAATTTATATTTTTATTGTTTGTGTAGTTTCTTAGCATCAGCACATGGGCTCTAGCTCAAATTAAAAATGAACTGAATGAACTATTTTAGTGAAAGTTCATTGTAATTTAATGTAGCAACATGAGTTGAGGAAGTAGGCAATTAAGATGATGAATGGTTTGGGTGTTTTGTTTTTAACTGGAAGAAACACTGAAATTTAAATTTAGTCATTTTTCTCATTTTCTATTTCTGTAAACTGGGGAATAAAATTATTCTGTTGCTCAACTAAGATCATACAAGTAGTTTTTGTAATATTTCTGATTATGATCAACGTTTTCTGACTTTATTCAATGCTTTGTTTCATTATAGTTTTTAAGAAGCGTTGTTCAGATTTTACCAGGGAGAACACATTCTTCAAATGAAATCCAGAAAGCAAACATCCATTGTCATTATCAAACTGATGATATGTGGCTGAACAGGGACTTATTTTTAAAGGAGAAATAAAATAAAATTAAGCTCTGACAGTTTTCTAGAGTTTGCTTCTATTCTTTGAATGGAGGAACAAAACTGAACATTGACCTATTTCTGTCATGTCCAAAATTCCCCTTATATCTCATTGTCAATCATTATTCACATTGCCAGAAATGTGCCAAAGATTTCAGCCATTCATGTATCACTGCACCAGAAGACATACCTTTTAAGTCATGCATTAAATTTGATATCTCAGACCTCTAATCTTAAATCTCTTTTGTGCTTTGCTGTCTGTGAGTGGCAGGGCTAATTGGCTCACTCTTGTATAAGATTACTCTACTGTAGTCAAATGATGGATTTCTGAAATTGTCAAGCTGACAAGTTAGCTCTCATTATTATTATTTTTAACCTTTGCATAGCTCTGGAAGGTATTCCTTAACATCCATAAAAAGGTGCATAAGCCTCTTTGTATGAACATCAGTATGGTGGGTGCCTCTAAGAATCTAAAGTTATAACCTACTTGAGATATCTTGAATTAGAATATATCAAAATAATCTAAAATTTTGACTATGTGTATGGGGTGCTAAAATAATCATCTGAACACTCAAAATATATCAGTATTACTGTTATTTAACCCTCTTCATATACGTACAAACCAGATTCTATTCTATTATGCACATCATGTTTACTAAATTCAGTCTATATGAAGAGACACATACATTAAATTCTGTTCCTCCCACAATTTTAAGCTTTGTGTAGCCATTTCACTGAAAATTGGAAAAAACATAAACATCTTTGGTGAGCAATGACCAAAAAAAAAGCGTTTAAGGATTGAAAAAACAAACCAATGAAATCCAGAAAGCAAACATCCCAAACCTTCAAATCCTTATCTTTTTCTTAAGGTGGTATAAAAATAATCTTAGCACTTTACTGAGATTGTCCTCAAGATTTATATGCATTGTTTAGAAAAGTGACTTAGGGGGATTTGATCACGTGCATTTCTTCATATTGTGAGCTTTTGAATACGATATCTCACTTTATAATATGATACTTTCCTATCCAGTATCGATAAAGTAATAATGATAATTTAAATTCACTGGGCAATAGCTATCTGCCTGATATTACTCAATGGTTTAGAACATTATCAGGCACATATATATATACACACACACACACATATGTACATGTATACATATATATGTATACACACATATATAGTCATTGAATCTTCACAACAACCCTAAGAGGAAGCTACTTTTTTGTTCCAGTTTGCAATGGCTAAACTTGCAAACAAAATAAATGTAGGCATTGTGATTTTAGATGACATGTTATGAAAAGCTGTGGTTAATGCAAGTCAAACAAGTGGTTTACATTAACATTGCTAATAATTGACTTCAACCAATAAAATAGTTTTTCTGAAGCAAATCATTTTAATTAGCAGAAATACTATAAAATGTTTTAAGTGCTATTTTAAATTTCAAAATAATTTTAATAAACATTGTTAATTATTTTGCAAAATTAAGTACAATGATACAGTGACGTGTGTCAGTGAGATTCTGTAAATATTTATAAAATGCTATAGAATTACTACTTATAAACAGCTAAAAGTTACATGCATAGTCTTTTTTAATGAGATGGATGGGTTATCTGGATTAGGTCACTTATATTAATTTATTGTAGACGGAATCATTCAATAGCCGGACCTGAGTATTGTTTTGTCATTGTTGTTGTTTTTTTGAGGCAGGATGGCACAATCATGGCTCACTGCAGCCTCAGCCTTCCAGGCTCAAGAGATCCTCCTACCTCAGCCTCCCAGAGTAGGTGGAACTACGGGTGTGCACCATCATGTCTAGCTAATTTTTTTTTTTTTTTTTTGTAGAGATAAGGTCTCACTATGTTTCTCAGGCTGGTCTCCAATTCCTGGGCTCAAGCCACCCCCTTGCCTAATCCACCCAAAATGCTGGGATTATAAGCATAAGCCACCATGCCTAGCCTGAGTATGTTAACATTATTTAACAGCAACACTGCAAAGCTTTGGGAAAAACATTTATCATTTTGGGATAGTAGTTCCCTTATTTATACAATTAGGTGACTGGTATAAATTACATTAAGTGATTTTCACCTCTAAATGTCCTTGTATTTTTTAATTAATCATGCAATGAAGACATTTAAGAAATAATGGTCATAGCAACAAATTTCAATTCTGATCTCTAAAATTGAACTTAATTTGTTTACTTCAAAAGCCATTGCCAACTGTACATTATTTCTTTTACCATGCTGATTTTAAAATTATTTAGGTAAAATATTTTCATGACACAATAGTTTTGAATATTATTAAATATTGCAGAAAGATATGTTCACATTTCAATCAGTGTGTTATTTAAATCTTTAAATATTTAGATTGATATATCCTTAGAAATAAGAATTTTATTTCCTGTTTTTACTCAGAGATTTTATCCTCAGGGATACTGAGGTAAGGTATTGCTTTAGTTCTTTTCTGGCTGGTTTTATTTTGATTATTTCTCTTTTTTTTTAACATTGTTGGTTGTTTTGTTTTTTTCTCTGTTCTTAATTTTTTAAAAGATTATTTTAATGCTGAAAGACAAGTATATTCCAAAAATAAATATTTTGTTTTTGTATATCATGTGGCTAATTTTATGATAAATTATAAGAATAAACAATCCTATGCAGTTTTTATACTAAACTCCCCTTCTTTGATCTTTGCACCTTGCATTAATTTAGTTTGAAAAATTGTATATTTTTCTACATAGTTCCCCTTTCTTTTACTTAAAAAGGAAGAATTCATTTATCAGTATAATACTCGTTTTTTTTTTAAATTTTTGTTTTAAAAATATTTTTGATACCAAACCAATTATATTTCAGTTTGTAGTAAAGCCAAAAACATAATTAAATCATCAGACTTTTAGCCTCCTGATTTCTCTGGTGCATGGTATTTCATTTTGCTTTTAAATATTAAATGAAAAGACAATTGTTCAATATTTGGGGTAAAATCTTTTACTCCAAAGAACATTCATTCAAGAAACAGGTTTTTGCTCTCAGCTTCTTAGGGAATGAGAGCAATGGTGCGGGAAATAAAAAAGAGAGAGAAAGAAATTATTTACAACACTTATAAGACATTGTATTTGACAATTGAACCTTAATTTTGGAGTGAAAAGATTCTCAAACATCCTCAATTGTTACTAAGCACACATTCAGACCATAAATTTAGTCATCACATCATTTAAAGTAGTCTAAAAGAAGCTACTTGTACTAGCTAACAAAGATTAGTTGTAAGCATTTCTTCCCGTTTTTTATTCAATGATAGCAAATTGCTAGATTAAAATGAGCTGTGATGATAATATACACAACATGGAATTATGAAAATAAGTAAAAATTATAAATTAAGACCCATTATTATTATTATTATTATTTTTTTTTTTTTTTTGAGACGGAGTCTCGCTCTGTCGCCCAGGCTGTAGTGCAGTGGCGTGATCTCGGCTCACTGCAAGCTCCACCTCCCGGGTTCACGCCATTCTCCTGCCTCAGCCTCCCGAGTAGCTGGGACTACAGGCGCCCTCCACCACGTCCGGCTAACTTTTTGTATTTTTAGTAGAGACGGGGTTTCACAGTGTTAGCCAGGATGGTCTCGATTTCCTGACCTCGTGATCTGCCTGCCTCGGCCTCCCAAAGTGCTGGGATTACAGGTGTGAGCCACCGCGCCCAGCCAAGACCCATTATTTTGAGAGTCAGTCTCCCCCTTGGACACCAATGCATTATACCTACTTCCACAAATCTTTAAAGAACGACTAGTTTTAAAAAAGCATTAAGATGAAGAAGTGAAGAAAGTGAAGTAGTTTTAATAATTTATGCTTTAAATATAGACTCAAAAAAATAAGTAAAAGCATAAAATAAGGACAACTACTGAGCTTAAAGCCAGTGTATTTTTCTTTTTATATTTTTGTAGTTACATCTATAATATAATTTGAAATTTTCCCAGGGTATTTTGCAGCTTATTCTTTATCCTTTGAAGTTCACAAAAAAAGAACAGAGGATTACTTAATAAATGGCAGTGCAGTTTTAACCTGAAGAATAATAAGATATCCTGTTAACTTATGCATTGAGGAAATACAACCTTGGAACTCGTGATTTAATCAAATCATTAATTAAGCCAAGTAAGTTAAAACCCAGCATGTAGAAAATGTGTTCTTCTTGACTGAAGAATAAAATAAATGAATTACTTGAGAGATTTTTCACTTTAGGATCAGTCCTTTTGAATGAAAGCATAAATCCAGATTAAAGTGTGTGGGTTTGATCCTCACCACTTTTTCATTTTCTGAACACTGGAACTTACAGCACTAGACTACATAACTGCTTTTGGGAATTGACCATGTTTATAATACCTTAGGAAATAACTTGAGACTTCAGATTTCCTTTCATGATATAGAGACTTGGATACAGTGTCACTCTCCAAGAAAAATAAAAAACAAAAATAAAACAATGTTAGCCCTCCTATTTCACCCTTTCCCTTAATCTACAGAGTATCCACGGATTCAAGTGTATTAATGGAGGGACAGGGTTTAGGTACTTGCTTAGATGGAGCAGATGCAGCCAGACACTCATATAAAGAATTTCTTTAGGAGAGTTAACAAATTGGTAGAGCTAAAGCATCGGCTGATGAGAAAGTGTAAAGCCCCAAGATCCGCAGATTATAGAGGTAATTTTTATCCTATTTCAATCCTTATTCTTCCATCAGACATGACCAAAACAAAACAAAACAAAGAAAAAGGATAGAAATGGTCCTGAAAGAGCATCCTCAAGGAGTAGGTCAGAAGGACAGAAACAGTAGACATGTGAGAGATGCGAAATCCCCAGGCTGAAACCTTCTGCCCTATTTCCTGTGTATAACAAAAGCCTTAATCTGCTGGAGGAATCGCAACAAATACTTTATATTATTGGCAACAGCCCATTGCAGTTAGAAGGAAACAGAAAATGCTCTAGCACAGGAGGAAGAACAGAAAAAATGCTGGGCCCAGGAGTAGAGCTAGGAAAGGGGAAAGTACACTGAAGCTACGGTCGAGAGACACAGGGACAAAGCGCTTACCTAAAACTGTGGCTAAGAAAACTAGAGAATGCACCAGTCTCTGCTACCTAGCACCAGGCTCAAAAGCACAGTGCAGTACGAGCACTCTTGTGAATAGCCACTACACCACTGCCCGCCAGCACTCCAGCCTGGGAAACAAAGAGACCCCATCTCTCCCCATTCCACCCCAGAAAAGCACTGGATTCAACAATCATGGAACTTTGCAGAAACATTTTCAAGAAAATAGAGACAGATGCACACTGAGGTGTAGAGAAAAGAGAAAACATAAATATAAGGGTCAATAAGCATTAAGAAAGT
This sequence comes from Macaca nemestrina, assembly GCF_043159975.1. NCBI lineage: Eukaryota > Metazoa > Chordata > Mammalia > Primates > Cercopithecidae > Macaca > Macaca nemestrina. Next base: position 28,641,104 of record NC_092140.1, read on the forward strand.
CAGTCTTCTGGCAAACAAGCTCACATTCCAACATAAGATAATGCTAGAACAATTTAAAATCTGTATTGCCCTAAGGGTAAAGAGAACAACAAATATCAAATACAAGCCACCTCTTGAAAAAATTAACCCAAACTACTGCAATAAACAGCTAGCAGAAGTAAGGGTGTACTAATTTTTGGCATTAAATGGATTTGCCTCATTCTGTACTGTCCTACACAAGATGTCCAGCTTTCAATAAAAATTACAACGTATGCGAGAAGGTAAGAAAGAACAACATTGTGCTAAGTGACAAAACAATCACAAATCAGACTTAAATATGACAAATTCTGAAATTGACCCGATTGTCCCATAGATTGACTGTTTTTTACATAAACATAAAAATTGACCCTTTTGATCTTAAAAAGCTTGAAACTTATATTTGTGTCATCCAAGTTTCTTCCTCAGGAAATGACCTTTAGGCCTCTCATAAAAAATATCAAAGAACTGAAACCAGTTCACTGCACCAGCTGTCACCAAATGTCAGACTCCTCATTAACCATGATTCCTTCTGTGCCTCTCCCAAGTTTCTGTTTTCTTACACATTGTTACATTTCTTGCCTGCTATAGGAACCCTTGGTTTTAGTCAGTCAGGGATATGGATTGGAGACTGAGCTCCCATCTCCTCAGCTGCCAGCACCCCCTATTAAAGCCTTCTTCCTTGGCAATACTTGGCATCTCAGTGATTGGCTCTCTGTGCAGCAAGCAGCAGAACCAAGGCCCGAACCCCTGGTGTTTTAGTAACAATACTGAAAGTATATGGTAAGGAATTTAAGAAAACGGTGTTATTTTAAATCTAACATTAAATATAACTGTTTAAAACTCTAATGAAAAAAGTGGACAATAAGCAAGATTAGATAGGTAATTTCATCAGCAAGATAGTAACTTTAAGAAAAGGATCAAATGGAAATGCTAGACATGAAACATAATAAAAGAGATGAAATACTTTCAGAGGCTCATTAGTAAACAATACAACTGAGAAAACAGTTATCTACAAGATAAAACAACAGACATTACCTAATCAAGATGAGTAGGAGATGGGAAGAGAGAGAAATACATATAAAAATAATTTTTAAAGTGCAAATCATCAGTGCATTCCAGAGTTGTGAGATAATATCAAACCAAATGTTTATTACCAGGAAAATTTTGATGTTAGAAATTGTGAGATATTCATTCAAGGAATATATGACATGATATAAAATGAACAAATAATCAACATATTCAACAAGTTGTATGTATCTCAAATTTGATACACAATGATTTATGACCTTACACATGTTAGAATGGCTATTAACAAAAAGATAAATGATAACAAATATTGACAAGAATGTGCTTAAAAGGGAACCTGTTGCACTGTTGGTGGGAATGTAAATTATTATAGCCATTTTGGAAAACAGTATGGAGGGCCCTAAAAAAATTTAAACTAGAACCACCATATGATCCAGTAATCTCACTTATGGATATATATCCAAAGAAAATAAAATCAGTGTGTCAAAGAGAAATCTTTATTTCCATGTATATTGCAGCATTATTCACAGTAGCAAAAATATGGAATCAACCTTTGCCCATCAACAAATAAAATAATGATAAAATGTGGTATGTATACACAATGAAATACTTTATAGCCCAAAAAAGAAAATTCTGTCATCTGCAACAACATAGATGAACCTGGAGGACATTATTCTAAGTTAAAATAAGGTAAATCCAATAAGACAAATACTACTTGATCTCACTTATATGTGAAATGCAAAATTTGAACCTATAGAAGCAGAGAGTAGAAAGGTGGTTACAGAGGCTGGAGGGAGGTGTGGGATAGCGAAAGGAGAAATGTTGGTGAAAGGGTACAAAGTTCCAGTGACACAGGAGGAAGAAGTTTTAGGGATGTATTCCTCAACATGGTGAGCAAAGTTAATAATAACATATATATCAAAATTGCTGAAAGAGTAGATTTTAAGTATTTCCACCAATAAAAAATGTATTTAGGTGAGGTTATAAATATATTCATTATCTTGATTTAATTTTTCTACAATATGTGTGTGTGTGTGTGTATATATTTCAAAACCTCACATTATAGCCCATAAATATATACAATTGTTATATATATCAAAACATCACATTGTACTTCATATACAATTATTTGTCAATGAAAAAGTTTAAATATATATATATATATCTTCAGTTAAAGAAGCCAGACCTATGCCTTTTTATCCTAAATTTATCTTTAAATATATTTTAACTTTATTAAATAACATGAAAAAATGCATGATAAATCTGGGAATGATACAAAATTTATAGTTCAAACTTCCTGCTTAATTTGCTATTCATAGTAATAAAATAATGATGCTAAATAAAATTCTTTCGTAATTCTAAGTATACTCATTCTTCCAAGGTACAAAGAGAATTAACAAAGAAATTTTGTGGTTTATTTGGCTATTTGTTATTTCTTGAGTTTTTGGTATATGGCAGGGATCAAGCCAGTTGTAGGAATGTTGTGGTAAACTGACATGTGTCATTATACAGAGACCAGCCAGGAGAGTTCAAGTGGCTTAAAATCTAGTGGCAGAAATTTGTGTGCAAATACTAAGAAAATACATGATAATTGTTATTATATGTTGCAAATGAAGAAAATATCATGTGCTGAATTGTAGATAAGTACAGAGAGAGAGGGGATATTTGCAAGCTTGAAGAAACCTACAGTAATATGAAATCTATGGTGTTCTTTGAAAGGTGTATAAGGTAAAATGTTTGGTTGAAAGATAATAGAAATAGAGATTTTATAGTATAACAAATGTACTCATTGAATACACAGAGAAATAATTTGCTGCAGGAGAGATGTCTTGTAGTTTAAAATAAATCATAGAAAATAGAATTAGCTATAGAGAAACATGCAAAGTGAGTAAAACTGTTTGAACTTAATATTTTATGGAGCAACTTTTTGGACAGATAATCAGAGGAAATACTAACTTTAATAAAGTTACTATAAGATATGCATATTAGACTGAAGAAAAGAGACCTACAGGGGAACACTTTAGGTAGTGGGCCAATGGTAGTATCTAAAAAAAATCATTGTGAATATACACCCAACCAAAATGGTGGCATAAAATAGATTGCATCTTTAATTATTTTGGGGAAATCAATTTATCTACATGTATGATAAATTAACTATAGCAAATAATATTTTATGGTTATAGACAAAAAATTGCCCATAGATTTGGACACACTTAGCATACTGCCAATAGTAAACATTGAGTAATCTGGGCTCATGCCTCTTTTTATAGATTACCTTCACTTTGAATACAAAGCTTATCCAGAATCTACTGATTATTTAATGAGGACATAGTTTTACTAACCCTCAAATATTCCCTAAAATGTTAATTTTATAAAAATTAATATTGACAAAGCAAAAGATTACAGGAGGAAAAAACAACTCATATATCTATATTCTTTCCCAAAGTTTGCTTTATTTATAATGATGTATATAATGTTAAAGTTTCTAGATTGACCCTTTAATATCATCTTTCTTAATTTTGAACAGTGACCAATAGATACATTTGAATACAGAAACAGCTAAAATTTGACATAAGGATAAAACAAGAACATGTATATTAATATCAAAATCTAACAAAGATGTCTTAACATTTTTTATTTTTCATATAGGTTTTATTCTTAGTTATCTAACTGCACTTTTAGTGAAACATCTGTTTAATGTTAAATCCATTTAAGATACTAGCATACACAGGACGATTGTAATAAAATCTATTAGTACTCAGCAACATGGAAGGTATTAGATTTTATTGCGTTACGTGAGAAAAGCAAGGCACAGAAGGACAAATATCACCTGTTCATGCTCACATGACAGAGCTAAAAAAGTGAATCTCCTGGAGGTAGAGAAGAAGGGTGGTTAGTAGAGGCTGGGAAGGGAAGGAAGGAGGGAGGATGAAGAGAAGTTGGTTAAGAGGTACAAAAATACAGTCAAATAGAAAGTTACAGTATTTGATAATATATACTATCTAACAGATCTTATCTAATAGACTAAGTTATAGTATTTGATAGTGCAGAAAAGAAATTATAGCTAACAATAATTTATTGTATGTTTTGAAACAGCTAGAAGATCTATATAATGTTCCCAACACAAAGAAAAGATACATGTTTGTGGAAATAGATATCCCAATTGTCCTAATTTGATCATTACACAATGTATATGGGTATCAAAATATCACATGTACCTCCAAAATATGTACAATTACTATATATGTACAATTATACTATTATATATTATATTTGTACAATTATATGTACAAATATCATATGTACCTCCAAAATATGTGCAATTATTATATATTATTTAAATTCTTTGAAAGCTTATCACCAAATGTTATCCAATTCACAGATATTTCCCAGTTGTATAATAGACTACATTCTAGACATAAATTTCCACTTACTGTCCTAAATTTTAAAAGATAATTAGATATTTACTGAAAATATTTTCCATCTGGATTCTCTATACTACTTTTCACAGCCTCAGGTTGAATACCATTTAATTGAACCATGTGTGTTTGCTTAACTAATTCAAACAATAATATGGTGTAAAGAAGACTGATCCATAATTTTTCATTCTAGTGAAACACTTCAAAATGTCAAATTTAAAGAAGAAAACAATCACCTGTTAAATTGTAGAATTAACTTTTGAAAAACATCATAGAAAACTATGGCCACAAGCAAAATACTGTGCCCTGTAGTTCTACTGACCATAGCTATTAAATCAAGACTATTCAGTCACTGAATATTTAATATGCCTTCAGAAGACATTTGACTTTATGTGTTTAAATTTTTGATTTGAATTTGTTACACAACAAATTTTCTTGGGAGATTCTGAGAACAGTTTCAATAATCTAAAATAGACATAGAATTTTAAGGTATTTTAATTGTAATTATAATAACTTAAAAATGCAAGACAGATATACACAGATATTTATGCATGTAATATATTAAGGCCTGCTGAAATATGAATGAAAGTAAAAGCTTTCAACAGACATGCCAATATTAGTGTTGGCATAGTGTTATGAATTCATCACTTTATTTTTTTGACAGCATTATAAACTTCCCTTTTTTAGTGTTATTTTGTATGAAATATCTTAATATATCTGCAAACAATAAGAGAAATAAGCTCACATTTCCTAGTAATATGCATATGTTGATACCCCTTTGTATGTGACCATTAAAAATGTAAGTTAGCCTTTTCTTCCTGCATCTTGCAGCAATCTGACAGAATAATTTTAAGCAAGTAAGGAGTTTCCTTATTCCCTTGTCAGAAATTAGAAATAATCAATTCAAGGCTGGTACAGTGCTTCTCTGACCCCATGTCTGCTCTTTAGTCGTATGTTTCGTATATCTCTGTCTGTTCCTCTGTCACTCATCATATGTATGTTAGTTTCTTCAAGCTCACAAGATAACTGCTGTGTTTTTAGTCAGCATAACCTCATGATAGGCAAATAGAAAGGGTGGGGAGCAAGAAGCCAAGGACACAACGTATATTCTAATCCTCTTTCATAAAAAAAAAAAAAAAAAAAAAAAAAAAAGATTTTTGGTGGTATATCCAGTAATCTTCCATTCAAATGATATGTTGGAACTTCCATGAACAAACTTCCTGCTCCATTTATGAGGGAAAAGTAGAGACTGGATATTGTCTAGGCAGTGTTTCTCATAACATTCCAAGTAGTAAAATAATGAAGTTTCCCTCTACCCTTTCTTCTTATGAAATACATCATTGTAATAACAGCCATTGCAATTTTAAATATAAGATATAAAAAACTGGGTACATGTCTGGTCAGCCTTTGAATAAGATCATGTGCTAATTATAGCAATATGGGACACTAGGCACATTTCCACTGTAATTTTTTAGGGAGAGATACTGAAGTTTATGCTATATATCAGCAATGAAATAATTTTTAAGCTATGTTTCCGATACTTTATTATTGTTATAATAAAGTATTACAGGTGCTATTATTGCCAAATATCTGCCCCATTTTAGTTTTTCTTTCCTTCACTGATGTCACATGCAACATACTCATTTCATAAATTTCCTCTATGTACTGCATCTTGGTGAATTCAGTGTGTTTCTTTATTATTATTTTTTTCTAATTAAAGACCTATGTCCCTAAAACTTGAGTTAGAAATATCTTCCAAATAAGTAGATCTTCCCTCAAGAAATAACAAAAATAAAATCAAAATACATTTTTCAAAATTTCCAGCAAATTTTTTTCTGTATGTTAGATGAGAAGATGAAGACATATATTAATGGAACTTGCATGCAAATTGAATCAAAAGCTCTCTTTTTTCCTAATGAATTGGTAATTATTGTGATTATTCCTGGAACTGTGATTGTTTGACTTAATAGCTATATTTATAATTTTTGTTGTTGTTGTAGAAGGCCTTTTTATGGTGTACACTTTTTTTCCTGGGAAGTTGTCTTCCAAAATCACATATAGATTCATCTGACATTCTAATGATGATGTCCACCAAAATTTAAAATATTATGATACTAATTTTATCTCCCAATATTTCAGGTATACCTGAATTGGTTAATGAGTCTGACATTGACATGGTGGTATCTTCTGTGAGTAAAGGTATTAGACTTTCAATAATGACAATACCAAAGGTGAATACCTATTATGATCAAGGTAAAATTTAAAAAGGCTTTCTGTGGTGGAAGGTCTAGGATGGCCATGTCTTATTTGATGTACCCTATCTTAGGTCCTTCCTGGGATCTTACTCTTCCTGGTATCTCATATGTGGCAAATTTAACTTCGAAATACTTACTTTCCGTTACTGTATTCTATTCCAGTATCCATAGAATTATCCTTCTTAATTGACTCATTTTTGGTATATTCCTTTAGTGTCTTTGTTCGTTCCTTAAACCTCTTGATTATAAAATAGTGAGTCAGCAGTAGATCCTTTGGTTTTTCTGTTAAAACATGAGGCTTCACCTAGCAAACTTTAATGGCCATGGATCTGGATTAGTTGCATCCAATTTTTAAGCCATAATCTATAATCTCCTAGTGGTCCAAATGGGATTTTGTTAAAAAATATACAACTTCAAACATCATCCATAACCTATTGAATCTGGATATTTTGAGAGATCCCTGGGTAATCATAAGTAAATTAAAATTTAAGAAGCACTGTACTTAAAAGTACTTAAAATGTGCACTCTAAGCGAAAACATAGTTCTCTTCTTGTTAATGAGCAATAGCACATTTACAAATTTCATTAACTCTCCACCATGAAATTTGCTCATTTAGGATGATTAAGAAGTCTAACACAGTGATAATAGTTTTGGTGGTTCCCAGTTTATAATGAAGCCACCACTGACAATCTCTTGTAGATGACATTTCTCAAATCACTAAGTTTGCACTATCTTAGTGGTACATGGGAAGAACTAATAACATTCCCTCACTAAAGTCACTCCAGCAGGTATCACATATTTCTGATAACACATAGACTTCAACAATTATTCCAGCATTGTTATAATTGTAAATTCCCCAACAGCTATCACCAAATCTCTGGGTTATCTCATGACTTGATGGAGTAGAACCCAGAACTCTATTTTACCAATTGTATATACTATTGACCATGTTTCTCTATCAAGACATGATTTTAACTTATGAAGAAACTGAGTATCCATGGACGATGGGTTTACTAATCGTATTCCCAGTAACAACTTCATTTAGCTGTTTCTTAGACTGTCAATTTAGTGAATGCTCATAAAATGCATTGTTTTCTCAATTTGATATATTCAATTTCTACCTCCCCATATTCCATAAATTATATTTTTAATATCATCATTTCTCCTTGGCTTGAGAAGTTACTGAATGTATGATAACATCATTTGTCAAATCATTTGTTGTCATGCGTCCAAAAGTCAGAGTGCATTGGGAAAGACTTCTGGCTAAATCCTGATCAGTACAATCCAATAAAAGTATAATTAAACCAGGCCGGGTGCGGTGGCTCACGCCTGTAATCCCAGCACTTTGGGAGGCTGAGGTGGGCAGATCGTGAGGTCAGGAGATCGAGACCATCCTGGCTAACACGGTGAAACCCCGTCACTACTAAAAATACAAAAAAAATTAGCCGGGTGCGGTTGCGGTCACCTGTAGTCCCAGCTACTCAGGAGGCAGAAGCAGGAAATAGCATGAACCCGGGAGGCGGAGCTTGCAGTAAGCCAAGATCGCACCACTGCACTTCAGCCTGGGCAACACAGCGAGACTCCATCTCAAAAAAAAAAAAAAGAAAAAAAATAAGATGAAATGCTCTAAAATGTTACTCCTTTGATGTAAGGTATGAAACATCAGTTGCATCCAATTTTTAAGCCATAATCTATAGTCTCCTAGTGGTCCAAATGGGATTTTGTTAAACAAAATCAGCAACATATGAAATTAAACAAAATCTGAAATGCCACCAAAAGCCTAGACAACTGTTGCAAATCATTAGTGTGTTGAGTTTTGGAAGAATGACAGGCACAGAGAGAATCAGGTTGCCATCTAGTTTTCTTTCATAAAATTCCTCTCTAGTCTCTTCTCCTCCTCATAGAGTTTTACATCTATGAGAGCTGAACATACACATACCCTTCTTTCATTCCACAGAGTACTTTAAACACCACTCTTTCTTCTTATTATCTTTCTCCGGCTCTGGCTGCAAGCCACTCTCACAGAAATGTCTTCTGAAAGTTCACACTTTTAATGGGATGGTACCCTCTATGAACAACCTGCTGGGAATTCAACCTATTTCTTGTTATTTCTTTTTTTGCCTACTTTTGTCATAAGTTTTAGTGAAGAAAAACTTCAATTAACATGACATTTTCGAAAAACCTCTCAAGTAACTATTTCCTTTTATGAGATATCTTAGTTATTTCCAGAAAGTATATTAACATTAAAAATCTTAATGAGATAATTGTCTTTAAAAATAACTATTCTAGGTTTTTGAGAGCGACAATACTATATTTGAAAATATGGTCCAGTCCAGGTATGTTTCATAGTTAATTAAAATTATTGCCTTGTTATTACTATAAAGTTTAAAGATCTTGACATGCATTTTGCTATTTTAATCATAGTACTAGTTTCTTGATAATATAAATCAAAATGAAATCACATTCTGTGGTTCTCTGCAAAGCAGATTTTTACAATGCCAAAATTGCATAGCCTCAAACTTCTGTGTTTAACTCCTTTCTCCAAAAAGTGGAATGTTTTTTCATACCACAGGCTTCACCTAACACACAGTAACTTATTTTTAATTTTTTCAATTTAGGAGCAATATCAATAAAGTTATTTTTTAAAATCTTAAATCTAAATAATTAAAAATTCTGACTAAAACAAATAATATTAAAATATATCTGGAGCTTCTATTCTTCTTACATTAGCACTTCTTAGTTGATCAGAGTTAATTCAGTGTTCCAGGTACTCAGCTTAATTCACAACACGACTTATTAAGATTCATCTTCAGTCCAAAAAAGAGAATGGGGGTACAAAATTTATACCCCTTGTAGATTCTATGTACTCACCTTTGCCTACCTCAAATGGTATTTTGTGTTTTTCAATATTTACTATATTTTCATTGTGTCTGATTATTCAATAACTAAAGAATAAATGACTTCCCCAAAACATGTATGCATCCATAAAACATACAGAAATAAACACTCATTATAGCTCATTTAAGCAGTCTTACATCTTTATCTTGCTTACCTCTAAGAAGTAAGATAAGATATTCCCTAGCCTGTTGGAAATGGATGTATTTAGGACACACACAAAGAAGAAGATAAGTTCTTCGCAGTGATATTCTATCTTAATACTGAGGCAGATTAAAAATACAGTTGCTCACTACTTGAAAATTGATGGTTTTGATTAACATACTTTGAGACAAAATTTTTAATTCTTTGATTCACAGTTACTAAAAAATTCATTTTTTAAATTTACTTTTGAAATTTAATTTAGCTCACTAAGCATGACTAGTATTGAATTAAAGAAGATAGTATAGATGGGAGTGGATGAAAGATAATTATGTGTTAAAATTTGAGAAATGCCAACAAGCTATTTATTACAAACATTTTGAAAATTGTTAAATAATATTGGATTTGTAGTCAAAACAGCATATTTTTAAAGCATTGACTAAGGGAACATTACAGGTCATGACTTTGAAGAAACATAATAAAAACAGCAAAAATTCTTGATGACCTGAAATTACTAAATTTGTAGGAGGAGATTTGTTTTACATCTTGCGAGTAAGTATTATTGTTCTCATTACATAGAGAAGGACACAGTATCAGAATCATTAAAAATATGTGCATTCACATTGCTAGTAGCATGATAAGTTCAAAGACTTATTGATTGTACTTGTAGTATTCTTACTAAGGTACATGGGAGTAAACTGCTCTACTGAATTCTGTAGTGAATTAGCTATGAAATTTTTGGGAAAAAAAATTTCATATATAGAAGCTCATACTATACCAATAATGAAACTCAGACTAGAAATATAAAGATGGACAAGACCATGTCCTAGTTCAGGAGGCATAGAAAGTTAGTAGACAACTATGACTAGATATGACTTGTTCTAAGCTTGAGTAAATATAGAGACCTAAAGGTCTTCAACCTTTGAAAGGGGAGAGAGTGGTTGGTCTGGAAAAAAATTATCTGAAGTTAACATTTCTCAGCTTGAGTTGGCAGGATATTTCAAGATCGTAAGGCAAAAGAAGGTTAAAAGTTCTCACTGTTGGCGGCGGCAGCCCATCTGGAGCAGCTGCTGTGGGGAAGCCAGCTATGGCGAGGGAGGTGCCACCAGGGCTGCATGCTCTGTGGAGCTGGCAGAGGCCAGGAACAGGTGGGAGTCCCACACTCCTGGGTGTAGCTGCAGTCACCCAGCCGTGGCTCCAAACCTGGGCATCCAGGTGCACTTGGGGCCTAGGAAATCCCCTGCCACCATAGGCTTGAAAGTGCCAATTCCTGCTCCCTGGCCTCTCCTCACTCCTGGTGTCTACTGTGGGGCAGAGCAAAGTTGTGGCCAAGCCCAGGCACTGTTGCAAACCAGCTGAGTTTGTGCACACTCAGTGCAGTGCTGACACACCAGCCTCCTGCCACCTCAGCCCCCTTCGGACTTTGGGCACCAATGAGCATGCAACGGAGTCCCGGGGGACTGAGGGAGACTCAGGGCAGACCCGTGGCTGCCTCTCAGCACTGACAGTCTGGGATCTATGGATGGCATGTAAAAGGCAGACAGGCTCCTAGGTGGGAAGTGGTGGGTCCCCAGTGAAACACCACCTTCAGGCCAGGGATGGCCTGAAGGCTGGGGGCTGAGCTGCCAGTTCCAGGTGAAGTCTGCAGCCAGGAGTGAGAACTTCATTGATCACCATTTGGCCAATTGGATGGTGCTTTTTCCAGGCTCACCTGTGGCCACTCATGGACCAATCAGCATGCACTTTCTCCATTCTGAGGACATAAAACCTGCAGACTCAGCCAGATTTACACACTTGTTGGGATGACCTGTCTATAAACTACCCACTATGGGTCTCCACTCTGCTGAGAGTTGTGCTGTCACTGAATGAAGCTCCTCTCTGCCTTGCTCACCCTCCACTTGCCTGGACACTTCATTCTTTCTGAATGCAGGACAACAGGACAAGAACTCAGGACCCACCAAATGCAGGACTGAAAAAGCTGTAACACAAACAGGGCCGAAACATACCCCTCATTCACCACGTTGCAGGCAACAAGGAGAGAATAGCTGTGGCCATTTGGGCAGCCCAGACCTAGGGATTCCCCAAGCCAGGACTGTGACACCCTTTTGGAGGCTCTCTGAGGGTTCCTAGCGTCTCCAAGCATCCGGGTGCCACCACATTCCCCTCGTCCAGATGCGGGTGCCCCTAGCAGAATCCACTTGGGTACATCTGATCCAGCCACAGCCTTTCACGGAGCCAGCACCTGAGCTGCTGCCTGGAGCTGCCCACTATGCTGCAGCAGCCAGTGTGCCTGGCTGTGTGTGGTGGACAAACGCCATGCTCGCTAGCCCACATGCCCCTTCCCGCTGCGCACCTGACTCACCCTTGGCAGGTGTGGGATGCAGGCTGGTAGCATGAGCCGAATGCAGTCTGACAAGCCAATTGGCCAAAATGAGCCCAGTGGGTCACAGCAAAGCTAGGGCAAAAGTGCCAACAGTCATAGAGGTTTCTGAATGGAAAAGTGACACACAAAGGTTCCTGTGACTACAAGTAGTTAAAAAGGCTGGAACAGTCTATGGAAAGTAACTAGTAACAGGCTGGCAGCAGTGGCTCATGCCTATAATCTCAGCACTTTGGGAGGCCAAGGCAGGCAGATCACGAGGTCAGAAGTTTGAGACTAGCCTGGCAAACATGGTGAAATCCCGTCTCTACTAAAAATACAAAAATCTGATGGGTGTGGTGGTGCCTGCCTGTAGTCTCAGCTACTCAGGAGGCTGAGGCAGGAGAATTGCTTGAACCTGGGAGGCAGAGGTTGCAGTGAGCCGAGATTGCGCCATTGCACTCCAGCCTGCTGGGTGACAAAGCGAGACTTCGTCTCAAAAAAAAAAAAGTAAAGAAAAGAAAGAAAGAAACTAGTTACAGAAGAAGAGACATGATAGATATGCAAAAAATAAAATGATAATGCACTATGTGCTGATAAATAAAAGATTAAAAGGGACAAGTATGCAATTTTCCCAATAGAAAATAATTACTGTATGATACATAGAATATTGCTTAAGTATTTTTTCTACAAAAGTATGCTTAATAATGTCCTTCTAGCCTGTCAGTTAACTAACTCACTGTAGAGAAATAGAATATGCCTTATTCTTTCTGGAGTTACATTATCCACATTAAGGTTACCTCATTTTCTTTATATAACTATATTTCTCAGAAATTATACATTTTTATTCAAGAGATAGGGTTATTCAACTCTTGAATATTTTTATTCAAGAGATAGGGTTATAACAACTCTTAAATAAAAAATAAATCCTGAGTAACTTATCTTTATAATTCCCATAAGAAAATGTTGAAAGAGGTCACTGTATGCATGGATTTACTTTTTTTCATTCCATAATTCTCTGCAATATACAATTATATCCTACTTAATGATGCTATTTTATTACATAGCTGTGCATTTTTAACAACTTTATATCAACACTAAAATATTCTGAGACAAAATAAAGAGAAGACAAGATAAACAGCTAAAAATAAAAATGGTCTCAGAGATTTCTAAACAAATACATAAATGGTCAACAGATGCTTATGTCTCCATCCTGAGGACATAAAAACCACACTTAGCCGGATTTACACACATGTTGGGACAACCTGCCTGTAAAAGGAGCTACCCACTATGGGTTTCCTATCTGCTGAGTCCTGGACCCTCATCGGAATGACCTGCCTGCAGAAAGGAGCTGCCCACTATAATCAGGGAAATGCAAGTCAAAAACACAGTAAGATATCTCACACCTGTTAGGATGGCTAAAACACACAAAAGTTAACTGTTGGAGAAAATGTGAACAAAAAGGAACCCTTGTACAGTGTTGGTGGGAATGTAAATTGGTACACCCATTATGAAAAACTACATGCAGGTTCCTCCAAAAATTAGAAATAGAACTACCATATGATCCAGCAATCTCATTTCACATCCGGGTGTATATTCAAAGGAAACAAAATCATTATCTTGAAGAAATATTTGCATTTTCATGTTCATCACAGCATTATTCACAACAGTTAAGATCTGGAAACTGCCAAAGTATCCATTGAGAAGTAAACAGATAAAGAAAATGTGGTATATAGAAATATTATGCAGCCATATATAGCTAAAGAAATTCTAGAATTTGCCACATGAATGAAAGTCGAGGGCGTTATGCCAAACTAAATAAGCCAATCACAGAAGGATAAAAAAATAAGAGTGTGGTATCACTTATTGGTGAAATCTAAAACAAAAAAAGTTACATTCATTGGAACATAGTATAGAATCATAGTTACCAGGAACTGAAATGAGGGAATGGAGAGATGTTGGTCATAGGGTACAAAATTTCAGTTATAAGATGAATAAGTTCTGAAGATCAGATGCACACCATGTCATGACTATAGCTGACAGTACTGTATTGTTTATTAGAATTTTCATAAGAAAGTGGATCTTAAGCATTCTTACCAAAACTTTTAAGAAAGTAACTACGTGGGCCGGGCGCCGTGGCACACGCCTGTAATCCCAGCACTTCGGGAGTCCAAGGCTGGCGATTCACGAGGTCAGGAGATTGAGACCATCCTGGCTAACACGGTGAAACCCCGTCTCTACTAAAAATACAAAAAATTAGCCCGGCGTGATGGCGGGCGCCTGTAGTTCCAGCTACTCGGGAGGCTGAGGAAACAGAATGGCGGGAACCCGGGAGGCGGAGCTTGCAGTGAGCTGAGATCGTGCCACTGCACTCCAGCCTGGACTACAGAGCGAGACTCCATCTTAGAAAAGTAAGTACCTGAGGGGATTGTTATGTTCATGAACTTTATTATGGTAATCATTTCATAATGTGTATGTATATCAAATTATCACATTATACATATTAAGTAGATTAAATTTCACGTGTCAATTATATTACAATAACGGTGATTTTTTTAAATGGCCTGCCTGCAGAATGCCACTATATTCACTACGATTTTCTTTTATACTGCTTATGCTAAGAGTACCGAAACAAAAGTGTGGCTTTAAAAACTCAAAGGAATGTAATTAAACAATTTACTATGTTTAGTTTATTAAATTTTATAAACTGCATTAGACAAAAAGATTTATGCACTTAATCACATTTACATTAATCTATAGTGAAATTCAAAAACAGAAAATCAAGACTGAAATAATTTCCTGTATTTCCTGCTGGATCTGTCAAACTAGTCGAGGATAATAGAATGAGAACATTTACAGAGGTCATCATGAATGTTACTGTTATTGAAGTTGCTAAACGAAGTTCTCATTTTGATTAAGAAACATGTAAGAGATATGAGTGTGATATTTGCGGTTTTTTATGGAATACATACAGAATCTTGAAAAAAGATGGTAGAACTTACCAATCAATGCCAAGGCCTAGAAATTGGTTTTATTTTCTTTGAAATGAGAGACAGGGACGTGAACATTATTAAAAAGACTACCATAAAAATAGTATTTATTGGCCTTTCCACTTATACAATTTTAACAGCAGAAATAAAACTTTATTTGTAGGTATTTTCACTTATTAAAAAAAATTATTAAAAAGTAGACCGTAGAAGTTCTTGGTTTCTTATCAATATAAAGACAAATTGGCTATTGTTCAGCTTATGAAATAAAACACATTGTGTTCATTAATAAAAGCTGTCAATTTAACCTGAACAACAGTCCTGGTAACCTAGAAATTAATCTTTTTCTTACAGGTATGTGTTCTTTAATATCGTGCTGACTATCTTTCCACCAATTGACTATATGCCAATCATTTTCACTTCACTTTAAGCTTGCTACCATAAAACAAAAAGCATATGCTATAAAATATGCTTTTAATTTGTTCGACATTGTACTTTTTTTCTTTAGGTAAGAAATAAAAAAGCATTGTCACACACACACTGAATAAAGGAAAACATAATTCAAAACTAAGTTATTCTGAAAACAATTTGAAGATACAGAGACTCTAAGAATTATTATGAGTGGCTCTGTGCAAAGAAATCAGAATTTGAGCAAAGTTACTCTAGCATAATTTGGAAGAAACTGATAAAATTGTCATCAATATCACAGGGAGAAGTTCAACTCAGCTAGGGTAGATAAATAATATACTTTGAAAACAAGGTTAAATACAGCCTAGCATTAAAAAAAAAAAAATCAGGAATAAACAAAAATTATAAATACGGATCATCCTAAAAAGGAGCACTCTAAATATAAATGATCTAAAAAAGCAATATCCAAAACTATACACCCAAGAAAGACTTAAAACAGAGATTCAGAAAGGTTAAATATTTTTAAATGAATCAAAATATATCAGGCGAAAGCACAAAACAAAACACCATGCTTTTCAATCTTAACATTAGACAAGATATACTGAGACATATGAAAACACTTTAAAGACAGCAAAAGACATTTATGATACTAAAGACTGCAACTCACAATGGGGTTATGTTAGTAATGTTACTGCTTCAAATAAATCAGAATCGGCTTTCAGAAGAAAAAAGACTACAACAGCTATAATAAAAAGTGCTTCTTATAGCTTAGTCCAAAACAGAGCAACTGTGCAAAACTATCATAGATCAGAAACACACAACACATCACCAAGAAGGTAGATTGTATAAATAAAACACTCTGAGCTAAGATAGTAAATAATATAACTTATTTTCAAGTGCACATGAAAATCAACTATATTTTAGGCCCCAAAGTGTTCTTTAATTAATTCCAAATAATAGGGTTGGAAAAATAAGCTACAAATTAACAAGATGGCAAAGATTCTGTCACCTAAAACATCAAAAACATTATTTTTAACACGTAGGCCTAAGGAAAAAATGTAGTGGCAACATTTATTTAGAAGAATGGTAACTAAATAATATAATAATCTATGAAATATAACAAATAATTATCAGAGGAAAATATATTGCATAAAATACTTACATCAACAGAAAACAATGACAATATAGTGAATTATGGCCAGGTGCAGTGACTCATGCCTGTAATCTCAGCACTTTGGGAGGCCAAGGTGAGTGGATCACGAGGTCAGGAGTTCAAGACCAGCCTGGCCAACATGGTGAAACCCCATCTCTACTAAAAATACAAAAATTGCCCCGGGCACGTTGGCAGGCACCTGTAATCCCAGTTACTCGGGAGGCTGAGGCAGGAGTATCACTTGAACCCAGGAGGTGGAGGTTGCAGTGAGCCAAGATCACTGCACTCTAGCCTGGGCGACAGAGCAAGACTCCATCTCAAAAAATATATATATATACACACATATATACACACACACACACATATATACACACACACACACATATATATACATGCACACACATATATATAGTGAATTATGTACTTAAAACTAAAAACAGCAAAACAGCTTAACAAGATGCAGGGAATTAGAAGGAAGGTAGAAAGCAGAAATTAATGAGTTAGAAAAAAATTAAAAGAAAGTTAATAAATGCAATAATCATTAATCTGAAAATATCACAATTAAAAGAGTAGATCATAAAATAAAAATGCGAGGGAAAAAGTGCACATATACAAATTGTACATCACAGAAAAAATAATATCCAAACATATACACATTTAAAAAAAAGTAAAACAAACTACCTCTAATGTGGGAATATTTTTCACAACTCAGTGAAAATATAATAAAAATGAACAGATTAAATTGATAGTTTTGTAGGGGATATAATTACCAAATATGATGCCAGGTAAGGCAGAACACATAATCAAATAAATAACAAGATAAGAAATGCCCCTTAAAAGTGCCAGCCCAAAATGGTAACCTCAAGGAAATTTTACCAAACTTGTACCATATTTACCTCATGAGTATTCCCTACGGACATGTGTTCAGACATCTCAATACTTGCTAAACTAACTCAGAACAAAGAAAAGGCTAGAAAATTTTCCAAATGTATTTCCAAATTAAGGTGATTATCAAACTTGTAAACAACTAAATTACCATATACACAAATGATGTATTTGTGTGTGTATGCAAAATCTTAGATAAAATCATAGCAAAAAGTCAAGACATTTTTATTCAAACTTAATGGGTTTAGGAATGAATGTTATTTATTCTCATTTCATATTAAAATGTATTATTATAATGCATCCCATTGCTAAGGAGAAAAACATAATTATCTGAGGCTGAAGGAAAAAAATCTAACACAATGCAATAATCAACGATGTTAGTAACATTCAACAAAATATAAATTGACTTATCTTTCACATGATTAGCAAAAAATACTCTATGTTATTAAATCATAAAGTCTATTATTCTAAATGGAGAGACACAAGAGCATATTTCTGGACTTAAAGTTAGAAAGAACAGCAGGATATCTTTTTATCCTGATTACTACTTAACATCGTGTTAGAGGAATTGGCTGATGCAACTAGACAAAAAAAAAAAAAAAGAAATTAGAGGCATAAGAATAGGGAAATATTATAAAAACAATTCTATTTAATTATTATCAAATGCTTATATATCCAGGAAACTAAAAATAGTTAATATGACAGATTTAGTTGAAGATTTAGTGAAGACTATATTATAAAATGAACATTTAAAAATGAAAAAGTCATTTCATGTAAGAATAAAAACAAATTAGAAGATATAATAAGAGTAGACTGACTATATAATCTAATTTCATGTTTTTGTGTATGCATATATATAACATGCAAGTGTATGCACATACACATAAATATACATATATAGAAACACAAAGGTGTGTACATGTATTTATATGACAAAAACCAAAATTTTAGTGATTTTAAAAAACAAATTTGACTATATACGCTTAATGATACTACATCTCAAGGGAAAAATACAGAAAAAATGCACAAAACTTTTTATTTTATTTTATTTTCCATGAAGCTGAAGGTCATGGTAGATGAAGGCCACACCATTGAATAGTGGAACTTAATCCTCATTGGCTACTTACTAGATAACGTATATACGTCACCATGGTAATGATCACTTTGGTTGTTTCTCAGGAACGTGGGGCAGCTCTTGTCCACTTCAAAACAGTTAAGAACACCGACTTTTCAACTGGGCCTGTGCAAATGCCCAAGAGGTAAACTTTTGACATGAGAGGGCCTAAAACTCCACTCTCAAATCAGGCTAATGCCTCCATTTTCTGAACTTACGTCCAATGAAATGACATGAACCAAGACGATATGTGTGTAGATCAGTAATTACTTTGTTCTTCTACACTGTGAACCACTTTTCACCATGCCTTAGACCACCCTGCTTCTCTAACCCATAAATATCCTAAACCTTATATTGGGAGGCACATTTGAAAGCTGCTCTCTCACATCCTTGTTGGGCAGACTTGTGAATAAATCTGTTCTCTTTTGCAAAACAGTGACACAGTGATTGATTTACTGTGCATAGGCAGAATGAACAAAAATGTGGCTCAATTATTGTTGAGTATATCTAAAACAGTTTTCATGAGTCCATAGGGAAACTAATAGAAGTATACACACACACACACACACGTACAAATAATTTTATTATTTTTAAATAGTAAACAAAAGAAAAAAGGATTATAAAAGATATAATCATTTATGGATCATATCTTAAGGTAACCACATGGGGGATTTGAAGACTAAATCTTTATAAAAAAATAAAAGTCAAAAATATTTTAGCAAACTAAGACAGTAATATTTTGCAACCACTTATAAATTAATGCGTCAAGATAATCCATAGTTTAAAATATGACTGAAAATAAAAAGAGACACCAGACATTATCTACATAATGTACATAATGGCATTATCTACATAATGCCAGATAATACATTATCTACATAATGGCAGTATTTTAAAATATCTTTGAGGGATGCTTGTCAAAAGATCAAACCTGAGTCTTACCTGGACTCTGGATTGAATTATTAATTCATACTGAGACAGCCAGGAGGAAAGGGGTCCCCAGAGAAATTCCAGCTAGCCCGCGCACTGGAGTAATTCCAGCTAGCCCGCGCACTGGAGTAGCCCGCACCGGGGTGGATCCATAGAAGATCCCGCCATTTGTAGCCGGGAGAAGCCTGGCACCTCCTCTTTCTGGGTGGAACCTGGGATTCAATTTGCATTGGCAGGAATTACATTAATAGGACTCTGGCTTTGCAGAGGGCTACTGTTTTCCTTTTTGCCCAGTAAATTCCATTTTTTCTTACCTTTCAAAGTGTCTGTGAGCCTAATCTCTCATGGTCCTCTGACATGAAACTGCTCTTAGCTGAACTAAGGAAAAACTCCTACAACAATACTAATTCGGAGGAAGAAAGGAAGATGTAACGTGACACTAGTGAGATGCAAACATTAAAAGCCAGATTGCAAAAGTCAGTAAAAGAAAATAAGATTTCTCATATAATAAATATACTTTTAGGAAAAATATATGGATAAGAAAACCAATAGTACGTAAATGGTACTTAAGAACTTAAACAAAACACAATAGCCTTTATTGTCTGCTTATCGATCACCTCATGTAGGATGGTAGTAAGGACTTTTGTTAATTAATTTTGGGTGTGACAATGTTATTGTGGGAATAGTTGAAAAAAAAAAAGATCCTCAGTAAAAATACTTGAATACTTAGCAAATATACATTGCTTGAAATTTGTTCCAAACTTTTGTGGGTTGGGGAGTAAATGGGCTGTGGTACAGATAAAACAAGATTTCCTATATATTTATAATTGATAAGATTGGGACTGATACATGAAGATTCATAATAATCTATCTTTTTATACATTTGAAATTTATTATGAGTTAAAAAACAACAAAAAATTTAGAAACAAATATATCAATATGAATCTATTCAATGAGAAACTTATTTTGTATTGCCTCTCATTTCCAGCAAGTATAAATTTATTCTTATCCATTTTAAATAATATATATATAATTATGGAATATAAACAATATATATTTTAAAATATATTAATATAATCAAAACTTAAAAGTTCATAGGAATTATTAATGAAATTCAATTTAAAAGTTTATAAGTTAGACAATCTATTAAACTTTGGATTGACTTAACTGTCATAAAAAGCTGTCCAAATGGCAATTTAACTTGCTTCAATTTGTATTAAATAACCAAAAATTTATGTTTATTGGTTGCTGGTACTCATTTGTACTTCTTTTTTTTAATTTATTTATTATTATTATACTTTAAGTTGTAGGGTACATGTGCATAACGTGCAGGTTTGTTACATATGTATACTTGTGCCTTGTTGGTGTGCTGCACCCATCAACTCGTCATTTACATCAGGTATAACTCCCAGTGCAATCCCTTCCCCCTCTCCCCTCCCACCTCCCCATGATAGGCCCCGGTGTGTGATGTTCCCCTTCCTGAGTCCAAGTGATCTCATTGTTCAGTTCCCACCTGTGAGTGAGAACATGCGGTGTTTGGTTTTCTGTTCTTGTGATAGTTTGCTAAGAATGATGGTTTCCAGCTGCATCCATGTCCCTACAAAGGACACAAACTCATCCTTTTTTATCGCTGCATAGTATTCCATGGTGTATATGGGCCACGTTTTCTTAATCCAATCTGTCACTGATGGACATTTGGGTTGATTCCAAGACTTTGCTATTGTGAATAGTGCCGCAATAAACATACGTGTGCATGTGTCTTTATAGCAGCATAATTTATAATCCTTTGGGTATATACCCAGTAATGGGATAGCTGGGTCATATGGTACATCTAGTTCTAGATCCTTGAGGAATCGCCATACTGTTTTCCATAATGGTTGAACTAGTTTACAATCCCACCAACAGTGTAAAAGTGTTCCTATTTCTCCACATCCTCTCCAGCACCTGTTGTTTCCTGACTTTTTAATGATTGCCATTCTAACTGGTGTGAGATGGTATCTCATTGTACTTCTTAGACTATTAGGAATGCATCATTTTTCTTTCAGAGGCAAAGCTCATTAACAGATCTTCATAGAAAAAGAGAAGCCAAGTATTAATTACTCTACCTTGCCATTCTAGTGAGCTATGACTTCAGTCTAGTTACGAATATTAAATTTAACTGTTTTTAAGACTACTAGATTAATATATACAGTGTATTATTTGGCCACATTAATGAACATCTTATCTTTACAGAGTGAATTAAAAGTCAATTTAATTTATTTGTAAGACTATATTGAAACAAGATCTTCATGAAATCAGGTAGAAATTAGGGGTTTAAATTTTGTTTCTGTCAAACAAACCAACAAAATGGGACATTTTTATGCTTAAATACCATCAGAGCAAAATAAAAAAATGAAATTTTCAAAACCCAACTTGACCGAAGAAATTGAAAATAGTCCTGTTGGATAAACGTGGCAACAGTAATCATTACATCATATGTAATACGCTCATATTGGTGCATTCACATATTAAGTTAAAATACTGAACTTCAACATAAAAGTTAAAATACTGAACGCTTTTGGATTTTCAAATATTCGCCAAAATTAAATAAACACATAAAAGATGGCCAGACAGTGCATCAGTTTTTCTGAGCTTTACAAAGAGTAAAACTATATAAATATAAAAATCCCTTCCCAGGATTTTCATGAGCGGTGAGAAATCTAACTTCCCTTCTATTGCATGTTAAATTATGTTTAGGTAGTATGGAAAAAAATGCTTTCAGAAAAATGTAAAAGATATATGAATGACCATTGAGCAGTGAAAGTTTATAAACAAAGTAGTTTTATTAATCTTTTGACAAATCTTTCTAATTTATATAGGTATATTTGTCAAAGCCTATATCATATGTTGAAATTAGTTTTAATGTGGAATATTAGAGATTAGAAAACCTCAAAATAGATTTATATTTAATAGCATGTGAAATATAGTATTCTAAAATGAATGTATATACTTGGAATATTGATTAAATATTTTGTTTGGAATATTGTCAATATCTGAGCTAGCTTTTAATGCAGGCAGGAAGATTCTTACATTGCCATTTTAGAACAACAAATGACATAATACCTGTCCTAAAGTTTCTGCCATGAACCATTTATTTTTATATTTTTATGTATGATATTCACCAACATGTTAAGAATTTTAAGAAATCATGACATTTAAAAACAGCCAATATGAATATACCCTCCTAAAGATCAATTTATTATGATAAACTATTACAGATTTTATTATTACATTGTTTATGATTTTACTACTATTATTATTATACCTCAGTTGCAACTATGCTATGAAGTGAGAGTTTATCATCATACTTTAAACTTCAACATAAAAATTAAATGAAGATTATTGGATTAATAACTTCTAAGTTTACTTAAAAGAAGCGATTAAATGGTGCAGTGGACAGATTAAAAAGTGATCTCCATGTTTCTTGCTCTTTGTGGTTCATGCTTTTGTATCATTTCTTCTTCTTACTGTGAGAAGAACCTGTGACTTGTTTCTAGCCTGGAGAATATGGCAAAGGTACGCCATATGCAATTACATTTGGTAAGATGCCATTTGTTTGCTTACACACCCTAATCTTTATGTGGTTGGTTTTGAAGAAGCAAACTGACCTAACTCTAAAACCGTAAGGATATGAATTCTACCAGTGACCTAAGGGAGGTGATAAACAGATGGTCCCATGGTGGAGGCTTCAGATTATAAACCAGCCTTGGGTGACACTTCGATTTTAGTCTTGCGAGGCCTTAGGCAAATGACTCGCCTAATTCATCTTCGGATTTCTCACCTGCAGAAACTATGAGGTAATAGATGTGTAGTTTTAAAGCTGCTAACATTTTCTTAATTCATTATGCTGTACATAAAACAAATATAAATGGTCAAAAATAAGATCAACATTAGATCTTATTTTAGGAATAGATCTGACATTATTGCTTGACTGGCAAGAAAGAGATATATTACTCAAGTATGTGTTTAGTAGGTGTCCTAAAAAGACATTGAAAACTGTAGAAAGAGTAAAAAGGGGAGAGTACATCAAGGAATCTGAAGTGAAGTGTCTGGATGGCTCATTAAGTGGATGGCAATATCTTTATTGTTATGATCAACCTTCACAGATTTTAATTATGTTTTCCATCATTGATGTGAAAAGGCTTTGGTTCAAATGATTATGAGTTGAGGTACTTTGAAGACTAGACTGACTAGGATCTTTCAGCAGATGTTCTCATATGCTTACAATAGAAAGTAAGTCATATTTGTTTATCTTTTCTTTTTTTTTTTTCTTTTTTCTTTTTGAGACAAGGTCTCACCCTTTTGCTTAGCCTGGATGTAGTGGTGTGGAGGAGGTAGAGGCTACTGTGAGCGACTCTCCTGCATTAGCTTCTCAAGTAGCTGGAACTATAGTTGTGTGTCACCACACCCAGCTAATTTGTTTGCATTTTTTTGTACAGAAAGGGTCTCATCATATTGTCCAGGCTTGTCTCAAGCTTCTGGCCTCAAGTTATCCTCCTGCCTCAGCCTCCCAAAGTGTGGGGATTACAGGTGTGCATTAGTCCATTTTCACACTGCTAGAAAGAACTGCCTGATACTGAGTAATGTATAAAGAAAAAAAGCTTTAATTGCCTCATAGTTCCTCGTGGCTGAGGAGGGCTCAGGACACTTCGAATCATGGCAGAAGGTAAAGGAGAAGCAAGGCACATCTTACATGGCAGAAGAAGAGGAAGAGTGAAGGAGGAAGTGTAAACTTTTAAACCATCAGATCTCATGAGAATAGCATGGGAGAAACTGCCTCTATGATTCAATCACCTTGTCCTTCCCTTGACACATGGGGGTTACAAATTGAGATGAGATTTGGGTGGGGATGCAGAGCTAAACCATACAAGGAATAAGACACCATGAATGGCCATCGTTTTCTAATTAACATTGGTGATGTGGGGAATTCCTTCAGTCTATATCAATCTTTCTCAATATGAGATCCCCAGAAAAACAGCAGCAGTAGCCTTGGGAAATGTTGGAAAAGCAAATCATCAAGACTTACTTCATATCTACTGAATCAGAACATCTGAAAATTATGACTTCTGGAAATTTGATTTTACCAAAGTCTCCAAGTGCTTTTCATGACCCTAGATTTTGAGAATCAAGCTAATATGTTCATGTTTCAGTGAATGAAGATAAACTAGGCCAAAGCTGGAAGAAACACTAAGCCTCACTTTCTGTTTCCCTAATCTAGAGACTTGAAGATAACCAGGTAGTATTTATAAATAAGAATATCAGTGAAGCCAAACAGGGTGTCGTTGTAGATAGAGATTTGGGAGAAGAATGCTGGAAGAAACAGGTTGAGGTTTAGGTTATCTAAAAACAGTGATGTACAACAAACATATGTGTAAATGTATGTATAGAGTTGGAAGAATCAAATGCTCGATAGGGACACTGCAACAAAGTTACAGCAGTGAAGAACTGAAATTCATTTTCAGTTCTACCTTGCCTTACTTTACCTTACCCTATACCACCTCAGATAAAAAAAGAAAAAAAAAAAAAACAATAGAAAGAACAAAATGTTAGGCACAGGATAAAAATTCTTATGAAATCACTGTATTTTATAAAAGAAAGGCTTAATGGAAATACCTTAAAAGACAAATGCTTTGAAAGAAAAATTGATTTGAAAGTTTTCATATAGTACCACAGAGGAAAATATCCAGAAAAAATATATTCAGGTAAAGTAAATGAAACATTGTCTATTGGAAATGATATAGAGAAAATATGACAGTAATGAAATACAAAATGTAATAGGACTAAACAAAGAAATTATATATACGTGTAGCTTACAAATATATCAATAATCATAAAACCCTGACATGGTGTGAAACTGGTTAGTCTTGAGTCTGTCTCACAAAAACACAGGAAAAAATAAAATGTATTTTTCTTTTTAGGTAGAACCTTAGACCAAGGGTTCAGTCTAGGTCCTGCTGCTCTCTGACAGAAAGCCAATCACTAAGACAAGTATTGGCAGGGAATAAGGCTTTATTTGGGTGCTGCAGGCAAGGAGATTGAAGATCTGTCTCAAATCCATCTCTCTGAAGCACTAAAATTAGGGGTTTATATAGAAGGCAAAAAAATGTATCCATATGGGAAAACAGGAAACAGGGAGGGGTAAGGAAGAGGAGTTGTTCAGCAGGAAGCAGGTGGTTGCTTAGGCAATTGTGATGGATGAGGGGTCTGGAGTCTCATTGTCCAGATGGAGTGATCTGGTAACTTGCAGATCATCCATACTATCTGGGAATCCTGAGAAAAAAATCAGATAAGACATTTGTAACTTTCTTACATTTTAAGACTGGGAGTGCCAATTTCCATGTTTATTCAGAAGAAACCATAAATGTTAATTTGATTGGGCAATTGGGCTGGTTTCAGTATGACTATAATAAATTTGGTTAAAAAGACAGCAGAGACACTTTAAACTCTAACATGTCTATCTAAAACATAAAAGCACTAAACACTTCCCTCTTAGAGCTCCATTTCTCTACTCTCCTACATAGGGAAATTCATCTGTTATCTGTCAGTTTTGGGGAGACTTGTGCACCTCAGTTTCCCTTCCCAAAAAGGTTTTCATCTCAGCCTTTATTATAACTGCTATTGTTAATTTCAAAATAGCCTTTCTGTTGCCAGATCCAGTGGCCACTTTTTAGTTACCAAGTCACCCGACTTCTGCTTTATGATCTACATGACACTTCTTTGAAATAACTTCTCTTGGCTTGCTGAAATAATACTCCATCATAACTGGTTGCTCTTCCACTCACATCCTGTTTCTGGTTCTATTCCTCTGCTAAAATCTAACTATCTCTATATTCATTGGGGTTATCCTGGGGTCCATTACATGCATATTTAATTTTTTCTTTTTAACATTTTTCCAAGTTTATTGCCTTAAGTACCAACTATAATATATTTTGATGAATCCCAAATCTCTTTTTCTTGCCATGACAACATCTCTTCAAAAATCCTGGCCAGTATATAGAACTGACCAGGGGATCATTTCATATAGATGCTGTTGGAGTTTCTTCTGTCAAACTTTCAAGCTTTTAATAGAAAACTCTCTCTCTCTCTCTCTCTCTCTCTCTCTCTCTCTCTCTCTCTCTCTCTCTCTCTCTCCCCGTGTGTGTGTGTGTGTGTGTGTGTGTGTGTGTGTGTGTGTGTGTGTGTGTAGGCTGGGGTCTGGAGGAAATCTACCTCTATTCCAAGTAACTGTGGCAAGGAATATTACCCTGTAAATGGTCTTTGTTTCTTCGTTTTTGTTTTTTGAGACATGGTCTCACTCTGTCATCCGGACTGGAGTACAGTGGCGTGATCTCAGCTCACTGAAACTGCCACCTCCCAGGCTCAAGTGATTATGCTGCCTCAGCCTCCCAAGTAGCTGGGATTACAGGCATGCACCACTACCACCTGGCTAAAGTATTTTTGTATTTTTAGTAGAAACGGGTTTCACCATGTTGGCGAGGCTGATCTTGAGCTCCTGATCTCAAGTGATCCACCTGCCTTGGCCTCCCAAAGTGCTGATATTACAGGTGTGAGCCACCACACCCAGCCTGTCAATGGTTTTTGAACACGAATGTTTGTTTTCAGTTTAGTTACTTTTAAACCTGATAGCTAATTTTATTTCAAATGAATTATTTGAAAATTAAAACAGGAGAGTACACAAATACTTATATCAAACACAGAATGTCTTTAACTTTTACCAAAATTCTACCTGTAGCAATTGGAAAGCTAGAACAAAATCATTGCAATTTATAACCAAAAAAAGAAAGTTTTATAAAAGTCACAGATGCTGAAAAGGCCAGAAACAGAACAAAAGCCTATGAAAATGGAACAGTATAAAGAAGAGCAGCAGGGGGAGAAAAAGACATTTGCCAACGTGAATCAGATTTGTTCTGGCACCGTTTTTAAAACGTGAATCAGATTTGTTCTGGGACCATTTTAAAAGGCATAGTTTGAATTTATTAAATAAATAGAAAAGGAATTTACTTTCAAACGTGTATAATACCTATACAAAACAAGATATTGATAGTTATTTTTAACACGTAATATACGTCTCTTCATTAAAACTGAAGAAATAGAATGTATCAATGAAGTTTTCATCTAACCAATAGGACTTGAACCCTGAACCTGGAGAGAGAGAGAGAGAGAGAGAGAGAGAGAGACTGTCAGAAGAATGGGTAGAGTTTTTAGTAAGAAAGTCATTTGAAATCTTCTCCTAGTCTCTGAGAACACCAAAATGACTCAACAGCAGAAACACAGATAACTATAAGCACTCCACAAATTTCCTAAATTCTAATATAAATAATATATATATATATATATATATATATATATCTGTGTGTGCATGTATATATATGTGTGTGTGTGTGTATTTTTTAATGGTAAGTAGGTAAAACCCAAGCTCAGATATTTCAATATATTTAAGAACAATATGATAGAGGTATCGATAAATTGCATTAGTCTTTTCTCTGTTTTTCCAAAATCTAGATTTGACATTCACACTGTGGTTAGCCTGAAACTAAAGATGCAGAAAATATTTCAAATAACAAAAAGAATTTACATTACTAGGCTCTATAAAATTCTAATTTCTTTCTTTTCTGAAAGGAAGAAGCATCATGGTGGCTAACTTTTCTTTTTTTACCTTGAGGGAATATATTCTTGCATCTAATAAAAGAGAGAAAAAAAGCAAAAAGTGGAACTCCAATTGCAAGTGATATGTTCATTTTAACTTCCCGTATTTTCACTTTCTATTACAGCTATTGACATGTAAATTTAAAGGAACATAAGGAGACATTTAAGAAAATGTAATTGACAATTTTATTACTATTAAGTCTATTAAGTCTTGACATTCTTATGAATAACATCCACTGCAGCTAGCATTACTTACCAGTATGATTAACCAGCATTTGCTGAGACAATCAGCAGAAACATGATTTTGCATTTTAGTGACTCAGAAGTAAAATTCCTTTTGTGTTGCAGTTATTCAGTCTGAATATTTGAATATGTATTTTGTTAATATGATATTATCAGAGATATAGGGTCAGAAACCACACACTTATGGCTAAATTCTATGTACTGGATGACTTAATAAGCTGAAAGTTATATATTTAAAAACAGTTTGGGGCTGGTTATTTATAGCTGCTGCCCCACTCTCATACTCCAAACCCAGGCCCTATTATATTCATGTTTAGTTCTTGCCTGACGTTTTATCATTAAGCTTATGATTCTTCTAGAATATATATACACATAATACAAATGTTATGCATATATATAAAAATATGTATTGCATTATACACACATAATTTACATATTTATGTGTGTATATATACATATATACATTATTCATATATGTATGTATGAATAATCAAGTACCTTCTTCAGCTATTCCCAGCTCTGCCTCTGTCCAGCTCTCTCATGTCTATCACTTTGTCCGGCAAACTCTAGCCTCCATGCTTACCCCTGACTCCCAGTATATTTGTTTTCTCAACTCAGGGTCACTGATAGTTTTGCCTGAGTTTCCTCTCCCTGTGCAACCTCAGAAACTTCTCCAGACAGGAATCTTGGGCAATTGGAGGTTCACTTAGTCTATTTTCTGTATCTCAAGGGCCATTATTTGTAATCTAATACCCAATATCTGAAAGAATTTTTAAACTATATGTTTCTTCAGTTTTTAGTTGTTTTAGGTGGGAAGGTATATATGATACCTTCTGTGCTACATAGGTTGGAAGCAGAATTCAACTCCATGGAATCTTACCTGTACGTGACCAGTCCAGTATTCAGTGAAGACCTTGAAGAAAGACAACTGGGCTTTTTTTTTTCTTTTTCATACAACACTGTTTTCCCTGATATTCTGCATATCAGAGAGAAACCAGCCCAATGGTTCCATATAACTGATATTTATGATTTCTTTTGAATGAACATAGAAAGTGACCCTTTCAGTCTTAAAATTTGATAAACTTAACAATTGTCTTAGATTTGAGTTTCTTTCTCAGGAAACCAGACATCAGGCCTCCCTGATAGTATCAAGGATCTGAAACTTACCAGATCACCATATCTGGACAATTGAGACACCAGACCTTTCACCTACCATGATTGCCTAAAAGACCAACTGCCTCTTGTTGATCAACTGTTCCTTATCCATCCCTAATTCCTGTTTTTCTGCATGTTGTTACATTTCTTTCCTGCTACATAAACCAATGATTTTACTTGCTCCCACTTCCTCGGTTGCAGCACCTGATTAAAACCTTCTTTCCTGTCACTACTCATTGTCTCAGTGACTGGCTTTCTGTGCAGTGAGCAGCAAGACCTAGATCAAACCTCTAGCGTTTTGGTAACAAGATTTTGGTTCCCTGACTAGGAATGTGTTGCTCCTGGCCCAGCTGCCGTGAGCTAATAGTTTTAGAAGCCTTCCTAAGCATCCTCCTGACCATTTTTTGGCCAGAGGTGGATCTCAGTCTCTCTCTCTCTCTGGCCTTGTCACTGCTAGCCCAAACCTCATTTTTGATTGCCTGGGAAAACAGCCTTTGAAATTTGACATCTTCTTCCATTTACATGAGTATCCTTTATGGACCCAGGCAGCAAGATCTGCTCCTCTCAATCTGGGAAGTTAATAAAGGAATTTCCACTTGCAAGTTGAATAATCCCAAGTGACTGAGAGAGAGGGAAGCACCCTGACTGCACAGTTTTGACACTTTGGGGGCCTTGTTTGTAATTGTTGTGTGTGTCTGGGCAAGTGTTTCTTGTAGCTACCAGACAGCTGGATTAGCTCTTCTCAGTTACTTACTGCGGCAAACAAAGTTTAGCCATTTGAACGTGTTCATAAACTGCTGAGTTTATGTTGCTATCTCATGGCTAGAGTTCCAAAGTAAAAGCTAGTGGACCTTTGCAAGTTGATCAAACCCAACTGATGGAGAGAGGAAGCACTCCAGCTGTTTCAGTCCTAACACTCTTGGAACTTGTTGTTTGTTGCAGCAGTTGGATTGTGTTTTGGTAATGGTGTGTTTGTGTGTCATGAGAAATCAGAATTTGATAAACGTATAATCTTTTGTAATGCTGTTTAGCCCAATATTATTTGGAATCTGGAGAAGTTTGATCTCTCCATCAGCCTAATTTTGCTGTTGAATGGGAGGGTGGGATGGAGTCCCATGCATCCAGGCTTTAATGTTGTGTCTATGAAATTTACCTATAAATAAAAGAACACTCCTAAATTATGTAAATAAATCCAAAGTATTTCTTAAGTTCATTTGACTTAAGTAAATCTTTAGTAAACATGCTGGCTTTAAAATTATTGGTAAGATAAAAATACAAATGTCTTCAGAATTGTTAGAATGCAGTTTCTTCTGGGTTCTGTATTTGTCTCTGCTAGATATGGTGAAGTGTCAAGACTTAGCACAGAAGGTTATGAAAGTATAAATCCGGTCAAACCAAGAATATCTTTGTGCGATTTTTTTTTATAAATTAGACTTAATTTAATGTTTTTACCTTAGTAAAAACAGCTGAATCTTTTGAGTTATTGACAAAAATACATACGTATTTAATTTTAAAATTCTTACTTATTCACAGGCTTAAAAAATTAATAACAAGGAAATTACTTGAAATGATGAGTAGCTTTGTTTAATATTTCAGTTTTCAGAAGTACAGTAGAGAAACAAAAAAGTGAAAGAAAGGATTGAGTACACATAAATGGAATAAATGTTGTGTGTGAAACTTTCGTTTAGCCTACAATCTTAAAATTATTTTTGATGCTTATTGAATGTCTGCATAATTTCCAAATAAGAATGGGGAAATAGTTTCCAAAATTTATGCAATGTTCTCATCTATAAAATGCTAACCAATATCTGATAGACAGTTCAGGATTTCTTGCTTTCTTAGTTTTCACTAAATTTAAAGTTATTAAGAATTATGCTTAATATATAATTCTGCACTGATTAATATAATGATCACTACAATCAAGATGCAAAACTATTCCATCTCTCCAGAGAAAACTCTTTTATGGTCAGAGAGATGGGTTTGAGACTAGTGTCCCATTTCTTTGGCTGTAGCACCCAGTAAAAGCCTTCTTCCCTGGCAATACTCATTGTCTACTGTGCAGTAGCACAGGACCTAGACCAAAATTCCTGGTATTTTAGTTAAAAAAGGGTAACTACTGTGGCAGTCCTCAGGTGAGCAATAGTACTTCTAAAGTTGAGATCCTTTTCTCCTATTGCAACAGCAAAGTGCTCTTAGGAAGAACACAAGGGTAATAGTGGGTGATCCGAGGTTGATGATGAGCCTCGCATTATGGTTTTTCATCTTTCAAGCCTCAATTTTGTGAATCTGCATAATACTGGCAAACATTTACTCCTTGTTTTTTGCCCAGTTTTAGCATTGTTTTCAAAAGGAGGTCAAATTCAGTGTCATTTACTCTGATAAGGTCAGAAGCGGAAGTCTCATTCAACATGCAAGCACTCTCACTTACAAAACATCTTCTTACCCAGCTTCCAAATACTACCATTTCCTACTCCTTTCCTACCACACTCGGTGAGCATATCGGTGTCAATATCTTTGGATGGCTCCTTAATTCACCACTTCTAAATTATAGCAGGTCCCAGACTTAGTACTGGAATATTTTCTAATCTCTTTTTATATGTAGTCCTTGGGTGTTTTAACAAGTTTCATCAATTTGTGTCCATATACCAATTGTGCAGACTCTTAAATTTCAGATGTGTATATGAACATGTTTACTCATTTATGCTTTAGAAATGGTTCCCAGGCTGTTATCTCAAAGAGAGACTATAGGAAAGACCAAAATAAAGACAGAACAACCATTTAAGAGACTGTTATTGTAGTCCAAACAAGTATTTTAGACAGCAGCATAGCAGGAAATATGAATTTAGAGACAATATTACATGAAGAGTTGAACAACTGGTGCTGATTGACTGTGGGGGCATGGAAGGAAATGAGAATAATAAAGAATGACTCCTATATCTTTCAGTGATTACCTCTTGGAGTAGGGATGAGATGGGAAATACTTGATGGTATGGATTTGGTGACTTTACAAAATATTTAAATTTTTAGATGCCTAGTTTTAATCTTGAGTACACATTAAATATCCAAATACAGATGCAAATACATAGGAGGCTATTGTGGTGGAAGACATGGTTACATTCAAATTATGAGCATCTTTAAGGCTTAGAAAGACATTGAACTGGGTAAAATTATGGAAAGCAAGGTGGATATACATAGACATAGAGAGAGAGGGGACAGGAAAAGGGGAAGAATTTAGGGCACACACAAGACAAAATGGTAACATAAGATGCTAAAATACTGCTTTCAATATTTTGCAGAACAAAAAGTCAAATATGTATAAAAGGCAAAAGTAAAAAATCAAAACTCTAATTATTGATTAATTTCAGTTATTATTTTCTTTATTGAAAGTCATACCTAACAGAAAAACAAATGCTTAAGTTAGACCAGAAGTAGCCTCTCAAATGCCTCATTATTATAAGAACTAAAGATTTTGAGGTATTTTCACAAAAGATGAAATAATAGCAACATTAAATAGAAAATGTCTAAATAGGCAACCTTACTTTTTGGTGATTATTAAGCCAATACTCAAAGCATCAATAATTGCAAATATAAATCTAGCAACATCCTATAGATAGGGTAGAAATTAATTGGGAATAAAAATTCAAAACAATTTAAAAATCTCAAGAGTGGTAGTAAAATAGACAAATCTATGGGCTGAAAAGAGAGAATAGAAGCAGATTAAATGTTATCATTTACTTTTATTACAATTAAAATGTGTAATTTTAAGTTAGAGATGCACCTATTTATGATAGTTCTATGCTGAAATAAATACATACCACAACTTATGAAAGTATTTTTAATATATTAATGAATAGCGATTTTCCATCTATAATAAAAACTGAATGTAGGATGCTGAAAAGATTTCATGAGCTGGTCAGTCTTGCATACTGAAAAAATTGACAATGATGACCTTGTTAGAAATGTATATTATAATTGGCCTAAGAAAATATTCTTATTTAACCATGAAGTTGTTTTCACAATAAGATCCATGTAAAATTACCTGTATTTGAAATGCCTTTTTTATACTTTCAAATGTCAGGTTATTAAATTTCTTTTTTATTTCTCTGTGGAACAAGCTGATTCTCCATTGTGTAAAAATGTCACAGAACAGCTGTGACCTTATGTTTGGAGATGACTGGCACAATGGAGTGTCAGAGCGAGTGAAAATGCCATTCTCTGATGAAGCGAGCTGCTCGGATCACATTAATCATTTGTTGATAATGACTAACACAGGTGTAGACTGTTGAATATAAACTAACTGATAAAATTACTATTTGCCATAATGTTCCTCATTACCAGTAAATTAGAAAATAAATTAAAGATGTTGTTAGGTCACCATATGTCACAGAAATGAAAGGGCTAAGTTATAACTGTGGATAGCACTATGGGCTGATTATAAGCCAGAATCTACTTTTATCATGCTATGAAACATTGAAACACTTTTATTTCTTAGTATTTTATGTTTATTCTTATGTTAGAATTAGGAGTTTAATTTTATTATCTATATCAGTGGTCCCCAAACTTTTTGGCCCCAGGAACCTGTTTCATGGAAGACAATTTTTCTACAGGTTGTAGAGGTAAGGGATGGTTTTTGGATGAAACTGTTTCACCTCAGAAGATCATAAGACATTAGATTCTCATACGGAAGGTGCAACCTAGATCCCTTGCACACACAGTTCACAATAGGGTTCACGCTTCTATAAGAATCTAATGCCACTGCTGATCTGACAGGAGGCAGAGCTCAGGCGGTAATGCTTGCTGGCCCATTGCTCCATGTCCTGGTTCCTAACAGACCATCGACTGGTCCTTGCCCAGGGATTGGGGAGCCCTGATCTAAATATTGTTCTCACAGAAAAAAGGACTGAAACTCTCTTTTGGAAGTAATAGGAAATAGACCACGTATGGGTATATACTGGGATAGGCATTTAGGAAAGTACATGGAAACGTATTTTCGCAACAGTATTTATTTTTCTTTTCATCTCAAATTGTATCAATAAATGACCCTGCTTTGTACATTTGATGTCTTCAAGCTTGCCAATTTTCTATTACTTTTATGAATCTGTATCTACAGTTCCTCATAGCTTTACATTGTTTACAAACCTTGCTTTTAGCAAACTTATAAAGAAAATATGTGTAGTAAATAAATGATCAGTTGAATTCTACTTGTATGATTTCTATACCTGTGTTATAAATTGAATTCTTACTCTACTTTCTATTAAAATTAAAGTATATCAAAAACTGTACTATATCAATAATTCTTATTACTTCTAAACAAGGACAATTATACTTCTTGTTATTG
Source organism: Macaca nemestrina (assembly GCF_043159975.1). Lineage (NCBI taxonomy): Eukaryota > Metazoa > Chordata > Mammalia > Primates > Cercopithecidae > Macaca > Macaca nemestrina. Next base: position 28,676,115 of record NC_092140.1, read on the forward strand.
AAAATATAATGATGTTTTTAAAAGTACAAATGTGAGAAAGCATCAACAGCATCTGATCACACATACAGAGTGAACATTTGTCTTGTCAACATCTTAACCTGTGAAAAAAAAGCTAATTCTCATCATGTACGTGCCATATTTTCCATTTAATTATAGTCAGAGCAAGTATAAAAAACATTTTAAAATATTATTATTATTAATGTTTTTGAGACGGAGTCTCACTCTGTTGCCCAGGCTGGAGTGCAGTGGCATGATCTCGGCTCACTGCAACTTCTGTCTCTTGGGTTCAAGTGATTCTTCTGCCTCAGCCTCCTGAGTAGCTGGGAGTACAGGCACCTGCCACCTCGCCCAGCTAATTTTTGTACTTTTAGTAGAGACAGGGTTTCACCATGTTGGCCAGGCTGGTCTCAAACTCCTGACCTCAAGTGATCTGCCCGCCTTAGCCTCGCAAAGTGCTGGGATTACAGGAGTGAGCCACCACACCCGGCCTAAAATACTATTTTAAACAAATGTTTCACATAAAGAAAAATTCACCCAGTTTCAAATATTAGGAAGAGAGCACAATTAGAGTGACCTCAAGCGTTTGTTTATTAATTGTTGATACCACACCCAAGACACACAAACAACAACGGATACACAATACATGGACACAAAGACACAGCCTATATACAGATGAGCACACACTGTAAATTGTAATTTTATATAAAAAATTAAGTGTCTCTCTGATGTTAATTAATTATAGATTAATATGGTATTCAGAGCATTGATTTGAGAAGTTTTCCTCTTTTCAGACAGTGTAGGGCTGAAACAACTGAACATTCATGTACAAAAATGTTGAGCCTAAATCTAATTTTCATTTTATCTATAAAAACCAATACCTAAGAAAGTATAAACTTAAATGTCTGTATGTAAATACTTAACCATAATTTCAATAAAATTAAGAGAAAATGTTCTTTATATATGCAAAATTTTTAAACATCATAACCTATAAAATAAATATGTGATAAATTGTTGTTTATCAAATTAAATACTTCTGCCCATTGGAAGTGTGAGAAGAATAAAATAGTAAACAAATTCCATTATAAAATATTTTCAGAATATCTGGCTAACAAAAGACTTGCATCCAGAATATATAAAGGACTGTCAGAACTCATTAAATATATGAACAATCTAGTAATTAGATGAACGAATGGCAAACAAAACTATGAAAGATTCTCAAAGTCATTATTCTGTAGTGAAATAGATAGCTTTGAATAGCTAAAATCACAGTTCGGTCAATAGTAGGTGTTGATGGGGATACCTCCTTCAGGTTTTTATTTTTTTGGAGAGGCTACACTGTAGAGTCACTATGGAAAACAACTTGTTTCTTATAAAATTAATAAGCAATTAATAAACATTTTTGTTAATAAACAATTTAAAAACTAATAAATATTTATGAAATTTATGCACACTTACCATATGACCCAAAGTCTCACTTCTAAGTATTTACCACAAAATATGAATGTCGTATTCATTCAGACATCTCTTGTGAATATTTATGGCAACTTTATTCAAAACTGGTTCAAACTGGAAACAGCCCAAGTATCCTTCAGCTGGTGAATTGGTGAATAATCTATGGAACATCCACACAAGGAAATACCACTCAGGAACAAAAAAGCAACAAACTACTGACACAGACGTCAGCATGCCTAATCTCATATACATAACGCTAAGTCAATGAAAACAGACTCAAAGAATACATACTGTGAGTCCATTTTAATGCCTTTCTGGATTAGGCAAAAATTATGCTGACAGAAGGCAGATCATGGCTTTCCAGAGGATCAAGTAAGGGCAAAAGTTATCTACAAATGTGTGTGAGGGAATTTGGGGCCGTGATTGCAATACAAAATACCTTGGTTGTATGGCTGGAGTTCTATATCTCTCTGTGTGGTTGAAATGTCACATAACTATATTTTTAGAAGGGTGGCCTTTTTTTTTTTTTTTTTTGATACGGAGTCTCACTCTGTTACCCAGGCTGGAGTGCATTGGCCTGATCTCCGCTCACTGCAAGCTCTGCCTCCCGGGCTCAGCCATTCTTCTGCCTCAGCCTCCCGAGTAGCTGGGAATATAGACGCCCGCCACAATGCCTGGCTATTTTTTTTTTTTTCTATTTTTAGTAGAAATGGGATTTTACCATTTTAGCCAGGATGGTCTCGAACTGATCCGCCTGCCTTGGCCTCCCAAAGTGCTGGGATGGCAGATGTGAGCCACCACACCCGGCCAAAGGGTGGCTTTTTTTGTAATCAATTTAGACCCAAATAAAATTATAACAAAAATGTATGTAAGAAAGTTGCTATCTGACGACGGAGACTGTATATATTTCTGATAGAAAATAAGGGCAGTGGTAGGATATAGTATACATTGTTAGAATATTGAAACTTGGCATATTCTGCTACATAATTGAGCAGATTTTTTCTCTATTATTTTTAAAAAGTCTCTTAAAATGTGTTATGTCTTCCTATTCCTGCCTTTCATGAAAAATATATTTTAAGTAAAAAGGAAAATAAAACCCAGAATCTTACAGCATGCTTGCTCTTGTTCATTTTGTCAGAACAATATCATACCTTTGCTTACTACACATAAAGCTAACAAGTGGAAATCATTATACTTTTCAAAAATGCATTTGGCTAAACAGCCCTAAGAAGGAATGAATGTAGAAATTATCTACCAAGCAGAAACTGTCCATGCCAATGCAATCTACTGCCTTCTTAGTCGTGATTTCTAACATAAATAAGTTATTTTAAAATTAAGTAGCATTTCCCATAATTGATTTAGAACAATCCAAATAATGATAATGTGTTCTGATAATGTTTTTATTTCTATAAGCTCTTTTAAAATATGCTTCATGATTCTATGAGTAGTCAGATCTAAATTGAATTCAAATAATTTGTTCATTACCTATTCAAAGACATGCAAAACACTTCACTCCATTGGAAAAGCACAGCTACTGAAATTATGTTTCTTCCTATATTCAGACATTTTGGTGATACAACACTTCCCACAGAGATTCTGTTTGGTCATGTGATTTATGTTAACCAATGGAGTAAAAGCAAATATAACATATCTGGAAACCTCTAAGTGCAGGCACACTGCACTTTGCAGACAGAAAATTTGTTTCTGTCTTTCCACTCTTCCTACACTTTGCCATCTTCATCTGGTGAAGCTTAGCCAGCCAAATAAATGAATGAATGAATGAATGAATGAATGAATGATTAGAGAACACCTGGAAGAGAGATGAGCTATCCCAACTGTAGGTCACTCTAGGCTGGCCTGCTACCACATAATCTGTTATCTGGCTAAAGGTGCTGGAGTCAACACAGTTCAGATGAGTAGAGAATTTCTTTGTGTACCTATTGTTGGTCCACAGAACATGAGTTAAAGAAATGGCTACACCTTAAGGCAATATGTATTAAAGGGACATGTCATACAAAATTGTTATATCTAATATAAGAATTATAGAATGAGTTATTGAAACTTGGAACAACAGTGATGAATCTCAAAATTTGAGTGAAAGAAGCCACATTCAAAGCAATACTGGAAGATTCAATTTATTTAAAATGATAAAAGCCTGCAAACTAATATATAGTGACACTACATCAGTAGTTGCCTGGAAACCTGGATGGAGGGAGGTTTACAAATGACTTATATAGAACCTTTTGTGAACAAATAAAAATTATATTTTCTAGATTGTGAAAATAGTTTCACAGGCTTATACAGAAGGTCCTCCACGAATGCTGGTTTGACTTATGCTTTTTTGACTTTACAAGTATATTTTAATATTTACCCATTGAATTTCCACTAAAATGTAGCTTAATGCTACTCTAATGAAAATAACAGTTGTGCTTGGCAGTCTTAGGATAATTAAGGTACTTTTAAATATGCAGTTTTGAGCATACTCATAAATATATATAGATAAAGATATAATATTTATCTCTTTGTGAATACTTTAAGGCAGCATATTTTATGGAAGTGTCATAAGGCACAAGTTTTTGTTTTGTGTTTTAATTTGGATTGTTACATATAGTAGGTCAAGTATGATTGTTTATGCTATTTGTATTTCAAGTAGAAATAACAAATATCCAATTATTCAGTATATTTAGCAAAATGTAGCTTGGAGGTAGATATTCTACTTGTGCAATATTGGCTTTTTAGTATTTTCTCTATAAAACAGAATTTTACCAACCACAAAGAATGGAAAAAGTGTTCATTGTTAGGTCTTTGTGCTAGAGACTTTAAAATATCCCAGCTTCCAACAAAAAACATACATTGTACTATCCAGCTGAGATCTACCAAAAGGCAAATATGTGCAGAGATCCCATGATAGCAACAGTAGTTAAAACAGTTAAGAGCATAAAGCTGCACTATGAATTTTGGATAGTCTAAATGAGGGACACTGACTGCCAGTCATTAATTGTGCTTATATGCGCAGCTTTTAAGACTTCAGTGTTTTAAGTTGAACAATATTTTTAGCAATATAAAAGTGAAAGTAACTTAACCTTGTAAAAGGCAGTAAAGACAGAATATCAAGTCATTAAAAATAAGTAGTCTACTCTGAAACATCCAACTGAGAAAATGTCCTAGGGATGTAAAAATTATATTATTATGTTCTATTTCCAAAGAAAGTAAGAATCACAACCAAGTATAAGATAACTGAGTGTCTTTTTGTCCTCTCTAAATAAAAATATGCTTTAAAAACTAATATGTTATTACTATATTTAATGAGTTGCTAGATGGGATATCTAAATTTATAATTGGTTAAATGTATGTTGTGACTATGACTGTTTTCCATTTTCATACACAAGTATAAGTGCACACCTCTTTATTTTATTGTGTAATATTTGATTCACTGAATAAAAAGCCTGGATTGTTTAGGTGTTTTAGCAGAGTCAGATAAAGAATTTGATAAAGCTAGCAGAGCTGTATGATTTCACTCAAATACAGGCAGTACTGTGAAAATCCATTAGAGTGCTCTTAAAGTTTGAAAGATTACCTTAGAACTATAAAAATTTAATGCATTGAAAATAATATAATACAATGACAGAATCTAAATCAACAAAATCTACAGGTTTTCATTGGAAACCTTTCCCCTCAGAACTGGTTTTCTTTTTGTTAGTTACCTCTGAAAGATAACACAACTAGGAAAAAGAAGCAAAAGAGAATCTCAAATATAGATAGAGCTAATTTATCATTATAACAAGTATATTCCCTCCCTAAGTGCCCAGAAGTTCATATTGATGTTGTTCTTTGATGTACAAATGAGAATTCTGTTCTCTATGCAGAAACATGAGGGTCACCAGGTAGAGAAAGCAAGTTAGTCTGCTTAGCAAACATTTATCTTCAATTTAGGACTCTGCTTTGAATTTGTTTTCCTTAGGGAAGACTGCACAATCATGAGACTGGAAGAGTTTGTCAAAAGGCACAGAATTCTATTTTAAAATTGTTTTACGTTAGGTGACTCTTAACGTTAAAGCAGAGATATCAAGTAAGCAATCTGACATTGAAACAGACACTGTTCTTGCAATACCCAGATGCCCTAGGATTCCATTGACTACTCAAGTGTCAAAGTTCACTGAGTGGCTGCATGCATCACCTACATTGCTGCTCACATCTGCTCATACATTGTTCCTAGGCTATCAGAACCACCTCATATTACACAATTTCTTCCTGGTCAATCACATATGAAGAGAAATAGCCCATCTTTGTTTCTTCCAGGTGGAACAAACTCTGTGGCTCCTTATCTGAAACCAAATTCTTGCTTGGTTTCATCCATTTCTTTTTCTGTTTCCTGAGGCTCTTTGTGGCCACCCATGACAACATCCCCTTAGTAGGTTCCGTGTATGTCAATCCCTCTGTCAGTCTTTATTTCTAGGGAATTTGGTCTCATACCCAAGTCAATAGAAAAATCAGGGCTAGAGAAACTACTCTAGTAGAAAGTATCAGCATTTACAACATTTAAACGCCTGGGCCTGTATAGCATTCCCTGGGTAGTAAATGTAGAGATAGAAAAACAGACAGTAAAACACAGTCCTGCGAAATTGAAGCATGTACAGGTACATAAGAGGAGAGACAACAAAAGAGATGTAGAATGACTGGTGAGCTAGGAGAGCAATCAAGTGAAGATAATGTACCAAGAAGCTGATGTGATCAAGTGTGTCAAATGCTGCGGAGTGATTAAATAAAATGAGGACTGACAATTGATCACTGGAAAAAATACTTCAGAACAAAATACGACTGTAACCTTCTTACACAATGATGGCAAAAGCATCGCTCTGAATATTTCATTTTATCAAATGTAGGGAATGATTTAGACTCTTCTGTAGGACACAACAGCCCGTGGCTCTAAGGAACTGGAGCAGAAAACACTCTGTAAAGAGAGGCTAAGACCCAGAAGCAAATGGATGAGATTTTGAAGAAATGTTGTGAAACCCTAGACAACATATTATAATTACCATTTATAATGGAAATGATGAAGAACATAACTTTTATTCATATATTATTAGTAATAAGAATCAATGACACACAGACATAAGAAACTCTAGTACAATGCAAAGGAAGAGAATAAAGAGATTAGTAGAAAGTGCAAGAAGAGAGAAAAAGATAGGTGATAGAAGAAAAAGCAATTGTCAATACATATAAATTAAAATATATGTAATGGTAACCATAAAATTGTATCATGAAATGATATATCATTTTCAGCCATCAAATGTTAGCAAGAACACAAGAGGTGCCTTGAAGGGTTGTGAAAAGGGTTTTGACAACCTATGTAATCTCATACATTGGGACCCAATATTTCCACTCATGGAAATTAATTCCAAGGACATTTAATATACTTCCTACTTTTCATATTTAAGAATATTTTAATTATTACTTACTGTAGTAATACTAAAAGTAATATAAACAATTCTTTTTGATTTTTTTTTTGTAAAGATGGAGTCTTGCTATGTTGTCCAGACTGGTCTCCAACTCTTGTTCTCAAGTGATCCTCCTGCCACAGCCTTCCAAAGTGCTGGGATTACAGATGTGAGCTACCTCACTCAGCCAAAAAGTAAGGTAGGCATTGTGGCTCATACCTGTAATCTCAACACTTTTGGAGGCCGAGATGGGAGGGTCACTTGAACCCAGGAGTTTGAGACCAGCCTGGGCAACATGGTGAGACCCCATCTGCACACACACACAAAAAAAACCTACAAAAAATGAGCCAGGTGCAGGAGTGCATGATGTAGTCTCAGCTACTCAGGAGGCTGAGGCAGGAGGATCGTTTGAGCCCAGGAAGTAGAGGATGGGGTAAGCCATAATCCAGCCACTGCACTCCAACCTGGGTGACAGAGTGGGACCTTACCCCACCCTCCCAAAAACAGTACTGCCAACATTTTAAAAATGAGTTACTAAATAAATGTTAGTATAATCTTAAATACAGACAAACATTAAAGTTTTTTTTTTTTAACATCTTCAGATTAGTCAACATGAAACCATTACTATTTAATATAGGCATATTATGGTATCTGTATGCTGGCCAGCCTACAGCTGACATCCATATATGCCTGTTATGTGGAATTAGACAATGTTCAGCCTCCACTTATCCACATAGGCATAAAGTTTCAACTAATGGAAGAAGAACAGAGTCTCCTAAGCAGAACTTGAGTTATAATGTCTCATTTCTGCTGAAATATACACAAGTCTTAAAGATTTTTGTGGGGCACATATAAAATAATTTATAGCCAGAGTGAAATACAGCACCACCGGGAGTAAATCCACAATTTGGTAGGTGCCAAATATTATGAAGAGTTTAACTTTGGAAGGGACAATGATTATAATCGAGGAAAAGAATCAAACAAATGAGACCAGATTTTGTTAGCAAAGGTAAAACGACCAATGGGAATTTAGAGCAGTGAGAACAAGGATGTAAAAGATTTTGAGCAGTCTGGGCTGAATGAACTGTTTGTTATTCCTGAGGGAGTTTTGAATACATTCAAATTTTCCTCCTGAAGATTCTGAAAGGTATTAAAGAAATAAGAGAACTTCAATATGAGGCTGAGAGTATGTAGATTTAAACCAGGGTATTTGAAATTCTACTCTTTCTATGATCTCACTCATATTCTTGGACTTTAGTGAGATGTGTGTGATGTTTTGAATATTACATATTATTCCTGGAATCCTGCATTGAGAACATAATCCATTTATAATAAGTACATAACACAATCATTTTCATCACTCTTCATTTTCACTGAGAACAGAAAGATATATGATTATTTATAGTGAGTACAAAGAGGGTTTTTGAAGTACCAAAATGAACAGATTCTAAAATATATTTTTATCAAATCAAATAAGTAGCAAATCAGACAAGTAGCAACTGCTGTTAATAATAACAAAGTTTTTCTTAAATAAAAAAGTATTCTGTTTACATTGGCTATCAGTTACTAAACGAAAGTAGTAAATAATACTTTTAATTATATTCTAAAATATCAATGCTATAAAATTACAAAACCGTACATTATCTTTTTGATATTTTTCTGGATAATTAACATTGATGTTACCATACTGTGAATAGAATTAGTTACAAACACTTGAAATTTATTTCTAATTACCGTTTGTAAATTCCACTATTGTTTTTGTCATATTTAGTATTCTTTTCACAGAAATAATTACTGGTTTAATATAATACAAACTTATAATTTCTACAAGTAATGATGTATTGACAAGTGCAATTAAGAAAAAAACCGTTTGTGTTACTCATTTTTTAACAATTTTTTAGGAAGTTAGGTAAAAAATGTAAACATTTGATTTTGAAATTATGCATTATTTTTGCTGAGCATTGTTCACTTGAGATCAAAGAATCACCCTATCATTTGGATGAAAATAAGAATTGCATTATAGACAATTGTATTAAACTCATTATTAGAAGTTTACTTGGGTCAATTAGGTTTTACACACACACACACACACACACACACACGTTACCTAATTGATCACAGACTGAACATATATATGTATATATATGTTTGTTACCTAATAGATCACAGATTGAAAAGGAATCAATAATATTATTTACAGATGATATGATCATGTAGACAGAAAATTTTAGGAATCTGCTAAAACTATTTGAACTAAACTACTTGTTCATCAAACTTACAGTACATGAAATCAATATTAAATCATTTTTTAAATGTACTAGCAATGAAAATAAGTAAAAAAATATAATAATATTACAATAATAAACTTGTTAGAAACAAACTGAAGAAAGGAAGTATATGTATACCCAAAACTATAAAATACTGTTGAAAGAAAACATAAGATATTTAAATAAATGGAAAGATATCCCAATTTCATGAAGCAGAAGACTTTACATTGACAATGTTCCTCAAAGTCATGTAAAGACTCAAAACAATTCTTATTCAAAACTCAGTCATTATTAATTTTTGCAGAAATTGAGAATCTTATTTTAAAATTAAAATGGAAATGTAAAGCATCCAGATTAGTCAAAACACTTGTTTATTTACATGAAGCTTCAGGATACATGTGCAGAACATACAGGTTTGTTACATAGGTATATGTGTGCCACGGTGGTTTGCTGCACCTATTGACCGGTCCTCTAAATTCCCTCCCCTCACTCCCAGCCCGAACAGGCCCTGGTGTGTGTTGTTCTCCTCTTTGTGTCCATGTGCTCTCAATGTTAACTACCACTTATGAGTGAGAACATGTGGTGTTTGTTTTTCTATTCCTATGTTAGTTTGCTAAGGATGATGGCTTCCAGCTTTATCCATGTCCCTGCAAAGGACCAGATCTCATTCTTTTTTATGGCTGCATAGTATTCCATGGTGTATATGTACCACATTTTCATTATCCAGTCTATCATTGATGGGCATTTGGGTTGGTTTCATGACTTTGCTATTGTAAATAGTGCTACAGTAAACATATGTGTGCATGTGTCTTTGTACTGGAATGATTTACATTTCTTTGGGTATATACCCAGTAATGGGATTGTTGGGTCAAATGATATTCTAGCTCTAGATCCTTGAGGAATCGCCACACTGTCTTCCACAACGATTGAGCTAATTTACATTCCCACCAACAGTGTAAAAGCTTTCACTCCAGCCTGGGCAACCAGAGCAAAACTCCATCTCAAAAAAAATAATAAAAATATAAAGTGTTCCAATTTCTTTACAGAAATGCATTGCTTCTTGGCTTTTTACTAATCAGCATTCTGACTGGTGTGAGATGGTATCTCATTATGGTTTTGATTTGTGTTTCTCTAACAATCAGTGGTGTTGAGCTTTTTTCCATAAGTTCGTTGGCAGAGTAAATGTCTTCTTTTGAGAAGTGTCTGTTCATATCCTTTGCCTACTTTTTTATGGGGTTGTTTTTTCTTATAAATTTGTTTAAGTTCCTTGTAAATTCTGGATATTAGACCTTGCTCAGATGGGTAGATTGCACAAATTTTCTCCCATTCTCTAGGTTGCCTGTTCACTCTGATAATAGTTTCTTTTGCTGTGCAGAAGCTCTTTCGTTTAATTAAATCCCATTTGTCAATTTTGTTTTTCGTTGCAATTGCTTTGGTGTTTTCGTCATTGAGTCTTTGCCTGTGCCTATGTCCTGAGTGGTATTGCCTAGGTTTTCTTCCAGGATTTTTATGGTTTTGGCTTTTACATTTAAGTCTTTAATCCATCTTGAGTTAAGCTTGGATAAGGTGTAAGGAAGGGGTCCAGTTTCAGTTTTCTGCATATGGCTAGCCAGTTTTCCCAGCACCATTTATTGAATAGGAGACCCTTTTCCCACTGCTTGTTTTTGTCAGGTTTGTCAAAGATTAGATGGTTGTAGATGTGTGATGTTATTTCTGAGGTCTCTGTTCTGTTCTGTTGCCTATTTCTGTCAATTCATCCATCTAACCCTCCATCTAGTTCCATGCTCTTGCTAGAGAGGCGATGCAATCACTTGGAGAAGAGGCACTCTGACATTTTGGGTTTTCAGCATTTTTTCATTGATTCTCTTCTTCATTAGTTTGTCTAGTTTCAATCTTTGAGGCTGCTGACACTTGGATGGGGTTTTTGTGGGGATGTTTTTGTTGTTGATGCTATTGTTGCTTTCTGTTTGTTCTTCTTTCAATGGGCAGGTCCCTCTTCTGTAGGGCTGCTGCGGGGGGGTTCACTTCAGACCTTATTCATCTGGATAGATCCCGTACCTGGAGATGTCACTCAAGGAGATTGGAGAACAGCAAAGATGGGTACCTGCTCCTTCTTCCTGGATCTCTGACATTGAGGGGCACCACCCTGATCCCAGTAGAATAGCTTGTGTATAGGGTGTTTGACAACTCTTGTTGAAGAGTCTCACCCAGTTGGGTGGCACAGGGATCAGGGCCCGTTTAATGAAGCACTTTGTCCCTTGGTGGATGAGGTGTGCTTGACCTGGAAGAAACCCACCAGTCTGGGCCACCCAGATTCCTGAGAACTACCAGGAGAAAAGGCTAAGTCTGCTGGTCCACAGAGACTGTGGCCACCCCTCCCCCCTAGGGGCGCAGGCTCAGGGATATCAGGGTTCTGTCCCTGAGCCTCTGGCTGGAGTCCTTGGAGTTCCTGCAGGGAGGCCCCACCCAGTGAAGAAGGACGGGTCAGAATCAGGCCCGAAGATGCGCTCTGGCCACAGTCTGCCACAGCTTATGTGTTGGGCTGTGGGGGACACCTATTCGGACAAAGCTATCCAGCTTTCCTGGCTCCAACAGGGCGAAAGTGCAGCCTGGAGCTATAGAGATGGATGCAGCCCTCCCCACGCCCGGGGACCTTTTGTGTTAGGCAGTTATGAGTCTCAGTGCTGGCTGCTGCCCCTCTGCCAAGAAGCTCAAAGGGCTCAGACAGCAAGCAGCAGCAGCTGTGGTGCTGGTCGCCCCTCCACCAGGAAACTGGGCAGGCTTAAGCGAAATCTAGCAGAGAGGCTGTTGAGAATCTGTGCAGCTCTAGGGTTGGGACCCTAGGCCCAGGTGGCGTGGGTACGCGAGTGGGCCCTTCCAATCCGTGGGTTGCAGAGTTCCAGGTAAAAAGCAGTTTCCCTGGCTGAATAGCATGCTCACTCACCTCCCTTGGCTGGAGGGTGGGGACTCCCCTGCCCAGTGTGGCTCTCAGGTGGACCATTGTACCACACTGCTCTTCCTTCCTCTCCATGGATTATACCCCACGACCTTGTCAGTTCTGATGAGAGAACCTGAATACCTTGGTTGCTGGTGCAGGATTCACATGCTAATTATGGTTCTTTTCGATGAGAGCCTGAGATCACCACTGTTTCTAGTTGGCCATCTTGGCCCTGCATCCACCAAAACAACCTTGATAAAGAAATTTGGTGTTCAAGAATCAAACCTTCACATAGGTGCTTTCCACAACTGTTGCTTTAACTAAATGTGAATCAAAACTTTTAAAATAACAATACAATAAAATTCGTGAAATTTTAATAATAACAGTATAACTATTTATATAGCATTTACTTTATGTTAGGTATTATAGGTAATTAGAGTTTATTTAAAATGTATGGGGGAATGTCTATAGTTAATTTACAAAGCCTCTACTATTTTTTTTATTAGAGACTTGACCAGCTGCAGATTTTGGTATTTGTGGGGTAGAGTTGCAGGTCCAGGAATCAATCTCCTGTAGATACCAATCTCCTTGGATAAATCTCCTGTCACTGTCTCCCATCAACCCCATATGGAACCTTCTAGTTGCAGGAAAACAAGCTCAGGGCTCCCACTGATTCTATATTATGGTGAGTTGCATAATTATTTAATTATATATTACAATGTAATGATAATGAAATAAAATAAAATGTGCAATAAATGTAATGCACTTGAATCATCTAAAAACCACCACTCCCTCCGGCCCAGTGTGTGGAAAAAACGTCTTCCATGAAACAAGTTCCTGGTGCCAAAAAGATTGAGGACTACTCTTTAGGCTCTGAAGCTCTTATGAAACTTTCAGATCATTCAATTCACTCTTGGAGAATGAACACATATACTTTGTTACTTTTCCTGTGCTACTTAAGGGGAGAGAAAGTTGTTATTCCTTTCAGTTTAAGGGTGTTTTTATTACTGGGTGCTGGTTGACACCTTCAATTTCATTAAGGCAATTAAACCACGGACATGGATGAAAGAAAATGAGGAAAAAGTGAGGTCAGAGCTTTCTTTGTTTTTTTTCTTCCTGTTACTTTTTTTTTCAATAAACAAGTCTAACCAAGCATTAAAAGAGAAATTTCTAATTTCTTAAACACTTTTTCAAATCTTGGAAAATTCTATAAACATCATGTCAGTAACTTTCAATTTCTTTAAACTGAATTCCACACAAATTACAGTCATCTGCATAATAAGTACTTAAGAATACAGTATCTTTGAAGTCTGTCAAGTTGATCTTTAAAAACCTTTGTTACTCATTTTAGACCCTGCCATTACTGTCCATCAACTAACCTTTTTGTCTTCCTTTTACTTACCTTGTATTACAAAACTTACCCAAATTGAGGTGAAAGTGTGACATTTAAATGGTAAATAATTAAAAAGTAAGTTGCCAACTTAGCAGCAGCAGCACATAAATTTGTCACGATTTTACGAACAAATCAATTGTTTCTTTAACAAAATATAATAATCAACAGCTGTTACAATCAGAGACAAGGTGTTCTATTAAAAGTAAATTCCACAGAAAAGCAATTGTGCCTTCTCTAGCCGACAAAAAAGACAATACTCTGACAAAGCACATTACGCAGCAGTGATGTCAACAAAAAGCTTTTAGAATAAAAAATATGGGAGATAACAGTTTATAAGCTCATAAGCTTGTGTGATCTTTCTGCAATATTAATTGGATAGATTTATGAGCAGTCCCTATAATCTACTAATGATTCATTGAAAAAGCATGTTTTCAGGCAGCTGTACATATACATAGAAACTTCAACCATAAAGTCATGCAAATGTTGACTCACACACTGTATTTTCAAGAAGCTTTTAAAATCAGACTTTCAACCCTTTCTTTCAGTAATACAAGTGGAACTCATGTTTGCTTTGTAACTGACATAAAGAGGGAAAAGCACTTTTCTGAATGTCTCTGGAGCTATTTATCAGTGTATCCCCTAATATCTAGATGTGTGGGGTCAAATAGTTGATTAATACTATCATTTTATTTCTCAGATCATTTGTTCTTCCTATGTTTTATTTCTATATTTTCCTTACCACAAGAAAAGCTTTTCAGGGCCATTATAATTTCAGTTTTCTGTACCAGTAAACAACAAAACTCAATGTAAGTCCACTGACAAAAAAAAAAAAAAAAAAAAAACCTAATAATAATCATTGACTAATCTTGACCTTTTATACAGTAAAGAAGATTTGAAGATTACGATTTTAATTCTATGGGTCCTATTCTTCATCCTTTATTAGATGAAAAGTTGTAAAAGCTGAAGAATATTAAGCATTTCATATAGAAAATTACAGTTCTTAAAATATATTTGAAATGTAAAAAATTCTAATTTAGCTATATGTATTTCAGAGTACTAAATATATCAGACTCTGACTCAATCTTTTTTCTTAAATATGTATTTCAAATTTTCAATTTTGTTAGAATTTACAGGCTTCATGCTCATATCCATAAATTTCTAATTTACTCAAAACTTCAGAAGAAAGGGCAAATATGTTTTTGAGAGTAAAGAACAAATCTTAACTCACATGCATAATCAAGTTCAACTTTCCTCTTTAAAGAGTAGCTGTTTCTTCTCTGGCAATATAAGCTCAGTATTACATTGATGATATATTTGTTCTTCATAATATTTCAATTCAAATAAGGAAATTCAAAGTCAGAAATGTCAAATACTCAGATAAGAGCAAATACAAGAACTTCAATCCACCAAGTCTGTGTAACTGAATTCAGTTATAATAATTTTCTTGAAATTATGCACTTTCTATATGAAGTGGTGTGTATCTACCTAAGATGGCTTTCGTCCTATTATTCATCATTTATGCAAAATGTATTTTTAGGTACTTGTCAGGTGAAAGATATATGACAGCTACTAGAGGTCCAAAGATGTAAAGATACAGTCCTTGTTCCAAGAAAATCATAAGGGAAACCGATAAGCAGATTTTACAATTGTTATATCATGGGTCAAATGCTATGATAAATCTAAGTATGGAATAGTGGAATATTGCATAACATACCATGAACTCACAGTGCTATTTGGATCTTAGGTTGGAAATTTTGCATTATAAAGGTAGCATCAATAACAAAAATTAGTATCATTAAGGAATTATTCTAAGTCAATTATTACTCACTTGCAAACAAAGAAATCCTTATTTTGTACCACAGTCCCTGGACTTTTCTGATATTACATTGTTCTAAAAGTATTTCTGCTATAAACCTATTAACTTTTTGTCTAGCACATTAAGTTAATTTCAACTTTCATCCAGCTTTCCTGCATCAAACACAGAACAGGATGTTTTCAGAGATTTTCAAGATGTTTATAAACAATGTATTAGCTCAGCACTGTATAAAAAGAAAACAGGAAGTACTAAATCCATGGCATTTTAAATATATACACTTCCTATTTACTTTGCTTGCCCTTTTGAAAGTTTCAGCTTAAATTTAATGGCTTATGGGATGGAGGCTAGGATACTTGTATACTCTAGGGCTATGGTACATAATTTTGCCATATGTGTTGACAAGCAGAAGTGAGGTTCATGAGGGACTAGCTTAGGCTTTACTGTTTTATCTTTGAAATGAATGTGCACAGAATTTGTAAAGGATTGTTCAGATATTTGGAAATTATTTCAGGTTTTTAGGCTAACTCACACATTCATAAATTTATTTTTGTAGTGAACTGCTATTTCCTTTGACATAATATAATCAATATGTATGCTCAGGTAAGGCACAGCAAATTTATGAGGTAATATTAATTAGTAACTAGTAATAAGTAACGACCTCTAGTTACTTTGTAACTGCGAGGCTTCTATTCCTCAATTACTTGTCTTCACTAAAATGAGAACCCCCAAATCTTAACAATATACAAATTTTTTTACATGCTATTTTTTGCATAATATATAAATATACACACGTACTCTTGTTACATTTTAAAAAATGTGTTCCAAAGTTCAGATTGATTCTCAAAATGAGTCATAACAATAACATAGTAAAAAAGACAAGCATTTATTTTAAAACTACTTTAGTAATTATTGGCCAAAGATCAGGAATAATCCTTTTTATCAGGTTTTAATTTATGAGGATCTGCTACTAAGTTATGAGATGACGTACGTATAATTTCTAGAGGCAGAAATCAATCATAAGGGATTTAAAAACAAATAATTAAACATTATTTAAACTGATTTAGCAACCTTTTGTTAGGGATTTTCTCTTTTGTTTCAAATATCAAAGCAGTATACATTCTACATTTTTAACACAGGTCAATAGTTATATAAAAAATATCATATACTTTAAAATAAAACACAAACAGCTTACTCATCTTACGATTGGAAATGTCATTCAATTGTGCATTCCTTACTGAGAGCCAAAGTTCTATTTATCGGTTAAAATAATTTAACTTCGGAGATGCAAGATGGGTTCCATAATGAAGATAAATCATATGATCATATATTAATTTTCATCAAAGTTCAATACCTACTCTTCATAGAAACTCTCAGACAACTCAGAATCGCTTCTTATTTTCTTGAAAATAATGAAGAAATCTACAAAACACCTATATTTATCATAATATGTAGTGGTAAAAAACTGAATACTGTTCTCCTAACTTCAGTAACATGGCAAGAATCTTTACTTTTCCCCTCATATTCAGTATAGTACTAGAAGTCCTAACAAATGCAAGAGCAAGGGGTGGTGGGGGGAAAGAAAGCATACAGATTGGAAAGCAATCATTGAAAATTTTTTCCTACTTATAGAATACATAGTGAAAGAAACTTATCGGGAGAACCCGCTCCAATGTTTAACATGGGTTCATCTATTTCCTAAGTTTCTGAGAAATAAAGGGAAAGAGCACAAGATAGAGAAATTTAAAGCTGGGTGTCCGGGAAAGACATCATATGTCGGCAGGATCCATGATGTTCCCTGCACGGTAAAGCCAGCAAGTTTTTATTAGTGATTTTCAAAAGGGGAGGGAGTTCACGAATAGGGTATGGGTCACAGAGATCGCATACTTCACAAGGTAATAAAATATCACAAAGCAAATGGAGGCAGGACGAGATCACAGGACCACCAGATGAGGTGAAATTAAAATTGCTAATGAAGTTTCGGGCACCCATTGTTGTTGATAACATCTTATCAGGAAAGAGGGTTTGAGAGCAGACAACCTGTCTGACCAAAATTTATTAGGTGGGAATTTTCCTCCTCCTAATAAGCCTGGGAGCGCTACAAGAGACTGGGGCTTATTTCATCCCATCGGCTTCAACCATAAAAGATGGGGTGCCTTAAAAAGGAACCATCTATAAGCCTACCTTCAGGGCACATTCTCTTTCTCAGGAATGTTCCTTGCTGAGAAAAAGAATTCAGGGATATTTCTCCTATTTGCTTATGAAAGAGGAGAAATATAGCTCTGTTCTGTCCAGCTCACAGGCGGCGAGTTCAAAGTTACCTCTCTTGTTCCCTGAATATCGCTGTTATCCTGTTCTTTTATTAAGATGCCCAGATTTCATATTGTTCAAACACACATGCTCTACAAACAATTTGTGCAGTTGACACAATCACAGAGTCCTGAGGCGACATTCATTCTCCTCAGTTTATGAAGAAGATGATGGGATTAAGAGATTAAAGACGGTCATAGGAAAGCACAAGGGTATTGACTGGGGAAGTGATAAGTGTCCATGAAATCTTCACAATTTATGTTCAGAGATTACAGTAAAGAGAGGCGTATGGAATTACAAATGTATTAATTTGGAGAACTAATAAATGTCCATGAAATCGTCACAATTTATGTTCTTCTGTATTGGCTTCAGCCGGTCCCTCCCTTCAGGGTCCCTGATTTCCAGGAACAGAAACTAAACTGAAAAGTCCTTTAAATAATATGTGATCCAACAAGGTCTCAGGATAAGACATCAGCATACAAATAGTTTATTGTATTTCTTTATATAAGCAATGCAGTATTTTTAATGAAATTTTTAAAATACCGTTTACAATGACTTAAAAAACTTGACATACTTAGGTATAGATCAAGGAAGGTATGTGCAGGATTTTTTTATGGAAAGCAATAAAATCTTAACAAAAATAATTCACAACATTAATAAATAAGCATATTATGCTCAAAAACATACCATGTTTTTGAAGAGCACATATGAGAAAATCTTCATGACCTAGGGCTAGCAAAAATTGTTCTTAGATGTGACAAAACACAAAACACATACAAACACACACAGACACACACACACACACAAAATCTACCAGACAAAAAGTTGATGAAATAAAATTTATTGATACTAAAATTTTACTTTGAGAGAATCTCTATGATTATGGTAAGGACATATGGCATAAGATGTAGACTTGAGGTAAACACTTGTAAATTGAAAATACAGTTCTAAAATGGTCAAGAAAATTGACAAGATTATTGACTAAAGAAGATTTCGATATGGTAAATAAGCCCTTTGAAAGATGTTTGAATTAATTAGTGATTAGGAAAACTAAAGTTAAATCATAGTGAGGTATTAGTATGTATCTATTAAAATAATTAATTTTTAAAAACTACTTAAGAAATTCTGGAATTGTTGCAGAATAACGTTATCTCTTGAATTCTGCTGATAGAAAAGTAAAATGGAGCACTGACCCTGGAAAATCATTTTTACATACATTTTAAAATTAAAATCAATTTTTGAAAAAGAAATTTAATTCTTGGGCATTTATCCTACAGGAAAGAAAATATATTCATGTAAAAAGTTGTATTGTGATGTTCAAAGCAGTATCATGTGTAATAGTCCCAACCTGGTGAAAAACTGAAATATATTTTATGAGAAAATGGATAAGAAAATTGTATATAGTACACCAGATTAGAATATTAAAAACCAACAAATACTTTGAGAAAAACAATAAAAATCTCTTAAACTTATTTTCTAATTTTTATAGGTATAAACTATGTATTTAGATCTGTGATCTATGTAGATATAACTTTTTTTTCTCTCTTTTTTTTTTTTTTTTTGAGACGGAGTCTCGCTCTGTAGCCCAGGCTGGAGTGTAGTGGTGCCATCTGGGCTCACTGCAAGCTCCACCTCCCAAGTTCACACCATTCTCCTGCCTCAGCCTCCCAAGTAGCTGGGACTACAGGTGCCTGCCACCACGACCAGCTAATTTTTTTGTAATTTTTAAGTAGGGATAGGGTTTTACTGTGTTAGCGAGGATGGTCTCAATCTCCTGACCTCATGATACACCCGCCTCAGCCTCCCTAACTGCTGGGATTACAGGAATGAGCCACCACGCCCAGCCTATAATTTTGTTATAAGGTGTCAAGTTTGAGTAATATTGTTGTGTTTGTTTTTGTTTTTCCATACAGATGTCTAGTTATCCAATATCATTTGTTGAAGTCTCCTTTCTTCATTGAACTGCCTTGGCACCTTTGTTGAAAATCAATGAATTGTACATATGTGTGTTGATCTTATAACTCTATTCCATACTATATGGGTCTCTTTGTCTATTTTTTTCACTAATGCTATGATGTCTTGATTATTGCTACTCTTAGGAAATCATACAAACAGGTAACTATTCCAACTTTGTTCTTTTTCAAAACTATTTTGACTACTCTAAATTCTCTGCTTTTAAGTACACATTTTAGACTTATTTGTTCACTGTTGATAATTAGAAATACAATTGAAATTTGTATATTGAGCTTGTATCTGAAAACATTGCTGAACTCTCATCATTTCCTGGAGGTTTTGTGTAGAGTCCATGGAATTTTTACATGAACAATCAAATTGTATTTGATTAGATACATTTTAAAATTCCCTTTCCAGTTCATAAATAACTTTTTCATCCTGTGTTTTAATAGGTTAGACTTCCAGTATCACCTCAATGATACTGGTAAAAGTGGATCTCATTACCTTGCGCTAATCTTTCAATGAAACTGTTCAATCTTTCACTATTTAATATGATGTGACCTGTAGGTTTTTTGCATATTTGCATTAGGGTAAATAGTTTAGGGAACTTATCTCCTACTCATAATTTACTGAGAGTTGTTATCATGATCAGATGTTGGCCAAAGTCTTATCTACATCTATTGAGGTGATCATAGTGCTATTCTTCAACTTTCTGTTAATATAGTGAATTATCATAAATATTGTAAATAATAAATTAGCCTTTAATTATCTATATAAACCCTATCCATGTTTTATCATATGTATACACATTTTCCACACCTGAATTTATGTAAAAATTCAAATCTACAAAATTATTAGAAATACAGGTTGGATTTTCCTTATCCATAATGCTGGAGAGTCAAAGTGTTTCAGATTTCTTTTTTTTTTTTTTTTTGAGACGGAGTCTCGCTCTGTCGCCCAGGCTGGAGTGCAGTGGCCGCATCTCAGCTCACTGGAAGCTCCGCCTCCCGGGTCTACGCCATTCTCCTGCCTCAGCCTCCCAAGTAGCTGGGACTACAGGCGCCCGCCACCTCACCCGGCTAGTTTTTTGTATTTTTTAGTAGAGACGGGGTTTCACCGTATTAGCCAGGCTGGTCTCGATCTCCTGACCTTGTGATCCGCCCGTCTCGGCCTCCCAAAGTGCTGGGATTACAGGCTTGAGCCACCGCGCCCGGCCTAGACTAGGTAATTTATAAAAAAAGAGGTTTTAATTGACTCACAGTTTCACATGATGAGGGAAGCCTCAGGAAACTTACAATCATGGCAGAAGCCACCTCTTTAGAGAGCAGCAGGAGAGAGTATGAGTGCAAGCAGGGGAAATGCTAGATGCTTATAAAACCTCAGATCTCTTAAGACTCTTTCATTATCATGAGAACAGCACAGAGAAAATGGTTCCTATGATTCAACTGCCTCCACCTGGTCCCATCCCTGACACATGGGAATTATGGGATTACAATTCAAGGTGAGATTTGGGTGGGGACACAGAGCCAAACCATATCAGATATCTTGGGAGAGGCACCCAACTCTAAACATGAAATTCATTTAAGTTTAATATACACCTGACACCCAGAGCCTGAAGATAACTTTATGCAGTAGTTTTAGTAATGTTGTGAATGAAAGAAAGTTTTGACTGCATTTTTACTGAAACACCTCACATGAGATCAGGTGTGGAATTTTTCACTTGTGGCATAATGTTGTTGCTCAAAAAGTGTTGGAATTTGCAGTATTTCAAGTTTCGAATTTTTGCATTAGAGATGCTCTACCTGTATTATATAAAATTAGCTTCAGGCTCTGTGTATAAGGTGTATATGAAACACAAGTGGATTTTGTGTTTAGGCTTAGGTCATATCCACAGGATATTTCATTACATATGTGCAAATTGTCTCAAATTTGAAAAGGTCCAAAATATGAATGATTTTTGGTCTCAAGCATTTCTGATAAAGGATGCTCTACCTGTGTTTACTTATTATCTTTTCATGTTTGCAGGCATGTTTTTCCTTTCATTACCGATATGAATTTTTTGTGTGTTGTATTTGTGTCTATGTGTGGGGTCAGTTTTGCTAGAGATTATCACTTTTTCTTTTAAAGAAGCAGGTTTTGTCTCACTGCTATTATCTTGGTGCTCTGATTTCAATTTAAATAATTTCAGCTCTTATATTTACTATTTTCTTTATTCCACTTGCTTTGGACTTAATTTATTCTTCTTTAAATATTTTCCTAAGGTGTATACTTGGATTATTGACTTGGGGTCTGTTTTCTTAAACATGCACTTATTGTTGTAAATTTCTGTTTCAGTACTGATTTACCTGCAACTCACAAATTTTGATCCGTTGCATTTGTGATTTTATTTATTTTAAAATATTTTCTAACTTTTTTGAAAACTTTGTTTTTAATTAATGTGTTATTTAAAAATGTTGTGCTTAATTTCCAAATATTTGGGGATTGCTTATATGTTTCTGTTATTAATTTTTATCTGATAAAATTAATATTTCCATTTTTAACATCAAATAAAAGGTCAACCTGGAAGTAGTGGGGATATGGAGAAATTTCCTTTTTTCTGTAAGCCAGATTCTAATAAGTAAGGAGGTTGGAATGATTCTGTTGATACTGGTGATGGTGGTAGGGATGCTATACATTTTTTGACAAAGTGGAAGTGGGTTACAAAGAAATAGCAAAGCCAAACCACTTATTTGTTAGTAACTATAACATCAGCAGCATTCACAGTACCATCAGCAAAGTCAGCATGAATTTCAGAAGTGAATACCTTAGGCAGAAATTGTGACTACTTAGTTCCAAAGAGTTTCACTGGCAAGCATTGAGAAGAATGAGCAGTCCCCCCATCAATGTGAGAATGCAACATTAGCCAAGGTCAGAAGAATAAAGTAACTGCTCCTTTCAGAGTTTTAACTTTACCAGTGTTATTTGCAGAAGAACTTGTAACAGACACTTCACGTGGAACTAACTTCTAATAAGTGAATGGGCAAAGGTTCATGCACTCATTTTTTTTTTTTTTCTTTTTTTTTTTTTTTTGAGACGGAGTCTCGCTCTGTCGCCCAGGCTGGAGTGCAGTGGCCGGATATCAGCTCACTGCAAGCTCCGCCTCCCGGGTTTACGCCATTCTCCTGCCTCAGCCTCCCGAGTAGCTGGG
This sequence comes from Macaca nemestrina, assembly GCF_043159975.1. Taxonomy (NCBI): domain Eukaryota; kingdom Metazoa; phylum Chordata; class Mammalia; order Primates; family Cercopithecidae; genus Macaca; species Macaca nemestrina. Next base: position 28,698,866 of record NC_092140.1, read on the forward strand.
ACTAGAGGCGCCCACCACCTCGCCCGGCTAGTTTTTTGTATTTTTTTAGTAGAGAGGGGGTTTCACCGTGTTAGCCAGGATGGTCTCGATCTCCTGACCTCGTGATCCGCCCGTCTCGGCCTCCCAAAGTGCTGGGATTACAGGCTTGAGCCACCGCGCCTGGCCGGTTCATGCACTCATAACTTGATGTTACGAAAAAGTAAAAGAAATACAATCACACTTCATATGGAAAGTCTGCTAAGGGTGAGAACCTACAAATGCAGTTGTGCTGCACTTTACTTGACTTGATTAACTTTTGAAAGTTTGTGCAGATGTAATCAGGTTAGGCTTGAATTAGAGTGCATTTATACTCATAACTATAACGATATCTGAATCAGTAGACCAAGAAGTGGTATGTTACATGGTAGGATCCTGGCATTTTCATAATCCTTTGTCTATTTGTACTTTTCAATGACCATGTTTTGCTCTATCATCAATATCAGTGTTGAGGCTAAAAATTCTTATGTAAATCACAAAATGAGTTTTTTTCTATAAACAAGTTTGGCTTAAACTAGATATACTAGAGACAGTCATGATAAGGAATAAAACATATATTCAAACAAAAACAAAAGAAGATTATGAGATTATTATTTCAGAGTGGTTAAAAGGCCTTATATCTAGGATAGGCTTACTTATTTTTAGAAAGTGACGATTATCCTTCTGTGATTTTCAAAGATTTTTATTTGGCCTTCTTTGACAGGGATCCCAATAATGGAATCTGATAACACTTGTGATATGTAATTTAAAAATAAGTGCCTGAATTTTTTAATGGTTGACCGGATTAATTCTGTAGGGTCAATTAGTATATATCAATAATTATTGCACATCCTAGAAAATAAGTTTTATATGGAATTTATAAATTATAACTTAACTAGCCATCAAAAAAAAAGGTAAGTGATAACAGAGTAGGTGGGTGGGAACCAGGGCAAATCTGATAAGCTCTCACACACCGTTAAACAACCTCAACAGTCATTTTAGGGGAAAGAGATCTGCACTTTCGGTTTTTGCGTTCTCATCACTCGCATCAGTAGGTCTCTTCATGAAAGAGGCCCATAAATGAATAAAACAGTCATATAATACAAGTTTCCTGCTTTATAGTCACAAATATAATAGCATGTTCATAGATAGTCTATTATGATGCACTATTTATTACTAAAAAAATTGGTTATATTTAATACATAGCACCATCTAGTGAAATTTGAGGGAAATGTATCATATTTTGAATATAATGCAGAAAAACAATGCGGCAAATGTTACAGACTAATTCTTATTCATTAAGTATAATTTTATGTTTCTCCAAGAAATTTCCCAAGGAATAAATAAAATGTCTGTCTGTATATGTGTGTGCTTATATATATAGAAATAGAGGCAGATATGGTTATAGATATAGACACCTCATAGTTTAAAAATTTTTTTATATTAATATGTGTTTATAAAATCAGTAAAATGTTCTCATACTATTAAATAATACACACTATTAAAAGCATGTATTTATTATGTATGCAAGTTTTGATATTAAGAAAGTTGTACTTCAAAAGGTTTCTTATTCAAAAACTTCTAATAAATTTTTATAGTAACATTTGTTGGATTTTTGTGAAAATAGAGATTGATGGTTCATGGAAGTTGTCAGAATAAATTTAATATTTACTTGGCAAAATATGCCCTAATAGGTTATAATATATTAAATGTTGAAAAATAAGTGGTATTAAAATGATATATATAGAATTGTGTGAACACACCTCACTCATCATGTTGATTTCTTTTCAATATAGGATAGAGTTCATCTACGTGTAGAGTTTATATTTTTGCACATATGCATATTTTACACAAAAACTTTTGAACATCATCAGTGATGAAAATACATCGTGCTCTGTGAATGAAGGCAAGAACAACCACCAAAAATGTTTTAAAACCACCCTAGGTAATAGAAGGAAAATAAGAATTGGACAAATGGTAAAATAAAAATAAGTCATTATAAAATAAAATTGTGGATTTATTTTGCATTTAATCAATGGGCTCAAGTACAATTCTAAAAAGATAAGTTCAAATACATTTTTGTAACAGTTTTGATTAGTAATTTAACAAATAAGTATTAATTATCCAGCAGGAACTATTCAACTAATGAATAAGAATAAAAGTGTGTCTGTAATGAGAATACACTGCCTGACTTTCCCATTAGACAACATGGTTGAACAGAAGCCCCAGTTACTATGCTTTAAAATCCATTTTCATGTTTTCTCCAAGGCCATGCTTTCTACTGTCTCACTGCTAGCCAATAACCGAGTATGGTATGAGTACAAAAACAGTCTTATTTTGAGGAGACAAGAGGACATTTCTGACTGCCATCTTTCACTCACAGAATCCTCAATAGCTCTGATAAACTTTTCTTAGATTGCACTGCTGTCTGGAAAGATTCCACCAACCTTCTTTTCTTATCTCCTTTACACTTAGAAATACAACCTGATGGTTCTCCAAGACCCAGGTTTCTCTCCATGTTTTCTCGTAGACGTTTTTCCTAATAAAATACTCACACATTTAATTTTATTTAATCTTTTTTTGGCATCGATTTCTCAGAAAATTCTGAAGTTGGAAGGGTCAGAAGTTTTGTTCTTAGAGTGATAGATACTTACACGGGTTTGCTTTCATTACACAAAGAGCTTTAGTTATTAGTACTATATATATGCTTATGGAATTCTTGATCCATAGGTTTGAGTCCCACACAGTGTAGCACTGGGGCAGGGGGCATAACAAGGATCCCATTTAACATTAAGTTATAATTAAGTTTAACTTAACTATAGACCAATAGGGTCACTTCAAAATTCATGTGCCCAGGGATCACCAGGCAAAAAGAGGAGTCACAGAATGTCAGGGGTAATTGACCTTGGTCAGTAAAAGGAAAAACGGTTGTCATTATGCAATGGAGAAGGGGAAAATATATATGAAACCCGGGTGATCTACTAGGGTGCTTCTTGGTCCATTGGTACTCCTTTGCCTCGTTTTAACTGTGAATGCTGCGACCCTAGGTGAAGAAGAAGGCTATGATTATTAAAGAATTAGGTCCTTCAAGAATGAAAGTTTGGCTCACACTACCATGCAAGGTTGGAAAAAGTTTGAAATGGACAATGACGGAAGGAGGGTATCAGTCAGAGCTTTTTAGATCGACTGCATCAAGAGGGTTAAGTTCAAAGCAGTAATGTTTTCCTACATTTTTCCTTAAGAAAATATGCCCCAGGTAACCATGGAACTGATCCATGAAACCATGTGGAGATCTTGATCTCTGCAGCAAGCGTGGGTGGACACTGATGGTCATGAGAATGGGAGCATGGTTGACCAAGAACCCTAGCTGCTGTACTCTGGAATGTATCAGACACATTTGCATTGAAGACAGATTTCTCATGGACTGATCAAGCCAATGATTGAAAGTGGTAAGGACACTTACCAGGCCTATTCTGGGAAGACATGGGAGTCTCCTAACAGTGTTGGCTCCAGAACTCTCATATCTCTCTGCTGAACTTTTCTTAGACTGAAAAAGCAGTATAGTATTCTTTTACACACAGTTTTATTCTCACTCCTTCCCTTGAGATCAAACTTGCATGACCATGTAATAAATAGCTCAGCATTACCAGCTTCTAGACCACTTCCTTTCAACAGACCTCTCAGGTTTGCCACTGATAAAATCCTTGATTAGTTAAAACTGACAGTGCGATGTCAAATAGCCCAAGAAGCTTGGATAGGCAAGAGGCTAGGAATTATTAATTGGACTAATTGATTCCTTTTGCCGATTGATATGGTTTGGCTGTGTCCCTACCCAAATCTCATCTTGAGATGTACCTCTCATAATCCCCAAGTGCCATAGAAGGGATCCAGTGAGACATAATTTAATCATGGGGGTGGGTTTTCTCATGCTGTTCTTGTGATAGTAAATAAGCCTCATGAGATCTGATGGTTCTATAAGGAACAGTGCTCCTGCACATGCTCTCTTGCCTACCACCATGTAAGATGTGCCTTTGCTCCTTCTTAACCTTCTGCCATGACTGTGAGTCCTCCCAAGCCATGTGGAACTGTGAGTCCCTTAGGCATCTTTTTCTTCACAAATTACCCAGTCTTGGGTATTTCTTCATAGCAGTAGGAAAATGGACTAATAGGCTGATACAGCAGATTATTACGAAAAATTTTCTTCTAATTTCAAATTAATATTCTTCTTGGTTTTAGAAAGGTTAAAATTAGAAAAAAACAAAACACAAAAAGGTATCCTATGAGGAAGAATACAGAAAATAAATCAAGTATGTTTGTTACAAGGCATAAGATAGGCCAAGCAGGGAGAAGGAAAAATTGGTTTCCTATATTTCAGCTCAAAAAAACAGCAGAAACCCAAAAATGTTTGAATTAGGAAATTATATTTAGAAGAAGCCTGTGGTCACAGAAATAAATTGCATTATGTCTGATTAGATTCTTGTAAATAATAAACCATGATATATTGGATATCAAGTTTAAAATGTCATCTGGACAGTTTCCTGATACAACCTGTACTAACATCTCTGCAAAATATTTATGTAAAAGTGGTTTATCCTCACAAAAGCCTGAATACTAAATTTAGAGATGCAATCAAATTATTTTTTCTGGGGCACAAATTATAATTTATCTGTGTGGCATTCTCTTTGGCATGTCCAATTTTGGCGAACAGGTTAAGTATACATATATAAGACAAGTTCCTACTTACTGTTCTTGGGGAATTGAAAACTATTAATTAGTATGTACATAATGTCAACTGCACAGAGACAACAGGGCCTGGATAATCTTTTTAGGTGCAGAGAAGCCTGGATTGCACAAGGTAGATGTGGATCCAGGATCCACTGCGGAAGATAAGCTGCCTGCTTTCTGCAACATGATGAACGGCTTTGGGAAAAAGGGGAAAGCAGAATGAGTGTTTCTTGTGTTAAGTTTTGCTAAACAACAAAGCTTAGTAATCACTATAATTAAGCTTCCATTGAAAAGAATGGCTTACACCTCTATTGGTCATAGTTAGAAACATGATGTCAGATATAAGACTCAGGAAATACTTAGCAAAGGAGTATAGCAATTACCCAGAACAAGGAATGACTTAGATGACAGCCTTCAGGAAATATTTATGCAAAATAGAGGCATTGTATGGTACTGTCAGAGTGTGTCCACTTGCTGGTAATGTTAGAGATTTTATTCTTTTGGCAATGATGAAAGAGTCCCTATGCCCAATCTCCATGCACAAGCTGGTGTATTTGATCTTATCGATTTGCTTTATGTCCTGAAAACCAGTTCTAATTTTTTTTAGCAACCTTTTCAATACAAACATAATCTTTTGTTTTATTTTATTTTACACAGGGTCTTGATCTGTTTCCCAGGCTGAAGAGCAGTGGTGTGATTATAGGTTATATGTTATTGTAGCTTTGAACTCCTAGGCTCAAGGAATTCTCCTGTTTTAGCCTCTGGAGTAGCTGGGACTACAGACATGTGAAATGACACCCAGCTAATTTCTCCCTTTTTTATTTTTAATTTTTTGTACAGATAGAGATCTTGCTTCATTGCCCAAGGTTGGTCTCTAACTCTGGGCTCCAAGTGACCCTCCCACCTCAACCTTCCAAAGTGCTGGAATTACAGGTGTGAGCCACTGCACCTGACTCCAAATGTAATATTTAATAGAGAGCACTACAGAATTCTAATTACAATAAAGAGAAATCATGATTCTCATTGGATTGTCTGCCACTGTCATCACTACAGAAGGTGTTGAGAACTACCCACCAATCCATTAATCTGTAACCTAATTTAGATACTTAGGGATTATGAGTGTGTATTTTGTTCTGTTCTTATTTACCATGTTGAAATAGCTCTTTTCATTAGCCAAGCACCAAACCTAGGAATGTAGATCAAAATTCACTTCCCAAAGGAAGTTTAAGTGTATGGTTTTTTGTTGTGAGACACAAAAGAAGTAAACAGTAATATTCATATCACTAGTATTTTGAATTATGTGTCTTTTTATCAGGAAAAGTATACAGAAAGTTATCTTGAATATATATATTCATATATATATATATGGGAAGATATTCTATATTAACCAAACAACCTTGGGCTAGGAAACTTTATTTCTTTATCTTTGTTTCTGCAAAATTAGACACAGTCTGTAACATAAACAAGATCACATTATTTATCGCTGATGAATTTTACACTTGCAATAAAGTTCTTTCATTAATTTCTTTCTCCTAACAAAATTCTAAGCTTGTTAAAAGTAGGCAAAATTAGCTTACTCACCAATGCCTACCTAAAATAGGCATGTGCATTTATCTTGAGGGGGAATGGAATAAAATAAGTTATATATTTTTATATATTAGAAATATAATTTAATGTATTTACATTTTTCTTCATTATAGTAAATACAGTTTGTTGATCTAAAAAATCATAAAATATTTTTAAAACAACAGCAGAAAGTATTAACTCCACTTTAATTCTAATAAGGCATCATGATGAATATTATGCTCTTTATCCTTGTTTATGTAAATCACCCCTAGAAACATCGGAATTCCAGGCCTTTGTTTCTCTACTTCCAATTACTCCCCATAATTGTCTGCACTTTTAATATACCTCTGCACAGAATTTACTTCCTCACCTCTCATGCTCCCTACATTTAAAAATTAGTATAATATACAGTGTGAAACGTACCATCCATCTTCATGAAAATCCCTAAATCATTAACTTATTATCTGAACGATCCTAGATCTTCACCAAGGACAATGCTACCTTCAAATGTTGATTACATAATAGCATTTTCTCTCCTCCCTGTGCTTGTACAAATGAGCCCAGAAGCATGGTATAGACTTTTTCTTTGTTTTTCTTTAACCTTATTCCTGATTTCAAAAGCAATTTCATTCCTCCTTATTAATGCCCCCAATTTTGAAACTAATGTTATTAATTTATATACTGTAAAATATCTGTCTTGGTTGTAAAGTCTACTAGTGGAAACTTTATCTATCTTTAGTTTTCAGCCAATAACAAAGTGCCAGACAAAATGAATAAAAATACTTCCATCAAAGATCATCACAAAATTCTGATTAGGGAAGAAAAAGGTTTCTAAAATAATTAAAAGAGAAAAACAGGGGGTGCTCTCAATGATCAAGTATCAAAATGGTAATGAAATTTTTAACAGCAGGACTGGAATCTGATTAAAATAGAAAACACATTGAAATTCTTTAGAAAAAAATATATATGTACTTAGAACTCTGTGTCTGGTCAAAGTATTAATTAAGTGTAGATTAAATAAGGAAACTCTCTAAGAACTGCTTTCCATTTAGTATGTCATGTGGCTACTGGCAGATGTTTTCAGTTAATGTAATGTACTGATTTGTGAAAAATGAAGACACTAAATACAGAAAATGGGAAATTTATAATAAAAGGGCAATAAAGATAATTATGAGGAGCAAATACATCCCTTAGATAGGTTGACAGATAACATAGATGATCCCAGTTAGATTTCAATTCCAGATAAACTATTTTTAAGTGTAAATACGTTCCAAATAATGGATGATCCATATTTATAATAAAATATTAGTCATTTATTTAAACTTCAAATTTAACTGATTTTATTTCTTTCTTTGTTAATTTATCTACTGAACCTAAATAACCTTATCCAGGAAGGACATCATCACCAAGAAATGAAACTTCTAGATGGTGTGGTGTTTAAGTATTTTTTATTTTTATTTTTTAAATTTTACTTTACGTCTTGGATACATGTGCAGAACATGCAGATTTGTTATATAGGTATACATGTGCCATGGTGGTTTGCTGCACCTATCAACCTGTCATCTAGATTTTAAGCCCCACATGCATTAGGTATTTGTCCTAATGTTCTCCCTCCTCTTACCCCCAACCCCCAGACAGACCCCAGTGTGTGATGTTCCCCTTCCTGTGTCCATGTATTCTCATCGTTTGATTCCCACTTATGAGTGAGAACATGTGGTGTTTGGTTTTCTATTCCTGAGTTAGTTTGCTGAGAATGATGGCTTTCTAGCTTCATCCGTGTCCAATGAGTTCACACAAAGGACATGAACTCATTCTTTTGTATGACTGTATAGTATTCTATGGTGTATATTTGCCACATTTTCTTTATCCAGTCTATCACTGATGGGCATTTGGGATAGTTCCAAGTCTTTGCTGTTGTAAATAGCACTGCAGTAAACATATGCGTGAATGTGTCTTTATAGTAGAATAATTTATAATCCTGTGGGTACATAGCCAGTAATGAAATTGCTGAGTCAAATGGTATTTCTGGTTCTAGATCCCTGAGGAATTGCCACACTGTGTTCCACAATGGTTGAACTAATTTACACTCCCATTGATAGAGTGCAATCATTCTTACGGCCGAGTGCAGTGGCTTACGCCTGTAATCCCAGCACTTTGGGAGGCCGAGGTGATGCATCAACTGAGGTTGGGAGTTTCAGACCAGCCTGCCCAACATGGAGAAGCCCCATCTCTATTAAAAATACAAAAATCAGTTGTACGTAGTGGCACACATCTGTAATCCCAACTACTCGGGAGACTGAGGCAGGAGAAACGCCTGAACCTGGGAGTCAGTGGTTGCAGTAAGCCAATCTCTCCACTACACTCCAGCCTGGGTGACAGAACAAAACTCTCTCTCAAAAAAAAAAAAAAAAAAAAGGGTTCCTATTTCTCCACTGCCTCACTAGCATCTGTTGTTTCCTGACTTGTTAATAATTGCCATTCTAACTGGAGTGTGAGGGTATCTCATTGTGGTTTTGATTTGCATTTCATTAATGATCAGTGATGATGATTTTTTTTTTCAAATGTTTTTTGGCCACATGTCTTCTTTTGAGAAGTGTCTGTTCATTTTTAATGTATTGAAATTATTTTGGAAATGTAAGGAAGAGAATAATCTGTTACCTAATAAATTCAGCAAATTTTTAAAAATGAATTATTAAATTTGGAAAAACATGTAAATAAATCAAAAAATGAAATGTAACTATAAATGACTAATTATGTCAGTTAATGTGTAGTCATAAATGTACAAATAAATCAATTCAACGAAGTGATAGGGAAAAGAGGTGTATAATCCAGGGCATATAATTAATGTGTTTGTTTTCCATACTAAAAAGTATTGAAAGGATAAACCATCATCTTCTATGGTATTGAATACATTGATTTCTTTCATTTTTGGGAAATTATAAATAAAGTTGCCCCATACATTTTTGTGCAATTTTTAATGGACATAAGAGTTTGCTTAATTTATTTTGGTAAATACCACGGAGCATGACTGATGGCTTGTATGGTAAGAATATATTTTGCTTTGTAAGAAACTGTCAAACTATCTTACAAAATGGCTGTTCTATTTTGCAATCCCACTGATAATGAATGAGCATTTCTCTTGCTCTACATCCTTGCCAACATTTAATGTTGGGTGTTTATGAAATATAAATTGTGAAACTTCTAGATGGTGGGATGTTAAAGCATTTTCAAATGTGCTGAAATTATTTCAGAAATTTAAGGAAGAAATTAAGATATTAGGAATCTTTAATTGCCATAACAGCATCTTCATAATGTGGTAAATCATTTAGCAAGGTGGCAACAAAGAGACTTTTTCACACATATAAACCATTTAATCTACCAAATCTAAAAAGTAAAATGAAATAATTCTAGAAAGTAATGGTTACAAAATAAACATCAGGAGAATAAAAATGATCGTTTATGCTAACTTTTTATTGTAAGGTTAACTACTGCTCAACTAGTGAAACATATCTGTGATAATTTTTTCTTGAATTGGATTTTTATTCTTTATTTTACTTTCACTTTGTTTTTTGTTCTCTGGTTGTGGAATTTAACTTTGTATTATTTCTAATTCTGTTTGCAATTTGACTCAGAAAATAACGATGTGTGTGTGTGTGAGCGAGTGCACACACACACATACAGACATATTCATCCGCATTAGTGGTTTTGCTATTTATAGCACTAATAGATTATCTAAATGTTTTGTTGCTGTTTGGTTTTGTTTTGTTTTTTACAGATCCTCGCTCTGTCATGTAGGTTGGAGTGCAGTGGTGCCATCTCACTGCAACCTTCACCTCCTGGGTTTAAGCAAATCTCCTACCTCAGCCTCCCAAGTAGCTGAAATTACAAGCATGCACCACCATAGCTAGGATTACAAGTATGCACCACCACAACCGGCTAACTTTTGTACATTTTTTTAGTAGAGACAGGGTGTATTAGTCAGGGTTCTCTACAGGGATAGAACTAATAGGATCTTTCTTTCTCTCTCTCTTTCTCACTCTCTCTCTCTATATATACATATACATACATATATATATACACATATAGGTATATGTATATATAAAGGGGAGTTCATTAAGGAGTATTAAACTCACACAATCACAAGTTCCCACAATACACCATCTGCAAGCTAAGGAGCAAGGAAGCCAGTCTGAGTCCCAAAGCTGAAGAGCTTGAAGCCTGATGTTCGATGGCAGGAAGGATCCAGCATAGGAGAAAGATGTAGGCTGGGATACTAAGCCAGTCTAATCTCTCCACATTCTTCTGCCTGCTTTTGTGCTAGCAGCTGATTATATGGTGCCCACCCAGATTAAGGGTGGGTCTGCCTTTCCCAGCCCACTGACTCAAATATTAATTTCCTTTGGCAACACTCTCACAGACATACCCAGGTCTTCTACACAGATCAAATAGGAGAGTTGCGCAGAGATATGGTGGGAATCACCACTCCTGCATCTTTCAAGTCCTTGATGGTGGCACTAATCTCCATAATTCCTCCAGAAATGTGATATTATTTTCATTTACTATTGTTCTAGGTAGAGGCAGCGTTAATGGCTTCCACTTGGCTTTTCCCGCCATACTAGTCCTTGCCCTCCCAGTCAGGGAGCCAATGTGGAGGAATGCCACTGCTAAGTATGTCCATGCCAATTATGCATTCTGGCTCTGGGAAAATAACCACAAGATGAGTCTGGGGACTCACTGGACCCACTCTAAGTCGGATCGGAGCTAAAACTCCATTAATTACCTGACCTCCATAATCCCCGAGTTTAACTGGAGGACCACAATGATGTTTTGGGTCCCCTGGAATCAACATCAGCTCAGAGCCAGTGCCCAGTAGTCTCCAAAATGTCTGATCATTTCCCTTTCCCCAGTGCACAGTTACCTTGGTAAAAGGCTGGAGGCCTCCTTGGGGAAGATTGGGAGAAATATTAACAGCAAAAATTGTAAGTAGTGTAGTGGGGTTCTTCAAGGGGAACCAGCCTCCCCTTCATTCAAGAGATTCTGGGTCTGTAAACAGGCTCAAGTCGGAAAATTGATTGAAGGGCCGTGATTATCTGTTTTTATAATTCAAATTAGTCTTTTGTCCCTTTGACTTGGAAGTGTTCTGCCTATATAAATTAAGTATGAATGTAGTAGGCTTCATATCAATTTCATTTCTAGAGACACCATGATTATCTAGCCAATGCCAGAGCTCTATATGAGTTAGACACTTCTGATTGCTACTTTGCCTCTGCTGTCCATTACAGTGGCTATGCCAACCTTGTCTTTGATAGTTGAGTGCTGCCACTTGGCCCCTGCCATCTCAGTACCCAATTATTCCCATTGTATTTAAATTTTGTAGTTAAGTGACTGTGGTTCCCACTGTTAGATCTGACATACAGAGAAGAGCAATTACAGGGCTCTTCAAAGATGCAGGTGCTACCCTCACAAATCTATTTTGCAAAGCCTTGGTCAAGGGTGTATTTTCTGGACACTTCGAGCTGGTATGAGTCAGTCTAAAGTGACTAATCCACTCCACCATCCCAATCTCCCTAAGCCTTTGGATCCCTTCCTCTACATTAAACCAAGGGAGATTAGGCATTTCCAACTCACTGACAGTGGGCCATCTTCTAATCCATGTTTCAACTAACAAAGCAAATAAACTATTAGAACCTTTTTTAACTCTCCAAGCTGCAAAATCAACTGTTTCTTCCAGCAAAAAAAAAAAAAAAAAAAAAAAAAAAACCCAAAAAACCCAAAGGTACATCAGAGTTTATAAGCTCAGTGTCCCCAGCTTCATCAGAGTCCTCCCACATGTACCCATTCCAAGTTGCAGGGTCCCATTCTTTTCTGATCAGTGCCCTCATTTTAACAAGAGATTCCTGGTGAGACTGTGCATGTACCTTTCATTACAGGTCAGTCACTGGCATGAGAGATTGTTTGTTTTTCTATAATTTCAACTCTTTCTCTACAGGAAATAAGACTCTCACTCAGGGCAGTCTTAGCAGATTTGAGGCTCAGTACCTGCTTCTGAAGCCAGGAGTTAGAATGCCTGAGTTCTTCATTTTCCTTCATCACTTTGTCCAGTAAACTTAGGAGCAACCAACTAACTTCATAATGCTCCTTGGTTCTCCACATATGGTCAAAGGTACTATGTGTAGAGTTACTAAACTCCTTGCCTCTCATGAGTGGTGAATCAGGAGTGTCAGATGCACTTATTTTGCCTAACTCTCTAACAGTTCATGCTAAGGACTATCAGTGTTCTCCAGACTACTAGAAGTAGAGTCCTTAGCATTTTGTGGTCTGATCATATTAAGCAGTCAACTCCATAGATTCCAAAACCAATAAAAGAACTCCATTCTTAATATTCTGTTTCTCTAGAACCACTCCTGGTACCAAAATCTGTATTTGTCAGGGTTCTCGAGAGGGACAGAACTAATTGGATCTGTATATATAAATAAATGGGAGTTCATTAAGGAGTATTAAATTCACATGATAACGAGGTCCCACATTAGGCCGTTTGTAAGCTGAGGAGCAAGGAAACCAGTCTGGGTCCCAAAGTTGAAGAGCCTGAAGACCGATGTTTGAGGGCAGGAAGCATCCAGCATGGGAGAAAGATGTAGGCTGCGAGGCTAAGCCAGTGTAATCTCTCCACCTTCTTCTGCCTGCTTTTGTGCTGGCAACTGATTAGATGGTGCCTGCCCAGATTAAGGGTGGGTCTGCCTTTCCCAGCCCACTGACTCAAATGTTAATCTCCTTTGGCAACACCCTCACAGACACACCCAGGATCAATACTTTGTATCCTTCAATCCAATCAAGTTGACACTCAGTATTAACCATCACATAGGGTTTCACCATGTTGGCCAGGCTGGTCTGGAAATCCTGACCTCAAGTGATCCACTCACCTTGATATCCCAAGGTTCTGAGATGACAGGCATGAGTTCCCATGTCTGGCCAGATTATCTAAATTTTCGGTATTAACATGAGGGATGTGGTATTCAATTTAGGATTTCTGTACTATATTGGACTCATAGATAAAATGACCAAGAAATACATGTTTGTAGTTAAAAAATGAAATAATTCAGCTCTTAATCTTTTGGGTTTTCTTCATGAGAACTGTAATCTAGAATAAATCACTTAACTTCTTTTCAGTAACCATGTATGAAATGAAAATTAAAAACATATTTGTACAAACAATGGGATTGTAATGCAAAAATGGAATAGCATACTCTATTATGCTTTGAAAATAAGACGTATCATTGCATGTTTACATTTATTTTAAATTATGCTTTTTAAAAAATGCAACCCTATGGATATGTCATCTATTAATATATTAATATTATACGTCATGCTCAGCAACTTGAAATATATCATGTGATATATTTTATTATGTGAAGATTATGTTTGAAGATACATTGTTAATAGGCATAAACCATTTTACTAACTTCTCTTTTTTGAAAAATAAAGATACTCATCAAATACATAACTGGCCATGCTGGCTTATGCCTGCAATCCCAGTTACTCGGAAGGCTGAGACTAGATAATCACTTGAACCTGGGAGAGGGAGGTTGGAGAGAGCTGAGACTGTGCCATTGCACTCCAACCTGGGCGACAGACTTAGACTCCGTATCAAACAAAACAAAATAAAACAAAAAACAAGAACATAACAAAGTAAATATAAATCTTAAATAACTTAGAGATCTTGCTCTGCTGAAAAAAGACACATACTTCAACCAGAACCAAAATAATTTTTATGTATTACTGGTAAATGGTATAGTACCCATGGGGCACTGACTTTAAAATAAATGTCATAACAGAGTATTTTTGTTATTCCTTTCATGAATTGGATAAAATAATGAAAGATAGAAGCATACCATTAAACTTTTATCAAGGGTCTGCTGAAAATTGTAAAGTAGTCCAGGATATCAGTAGTGTGTAAACATATCTATTCTCACAAGGGTTGTCCTCTGTCCATTTTCAAAGACTTTCAAGTCAGATAAAATAGTGGATATTATTTTAAGATTAAATAAAAGAGTAAATCAATGAACAACAATGAAGGCAGAGGCTGGAAGAATGTGATTTGAGGCTAAATCATTTAAATACATGAATTAAAAATTGTATCTGGAATACTATATGTTATATATAGTATACATGCTATGTTTAATAAACCTTGAGATGTTTATATTATTCTATTTTATAATTGAGGGACTACAGTTTTAAGGAGTTCACATTTTCTATTCATATTCTTTTTTTTTTTTTTTTTTTTTGAGATGGAGTCTTGCTCTGTCGCCCAGGTTGGAGTGCAGTGGCCGGATCTCAGCTCACTGCAAGCTCCGCCTCCTGGGTTCAGGCCATTCTCCTGCCTCAGCCTCCCCAGTAGCTGGGACTACAGGCGCCCGCCACCTCGCCCGGCTAATTTTTTTGTAGTTTTTAGTAGAGACGGGGTTTCACCTTGTTAGCCAGGATGGTCTCGATCTCCTGACCTCGTGATCCGCCCGTCTCGGCCTCCCAAAGTGCTGGGATTACAGGCTTGAGCCACCGCGCCCGGCTCTATTCATATTCTAACATATCTGCAGTCTAAACTGTAATTCTCATTGCTTTAGAATTGTGGTTTTGCATTCCAGAATTAAAATATTCCTAATGGCTGTATCATCCATTTCATTGTGGGTAAATCAAGCTCACTAATAGAGATGAAACTTGAACTGTTTTACAAAATTAACCGTTAAAAATGTACTTGTTATGTGTGTTCTTTGTTAGTTTTATTTTTCTCTCTTTCTTTTGGCTTCACATAGATAAATATGATATTGGATAGGTAGGGTGAGTGGTAAGTCGGAGGAGTCAGGGAAATGCTGGGCTGTCCACTAGTAAATTACTATCATAATGAAGGCTGATATTTCTTTCTGGGCTTGTCTGATAGATGACAAGCAACTATATTCTAAAATTGGCTTTGTCAATTCATCCTAACCTAAAAACAAAACATTTTCTGCAGTATCTAGGTCTGTACATTTTCATATAGTGTAGCAACTGAAAAATTCCAGTTGTTGGACGATTTTTGATGACTAGGTTATTCTTCATTTCAGCTATTTAGGTCTGCTTAAAGTAACAAGGAATAGAATAAAAAACATGGGGAGATTGTTAGTTTACATTTTCATCTGAACAATTATCAAATGTGAATACTTCAATAACATTTACCTGTAGCAAAAATAATGACCTGTATCTGTTAAGTATTTGGGTTCATCAAAATAACTTATTTATATGTAGACAGGAAAGACCAATGCTTATTTAATGTGACTTGAAGGATTCTAAGAATGAACCTCTGTGAAAATATTGCTCAATTTCCTCTGACACATAAGCAAAAGTTTGATTTTTAGTAGAAATCAGAATATATTTTTATATTTATTTTAACCACATTTTCTAATAATCTTCTTTTAAAATATAACTGTCTTCTAGTGAAGTAGCATATTAACTTCATGACAATTAAAATGATCACACAGGTGCCCATTATTTATTAAGATAATATAATTTTGTCATACATGTATTATGAGTAATCATGTAGCTTAAATGTTTGTTGACCAGCTCCCGAGATCTTGAGGAGGGCTAGAGAACTGGGCTTGGACACTTCCTAGCCAAAAAAAGTGACCACAGTCAAGTACAGGAGTGTTGAGTGAAGATCTTGCTGCTCCTGTCAACAGGCATAGACACTGTGGATTACCTTCACCATGCTCTTGACCCACAGTTCTTCTAGGGTTACTCTTGCCACCATTATTCTATGAACTGGAGATGGATCCTACTGATTCCCCACCATAAATAAAGGCATGGCCATTTATTTTATTTGATTTCAATGTCTGAGACAGGTGCATGAGATTAGTGGATTCTAGTTTCCAAGCAAACACACTAACAGCAAGAGAGAATTGGGAAGCAAGAATCCAAAAATTTCAAATTCTGTTGTTGGAAGTAGACATTTTGTTATAGTGGAAAAACTGCATGTTATATTAATTTAATGAGAAGCAAAAAAATAATAGTAAGATGGTTTCAACATCACCAACTTTGTGCAATATTAGTATAATTATTTGTTCTTTTATTTATACTTCTAAAATCATGCATTTTTTCTAACATAATGTAATTTTATTTTGTACAATCAAATACATGTTAATCTTCCAATCAAAAGGGTTAAAGCAAATTACTATGAATTACCGAAACCAATGTAAGACCATGATCATCCAGTCATGTCTATTCAAATCTTGCTTTTGTTAAAATGTTATCTTGATATTATCAACAACATGCACCCTTTATTGAATAAAAAAGAAAATGAAGTGTACAGAAGAGGGAAAGTATTTGCTTAATCTAACCACACATATGACAGAGCAAGAAAGGAAATACGGGTTAATGCTTGTAAGTCTTCATTTTTTAATTGTCAATAGATCATGGTTGGTTTTTATTACTGCTTTTGTTTGCTAATCACACCACAAGTCCTGTACCACAGCCAACAACTCAGCTGTTAAGTTTTTGCCCTGTGAGGTAATGTATCTATCTATAGATATTCATTGATTTTTATCAGCTTTATTGACACATAATTAACAAATATAGATTGTATATATTAAAGATGTACAACTGATGTTTTGATATATTTATATACAGTAAAATAATCACCATATTGAAATTAATATATCTATCTCTTCACATGATTACTTTGTGGTGAGAACTCTTAAGATTTACCTGCTTAGCAAATTTTAGGCCTACAGTGTACAATAATGTTAGTTAAAACCACATTGATATACATTAGATCTTCAGAACTCATTCGTCTTGTGTAACTGCAATTGTGTACCCTGTGATAAACATCTCCCATCTCTCCCTACCCCTAGCCACTGAAAACCACCATTTTACTCTATGCTGCTGTGAGTTTGACGATTGTAGAGTCCACATGTAAGTGAGATCACACAGTATTTTTCTTTCTGTGTGTCTGGCTTATTTCACTTCGCATAACTTCCTCCAGATTTACCTATGTTGTCACAAAAGGAAGGATTTCCTTCTTTGTTAAGGCTACATATTATTTTGTTACATATCTGATATAGCAAGAATTTTTTAATCCATTTGTCAACAGATATTTAGGTTGTTTCCATATCCTAGCTATTGTCAATGGTGGGGCAATTAGCATGGGGATATAAATATCTCTCTGAGGCACTGATTTTAATTCCTTTGTCTGCATAACCAGAAATAGGTTTGCTGAATTATATGATATTTCTATTTTTAATTTCTTGAGAAACCTCCATACTATTTCTGTAATGGCTATACTAACTTACTTTCCCACCAACAGTGCACAAGCATTTTTTTTAGCCACATCCTTGTCAACACTTATCTTTTGTCTTTTTGATAATAGACATTCCAACAGATGTCAGCTGATAATCTCATTGTGGTTTCTTCACTCTTAAGGAATCTGAATTTTTCTTGCCTCTAACCATGTAAGGTGGTTGTGTTTTTTTAAAGCTGTACCATTTCACTTAGCATCAGAAATATAAACCTAGCATCTTAATGTAAACTCTCTAAGAAACAGACCCAGCCTCTATAATTCAAGTAAAAGTAGTAGATTTGGAAAATGAAATGCTTAAGGAAGTAGGAAATTGATAATAGAATAAATGCCTATTAATGACTATAGTATTACGACAACTGCCCTAAAGTGCTACTCAGGCTTAATCCACTGGAGAAACACTGGGAAAGGATGCAAGTGCACACTTCTATCAGCCCTATTCATGGGGTCAATTATCTGTGGTTTTTATACCTTAACTCCTAAGCGTCATTGATGAGGGCTACTCCTGGGTGCTATATATCCCTGCATATCCTGCCTGCTGCCAAAACTATGTAGGAAACTGATCTTTCCGAAATCCAAGGGAAAGGAGTTTTCAGCTTCAGGGATGAAGATACTGTTGAAAATCACCCAGAGAATATGAAAGGTCTAGGGAAAATGGGCCAGGCATTGCCAGGGTGAGCTACATTTTGGGATTCTCTTGGGCTTAAATTATTTTTCTTCTCCTTGTATTCAGTGGTAACAAATACTACAGATTACATCACTGATGACTTCACAAACACAGGACATTCATACTGTCACTCAAACTGCTACAACTGCAGCTACAGGAACTGGATGCAGCTGCCACTGTCCCCTTGTCTTCCTTGACTTCTCACGTGATTAAATTTTAATTCAAGTCTATGGTAGGTGCGTTTGGTTGGTGAAGCCTATATCAAGGATTTTAATGTGTATTAAAGGGCTTAAAAGATAAATATCAGTAGTTTTCACAGTTTAAAATAATATGAAGCTGTCTCTGATTACAATTCAGTGATTCTCAAAAAGAGGGAAGGAAATTGTACTGCAGAGAAACTTAAGTGAATGAAAATTCAAGTACAATCATCTTATATAAATAGTTTTTATTTCTTTCTCTCAGGATAACTTTCACAGAGGTAATGGAATTTTTATTAGAAGAAAGAAATCTAAGCAATGTACAGCAGTCTGAAGGTTAACTATGTAGTGAGGAATAAGCAATGGGCATTCCAAATATCGATTTTCTGTTTCTAAAACTATTACTTGGTCAGGTGGTTAAGTAGATTATCTTATTGGCAACCATCTGCACTTCTCCCTGGATTACACCTTTTGCCATAACTTGAAGGGCCCTTCAAACGTGAACAGTGTGCAGTTTTCTGTTTCTTCACATTAGCGTCAGCCATACAATATGCTTTGGCCAACAGAATGAAGCAAAAATGATGATGGGCCAGATCGAAGCATATGCTTCAAGAGTCCCTACATATTTTCATCTGTGCATAAGCTCCTCTGAAATTGCCGGGAGAGTGAGAACATTCCTAGCAAGTTCATGGGACTGAGGTGTGGATTAGGGGCCCTTGAAGCAGAGCCGCCCACAGCTGAGCTCAAGCTGGATAAATGAACCATAGCTAGACACAAACAAATATGAACCCAATTCATACCAGCAGAGATGCACATTATCACAAAATTTAGGTCAACTGACCTCAGTCTGACTCAAGACGTAAAACGTGATTATTGTATGTTCCTAATATTTCTGTGGGTTATTTTCTGCACCGAACTTTTGTTTCTATAGCTAATACATCATCCTACCAAGAAAGGGAATATGAAATCTACAATTCTTCTTAGGAATTCCATTGTACATGTTCCATTCCTCTTTACTCTGCTGTGTGGTCTTTTTATTAAGCCAAACTTGTATATACCTCAGATGGTTAAGGGGGTGTTGTTTCCAAGCATCTTGAATATGTGAACAGTGATAAGTCAATAAACAAACAGGTATGTCAATATATTGGCAACTTAAAAGAAACACATAGTTTCTTCTTCAGTATGCAATATAGTTTGACTGTGTCCCCACCCAAATCTCATCTTGAATTGTAGCTTCCATAATCCCCACATGTTGTGGGAGGGACCTGGTAGGAGGTAATTAAATCATGGGGGCGGGTTTTTCCTATGCTGTTGTCATGATAATGAATAAGTCTCACGATATTTGATGGGTTTATAAAGGGGAGTTTCCCTGCACTCGCTCTCTTGCCTGCCACCATGTAAGATGTGACTTTGCTCCTCATTCACCTTCTGCCATGATTGTGAGGCCTCGCCAGCCATGTGAAACTGTAAGTCAAATAAACCTCTTTCCTTTCTAAACTACCCAGCCTCAGCTATCTTTTTATTAGCAGCATGAGAACAGACAGGTACAGTATGTGAAAAAATAAAAATGGAAAAACATTCTAAAGAAATTTTTTTTATAAATAAAGAAAACCTTCATTTACCTCATAAACCAGGTGATTTTTTTGTCTGCTGATTTTGCAAAAATTATCTTCAATAAAAAGAAATGAATTTGATTAGTGTAGTAAAATTAAATCTTTTCTCTGTTCTAGTCCACGGTTTTGTCTTTTGAGACAAAAATAATTTTTTAAAAAAATTATATTTGTTTATGTTTCTTGAGTTCCAGAATAAAGTCAGGCAAAACAATCGATAGTATTTAAATCATTGTAATATTGCTCTTTAATATTATATACCTTAAAAAGTGGATTTAACACCAGGCTGAGTACAGAGTAGTTACACATAAATGTAACAAATTAGAAGAAAAGAAAAGAGAGAAACACGAAATCAGAAAGAAGTACAAATTGACCAAAGAGGGAAAATGTTGGGACTCAAAATACTCAAAGGAGAAAATGGAAGGTTAATTGAGATGAGGGGGAAAAAAAAGAGACTACTGTAGAGCAATCTATCATTGAAGAGGTAGAACATCTTTGAGAACCAGAAGGAAAAGGTTCTTAGGCAATTGCACAGCATTTGACTGAGAAATCTATCACTTCCATCTCTCTTCATTTTTATCTTGATTCAGTAGGATTTTGAAGTTTATTGTGAGGTGCACAAGTTTTCTTCTTAATAACATCAATTTTCTTGTAAGTTCCTAAACAATATTTATATCTGTGCCATTCTTATATGTCCAACCTACTTTAAAAGTATATTGTTTAACACATTGCTCAAACGTACTCTTCATACTCTAATTTTACTATAAACTTCTTATTTAAAAACCTTGGTATTGCTTTGTTGTTTTTTGTGCTCTTTGTTACCCTTTGTAAAGGAGTAGTAGGACATATTTTTGTAAACTTACCACTCTTTTTATGTGAGGTGGTGACCCCAAAATGTACCCTTCTGAAATATTTAACACCCATTACCCACTATGTGACCTCACTGTCTCTCACGGCATTGAAAGCTGACTCTAATGTCCTATAATCTAGAATTGTAATAATGATTCATTTCTTGCATTCAGTACTTCCTCGTGCTTCTACTCAGTTCTTTTTCTTTCTCTAAAGTCAAGATTATAAAGTTTCATTTGTTTACAAAAGTGCCCCAAACTACAATCATCTTGTTTGTTCTCAGCTGATTGTCTCATTTTCTATTTTAAAACTGGAAAACCAAAGTGAACTTGTTCTTCATCTACAAAAATCTTCACATCCTCACCCATCCTCCCCTCATGTCCATGTGGAAGAGGCTGGTGTCTGCTCTCACACTCAATATCACATTTCCTGTGTTCTCTATCACCTACATGCCTCCCACACCTGTGGGATGTTGTACCATTGAATATGTACTCACGATGATTCTTTAGCCACTAATTTTCGCTGGCTCTTTGACCTCAGTATTTAAGATGTATGCTCCTCCCATCCTAAGATATGAAATGAAACACAAGGTATGAAACAAAACACAGGCATTTTCTCCACTGTTTCTGTCCCATACTTTTGATCTTTTCGCAGCCAGATGTCTTGAAAAGAGAGTTTGAGGCACACTATCTTTACTTCCATTGATACAGGAGAGGGGTAGGGAAGGGCTGGGTAGAGAAAAGCAGGTACGTGGCTAGGGCTCCACTCCAGGACCTGGGCCCATGGACCTAAGTGAAGACAGACATTTGTTTTCTTGCGCAAATGTTGCATTTCCCAAGACCACCCTGGCCCGCCACGACCCCATCCCGTCCCTATAAAAACCTCGACACCCTAGTGGGTACACACAAGTGGCTGAACGTCAAGAGGAACACACTGGCCTAAGAGCACATCAATATGGATCAGCAGGCTGGCAGGCTGGCAGGCTGGCAGGCTGGAAAGATGTAGTTTGGCCGGGGCAGTTAGAGGAGAGCCCAGCTGCTGAGAAGCCCAACTACGGAAGAAAACCACCTTTCCACTCCATCTCCCTTCTGACTCCCACATCTGCTGAGAGCTACTTCTACTCAATAAAACCTTGCACTCATTCTCCAAGCCCACAGGTGATCCGATTCTTCTGGTACACCAAGGCAAGAAACCCCGGGATACAGAAAGCCCTCCGTCCTTGTGATAAGGCAGGGGTCTAACTGAGCTAACACAAGCCACCTACAGACAGCTAATCTAAATGAGCAACCTGTAACACATGCCCACTGGGGGTTCAGAAGCTGTAAACACTCACCCCTAGACACTGCTATGGGGTCAGAGCCTCACAGCCTGACCGTCTGCATGCTTACCTTAGGGGCTTAACCAATGGGGCGTCTAAGAAGTGAGCTACACCCCCATCTCACGCCCTGCGAGGGGGATAAGGGAACTTTTCCCATTTCACCATGGCACTCGTACCTCAGTTCCTTGCGGTTAGCTCTAAGCCTCCACTAAGCCCTAGATACTGAACTATCTCTCCATTTTGAGGCTGAAACTTTAATCGAAATTCTATTTGTGACAGCCCACTGGCAAATCACAGGATGCTCAACTTCAAAATATAGAACATCAGCCTGTATTAATCAATCATCATGTTGGTTCTTCTATAATTACTAGTTTAGTAATGACATTTCAATTCTATAAATTATACAGGTTGCAATCTTAAGACTCATTACAAAGACCTTTCTGCAATGTAATTTCTTCTGTTGAAATACTTTATCATTCTTACACGTTTTTTCATTTCTCAGCTCTGTTTCCACAACTCCACTATAGGCCTTAAAAACCACATTCTTAAGTAGTCACTCCTCTCCTTGTTTTGTGTTTCACTCCCCTCACTCCCAGCCACAAATCATTCCTCTCATGCAATTTGAGTTCCTAAATTACAAATCTGATCAGGGAATTCCCCAAGCATCAATTCTTCAATGACAACAAAGTTCAAGTATAAGCCAGTACCTCTTCAGCATGTCACTCAAGCTGCATAGGAGGGATACAGCTCACACACAGTGTCATGGTCTCCACCCATTCTACTTGCCCATTCATTCTTCTCTCCCTTCTCCATTGTTTCATTCCTCCCTCTTGGAATCCTTAACATAAATGGCATTTCTCAGAGAGAATTTTTGGACCACTTTCTTTTATTTTATGCTCCCTTAACATCCTGAAATTCTTTAACACAGTCAAACCATAATATTAATTTTTACATTAATATTAATTTTATATGTATTTTTCATTAACCTTGCCTGAAATATTTACACTCAGTAGTTGAGGCCAATTTGTTCTTTATTCATTATTTATACTCCAGCACCTAACACATTATCTTAACTTGTTGAGTAAAGGAGGTTAACTCTATCCAAGGAGCACTGACAAAGCCTTCCATAGAATTAGAAAGGTAAAGATATGACATAATTTGTGCTACAGAAATTTTTCTCGCTCCAATGCACAGTAATAGTGAAA
This sequence comes from Macaca nemestrina, assembly GCF_043159975.1. NCBI lineage: Eukaryota > Metazoa > Chordata > Mammalia > Primates > Cercopithecidae > Macaca > Macaca nemestrina. The sequence goes on from NC_092140.1 coordinate 28,722,338, forward strand.
TATTGAGGCTGGTGGATATTTTGTGAGACAGAGAGGTTATCTCGATAATATGGTGTCTGAGACCAGAGAAGTGACAGAAAAATAGAAAAGATTAGACAGATTCTATAAAATGTAAGTGGTAAGATTAGTAAGACTTGACAAGAGCTGATACATGGAATGGGAAAGAGGGAGATGGACAGCTTGAAAAAAATCGAGTTTACCAATTGATACAATCAGTTGGACGGCGATGTTGGAGAACAGAGGAGAAAAGCTAGTTTGGATAATGCAGATGTTTTCTCTCGCATATGGCAAGTATTCTACTGAGTAGAATTCATGTTAAAGCAAGTGTTCTAATGTTGTTTTATTCTTTAAATTAATTAAATATCCAACATAGTATTAGGATTATGTACAGTAAAAAAGATATGTCTCACTAATTAAGACAGATTTTCTAAGCAACTTTTATTCTATTTTAGATTTATTAAACACTAATAGTCTCTCAAAGAAAGCTTCATTAAATGTGCCTGAGATGATTCTAAGAAAAGTTATAATTCAAAGGGTAACTCACCATGATCTTGAATTTTACTTTTCCTACACAAATATGATTTGCAATAATAAAAAAATTTTGCCACTATTAACATTTTTATAAAGATATGTTTTACAGTGCCCCAAGATGTTTCTAAATATTCTGTATTCATGTCTTTTTATCATTTCTTTTTGCCGATTTAGAAGTGTAAACTTGGTTCAAATAGTGAGTCTGTGCTGCCACCTGCTGGAAAGTGTGAGAAAATTATCTGTTTTAATGGAATAGCACTGATGTGTGCTGCATTAAACAGAAAAAAACTCAGGTAATGTTCAGGATATTTTTTTCCTAATAAAAGAGTATCAAAATGGGCCCGGCGCGGTGACTCACACCTGTAATTCCAGCACTTTGGGAGGCTGAGGCGGGCGGATCACCTGAGGTCAGGAGTTCAAGATCAGCCTGTCCAATATGGAGAAGCCCAGTCTCTACTACAAATACAAAATTAGCCGAGCAGGGTGGCACATGCCTGTAATCCCAGCTACTTGGGAGGCTGAGGAAGGAGAATTGCTTGAACCCGGGAGGCAGAGGTTGCAGTGAGCCGAGATCATGCCATTGCACTCCAGTCTGGGCAACAAGAGTGAAACTGTGTCTCAAAAAAAAAAAAAAAAAAAAAAAGGTATCAAAATGGAAAAAGTTATGACTCGATGTATGTCAATATTTCCTTTAGTTGTAGTAAAGTTTATTTTATGCTGTGTTACCACTGTCCTCTCCACGACCTAACTCGAGTCTTATTTTTTGTTGTGGAAGCATATGTGTTAAAGAAATCAGGTTTTTATGTTGGCTAAGAACAAATTCATGTGGTTGTAAATATTCCCACTAATGAAAGCAATAAATATTTTTCAATTACCCCTGAGTACATGAAAAGGAGTGTGAAGGAGGAGAAAGAGCAATGAATGGTTCAACATGGCAAAATGGGGTTCGAATTTGTAGGTAGTGTAGCGATTCAGTATAGGTTCAGGATTTGTCATGATTTGAATCACAACTCGGAAGCTTACTAAAAGTGAATGTGGAAAATTTACTGTCTTAGTTGGTTTTCACACTGCTATAAAGAACTATCTGGGACTGGGTAGTTTATGAAGAAAGGAGATTTAATTGACTTGCAGTTCCCCAGGCTGCATGGCTGAGAGGCCTCAGGAAATTTATAATCATGGCGGAAGGCAAAGGGGAAGCAAGCACATCTTATGGAGGAGTAGGAGAGAGAAAATAAAGAAGGAAGTGATAACGTTTTAACAATCATATCTCAGGAGAACTCTATCACAAAGACAGCAAGGGGGAAGTCCACACCTTGATTCAATCAACTCACCTCCCAACAGGCCTCTCCATCAACATGTGCCCATTACAATTCAACATGAGATTTGGGTAGGGACAAAGAGCCAAAGCCTATCAGTTACTATTAATTCGTAAAACATATGCAAAAATTAAGTAATTCCTGGACAGCACTCACACAGTGCCTGAAACATTGAAAACAACAATAACAACTATCAAAAATGTATCTAGAAATAATATTTTGGGTTAGTAAAAACATTACCACAGTTTATATAATGTTTTAAAAATATAAACTAAACACAACTGATTGTAGACTTTCTGGTGGTGCATACTTTTATTTGAAATCAAATAAGCCTTTATTATTCTGACTAGCATACTTTACTAGTAAAAGTCACACGTAAGAATCAGGTCTAGTAGATATATTAAAATTTAATTTTAAGTAACCCTTTCATTTGCTTATACTGCAATATAATGATAAGTAAATATATGCATAGGGATTTCGTAGACCTGAGTGGATTAACCCAACTATTTTTGTATTGTAATCTCTGTTTAACTTGGATTTCAGTTGGCCATCCTTAAATGGCCATTTCTGATGGTTCTGATTGATGCCCAGATTTATAATCCAAGATTTCACAATGTTCTGTCTGGAGATCATTGGTGCTTCATTTTCATCCATGACATTAGTCTTCCAATGCTAAAATAAGAGAGAACCATAAACCCAGTCACTTAATACAGCACACTTTCATTATCTTATGGCTTTACAAATCAAGTCCAATGCAAATATCACTGGGTTAAACTCAAGTCTTTGGAGAACTATCTTCATTTCCAGAGGCTTCAGAATATGTCATTTATTTGCCTTTTGTAGATTCTATAGGATGCCTGCATTCATTCCTTTGTGACTTTTTCATCTTCAAAGTGAACAACATTGCATCCTTCAGACCACTCCTTGAAAGTCACATACATTTGCCTCCCTTTCTCTTTCCCACTACTCTTCCACTGTAAAGGGCCCTTGGGGTAGCATAGAACATACCCCCATTAGCAACTTAAGTTTAGGTTCATAATCACACCCAGAAAGTCCCTTTTATTACGAAAAGTAATATATTCACAAATTCTGGTGTTTAGAGAAGGAATATATCTAGAGGGACATTAACTACCACATATGTCAAGTGATATTAAGTGGGAAGTTTACAGACATAATAAAAAATAGTTTTGGCATAGATTTCATAATTTTAAAATACTATTATTTTCATAGAAATAACATTAGAGTCTTAATCGCTATACGTGAAATTATTTTTAGGGAGAAATGTGATGAAGAATTTATTTATATTTGTTCATATTTTTTGGTCCAAATTCAAGTTGAAAATACACAAAACAGAAACATCGTTTTTGAACATTGGTTTACAGAAGCGACAATTTAAGATGGAAACATGTATTTGTCTAATAGCATGGTTCAATTATGAAATGAAACTAAATATGCATTTCGGTATTATGAGGTGTGTAGGAGAGACAATAAGTTCTACACATATAGAGAAACATGTGGCAAGGCGTGGTGGCTCACATCTGTAATCCTAGCACTTTGGGAGGCCAAGGCGGGCAGATTACCTGAGGTCAGGAGTTTGAGACCAGCCTGACCAACATGGAGAAACCCCATCTCTAGTAAAAATATAAAATTAGCTGGGCGTAGTGGTGCACATGCCTGTAATCCCAGCTACTCAGGGGGCTGAGGCAGGAGAATTGCTTGAACCCAGGAGGCAGAGGTTGCCATGAGCCCAGATCATGCCATTGCACTCCACCATGGGCAACAAGAGTGAAACTCTCTCTCAAAAAAAAAAAAAAAAAAAAAAAAAAAGAAAAGAAAAGAAAAGAAAAAAATATATATCAAAGTGAGGTGTGTTGACTTTTAATCTTGAAGGTTTTACTATACTACTACAGTCTTTTGAAGCTCAGGTTACATTGGAAACCTCTATTTTTAAAATAAAACTGTAATTCAATTTTTAAGAATTAACAATAAACTACATAAAATATAGAGATAAAAATATAAACTCAACTAGAATTTTACATTATGTCAAAACTATTTATCAATAATTTGCTTGACAGTTCAAAAAATGGTTAATATATAGTTTTTACTTAGGGACAATAACGAAAGGAAACACTGAACTGATTTGTAGACCTCAGTGTAATATGGTCCTGTAGAAGTGCTCTTTAAGTGGATTCAAAAACACCTGCATTAGAGTCAGCTGAAACTACCGAGCGAATATTGATTCAGAATCTCTATGGAGGCCAGTGACAGTCAGCTTGAGAAGCACTCTTGAGTAACATATCATGATATGTTGCATGCTATATCACATATCTCATGCGGGATAGGAGGAGGGTGCAGGGAATAGGGTGTGAATTGTCACTAAAATCCTGATGGTATTTTATTTTATTTTATTTTATTTTAATTTAATTTAATTTTATTTTGAGACAGAGTCTCACTCTGTCACCCAGGCTGGAGTGCAGTTGTGCAATCTCAGCTCACTGCAACCTCTGCCTTCCTGGTTCAGGCGACTCTCCTGCCTCAGCCTCCCCCAGTAGCAAGTGCTGGGATTACAGGCGTGAGTCACTGTGCCCAGCCCATCATGGCCTTTAAAAGATGTGAGGATGTGGGGCTCCTTTCTGTAATGAAAGGTTCACAGTTGTTTTATTTCTTTTCTTTTCTTTTCTTTTCTTTTCTTTTCCTTTTTTTCTTTTCTTTTCTTTTAAGGCTGAGTCTTGCTCTGTCACCAGGCTGGAGTGCAGTGGCACGATCTTGGCTCACTGCAGCCTCCACCTCACGGGTTCAAGTGATTCTCCTGCCTCAGCCTCCCCAGTATCTGGGACTACAGGCGCCCGCCACCACATCTAGCTAATTTTTGTATTTTGTTTTGTTTTTGTTTTTGTTTTGTTTTGTGTTTCAGATGGAGTCTCACTCTGTCGCCCAGGCTGGAGTGCAGTGGCGCGATCTTGGCTCACTGCAAGCACCGCCCCCGGGTTTACGCCATTCTCCTGCCTCAGCCTCCCGAGTAGCTGGGACTACAGGCGCCGCTACCATGCCCGACTAATTTTTTGTATTTTTAGTAGAAACGGGGTTTCACCGTGTTAGCCAAGATGGTCTCGATCTCCTGATGTCGTTATCCACCCACCTCGGCCTCCCAAAGTGCTGGGATTACATTCGTGAGCCACCACGCCCAGCAAATTTTTGTATTTTTAGTAGAGGCAGAGGTTCACCCTGTTGGCCAGGATGGTCTCAATCTCCTGACCTTGTGATTTGCCTGCCTCAGGCCCCCAAAGTGCTGGGATTACAGGCATGAGCCACTGCGCCTGGCCGTTTATTTCCCAACTTTTTTTCTTACCATTCACCTAGATTATTTTTAGTAGAAAAAAAGTTTTGAGTGCAACCAAATGAGTATTTTATTAGTAGTCTTTTAGGAATATAGAAAAGCAGATAAAAAATTTAAAGAATGAAATAAATATTTTCTAAATAATTAGAATATCACCTTACTTTTCCTCATGACTCCCTCACCTGGTCTGCTTGTGGGCCTTAGGGTAGCCACCGCTAATCACTGGGTCTGATGCTTTCTGTTTTGAAAGTTATTAACTGTTGATTCAATTTATTCAATAGATATAGGCCTATACAGATTGTTTATTTCTTCTTGAGTTTTATTTTAATTGTGTTTTCAAACAATTGGTCCATTTTATCTAGGTTATCAAAGTTATGGATATAGTTTCATTCACAATACTCCCGGACTATCATTTTAATATCCATGAAATCAGTAGTAATATTTCTGTTACTTGTAATTTGTTTCTCCTTTCTTTCTTGTTGGTTAGCTGGTTAGAGGTTTATAAATTTTATTAATGTTTTCTAATAGCATACTTTTCACTGTTCTGTTTTGATTTTTATTAATTTATTCTCAAATTTTTACTGTTTATTTCTACTTATTTGGGATTTACAATTTTTTTTTAGTGTTGTAATTTGTGATACTAGAATACTGATTTTAAATATTTCTTCTTTTGTAACGTACACATTTTCTTACAACCTACCCTCTAGGAATTATTTTGCTGCATCATACAAATTGCAATAAGTTTATTTTCATTTTTATGGAGTTCAAAATATTTATACATTTTTTTCAGACTTATTCTGAGACCTAGATGTTATTTAGAAATGTGTTATTTAATTTCCATATATTTAGAATTTTCCAAGTATCTTTTAATTATTGATCTCACCTTTGATTCTATTTTGGTCTAAAAATATACTTTGACATCGACTTTTTAAAAATAATTTGTTGAGGTGTGTTTTATTGCCCAGAATGTGGTCTAGTTTAGTGAATGTTTCATGATATCTTGAGAAAAATGTGTATTCTCCTGTTGGAGGATGAAGTATTTTATAAACATCAAGTGTATGCAGTAGATTGATGATGTTGTTCAATTCAATGATACCAATTTTGTTCAACTATACTGATTTTCTGCCTCCTTGGTCTGTCAGTTACTCATAGGGGGGTCTTGACATTTCCAAATATAACAATAGATTTGTCTATATCACCTTGCATTTCTATGAGTTCTTGCCTTACATATACTGACATTATTATTAAAGACATTCACATTAGGGATTGTTACACCTTCTTGGAGAAATGACCGTTTTTTCATCATGTAATGCCTCTCTCTATCCCTGATATTTTATTTTCTTCTGAAGTCCAGTTTGTCTAAAATTAATATAACTACCAGTTATGAGCGGAATTGTGTTCCTCTAAAATTTTTATGTTGAAGTCCTAACCCCCAGTACCTCAGAGTATGACTACACTTAGAGATAGCATCCTTAAAATGAAAATTAAATTAACATGAGATTTGGTAGTATGGGCCCTAATTCATTACAATTTGGGTCCTTAAAAGGATGACCTAGACACATGCAGAGGTAAGACCATTTAAAGATGGAAAGAAGATTACTGTCTACAAGACAAGGAAAGAGGCTATAGAAGAAACCAACCAGGCCAAAACTTTGATCTCAGACTTCTAGCCTTTAGAATTGTGAGAAGATAAATTTATGTTGTTTAAGTCAAACAGTGTGTGGTATTTTGTTATAACAGCCCTAGCAAATGAACATAGTACCACTGTTATCTTTAGATTATTACTGCTACTATGCCACATCTTTTCCATTTCTTTAATCTCTCTCTCTTAAAGATTTCTTGGTGATGACATACAGGTGGGTCTCAACATTGTATCCACTCTATCTTTTAATTGGTGTAGTTAGACCATTGAAGTTTAAAGTGATTATTAACATGTTTGGATTCATGTCTACCATTCTGTAACTGCTTTCTGCCCCTTGTTCTTGTTATTTTTGTGTATATATTTATGGGTCACATAGGATGTTTTGATGCAGTGATACAACGTGTAATGACCAAATCAGGAAAATTGGGATATCCATCACCTCAAGCATTTATCATTTCTTTCTATTAAGGAAATTTTAATTCCACTCTTTTATATATTTTATTTTAAAATAGATAATAAATTATTGTTGAGTATAGTCACCCTGTTGTGCTATCAAATACTAGGTCTTATTCAAATTATCTAACTATATTTTTGCACCTATTGACCATCCTTGCTTGCCTCCCCTTCCTGCTACCCTTCTCAGTCTCTAGTAACCATCACTCGGCATCCACTCTTTTTTTTCCTGCCTTCTGTGGTGTTAATTGATCACTTTTTAAAAAATAATCTCATTTTTTCTCCTCTCTTAGCATTTTAATTATGGTTTTATCTTTTATTAGTATTTGCCCTAAAGGTTACAACATGATTTACAACTATTGTAAGTATTAAGTCTTCTCTCAGGATTTCTTTTTTTTTTTTCTTTTTTTTCTTTTTTTTTTGAGACACTTTCTCACTCTGTTAGCCAGGCTGGAGTGCAGTGGTACAATTTCAGCTTACTGTAGCCTTGACCTTACAGGCTCAAGTGATCCTCCCATTCCAGCCTCCCAAGACTGGACTACAGGTACATGCCACTGCATGTGATGGGTTTTTTTTTAATATATATAGAGAGATGAGGTTTCACTATGTTGACCAGGCTGGTCTCAAACTCCTGAGCTCAGGTGATCTTTCTCAGCCTCCCAAAGTGCCGACATCACAGGCATCAGCCACTGTGCCTGGCATCTTCTTTCAAATAATGATATACCACTTCATGTGCAGTGCACATATCTTCTAAGAAAAATACTCTCAATTTGTCCCATCTGCCCCTCATAACATCATCATATATTTCATTTCCACACTTTCTATAATTAACAAATACAATTTTTGTTGTTATTACGTTAACAAACTTTTATCTCCTAGATCAACTAGGAATTAGAAAAATACAATATTTTATTTATCTGTATGTATTCCTTCTCTAATACTTTTCCTGAATTCTTCATGTAGATACAAGTTTCTGAACTATATCATTTTTCTTCCTAAATAACATTTTAAAATATTTTTACAAGACAATTTTATAGGCAACACATTTCTTCAGTTTTTATTTTTCAGAAAAAGTATTCTTCTTCACTTTTAAAGGATCATTTTGTAGAATACAGAATTTCAGGTTGGCCTTCATTTCTGTTTTTCTTTTCTTTTAATATTATAATTATCTGACTACTCTTTTCTTGCTTTAAAAATGAGTGAATATTAGTAGCTTATGTCATTCATTAAAAGGTTGAGTTGCTAGCAATTAGAAGAATAAATGTTTTCTATATGAGGTTTAGTTTTAATGAATATAGAAGATGTGCTTTTTATCAAATATTAAAAATGTTTAAGGATTTATTTTTTAAATAAAGAAAAAACTTAATGCTGAATAATTCATGCTAGTCAAGTCTAGTTTAAAACGAATAGAACAAAACACTAAAATGTTTAAGATAAATGAAAATACTTTTTATTTAAATAAAAGTACAGGCTTTCACGAGAGATATTTAGATTTGACTTTTTCAAGTGATCTACTTTTAAATACTCACAATTATTTTCAATTATCTTTCTGTTCAATTTATGAAATGAAGGCTTTGCTTTTCAGTAAGCAATCTGCATTCTGTTAAAGATTGAAAGCAATACCCTTGACTTAGTTATTCTTCACTGAAGCAAACTGTTTCTTGAGACTCAATGCTTATCATATGGCAAAAATGCAGATTTCAAAAAATTAATTTCAGGCTTGAAAGACAAGAGGCATACATACATCTTATATAATTACTGTATAAAAAAGAATGCAACTTTGATTTCTGAAGTACTAAATGGTCGTGTTCTGGAACTCCTTCGAGGTATTGTAAGTTAGATGCTAATTTGCATTGGAGCCTACATGGAAATAATCAGTACAAAATAACAGATCCAGTATGTGTGTTTGATGGAATTAGAATGATAATCAGAAATGCTTCAATTAACAAATGGCAAGAGTCCATATTAAGTTTAAACCCAGGCCCTGTGAACAATAAAGGGTTTTAAAATGTTTCATAAGAAAACATAATTTTACTCAATAGTCTTTAAATCTGATGTTGTAAAATCATACATAAAAGAAAATGATTTGGTGGCTTGTCATGCCCTACATGCCTTACCTTCCAGATTACCTGTGATCCAACAAATAATTGAAGCTCCCCCACATTTTTTAGCATACATGCTGTCAAAAAGACCAGGGCTTTGATCTCCATGCCATCAGATTGTAAAATTTGATTTCATTCTGTCAGAGTCATAAATTTCCTTCTGCTAATTGCCCTTATCCATGGAAGAAATTCATTGTATTATACCAGTCATGTTTTTGAAACCAACCTAATCGTCACACAGACTGCTTTTTTTTTTTCGAGATGGAGTCTCTCTCTGTCACCTAGGCTGGAGTGTAGTGGCACTATCTCAGCTCACTGCAACCTCCACCTCCTGGGTTCAAGTGATTCTCCTGCCTCAGCCTCCTGAGTAGCTGGGATTACAGGCACGTGCCACCACGCCCAGCTAATTTTTGTACTGTTAGTAGAGACGGGGTTTCACCATGTTGTTCAAGCTGGTCTTGAACTCCTGACCTCATGATCCACCCGCCTCAGCCCCACAAAGTGCTGGGATTACAGGCGTGAGCCACCGCTCCCAGCCTTTTGCTTGTATGTGATAAATATAGAAATTGACCCTTCTGGTCTTAAAGCATGAAACTTGTATTTGTTTTATCTGAGTTCTTTCCTCAGGAAATCACCTCAGGCCTCTCAAAAAGAAAACAAAAACGTAGCAAAGAACTGAAACTCACCACATAACCGTATCCAGACAATAAGATGCCAGTATCCCTTATTCATTGTGATTGCTTCCTTGTTCCTCCTTAGTTACTGTTTTCTTACACATTGTTACATCTCTTTTCTGTTATATAAACCCCTTATTTTGGTTGGTCAGGGAGATGGATTGGAGACTGAGCTCCCATCTCCTCAGAAGCAGCACCCAGTTCAAGCCTTCTTCCTTGACAATAATCTTCATCTCAGTAATTGGCTTTCTGCACTGTAAGCAGCAGGACCTAGACTGGCCCTGGTGTTTTGGTACCATTTTCAGTATTCATGATCATTAGTATAAAAAGTGCTGAGACCAGCTTGGTGGGGGAGACCTTAACCCAGAGGCACTAGAGGAATTAAAGACACACACACAGAAATATAGAGGTGTTAAGTGGGAAATCAGGGGTCTCAAGGCCTTCAGAGCTGAGAGCCCCAAGCAGAGATTTACCCACGTGTTTATTAACAGCAAACCAGTAATTAGCGTTATTTCTATAGATGTTAAATTAACTAAAAGTATCCCTTATGGGAAGCCAAGGGATGGGATGAATTAAAGGAATAGGTTGGGCTAGTTAACTGCAGCAGGAACACGCCCTTAAGGCATAAATCACTCACGCTATTGTTTGTGGCTTAAGAATGCCTTCAAGTGGTTTTCCTCCCTGAGTGGGCCAGGTGTTCCTTGTCCGCATTCCTGTAAACCCACAACCTTCCAGCGCGGGCATTAGGGCCATTATGAACATGTCACAGTTCTGCAGAGATTTTGTTCATGGCCAGTCTTGGGGCCAGTTTATGGCCAGATTTTGGGGGGCTTGCTTCCAACAAAAAAGGTTATCCATTCTCCATAGTTATGTGCAACTTTCTCCTCTCTTAACACATTTGTCTTCCACCTCACCCCAGTCATCCAATCTAATTGCCACAACTAGATTTTAAATTAACAATAATTGAACCAACGCTTGAGTCTTGTTTTTAATCATGACTTCGTCTGGCAACCACCGTCTATCTTGATAGCTCAGTCACTCCAATACCCTAATTCTAAAATTATATAGACCCTCGTGTGATGCATAAGCTAAATATGCATATATTTTCACATTTTATCAACCCTCTCATTCTAGTGTTGCTGCATACAGGTCTTAGAACCAATGACCCAAATATGTAAAGGTCATTGCCTAATGATCCTCAGTGCATAAACACCGAGGTTTGCTTTCTCTCCATCGATTAAATCTCCTGAGGTTGAGGGAGTGTGGATCACAGTGCCCTTAAGTTAAACATTCTGTCTGCACTGGAGTAGTGTACATAGCTGGGCAACTCCCCCTGTTACCCCCCATCCAACACACATGCTCATCTTTAATTCATCAATATAAGTCTACAGGTGGTTCTCCTATACTTTCCATATCAGTTAATTTTTTCCATTTTTCTATGCAACTATTTCTTCCATTTTTTTTTCTCCTGTTATCAGTCAGCTGATGATTTTTTTGTTACATTACTGAGACAATGTATGCAATCAGAAGAGGTCTTCCACCTCTATATAGTCCCAAATTTACCTAACTATTTTTTCCTTCTATTATAATAAGTGAATTTGAAATGTTTCTATCCTATTAAAAGTCAAACCATCCATATGATCCTTGTATCCCACTGATAAACCTATACTAAATTTTTTTTATTGCAAGTTCCTTTCTTCTTCCTGCATCATAATTCCTATCAACATAAGGATACATTGTAGCTTGGCATGGTGGCTCACACTTGTAATCCCAGTACTTTGGGAGGCTGAGACCAGTAGATTGCTTGAGTCCAGGAGTGCAAGTCCAGCCTAGGCAAGTCCAGGAGTTCAAGTCCAGCCTAGGCAACAAGGCAAAACCCTGCCTCTACTAAAAATACAAAATAATTAGCCAGGCATGGTGGCACATTCCTGTACTCTAAGCTACTTGGGATGCTGAGGTGGGAGAATCACTTGAGCCTGGGAGGCAGAGGTTGCAGTGAGTGGAAATCTCACCACTACACTCTATCCTTGGCAACAGAGCAAGACTCTGTCTCAAAAAAATAAAAATGAAAATGAAACCCCAAAATGTAAGGATATATTGTGACATACTTTATCACAAAAAAGTCCTTCAATCAACATCGTACTCTAGTTACCACTATATTTCATTCTTCTATGTTGCAGCCAATTATCAAAGAATGCCCTGTTAGCATTGTTCCCCTTTATCTTCTGCTTAAATCTCTTGAATCCAGTTTATCACTTGGTAGAAAGATTTCCATTAACTCTAATTTAATAACAATTTCAATCCACAATTTATTCAACATATTAGACAGATTTGACATACATTTCTCCCTTTTTTTTTTTTTGTTTTCTGTCAGAGCTTTCTCTTGGATATCAACTTGTAATACTGGTCATTTTTAAAATTTGTTTCCTCCATCCCCCAAATCTAAATTCTGGGATAACCCAAGAAGTGTGTTGAGCCTTTCGTTTATCTGTATTCGATTTCGGCGTATTTTTATCCGAAATCTGTGTTTTATATAAAATTTATACATGTCTAAAACAAAAGGTTTATCTCTAGTCAGACGTAGCCTCTTTCCATGAGCTGCAGAGTTAATCACACAGCACTCACTTTACATCTTTTAATTGTTAAGTTGTTTTTTTCAAAGTTCACATAGAAAAAAAAGGTATCCTTAAAACTGCTTCCACTATATTCACTGTATGTGCTTTTTCCCTATGTTCCCTAACTTAGTAAAAGGCACCACAATTTATACAGTTGTACAGGCATAAAACCTATGAGTTAATCTTAACTCTTTTATGTTTTTATATTCAATCCTGAATCTCTTCACTTCTATCATCTATACTGCTAATTCTAGAGTCTAAGTCATCATAATTGTTCACCTAGACATCTTCATTTGTCTCTTATCTGGTTACTCTTCCTCTATTCTTACATTTTTACTACTACATTTTTCAATTATCAGTAAGAATAACTATATGTAAAAATCTATTGTTGACCAAGCCCCAGTAACAAGGATAACTGAATGGAGAGAAAAATCACATTCATTAGTGGATGAGAATTGTATTTTTCTGATAACTGCTAAATCTGTAACTAAAACTTTAATAGTTAAAAATAGAATTCACTAGGAAATAGAAACAACCCATACAATTAACACAAGATAGTTTTCTTTCATCAAAAAATGCAATGGTCAGAATTCATCTCCTCAGTGTCTTGGTCACACCAAATGACTTCATTAGCTTCAGATGAATTGTAGATGTAATGTTGCGATTACTTTTGTAGGCACATGTTTACATTACCTCTGAAAGATTTGCTCTATTTCAGAGAGACTCAGTCATTGTAGCTCTACACCATCGTGTACCAGTCTCTGCTGTTACTCCCTATAAGAAACAATAGAAACCTGGAGAAATCTAACTCATGCAAGGGATAAGGGAGGAAATCCAAAAATTGTAAACTCTAAAGTCCTGGGAGGTTTGACTGAGAGGACCTTCGATTGTAATACAGTTAAAGTTGACTACTCATTTTTTGCCTTGGTTAATTCCTACCACAATAATAAATTTAAACAATATCCTCTCAGACACTCAAACCAAAGAAAAAAGCATTATAGATTTTTTTCTCCTTCTCTTTATTTACACCATTACTTATAAAACTTTTCTGTTTATAAAACACTTTCATTACATTTTTTTTCAAAAACTTCCTTACATGTCTGTTTGCCTCTCATTACAATCTGTCCACAAAATTATTGTACTATCCATATTTCTGAAATACAATTGGAATGTCAGCAATCTACTTAAATTCTTTCAGTGCTTCCCCATTATGGATGAATAACAGTACAACTTCCGGCAACAGCTTGTAACCTGGCAGCTTTTGATACTACACCAACATATAGCCCCTAGATCTGTATTAGGATCTTTTTCTTAGGCTCCATGATGATATTTTATACATTTGAAATACTGTTTTAAGAATCCCCACTTTATTCTCCAGTCATTCTCTTTCACATGGCTAACTGATCTGGTATTCATTCACTGGTCAACTATCACTTATGAAGGGATGTATTTAGCCCTAACTACTTACATGCACTGTCATTTCTTTTTCTGGATACACATCTTTTACTAGCTTGTAAAATGAAGTTCTGCTAGTACAAAGCTTTCTATTTTGGTATTAACATATTGTTGTTTCATATTTTCTCTTTATCTTGATATAGAAATGTGAAATCACAGAAATTTTATTCCAGCAACTTGAAATTCTTCATTATATTCTAGCTTGTTCTTGCTATTTAAAAAAGTCATCAAATTCTCATTCTTTGGAGGTAATATGTAATGTGTGTTTGTGTGTATGTGTGTGTGTTTAATTTACATACATTCAATAACTATTATTCCATTTATGCTTCTATAATTTACTATGACAATGTCCAGGTGGAGATTGATTTTTATTTATTCTACTTAAGATCTACTGTGCTTGCTGAATCTGAAGATGCATGTTTTCCGTTTTACCTGGAATATTCTTAGTATTCTCAGAGTAAATGTTCAGTTTCATTTATTCGGTTAATGGAACTTTTTTATACCCTACACGTCTCATAAACTTTCTTTATATTGTCCGTTTATTAATGTTCCTGTGTCATTTGACTAACTGTCCTTTAAACTGTACTGATTTACTGTTTAGTGCATCATTGCATATTTAATTTTAATTTTATTATTTCTCATCTTCACATATTATTATATTACATGGGTTTTTTTCTTGTATTTTTCGTCTATTCTTACATTACTTTATTTTAGAAACAAATATTGTATTCCATGGATGTCTGTTATTTATTGTCTCTTTCTTTTCATTTTATTTACCTTTACTTGTATATTCACAGTGCCGACTTTTGCTTAGACAGATTTTTGTATCATGAGTTGCTTGATATTTTACTCGAGACCACTTCTATGATCGATTTTACATGTACATCTACTGAATTATTAGCAACCAACCCCTTTATATGGTAATTTCTCAGTTTCAAGATTGCATCACAAGAAAAAATAAGAAAAAAGATATGTAACTATGGGAAATAATGGATATGTTAATTCACTCAACCTATAGTAATCACTTCACTATATATGTATACCAAAAAATCTTGCAGTACAACTTAAACATATAGAATTTTTTAAAAGACTCCATCTTCATGCTTGCTTAAGGACATAAATTTTCTGGTGAACTTTTTTCCCACATGGAATACAAGCGAAGATAGGCAAATTTCCTTTCTGTAGCCTACTTTTCAATTGTGAATTTCTTGTAATTTTCAGCCTCGGTTACATGTTTCCAAGTCATGAATTGGCCTAAGGCTTTATCTCCTGCCCTGCTCCCTATTCCCAGTATACACGTGTTACGTCACAGGTATAAAACACAAACATCTTAGTTGTGAACATGCTCAAATTCCTCTAGGCATCCATGTCATGAAATTATATATACATTAGAAGCTTAGGCTTTTCTTTTGTTTTATTTTCAGAATTCCCATTATTCTCTTGCAAGATGACCTATATATTTTTGACTATATTAAGTTATTTCAATGCCAATTTTTTTTTCTAGCAAGAGGAATTTCAGATGAGCCACTTTGTTATATTGTTTTTTAAAAAAGCAAATCTGAACATGTATAAACTTTTGTCATTGTTCCCTAAATAATACAGTGCAACCACTGTGTATATAGCATTTACATTTTATTAGGTATTATCAGTAATCTAGAAATGATTTAAAGTATGTGGAAGGATGTGCATAGGTTATACACAAATACTACACCATTCTATATCAGGGACCTGAGCATCTGTGGATTTGGGTGTCTGTAAGAGGTCCTGAAAAACCAGTCTCCCATAAATACTGAGTGATGACTGCGTGCACGCACGCACACACACACACACACACACACATACTTCTCATTCATTTTTTTAAAATAAAAAAACTAAGTAAAACTATTTTTGTTCCACATATTATAGGAAATGTTTGCCAAGATAAAATATAGTTGACCCTTGAACAGGATAAAATACAGTCGCCCCTTGAACAGGGTAAAATATAGTCGCCCCTTGAACAGGGTAAAATACAGTCGTCCCTTGAACAGGGTAAGACACAGTTGACCCTTGAACAGGGTAAGATACAGTTGACCCTTGAACAGGATAAGATACAGTTGTCCCTTGAACAGGATAAGATACAGTTGTCCCTTGAACAGGGTAAGATACAGTTGACCCTTGAACAGGGTAAGATACAGTTGACCCTTGAACAGGATAAAATACAGTTGTCCCTTGAACAGGGTAAAATACAGTCGCTCCTTGAATAGGTAAAATACAGTTGAACCTTGAACAGGGTAAAATACAGTTGACTCTTGAACAGGGTAAAATACAGTTGACCCTTGAACAGGATAAAATACAGTTGACCCTTGAACAGGGTAAGATACAGTCGACCCTTGAACAGGATAAAATACAGTTGTCCCTTGAACAAGATAAAATGCAGTTGACCCTTGAACAGGATAAGATACAGTTGTCCCTTGAACAGAGTAAAATACAGTTGACCCTTGAACAGGATAAGATACAGTTGTCCCTTGAACAGAGTAAAATACAGTTGACCCTTGAACAACATGGGAGTTAGATGCACCAATTCCCTACACAGTCAAAAATTTGTTTACAACTTGAGTCCCCTGACACCTAACTACTAATAGCCTATTGTTGATGAGAAGCCTTATCAATAACATAAACAGTAGATTTACACATATTTTGTGTGTTATATGTATTATATACTATATTATTACAATAAACAAGCTAGAGAAAAGACAATGTTATTAAATAATTATAAAGAGGAGAGACTACATTTACTATTCATTACAGAGAAGTGGGTCATCATAAAGGTGTTCATCCTTGTCATTTTCATGTTGATTAGACTGAGAAGGAGAAAAAGAAAAAGTTGGTCTCGCTGTTTCAGGGATGGCAGGGGCAGAAGAAACCATGCAGTTTAAACCCGTGTTGTTCAAGGGTCAACTGTAAAGCAACTCCAAAATCACAGCAACATAACACAACTAAGGGTTCACACTACTTGATGTACAAAGATTGGTAAGAGCCTCTTTTCATGGTAGTCAATTCAAGACCTAAGTTGATTGGACACTGTTTCAACATGTGCTTCCAAGTACATCACAGCTGGAGGAAGGAAGCGTGGTGAACTGCACATTACCCGTTAGAGCTTCTGCCTGGACACGGGACATTTCACATCTATTCACATTTCATTGACTAAAAGAAATCTCAACTACAGGCCTCTCTGAAAGAAGCCAGAAGGCCAGATTATTAGCATAGCTAGAATCACTATTACAGTCTTCTGTTCTGGAAAGGAAATATTAGTTTAATTTGCTTTTCACATAAGTTACATTATCCTGTTCCCAAGTGAGACAAAATCCCCATTTTGTCATGACATTGAGCTCAGAGTTCAGGATCTCTGGTATATGCAGACACAAGGAGGCCTTCACTCTTTCACTCTTTTGTGTGTGTGTGTGTATGTGTGTGTGTGTGTGTGTGACGGAGTCTCGCTCTGTCGCCCAGGCTGGAGTGCAGTGGTGCGATCTTGGCTCACTGCAAGCTCCGCCTCCCAGGTTCATGCCATTCTCCTGCCTCAGCCTCCCAAATAGCTAGGACTACAGGTGTCCGCCACTGCATCTGGTTAATTTTTTGTATTTTTAGTAGAGACGGATGGGTTTTCACCATGTTAGCCAGGATGGTCTCGATCTCCTGACCTCGTGATCCGCCCACCTCAGCCTCTGAAAGTACTGGGATTACAGGCATGAGCCACCGCACCTGGCCAAGGCCTTTGCTGTTGTCCCCGAAAGAAGCTCCAATGTACATTATTCTCCAGAATCAGTTTCCACCTGTTGGGGTAATCGTCATTTACATTTTTTTTTTTTTTTTGGCTTTAGCAACTTGGGTGAAAAAATATGTACATTCCGTTTCCTGTTAATAGATGTGGAGGGCTTAGAGGGAGCTTTACATCTTTAAAGTTCTTAGCCTCTTTATTAACTCGGGCCTATATACTCTCCTTCATTTTAATTGGCTTTTATTTTTCTTTGATTGGAGAGAGCACTATGAGAAACTAATCATGTTCACGGTAAGATTTGTATTTATATACATCTTTGCTTTCTCATCTCTATGCCTTCTTTATGGATCTATCACAAATATATTGTGTTCACAGTGTTAGCATGGCACAAATGATTAGCTTCTTTTTCCTAAGGAATTTTTGTACAATGGAAAGAAAAGATTAGCTGAAAACCACATTATTCTTTAATCTGAGACTCTTATTTTACACAGAAGATTAAACAATAAGTGTGGTTTTGTTTGAAATCGCACTTGATATTGATGAAATGTTAACGATATTTCATTAATATAAGAATGGTTAATTTTTTAGAACTCAAAGAATTTCTTTGTTTTAATATTTTAGAAATTGGGTATGGGAAGCAAATGCTTGTTTAAATTGTCATGGACTCCCATTTTATAACAAGCTTAAAATTAATATATCATCTTTTCCTTTTTGAATCCAGTAGTAAGCAGCACAGACTACTAATATTTTGTTTTATAACTTCTTATGCAAGAACTATAAAGTCATTATGCCCATGATCTTTCTTCCGTGTAATCAGAAGAAACCATTTTACCAGTTTCTTTTTTCATCTATTGCCGAATCGTCATTTTTCCAGACTCTTTTTTGGAGAGAAGCTCTTGTTTCTCCTTATGTAAACTCCAAGAGTGTAAAAAGAAAAGCTCCTCTCAGATCTTAAACTACTTGTCTTTGTATTGTGTTACATGATTTTTTTGGACTAAAATAATTATTACAACAGGGGCTACTCTTGATTGTTTAAGATAAGAAAGGGTGTAGTTTAGACAGAGAAATGTCTTTGTAACAAAGTGCAGTGTAAAAGCATTACATGGCTTAATCTCATGACAGCTCTTTTTTTTTTTGCAGACCAGGATTCAGTGGGGACTTTGCTCAGAGCCCAGAGATCCAGTTAAAAGATAGAGGCTAAATTTAAAACCACCTATCTAAATAAAATTGGTCTTCTTATACAATCCTGTGGTAGATACAATTTTATGTTTGATTTGGCATCTATTTGTAATCTCACTCTCACACACCAGACTCTCTCTCTCTCTCTCTCTCCCCCTTTCTCTCTCTCTTCTCTATTTCTCTCTCCTCTATCTCTCTCTCCTCTATCTCTCTGTACTTTGAAGTGTGAATTTTGCTATCTGATTTTCACCTAACAGTTGCTACTTAAGTAAGCAAATTTAGGGCTATTCAGCTTACAACTGCCTGGAGTAATGAGACAGATGATCAAGAAATTGAAAGTCTAAACTAGGAGAAAAAGAAAAGGGTCTTGTAAATCTATAAGATTTACTTCCACCTGCATATCTAATATATCTATATATTTATTTATGTATTTAATATATCGTGTATATGTTTCACTACAAAAAATATTAAAAAGAGCTCTAATTCATTGGCTTAAGGAAAAAAAAAGAAGTGCTTAAATCAAATGCTGTATCAGAAAAATAGCGACTTTAAGTCCAAATCCATTTTCAAGTTTACCTGGCTTAAATTATTCTTCAATAAGTAAGCTGGTTGGTAAAATAAAATTAGAAATCCCTTCAGAATTGTCAATATACATTATTGTTTAGATTTATTGGTCAAATAGTTTTAAATTTCTCTCTGCTGGATATTATAAGCTGTCAAAATTTGGCATGAGGGTTATAAAGCTATAAATGCATCCCAAAAGAGAGTTATCTCTATTTGTGTAATTTTTTATAAATAAGGCACTTAATATTGTTTGTTCAATACAGCTAAATCTTGAGTTATTGATAAAAAAAAATTACTTAACCTTATTACTCTTAAGTAAACACCTGAAATTCACAGGATATACAAATGGCTAACAGGAAAATTAGATTAAATAATGACTATCACATTTTTCATAAGCAATCTAAGGTAAACTATTAAAAATAAATTAATCAGCTAAATGTAATGGAATAAATGCTTATAAATAAATTTGTCATATTATTTAAAATCTAAAATTATATTAAATTAAATAAAAGATGGTCATTAAATGTCTGGGTCATTTCCAAAGTTTTAAAAATTATAGGAAATCTTTTTTTAAAATGTGTTCTTATTTAAAGGAAAATAATTTTTGCCTAATTCAAAAGTTATTTAGAGATTATTTATGAAACAAGGTAAAAGGAACCAGTAAATAAGAGAGATGCAAAGAAAGTTATAAATATAAAGAGGCATTTCAGCTAGTAAAGGTTAAAAGGAAAATAATTGTGTATGGGAAATTATCTTATAAGGTAAATTTTTTGTCCTAAAGTAAAATAATTGGTTATTTAGGAGACAGGGATGTTTAGGATAAAACAGGAGATCTGAGTATAATGCAAATGGTTTGTATAAGTCATGATCAGATTTGTACAAAGAGAATTTGTGAGAAAGAAAACTTTATATGATCATATTAGCTATCATGAAAAGGAAATTATTTATAAAAGTGTTTCTAAAGATTGGGCTTCAATATTAAAAATACCCTAACACACTAAAGAATTGGTTAGAACACCAATATTTTCTTAAACTATTTATTTGCTCTTAATAAAATTACAAGAGATTTTAATTTATTTTAACCCCAATTTCAACTTTTATTGCATCTCATTGTTTTCAGTTTTCTCCCCCATTTGAAAAAACCTGAAATAATAACTCCTTCAATTTTTTTCCCTCCGGTTCTAACTGCTATTGTGGCCTGATGCTAAAAATGTTTTATCTTAAAGTTCTAAAGGAAATATCTTCTTTCAATATAACATTCTGTGCCTTTGGCTTTAATGAAACAAAAAGCTTCACTTATGACCCAGGACACACTCTTCCTATGTTTGACTAATTCAAATAACATTTTTATTAGTTTTGAGTTCCAGGTTATCTAAATGAACTCCCCATAGGGAAAGAAAGGCAATCACACTGCAGAAGGTCTTTTTTTCTTTTTTCTTTTTTTTGTCTTTTTGTAACAGATCTAACAGATTTTATGTTTTGTTGAAAAAATTTATATGTCATTTTTACTAAGGTTTAATTTCCCTAGGAAGACTTAAATTAAAACAAATTGTAATGTAAAAACAAATAATTAAAAACTTTAAAAAATTAAGCTTTTTATATCCATGCAACCTTCTGTATTGCTTTTACAGTCCTGTGCTATCATATTACAGTACTTTGTCTCCTGGGTCTAAAAAGGACACCAAGTACTGCAAAATCTTAAGCACTCACAGCAGTTAAAGCCTTCATCAGAAGCGAGAGATGATGACAATCAAAGTAAACTGCCTTTGTGAGACACAGAGCTAGAAATTAAAACTATTGAACCCCTGTAGACCCAGATACTATTGCAGAAGAGGTAGTCACATGAGACTATAAGAGCCTATTTTGAGAGATAAAAATAATTCAGAGTTTCTCTATAAATTTAGCATTAATATCAAATGAACACTGATGCATGACCAGCATATAGGCCCCTGAGTCAGATTAACAAGCCTTTCTTGGAGCATTAACCAAATCTTTAAAAAAAAAAAAGTGTACAATTTTATAAAAAGATTTATGGAAATTATATCTTAGGGTCAAGATAATTAAAACTAAAAAGATTTGTTTATAACATTTGAAAGACAGATTTAACTGGTCTCACACTGTTTTTATTAGGGCTTATTGCTTGGGAGATTAACTCTCCTCTTTCAAAGAAGAAAGATTTTTGCTTTTTAGAGGAAAATCTTTGAGTTTTTATTGGGTAAATGAATGACTTATTTTACAGTGACCTGTGATCCTATTCTGTGATGTCAAGTGTTTTAAACTTTTATGTTTGATGAGCTTTCTAAAATCATATGCTAAATTCAGTTCTATTGACCACATTAATTTTTTGATAGTAGGTCCTTTGAAGTCCAAAAATAAATATTTGGCTTATTTGATGTAATAAAATCACATAGAAAGCATTGTCAAATATAAAATAATGTTTAACCATCTTTGGATTATATTCATACAAATGTGTTAGCAGTATTTATTGCAAGATTATATGAGATTCCTGTGACTGTAATATGTCTTAGTATATGTTATCAATAGTAATTACAATTATTATCTAAAATAGTTGTATGACACAGAGTAATTAAATTTCCTTGTCAACTGTATCTTTAACTATAGATGTTCTAAGACATTTTACTTTAATCCTTTAATAAGGCAGTTTACAATCAGCTATAGAACTCTAAGGAGCACTGCTAAATATAGGTTTCTGATAATTTTAGAGATTGTAACATTAGAATAGACAGAAAATTTTCCAGGGCTCTCATGGAGAGCTGATGTATTCATGAGGATTTTTGATCCAATATTGAGCAGAACAGGAGTCAATTGCAGACACTGAACTAACAGAAGAGTAAAATAATGTTGAGGAAACCAGCCCCACACCATTCAGCGAGTGCCCTGAGTCTGGCGGAGACAAAGGAGTTAGAAAGAGACAGAATAAACATTTAAAAGATGGGTCCAGGAAACCAGAGCATCAGAGTCTTGCTGATGGCCCAGAGCTCTCGGGATCCCCCCAGTTTATTGGTTTACAAGCTCTTTTTTTTAGGGCAGATAGGAGGAGGAAGGGATGAGAAAAAGGATTAATCAGTGAAGGAGAACTCATGAGTCATTCAATAAGATGTATAGCAGTGGCAGGTTCTGTGAATTTCCTTGAGCAAAAGCGTGTGTCTAATTTACTTAAGGTCTTAAACTTAGCGGGACTGAAATGGGTAGGAGTGGGTTTCAGGAGGAACCAAGATGTTTGATTATACTCCACTGCTTCAAGAGAGTGTTATCTCCCTGAGCAACCTGTGGAATGCCGCTGAGCAGTTATGCTCTCGGGGCATAAAGACATGAAGGCAATAAGGAGATTTTGCTCTTCAGAGGCCACCCATGGCTTCCCATGGGTGTCTCACACAGGGGAGACCAACTCAACTGGCACCCAAGAAACTCTCTTTCTCACATGTCCACCT
The DNA here is from genome assembly GCF_043159975.1 of Macaca nemestrina. Lineage (NCBI taxonomy): Eukaryota > Metazoa > Chordata > Mammalia > Primates > Cercopithecidae > Macaca > Macaca nemestrina. Next base: position 28,745,415 of record NC_092140.1, read on the forward strand.
TTTTTGGCTTTATTAATATTTTTTGATTCATAACCGCCATTGCTCTCATGGCTCGTTCACGGTGTCTGGCTTCTCCCCCAAGGCGCCGTCTGCATCTGTAGACTAAAAACAAACAGCATAAACAAACACAAATCAAAATAAAATTTGCAATTGTTGATCCACCTATCGTTTTAATCCACTTTAAAGGATTGGTATTAGAAAGGCCATCAGCGGCTCCAGCAAGAATATCAGCTCCAGGCAATGGGTGAGATGTCTCAAAGACTTGTTTTTTTCAGTTTTGCAATATCTAATGTTAAATTATCTTCTTTTCCTTGTAGGTAATGTCTAATCATCTCCCAATGGTGGTCAGTGGCATTATAGGAGCTAGGAGTAACACAAAAATCAGAAGTATCCAATCACCTTGCATTTGAATTCTATGCTCCAAGCTCATAATCCAATCTCCCATCCAAATTATTGTTTGACAGAGATTTTTAGATTTGCCAATTTTTGATCTATTTTGCTTTGGGAATTCCAAAGCTTAGAAGAATTTTTCTGCCAAATATCCACAAAGCCCGCAGTTTGAATAGAAGAGTGCAAAGCAACACCAGCAGCAGCAGCAGTAGCTGTAACAGCTATAAAGCCCATGATCACAGCTATTAAAGTAAATATGAATCTCTTTGATCCATTAAGTATTCTTTTTAGTACTTCAGTGATAATATGTATGGAAGGAGAGGCCTCCCAAGGTCTATTGAGGGAAATAGGTATCCAAATTCCTTCTTGGGCCTTAACCAGTAAAATGCTATTATCTTTATTAAAGGTAGAATTAATGCAGGTAAAAAGATGACAGTTGAGGCATGATACGGTTTGAGAGTCAGGTAGGATATTAATTTTTCCCACTGCCAACATAAAAGGAGGTTTAACACAACTCTGCAATGAGACCATCCAAATGGACGGACCATCCAAACTGACAAATGCATCCTTTGTCAGTTGCCCTCCACTTTCCACACTCATGTTTCTTCACCAGAATATTTGTAGAGATTATGGGGAGCCCCATGTTGGGTGCCAGGTGTTGGGGAAACCAGCCCCACACCACCCAGCAGGTACCCTGATTCCGGTGGAGACAAAAGAGTTAGAAAGAGACAGAATAACCGTTTAAAAGGTGGATCCAGGGGACCGGAGAGCCAGTGACTTGCTCACAGCCCAGAGCTCTCAGGCTCTGCCCAATCTTTGGTTTACAAGCTCTTTGTTCTTAGGGCAGATGGGAGGGAGAGGAAGGGATGAGGAAAAGGATTAATCAGTGTCTTGAAGTCTACAAATAAATATTTGACTTATTTGATGTAATAAAATAATATAGGAAGCATTGTCAAATATAAAATGATGTTTAACCATCTTTGGATTATAGTTATATAAATGTGTTAATAGTATTTATTGCAACATTATATGAGATTCCTGTGACTCTAATATGTCTTAGTATATGTTATCAATAGTAATTATTATTATTATGTAAAATAGTTGTATGACACAGAAGTAACTAAATTTCCTTGTCAATTGTATCTTTAACTATAGGTGTTCTAAGACATTTTACTTTAATCCCTTAATAAGGCAGTTTAAAGTCAGCTATAGAAATCTAAGGAGAACTGTTAAATATAAGTTTCTGGTAATTTTAGAGATTGTAACATTGGAATGGACAGAAAATTTTCCAGGGCTCTCATGGAGAGCTGATGTATTCATGAGGATTTTTGATCCAATATCGAGCAGAACAGGAGTCAATTGCAGACACTGAACTAACAGAAGAGTAAAATAACTTTTATGACTTTTTGTTTAAAACATTTACTGATTCCTTTTGTTTTGTTTTTCAATAAAGAAAATACTTTTTTCTTTTAAACTATTTATAGCTTTATACAATTTAGTAAAGTATACTCTAGTGAGCAAAATTTAGAGCATAATTCTTTTCTCTTTACCGAATAGCTCCCAAATTTGGAAACTATATGTGATTATTATTAGTTTATGGAAATATAGTTATTTGCATAAATTCAATAAGAATCTGTTTTCTTTTATAATAGGGCATAATTGGAGTCACTCATTATTTTACCAAGGCTTTGACTAGAATTACATATTTTCAGATTACCTTGAGAAAATGAGGCTTACCTATAGGGCCAATAAAGGTCCCTTGGAAATATTGTCCCCATAGCTTGTCATTTACAGGGTCCTGACCTGTGGTAAGTAAAGAATGTCACTTTCTGATAGGGCCAGGGATTTCAAATTTTCTTAGGACTTTGAAAAGGGAAGAATACATTCAATTCATACAGGTGTCTGCAGGCACAGATAAGTGCTTAGCTGGGCTTGAGGTTTTTAAAAATGTGTATTCTTAGATTTCTTATTGGAAATGTTTCCAGCAAAGCCAATTAAAAGAGAGAAAGAGAGAGAGAAAGCCTATTAGCAAATGATTATTTTTGCCACACTTTACACAAATAATCAAGCCAAGAATAAGAAGACTGAAACTTACTTTAAAAATAAATTAGCCCTATTGTGATTTTATCTTTAATAAAATTGGGGAATTGAAGATAAAAAATGTTTCTAAATGAACTATAGTGCACTCATTATTGGATTCTAGCCTCGTGCAGTGATTTTCTATTATTATTATTATTTTACATTTTGGACTGAATTCTAAAAGTTATCCTTGCCAAAATCTCCACAATAATATTTTAATTATTTCTCCTCATTTTCCATTTTTTCCATTTTCCTGATTTGAAACACTAAAGCTAGACAACTTAAACATCAGAAGAAAATAACTGTAACCTTTTTGTATACATAAGTAATTTTGATACCTATTGATGTATGAACTTCAGAGTAATATGGCTTATATCAGTTTTCCAGGATTTTTCCCTTTTTTGTTGTATGTTGTTTTCTTCTTTTTCTCTTCTGTTTATTTCTCTCTTTCTCCCTCTAATTTTTCTTTGTAGGTTGTGAGACTTTACAATCTGCTAAAAACAAGCTTTCCCAACCATGTAGGACCTGTTTGTCTAGGAAAAAACTGTCCTACAAATGAGAGATGAGAAAAAACCCAAGACCAGAGACTAATTTTCTTCTAAAATGCTTTCTCTGGAAAATTTCAAAAACAAGAGGAAGGTGAAATATAAAATGAAAATAGAAATGTGGGGCCCCAATTCAAGATGCCAAAAGGAAAAATTAAGCTGAAACTGAGTCATGCAAGAAGCTGCCTTTCTTTTGGTTCCTAAGCAGACAGGTACAGATAAAAGGTTAAATATCTTCACAGGTAGCTACTCTGTGTTCACTTTATCTCATGTAAAGTGCTGACTCACTGAGCATGAGAGGAATACCTAATGTACTATTCCCCTATGTGCTCCTTTTCTCTTACAACACGTGGATTTTGTAATGTGACTGTACCCTCCCTCTTTCCCCTCCAGCCTGTTTTTCCTCTTTAAATATTGAAGTCCTCAAAAATTATCTTTGGAGAAAGGCACAGATGTGTTTTTTAAGCATGTCCTTAACCTTTGCAAAATACACTTCAAAATTGATGGAGACTTGTCTCAGATACATTTTGTTTTACTGACTGATTCTCATTTCATCTTCGCTATGCTTCCAAAACCACCAAGGTGGGGAAAAATAAAACACACTCACAGAATAAACAGTACAGTAATTCTTAATGCTACTGCACAGAAATGTCTCTCGCCACTTAAACTACCATTCCTTTGGCCAAAACAACTCACAGATTCATTCTTCACTTCAAGTAGACACAGGAACATCATACTATCATTTCCTTCAATAAAAATATGACTGGGAAATTTTTCTTATTAGTGTGAATGTCTCTATCAGTGTCTGTATACAAACAACACAAAGAAAAATACAATTTATACATGCTCAGTAACGGGAAGAATGAAACTTTTCCAGCATTTGCGTATTTTTTGATAATACATGTTATATTTTGTTGCAAATTTTGGAAATATAGAACTATTTTTAGAATTTAGTTTTTTTGTGTGTGTATTTAATCAAGAGTTGAAGATAAAAGTTATAAATTTAAGAGGTTTATTTTTGTTCAGAAGTCATAAAACTCAGAACACATCATTAGAAATTTATAAAATAATAAACAATTACAAATTTTTATTTGAGATATAGAGTTAAGTCTAGTTCATTGTAGTTATTTATTTATTTACTTATTTTAGGTTACCTTGAAAATACTAATCAAGATTTTTTGAAATGATTAAAATCATTCCATTTTCATTTGCATAATTCTTAAGTTATAAAATGCATCTTATTAAGAGAAATACATTTTTTTAAATGTCATGTAAGCTACTTGGGTAAGGGAGAAGTAAAAATTCAATGTATTCTTTCAGAATTTTTTTCACGTCATTACCATTTCGCAAAATCCTCCAGGTAGATTTTAATACGCTGTGTTTTCTTTGGCACTGCTGAGTTAATCTATTTATATTTCTTATTTAGAAGTTGAAAGTGCCATTGAGCATACCAAGATTTGTTTTCTAAATAGCGATTCGGCTGGTCTGGTGAGTGTGCGTGTGTGTGTTTGTTGTTGTTGTTTTTCTCCTCTATTAATTCAGATGCAGTAAGTGCCTGGATTGCAGGCATTTGCATTGCAGTAACAACAAGTGGCATGTTAGTGGGCACTGGCCTGGAGCCAAAGAAGCCAAGCTGCCTCAGGCTTCCTTGTGCTTTCACTACTCCTTCAATGGACCTTTGGTGTCAGCTGAAAAATGTGCAATAAATCAGCCTGTTTCATCGGTTGAAATCTTATAATTAAATTAAAGAGAATTTTCATAGTTTATGGGAATCTCAGTCATCGGTTAAAATCTAGCTGGATGTGCCATGTTCTAATGGACTGGAAATGAATTTTGTGACTGTCCACTTTAATAATTTTCTCAGCTGCCTTTCTCATTGTTAATGTTTCAGCAACTGCAGTCTGTGTCACTGGGTGGTCAGAGCAATTTCCGCTCACTGGTCAAAGCTAGTCGGTTATCTTTTTTTTGTTTTTTCAAAAATCTTTACCTGTTTTTTTTAAAGTAGTAAATTTGTGGTAAATATCTTCATCTTAAAACCTTTTCTCTCTTTTATTTTTACTTATAGCAATAATTGTAGATACTTATTAGGTACAGAGTGATATTTCAATACATATATATAATGTGTAATAATCAAATCAGAGTAATTAACAAATTCAGCACCTCAAACATTTATCATTTTTTGTGTTGGGGATAGTAAACAATCCTATTTTCTAGCTTTTTGAACATATACATAAATGATTTTAACTGTATTTATCCTACAGTGCTATCAAACACTAAAACATGAAACCTTTTAACCCCTGCCTGACTCAAAAGTGTTTGAGTATACTTTAAAAAGTAAGAGCTCAAGACAAAAATCTCTACCCTACTATTTGAAAATCCATTTAAAATGTACATAGCACATATATAAGTAGATTTCTTTTTACCAGTACTGAAGGCTAAACAAAATAAACTAAAACAATTTGTGTTTTATCTTCCTCTCACATATACACACAACTGAAAACGAACAAATTTTTGCTATTTCATCATTTCAAACAGGAATATGAAAAGAATGATATTTTTGAAGCCTGATTTCACTGGTACCACTAAAGTGAATTTGTTCATCCATTTACTTCTCAATTTAGCAACAGTCGTTATTTATTGCCTGCTACATTTCAGAGATTCTGCTAACTTCTGTAACTACAAAACTTCCTGATATATGAGAAAAAAACTAGAAAACAGATAATCACACATACATATAAGCATCACGTAGAGAAGTTTGGTTTTGTCAAAATCAATTTACAATAAGTGATATTGTGTTGCCCCTTTTTGAGTTGAATTTTATTTCCTACAGAAAAGATTCTTGCAGAGATTCTTATCTTTTCAAGTTGTATTTTATCTAGTGGTTAGCACTGTATATTTCAAATACATTTTCCCCCAGTCTTATTAATTTACAATTTTCTATCTTAAGCAGCACCCTTTCTGGTTCTAAACTGCTCTTATTTCCAGTAATTTCTCAGCTAGGTGTGTAATCTTATTTGCAGCAGTAATTACTTTATATGGAAGTGTTTTTATTTACCAATGTCCATTTCTCTCATAATTTTGTGCATAGGAGAGGATTACTGTAAAGTTAGGTGAGGCCAAGTTTTTTTCTCTAATGAATGACATATGAGTGGATGTGCACATTTTACCTTCTTAGTGAGATCACTGTGAAAAACACATTTAAAATTGAAAGTCCCTTTCAATCAGCACTCCCTATGGCACTGCCTTGTCATTTTTTGCATAGTATCCATTATCATTTATCAATCAATGCATTTTAAGCAATTTATACTTTTTCTTGCTCCAAAACACACACAATTGATTGTAAGAGCAACAAAGCAAAAGGAATTCTTCATTTTTTTTAAACTAATATTGTTTCTTTCCCTTTGGATCTACAATAGTGCTTAGAATATAGAAAGTGCTATGTAAAATAGCAATTATAAGGTAGATGTAAAGAGGTTATTTCCAAAATAGGAAAAATAGGAAATATGTGTAAAATGTTTATTTTACACATATTATTTATATATTATATACTAATATATTTTAAATATACAAAATACATTGATTTGTATAAAATATGTAACAAATACTATAGAGAGACTATATATACATATATCCATATATATGTGCTTCTTTTATGCTTGAGCTTTCATGTTAGTCTTGTTTGCTTGCATGTTCATGTTCCCATATACTTTTGTGCTTAGGTTTTCTTTAATTTGTTCGTTTACATTATGCTAGGTTATATGGATAGTATAATTCATTAGAAGCATTAGAAGACTAAGCATATTGGGGTAACAAACTTAACAGATTGAATTGAAAAAGTAGTAATATTAGATCAAGTAGAATATTGCAATTTAAGATTCCAGAGATTGTGTGTTTCTGGATTATGACAATATATCGATGTGGCAATGGGATATAAAGCTAAAGTGGAATGCATTTAAAATTACTGGAGTGTATGAGTTCAAGGATTTTAGACCTGGCTTGGTAGGCTGCTTGTAGCTCTTTACATCATGAAGGAAGCAGGTTCGTTAATAAGAATAACAGTGTCAATCATAAGCTCAAACTAATTTGGAGAAGTAACTATGAGTATGGTAGAATGATCTGATTACCATTTTAGCTGCATATGATAGGCTATCAACAAATTCGTTGAAATTCTATGAGGCGATTTTAATAATGGGTTTAGAATCAATACATTTTTAAGCTTCTTCGCATTTTTTCTTACCTGTATTTTTCAAAGAAGTGGACTCACTAAATCTCCAGCATAGACTGTTCCTCTTGGTTCTAAAATTAGTGTATGTAGACTGGAAGAAAAGTATTGCTGAAACTCTAGATTTTCTTTTCCTCCTTCACTCAACATGGAATAAAGGAATAAAGAATTCACAACCTCCTAAGATAATCCATTCACTTTTCTGACTTCTCTAATTGAGGGAACATTATTGATTTTAACCCTATTTTCCTATAATAATGACCCCCATTATATATGTGTGTGTGTGTGTGTGTGTGTGTGTGATGGCACAGATTAAATCTAAACCCTCACTAGGTAAGCTCAAATATTTACCTACTGAAAATTATGCTACATCACAAAAAAGTTATATTTTTTTGTTTCCTAGTTTTAGATAACATGTATGCAATGGATCCATTCTATGATTGAAAGTTTCTGTGTTTTACTTCTATTAATAAATATGTCATCTCTTGGTATTCCATTTTGTAGGATTGAATTCCTAATTTGGTTCCTTTTTTTTTTTTGGTAGTTTACTTTCCAAACTCATTTTTATACATTTTTATAGACTCATTTTCATATCTATTGTTACATATTATAGACTAATTATCTTCTCCTCTGAGGAAGCAAATTTATTATCAAACAATGTTTCATTTATTTGAAAACAAGCATTACATTTTACATTACTTTTGCCTTCCTTGGGTTAAATATCCTCATTTCATCATTTTATTTCCCATTTTGGCAGAGTTGGTGATCTTCGCTCTTTGACACATTTGACTTGATAGAAAACACTGGGCAGAGATTTATAAGTTTTATCAGTATATCCCACAGATACGAACAGCCTAAAGCTGAACCGTTATCTTCCTTCCTCTAGACATTGCATGAAGAGTATATATTTTTGAGAGCTGAAGCACATTGATGGCTCCATGTAACATCCATTGTGAATTTTAATTGTTTTATTCATAGAAGTATAAACTTCATTTCTCATTGTTCCAATTTAACTTATATTCTGCCTCTTAATTTAGATTTTCAAGTTCCTTTAGCTCCAAGACTCAAATAAGTAACTATTTCTTCGTTGTTCCTGATCCACCCAATCTATGAAGTAGGTCAGTTCTCCTTGTTTAACTTCGGCCTAATAAACCAGAAATACATAGAATGGAATAGAAGTGTATTATAATTATCAATTCTGAGAAGCAAGAAGGAAATCCAAGCATAAATTATGAATGGGACTAAGATATTGAGAAAAATGAAACAAAATTCTGAACAAAGTGAAGTAAAATGCTGGTATAGGACTTTTTGGAAATATCCATAAAGTGGAGAATATAAACATATTCAATAAGAATCAATCTAGGTGACTTGATTGGTAAAAGCTTTATGCTGAGTGAAATGCAACATTCAAGAAAGGGCAATAGGGTGAACTTGACAGTAAGTGTAAAAAGTTGAGAGCTCCAAATTTAGTCAAAAGATGAGAAAAATGTGAGAAATTTCTGTCTTATAACATTTAAGCCTGACATAGCATCATAACAACTCTCAGCCCACCATGGTCCATCAGACACAAAATTGATATGTTTAAAATTGTATTCATTTATTATATTTTTAAATTATAGATTCAGAGGTACACATGCAAGTTTGTCACAGAGGTTATATATTGTATAATGCAAGAGTTTGGGCTTTTAGTGAACTCATTGCCCAAATAGGGAACATTGTACCCAATAGGTTATTTTTCAACTCTCATTTCCCTCCCACTCTCCTCCCTTTTTGAGTCCCCAGTGCCTGTTATTCCACTCTGTATTTTCATGTGTATACACTGTTTAGCTCCCACTTTATAAGTGGAACATCTATAATTTTGTTATGTGATTTTAACTCTTAGCATCAGCTTATAAAGGCAAAAGTTTTGAGTTCTTTTCTCGTTGATTCAGATTTGAAATGTTAGTAGAATAAAATAGTTGGCATGAAAACACTAATCATTTTAATTATTGAGTAAAACTCCAGAAATTTCAGAAAAAAAAATGCTTAAAGTTAGATGAAAATCAAGTCAAAATGATTGGAAACATGTGAAAAACAGTTGAGAATCTGATAGTAGGAGGGCCACAATTGCTGGGGAGAAATGAAAGTGTGGACCTGAAAAGGGCTAGAGGACTGAAGTGCTGAGAACAGTCTTGGGGAAAAAATAGTATCTGTATTTTCTCTTTCTGTCCTTTATGTTGTGACTGTGAGAACCTAAGATTAGAGATATAACAAAATGATTGTGAGTTCAAAGCTGAAAATCTGTCCTAGGTTTTACTCAAACATCAGCTTCCATTTTTGAGCCAGTAGGGGTGTTCAAAATTCTCTTGATAGCATTATGAATCAATAAAAATGAGTTCATTATTATGCCTACTGGTCCAGATTATATCATTAGCCCAGATCCTATAATCCTGGGATCTTGCCGGATCCTTTCATATCAGGAGGCAACAAAACAGTAGAGCCAACAGGTAGGGTAATATTAAGGAGGTGTTAGACTGTTACTAGATTGAGTACCCAAGAAGGTGGTGGTGGCTTGACTGCACACCTCTGAACCCTCTTTTACCTTGGTATAGGGAATTATTTAGAGGCTAGCTGCACCTAAACACAAGAACAAGATATATGATGTAGAAATTTGGAGGTACCCTGCAGGTAAAATTTACATGAAATGAAGGGGCTCATTTGCAATCCTAAATATACACACCTCCCTCACTCATATGATTAACATATTTTAGAGTTAATATAGTGTCTCTTCTTACAACTATCGGAAGGGATCATGAGCCTAGGTATGGAGAATATCAAGTGAGTTGGAATAAATTCATATGGGAAAAAGAGTTAGAAGACATGTAAAGAGGAAATAAAAATGAAAGTGATGAAATGAACACAATAGCACACCACCGATCACCAAATGGATGAAACCAATTAAACAAGAAAGCTGAACATTTTCAAATCTAAAAAGATGGTATAAAAATTGGAAACAACAAGAACAGTAGTTTTGAAGAAAAACTAAGCCAAAGACAGGATAGACAGAATTGAAATAAAATTGTTGGCATACTTTCAAAGAGTAGGACAAATAGAGCAAAGACCTCAGATCTTGAAGGTTCATGATCCAAAGTCACTTATATAAATAAATATTATTTAGATATGTAACAGATAATTTTAGGAACAGCAAACAAAGACACAACATATATAAAGTCAGGTATATCTAAGAAAAAGTTTTGTTCCTCAATATAAGTGAATTATGGTAAATTAACATGTTTGTTAATCATAGACAGAAATTCTGACAGAATGGATGATGTCTCTGGATCAGAGAACAGGCCATGTATTATGTAGATATGCAGTGGGGTAGCACCACATGGGAGGAGGCCCTGATGGTAAGATCTGGAAAGTATGTGGCTCATCATCCCATCCTCCCTTTCAAGGAGAGAAGGTGTCACTTTAGCGACTTTATTTTCTCAAATATTTCTACGTATCATCACTTTTTTCCATCTCAGATAAGAGAGGGTGTTAAAATTATTTAGCAACTAAAACAGTTACATAAATTAATATGTGAATAAATATAGATATCATATACTACTTTGTCTGTTTCTTCATTCTCCATGAAACAAAATACCAAGTTAAATAAAATAGTATGACATCATTCTAATAATTATTTTGTTGCATAGTTATATAGCACATTAACTGTCCTATAATCTTGGAAGTCCCTAATTTGCCTCTCTGTCTAAGGTAGCCCAATTTTATGTGCTTTGCTGTAGCACTTCTAAATTTTCATTCATAAACATCATTTTTTATAAAAAGCTTAACAAATAAAATTATACAGATCGTTAAAGTATAGATAGTTTTGTGATTTTTAAATGTTAAAAAAGTGATTTTAAAAGTTAATGGCTAGGATCCTCACTATACTGTAAGTCTCAGGTAGGAACAAAGTTTCCTCTTCCTACAATTCTGTCCTTATAACATATTCATGTACTAGGCAATTAATACATAGTTGGTGAAAAAAATTAGTGAAATAAAAATTACTGAAAGCTTAGGAGACAGTGGACAGTGATCTTTTTTTTTTTTTTTTTTTGTGTGTGTGACAGAGTCTCACTCTGTTGCCCAGGCTGGAGTGCAGTGACGTGATCTCAGCTCACTGCAAGCTTCGCCTCCCGGGTTCATGCCATTCTCCTGCCTCAGCCTCCAGAGTAGCTGGGACTACAGGCGCCCGCCACCATGCCCGGCTAATTTTTTGTATTTTTAGTAGAGACAGGGTTTCACCATGTTAGCCAGGATGGTCTCGATCTCCTGACCTCGTGATCCACCCGCTTCGGCCTCCCAAAGTGCTGGCATTACAGGCGTGAGCCACCATGCCTGGCCAGGAGACAGTGATCATTTCTAATTGAATATATTAGAAATCACTGTGAAAAGATCAGGAAATTTCACATGTTTGGGTGTATATGTGATTAAAAAAGAAAACTTTCAAAAATCCCAGACTGCAAAAAGTGATTATAGTAATAATGTGGACAGTGGCACTAAATGGAGGTTTCACATTCAGTGATGGTGATTTCAATGACAGTTTTGAAAAAAAAATTGTTAAGATCAATTAAAAAAAACTCTAAACGTTTTAAATATAAAACTGAAATCTGTCATTATACCATATTAAAATGTATTCATTAAATGTAATAAGAACTGAAATATAAAAATTAGAATTGTAAATCTAATAGATTATCATGTAGGGAAATATAATTGTGACCTGTGTATGAAGAAAAACTTGTTCAATAATCAAATAGAAAATAAAACATAGGGCATATAATTAAGTCATAATAAAGTATTTCAGTTCAATAAAATAGGCAAATGATAAAAGAAAACATACAAAGAGGAGCCCAAATAAGATATTCTCTAAGTCTAAAATCAACCATGCTTACCAATTTGAATATAAGAAATCAAATTGGATGAATCAGGGATTAAATAGGAAACGTATATACAGTATATTTAGATATACATTTTTTCAAATCACAAAAGATGAACTATCAAAGGCTGCAGCCACATCAGGAGATGGTCCAAAACGTTCAAAATCACTGTAATTGCAGAATGCAAATTAAATACCAAGTTTCATAACCAATTTCATCCTTCAAAATATAAATAATTATAATCATAGATTATCAAAGTATAGCTTTGAGTATAAGCAGTTCGAAAAGAGCATTGTTGGAAAGATAATAAGCTCTTAGAAAGTTAATATTATGCAAAAATAAGATGATTAAGCAAAAAGTTCATATGTATTTTGCAGATGAATATTTAAGAACCTTTGTTAAAGACATTAAAGTGAGGCCGGGCGCGGTGGCTCAAGCCTGTAATCCCAGCACTTTGGGAGGCCGAGGCGGGCGGATCACAAGGTCAGGAGATCGAGACCACAGTGAAACCCCGTCTCTACTAAAAATACAAAAAATTAGCCGGGCGCGGTGGCGGGTGCCTGTAGTCCCAGCTACTCAGGAGGCTGAGGCAGGAGAATGGCGGGAACCCGGGAGGCGGAGCTTGCAGTGAGCCGAGATCGCGCCACTGCACTCCAGCCTGGGCAACAGCGTGAGACTCCGTCTCAAAAAAAAAAAAAAAAAAAAAAAAAAAAAAAAGACATTAAAGTGTCCATGATAGTGCTAGAGGGATGAAAGGAAAACTGATGGGAATGAAAATTGAATAAAAAAATCACAAAGGGCTTTACATGAATGTATGGATATAATATGCTGTGAATTAAAGAGTAAGATTAAACTCTCTGTACCTAAAGTATAATATTTAAATTAAACTTAAAATATACTTTAAAACAATGTACTGTATTTTTTAAATAAAAAGATATTTTCTTTGGAAAAAGATATCATATCAATATACAACATTGAAGATAGGAATTATGAATCATGTATGTTGATTTTGTCCCTGCTGTGAAGAAGAGTAATTATTGATCTGGATATTATGGAACATGTCATATTATGAAATAATTCAATTTCAAGAGAGGTAGCAAGATGAGAATGCATGACTGCTATATAAGAGATTCTTCTATTGCAGAAAATATTCTTACTAAATAATGAATATAATTGCAGATGAAATTGGCCTAAGTCATTTTTAAATATTTGTGAAAATTTATAGAGATTCAAAGAGAAGCGATCCCAATTTTAAAAACACATTGATCTCTCAAATTGATAATTAGTAAAAATAACAATTTTTATTTAGTAAGATTTTAGAAAATGTTGATTCTCATTTAAATACATTTTTAAAAGAGTGCATTCATTATTAAAAGGCTGCTTCAGCTCACTAAAAGTATCAGGTGCAAAAAATTGCATTTCCTATGTTGATAGGATTTTAATCCAGTAAAAATTGTAGGCACTATAGCTAAAAAATTGAAAGATACAATTAGAAAATAAATAGATCCCTAATACTATCTTGATTTCCACTTCTAGCCATTTGTAATATAAAGGAGAAGATTTAACCTCCTGCCTTAAATGTCTATAAAATGGTAAAAGGGGATTTAATGTTTGCCACATATTGAACACCCGATATCACATGATAACAATCCATAAGAGAGGGGAAAACAAATGTAATGATCTCTGTAATTATTCAGGTTTAGCTCCAGGAAGCAGCTTTCTCCATTACCAGGAAATTCCCGACAGCGTCACTTAGTAGAAGAGATAGGCATCAGGCGGCTAAGGTGGACGGAGAGGAGCGGGATACAAAATCAGAAAGAACTTCATGGAATTCAGAAGGGCCCCGGGTGTTTGGCTGAGCACTAATCTGTACATGTGTGAAAGGAAGCCATCTGCGACCAGGCACAAAACCAATGGAAAATAGTAAGTAAAATAATTCCTAGAGATTTCACAGAGTTGGTAAGAGACTTGTCTTTTATCAACCCAGAGAGACCTTGTAATGGCACACTGTTGAGGTGAGGTCCTCAGATGTATCTAAGTTTTAGTGGGACTAAATTACCCCTAACATTGCTCTGTATCCTCTGTAATGAAGCTTAAAAGTGTTGTGGAAGAAAAACCCATCATTTAGGTAACCTAACAGTGTATTATGAAATGTCCAATATTATTTAAGGGAACACAATGAAATTTAGCATCTGACAATATCACATTAACACCTCCTAGCATTTCATATAACATTTCCAAGCTCAAAAAATAAAAGTATGATGTAAACTATAATCAGGAAAATAAAACAACAATAACTAGAAAACAAAAAAGTGACAGTAATAATGGAACTAGAAGACAAAGATATAAAAACAGATATCATAAATATCTGTTTGATATGATCAGAAGGCATGTTCAAAAATGATCATCGACTAGGAGCAGTGGCTTACACCTGTAATCCTAGCACTTAGTGAAGCCGAGGCAGATAGATTACTTGAGCTCAGCCTGGGCAACATGGCCAAAATCCATCTCTATCACAAATACAAAAATTAGCTGGGCATGGCGCCTCGCACCTGTAGTCCCAGCTACTTGGGACTTGAGATCGGGAGACAGAGGTTGCGTTGAGCAAAGATCTTGCCACTGCACTCAAACCTGGGCAAACAGAGGAATACTCTGTCTGAAAACAAACAATGAAACAGAACATAGTGTATGGAAAACAAGGCAAGTAGAAATTTTGGAGATGAAATAAAAAAGGAAACAATAGATGAAAAGAATAACAGTAGAATTTACAGAAGAAAAAAAAGTTAAAACTTGAAAATAAAACACATATATAAGACTGAAAACAGGGGCCGGGCGCGGTGACTCACGCCTGTAATCCCAGCACATTGGCAGGCCGAGGCAGGCGGATCACCAGGTCAGGAGATCGAGATCATCCTGGCTAACACAGTGAAACCCGGTCTCTACCAAAAATACAAAAATAAATTAGTGGGGTGTGGTGGTGGGCGCCTGTAGTCCCAGCTATTGGGGAGGCTGAGGCAGGAGAATGGCGTGAACTGGGAGATGGAGTTTGTAGTGAGCTGAAATTGTGCCACTGCACTCTAGCCTGGGCGACAGAGCGAAACTCCATCTCAAAAAAAAAATAAAATAAAATAAAAATAAAAAATAAAAAAAAAGATTGAAAACAAAATGAAAAAGAACAACAGTGACTTGTGAGACAGCATCAGCCAAAATTGACAAATGAGATCTAATTAAACTAAAGAGCTTCTGCACAGCAAAAGAAACTATCATCAGAGTGAAGAGGCAGCCTACAGAATGGGAGAAAATTTTGGCAATCTATCCATCTGACAAACGGCTAATATCCAGAATCTACAAGGAACTTAAACAAATTTATAAGAAAAAAAAAAAAGAAAACATCAAAAAGTGGGAGAAGGATATGAACAGACACTTCTCAAAAGAAAACATTTATGTGGCCGACAAACATATGAAAAAAAGCTCATCACAGTGGTCATTCGAGAAATGCGAATTGAAACCACAATGAGATACCATCTCATGCCAGTTAGAATGGCAATCATTAAAAAGTCAGGAAACAACAGATGCTGGAGAGGATGTGGAGAAATAGGAATGCTTTTACACTGTTGGTGGGAGTGTAAATTAGTTCAACCATTGTGGAAGACAGATTCCTCAAGGATCTAGAGCAAGAAATATCATTTGACCCAGCAATCCCATTACTGGGTATATATCCAGAGGATTATAAATCATTCTACTGTAAAGACTCATGCAGACATATGTTTATTGGAGCACTACTGACAATAGCAAAGACTTGAAACCAACCCAAACGCGCATTAATGATAGACTGGATAAAGAAAATGTGGCAAATATACACCATGGAATACTATGCAGCCATAAAAAAAGATGAGTTCATGTCCTTTGCAGGGACATGGGTGAAGCTGGAAACCATCATTCTCAGCAAACTAACACAGGACCAGAAAACCAAACACCGCATGTTCTCACTCATAAGTGAGAATTAAACAATGAGAACACATGAACACAGGGAGGGGAATATCACATATCGGAGCCTGCCTGGGGGTTGGGGGCTAGGGGAGGGAGAGCATTAGGAGGAATACCTAATGTAGACGGCAGGTTGATGGGTGCAGCAAACCATCATGGCACGTGTATACCTATGTAACAAACCTACACGTTCTGCACATGTATCCCAGAACTTAAAGTATAATAAAAAATTTAAAAAATAAAAATAAAGATATCTGGCTTCTGCTAAACATCCACCTTACCAAGATCAAGAACAGAAAAAGTTGACAAAGATTTTAGTCTGTCCCAGTGGGCACTAGCTCCTGCTTGTGGGTTTCAGCTTCTTGTTTTCCCCTAACTTACTTCCATTTATCTCTTTCCTTGATGTCTTATGGACTTCAAGCTCTAACATTAGACACAAAGACAGTAACACTACACCTGAGACTAACTCCTTTCCGCAATTGCATGAAGTCCAAAGCTTTTAAAATGTATAAATATGTGTGTGTACGGTCTGTGCGTAATTACATACATGCTAATATCTAACTACATTGTATGTCAGGAATAACATGTGTGGTAATTGGTTCCTTGGTATTTTGTTGGTATTTTGCTGTATACATGTGATAAAATAAATAATAAGTGCTTTGTTTATAGAAATTACATAAACAAACATTGACTTATTTTCTTATACACAAAGAATAGTTATATATTTCATAAAACGAAAATAGAGGGTATGTAGAGAACATAAACATAAAAGTAAACAGCATTATTTAGCTACTGTTAAAAATTATTTGAGATAAATTTTTGTTTGGAACATATTTTAAAAGTGATTTATTTTTAAGCAAAAATCGATTTCTTGCAGCATTTAAAGAAAAAACTTTAATTTTAGAATCCACTTGTCCATTTGGGCACCTCCGGGTAACTATTATTCTGATCAATCCAATAATTATGATATAATAATTATATTTTAAATATTCAGAAGTATTCTATCAATCTTTGTTTTAATACAGATATTAAGATTTAGTTTTGATACTATGTACATATGTATGCAAGTATGAATATACCAAGTAAATATTAATTTAATTAATATTAAAAACTTAGTCATTAGGGTTATATAGATATAAATAT
Source organism: Macaca nemestrina (assembly GCF_043159975.1). Classification (NCBI taxonomy): domain Eukaryota; kingdom Metazoa; phylum Chordata; class Mammalia; order Primates; family Cercopithecidae; genus Macaca; species Macaca nemestrina. Next base: position 28,762,685 of record NC_092140.1, read on the forward strand.
ATGGATATTAAAATGATACTAGATACATATCCATAATTAAAATAACATGTGTTCATAAAGTTATCTTAAAAACTAAATGTTGGAGTGGGAAGGGATTGTCCAGTGTCTCGCTCATACTATGAACTCCAACAGAACCAAGTGAATTACATTTCAATTCAGTGCTTAATGCAGAGTCTTCTGACATGTGAAGACATTCAGTTCTTCATCAGCAGCAGGATACTACAATCATCATCATCATGACCATTATGTTGTTGTTTATAAATGATAGTTTGTAACTGTACATAAGTTTCAGTAATATGTAAAATTCTAAAAAGTGCATGATTTCAGTTGACTATGTAAATTAGTTGCCCTTGAATGCCTATTCCTGTGATCTAATCTATAATTGCCAAATATTTTATCATAATCTTTTGTAGGTGTTCTGTTCCAAATAGACAAGTAGGTAGGCATGTTTTATATTCACATTATATTAGGAAAATATATAGGCTTAAACTTTTCACCTAAGGTAAATTTCTTGAAAAATGAATGGAAACCATTTTTAAAATGAGAGACATTTAAGCCGTTTAAAAAAAACTAAGTGTAATGTAAAGCAAAATTGTCATAGAGTACTGAATGCTTTCCTGGAGGCATTTCCAACATTTTATTACAGCCTTCATTAAAGAATATTGAGCATTTTAATGGAGCAGAAGGGAAAAGACTGTCTGGTTTGGAATTGCAATTGCCATTCAACAACCTTTGTCTTCCCTATGTTTTCGGCAATGTTGCACTCATAGAACGTTAAAATATCACAATATTTCTTGTCGACTGGTAAGATGACAGCTCTGAGGCTAGTTGTACAACCACTAAGAAACTAAGTAGGATTATTACAGAGGAGTGCATATGATAATTGACAATTTAACTTTCTGAATAGAAGCTGGTTTACCCTGGAGGGGACTCTACATAGATTATGGCTGAAAGAAAAACTTAATAAATTTTTTTTTGCATACATCAGTTACATATTATGATTATTTGCTATAGTCATTACTATTTAAATGCTCCATGTACACCTGTAACTTTGAATATACCTTTTGATGTAACCATGTACCAAATAACAATGTTTGCAGTTTATTAACATTCTATTGTGACTGATATTAGAATCTTCAGCTGGATACTGTTGCAGTATTTGGCCACATATTTTTAAACTAACAATTCAACAGACAATGAAAGAAATACAAATATCCAAAGTATTTATTAATAACCACATCCCAGGGATTTTTAAAACATTTGAAAACAGATGTTCTGAAAAACATAACCTCTATTATGTTTAAAGTTAATGATATAAACGTCATTTTCAAAAAACATTCTAAGCCTCACTTAACCAATTTTCTTGGGAATTTAGCATTTTACATGTTATTTTTCTTTTTCATTTTTGTGTATAGACACATATGGTACTTTTAAGGAAACTATATTATTTTAGTCTCTAATTGGCAACAAAATCTAGAAGGAGTTAACAATGGTGTGCAGTCGAAATTGTATTTTGCAGCTAACAATTGTACTTGTTCAAAATTAGTAATTTTAACAATTTAAATAGTTTTATATTTTTTCCTTAAAAAATGTAACTCAGAGGTAGTGGCTCACACCTGTAATCCCAGCACTTTGGGATGCCTAGGTGGTCGGATCACGAGGTCAGGAGATCGAGACCATCCTGGCTAACACGGTGAAACTCGGTCTCTACTAAAAGTACAAAAAATTAGCCGGGCGTGGTGGCGGGCACCTGTAGTCCCAGATACTTGGGAGGCTGAGGCAGGAGAGTGGCATGAACCCAGGAGGCGGAGCTTGCAGTGAGCTGAGATTGTGCCACTGCACTCCAGCCTGGGCGACAGAGCTAGACTCTGTCTCAAAAAAAAAAAAAAAAAAAAAAAAAAAGTACTTCAGAGCTCAGAGTACAGAACAAATAAGGTGCTAAATAATAGACATATATTTTGTCTATTTGCTTATAGTATTTGAAAATATTAAATATAAGAAGCTTCATTTGTTCCTAGTCAAATATAAAATTTAAATTTGTATTTTAGAGTGAAATAAAAATATTGACAATCAATCTAAATTACATGTCATATACATAAATAAACATTGCTATGCTGATTAGTTATTACGAAAAACAATTCAGCAATTTTATTATTAATCACATCCCATTTTAGGGGTTGTCATAGTTCATATTTCAGATATTCAATTTTCCAAGACCACAGCTACTGCTAAATCCAAAGCAGGATCTGGTCACTGTGACCTAAACCAACTTCAGTCATTCTTGGTTTATTTAAATGGAAATGTTTTAACTTAAAATTTAACAATATGGGAACAATATGGGAATTTAACAATATAGGAATATTAATTTAAAATGATTAAAAAGATTGCATTCATGCTTATACAACCGTTATCTATATGTATTATAACAACAATAGTTTTTTTGTTTTGTTTTGTTTTGTTTTGTTTTTTAGACAGAGTCTTGCTGTGTCACCAAGCTGCAGTGCAATGGTGTGATCCTGGCTCACTGCAACCTCCACCTCCAGGGTTCAAGCGATTCTCCTGCCTCAGCCCCCTGAGTAACTGAGACTACAGGTGCACGTGACCACGCCTAGCTAAATTTTTTTGGTACTGTTAGCAGAGATGGGGTTTCACCATGTTCGCCAGGATGGTCTCAATTTCTTGACCTCGTGATCTGTCTGCCTCAGCCTCCCAAAGTGCTGGGATTATAGGCATGAGCCATGGTGCCCAGCCAACAATAGTTTTTATATAAATATTTGTATTTTCTCTTTAAATTGAAGGATTGTTTTAAAAATCCAATTTTGATTATAATCCATGCCAAGCATTGTGGCTTATGTCATGTCACATAACTTTTTATTTGGTTTTACATGGAAAATTTTGAAAAACAACATTGGAATGATGAATAATTAGGTTAAAATTCCATTTTTGTCTTCTTCCTAATCTGACTGACATTACAACAATGGAAAATACTGAAACACTAAGTTACACTAAAGAGTCTTGCAGTCTCAATTTATCTCTCTTTTACATCCCTGATGTTACAAGATAATGGATGTATTGGTTCAGGGTAAATGTGTTTTTTATTGCTATTGCAGGATAGTAAGCATATTTGTTTCAATGATTTTCTGTCATTATATGAGAGTGATAGAGTCTGTGACACATAAACTGGTGCAGATAAAAGGTTTTCTTGATACATCCTGTACCATAGCAAACCCAATTTCAGTTTCTTTACACGAGAAGAATGAGGTTTAGTGGTACCTATAGAAAACTGGTCTTCTTCAAATCTGATTTCATTCCCTGAAGAACGATAACATAGGCACACTTTCTCCTGACCACATAGGATTGTTTCAATTTTCAGAAAAAATTTACACCTTCCAAAATGATCAAGTGGTTCATTTTTTATTAATACAAAGTAGAAATATTCTAGAAAAATAAGATCAAATGTTATTTAATCTATTTTAAGTATAATTTCATAACTTTAGTAATAAAGTCTCCTACTTAAATAAGCTGCTTTTTGATGTTTATTTTTAAAAGTATAAAATATTTTTGGTTTTCCAAATTATTATATCAATTTATTTTTCCTCAACAAACAGTACTAAGGTTTACAAATATGAATATTAATAATATCTTTTTTGTTGAATCAGAAATTTAGAACTTTTAGATAGAAGATGGATAGACATTGAAAACTATCAAAATAGTTACTTATTATCAGAGATGTGAAATGGTGTACCACACATTTTCAGTCACATCTCATTTATAGACATGTTGATAGACACTGTGTTTCTGGTTGTGAGTTAAAAAGTATATTGCAATAAATAATAATATACTTGAACATATATTCTAACATACAGGTGTTTTAAAATCTGAAAGTTTTCTAAAATTGATGTTTCTGGATTTAAGTGACACACATACAAAAATTATAATAGATTAATTCAAAATTTCTTTTAAAAAGTTTTAATAATTTTCATTTCAACAAAAGTTTCACTTGTGTTTATTACCCACATCTTTATTAGCATATCAAAAACATCATTTATTTGAGTTAACATTTAGTATGTTAATTTTGTTTAAAATACATCTAAAGTTTACAATCGGCATCTAAAAACCTGCCAAATCAAGCAAATTCATATAAATCAAAGTAATTTAATATTACTAAATTCCCTTTCATGATTTTCATGAAAAGTTTCATTAAAACTTCATGTAGTGAACCATTTCAGATAATATTAAATAATATGTTTGTACTCTGGCAAATATATTGCCTTTAATGTACTTAAACATATTGAATATCCATGTATTTGGATGATCAGTGATACTAAGCAGAAACCCACACTTTTGAGGTGATTAGCTAGCATTTTCATGAAAAACTCTCTATTTCAGAAGTGTTTTCTAAATGTGTTTCTGTAATCTTAACCTTTGCTGAGTGCCAGAGACTCTGGCAATTAACATAAAAAATAAAAGAATTTACATTTATAAAATTAGTTGCTTGATAATAAGAGATATTAGAAAGGGATATTAATTGTGAAATTGATGTTATCTGTGAACATGGGTCTATACTGAGGAAACTTGAAATATCAGAGTATATATCTTAGATGTCACTTATCTGATGCATACCAAGTAAATACAACTTTGATTTACTCGTGTCATTTTAGATGATTAAGTATTTATTGTTCTATTTACCCCACCTTTTAAAAATGTTGTCTTAACAAAATAATATTTTCAAATAACTGTTACCATTAAAATGGTGTGTCTGCTGAGCATGGTGGTTCATGCCTGTAATCCCACTACTTTGTGAGGCCAAGGCTGACGGATCACGAGGTCAAGAGATCAAGACCATCCTGGCCAACATGGTGAAACCCCGTCTCTACTAAAAATACAAAAATTAGCTAGGCGTGGTGGCATGCACCTGTAGTCCCAGCTACTCGGGAGGCTGAAGCAGAATTGCTTGAACCCGAGAGGCGGAGGTTGCAGTGAGCCCAGATTGTGCCAATGCACTCCAGCCTGGCGACAGAGAGAGACTCCGTCTCAAAAGTAAATAAATAAATAAATAAAATAAAAGGTCTGTCAATTTCTAGCTCTGAGTCAAGTCAGGAAAAATCAAAACATTCAGTCTAGTTACTTCAGACAGAAGAGATTCAATACAATGATTTTTTACTCGCACAAGCTGGAAAAGCGAAGAGACGCAGGTAAAGTAACTGGGAGACTTGAGATACGACCAGAACAAACAGAATAAGGGCATGGTGGCTCGTGCCTATAACTTCACCGCTTTGGTAGGTGAGAGGATTTTTTGCGGCCAAGGGTTCCAGTACGAACTCCAGCCTGGAAAACTGACTGAAAAAAAAAAAAAAAAAAAAAAGGTAGCTCTAGTTCTGAAAAATGAAGGGAGGAATATGTATATAAAAGGGTTCAGGTCTTTGTGCCCATGTGTGCTCAGTGTTTGGCTCTCACTTGTAATGAGAACGTGTGGTATTTTGTTTTCTGTTCCAGCGTTAATTCATTTAGGAAAAGGGTGGGAAGAGGGTGAGGATCAGAAAACTACCTATTGGGCACTATGCTCATTACCAGAGTGATGAAACAGTTTGTACACCAAACCCTTGTGACACACAATTTATCCATGAAACAAACTTGCACTTGTGCCCCTTGAAACTAAAATAAAAGTCAGAAAGAAAAAAACAAAGGAGAACAGCGGTGACCAGAGTCTCAGAGAAAGACGAACGTGGACTTATTGCTTAATGGGTACAGAGTTTCAATTTAGGATGATGAAAAGTTCTGGAAACATATGGTGGTGATAGTCGCACAACAGTGTGAATGTACTTAATGCTGCTGAACTGTACACTTAAAATACTTAAAATAATAAATTTTATGGTGTTTATATCTTACCATAATAAAATAAAAATTTTAAAGAGTGAAGAGAAAGGGAAAAAAAAAAGCGTTCAGGAAAAATTTTGCGAATTTGCATGGCAGTCTGATACTACTAAAATAAGGCTGCATAGGCATGGCCGGGATCTGAGAGAAGAGACCGGTCGTGGTGGTTGATAGGAACACTGTGAAAGTCATTGCTGAAAGTCACTGTTGAACATGCAGAGGAGCTGCCTTGGTGATGCACAGTAGGGGCTAGGGCAAAATTTTCTGGTACTGAGACCAAGAAAGAGGTTTCACATTGCAGGCCCTGAAGCTGATGATGATGCTGCAGCCCAGATCTGTCCTCTGCTGACGGATGGGTAAAAAAAGACGGAAAAAAGGCAGAACTGGGAATTGTTTAACTTTTCCCTTTTCTTGTCTAATCTTCTAGCATTCCCACTATCAGAACATTACCTGGATCCAGTTGGCAATGAAAGCTGGGTATTATTTTCAGGGTACCAGCCTCCCTCAGTACATAGAGCACATGATTTACTATGTCCTCTATAATATACAGAGATTATAAAGTGTGTTGACAATTTAGAAGTTTAGAACACATTCATTTTGAAAAAGAACACAATTAGGCTTTTTAACTTAATGATCTACTGTGCTGGAACTCGTCTTTTTTATTGACAACAAGTTAGTGTGAATTTTAAATATTTTGAAAAATGTATTGCATGTTTATTTACAGAAAGCTCATTTATGTACCATTGTTGCATGAAACAGAAGGAACTCTAGTGTGCCTTTAATATATGGCACATCATTTTCACCTTAGGCCCTCACTCTGACTTTTGCATCAGTTGCATTGATCAAGTTGCCACCATCAAGTAAGTAGGTTGATATTAAATTCTAATGGTTGATAGGCTTGTAATATGGACTTCTCAGTTCTACCTCTATGAACTAAATGAGCTTGTGGTAATTAATATTAGAATTTTAAAATATTAAAGTTTACACATAGTATTGACTAATATTTTGTATCCAACTTTTTAACCTTTTCAAAATAGTCTGCTGGTTTATTTTCTGTAAATTTCAGCCATGTGTTGACTGAAATAATGCAACATTCAGTACACTGTGCTTGTGACCTCCCCATTCTGATTGCTAGTCATATATTGATAATTTTATATTTAATAGCGCTGAGATGTAATTCATATATAATTAACCCACTTCAAGTGCAAAATTAAATTTTTTTAAGTTAATTCACAGAATTGTACAAATATTGCCACAACTGATTTTAGAAAATTATCATCAATCCCCCACTCAAAAAATCTCATGTGCACAATAACAGTTACTTTTCATTTCTCCTTCTCTCTCCCATTCCTGATCCTAGGCACATTTGTTCCTACATTTTCTATAATTGAAATCAAATTGAAATAATTAAACAATTAAAGTCTTCGTGTTTCTTTTTTCCTCTTGATCTCTTTACCTTAAAGTTTGTTGGCGTTTTCTTTTCCTGTCTTTTTATAGAATCAACTTTTGGTTTCAAAAATTTTCCATTAATGTTTCTTTATTTCTGCCCTAATCTTTATTATTTTCTTTCCTTGCTTCCATTTATTTTCTTGTTTCTAGTTTCTTATGATGGAAAGATATGGTATTAATTTGAGAGCTTCATTCATTTTTAATATGGGCATTTACAGCTATACATTTGCTTTTAGGCACTAATTTAATTGTATTCCATGAGTTTTGGTTTGTTGTGCCTTTATTTTCATTTATTTCAAAGTATTTCTAGATTCTTTTGTGATTTTGTGACTCATTAGCTATTTAGGCATGTTTTGTTTGTTTTAATTTCCACTTATTTGTAAATTTCTTAAATTTCCTTCTGTTATTGAATTATAATATTCCATTGTGATTGAAGAAAATACTTTTTAAGATTTAAATCTTTTCAGATACACTGAAGCTTACTTCGTGATTTGGCATATTGTGTATTCTGAAGCTGTTTCATGTATAGCAGATGCTTTGCATTCTATCATTGCTGGGTGAAATTTTCTAAAAATGTCTGATAAGGCTTGTATTTTAGTGTTAATCACATTTTCTCCAGTTCATCTTCACCAATCTATTCTACCCATTATTATTGTGAAGTATTAATGTTTCCTACTATTCCTTTTGAATTACATATTTATTCTTTCATGTCTTTCATTTTTTGTTTCCTACATTTTGGACTACTTCCTTAGGTGCATATACGCACATAATTAAATTTTTGTATGATTTACCATTTTTATTGGTTTCAAATGTTTCTTTGTCTCTTTTTCTTTTGTTGTTTTTAAATTAATTGTGTCTATATTAGTATAGCTGTTTCAACCTTATTTTTGCTGCTATTTGTATAATATACTTTTTCCATTTTTTATTTTTGAACTTTTGTTTTTAAAGTGTGTCTTCAATATAGAGCATTTGATATTTGTTTTGTTTGTTTCTATTCATTCTTGTTTAATTATTAATGAAAATCCTGTTTATTCATTCATCAGATTTTTTTTTTTTTTTTTTTTTTTTTGAGACAGAGTCTTGCTCTGTTGCCCAGGCTGGAGTGCAGTGGTGCGATCTCAACTCACTGCAAGCTCCACCTCCCGGGTTCACATCATTTTCCTGCCTCAGCCTCCTGAGTAGCTGGGACTACAGGCACCTGCCACCATGTCCAGCTATTTTTTTTGTATTTTTAGTAGAGATAGGATTTCACCATGTTGGCCAGGATGGTCTCGAGCTCCTGACCTAGTGATCCACCTGTCTCGGCCTCGCAAAGTGCTGGGATTACAGGCGTGAGCCACCATTCCTGGCCATTCATTCATCAGATTTTTAACCAATAATATTGAACGGTACCATTGATATAGTTGGATTTATATCTTCCAATCTACTTTCTATTTTTTATATGTCTCATGTATTTTCTTCCTGTATCCCCCTTTTGCTGTTTTCTTTTGCATTCATTAATATTTTTTAATTTAACACCTCAATTTTGTTAATGTTTTCTATACTTTTTTGAGTTAGTTCCTTAAAACATTGTTTGTGTGTGTGTCCAGATTGCTGCTGGAAGTCACTTTGTTTTAGTTGGAAAATCTTTCTTTCATACTTCTTATAAGAAAGGTTTGCTAATAACACATTTTTTTTCAATTGTTTACCTATGAATATCTTTATTTTCTCATCTTAATTTGTAAAACTTATTTTGCTGAACTTAAGATTCTTGTTTGACAATTATTTATTTATCTATTTCCTTTTAGCCCTTTGAATATGTCATCCCACTGCCTGCAGGCCTCCATTGTTTTGATGAGAGGTCTGCCGTTAATCTTACCTGCACTCCATTTTAAGTGATGTTATATTTTTCTTGCTGCCTTCAAGACTGTCTTTGCTTTCCAGCATTTTTAATATAATTTGTATTTGTGTGGATCTTTTTGAATTTATCTGATTTGTAGCCTATTGGAGAATTACACTAATGCTATTCCTCAAATTTGGAAAGATTTTAGTGATTCATCAGATATGTTTTGTAGACCTTTTCTTCCTCTCTTTCTGCTATTACATCAGTAATATGTTGTTGTGATTAATAACGAACTGCATTTTTCTGAGGCTGTTTGTTTTCATCAATCTTTGTCTCTGTTATTCAGATTAGTCTCTAACAATCATTTATCAAGTTAATTTAACCTCTCTTCTGCATATTCAAATGTACTTTTGACACCCCTATAGTACAGTCATTTTGTCACCCACAATGATAGAATACAAAATATATTAAGTGATGATTTTCAATCATTTTTTAAAAAGCATTTAATGACATTTTATTTTACATTGTGTTTCATTTTACAGGTTGAGTCTCCTTTTTCCAAATGGTTTTCAAGTGTTTTAGATTTCAATGTTTATTTGTATTATACATGTTGGTTGAGCATCCTTCATTCCAAAATCTGAACTCCGAAATGTTTCAGTGAGAATTTTATTTGAACATCATGTTGGTACTCAAAAAGCTTTGAATTTTGGAGCATTTTGGGTTTCAGATTTTTGGATTCAGGATTCTTAATATGCATAATATAAGAGACAAAACAAATGTCCTAGTTTAGTTAAAATTACAACACAGGCAGAAAGTGTTGATCTATGTACTCAGTATAGGGCAGAGAGTTTAAAAATAGTCATTTTTACCATGGATTAACTATGCATTATTAAAGATTTGCTCTGATATTTTCATCTTTTTTCCTGTTTTTTTTTTTTTTTTTTTTTTTTTTTTTAAGATGGAGTCTCACTCACTCTGTTGCCCAGGTGCCCAGGATGAGGTGCAGTAGCACAACCTTGCCTCACTACAACGTCTGCCTCCCAGGTTCAAGCAATTCTGCTGCCTCAACCTCCCGAGGATCTGTGATTACAGGTGTGCACCACCATGCACAGCTAATTTTTTTTTTTTCCTGAAATTTTAGTAAAGATGGACTTTCACCACTTTGACCAGGCTGGTCTCGAACTCCTGACCTCAAGTGATGCACCCACCTCAGCTTCACAAAGTGCTGGGATTACAGGCATGAGCCACTGGGCCCAGACATATTTTCATCTTTATACAGTTAATAAATGCTTCCATTCATCAGTTACTGCAGCCAAACTAAATTCATGGTCATTTTATTGAGTATAATTGCTTTGAAGTAAAATCTCTAGCTATTGCAATGCAATTTCATGCTAATATAGAATGGACACAGGTTAGTAGGGGGGAAAAAGGCATTTGCTACAAATCATTTTGAATGTGACATATAATTTTCACATAAACATTTCTGAGAGGCATGTAAAGAATGCAATTGGAATAATATAAAATTGCCTAAAACTCTCTTTGGATTTCATTTTGAAAAGAGAAAAATAACTGTTTTGGTATCCTGTTTAGCAGGTGATTTATTCTTTTGCTGGGTTAGAGCTCCCCTATGTGGCTATTTTGTTGAGACACACTAAGAGCTCAATATTGATGTATTTCAACAACTAAACACAAACTAACCTCCTAGATATAGCCCAACAAACAAATTAAGATAATCATCTATAAATAATTTTAAGTTTTGTAGAAAGTCTAATTTTTCTCTCTGAATAGAACTGCCAGGAGAATTTTAATAGGATTAAAATTCAGTGAGAACATAAAGCTAAATGCTATATGGTATCGATAAAATAAGCAAATTTATAACTAAGTCAGCATGCACCAATTTCTCATACTTGATTGACCACTAAGTTTGAAATAGTTTATTTCCAAAAAATTAGGAGGAAAGTTTATTTTCCGTTCATTTAATTGGTCTATTTTAATCAAATTAATATGTGTACATGTGAGGAGGGGAAACCATGTAAAAAGTAGTTATGTCCTTCAGCATACTGAAAATATTGTAGAGAATGTAATTTATGTAAACAGATGTCAAATAATTCTACTAAGTACAATATCAACTGTAATAATCTATTAAGTTTTCATGAGAATGAAATAATTTGAGCTCATTTTACAACATGCTTGGGATATTTTAATCCAAGTACACATTTCAGTTTGCATAAATTGCAAAAGTAAAAATACAACTAAGGAAAATTTTAGGATATATCTAGGGAATCAAAACCTCCCAAGTATTATCAGATCCTGGATCTGCAAAGAGAACCACTTGTGCCTTAGGAATCATATTTATATTTCATATTAACTTTTCAAAATATCTAAAATTCAAATAAAGCATATGAAGTTAAAATGGAAATTTACCACATAGCCTTTTATTCTACATTTGTGAAGACAGTAAAAAATTCTTTTTCGATGATTTAAATTTTTAAACATGTGAGCTATTTCTGTGCTTTGCTAATAATGCAAAGGTCATTTTATATGAGCAGCTTGCAAATAATCTGAACATAAAAACTCACAAGTAATTATTAACACTATACCTTGCTAAAATATAAAAGCAAAAGAGACATCACTGAAATTAAAAAGAGGATAGCAGTCATTAAGTGTAATTGTTGCTACCAGCCACCATAGTTCTGAGTCATAATAACCTCGCAGTAAATATATAATTTTGTGATTGAATGAATGACTACACTACTTGCAAAATGTAAAATGTTCTTTACGGCAAATGCCTCTAACATAGATACCTAAACAGGTTATGCTTTTACATAATTGCCATGTCATCCCAATACAGTTAAAATCAATAATGATGTTGTCATCAATGGATATTTCAGGATGAATGACTTCACATTCTCTAGGAGAATGCTAAATATTAGTAGGGGACAGAGAAGGTGAATTTAAAGTATCCCACCCAAATCATCCAAAAATAGACCTAGAGAGAATGAGTTCATTGAGGAAATGGTTTCTTGTACACAGCATAAAGATATTCAAGCAGTATGCTGATTGTGTACTTTCGAATCAGTGCAGAATTTTTATTTGGCCATTATTTTTAAAACGTTATCTGGAAAAGTATTCAACGTATCTGAGCACTCTAGGTCAATATATGTGTCACAGGACTGCTGGTTTTTTAACAAGTTTTGATTTATAAAAAACTCTGTGGTATTATGTGGCCCTAAAGCCTGCACAATACCCTAAGGGTTAGTACCAAAGACATTCAAACCATTCACTGGCCATGGTTTATCTGATAGCTGAAGGGAAAAATAAATGGGCATGGAATATTTTTTAAAGAATCCCCAAATGATCGGTCATAGGAATACAATGTATTTTATATGAATGGAGATGAACAATATTAAAGCAAAAGGTAATAAATATATGTTGGGCAGGTGGAGATATTTTAAAAATAACAAATAAAAGTTTGTAAAATGTTGTAGTCACAGAAACTGTAGTGTTTATTCTTGGGGTCTTTGCTATTAACTCTCAGCCCGTAAGGCAATAGGGCATAATGCCATATGAAAGTACTTGGAAACCATCTTACGTGAAGTAACTGTGAGTAGCTTACAAACAAGCCGCACACAGAAAGTGCAAGAAAATGTTGATACTATACATGACTGAGATCAAAATGAGAGCAGCAGAATCACTGAAATTAAACAAAAGAGTAGCAGACACCAGTAAAGCTGAAGTTTACGTAAGATGTAACAGCTACCACAGAACTGATTCATGATAATCTCTCCATAATTACATAGTTGTATGATTGGAGAATAACTGAATCCGTGGCTTATACCTGTAATCCCAAAGTTTTAGGAGGCCAAGATGGGACGATCACTTGAGCCTGGGAGTTTGAAACCAGCCTGAGCAACATAGCAAAACCCTGTCACTACAGAAAAATAACAAATTATCAGGGCATGGTGGTGTATGCCTGCGGTTCTTGCTACTCAGGAGACTGGGGCGGGAGGATTGCTTGAGCCAGGAGGTTCGACGCTATGTTCATGTCACTGCACTCCAGCCTGGGTGACAGAGTGAGACTCCATCTCTAAAACAACAACAGCAACAGCAACAAACAGCATTAATAAAATGGAACAAACACTGGTTAAGCATCTTCTATGTGTCAGACAATGTAAAAAGCACTTCTTTACATACAAACAATCTAATTCTGAAACAGCACTGAGAAATAATTATATACTGATACATAGAGGTTATATAGTTTAGCCAGATTAACTTTGTTTGCTTGTTTTATAGAGAAGTACTGAAATCAAATATCGGAAAATATTTCACATAATACTGTAATAAATAATATTGTGATATATCCCTCTCAATAGGTATCAGTAGGGAATAAACAGAAATGCATCATATATTGATAAAAGATGACCAAGCCAATTAAACAGAAATATATAATATCTAATATATGTGAATATATATTATATTTTGATAAAAGCGATAAAAAGGTAGATGTTTTCAAGCCAATCTTTAACTAGGGACATGTATCTAACAAATTTATTTTATAATTTTAATGCAAGGAAATACAAGAAGGAAATATAGAAAAGCAAAAGATTTAGGATTTATTAATGTAAGATACTATCAATTTAACGGCAACAATTCTGCCTTTGCCCACTATTTCTTCTTGGTCCAAGCAGTAGGAAAGGAAGGGTAAATAAGGCTATATCCAAATAACTCTAATTTAGAGATTTCATTCCTCAAAAATTTCTTTTCTCTTTTAGGTGAAGCCTTCTGCTATCTTAATAAACAAAAAATGTGTGAAATTAAAGGTACATTATTTGAGTTTTACATAATTGAATATCTTGTATTTAATTAAATCACTCCCTTGAAAAATGAAAATTATACCAAATTATTTGTATTTTTCAAACTTTGAAAGAATTTAGGTACCAAAAATTGCATCAGAGGAAACATGCATTTCAACAGAAAGTGAATTACACTTATCACCATGGAGTTCGTCTGATTTTTTCTGCCACATTTCTTCCAGCATTACTATTTCATCAAACTCCACAGCCATTAACTTTTCCATAATCAGTTTCTCTCTGGATTCTACAAAACCCAGCAACTGGAAGCAAGATGAGAAAATGCTAACCTCTATTATTGACTACAATTGACTCATTCATTGAAAGTTATTAGATTAAATTAAAAACACATGTTTATTTTTAAAACATAAGATAGAAAAAAACAAAAATATGCACGTGCTCTTCAATATCACCTCATGTTTAACTGTGCTAAAATTTTATTCAAATTTCTTCTATATCAAGTTATACTCATACAAATAACAGGTTATTTTATCTATAGATCAAATATATACATACAAATATAAATTATATATATGTATAATTTTGTAGCTTTCTTTATTTCACATACAATGTTTGTACTATTTCTAGATTCATGCATGCAGATAAGAGATGTGCAGGCAGAATTATCCAAATGACAGGGTGTTAGATGGGTCTGAATATTAGCACAGAGCATAAGGAGAAAAATCATTTTCCAGTAGTAGAATTTTTTAAATTTCATTTCATGCAGTTATGTTGGAGTAGAATAGTTAAGACAACATGAATAGATAGGAATAATTTTATTACCTACAACTCAAGCCAAAAGGAGACATAACAGTTCATCTGTACCTGGGAGCTCATTTTGCAGGGTGTCAGCTTTTATACATGTAATGTATTTACCCTTTGTAACATTATATTTGTTAAACATGCTAGTTTCCAACTTCACTCTTGACCATAAGGAAGTGTGCCCAGGTGTGAAATTTTAAACTGTAAAAACAGTTTCACAACACAGAAATGGCCTCTAGGAGGGGATGCAGGCTGAGTATGAGTTCCTAATTACTATTTACCATATGAGCATGTGGTTTTCTCATTAGTGTCGTTAACATAAAGTGATAGTCTGAAGATCAGGATATTTGGATGTAGAGAATATAAAACACAGCTTTAATTATACACTTAAATTTTGCTATCATTAATTTTTTACTAAAAATAAAATATTTATAATTTTTGTTTGCTACCCTTTGATTTGTCTTCAAAGGACAGGCTAAAATGAAATTTCTTTTGAATTTATTGATGCAGTCAGCTGCATCAATTTTTATAATTAAAGCTAATATTATTCCTTTTATTCTATGTTCCGAGGCCTTTCTTATCAATGTTTCTTCTTGGTATGTCCCTATTTTTCTCATTTTTTCATCTGCAGTTACAATTTCTTCGTAAAATTTAGTCTATTAAAAATATTCCACCTCTTTTTATTGTTTCATGTATTTTTCTATTTTATTACTTTCCTTCCAGGATATAATACCAAGAGAAAAGAAGAATAACAATGTCTTATAATTAAGTGAAAACACAGTAAACTAATAAAAATAACACTGATTTGATCCCTTTTTTTTGGTAGCGACACATCATTAAGGAGACAACTACTATAGATAGAGATAATAATTATTTTGTTATAGTAAATGTCTGACATATTTTTCTTTCATTGTACCAAGTAGTAACACATTTACAAATACCATTTCTCCAAAGTAATCATCTTATTTCTAGCTTTAAATGTTCCTTTCATTTTTACAGCTGGGATCATCCAAACACCTGCTCTTGCTCCCACAGATTTCCCAGCTCGCATTATTATATCTAAATTTCCTGTGTGAACATTAAAGATTTTATACGATTGGGTAAGAAGAGAAAGTACCTCAGGATTGGATACTTTTCTTTTTTTTTTTTTTGAGACAGAATCTTGTTCTGTCTCCCAGGCTGGAGTGCAGTGACACTATCTTGGCTCACTGCAACCTCCACCTCCTGGGTTCAAGCAATTCTCCTACCTCAGCCTCCCGAGATGCTGGGACTGCAGGTGTGCGCCACCATGCCTGGTTAATTTTTGTATTTTTAGTAGAGACGGGGTTTCACCATATTGATCAGGCTGGTCTTGAACTCCTGACTTCGTGATCCACCTGTCTTGGCTTCCCAAAGTGCTGGGATTACAGGTGTGAGCCACCGCACCCAGCCTTTTTTGTTTTTGTTTTTATTATTCTTATTTTTTTACTTCTAAAGGTATGAGTTTGCATTGACCCAACAATAGTAGTTAAAATATTATGTAGCTTTCCTGATGTCAAATCAACATTTTCTTCTTTAGTGATCACTCTAAATTATCTTAAAATTTGACTTCAGCTATAGGCCACAAGTATATCAAAAAAATATGTATCTACACTAAATACTTTAATTTTGTATTTTGTAGATATACCTTATATTCACAGAGTAAACAAATACTGTTTTGAATGTTCACTACTTTTATTCTCTTCACTCCAAAGATAATTAAATCAAACCACAGATTTATACTATTTATTACACATAGAATGGTCTGCATCTTGCCTTGTGTGCTATTTTTTGAAACATTTTGCCCTCTCTGTATAACAATTTTTGAAATATAATGCACTTATTGTAAAATGAATGTATTTAAACTGTGCAGTCCAGTGGTTTTTATTGTACTTGTAAAGTTGTGCAACCATCACCACTATCTTATTTTATAAGACTTCTCTCTCATCCCAGAAAGAAAGCTCATACCTGTTTTTTATTATTATTATTTTTTTTTGAGATGGAGTCTCGCTCTGTCGCCCAGACTGGAGTGCAGTGGCGCGATCTCCACTCACTGCAAGCTCCGCCTTCCCGGGTTCCCGCCATTCTCCTGCCTCAATCTCCCGAGTGGGTGGGACTACAGGCGCCCGCCACCGCGCCTGGCTAATTTTTGTATTTTTAGTAGAGACGGGGTTTCACCGTGTTAGTCAGGATGGTCTCGATCTCCTGACCTCGTGATCCGCCCGGCTCATACCTGTTTAGTAGTCATTCCCCATTCCTGCTTCACCAGAACTGTCGCTCACACATACTCTTCCATTTTCTGTACTTGAGCATTTGTCTATTCTGGACACTTTATATCAATGTAATCATATACGTTACATTTTGTGCCTGACTTCTTTCAATTACCATAAGATTTGCAAGCTTCAACCACCTAGTAACATGTATCTGTACTTCTTTACTTCTTCTGGCTGGCTGATATTTCATTGCATAGATATATAATATTTTATGTATCTCTTTCTCCAATGATGGCCATTTGAGTGGTTTCTCAACTTGGGCTATTATAAATAATGTTGCTGTGTACATTTGTATATACATGTTTTTGTATGGACACATAGTTCTAATTTTCTTTAGTAAATATCTAGGACTGAAATTACTGGATCATGTTACAATTTTATATTTATCATTTTGAAGAACTGCCAAACTGTTTTCTGCAGTGAAGGCACCATTTTTCAATCCCATCAGTAATGTATGAAAGTTTCAATTTCTTACGTATATCTGTGTTTTACACTATTGTCTGTGTTTTTTATTTTACATATCTTCATAAGTATGAAACTGTTTTTTGAAGTGACTGCATCATTCTTTAATCCCATCAGTAGTGTATGAAAGTTTCAATTTCTTCGATTTCTTTTATATATTTGTGTTTTACACTATTGTCTGTTTTTTATTTTACGTATCTTCATAAGTATGAAACTGTTTTCTGAAGTGACTGCACCGTTTTTCAGTCCCATCAGCAACGTGTGAAAGTTTCAATTTCTGGCATATATCTGTGTTTTACACTATTCTCTGTTTTTTATTTTTCGTATCTTCATAAGTTAGAGGTGATATTTTGTGAGTTTTTGATTTGCGTTTGCCTAATAACTAATAATTTTGAGCATCTTTTCACCTACTTGCTGCTATTTGGGTAAGGCTTTTTTTTTTTTTTTTTTTTTTTTTTGAGATGTAGTCTCGCTTTGTCACCCAAGCTGGAGTGCAGTAGCCGGATCTCAGCTCACTGCAAGCTCCGCCTTCCGGGTTCACGCCATTCTCCTGCCTCAGCCTCCTGAGTAGCTGGGACTACAGGTGCCCGCCACCACACCCGGCTAATTTTTTTTTTCGTATTTTTAGTAGAGATGGGTTTTCACCATGTTAGCCATCATGTTCTCGATCTCCTGACCTCGGGATCCGCCTGCCTCGGCCTCCCAAAGTGCTGGGATTACAGGCGTGAGCCACCACGCCCGGCCATAAAGCTTCTTTAAAGAAATGTCTATTTAAAGGAATGATTAGGTTATTTGATTTTTATTGTAAATTTCTAAGTGATTTGTATATATTTCATACGAAAATACCTTAAATTGTGTAATTTGATTTTTTTTTTCTTTCTGTGCATGTATTTTAATTTTTGATGATGTCTTTTGGAAAAGAAAAGTGTTGAAATTTGATGAAATCCAATTCGTCCTGGTTTTTCTTTTGTTGCTTGTGCTTTTGGTGTCATATTAAAGAAGCCATTTTCAAACTCAATGTCTGAAATATTTACCCCATTTGAACTAAGTTCTTTATCATTTTATCACTTGTATTTAGGCTTATAGTATATTTTGAATTAATTTTTGTGTATTGCATGAAAATGTCAACTGCATTTATTTGTGCATGGATATTCAGTTGTCCTAGCACCATTATTGTTTCATTGAATTTTTTGCACCCTCATCAAAGTTGAATTGACCATATTTAAGCATTTATCCATGGACTTGCAAGTCTGTTCTCTTTATCTGTATGTTAATCCTAACACATTATCACCATCGTGGTTAGTGAACTTTTTATATGTTTTGAAATCAGTGAGTATATTGTTCTTCGTATTTAAGGCTGTTTTGGCTACTCTGTGACCCTTGAATTTCTGTATGAAATTTAGGATAAGGTATACAATTCGAAAAGCAAACGATTGGGATTTTAATAGATTGTGTTCAGATGGTAGATCAGTTTTCAGAGAATTGCCATCTTTAAAATATTATTTCCAAGAATTAAGTATGGGAGTTCCGGTATTAACTTAGGTTTATCATGTTTCAACAATATTTTATAATGTTCAGTGTACAAGTTTTCTATAAGTTTTGTTGATTCTTTTTCTAAATGTGTTATTCTTTTTTATTTTGTTATATATGGAATTAATTTCTTAATTTCATTTTCTGTTCAGTCATTGCTAGTGTATAGAAATATAATTGAATTTTGTACATCAATCTATAATTGTATCAAACTGATTCATTCTAAGAGTATTATTTTAGTGAATTCCTTAGGATTTTCTAGGTGCAAGATCATGACACCTATATATAAAGATAGTTTGTTTCCTTTCTTTCCAATGTTGGTCCAGTTTTTTATTATTACCCAAGTGCTTTGGCTAGAACTTCTACTTCAATAATGAATGCAAGTGTCAAGAGAAGCTATCCTTGTGTTTTTCCTGATCTTAGAAGGAAAGCATTCATTTATCACCATCAAGTATGTTTGTTGTTGATTTTTTCATAGATACCTTTTATCAGGTTGAACAAGCTCTTTTCTATTCTGAATTATCTGCGTTCTTTAATCGTGTAAGTTGGTTTATCATGCTAAATGTTTTTTTCTCTGCCCTTTGAGATCATGTATTTTTTATTCTTTATTCTATTAATGTGGTACATAAACTGATTTGTTTTCATATGTTAAACAAATCTTGGGATAAATCCCACCTGGAACTAAGGTATAAATACTTATACCTCAAAGACTTATATCTAAGACTTGAAACCATAAAAATTCTAGAATATAACTATGGAAAAATCCTTCTAGACATTGGCTTAGGCAAATATTTCATGACCAAGAACTCAAAAGCAAATGCAACAAACACAAGGATAAATAGATGTAACTTAATCAAACTAAAAAGCTTTTACACAGCAAAATAAATAACTAGCAGATTAAACAGACAACCCACAGAGTGGGAGAAAATCTTCACAATCTATACATCCAACAAAGGACTAATATCCAGAATGTACAAGGAACTCAAACAAATAAGGAAGGAAAAAATCAAACCCCATAAGAAAGTGTGCTAAGGACATTAATAGACAATTCTCAGAAGGAGATATAAAAGCGACCAACAAACATATGAAAAATGCTTAACATCACTAATTACCAGGGAAATCAAAATCAAAACCACAATGTGATATCACCTTACCCCTGCAAGAATGGCCATATTTAAAAAATCAAAAAATAATAGATGTTGGCGTGGATGTGGTGAAAAGGGGAAAACTTTTGAACTGTTGGTAGGAATATATACTAGTACAATCATTATGGAAAACAATGTGGAGATTGCTTAAAGAAGTAAAAGTAGATCTACCATTTGATCCTGCAATCCCACTCCTGGGTATCTACACAGAGGAAAAGAAGTCATATGAAAAATATACTTGCACACACATGTTGATAGCAGCACAATTTGCAATTGCAAAAAATACGGAACCAGCCCAAATGCCCATCAATCAACTAGTGGATAAAGAAAATGGAGTATCTATATACCATGGAATACTATTCAGTCATAAAAATGAATGAAATAATGGCATTTGTAGCAATATGGATGGAATTGGAGACCATTATTCTAAGGGAAGTAACTCAGCAATGAAAAAACAAACATTGTATATTCTCACTTGTAAGTGGTTGCTAAGGCATGAGCATGCAAAGGTGTAAGAATGATACAATGGACTTTGGGGGCCCTGGATGGGAGGG
Source organism: Macaca nemestrina (assembly GCF_043159975.1). NCBI lineage: Eukaryota > Metazoa > Chordata > Mammalia > Primates > Cercopithecidae > Macaca > Macaca nemestrina. The sequence goes on from NC_092140.1 coordinate 28,783,424, forward strand.
AGGTGAGGGTTAATAGACTACACATTGGGTACAGTTACACTGCTTGGGTGATGGGTGCACCAAAATCTCAGAAATCACCACAAAAGAACTTATTCATGTAACCAAACGCCACCTGTTCCCCAAAAACCTATTAAAATAAGTGTGTGTGTGTGTGTGTGTATAAACAATTCTTTCAGCAATGTTTTGTAGAATAACTTATATTAGGTGGGTTTTGGTGCAATTTTAATTTATATCATGTTAAAATTTCCCTTTTTTAACTCATATTACCAGTATATTTAAAAATTTATTTCTGTATATTTATCTTATGTTTAACTCCCGTGCTAAATCACTAATTGGTTAATTAATAATTATCAATTCTAATAAAGATAACGATAATGTCACGGGATCTTTTGGGTATTGCTTTGCTAGCCGGGAAACTCTATAGCTGGCGGCACCTTCTGTCTGAGTATTGCTAGTGCCCACTGGGCTTGTTCTGCCCACTCAGCCTGGCAGGTTTTGCTCCGCTCACTTTACCCACCAGGATCCCACATCTGCCTAGGGTGAGCCAGGCATGGAGCAGTGAGGGGTGTGTGGGTGAGGGAGTGCGGGGTCTGGCTACTAGGCACAGCCATTCACAAAGCCTGCTGTGATGGGGCGGGCAGCTCGGGGCTCTGGCATAGGTGATGGCTCCCAGTAAGACTGCCATTTGGCCAGATGTACCACACTCAGTTCCCGTTGTGCTGCCCCGCGTCTGGACAAAGGGAACGCAGTGGTGCCCAGAAGCTTGGAGATGCCAGGAGGGACGCCTTATGGTGGCCCACAACGTGGCAAGTGGCAGGGGAGGAGGGGAGCTGAGCTTGTTGGTGCCCAAAGCTTCACAGGCAGTCAAGTGGCGGGGGTGCGCGGGGACGCGGTGGGGGGCAGGGGGTGCTTGGATGTCCTTGCATTTGCAAACCCCACCGGGTCGCGGCAATACCCCGGCTTGACCACAACTTTGCTACAAAATTGGGGTGGGCGCGGGGGAGTGGGGAGAAGCCAGGGAGTGGGAGCAGGCACTTCCAAGCCTAAGGGGGCAGAGGTGGCTTCCTGGGCCCTGAGAGCTCAAGGTTGCCCAGGTATAGCGCCCTAGCTGTGTGGCTGCAGCTGTGCCTGGGAGTGCGGAGCTCCTGCCCTTTTAACTCAGTAGGGCCCAGTGCTCCTGTCTGTGCCTGGCTCCAGCGGGCTCTGTGGAATATGCAGACCCAGCTGCACCTCACCTGCTGCAAACCGCGTCTTTGCAGAGGCTGCTCCAGACCGTCGCTGCCATCAATAATTCTCTGGGGATTGGGTTAATGGGGGGCTCCAAAATGGATCTGTGCTAGTAGCTTTTGAGTAGCTATTTTTCAAAACTAGTATAGCCATGAAACGGTTGGTTTCAAAGCTAGGATGGAGCAGGGAAGAGATGTATAGGAAGAGAGTAAAATGCTAGCGAACTTTCTGTTTTCACCGGGTTTCAACCATTTTTGTTACATACATGTCTTCAGGTTTTTTTCAAATATTTGGTCAATTTCTCAAGTCCTACAAGTGTTAATTTTGACAGTTTTTACCAGTGTTCTTGTTGCTTTCATGGAGGGATAGACTTTCTGTTTTTGCTCCATAACTCTGATAGGGCTTAACTCCGGTAGTAATACTAAATTAAGCTTAGCTTTACACACAGTGATAGTTCAATCTGAAAGTCGTCATATCCCATACAACCCGATAGACATATCACAGCACTGGCAACTTTTTTTCAAATGGTGCTCCCTAACTTGTTATCAGAGGACTCATTGAGTAAGAAGTTTGCAAAGAGACAACAAAATAAAGACAACACACATTGCTAATAATTGCTTCATGCTTTTTATGTATATGCATGAATTGTTAACTCTTTTATAAACTAGCATTTATTATATTAGATTTTCAGAAGACTCCATCCTTGACCACACTTTCGTTAGGCTCATCTAAGCCTTCTAGACCTTGACATTGGCATCTTACCTTACCAGTTTTACATTTTCCATTTCTTTTTAAAAAATATATTTCCAACTTTTAGTATAAGTTCAGGGGTACATGTGCAGGATGCTCAGGTTTGCTACATAGTTATACGTGTGCCTTGGTGATTACCTGCACAGATCATCCCATCACCTAGGTATTAAGCCCAGCATCCATTTGCTATTCTTCCTGATGCTCTCCCTCCTCCCACCCTCCAGCCTCTGACAGGCCCCAGTGTGTGTGGTTCTCCTTCCCCTACCCCGTGTTCGCATGTTCTCATCATTCAGCTCCCACTTATAAGTGAGAACATGTGGTATTAGATTTTCTGTTCTTGCATTTGTTTGCCGAAGATAATGGCTTCCAGCTCCATCCAGGTCTCTGCAAAGGACATGATCTCATTCCGTTTTATGGCTGCATAGTGAAACATGGGGTACATTTTCCATTTCTAGTAAGAATCTTGCTGTCAGTTTAGAGAACCACCCACCTTTACTATCTGATCACCTTTGATATCTGATAGAATTCCCCCTCCCTCACCATCCTTCAGGTGAAATTTGATCACCCTGGTTGCCGTCAGGACAAATCCTGTCAAATAAATCTTTCCTTACCTTTGATGTTTCCTCTTGGCTATTTTCCATCCACAGACCTCCAGCCTGGTCCTTGGCTATAAATCCCAGCTTGGCCATGCTGTCTTCTATGCTGAGGTCCCTTTTTCCCAATTGCAATATTTTCTGAAAAAAATATTTTTATGTTGTTTGAACTCATGTCCAATTCTGTTTTTTCTTAACAGTTCTTTAAAATATTTCCATTATTCCCTTTCTAAAAAATAAATTATATATATATTTAAAAAAACAAAATATACAGATTTTATTTTCTCTTTATTGATGCATTATTATTTCGACTTTGTCATTTACCAAGATTCAAATACAGTATTCACATCTTTGGATTAAACCATTTTCAGTAGGTTCTATTGAAAACTCATATTTACACTGATACCATCTCTTTAGCATACTTGTATAACCTAATTTATAGCATCATAATTGTCTTAATGCCCTAAAAAACATATATTTTCAAGTAAAGTGAAGTGACTTTTTTTTTTCACATGAACAAATTTCCAGTCTTTGGCCATTGATGTATTTCTATTACCCTTCTCAGCCCACACTTAAGTATTAACTATATTAAATTGCTTTCTAACAGAGCTTGTTTTAAAAACTTTCTTACTACACAATAGAGAATTGCTTACGCTACAAAGAACTCTTGTTCCAGTTCATAAAGAAGTGTAATGGAGACTCAAATCTGAGAGATAAGCCTGTAGGTGACATAATTGCAAATGCATCATGAAAAGTAAGACAATAGTGAAAAAGCCACTGATATTACTGTTACAAGAGTAAAATTTTCTGTTTTAAGGGGGAAAGAAACTATATATAGATATTTCTAATTTGTTCCTATTCTTACTAATACTATTCTATTATGTTATGCTATTATAATCGGTTTATAAAAGATATCACAGGAGAAAAATTTTAAAAAGAAGAAAAGTTATATGATCACCTTATAATTTCAGGTAAACAAAGTTTATTATATTTAAAATTCATTCATGATTGTAATTATTAGAACACTTCTAAAGCTGATAATGGATATCTAAAAAAAATCATTTCATAATATTTATATTTATTGATGAAATGTTTAAAGCTATTATTTTGCAATTCAGGAAAAACAAGTTCTTATAACTATTATCTTCAATATTTTACTGCAGAATATACCCAATGAAATAAGCCAAATAAAAATTAATACAAATTATACAGATTGGAAACATATATATGTGATATATATGTGATATATATCTCTCCTAATCGGAGATATTTTTCTATTATATATGTATCCTATTATTTACAACTAATATAAGCATAGAAAGTTAAAAATAAATACATCAAATTCTCAGATAAATATATTTTAAGAATCAGTTAAAAATCAAGTACTTTTCATTTTTGCTGTTTATATCTTTAATGAATCTGGAATCAATTTTTCACATCATGGTTTTTCACAAAACAAGTTGACACATTCTAAAAGATGGATTTCAATAATTAAGTGTACTAGCAAACATTTATAAATATTGGTGGTTAGTCTTAATTTTGATTCGAAAACCTGAAATATAAATTTTCTCTGTAAGAATATTAACAAGGGTCAAAGGAAAACAAAAAGTACAAATTTGGATAAAGAGTATAATTTCACAATATTTTAGCGAAATTGTATTTGTGTAAGCCCAATGACATGGTAATTAAAAGAAGTCTTAATTCTGAAGATCCTGTGCAAACATTGCCAGTTGTATTTGCAATTAAATTGGAAAGGAATGAATAATTATTTAAGCTGCAATAGTTATTGGTTGAGTTGAAAGAAGCCATACCAAAGAGACTAGATATAATATGACTCTTTATGTAATTTCTGAAAAAAGCAAATGGGAGAAAGCAAATTAGTGGTTTCTTGAGGTAATTATGCTAATGAGCCATTATTACCTCAATTATTACCTAATGTAAATGAACATAAGAGATTTTATTGACAATATGAAAATTCATTAAAACTGAATTTTGATTGCAGAACTTGGTAAACTTACTTTAAAAATGATTGAATTATACCCTTGAAATTGTTTAGTTATATGATATATGAATTTTGCCTTAATAAAATTGTTAAAAACTTTAATCAATATTGTCATCATTGTTCTAAGGATTATTTACTTTGCTTAAATTTAGTTAATTTAAATGTTAATTGAGCAAATAATTTCCTTGGAATCACAATCTTGAAAGTTTTAATTTGTTTTTTATTTTTAATAAGTGTAACTCTGGACATGTCATAGGTAGATCACACACGTCAGTTTTCCCGTTTCATTTAGAAATACACAATGTGAAAGTAATAGATAAAAATATGTTCCATGGGAGTTAAAATAATTTGAATGCTTTCATTTTATTTTTATTTTATGTATTTAAAGACAGAGCCTTGCTCTGTTGCCCAGGCTGGAGTACAGTGGTGCTCACCTCAACCACAAACTCCCGCGCTCAAATCATCCCACTTCAGCTTCCCAAGTAGCTGGGACTACAGGCACATGCCACCACACTCAGCTATTTTAAAAAACATCTTTTGTGGAGACAAAGGCTCACTTTTTTGCTGTGGTTGGTCTCAAACTCCTGGAATCCTCCCACCTTGACCTCCGAAGTGCTGGGAGTACAGGTGTGAGTCACCATGCCTGGCTAGAAATGGAATGTTTGCATGCCTGGCTAGAAATGGAATGTTTGCGAAGTAGAAGAACTATCAGTAGATAAGAGAGAGTAAAACTTTAATGTAATTGAAGCAAGACTATTTAATGACACTGCCATTTGCAGAAAAATGTGTAAATTTCAGTAGTGCTAAACTTTCTCTAGAGCAATATACCTAAGAAATACACTACACGCATATAGTTTTGAACAGGTTTTACAAGTAAGAAAAATTCTTCTATCATACTAATAATCTATTTCTAATATACAGTTTTAGATGGGTGACAATATGGTTCCAAGATAATATAAATGTAATATTTGACATAAGTCTAAAAATGGCTAGAAAAAAATTAAAATTACATCTTATAAAATCTAAATAATGATTGGGTAAATTTTGTGATTTATATTATAATTTTGAATGTTATACATCTATTCATGAGCTACTTTTCATTTGTTAAATTTAATTACAAAGAAAAGTATATATTAAGGATAATATGAGCATCATGCTTCTAAATCTTATTAGAACACTTTCATGTGTAAATAATGGAGTATACAATACTTGTCCAAAAAAGAAAAAAACTTGGTGTGCATGTACACATTTGTCTGTGATCTTCCCTAGATCCATTTATTTCCAATTATTTATAAGAGCTTCTTGTCCCTCTGTGATTGTTCAGGAAATACTAGACTTCAGAGGATTTGACACTTGTTATGCTTTGATCATCTTTTCATCCAGGGGAAAATAAATTGCTTTGAACTCTTTCAGTACAGACTCCTATAACTCAATCCTATAACCTGAATTCAAATTAAATGTCTCCATTTTGTGTAATGTAAGATTTCTCAAGAAAAAAGGATGAGAGGCAGACCTCTTCTAGGACTTCAAAATCATGCTTTTTAGTTGGAACATGGACATCAAAAGTGGTTCAACTGTAAACATAAAATAGAATTTATGGAGAAGACTTTCAAGCAGAGAAACAGCAGAACTTAAAAAATACCTTGAGTTCTCACTCCACACAGAGGCTTACTTACGTGCAGCTTAACTGAACCAGATATCCAACAAAAGTTCCAGGAAGAACTTAACATCTATTGGCTGTACTTGGGAAAAGGAAGAAGAACTAATAAGCAATCATGTAACAAATAACAGAGTTTTCTGACTGTTCCAACTTCTTGAACTACTGAAACGTGGCAGGAAATGTGCCTCACCAGTCGTCAGAATTACACTGATCAGTTTAGAAGCAATCTGAAGCCTTCTCCTTTTTTAATAAATTTTACAGGGAATGACACAATTACAGAACAGTTTCAAAATATTTGGTTACGCATAAATGTTTTTCTTTAATTTGCTTTAAAACTGCATTTTCAGTGTACAACTATTTAATAAGGAATGGGGAAAAGATTCCCTACTCAATAATAGTGCTGGAATAACTAGCTAGCCATATTCGTAAGAATGAAACTGGATTCCTACCATTAACGGTATACTAAAATTAACTCAAAATAGATTAAAGAGTTAAATATAAGACCTGAAACTATAAGAATTCTGAAAGAAAACCTAGGAAACATCATTCTAGACATCAGCCTTGGGAAAGAATTTGTGACTAAGTCCTCAGAAGCAATTGTAACAAAACCAAAAATTGACAAGTGAGACCTAATTAAACTAAAGAGCTTCTGCACAGCAAGAGAAGCAATCAAGGGAGTAAAGAGACAACCTACAAAATGAGAGAAAAAGATTCACAAACCACGCATCCAACAAAGGTCTAAGATCCAGAATCTATAAAAAACTTAATTCAACAAACAAAAACCAAATTATCCCATTAAAAAGTGGGCAAAAGGCCGGGCACAGTGGCTCATATCTGTAATCCTAGCACTTCAGGAGGCCGAGGCGGGCAGATCATGAGGTCAAGAGTGCGAGACCATCCTGGCCAACATGGTGAAACCCCATCTCTACTAAAAATACAAAAATTAGCTGGGCAAGATGGTGCATGCCTGTAGTCCCAGCTACTCAGAAGGCTGAGGCAGGAGAATTGCTTGAACCTGGGAGGTGGAGGTTGCAGGGAAGCGGACATTGAGCCACTGCACTCCAGCCTGGGCAACAGAGTGAGACTCCAGCTCAAAAAAAAAAAAAAAAAAAGTGGGCAAAAGACATGAGTGAACACTTCTGAAAAGAAGACATACATGCAGCCAACCAACAAATATACAAAAAATGCTCAACATCACTAATTATCAGGAAAATGCAAATCAAAATCACAAGGAGATACATTCTCACACTAGTCAGAATGGCTATTATTAAAAAAAAAAAAGATGCTGGTGGGGCTGCAAAGAAAAGGGAATGCTTGTATACTGTTGGTGGGAATGTAAATTAGTTCATCCCTGTGGAAAGCAGTTTAGAGATTTCTCAAAGAACTTAAAAAAGAGCTATCGTTCAACCCAACCATTACTGGGTATATACCCAGAAGGAAATAAATCATTTTACCAACAAGACACATATACTCGTATGTTCATCACTGCACTATTCACAATAGCAAATATGTAGAATCAACCCAGGTGCCCATCAATGGTAGAGTTGATAAAGAAAATGTAGTACATACATACCATGGAATACTGCACAGCCATTAAATAGAATAAAACCGTGTCCTTTGCAGCAACATAGATGCAGCTGAAAGTCCTTATCCTAAGAGAATTACACAGAAACAGAATACCAAATACTCCATGTTCTCAGTTATAAGTGGAAGCTAAGCATTGGGTACACATGGACATAACGATGGCAATAATAGACCTTAAGGACTACTAAACAGGGAAGGGGGGAAATGGCCAAAAAACTATCTACTGGGTACTGTGCACAGTATCTGGTGACAGGGTTATTTGTAACCAAACCTCAGCATCATACAATATGCTCATATAACCTATACATGTACCCCTTGAATCTAAAATAAAGGCTGAAAATTTTTTAAATAATTTCAATATCTACTGCTTAAAGAGTGCTATATCTACACTTAAAATATGTATTAATAAATTACTTATTAGAAGTTATTTATTACAAAGTCTTTTCTAAAGTCCAAATGATGTTAACATCATTTACATTTAATTTCCTGCCATTTAGGCATATTGAAAAAAACATATTTTTGCTTTGTTCTGAAGTCTTCACATTGTTTCATATGGCTCGGTTACTTCATCCTGCAGCCAGAGTGATTTAATTAAGTCATAACTCAAGGCCAAACAGAAAAAGCTAAGTATCCTTTCTTAAAACCTATAATGGTTTTTATTATACAATTTCAATATGTTTAAATGGAAGAAATTTTATCTTTTAAAACTATGAATACTTGCCTTGAAAGATAGACATTAATATAAAACTGGTGTGTAGGTACATAATTTTTTTTTTTTCTTTTGTTGAGACGGAGTCTCGCTCTGTCGACCAGGCTGGAGTGCAGTGGCCGGATGTCAACTCACTGCAAGCTCCGCCTCCCTGGGTTCAAGCAATTCTCCTGCCTCAGCCTCCCGAGTAGCTGGGACTACAGGCGCCCGCCACCTCACCCGGCTAGTTTTTTGTATTTTTTTAGTAGAGAGGGGGTTTCACTGTGTTAGCCAGGATGGTCTCGATCTCCTGACCTCGTCATCCGCCCGTCTCGGCCTCCCAAAGTGCTGGGATTACAGGCTTGAGCCACCGCGCCCGGCCGTAGGTACACAATTTTGCAAAACTCTTTAAGGCATATGTGAACAAATATTGTAGACTACTATTATTAGTTGTATGTTTAGGTATAAATATCTTCAACATTACAAGATAAGGCAAAATTCTTTATACAGTGTTATTGTAATAAGTTACACTCCTGTAAATCTGGTATGTTTCACTTGAGGAACTGCCAGACTGGTTTACGCAGAGACTGCACCATTTTACATTACTACCAACAATGCATGAGGGCTCCATTTTTCAAGAATTCTTGCTAGCCAACATTTTTTATTTTCTGCATTTTTGATTATACCCCCAATTTTGTTTTCATCGCCTCAAGGAGCTGCAAAACTCAACAATAGCCTTTAACTAATTTTGATCAACAAACTGAAGGAAAAGTTTATTCACACTGAGTGAGCCTTTCTCTCTGAGCTGCATCTTCTGTCCCCTGTACTCCACGTAAAATACAGAGCAGAAATATACCCGACAATGTAAAATGCTTCCGGGTAAAAGTGACTTTATTTTTTGTTTTATATCTCCACTCACTTTTGGCCTACTGTTTTCATTTTGTCTTTTTAGATTTTTAATGCTTTGAAAATGATATATCTCATGTATATTTTGCAGTGTGGTGATTTGAATTCAACCTTGCCTTTATTTCAAATGTATAGAGAACTGTCTAGCAGAAATGAAAGCCTGAATGACAGCTAGATAATTTAAGATGCAAAAAACCTGAGCATTATTATGCTTAAGAGGGAAAGCCTGTGGAGAGAGAGTGATTGAAAACACTTGAAATCAGGTATAAATAATGAAGCATTTTGATAGGGATGACTGAAATAAAAGTGGAAGAAAATTCCGGGGTAGGAATAGTCAGGCCTTTGCATTCTTGATTAATTCACAAATGTGACTTGTAAAGACTTTTACAAGTCTTTACAGAAAGACAAGACTACAGTGGAGACTAGTTTAGCCTCTGATAGGGGTTGGATGTGCCCCCACCCAAATCTCATCTTGAATTCCCATATGTTGTGGGAGGGACCCAGTTGGTGGTAATTGAATCATGTGGGCAGCTCTTTCCCGTGATATTGTCATGATAGTGAAAAAGTCTCACGAGATATGATGATTTTATAGGGGGAGGTGTTCCCTGCACAAGCTGTCTCTCTGCCTGCTGCCATCCACCTAAGATACGATTTGCTCCTCCTTGCCTTCCACAATGCTGTGAGGCCTCCCCAGCCATGTGGAACTGTAAGTCCATTAAACCTCTTTCTTCCGTAAATTGCTCAGTCTTGGGTATGTCTTTATCAGCAGTGTGAAAACAGACTAATATAGCCTGCAATCTCAGATTTCTGGTGGAAGTCCTAAATACCTCTCCTCTTTGCATTGTGCACAAGATTGAGTTTGTGTGGTATGTAACCTACTAAACAATAAGAATGCATGTCTCCTATCTAGAGTAAACACACTCTGAATATCTGGGAAGGCTGTAATAGCAAGATTCTCAACTTTGCAACTGAGCTCTGTTTACAGTTCTGCTGTCTTCTGACATGTATTAATGATGACGCTTTAGTAGTTCTCTTTCATTTGCAAGAGACTCGAACACACTTTTTAGTGTACTAAAAGTAGACTACAAGCAAAAACTTGGTGCTGGTAAGGAATGAAGGAAGGAACAAAGGGATGAAGAAAAATAAGAAAAAAATGAATAATGAATAATGAAATAAATGAAAGGAAATAAAATACTCTGGCTTTAGAATCAAGCAGACCTAGATGTTTAAACCTAGGTCTACATGATAGATACTGATTCTGTCTATTATTTTTTCTATTATTTGGATCCTTAATCTCCAGTAATATCTCCCGGTGGAACAGGAAATATGTATTATAGTAGCTTAACATGTAGGTGTTTCTTAAGCACACACAGTCTCATAAAGATTACCTGATTGTCTCTCTCCCAATATCAAAATCAAGGGGCCTGTATAGGTGCCACATCACTACTTGAATAACAAAATGATCAAGCTATGGGGATAATTTTTTGTCACCCTACATTAGAATCTCAGAATTGTGCTGTGGTCTGGGATCTTCTTGATTGACAACTTTCTCAAATCAGCAGAGAATGAAAGAGGTACCAGAAGCAACAATGAAATGCCTTGCTTCCAATTAGTAATGTCTGTCTAGGAATAAAGAAACTTCAGTGCACTCACTCATTTCTATTCATGTATTTTAGGTGGTTTACATTTTGGGAAATTTTCTAGTCTTAAATTTCTAAGAGGTTATATTTACCTCTTTCCAAAATTTCTAATCTAGCACGTAGTATCTAAATGTAGCACTAAATTTGCAATAATATTCTGCTTCTCACTGTATGTCTCAAAATATTGTGTGTGTTTTTAATTTCTAGGGAAATATGTATTTTTTGGCAACTCTTATGAAAATCAAATTGGATATATTGATTTTAGCTAAAGAGGCAAATTTTCATAGAGCAATCCTCCTCTGAGGAGGTATCCATGAACAAATAAAGCATGTAGGTATCTGACAAAAATATGACAGTGTTCACTGCAGTATTCTTCAAATAACAACCTCCCCAAACTAGAAATATTAGTGCATATATAGGAATAATTACATGAACTATTTTAAATTTAGATGTGAAATTTGCACTAGAAAGGTGAGATTTTTTAATATACAAAATTCCATGCAAAGATCAATATATACTTGTTCTCACCACAGGGAATTTGTACATGTGGCATTGACTTGCTCGATACCTATTCCAATCTTCTTTTAATACACTTTACCACACAGGCTGGAGAGCAAAACCTATTTTCCCACACTTCTCTGCAGTGAGGCTCTTGGCTGTAATTTAGATTCTTTCTAGAAGATGCACTCCTGTGTGAATTTGATTCAGGACTGATTATGGTGAGCTGAGGAACTGAGAAGTTTCAAAGCATGCATTTTGCCGTCACTGATGGCAGAGCTTCTGCAGCTATCTTCTGTGGCCATGGTTTGAGGATCAGGCTTCTCTTTTCCTAATCAGGGAGTATGCTGTTGCATTATGGAATCAGTAACTATGACAGCAAATTCCTGGGTCTGTGGCTTCTTCATTACTGTACTTGCTGAAGAAAAATTAGTGACTATAATCTCTGTTTTAGTTTTATAAGTCCCTTCTATTCGTTCAGTATTAAATTATGTCCTTGTTTTTTCTTTAAAAATTTGTTTATGCTTTAACTAGTAGAATGGTTTCTGTTTTCTGCAATTTGCTGAAACCCGAGTACAATGCATGCCAAAATCTTAAAGAGGAGTCCTTGGAATTAAAGCTATACAAAACTGCTTCATGTTGCTTGTTCCTTATTTTATATTTTGGTTTATTTTAGTTGTTACAATAAATATGTGTCAAATAACTGTTAACATATTAGAAAAAATGTTAAAAATTTGTACTTGTCCAAATTTTCTTCATTCTAAATTATTATTATTATTATTTTTTTTTTTTTGAGACGGAGTCTTGCTCTGTCCCCCTGGCTGGAGTGCAGTGGCGCGATCTCGGCTCACTGCAAGCTCTCCTCCTGGGTTCACACCATTCTTCTGCCTCAGCCTCCCGAGTAGCTGGGACTACAGGCATCTGCCACCACGCCTGGCTAATTTTTTTTTGTATTTTTAGTAGAGACGGGGTTTCACCGTGTTAGCCACGATGGTCTCGATCTCCTGACCTTGTGATCCACCTGCCTTGGCCTCCCAAAGTGCTGGGATTACAGGCATGAGATTTTTAAAATAAATTTATGCTTTTATAAAAATAATCCAACCGTATGGTTAGAAAAAAAGGTTTAAAATTAAAATAGGCTAAAATAACTAACTAAACTAATGTAAACTAAAAGTTTTAAAACTCAAATTTTTATTTCCCTGTATTGGTCATTGTGTTCTTTAGCTCCAAAATCTTAGGTTAGTTCTCCTGTATGTTTCTCTTTGTAAAATTTCTTGAGTTTGTTGTTTGTTTATTTTTGGTATTGTTTTTATGATTTTGTTAAATTTTTTTGCCCGTGTTTTATTGTGGTTGACTGAGCTTATGAATAATTATTTTGAATTATTTGTCAGGCAATTTGGGGATCTCCAATTCTTTGTGTTGGTTACTGGAAGTTTATTGTTTTCCTTTTGTGGTGGTGTTCCCTGATTCTTCCTGAGATTCTCACAGTCTTTCATAGTTATCTGTGAATTTTAAGAAATAGTTGCCTCCTCCAGACTTTATGGACTGGTCTTAGTAAGGAAAGACATTCACCTGCTGATGTAAGGAGACATGTTGGATCTCTGTATACCAGGACTAGTGATGCCTGTGGTCAAGTTGTGGATGTATGGTGGTTCCAGCTCTTGCAGGGGAATAGTGTCTCATCAGCTCAGGCATTTAGGGTCCACAATGATAGTAACTGCATGGCATTTGATGGCCATAGCTGTATGAGGTCCATAGTAGCTGCAGGGGTTCTTTGAGTCTCTGGTGGCACCTCTCATTACAGTGACTGAGGAGCAGGGAAGACAGCAATAAGATTTGGGGACAGCCATATGAATACACTCAGCTATGTAGCGCATAGCAGCATGGGTAAGCTTCGAATGCACAGCAAATGGTGGTGAAAGCCAGGGCCTGGAGCAGGGTCTTGGGTCAATTATGGGTACACAAGTAGTGGTGAGGGCAATCCATATGCACATGAAAAGCTACAGAGTCAGATATGCAAAGATAATGAAATATTAGGAATAGATTTAACTAAAGATGTGAAAAATTTGTACACTGAAAATGATAAAATATTGATAAAATAAATTGTTGAAGACAAAAAAATAGAAAGATATCCCCATTCATTGATTGGAAAAATTAATTTTTTAAAAATATTTATACTGCCCAAAGTAATCTACAGATTCAATGTAACCGCTATCGAAATTCCAATGCCATTTTTCACATAAAAAGAAAAACTAATCCTGGTAAGGTGACTCACTCCTGTAATCCTAGCATGTTGGAAGGCTGAGGAGGGCAGATCACATGAGGTCAGGAGTGACACCAGCCTGGCCAACATGGCAGAACGCCTACTCTACTAAAAATACAAAAATTAGCAGGGCTTGGTGGCACAGGCCTGAAATCCAAGCTACTCAGGAGGATGAGATGTGGGAATCACTCCAACCTAGGAGGCAGAGATTGTAGTGAGCCAAGATTGTGCCACTGTACTCCAGCCTAGGTGACACAGCAAGATTCTGTCTTTAAAATATTAAAAAAAAGAAAGAAAAGATAATTCCAAAGTCCATATAGAATCAGAAAATACATTGAATAGATAAAGCAATATAGAGCATGAAGAACAAACCTGGAGAAATCACACTTCCTAATTTCAAGCTATATTACAAAGCTATAGTAATCCAAACAGTATAGTACTGACATTTAAACAGACACATAGACCAATGGAACAGGATAGAGAGCTTAGGAAAACAGTCACAATACATGGTCAACAATTTTTGATAAAGATACCTGGAATACACAAAGGAAAACAAGAAAACTGGATATTCAGGATAAAAAAAATAAAATTGAGACTCTAACATTATACAGAAAAAATAATTCAAAATGGCTTAAAACTTAGGCATAAGATGTGAAACTGTAAAAGTCCTTGAAGAAAACATAGGAAAAAATCTCCTTGACATTAGTGTGGGCAATACATTTTTTTTTTTTTATTTTGCATGTGATCCCAAAAGCACATGCAGCAAAAGCAAAATTAAACAATAGGACTCCATTTAACTAAAAAGTTTCTATCCAGGAAAGGAAACAATCAACAAAATGAAAAGGCAACCTATGGAAAGGGAGAAAATATTTGTAAACTGTAAATCCAATAATTAACATCCAAAATGTAAAAAGAACAAGACTCAATAACAAGAAATAACTCAATAAAACAAAGCTCAAAGGACATGAACAGATATTTTTCCAAAGAAGACATATAAATAGCAAACAGATGTGAAACGTCAATACTTATCAGATAAATGCAAATAAAAATCACAATGAAATACCATCTTACACCTTTTAGGATGTCTATTATCAAAAATTAAAAGATAACAAGTGTTGGTAAGAATGTGAAGAAAAGAGAACCCTTGTAAACTGTTGGTGGGAATGTACATTGGTACGGCCATTATGGAAAATGTATAGAGGCTCCTCGAAAATTAAAAAAGGAAACTATCATGGGATTCAGCAATCTGACTTCTGAGTGTATAGTCAAAGGAAATAGAAATCATAAAATCAAAGAGATTTCTGCACTCCCATTTTTATTGCAACGTTATTTACAACACTAGGGAGGGAAAAACCCAAGTGTCCAACAACATACAATGAGTAAAGAAAATATGCAACACACATGCATACATGCACAGAGGAATTTTATTTAGCCTTAGAAAAAAATTCCTACCATTTGCAGCAATAAACACCATGTTGACCATAATTACTAATAATCCATTGTACACATGCAATTTGCTAAGAGAATTGATATCAAGTGTTCTCACTACACACACAAAAAGGTCTCATTCCTTATGAGTTACATTGAAACACCAACATTCTGATGACTTTTGTGTGGAGCAATATAAGAACTTTAGACCTGTCTCTTCTCTCTTGAATTCCTGATCTGGCCTAAATTCACACATATATTCTTCGCATTGCTTGTTTGCAAAAACTCAAACTGTGCCATTATCCCCAATATCTTCCCCTACATGCTCCTTGTGATTTGGCCCAGCTTACCTCTCCACTCAGTATGTATTACAAAACAAATTCAACTTTTGTGCCATGACCACAGTTCACAATCAGGTTTTCTTTTTTTGAGTACTACTACCTCGAACTTACTTTACGTATCCTGAAACCTGCATTACCTGAGTGCTCTAACATTTGTCATTCTGCATGTCAAGATTTATGAGACTTGCTTGGCCTTATCTGCTATAGTTCATGGCTCTAGAACTAAATCACTGTAGAGATTGACCCAATGCTTACAGTTGAATAGACCTGTCATCTCTTCCTGGAAACACACCTCACCCTCAATAATGTATGGACCCTGCCTGGATAGCTTTCTCTTATTTCCATTTATTCTTTGGCATGTTAACTCTTTGATTTGAAACTTCATGAGTTACTACTGCATGGACTACGACTATGTTTTTATAAGAACACTGGGAGAAGAAAAGTGGTTGCTATACCCAAAGAATGAATCAAAATCATAAATCATAAATTAGAGAGGACACGAAAAGCATTTTCAGGAGGAATAATTTTCAGCAGCTACTTGAAGAAAATATAAAACCTGATCTCTCTTTATGTCTAGACCTCGCTGTGTTTATTATCTTGATTGTAAAGCCCAATGTATTATGAAGCTGGTTAGAAAAAAGTAGAAACTAATACATTAATAATAATAAATATGCTACAGAAACATAAATCAGAATAATATAACAATGGAACTGAACCTCTGGAGCTTTCTCTCATCCTCTCTACCTGCACTTAGGCAAAAATCCTTAATCATCTGCATATGCATTTGTCAATTTTGTTTGTAAGTGTTTGGCATTTTGGAGATCTTGTTGCTCATAAACCAAATCTCAGATGATATTTTGGTGATAGATGTATGTTTGCACAAAAGTGTTTATTATCTGGCACAAAGATAATTTTCATTCACCTTGTCCCCATTCATACATAAAACAACAGGTTTGTAATAACCTGATTATACATCTATCATATGAAACTGTATTCTTGGATATTTTTGTTACATTTGTAGAAATTTAAACTCTCTCATCTTCATGTAAATTTCAGCAGTGTTTCTCTGTCATATTTTTACCATTTTTTTCCTCTGATATTTAGGAATAGAGATATAGAAATATTAGACTTAAAGAAGCATTCCTAGTAATATGATCAACAGGATGATTAATAAAACAAAGAAGGGAAATGAAACAAACATAAGAAATACATGTGGGTTAAGTATATATATTTTATACATGGATAAACAGAAGACAATGAAAGAAGATGTTCATTTTTGAGTTTTTGTTTAAAAATATAAATGTTATCAAATTGTTACAATTTTATATGAATTGTTTCTCATAAGATGTGTGAAGAAAAATAACCTACGTTTATTTCAAATTTCTAAATAAAACCTGGGAACTCAGATTTAAGATACATCCTACAGTTACATCTCAGAACTGTATTCAACAGCAGACACTGTTAGAAAGAGCAGCTTTGATAACAGATGGGTTCAAATCCTCAGAGGTAAAAAAAAAAGGCTAAACATTATTTTAAGATGAGAAAAATACACATATGTCTTTATTAGATACAAGTGCAGGCTTTCCATTCCCCTCCTAAAAAATAAAGGTAAATATAAATAAAACTGTAAAATATTACTCATAATTCCCACTACTGTTTAAAGTAATTCTTGAATATAACTTGTTTGCTAGGAAGAACAGCTTTTGCTAAGGAAAGACTATTTAAAAAGCGTATGCTCACTTCTACTAATTGCTACCAACTGCTCAGTCTATAACATGTAGGTTGTTCCATCCTTCTGGTCAAAATGACAGGTTCTCCCTGCAGGCAAATAAGGTTGAATCTTGTATTTAAATAGTCTTTCTTGTTCATCTTTTATTTCCAACTAAATTTATGATAATTCATCATCCAACACAACTGCAACAGAAATATAATATATAACAGTATTATCAGTGTTCTATTGCTGGAATACATTTGTATTATTTTTAAAATAGTAGTATGTAACAACCTTTAAATGTACAGTATGTAAATGAGTCATCAGCCTCTTTTCAACATAGTTGAGTATTTAATTTTATCTTTAAGTGAGAATCAGTTATTAATTGTTGTAATATGATACACACTTTCTAAACTAAAGATATGTACCTCAGAAATTATTCCCAATATGTAATAGAGAAAAACAAATTTATTCTAGATTAGTTAAATATTTTGAAAAGAAATCTGAAGTTAAAGACTGTTTTCAAGTAAAACTGAGAGATAAATTAACAATATTTCTAAATGCTGATTAAATATTTTACTGCTTTTTTTTAACATTTCTCATTTTTTAGCCTGTGCAATAAATGTCTAAGTTGTAAGAGTTGTAAGATTGAAATCTTTGCAAGTTTATATTTCAAAAAAAGAAAATACTCTACACATGAATTTCACCTATTATATAAAACAAATACATTGATATATATGCATATATATATGAACATGGTAGATGTTATACTGAAAGTCACTTCAGTAATAATATCTAAACTAGAATCTGCTATATTTTCCCAAAATTAGACTATTTCTTATTGTCATTATAATCAAATCATTGACCCTTTATTTTTTCTGAGATAGTCTTGCTTTGTCATCCAGGTTGGAGTGCAGTGGTACGATCAATGCTCACTACAGCCTTCATTTCCCAGACTCAAGCAGTGCTTCTGCCTCAGCCTCCTGAGTAGCTGGGACTACAGGCACTGTCACGCTGGATACTTTTTAAAATTTTAGTAGAGACAAGATCTCACTGTGTTGCTCAGGCTGGTTTTGAAACCCGAGCTCAAGCAATCCTCCCACCTAAGCCTCCCCAAATGCTGGAATTATAGGCATGCGCTATCCCGCCCAGCCAAATCATGACTTTATAAAGATATAATGTATTTTTACATAGAGAGTGAAAAGAATTTTCACTATATAATGGACATTTTTATATTAACAATAACTCTCAAGTAAAAACATCATTTTTCAGGAATCTTGGTATTTCTCTTTGATTTGGCTTACAACATTTTTGGAAAGATGGATTAATAATTCAGTATATGAACAACTGAATGATACATTTCAAATATAAATGTAATACTCAGGGTAGGAATATAAAATTCTGAAAATCTATGAAATATTTTATATTTGCTTTTTATTTGGAAATATTTGTGACTTTCAAAGACATTTGCTAATAGCTAGACACAGTGGCGCAAGCTTGTAATTTCAGTTACTTGGGAGGCTGAGGTAGGAGGATCCCTTGAGCCCAGGAGTTTGAGACCAGGGTGGAAAACATAGCAAGACCTTATTTTGAAAAAAAATCTGCCTATGAAATTAGACAAAATGATTGTTTAATGCAAGCTTGTTCAACCCACGGCCCATAGGCCACATGCGGCCCAGGACGGCTTTGAATGTGGGGCAACACAAGTTGGTAAACTTTCTTAAAGCATTATGAGTTATTTTGCGACTTTTTAAAGCTCATCAACTATCATTAGTGTTAGTGTATTTTATGTGTGACCCAAGACAATTCTTCTTCTTCCAATGTGGCCCAGGGAAGCCAAAAGATTGGGCACCCCTAGTAATGTTTTATCTCAAAACTATTTGACTATTGCAAATCTCCATTTATTAGATCTATTTATCCCCAAGAGTTTTTATTAGAGGATTTTTACATTAACAATGAATAACAAGAAAATAGAATGGCTTTGTTATAAAGAGGACAAAAACATATTGATCATCTCCACACCAAAAGAAAATATAAAAGTAAAGGCCTAAACGTATGCAAAATCAAAATCTGAGGTTGATGATTTAAACCTACTTTACTGAAGCAAGTAAAAGTTTAAAACGAATAAAGATCAGTCATCTTTTTATTACTTTAAAATTGGATACACTGCAAACAAATGCATAAAATCAAACACTCAAACATTCCTCATTGCTGCAATTCTACACAGAAAAGATACGGATTAGGTAGCAGATTCCCAGTAGGACGTTTAATAATTGAATAAGCCTGACCCTTTATACTGCTCTTGAATACTCTCGGGACAATGGTAGTCCAAAGAAAAATGATATATCGATGCTAACTACACTGAGCTAGTTTTAATTATGAGTTAGTCTGTCACATTTCACTGACTTTTGTTTGTTTAAATTGGTTAATTTCCATCGAGAATTGCAGAGCTCAGCAGTTTTTATAGTATGATTTTTTTTTAATAGAATGAAAATGAGCCAAGTTTTCATGGTTTAAGGGAAACTCCTTGATCCACAGTGCAACATGTCAGTGTTTTAAAGTTTTAACTGTGTTTTGCTCACATGTTTTCTCTTGTGAGCCTATATACATTGATATTGTGGCATACACTTCATATTGCTGTCAGCAAGAATGTATGTTTATTCCTACTTTAGAAGTAACTATTAAGAATTCCCCTTGCTGTCACAAACCCATCTCTCAATTAGTATGGATGGATTCTTAAAATACATCGGTCCTGCAATGTTCTCACCTTTTAAATCTAAATCAATGGTATTTTTCTTTATTAAATCTTTCCCATCAATATCCAAATATACTAGTCTCTGCCAAACATAATAAAGAGAAAAAAAAGAGAAACTTTTCTCGACCAAATCTTATCACCTCAATTAATTTCCCCGATAGCAAAAGTTCTCAAGAGATATTTATTTTATAAGATATAAAAATTCTTTTGATGACAGATCCAACCCAGTGACACTATAGCACTCAGATAGTTCGATGGAAGACAATGCTTTGTGACTGGCAGCTCTAAAAAGAGGGTGCAACTCAGGGCCCTGAAGGTGGTCGCACTCAGGGACAGGAACAGAATCACAGCAATCCGTATCTAGCTGTAGGGAGCAGTTTATGCATGGCAAACAGGGTAGTGTTAGGTAGGTGCTGTGGACTTTCTGTGGATTGCTAATTTGAGTTATTTTTCCAGTTCTGGAACATACAGACAGTCCCTAGTTGTCTGGTATCTGTCTCTAGGGTGATTATGGTAGGGGCATAGTGGCTCTGGAGTCTGAGCGGCAGATCAAAAATCTGGTTGGATCTAAACTTAATCACCCTCTCAAGAAGGGCAATTGACTGGCTTCTAGCCAGAGACCCCACATTGGGTCAAGACAACATTAAAAACAAAGAAAATAAAGCACACTATATTGCATTATATGTATTTGTAATCACTACTGCGTGTCTTATTTTTTTCTTCTTATCACTCATATCAGAATTTTGTTCACAAGTCACTATCAAATGATTTTCAATTCAGGTCAGTGACAACATCCACATTGACAAATCAAAGGCTAATTTCAGTGCTGGCTTGTGTATGGCATTTGAAATGGTCTGTCCCTCACGTTCTTTAAATATGTTATTCTGTTATTTCCTGCACAGCCCTTCACTAGTCATCACCTTGTAGTCTCCTTTGTCCGTTCCTTGACTTACCAACTTTTAAACATTTTTTGTACCAGAGTCAGTCAAACTTCTTTTCATGTCTGTGTGCATTCACTCCCAGAGTCCCCTTATTCACCCTAGACTTTAAATGCCATTATTAAACTGATGACTTAGAAATATGTATCTCAGATCCAGAACATCATATTGAACTTACTCTTGTCTTACTTAAATTTACATCAATGTTAAATTTATATTTTACTTATATAAACTTCTAAGTTAAACTTATATTAAATTTTATCACATTCCTACTTCACCTTTTTGACTTGACTGTCTAATACTGTTTAAAATACACCCAAGAGTGAACCTATTTCTTAGTCTAAAATGATACATATAATCATTATTTACTCATTTCAATTCCTTTTTTCCTGGTCCTGTCTTTAAAATCCCAGTTCTGACCATCATCACTTATTAGTGCCTATAATGCTGATACAAGTCATCATTCTTCTTTAGTTAAGATTTTTGAAATTCATTTTAAGTTTTTATCTTTACTCAATTTTCCCCCTTGTAGACTATTTTCATAACATCATATTTCATATATTCTGTATTATCTTTTAATTTCAGTTAAAACAGAAACAATCTCACTTTGGCTTAAAGAAACTTAATCATCATGTTCTGGTTTCCTCTCTGACTTTTTCATTTGTGATTTTTTTTTCCCTTTCTGCTGCACCCATACTGACCTGTTTTCTGTTCATTGAATACATCAAGCACTTCTGCCTTAGGGCATTTGAATTTGCCATTCCCTCTGACTGGAATGCTTTCCCTCCATACTTTTTCAATCAGGAATGCTTCAGTTACTAGTCGAAAATTTTACCCTGCCTCCCACACAGATCATTCCAGTCTTGTATCTCGCTTCATTTAGCTTTAAAAGTATGTATTAGTTTTCTATCATTGCCATAACAATTACCATAATCTTGCTGACGTAAAACACAAATTATTACATTTTGGTTTTATAAGTAAGAAAGTCAGCACTGCTTCATTTGACTAAGGTCACAGTACTGTCTGGGCTGTGTTCCTTTGCAAAGGTTTTAGGGGAGGACCTGCTTTCTTGATCATTTGGTTTGTTGGCAAAATTCAGTTCATAGTCCTCATAGGTACTAGGACCCCTGTTTCTTGCTGGCTGTAACAGGAGGGCTATCCTCAGTTTCTTATAGGTGCCATATTCTTTGATTCATAGCTTCATTCCTCCATTTTCAAAGCCAGAAAATTTGGGCTGAGTTCTCACCTGGAATCTCTTACATTATTTTTCTGACCGCAGCCTGGACAATTTTACTGTTATTTGCTGTTGTTGCTGCTGCTGCTGCTGTTGTTGTCTGGCTTTCTTTTAACAATTTTTTTTTTTTTTTTTTTTTTTTTGAGATGGAAGTCTCGCTCTATCGCCCAGGCTGGAGTGCAGTGGCGCGATCTGGGCTCACTGCAAGCTCCGCCTCCCGGGTTCACGCTATTCTCCTGCCTCGGCCTCCGGAGTAGCTGGGACTACAGGCGCCCGCCACCACTCCCTGTTAATTTTTTGTAGTTTCGGTAGAGGTGGTGTTTCACCGTGTTAGCCAGGATGGTCTCGATCTCCTCACCTCGTGATCCCCCTGCCTCGGCCTTCCAAAGTGCTGGGATTACAGGCGTGAGCCATCACGCCCGGCCTCTTTTGACTTTTAAGTTCAAGGGTACAAGTTCAGGTTTGTTACCTAGGTAAACTTGTGTCATGGGGGTTGGTTGTACACATTATTTCATCACCCGGGAATTAAGCCTAGTATCCATTAGTTATTTTTCCTGATCCTCTCCCCACTTTCAACCTCCACCCTCCAAAAGGCCCTAATATATGTTGTTCCTCTCTATGTGTCCATGGATTCTCATCATTTACTTCACACCTACTAGTGAGAACATGTGGTATTTTCTGTTCCCGAAATTTCACTGTGTTTAAGAAACCTTGTGATTAGACTGAGCCTACCTGAATACTTAGGAATAATTCCCCTTCTCACAGGAGTTTAAAGCATTTGCAAAATATGCTTTGTCATGTAAGATAACATTGAATTGTATGGGTTCAGGGGGCAGAGTGTGTACACCTTTCAGGAGACTATTAATATATCCACAAAACACTACCTTACTTATTATTTCTAAATTTCTTTATACTGTTTCCTCTCACTGCACTCAACTCTTAAGGTGAAATAAATATTTTCTGACTACCTATTTCTCACTATTATATTTCAAACACCTACAATAATAAATGGTTTGAATACATGAATACAATAAATAGATAAGTAGATTTTATTTTGAAAATTTCAGTTGAATGCATGTAAAACAAACCAAAATTAATTTATGCTGATTTCTAGCAAAGACATTATTATAAAATCTTTCTTATGTATTATTAACATTCTATTCAGTATCAATTTCATAGATGCACATAAAATTTTTTTAAATGTTGACAGATTCAAGATTTCTCTTTGATGAGGTATTTTAATTATGTTAAGGCAAAATAGGACTGAGCTTTAACGAACAATTGGTGAAAGAGTAAATTTATTTATTGAGCAATATAAAAAGATTGTTCAAACAATTCTGGCAAATAGATCAAAGACATTTGTGTCTAAATGTAGATGAAAAAAATTATTTATCCGTTCCCTTTTGCAATATCATAAAACTGCAGGTAACAAATAGCAAGTATCTTAGTCTGAGTATGTAAATTACTTCTAATGCATTCTTCTATCTCCGAGAAGAGCCACATTACCTGAGGCATTTAGTGGGTACCAAAAACAGTCAGTGTTTGAGCTGAACTGTGGATTACTAATTCTCTATTCTATCTATTTGGCTTTCATATTTAATTCTTGAAATATATTTAAAATACACTTGGTAGATATATTTTAATTTCCTACCATCTATTAGCCTTAATTAGTAATAAGGATTTTGAAAGACGATTATTGCAGTTAAGAGGTTTTAGATAATTAGATTTAGTCTTCTCAAATATGTCCCAGTTTTCTCTTTTTGAACTGGTGGGAAACATTATCTCATTTTCAATGCTTTCTGAGTGGAGTGTGTGTGTGTGTGTGTGTGTGTGTGTGTGAGAGAGAGAGAGAGAAAGAGAGAGAGACAGAGAGAGAGAGAAGGGGGGATAATAATTTTAAGAAAATAAAAATATAAATTTAAAAAATAGAATAATTCACCATTTGACAATTTCTGATGCTAAATGAAAATATCCAATGAATAAATGTTGGATTGCCATAATATAATGGGAAAATTTGTGTATTTGGTCACAGTCTTGAACAATTTTTAATATTAGATAAAATAATCTTTAGAAATGAAAACTCTAAATATGATACAAAATCATAAAATTTATACTGATATATTCTAATGGATATTTGCTTTTTGCTTTTAGAGCATCAGTGCTATTTTTGTCAATGATTTTCCTAAGATAATTCAACAGTTTTTTTCTTCTGACTCTTCAAGTTCTATTCCTTTGAGTTTCCATCTTAAATGTGAATCATCTCTAGAGTATACTAGAAGAACTGAGAAAATCATGCCTCTAATTCTGTTGGCCACAGGGATTGTTTCAAGCACAGGCATATCGCTGAGAATGCTGGTTTTTATCCTGAAAAGATAAAGTTCAGTCGTTTCTGGCAGCAATTTTCTGGTTATGAGGGAAAAAATAATAATTGGTGGAGTCAGTGCAGTGCAGCAGCTGCAGCTCTGAAATAAGGAGAGTTAACCTTGCAACTTGCGGTTCCCAATCACTGCAACCCTTTCATTACCTCACTTTCAAATATTTCACTCTCTGTCTTAGCCTTCAGTTTAGTCCTTCAAGTTCTCCACCTCCAAACTGCTTTGACCCTACCCAGACGTACAAACCTTTGTTGCTGCTAAATTTTCAAATCCACTTATTTCTCATCCCTCTGATGCTTTTTTATTTTTCATTTATAGGTTAAATTCCATGAGCCAGCATTATAACCATTCCCTTGCCTAAACCTCTTAACTCTGCTTGTCCTTACTACAAATCAAGGCTTCCTAACCATGCAGAACAATGTCTGGCACATAGAAGGCATTCAGAAAGATTTTGATGAATGAATTGACCCCATGTTTGAATAATTTCAGGAATTTGCAATATGTAAGTGTGTTTCTAAGTCCCCTCCCCTCTTTTATCAGAATAAGGAAAATAGAAAATAAGATGGGAAAAGAATCTATGTCTTCATACAACACATTCCTGACAAAAGATGTAGCTCAGAACTCAAGCCACTTCACTCCCAGTTCATCGCTCTATTCTTCCCAATTTCCTAGTTGTCTGAACAACCTAATGTATTTTCTACCAGACAGCTTTGAGCCTTATTTAATGACCTCCCTTCCACTACAATAGTTGAAAAAAGATATGCGTATCAAGAAATATTTCAATTTTTAATTTATAAACAGAACTACCCCCAATTTTAAGACGCTTATATAGTATAAGCCATGCAGACAGATTCATTGTAATAACAGATTTATTTATATATGCAAATCATTAAAATAATGTAATTTTTATCAACTGAGAGAGGATTGAGGAGACTAATATTGACAATCTTTAAAGTATTTTGATCTTGTCCTAAAATGAAGATATTGGATCCATAAGGCTCTGCTTTTGAGAGGGTTGGAAATGAAACTAGGATTATGTTATATTCATTGATTTTTAGTTAAAGATTAATGAGAAATGAAATTGTATTGAAGTATTATTTCTGCAACAAAATCGTTCAATACACTGTTTAAAGTAAACTATTTAAATCAAGGCTATTTTTAAGAATTAGATGAGTTAGTAACAATTATCTTTTTCATTTGTTAATTTAAATAATATAAATGAAGCACATTAGGGAAGGTTGTTGGTATTTTTTGCTTATTTTTGTTTGTTTATTGTAAATATTGGATAAGCTATTTTGACAGTGAATCTTTAAACCTAAAAGAATCAGAATTACCATATCATAAGAAGGTCAGACTGGAAGTAGAAAATTTCACTATAAATCTAATCTCCAATTAACCAGACACTAGGAGATGTACAAATGTCTGTGTACTCCAAACTAAATAGGAAATGTACATGTCATTAACACTTATATGCTAGAGTCATAACTGTTACTCACTTATCACCTGCTTATGCTATGTTACAATAAGTTATGTTATTATATTGTTTTGTTACTTTTCTTTACCTCATAAGGAAGAGAATTGGGAAAACATGTACCTCAGTTAAGGTACATACTTTTCATCCCTCCTTCTTTCTTTTATTTCTTTAATTTTTACTTCATTCATACATTCCATTTTTCTTACCCCCGTCACTTCACAGGCACTCTAATATGCTTAGTATATATTATTAAGTTTTATATCTTTTGTAATTGTGTGTGTGTGTGTGTGTGTGTATGAATGACAGGGTCTTGGTCTACTGTCAAGGCCTGAGTTACAGCAGCATGATCATAGCTTTCTGCACCCTCAACCTCTTGGGCCCTAGTGATTCTCCTATCTCAGACTCCCAAGTAGCTGGGACTACATAGGTGTGCGCCACGTCACTCAACTAATTCTTTTTTGTATTTTTTGTAGAGAGGGGGGTCTCACTACATTGCCAAGGGTGGTCTTGAACTCCTGTGCTCAAGCAATCCTCCTGCCTCCACCTTCCAAAGTTCTGGGATTAAAGGCATGAGCTATTGTGCCTGAATGTGGTATATATTTTTTAAATGCACACATGACTTAACAATATAAAACATCTTTCTTTTTTTTAATACATAAAAGGAGTTATATTAAGTATTTACACTAATTTATTTCTTTTGACTCGTGTATTGCATTTATAGCGTGTATCTTCTAATTCTCTCTTTCATCAAAAATAAACAATTCATGGCCAGGTGGTATGGCTCACACCTGTAATCCCAGCACTTTGGGAGGCTGAGGTGGGTGGATCATTTGAGGTCAGAAGTTCAAGACCAGCCTGGCCAACATGCTAAAATCCTGTCTCTACTAAAAATACAGGAATTAGCCGAGCATGGTTGTTACTGCCTGTAATCCCAGCTACTCGGGAGGCTGAGACAGGAGAATTGCTTGAACCTGGGAGGCAGAGGTTGCAGTGAGCCAAGATCACAACCATTGCACTCCAGCGTGGGCAACAGAGCAAGACTATGTTTCAAAAAAAAAAAAAAAAAGAAAAGAAAAGAAAAAAAAAAAAGAAATAAACAATTGGACACTCTCCAAATCCCATTACAACAAGAATGCTGAAATGAACTTCTGGCACATTTTATCTTACAGAGCTCTGTGAGAATTTCTCTGGTCTATATACGCAGAAAAACATTCCTGAATCACAGGATTTATTATAACAGAGGATGTCAGGTTACTCCCTATTTTGAATTCACCAGATGAATTTCTATTAGCAGTGCAGAGTTCACTTCATTTCCACAGAAAGTTCTACTCAACATTTTTATCTTTGAAGATCACATAGACATAATATAGTGGCATATTTTTATATTCACTGACATTAGCTATGATTTGTGTACCTTGTATGGAATTTATTTAAGTTTTATCCTCTATTAATTATTTATACCTTTCCTCCATTTTTCTACTGTATTTCCTGTTTCATTTCTTAGTGATTTGCAAGAGCTCATATATACATATACACACACATTAGAATTTAGCCTACTGTAGTTTCTGAGTTTGTATATAACTTTTACTAAACTTCTATATGGTATGTATTCAATCCTACATGTCAGTTCTTCATATTATGTTTTATGCTTTAGAAATACTTTTAAATGGCTAGGCACAGTGTTTCACACCTGTAATCCCAGCACTTTGGGAAGCCAAGGCAGGCAGATCACCTGAGGTCAGGAGTTTCAGACCAGCCTGGCCAACAGGGTGAAAGCCTGTCTCTACCAAAAATACAAAAATTAGCTGGGTGTGGTGGCGGGTGCTACTCAGGAGACTGAGGCAAAAGAACTGCTTGAACCTGAGAGGCGGAGGTTGTAGTGAGTCAAGGTTGTGCCACTGCACTCCAGCCTGGGAGACAAGAGTGAAGCTCCGTCAAAAAAAAAAAAAAAAAAAAAAAAAGAGAGAGAGAGAGAAAGAAAGAAAGGAAGGAAGGAAGAAAGAATCTTTAATAATTATACCCCGATATACAGCTTATATTTTGCTCACTTTTAAGGCAGGAGAACCTGAAGTCTACCTTTGGAGATACTGTAGACATCCTCATTTATTCTATTGCATGGAATGGGCCAACTTGTTGCTTACTTATTGATATGTTTTCCCCATATTTGTAATAGAACAAATCTAAATGGATAGAAATCGATATCTGAGCTTTCTATTCATTCTCCTTGTTGGTGGATTTACCCTTTTACAAATGTTTTAGTAGGTTCACATTTTTTTTTTTTTTTTTGAGACGGAGTCTCACGCTGTTGCCCAGGCTGGAGTGCAGTGACGCGATCTCGGCTCACTGCAAGCTCCGCCTCCTGGGTTCACGCCATTCTCCTGCCTCAGCCTCCTGAGTAGCTGGGACTACAGGCGCCAGCCACCGCGCCCGGCTAATTTTTTGTATTTTTAGTAGAGACGGGGTTTCACTGTGGTCTCGATCTCCTGACCTTGTGATCCGCCCACCTCGGCCTCCCAAAGTGCTGGGATTACAGGCTTGAGCCACCGCGCCCGGCCAGGTTCACATTTTTTAATATCCTCTCCTTGGCTCTACTTCAAAGTAACAATTACAAATTAAAATACATATTAAATAATTTTTGGATACTTCTGAAATTAATAAACGTCTTTAAAATCTTGAATCTTGATTTCACCAGGAAATAGTGTGCTTTATAGAACTTGTTTTTTGTGTTTTTGTTTTTGTTTTAGAGAGCCTCATGGTGTTTTCCAGGCTGGAGTGCAGTGCCACAATTTCAGCTCACTGGAACCGCCACCTCCCGGGTTCAAGCGATTCTCGTGCCTCAGCTTCCCAAGTAGCTGAGACTACAGATGGGTGCCAACCATGTTTGGCTAAATTTTGCATTTTTCGTAGAGATGGGGTTTTGCTGTGTTGGCCAGGTTAGTCTTGAACTCCTGCCCTCAAGTAATCTGCCCGCCTTGGCCTCCCAAACTGTTGAGATGACAGGCATGAGCCACCATGCCCAGACCTAGAACTATTAATGCTGACCTTCATTTATGATCTTTAGAAAAGATTTAACATTCTCTTGATGCTAATGTACATTAAACATATTCATGTGCAATTTATAGTTTTTGGTGATGGCTTAAATTGTCTTATGTGTTAGTAACTTTTTAGTTGATTATTGTTCTTGAAAACAAATCCAATATGTTATTTTTGTGAATCAATTTTCATATTCAGAATGTTTCCAAATTTATTATTTCTAATTGTTTTAGATTAGAATTAAATCAATTTTTCCTATTATCCATAACTAGAGATAATTTTATTGCCTTTATTTTTATCTTGACATCTCTTTTCTATTGTCCTACAATGCTGGATGGACTCTAGTGCCATGGGAAGAGTTACAGATGATATTAGCTATCCTTTATTGTCTCCATTTTGGAAAATGTAGGTACAATTTCTCCCTCTACAACTTAAATTGCTTCATATAGCTGTGTTAGTAAAATTTTTCACATTAAGAACGTTTCCTTCTAGTCTTAATTCACTAAAGGCTTTTTGCCTCACATTCTCATCAGTGTTTTATATTTTCATACTCTTACTTTTTTGCCATATTTTTCAGTATTAAATTATATATAATTGCAGTTTACTGATAATTACACAGATTGTTACTAGCTACTAATAAGCCAACATGATTCTTATTTCTTCGAATAACAGTGCAGGCCTTTGTTTGTTTATTTATATATTTGTTTGTCCTTTTTTCTTTTATTATTCAGGATGCCACACACAATCTATTGCTACTTCTTTTTTTTTTTTGACAGAGTCTTGCTCTGTCGCCAGGTTGAAGTGCAGTGGCACGATCTTGGTTCAGTGCAACCTTTGCCTCCTGGGTTCAAGCAATTCTTTTGCCTCGGCCTCCTGAGTAGCTGGGACTACAGGTGCACACCACCATGCCCAGCTAATTTTTGTATTTTTAGTAGAGACGGGGTTTCATCACGTTGACCAGGATGGTCTCCACCTCTTAACTTCATGATCCGCCCACCTTAACCTCCCAAAGTACTGGGATTACAGGCGCAAGCCACCACACCAGGCCCATTGCTATTATTATTTTGTGACCTATGTGTCTTTCATATATCTTTTCCCAGTTTGTGTCTTTCTTTTCATACCTTTTATGTCTTCTCTTTATCAACAAATATCCTTAAATTTAAGTTAGCTAAAATT
Organism: Macaca nemestrina; assembly: GCF_043159975.1. Taxonomy (NCBI): domain Eukaryota; kingdom Metazoa; phylum Chordata; class Mammalia; order Primates; family Cercopithecidae; genus Macaca; species Macaca nemestrina. Next base: position 28,813,700 of record NC_092140.1, read on the forward strand.
TTATTTTAAATATTTTTGTTACCCATTTGAACTTTATTTTTTGTTGTTAAAGTAATACCTTCTTCTACCAAGCATGTGAAAATATTCTCTGAACTTCCCTTCAAACTGTTTTATAGTATGTTTTCAGTAATTTTTTTAATTGACTTCAAAAAATAATATCTGGAAATGATTTTGTGTGTGGTACGATGTTAAGATCCAGTTTTATTTTTGATCACATAAAGAATTTTAGCATTGGCCAGGCGTGGTAGTTCACTCCTGTAATCTCAGCATTTTGGGAGGCCGAGGCGGGCAGATCACGAGGTCAGAAGATCGAGATCATTCTGGCTAACACGGTGAAACCCCGTCTCCACTAAAAATACAAAAATTAGCTGGGCGCAGTAGCACGTGCCTGTAGTCCCAGCTACTTGGGAGCCTGAGGCAGGAGAGTCGCTTGAACCTGGGAGGCAGAGGTTGCTGTGAGCTGAGATCGTGCCACTGCACTCCAGCCTGGTGACAGAGCGAGACTCCGTCTCAAAGAAAAAAAAAAAAAAGAATTTTAGCATTAACGTTTATGGAAACATGCATAGTTTTCTATCCCTCAATGCCTATAGATATACATTAGGAAAGTTAACACCCTACCCACCCAACCCCTGGCCTCCTCATTCCCACACACTTATCTTTACATTAGCTGGTCTATAAGGCGGACACTGTAGAATTCAGATTCCCACCCAGTGGTGTGGCAGACCATGCTCTTGCATAAAAACAAATTGGTTAAATCAAAGCCACTAGCTATGGGGTTGATCAGCCTCAGGCTTTGAAGCTGTTCTACTGTGAATGAAATCAAACAGGAAATAAGAGGGTAATGTGTAAGTAAATTATACCTGCTATTCTCCTTTCAGTGGACAACTCCAGGTTGTTTGTCCATGGAGCCAGTCTACATGAGTCTATAGATGTATCCGCTAGACAAACTGCTGTGATTTTTTTAGGTCTCATGGTAAAGCAGTAGCCAGGAGAGTAACGCTTCATCATGCAGTTCTTTCCAGTTTTACCCTTATCACATCCCTATTGTCTTATTGTCATTGCCCTAGGATTTTAAGAGTCAAATAAAGAATTGACATTTATTCTATGTGTAAGGTTTGTCTTTTTAGAAACTAAAGCTCAGAAAATTGCTAGCAGGTATTGTTTCAGAAAATAAGCCTTTGGAATGAGATTGTAAAATTGGATTACCCACCTGACTTAAGACAACAATGAACCCAGTAATATGAGTTTGAGATGATAATAGCTTCTGGAAATTGTCATATCACAATTACTTAAGATTACTCAATTAGTAATTGAGATGAAATACATGTAGAAGGTAAATTATTGGGTAATGAATGTAATGTTTAATCACTATGGGCAACAATAAACATAATTATGATTGTGGGGGTAGGATTGATATTACTGGATACTTTGTAAAAATTACCTAATAGCCTTAGGGCAGTTCTTGCCAATGCAATGAATGATTTCAAACCAGAAGACCTCCATAGCAACTTTAAATTAGTCTTACTCCTTGTAGTCACATGATTGACAGTGCTGAAAAAAAATGTGCTTCTAGTCTTGGCAAAGCTTCAAAGAAAATCTTAAATGTGCATTACTGAATAGTCTTCTATTATAAAATAAAGGAGTGATTAAAAGAGAAGGCATCTGAGACTTGAGGAGGAAACATATAGGTAGCTGCACTTGAAAAATGTGATCCTCTTCATACTATTAAGATTTTTAGAAAGCAGAAGTGATCATTTTCATTAGCCAAGACTATAAAATGCACTAAAGTTAAGCAAGTCCATCACAAGGTAACACTTATTTCCTTCAAGACCAGCCCCAAACACCTTTTATCCATCTTTAGGCTGGGAAGCCAAGTTTCTATATCGCCCAGGTTGAGAAGCACAAGCTTACACCAGGACTTCCCATTTGCTGATAGATCTTCAGTACCTGGTCATATTGCGCTCTAGGAAACAAGATACAATGTGTAAGGGTTGTTCTCAAGGCAGTGTACAAAGAAAGAAGTACAGAATACAAATCTGGGTAAAGAGAATTCATTAATGTGGGGATATTTAACCATAACACATGACTTAATTTTGACAAGGGTACCTGGAGTTCAAGTTTTTTTTTTTTTTTAATTAGGAAGGTATCTTCAATCTTGAGATTAAAAATAACTTAAAATAAATTGAGTACAGATGCTAGAACTTTTTTGTTAGAGTGTAAAACATTGCTGGGAAGACTTATGGAGATTGGAATGGCTAACATGTATTTATTAAATATATACTGAGAATTGTTGGATAAATATAATGAAAAACAGAGTATTTTTCCAATGCAGATATCCTCTCCACAAAGGTAGTAGAGAAACAAAACATTTACTACTGAATAAGCTAAAATGTAATGCAATGTGTATCACAGAGAATCTAGTAAAAGATGGCAAAATGAGAAAAAAAAAACCTCACGTTTATTATTTATCTAAGCAGACACAATCCACTACATACATGTTATAAACTATAATTAGTCTTCAAGTAAGAGGACGTCACAACACCGTTTGTCACACATCATCTATCTTAACTTGACCTGGGAATTTGGGAGATCAACTGTGATTAGCTAAGTGGCTTCATCCAGAGGAGAGAAAAACTTACAGGTCTTTAACAGGAAGAAATTTTGCAGCTTGAAGCAAGCAGTCTGCCAAAAATTGGACTGCTACTTTTCTACAGAAACTGGAACATAGGGGTTCTATCTTCCTTGATGTTTATATTTCAAAGAGATGGCTCCCAGGTCCTTGAGAAAGACATTCCTAGGTTATAAAGCTGAAAGGCCTATCTAGTTTAGAAAAGGAGATATATACATTTCAAAAGAGGAGAAAGTACTTGTAATTATATATTTTCTAAATTAAATACTCAAAGAAAAAGGAGAGGAGGAAAATATCTTTCCTGAGAATTAAGGCTCTTACTTTTAATTGGTATTTGTCCTTAGAGAAACCAGTATGCAATTATATTTCTAAGAGTTGCCAGAAGGCTTCCATCCCCTTAGGCAGTAAGAAATTTACTGGAGAAAAGTCACTCAGTATTCTGGATAACTTGTAATGGCTGTTTGGGGGGTTTTTTTTGGTTGTCATTTTAAAAAAATTTTTATTTTCGTAGTTCGATGTAAACAGAAGATATTGGGGAAGAAAATGGGCTCTGTAAAATGAATAGATCACAGAATTTCAGAATGGCAAGATGCAAGAAATGACACTTAGTCAGAGTGAAGTATGGGTAATTATCACAATGTGATATGAATGTTCCTCACTCAAACATTTCCTCAAATTGGTCACTCTCTAGTGTAACTGTGCATTGGGAAGGGTGAATAAAAGAATATTTGAGGTCTACTAGTTATGGGTTTCTTACTAGGGGACACCAAGCGCTATCCAGGTCCTGTAGTTAAAGTAGAGGGCTCAAGAAGAAAAATGTTAAAAATGAAATTATGATTTTAGTTCATTTCACATAGCATCCACACATTTTAGTGATACGCCTTGTCATTATTTCCCCAGTTTACTAAAATAAAGCTGAGCTAGAAATGCCTAACACAAATAAAGCCCTCACAACCCTACAGAGGGACCTGTTAACAATGGAGTGTATCATTTTCTATTATAGTTGTGGGAACTGGGCTCCTGTGAAGAGGACACATTTTCTTTTGTCCTGTCACTACTGTCAGAGGGTAGAATCAATCTGAACTGTAGGTAAACTACATCTAGGCTTTATTGCAGTTTTATTTATTTTGGGCCCACCCCTGGTGTCAAACATTTTGAGGACAGGAACATGACTCTGATCTCACCAGGGCTTGGAGCCTAAGTCCTGGTGAAATCCTGAATATCTCTTGAGACTTCATAGCAGAAATGCAGGCTTTGCACATTTTGGGAAACTTCCCCCTGCTTCATAGACTGCATGACAATTTTTGTACATCTGGGATGTTCTCTTTGCTCTTCAGTCCCATCCTCAGTATTCTGTATCTCCAGAGTTCCCTCTCTGCTCTCTTGCCCAAACCCCGGACTTCAGCCCTTCGGGTGTATAAGCATTAAAGGAAGCCATAAGAACACTGTTTCTTTTTGCAGTGATATTGGTTACAATTTGGAGCCAATTTTTTCAAATCTGTGCACAATATACAAGTATTTCCCAGGACAAGATACTCAGAAAATGTAAATAAGATGAATGATGCCTTTATTTTGAGGAGATAAATCCATTTTCCTCTGTTACACATCTATCTTTCTAACACTGCTAAAATATCCACTACCTTTTCTTTTCCAGGAACTAATGGTAGGTTTTCAAAGCAGTGCATGAAAATCATGGCCTGGGGAGCATGTAATGATCAATGTTTATAGCATAGGCTTAGAAATTAAATAAACTCTGAGGCAAGACTGTGAATATGAACTTTCCTCTTTGTCAGGAAAAGGTAAATTGCTTCTGATATTTTCTACTCCCTAAATGAAGGAGAAAACTTTTGAGAGATGAATAGCTAGGTACAAGGGTTGGGCTGCGTCACCTCAGTAAAGACAGAATATATAAAACAGCAGCAGCAATCATATTGAGAGGTTACAACGCGCTAGCAGCCCTCGCTCTCGGCGCCTCCTTGGCCTGCGCGTCCGCTCTGGCCGCTCTGGAGGAGCCCTTCAGCACGTTGCAGTGCTGTGGGGGCCCCTCTCTGAGGCTGGCCAAGGCCGGAGCCGTCTCCCTACGCTCGTGGGGAGGTGTGGAGGTAGAGGCACTGGTGGGAGCCGGCACTCTGCACCAATCAGCACTCTGTGTCTAGCTAAACGTTTGTAAACATGCCAATCAGCACTCTGTTAAAACGGACCAATCTGCTATCTGTAAAATGGCCCAATCAGCTTTCTGTAAAATGGACCAGTCAGCAGGATGTGGGTGGAGCCAGATAAGGGAATAAAAGCAGGACACCCCAACTAGCAGTGGCAAGCAGCTGTAGTTGCCTTCCCCCGTGTGTAGCCTTTGTTGTCTGGCTCTTTGCAATAAATCTTGCCGCTTCTGTCTTTTTGGGTCCGCCCTGCCTTTACGAGCTGTCTGTAACACTCACCTTGAAGGTCTGCAGCTTCACTCCTGAAGCCAGTGAGATCACGAACCCACCTGGAGGAACTAACAACTCTGGCCGCCACCTTTATGAACTGTAACACTCACCGCAAAGGTCTGCAGCTTCACTCTTGAGGCCAACGAGACCACAAATCCACCGGAAGGAAGAAACTCCGGACACATCTGAACATCTGAAGGAACAAACTCCAGACACACCATCTTTAAGAACTGTAACACTGACCACGAGGGTCCACGGCTTCATTCTTGAAGTCAGCGATACCAAGAACCCACCAGTTCACCATTCAACTAAGCTCCCAATTATCTTCAGTTATTCTATCTTCTCCAAATCCCAACATTTTCTTCGCAAGGTAAACAGAAATGTTAAATGGTTTATGATAAAAGTAAATAATTTTGCATTTTTTTCAGGTCCCTGTTGGTGGAATAAATGTTAAAATCACCCCCGAGACAGCATAATGCTCCGGGGTTTTAAATTTGGAGAGGAGTGGAAAGTCTAGTTTATTTCATTTGGCTCTTCCTTAATAGATTTAAACTTCTTAGAGCAGGAAGCAAATGTGGTGATTTTTCCAATTTCTAAAATATATTTATTCCAATTGTTCACTCAAGAAATTAGTCCCAGTACGTATTTCTTTACTCAATAAAGTTCTACTGAGATATACATGGGTAAACATATTTGTAACCTGAAACCCATAAGCTACCACCATGATAACGGTGCCATTCCACATTCTATTCCTGAATATAACATGGAAAAGGTGTACAATTATTCATGATGAATTGGGATTAGCTTACTTTACCAAGTGTACAGTTACCTGGTAAATGGAGAGGTAACTTATATGTCAGTAGAAGTTAAAATGGTGACCTATTAAAGGTATTTGTAGTGTTATAGTGTAGTTCTTACTCCAGGGAACCCTATGGACCCATAAATGTTATGAATGGATTTAGACTAGAAGTTGAGTTAGGGATAGAGATTGTGTTGCCTCAACTCAGGGAACTGTAAACCAGGCCTATAGAGTATGGACTTTCGAAATTATAAAAACCTAATCGTATAATGATGGAACTTGTACCTGATTATGTTTGTTGCAGGAAACCATAATTAATTAGTTATGTCTATGCAGTCTTGCAGATTATTCTATTCTGATTATAGGCATGACCTAGTAACTGTGAAGGTTACCTCTGGAGTTTAGTATTGATACTAGAATTTTGCCTCACCAGCATCTTATTATTCACATTGAAATCAGGCAGAATGTTTCATTGGCAGAATTTAATATCTAAATCGCTGGTGTTTAGAAAACAGCCAAAATAATATTCTAAAAAGATTCTTGTTTTCCTTTCCCTAAAACAATTTCTCACTGCCTGTTAAAATGATTAATTTCTTGCCGCATTCAGGAACTTATCTAAGTGGTAGTTGAACATAGTAAGCAATATAAATCCATTCCAACATCTCTATCATGAATAGACTTGGCATCTTACCTCTACATTATATCAAAAGATTTCTGACATCTCAAGTTTATTTAGTGTAGAATCCCATTTATTTAGGTTACTATCAACCCTTGCTGGGAACAGACTACTACCACGTTTGGTGAAACACATCAAATTTAAAATCTCTTGTAAATAAACTCATATTTCTAAATTCAATATATAAACTTACATTTCTCATTCTCTTGCCTAGCACCATAGGAATACATTTTTACACATTTACCCATTTTCTTTATAGACATAATAGCAAAACATCTATCATTTTAGTGTATGAGCCTCCTTATCCCATATATGATTTTACAATTTGTCTTGTTCTGAATTTGTGGACAATGAGAGGTAGAGTAGAGTATAAAGAGAACACTATTCCTGTCAGGATAACTAATATTAAAAAAAAAGACAACAAGGGTTGGTAAGGATGTGGATAAATTAGAACCTTTGCACACTGTTGTTAGAAATGCAAAATGGTACAGCCACTAGAAAAAACAGTATGGAGGTTCCTTAAAAATTAAAACTAGAACTACCATATGATCCAGCAATCTCACTTTTGGGTACTTATCCAAAATAACTGAAATCAGACTCTCAAAGAAATATTAGTACTCCAGTGTTCATTGTGGCACTATTTAGAAAGCCAGTAATTGAAATGTTTGATTTCAAATGATACTACCACAATATTAGTGACATTTAAATTTCCCTTAACAATTCTGATGTTCAACTATCTGATTATTGATAAAATAACTTTTTAAATAAAAATAATAATTCACACTGTAATTTCTTCACATTAAGAGACTCATATCTATACTTCCCTCAAGGCAATGTGAGAAATCTGGAAGACATCAAAATATTACAAGAATACTGCCAATGAATTTATAATTTTTTTTATTTTTATACAATTAATATAATGAAACTTATGAAAAATATAAATATAGCATTGGAATAATTTTTATTCCATTTAGCATATATATATGTGTGTGTGTGTGTGTGTGTGTGTGTGTATGTATATATAGATGGAGTCTTGCTCTGTCACCCAGGCTGGAGTGCAGTGGCACAATCTCGGCTCACTGCAACCTCCACCTCTTGGGTTTGAGCCATACTCCTGCCTCAGCCTCCCCAGTAGTTGGGATTACAGGTGCGTGCCACTATGCCCAGCTAATTTTTTGTATTTTTTAAGTAGAGAAGGGGTTTTGCCATGTTGGCCAGGCTGGTCTTGAACTCCTGACCTTGTGATCTGCCCGCTTTGACCTTCCAAAGTGCTTGGATTACAGGCATGAGCCACTGTGCCCAGACTGCATTTAACATACTTAATGCATATGCATATTAATTCCTTTACTTTTTAATCTTCATCAAATATTTAAAAAGCTTCTCCTTACTATTCATACAATATTTGTGTGTGTATATATGTACATATAGTCACCTAATAACATTGAGTCCTTAGAGAATAGATAGTACTGCATTACGACCAGGGATAAAAAATATGACAATTCAGCAATAACAGTCATAATAATCATCGTCATCACAAAAACTAAATAACAGCAACTGAAAGAAAAGAGTCTTATCCTGAGGAACTTGTGCAGTGCATGAGTAATGCAACATAATCTTTTTCTTTCCATATAGAAAGCAATTATATGCAAAGGGATACATATGCAGACATATGTATACATCTCTACATATATATATACACACACACACATAATCAATTTAGATTTTACACTGCAGGAGAGAATATGCCTAAGAGAATTATGGAAGCTGTAGTTGAAAAGAAAGATGAGTTTGGTCTTGGTGTTGAAATAGTTTACTCTGACAATAATATATAGGCTATATTAAAGGAATGTCCCAGAGAGCTGAAGTATGTATTACACCACATTTTGAAAATAACTGCCACTTTCCCTTTCCAAGTTCTAAATTGATTACATAATCTATTATATTATGGTCCAAAATAAAACTAAATTTATAAAAATCCTGATTGTAAATTGTGTTTTTCATTCCTATTCGAGAATGTCAAAAAACTAAAAATTTATATAATTAGGTATATATAGAAATATTTCTTTCAATTAGTTTAAAGTTTGAATGTTTATTAGTTGGTATAACTTCCACTTTAGTGCCTATTTTTCCTTGAAATGAACAGATCAACTTAGTCCTTTCCAATGGCATAAGCCCCACTGATTTTGATAAAAAGCTTTAGCTTTCAAAACCTGTACTATGAAGCAAACATGTTTTCTTCAGTCTTTAGAAAAAATAAGTAAACATAAATTAAGTGCAGAGACTGTGTCTTTGCAGTGTCCTTTTCGCCCCTCCCCGGTAGTATCCAACATATTATAGGTCTTTGATGAATGTTAAATCATGATGATGACAAAATCCTGAACTGTCTCATTCTTTAAATCATCAAACTATGAAATGTTATCATTCACACATGATGTTAAAATAGCTTTTTTAAAAACAGCACTTTTATATTTCCTTCGGTCATTTTGAAAAAGCAAAACAATTGGCATACATGACAGCTTCCCATCTATCTGTGTGTTTAATAAAGCCAAATGTGATGAAGACTAATGTACCATGCTGATGTCTGGAGAATTTCATTAATGTATTTCCAAGACTCTCATAACTCACTCACCTCTGTTGAGTTTATGAGCCATGGGTTTTGCGCTAGCACATAAAATCAACTTTCCTCACACAATGCAGACACTAATAATATCAAAGATGTCACTTCTTCACATTTTGAACAAGGTGACTCATTTATTTCCTTAATTCTTAATGTAGTAAGACAATGGAGTCATTTAAATTAGTACTGAAATTAAGAACTTATGCAAAGTCACTAAGTGAGGGTACCATGTTTTTCATAATAAAAGCCTTTTTTTAAATCACAAAATTCAAAGTGGTACGACAAAGCAAGTTTTACCTTTGCCCAGAAATGTAACTTATTAATAAACTCTCCTTATATCGATTATTATTCACTTTTACTGCTCCATGAAATATTTTAAAAACCCTCCAACAGTATTGATGACATGCTAATAACAAATAGATACAGTTATTTACTCATTAACCTCCAAATAGTAGTATAATCAGAATGTAAGGCTTACATTTATTAACTATGTAGCTTTCATCTGTATTTATAATTAGGTTGATTCAAATATAGATCTTAAGATTATTTTCATAGGCTATCTATCTCAACCCATTCTACAGCGTTTGAAAGTTCCACTTATATATAGCTTCTATCATAAACAAAATTATTAACTGTGTTTAATAGCTATAAATCAAGTTAATAAAGATGTGAATGAAAAAACAAAAAAGCAATGCCTACTTCTGGCTTCCGTCTACTTCTCTGACTTCTGGTAACAATCCCTTTTTTCTCTCTCCTTCCCCCAAACACACCTCATTTACTCCTCTCCTGGCTCACTGGCCTTCATCGTTGCTTCATTATGTGAAATGCATTCTCTCTCAGATCTAATGTACTTTCTTCTCTTTTCTTGCATGGCTGCCTACTGGTGATCCTATAGATCTCAGTGTATTTTATTATGATGCGCATGGAAGAAAATGAATTTCTCATCCACTCTCAAATACAGGGAATCAGTCAGTGGATTTTTGTGGATTTTAGCCCAAATAACATGAAGTAATAGAATTATTATTTTTTTTTTCCAAAAACAATGAGGCAGCAGTTTCTGTGTTGTTTCACCACTTGAAAAATGATGTAATGTTTTAATATTGGATAAGTCACTTACAATATTTTTCTCATCTGTGTAAATGTAATATTTATATTACTGAACACACATTTTTAGACAAGCATTAGATATTGAATGTAAGAACTTACAGAGGTGTTCAACCTAGTATTTTTCCTGCTTCATATCCATGATGGTCTCCACAAGTATTCACATTGCCAAAAGGCCGAGTGGAAATGATTACGCAGTCAATAGACAAACAGTGCAGATACTTGCAGTGCAAAATACAAAAGCAGGTAGAGAAATTCCTAAATTGTCCACAATTTAGATTCCTATGATATATTTAACATATTTGTTTCTTCATTACAACTCCATAAAAACTATATTCCAGTCAATACAGATATAAATGATAAAATTTCTCCGTAATTATTTTATTCATTATCATGCAATAAATGTAGTGAATGCAGCAGTGTGAAAAATGCAGAAAATTGTTAGAAAAGTCATTAGAATCCAGAAAATGAAAAAAGGGAATTAAAAAGGCAGCCATATTGACATTTATTTTAGGCCTGTATGTATAGGATTCTCAAATCCTCTAGTGAAGGGAGAGTATAATCACTTTTTTGCAAATTGCCTTTCCATAGTATTCTTAACTTTATTGTGAGGTTAACTGAATATAGCTTAGCACAATACATTTGTGTGTATTCTCAAGTAAGCCTTTTCTTATCTCTGTTAAGACTTGAATTTAAAGAACGACTTTTTACTTTTTAAAACATGTCATAAATTCAGAAAATCAAAACCAAGACGGATAAATTTCAATACATTAAATTTGACAGGATAATAAAGAATAATGTTCACAGGTAAAAAATAAATAAACGTGGGGAAATATGAACAATACAACCATAGGCAAATGCCAAATTCCTAAAGATATTTATAATCCTTAAAATCTGATAAGAAAAGGAATGAAAGTTTATCTAAAATGAGCAAAATAAATGGGCATGTAGCCAGCAGCCTTAAAACACACACACACACACACACACACACACACACACACACACACACACACAGAAATGTGCTGAACATACCTCATAATTTAATAAAATGCAATTTAAAGTAATAATGTGACAGGTGTTTCCACCTACCGATTTCTAAAATAAAAGCAAAAAGTTTTATAATGCAAAACATTGGTGAACGTGATGGGAAAACAGACACTTTGATACAGTGAGAGTTTGCATATTGAACAGCACCTTTGAAAGGCAGTCTGACAATATCTGGCAGATTCATTGAGTCAACAAGCATTTCAGAGTACCCCTTTGTTCCAAACACGTTCCAAGCCAGGAAATTACATCAGGAAAAAATAACAATCAAGCCAAATTTCAATTTCATTACATTCCAAGGGTGGGAGATAGATGACAATCAAATTAGTACTTTGTTTTATATAGCAAATGTTTAAGGTCAAACGTGTACTTCATCAGCTGGTAACAAGTACAAACTATAAAGCAAGGAATACACTGGCAAGTGCTGGGGTAAGAGGGTTGTCACTGTGAGGGTGACATTTTGTTAGAGATCTGGAAGAAGGAAGCAAATATTCCATGTGGACATTGGGAAGGAAAGATTCCGTTTTAAAGGCAGGGCTGGACAAAGTTTCTGAATATAGAGCTTGTCTACAATTTTTTTAGAAAAGAATCACAGTATATTTTGGAAAATAAAAGGGAAAATAACAAGGAAAGGAGGTAGAGAGACAAACGGAGAGAAAAAACACATCATGCAGACTTTTGAATATTATTGTAAAGACTGACATTTACTCTGAGGTGGAAAGCCATTGTAAAAATTTGAGAAGATGACCGCCGTGATCTTATTTAGGTTTTGGCTTATAAGCTGACTCTGGCCGAGAATAGCTACAGAGTAATAAGAACAGATGTGGAGTAAGATGAGTTAGGAGGCTATTGCGGTAATCCAGGTTAGAAAAGATGGTTGCTTGGGTATATTTTTTAAAGTAATGCCAACAATATATACTGATGAGAATGTTGTAGGATATAAGAGAAGAGGGAGATTGAAGATGACAAAGTTGCTGGCATGAGTGATCAGAATAATAAAGATCATTTACTGCAAATCGGGTTTTGCAGTGTGACAGTGTGATGGAACATAGGGTCAGCTTGCTGTTCATTTTAAGGTTGAGGAGTCTTCTGGTCATCAAGAGGAGATGTCAATTGCATAATTATAAGGAAACCTGAGGATCAGAGAAGAGGGTAAGACTGAGATATTAATATAGGGGCCATTACCTTTCAGATGATATTTAAAGTAAGAGGATGTATGAAATGATAAAAGGTGAGTTTCCACATTAAGAGGTGTCAGAGATGACAATGAAGGAGGAGACACAGAAAAGGGACAAGTGCCATAGGAAAGACAGCAGAAAAGGCTGGTCACTTGACAATAATTTAAAAAGATTTCTTGTGTGTACTCAACTTACACTTTAAAACTTTGACTTCAAGATGAATTCAGCCACTTTTAAGAGTTTACCCTTTTAGGTCAGGCTCAACCTAGATAATCTTCTTACATTCAACTATGTTACACCAATTACCTAATTACAGGAGGTAATGCATTATGCATTACCTCCTGTAACATATGCATAAACATGCATTATGTTTTTTAATGCATAAAAACAAAAGAGGTTTTGTAATAATGCAATGTAATAATGCAATGGATTTTACATACTTTTCTGAAATTGTTTTATTCTAGTGCAGTGCATATGCAATGACTGTGCTCCTAGATTGAACTGGTTTAAATAATAGATCATAGTGCACTAGTCCTATAATAATAGTCTGGCAATCAGTACTGGCAACATACACAACAGTCTTACTCCTCTTAGTTCTTCTGTCAGAACCTATTTTTAAGGTAGAGACTAAGAGTTTGAGATGCATACTTTCCTGTGCCATCTTACACCTAGCAGAGTAGGAAGAAGTTAGTAGTGTGGGATTATCTTTCCAACTAGATTGTTTTTCTAGGGAATTTATGGTCGTGATGTTGCTCATAATAAAAAGTATAAGGTGCAAGGTGTATGTGCCCTCCCTATTCCACAGCACTTCGCCATGTGATTACAAGGTGCTTGACATGCTGCAGGCATCTGGCAAACAGTAATAGGACATCACCGATGCATTAGGAAAAGAGAGAGAAATGCTAGAATGTTGACGAGATCCCCCAACTACTTGACCAACTCTCCAAATCCATACTTTAGTGCAACGTGAGCATATTAGAGACCCTTTCCCCCAGTGAATGCCATTAACATTTGGGTGTTTTAAAACTTGCAGCTTATAGCGGTCTCAAAAATGGTAACTCAGTTTGCTAAGAAAAATATTTTCATTGGAAAAATACATTGGCTTATATCTGACATTGAACTCTGTGAAAGTCAATATTTATTCCCTCACCTAGTATTTTATTTATTTATTTATGTATTTATTTATTTATTTTATTTTTTATTTTTTTTATTTGCTGGGAGATCTTGCTCTGTCATCCAGGCTGGAGTGCAGTGATATGATCTCGGCTCACTGCAACCTTTGCCTCCCAGGTTCAAGTGATTCTCCTGCCTCAGCCTCCTTAGTAGCTTGGATTACAGGAATGCACCTCCACACCCAGCTAATTTTTCTATTTTTAGTAGAGACAGAGCTTCCTTATGTTGGCCAGGCTGGTCTTGAACTCTTGACCTCAAGGGATCCGCCCACCTCCGCCTCCAAAGTGCTGGGATTACAGGCATGAACCACTGCGCCTGACCCACCACTCACCAAGTATTTATTGTCCCCACTCTGTGATAGACACACTTACATGCACTGGGAGTACAGCCAATAACAAAACAATGATTCTCTTATGGATGTTGCATATTTTAATTTAATATTAGATTTGGAACAATTAATTTTGATAAGAAATATTGACCTTGTTAATGATTTCATTGTATTTACATTGAGAAACTCTCTCCAATATGAAAGAGTCTATCTGGAATGATTTTCCCCCGGATACTCACATGGCTCGTTGCCTCACCTTTTTCAGATCTCTGCTCCAGTATCGCCATGGAGGCCTTTCTTGGCAATGCTATTTAAAATAGCAGTCCCTCAAACTTGTCACTTTGCACTTGCTCCTTCTATGGCATTTTGGCTTAAAATAACACCATTTTATTTCTCATTTATTATCTGTCTCCTCTACTAGCATAGAAATTATGTAAAGACTTTGTTCACTGCTGTGTTACTGGAGACTAGTAATATTACTAGTTATATCAAGAGTTATATCAAGAGTTGTTGTCCAAAATGTTTGTGCGAATGAAATATTGTGCCTGGTTCCTCAAGAAAATTATACTAAACAGCCCTAAATTTTACGTTTTATATTTTTCTTAAAATACTCTAAACCATTGTTTTTTATGCTGTATATAACTTGGCATATCTTTTGTTTTCCTTCACCACCTTAACATAAATGGTTAAAGAAAGTGTTCGATGTCTGTAAACAATTTTGGCTACCTAAGTAAAATTTCTTTCGAAATTGTGTTCATGTTATTAATCCAAATGTGTATAATTTGCATTCCTTTATTTTGACAAAGCAAAAGCAAAAATATGTACTAAATACTCTCTTAAACTTAATTTTTACTAATTCTATAGTTTCATAACAATTTAAAAAGCAAGTAGAATTTTCTAAGTTTGTGTTTAGTGTTTTTGTGAAGACTTCATTGTTGGTCCAAAGTCAGAAAAATAAAAAAATAAAAAAATGTGTTTTGTTTTGAGTAAGTGTTAAGTTCCTTATTAATCTTTACCAGATGCATCTGCTCTACTGTAAACTTTTTTCATGCACTCCTGTATCAGAATTACATTAGATTTTATCCACAAATTATACTGTAGCCATTTACCTTTAGCACTAGTTTGATCTTGCACAAATCTCATCACCCTGCATAGTCCTTTAGATTACATGTATATATGATGAGTTTTACTCCCTCCTGTAATTAGGTAATTGGTGTAACATAGTTGAATGTAAGAAGATTATCTAGGTTGAGCCTGACCTAAAAGGGTAAACTCTTAAAAGTGGCTGAATTCATCTTGAAGTCAAAGTTTTAAAGTGTAAGTTGGGTACACACAAGAAACTGTCTATTTCTGGCTTCAAAGAAGCAGTGGACTATGTGATACAGAATTTGGATAGCTGCTAGTAGTGAAGGCAGTTCTCAGATTGACAGCCAGTAAGGAAACAGAGGTCTCAGTTCTATGCCCTGCTAAGATTTGAATTCAGCCAACAACCGCATAGGCTTGAAAGTGTCTTTTTTCCCAAAACCTTCAGACTTGTAATCAATCCAGCTAACATATTGATTTCAACTTGGTGATAGACTAAGCTGAGAATTCAGTAATATTTCACCTGGATTTCGGACCTACATACTTTGAACTTATAAATTTGTGTTGTTTTTAGATGCTAGTTTATTGATTTGTTAAACAGCAGTAGAAAACTAATATACTCCTTCTCTTTCTTTTCAGTCTGTATCTGAGCTTACATCTTGCTCTTCTTTCCTTACACCAGAACTACAGCCCCACGTAATATCTAACTGTGGTATTTATTATGCTAGCTCACCCTACAAGTTTGGCTCTTATTTAGAGTAGGTTATTAAATGAGCTCCTTTCCTGTGACTTATCAGACATTGTCTAAATCTGATAATGCCTGACATTCATGGAATTGAGCCATATAAAACATTGACAATTCCCCTGTCTCATTTATAATAATAAAGTAATAAAAATATCAGCTAGATTTACACAAGGTACTCAAAGTACTAACATGGGAAATGAAAACTATGCTTGTCTCTTATAGGAAAACATGTAAGAAAGGAAGTCTTAGAGTTATTTAAGATCAACATAAAGCCACAAATACTATTTAGTATTTGTAATTCATACAGATAAAGAAAAACTGGTGTAGTAAAATGATACCTGGCTACATATCTGAAACCATAAACAGGGAAGATACCTAGGGAAAGAATATTCTCAGTAGATGGAAAGAGAGGTGTCTTCTCCAAATAATAGTTTCTTGAAAACAAGTAATTGAATTAGACCCCTCCACCTAAATTTATGACATTCATAAAGACTCAAAAGTATCTCTATTTCCTAAGTAATAATTTTGGGGAAAATTATTATCTTTGGTTAATGCATGTAAGACTTGCCTGAGTATTTAGTGGGTAAAGAACGATAGAGGAGATAATAATAAAAGAGCATTTACTACAAATCCTCCTTGAGAATCAGGTTTGATCTGTGGTGAGTGTGGGTCTTTCTTTATTTGGGAAGTCAGTAGACAACATGTTAGGCATATAGCCCTGAGACATACTTTGCCATCTGCTCTATTAAGACAACTAGAGTGCTCTGTTTTAATAGAACCCTATATAAGCATGCGATTAGAATGAAAATGTTTTTATTTTAAAATGATGATTGTTAACTTTCTAGATGCAATTTTGAGATAAAATAAAATACTCTGAATTCATCGTATCATTAATATGCTGTAAGAATTGTTGCTGGAATATTTGCTCCATCAATCACCAGAGGACAGGAAAACTTCTTCTGACTTTTCAGCTTGGATTGGGAAATAAATCGAAATCATTTCTCTTGCCATTAACCTTCCACATGAACTTACTGAGCTTTAGTGGATCCTTGATTAGTAGCCATTAAAATAGAATATAATTAGCAGCCTCCTAATTATATCTAACTCATTTCAAGAAATAATTTTCTTGTTCTTTCTATCCCATAGAGAGAACCCTAAATTATATATTTTTATTTGGCAATCAAATTCTAAAAACTAATGAAAAAGAGTGTTTTCTTGTGGATTAATTAAGTGGTGAGCATGATTTAGTGTCTTTTACATAGTGTCTTAAGTTACTTTCAGATAGTTAATTGAGTCTATTTTGTGATTATAATTATGGAAAACAAAAATTCAAACTATATGAATGTATAGTTTGTGTATAGGTGTATACAAATACACATATACATACATGTATATATAAAGTAATACATGTACATATCCATGTTACATATCAAAAAAGTTGTAGTTTATAAGGTAACCCATAATCACTCAAAGTAACAACTTGAATTTAGCTTTAGTTATTACAAATCAAATATAGTATATGATGCTAGTAACCTTGCATAAGGATAAATAACTTACAACTAAGGAGATAAGGACGATTTTCTCATTCTAATTTGAATTAGACACTAACTAGATAGACACTAAAGACATAATTCTATGTTTAGAAGGTAGGGAAAACAGAGTTCTAGGAAGGCAAGTTGAGCAAAGCCATACACAACAGTGAAAATATAAAAACTTTCTTGGAACACAGTTATCATACTTTCTTCATTGCTGGCTCCTCTAACATCAGCGGAGGATGGGATGTGATGTTCTTAAATATAAATAGGATGGATGAGGCTAAAAAATTGTTTTTGTTTTTTTCTTTTTAAGTCGTATTTTATTTTCTTTTAGATTCAGGGCGTTTAGATGCAGGTTTGCTACATGAGTACATTGTGTAATGGTGAGGTTTGGGCTTCTAGTGTACCCTTCATCCAAATAGTGAACATTGTTCCCGATGGTTTTCAAACTGATTATAGAATGTGTGAAATGCAGCCTAAAATTTTGGCTTATTTCTAGAACTAAAAGTTACTTGCATTCATGTTGTCAACACATAATTATTCATGTGATAACTTTTCTGAGCACCTAGTAAACAAAATGTTATAAAGGGAAAGGTGGCAGAAAAAAAAATAAAATTGGAGTCTTTAGAATAGATAATAAGAGAGAGCATCCAGGCCTGAAAAAGTTGGTCCCAATTTGGATTCATGCTGTATTTGACCAGCAGCAAAAAGGCTAGCCTTGCTGAAACAGTGGGAGAGATGAAGAGAGAATGAGGTCAGAGAAGTGATGGGATCAGATGTTGGAGGGTTTTGTAGGCCATTTTAAGGACTGTACAAGGGCCATAACAATTAATGAATTCAATCTTCTATAATCAACCCTTTAATAAGCTCAGATCCAGAAAGAATAAATGAACTGGTGTCCTCCCAAAAGAGCCCAGAACAATGCGATTCATCTACTAATTCAACAAATATCTATGGAATATCTACACTGCATCAATAGGTATAGTAACAACGTGGAGAAAAAGGCCATAACACTAGGCAGCTTTGATTCAGCTCGGTATATTTTTTAATAATGGTGTTCATACCATGGAGGACGCATTACAGAAGCAGGAAAGGGGAATTGGTTGCCAAGAAAGGAGTCTCCTAATGAGCAGGAATGCTTGAAAAATCCTGAAGTACGAGGAGAGAAGAGTAAACAAAATGAAGTCATAGAAGTGGGAATTCGAATGGTAATGGAGCACAGAGGAACGAAGAAGATTACAGCTGTTGAACTAAAGTGTATGGACATAGCTGGGAAGAAAATTGAAGAAGAATGTAGGAAATCTGGAAAAGTGAGAAAGGATGAGATTGTGAGTGATCTTATGTGCTGGTTAAAACGGATGAGATTTATTTAGGGGTTAATCCAGAGCCATGTAAAACAAAGAAAAAGGAATAACATTAAATTTAGCTCAGACTTGTATTTTATGAATTTACCATGGCCAAGGAGTTAATTCTATGGAAGAAAGAAAACCTGAAACAAGACAAATTAGACATTGTTTTTTAAATAGAGCAAAGGAAACTAACCTAATATATGATGAGGAGGAAGTAGAATCTGAAGTATTTGACAAGTATTAGAAATACAGTCTGGTGGATGATTATTAAATGGTTTTGTTAAAAATGATGATGGGATGCTGTTTCTGGACAACCTACAAAAGTAGTGCCTTTACTAAAAGAAACAATGTAATAATATGAATTTTACCGTACTTCCTTTAGATTGCACAACCCTATCATCTTTCATTTGTTATATATAGTACTCTCAGTAACCATGAAGATTTCACCTTCAGCTCCTCCATCTGAATTTAAATTTATGTCTTCTGTTTCAGTTATTCATTTTCTGTTTTGGTTTCAAGCTTAGCGAAATAAATACCTAAGATAGTTTTCTCACATTTAATCCAGCGTGTGTGTGTTTGTGTGTGTGTGTGTGTGTGTGTGCTTGGAAGGTGGATGGGGGAATTCAGTTTAACCTGGTAACCAGTAATGTCATCCAACAAAAAACATGCAAAACTGTTTTTATGAAATTTTACTAAACAGATCTCTTGCAAAGGACATTGTCATTGTTTCAAACAGGAATGGGAACAGTGTTGGGAGGGGGACAATGGAAGGAAAAAAAAGAGATTAGAGACAGTGAATAGATTTACCAATATGTCTAGTATATTTCTGATCTGATATTTTAATAGCTAAATGAAGATGGAAGTTGTGTCGTTAGCTGAAAGGACAAAGATGATTTCATGACTATATTTATTTGAAGTACCGGCAAATATTAATTTAACATGGCTTCAGGCTAATAGTACTTGTAGCTTCTTCAAGATCACACCAAAATTACTGTAGAGATACCAAAAAAGTCACAAAACCCATGAAGTTGTGTACCATTATATAACGCGGATGAGGTTCTTAGAGTACTCAGTGTGAAATGAAATGTTAATGAGGCTAGCTGGATTTATCCAGTTTTTCTTTAACTCATTTTATAACTGAGCTTTTAAGTTTGAAACTGGCTGCCTGATTTCTGTGGAATTTCTTCCATTCCTGTGCTGCTGTATAGGTTATTTCTATTTCCCTTGGATCTTCTCTGCAGTAGCATTAGTTTGGTTTTTATCTATATCACTAATGAACTCCTTTAAGTTGAGGAAGTATATATTACTTGTATTTTCTGAAGCACTCATAAACACTTGAAAATGATTGTTCAATTATTGAATAACATTTTCTTATCAGAATGGCATAATAGAGAACAATTAAATAATGTTTTGCAATGCTTAGTGATTAGTAAGCTACTTCATGTAATAAGATAAAATAAAATAGGCAATGAATGGAAACTGTGTTTTAGTTAACTTGGTGTTTCATTATTCTGATGTTTATAAACCAGCATTCATAAATGTTTTTGCATAGCTCTCTTAGATTATAACTTATCACATACTAATTTCTCATAGCTTTAAAGACCTGTATTTCTCTCTAAACTGAAAGCACATTAAGGAAATGAAAAAGTTATTACTTCTCAGCTACCTAGTTATGGCAAATTTCACAAATAGAATATATATCTATACTTTACTATCAAGTATGCTATCCAATATTCAAGTATAAAAATAATTATTTAGAAAAAAGAAATCTGTGTGTACAGTACTGAACATATTTACATTTCATGACCTTTATTTTAAAAAAATCTCACATATATAGTTTGATATAATCTCATCAAATTAGTTTGAAATAATGTAACGTATAAACCTATTAGTATTTTGTATGATTTTTGGTATTTATTAAATATGAAATATAATGTAAATTATCTATAATATTTTGATGAGGTGATCTATAAAATTTCTTTGACACATGCCACTGTCTTAGTAGTGCTATTTTAAAGAGAAATATTTTTAAAATCTATTTTAGATTTTCTAGTCAATTATAAACCTAAGTATAATTTTTTATTATAACAAAAGTTTAAGGACCAAACTGTGAATGGTTTTCATATGAGAGTTTATCCATCTATCTATCTATCTATATTTATATTTAGTGATGCCAATATTGACATAGCTATAGAAATATTAATAGAGATAGATATATAATTATTAATTAAAAGCCACCAAAATTTTAATTTAAATTCAATTATTTTAGGTTGAGGATAAATAAAGCGTAATATTACATTTCTCAAAAATGTTTACATTTGCTATTTTTATATGATTATTTTACAATGGGTATTAAATAAGTTCATATGTTTACATTGTAAGACGATTGCTATCAGCATTTTTCAGACATTCTAATTAAATGTGTGTAATTTTTCTCAAGGTTCGGTAATATTCAGGTGGTAAAGATAGCATAAGAAGCTGGATTATTATAATGTCAAAATGTCATGACTATTCCATTGACCTACCACATGAATTTATTAATGCAAAATGTACATATAAAAATAAATGTAATGCATGTAAAAAATAACAATATTACTATTAAGTTTCTATAATGTTTCTTCACTTAGAAAACAAAAGCTTTCACAACTAAGCATTTGATCATATGTACAATTCGATTATTCTTGGAAAATAAAAAGAAACTCACATAGGAGTGCTTGCAGTGGACTAGGGTATTTTATAGATGTGTCTAATTTAATTTTCATGACAACTCTCAAAAGTGAATACTTCTATTTTTTGTTTAAAGATCTGAAAATATTGGTTTAATGGTTCAAGGTTATAGAGTATTAGTGAACAGAATCAATATTCCAACCCAGGTCTCTGACTCAAAAACCCAAAGTTTTCTTGTATGTTTGCAAAGTTTTGTAAAGATCTGGTTATATTCTCATTTCATAAATGCAACATCAACAAATTATAATGAATTAGGTCCTGGTCATGTAGCAAATTAAGTAATAGTTGTAAGTGTATTTTCTATAACAATAATAATGTAGAAGAAATGATGTTTTCATTCATCAATTTTTTTATAAACTACTGAAATTATTTGTCATCCTTGTACTATACCAGAACCAAGCATGCAAGGTGTTCCTGTTTCTAAGTTTTTATATATATATATAAAATTTAGATGTAGGTATGTATATATGTATATATTACACACATATATGTACATAATATAAATATATATATACATCATTTGAATTTTTTCAATTTTTGAATTGTGACTTCAGTTCAGTGTTATTATTTTCAAATTTTCAGCAATATAATATGATGACAGCTAAAGATCTTAATGTAAAGCAGCTTAATACAACCTTAATATGGAGTATTTTCCCCCATTGGAATCCAGGAATTTATAGATAATTCTTGTCAATGACCCAGTCAAAATTTATTTTAAAATGTGAATCTTTCTTTTCTGGTATAGAACATAAACTACATGCTGTCTTCAGAGAGCTAAACTTTAATACAAATATTGATTCTCTAATGATAAACATTTCAATGAACTATAAGATAATTCCTCATGACCGCTATCTAGATTAATAAAGAAGAAAAGAGAGAAGAATCAAATAGTTCTCATAGGTTTTTATTAAGAAATTTTACATAACTATTTTGTTTGTTGGGCATTTAGTAGATTTCACAAGGAAGTTAACCAACTGGATTATTTAACTTATATAAAGCTATGCTTAACTTTGCTATAAAATGTAGCACTATTTTTGTTCATCTCTGTAAACTTTGTGCTTTAGCAGATTATTTAATTAACAGAAAGTAAAATGTTAAAGTTAAATTAAAAAAAATATCCCTTTGATGAATGACTGGCAGGTTAATTCGAAATCAGTGTTTGTGACTGATTTACTTAAAGCTATGCGCATCTACATTTTTCTCCATTCAATCTACATATAAATTATTTGTTAAATGCTACTTGAAAAAGAGAGCAGATAAAAAGCAATGATTTTATCATTTCAATATTTCCTCTAGCATTCTTTTGAAAACTTTCAACTATAGATATAGATCATGTGCTTTCCTATTGAAATACATTTGATTTATAATCATCTAGTATTATTTCTTCAGTATGACTGAAATTTTTTGAAAAAAAAGATAACTAACTTATCTGTGCCTCAGTATCCTTCATAAACTTCCTCTATCCTCCTTTTTATAACATTCATTAAGCTGCAATTTAATTATCTTTAAATTAAATACTAATATCCTGCCACTAAGATCTTTGTCTATAGAAAATGTCTCTCATTCAATGTTGAAATATTTTATTATGGTAATAAGCATGTGGTAGAAATTCAATAAATGAGTGTATTTTACAGGACTGCCCAGGCATGTAATCACATTTTCAGACTACTTGTCAGATATTGTGTTGCATAATGAGTTCAAATATTGGTTTCCAAAAATATGACTATCTTATAAGTTATATCCAAGGCTTAAGTATGTCACAGACATGCCCCAAAATATTTTTACATCTTTGATTTATTTTGGAAAAAAAAAAAGTCAGTCACTAGCTATGATCAGACAGATAACGCCTAGCTTTAATGATTACACATGTGAAAATACTCTGTATATTCTGTATTCTGACGCTATATTATTTTTTGAAATGTCAAATTACCTAATTAATTGAATTAAAATGGATATGTATCCCTATATTTTTTAGTTATAAGATAAATCTAAAACAGTTCATATATATAGGAAGATGATAGTGAACTGAGTACAGGAATAAATTTAGATGTGTCTATTACTTCATGCTTTTATAATTTTGTTTTAATATCAATTATGTTACACACATATATAAAGTGTTTCAATATTTATATTAGAAGCATCATATAGATTTAAAGTCGACAAAGATTATTTAAAACATAAAAATATATGATTTGAATTTAGTTAATAACAAAAAGATACTGCTTTATGTTTACATCTGTATTTTTCTATGTATAACTATAAAAATTGTATTTCAAAAGTCAACTTTCTTACATAAAAGAATCAGTGCTTTTTTCTTCTTTTAAAAATATGCTCAATTTTTCAAAAAATTTATACAAATTATTTTTAAAAATAACTAGTAGTTTATTCTCTATTTTGATTATTTTTTCTTTTATGGTACAGTTTTTATACTTCACATCTTATGACAGGTATCCTAAATTTAGCATCATGATTTCTTTAGTAATATTTAATAGCTAAATAATTTTAAGCAATTGTAGTTTCACTGTGTGTTTTAATATTTTTAAACACTCTTACAAAAAAAAAGGAGCACTTAATATTTTTTCAGAAGCAAAACCATAAGGAAATGATATACTCCAACTTGATAATTTTATACATTAAGAAGATATCCTGTCCTATTTGATATGGCTGATCAATTAATTGGAAGCAAATATTTTCCCAAAATGTATTACACAGCCTATAGCTCAACTTTTCCAAGAAAAATTAGGTATTTTACATGTTATTATAATTCCGTCATGGTTCATACCTATTTTTGCCATATTTTCCAATTCTTTGTAAATCCTTAAATCTGTGAAAAGTAATTTGGTAATACAATTGAGAGATTTAAGTAAAGAAAATATGGTGTACACAGAATGTACACCAAATATAAAATGACTGTATTTTGTATAGTCAATATGAAATATTAAAATTCAAATTTTCTCAATACCCATAAATACTGAAAACTAATTTTTTTTTCAGCAAAACCTCCCATTTGTTGGCTGTTTATATGACATGGTTTCTGCCATCTGGAGTGCTCCCCTGTGATCTCTTTACTGCGTGCTTTTTGAAAACTCTGAATGAGAATTTGAGTTTATTCGAGTGTGCAGTTTCCAGCTTATGTATCTCATTTCTCAACTCCAACTTTTGAACTATCTTCTCCAAATTTTAGTTTCTCTTTCTACCTCAATCCAATATTACTCAATATTACATCCTTATATTTTCCCTATTATTGTAAATTATAATCAACCATTCAATGATTATTCAATGAATGTGTGTTAAATGTGATGCACTGTTCTGAGCATGCAGGATACTAAACAGGCCAATAAGATGTCATGCAGTTTATATTCTTAATTACCAATTCAATTTCAATGTATTGCAAGGCTGAAACAATATAAAATAACAGACCATTTTCTTTGAAAATATTTAGTACAGCCTATTAAAATCCAAGGAATAGGCTAGGCACTGAAAACATAAGTATTAAAAACCTTTGTTTTGCATTTAAATAGCTGTTGGTCTACTGGCCAAATGATAAAACTTGAAAAAAAATAGTGTGATATTTCTGAATTTGGAAGTTCTAGACTCAAGTGCTATTCTTGACTCTGAGTTCTGCTACTTACTGGATCTTGAGACAGTTCACTTTACCCTCATCAATGAGCATAATGTTAAAAAACATACAGAGAATGTAACAGTGGGATTTAACTTACAGAATTGCTGTGAAGGTTAAAGGCATAATAGAAATACTGCATATGGTCTGGCACATAAAATGTGCTCAATCAATATATTTTTGTTGGAATACTATTGTTAATGTGTTAGAATTGTATATATTTAAAATAGTGTGCTAGAGTATCTGTGAGAAATTAACTTCCATCTTGGCAGAAAGGTAAAGGTTAATAACTGAGTTCAGCATAAATTACAGTGTCTTACATGAACTTTAGTTTTCTCACTATAAAATGGCAGAAACTTACTATAATAGCAGAAATATTAAAGAGTTGTGTGAAAGTGGAATATAAGCTCTAAGCACAATATAAATATACAATGTTACTAATGTACTATAATAAAACTCTTACCAAACACCAAAAGGCATTTGAAGGCGAGTTACCTGAAAGTTTGGTGTTTGGTTTGCCAATTAGATGCCTACAGTTAAATGATAACACATTATACATTTTATGAGGTAGCTGTTAAAAAGTAGAGAAATTGAAATGTTGGTGCCAGAAACTTAAAATAAAAAGGACTGTCTATATTGTCAAATATTATATTTAATATACTAAACCACATGGTCATGCCATCATCATTTATGCCTCTCTGAACCCCAAACCTCCCATTTATTAATAAAATTTGAATCATATCCACTCATTTGATTGATTCGATGAGTGAGGCTTGCAATGAGATGATCTACTCTGAACATCAGCTAAAATGCTTACCTCAAAGCAGACACTATAAATATTGTCTTATCTCGGTCATTCATTCTTTACATCATCTTGTTGCGGGGGGACAGAAAGAACGACTAGGATACGAAACAGGTTTCACGGAGCCACTTGAATTACTTTCTCAGTACATCACTGTATTGCCAATATCGAAAGTGCCTTTTTTTTCTATAAACAAAGAATTATTTTCTCACAATAAGGTAAAAAAAACTCTCATAAATTTTGTTCATATTCTCTGAAAGTCAAAAACATAGAGAAAAAGTAGCCTGTGGGGAATATGATAAGCTTTATGTGAGAATATATTGCCATTAAAACAACCATCACCAGCCAATATAGCTCCAAGGTGAATCTCAGAATAAAATACTCATTTCTCTAGAGAAATTGGATTAAGTTGGTTGTTTTCTGAAAAACCATTAATTTTCCCTAGAATTGAAGAAATATCACAAAAAATGATGACTATAGACATATAATTGAAATTTATTATTTGTATCATAATATAGCCAGGGCTTATAAATATTTGTTTTCTTTGAATTTCTCTACCCTACAAATGATTAGGGTATGTAATACACTGAACATGTACTACTGATAAGTCAAGATTACAATGGTATTTGGCAAATAATAGGCAGCAGATAACATTTGTTCATTTCTAAGTGCTTGTAGTTTATGAAAGCTCTTTAGTCAAGATTTATTTCAGTACATAAAATTTTAAAAAATATTTTAAAGCTAATATATATTTTCACCAACTAGAAGACTAAAAGGCAATTCACTAAAGGATTAGAATATGTCTGTAATTTTCCTGGAGAGTCTTCACAGTAACCCTTGGAGGCATATACTATCTCCATTTCACAGATGAGTAAATAAATGACAGGTAATGTAGAGATTAAAGGCATATAATTGTTTAAAAGTGTATTTGGTTTTTGCACTGAAAATATATAGTAATTAAAATGAGAGGGTTATAAGAAGAGGCACATAATATGTTGCCTCTAATAAAAGCATACTGAGAGAAGAATAGAAAACAGAATTAAAAGTCACCTTGTCAAATCCATTTGCATAAAAAGACAAGTCAGATGAATTAAATGTATCAGAATCTTTTTACATGCAATTAATAGAAAGCTTAACCAAAACTGTGGATAACAGTAAATGGAAAGTAAATGCTACTACTTCTGAATAATTTCATTCAGTACATTTGGATTATCTACACTGGCATTTTGCCAGGCCCCAAATCTCTTGTTTTATCCACTGGCTTGCTGGCTCATGATTAAAATGGCTACTTCAGTATGATGTTAGCTGTGGATTTGTTGTATATGGCCTTTATTGTGCTGAAGTGTGTTCCTTCTATATCCAGATTGGTGAAGGTTTATGGACAGCAAAGAAAACCAT
The DNA here is from genome assembly GCF_043159975.1 of Macaca nemestrina. Lineage (NCBI taxonomy): Eukaryota > Metazoa > Chordata > Mammalia > Primates > Cercopithecidae > Macaca > Macaca nemestrina. Next base: position 28,840,932 of record NC_092140.1, read on the forward strand.
AAAGCGAAGAGAGCCTACAAAATGGAAGAAAGTATTTGCAAACTATGCATCTGACAAGGGGTTAATATCCAGAATATATTAGGAACTCAGACAACTTAAGAACTTAAGAGCGAAAAAAAAAAAAAAAACCTGATTGATAAATGGGCTAATAACCTGAATAGACATTTTCCTAAAGAAGATACACAAATGGTCAGCAGATACATGAAAAAATGCTGAACATTAGTAATCATCAGAGAAATGCATATTAAAATTACAATGCCATTACCCCTCATCTTAGTTAGAATGGCTACAATCAAAAAGACAAAAAATAAAAAATTCTGGTAAGGACATGGATAAAAGGGTCCTCTTATACACTCTTGGAGGGAATGTAAATTAATACAGCCATTATAAAAAGCTATATGAAGGTTTCTAAAAAAAATTAAAAATAGAACCACCATATAATTCAGCAGTACCATTACTGGGTATCTGTCCAAAGGAAATGAGAACAAGATGTCAAAGAGACATCTGTACCCCAATGCTTATTACTATTTATTTATTACTCTTTGACTATTCACGATAGCCAAAATATGGAATCAACCTAAATGCCCATTGCAGATCAATGGATAAAGAAAATGTGGTCTATATATACAACGGAATACTATTCAGCCATAAAACAGAATGGAATTCTGCTTTTTGCAGCAATGTGGATGAAACTAGAGGACATTATGTTACATGAAATAAGCCAAGCATAGAAGGACAAATACCATATAATCTCACTCGTGGAAATTTAAAAGTTGATTTCATAGACGTAGAGAATAGAGTCATAGTTGCCAGAGGCTGGAGAAGGGTGGGGACAGGGGGAACAGTGAAAAGTTGTTCAATGGGTAAACTGTTACAATTAGGGAAAATAAGTTTTGGTGTTCTATTATACAGCAGGGTAACAATACTAGCAAATAACAATGTATTGTATGTTTCAATGTAGCTGGAAAAGAAGGTTTTGAATATTGTCACCACAAGGAAATGATGTTTAAGGTGATGGATATAGTAATTACCCCATTTGCTCATTATGCAATGTATACACGCACTGAACCATTGTATTGTGTCCGATAAATATGGACAATTATGTGTCAATTATAAATAAAAATACATAAATAAATAATAGTTCTAAACAGATAAAAACAAAATACTATGGCTACTTCATCTGCAGGACACCCTTGCTTACATAACTTCATCCAAAGAAAGAAAAGGAGAATGTCTCTCTATACATTTTTTAGTCACAGTAGAAAACATTTTCCATCAGCCCACCCAGCATAACAGCCTAATATATCATTGGCCAGAACTGGGTCACTTGTCAATCCCCTTAAATCTATTACTGACACAGAGGAATAAGATTGTTGTACTTCATTTAGTTCAACCATCACTCATCCTGTGGGACTAGGAAGAGGCCCATTTTTCCTGAACATAGCACCTTCAGACATACCTGAATTACATCTAGATTATTTTAGCAAAAGAAAAAAAAAAAAAAAAAAGGAAGAGTAACTGAATAGGCAACTAACACCGTCTGTCATGTTAGGTATGAGTGACTTAGAGGGAAAATATAATATTGAGTTTAGATGTTTCTGGTTTTATTCTGTTGCTAGCTGACTAGATTCAGGGACCACTGCATTATGCTACTTCAGACAGTGCCATCCATAGTAAAATCTATGTGAAAGATGTTTCCTAGACTTTCACACAGGAAAGCTTGCGTGGCCATGTGTATCAGCCCTGGTAAGTATAGTGTCTTGCAATGATCTTGAAAGAGATCTATACATTATCATGGTCAAAACAATTGCTGTTATAGATTAAGCACTGAGGGCCACAATACAGCAACAATTGAGTATTGCTAACATACATTAAACAGAATGTGCCACAGACTGAAGTAACCTCTAAATATTTTCTAATTTAGTTCTCAGAACAGCCTTATGAAATAAGTACTTTGATTTTCTCCATTTATTGATGAGATTGAGAGCTTTATAAATCAAGTATCTTTCCCAATATCCCATTTAGTAATGAATAGAGATAAGGCTAGAGGCAATAATTATCAAATACACAAATCATTGCTATTAAACAGCACTCTAGATATCTAAGAAATGTAAGTAGAAGAAATGAGGCATGATGGATGAATCAGAAATATCAGAGCTGGAATATAAAAATAAAAATGCCAGCCAAATAAATGAGAAACAGAAAAGAGTGCACAGTCAAAAAAAAAAAAAAAACCCAAAAAACAAGGAATGCTCTTTTACACAACATTAGCACTGATTATGAAATGTTGTTTTCTCTCAATTATGAAATGTAAAAAAGTCCAGAATTAGGCAATAAGGTTTCCTTAATCCAAATGTAATCAGTCAATATGAACACAATGTTTATGATTTAATTACTTTTTATATTCTTTGTGATTACCCCAGAAGCAGTGATAGCAAGAGTAGAAACATTTACTATTTTGTCACATAAAACAACTTACATTAGCAAGGGTTGGGGAATTACAAAATATATTATCATATTAATATGTTTTCAGATAGAAATGAGAAAATTCTGAAACACTTGAAGTAGACTACTGATACAAACTCAAAATTTTTAAATTGATGTCTCTAAGAATCATTGCGTTTGAAGCTTCGTGGTCCTATGTGGAATCTTTCCTTTGTCATATCTTAGCTACGTTATAGTGCAGGAAATTAATTAATCTCCTGAGTTTCAAATTTTCCAACTGTTAAATGTAGGTTAATAATATCTATTTGTCTTGGTCATTTGAGGTTGAATGTAACAAGTGCCAAGTTTTCTGACTGCTTGGCACATTCCAGTTACTTAATAAGAAGAACTATACAAAAATTAACAGTAGTCCTTATCCCTGTTCACAGTATATATTCCAAGACCTCCCATGGATGGCTGAAACCCTGGATAGTAGGAATCCATATATATATTATATGTCTATTTCATTCTGGTAACTAAGATGGCTGTTAAGTGACTAATGGGTGGGTAGTGCATACAGGGTGGATAAACTGGACAAACGAGTAATTCACAGCCCAGGAGGGATAGTGTGGGATTTCATGACACTACACAGAATGGCACACAATTTAAAATGTATGAATTGTTTAGTCCTGGAATTTTCCTTTTAATATTTTCAGGCAGTGGTTCAAAATTTTTCTGATTTTTCTGCAGTAACTTTCTATACATAACTGAAACCATAGAAAGTCAAACTTTGGATAAAGGGGCACTACTGCACTTAAATTTCTATTTATGTTTGGCTTTTCTTTAACTCTACATGTAACCTGAATTCAGAAATCAGTTTTATAATTCACGGCAATACAATTGCAATATGCAATTATTAATTCATTAACTTTCACTCTTTTCAACAGACTATGGCTCCTTGATATGGAGAAAAACTTTTATGTAATTTTTTTCAAAAGTATCAGAGCCAACACATGCACACCTCAGAGAGTTATGCACAAGGGAATAAAATAAGAGAAAGAGGAATCTCTCCTTTCCCAATTGCTAGTTTGTGTCAAGATGGCAGATAATAGCATCAATCCTTGTAGTTTAAAAATATTTTTAAAATAGCATTTTCAAAAAATTCTTTTTGGTTTGGAGTTTATATTGCTGGCCACTTTATTTGATAAAATCATTTTAAATTTCCAACATATTTTAAAGCTTAATATTAAAATATACACAATGTGTCTTTTAAATGCGTTATCCCTATAATTTTCAATTTTACCAAATAGAACAATAAAGTTTTTCAAAAAGATATTCTAATATATGAAGTACAACTTTTATTTTTTTCAAAGCAAATGTTATTAAATGGGATGAAACAAACAGCAACTTCTCAAATCTAATATACAGTCTTCTATATAATTCACCACTGAAGAGTAGGAAAGCCATGATCTTTAGAGTAAGACTTCTAAGATGTAACACCTTAAATACATTTAGAATTTACTATGTCACCATTAACTTTCTCATTTAGCTTTATAAAAATAGAAACTGTAACACATTGGCAGCAACTCCTGGGACTTACTGCATCAAACACTCAGGTGTCCACCATACAAGAAAAGACACCTTTAAAGTTGTAGTGAATGGAGCATATAGTCTTAATAGTGTTTATATTTGAAAGATGATGTAAACAGATATGACAAAATCAGTTTAAATATCTTTTGATTTAAATTTTATAATAATTTTCTCAAAGATAAGGATCAGAATTGGTATGTATATATTTATAATTGCAAGATAGAGCAAAAATAATGTTGAGCAAACAAACTGTTATGTTAAGCATACTACTGAAAATCCTAATAGCTTTGGTAATTCCTTTAGTGTAAAAGATCTGTTTGTATAATGTAGACAGGAAAAACATAAACATAGTCATCACTATCAAAATGGCAGTGACCCAGTATTTGGAAGCAATGATTTTTCTACTTTGTTAGAAGCAGTATTGTATTTTAAAGGTAATAAATAATAAACTTTGAGTTCTCCTTGATATAAAATTTAAAGAGTTAAAATGTTGGACAAAGTATATTGGCTCCATTTCAATTCTACTGTATAACTGAAGGAATTAACATTATTATAAAAAGTTCGGATTCAAATGTCTTTTAAATTAAAAAAAGGTTTTTTATAGATAATTAGAATCAATATAAAACTGAACGAACATAACATATATAACATATTTATTTATGTATTATATAGAACATATTTATATAAATTTATTTATTTTGAGACAGTCTCACTCTTCTGTTGCCTGGCCTGGAATGCAGTGCTGTGATCTCGGCTCACTGCAACCTCTGCCTCCTGGGTTCAAACGATTCTCCTGCCTCAGCCTCCTGAATAGCTAGGACTACAGGTGTGCACCATCACGCCCATCTAATTTCTTTGTATTTTTAGTAGAGACAGGGTTTAATCATGTTGGCCAGGCTGATCTTGAACTCCTGACCTCAAGTGATCCACCTGTTTCAGCCTCCCAAAATGCTGAAATTACAGGCATGAGCCACCATGTCCACCAAAAAAGAAATATAAGGAATTGGCTCATGTGATTATGGAGGCCAGCAATTCCAAAGTCTGATGTGGGCAATTTCTGGTCCAGTATTTAGGAAGCTTGGAAATAGCTATTTCATTCTAACAAGTGAAATGCTGAACAAACTGAAAACAGCAACAGCTTTTCTTATAAATATGAGAGTAGGAGGTCAAAGGAAAAACTGCTGCCCCAGAATTAGAGAGTTCAACTGAGAAATACAGAGAATCACAACCTGATGAAGCAGAAACCACAAGGACAAAATTCCTTGGGAACCACTGCTGGGGTAGAGAAACCTACATGTAATTGATGACTGGCTAGAAGTTCAGTGCGGACAGGAGAGAAAAACTCAGGGGGTCCGGTGATGCAGTTGAGGAGTACACCTTTGTGAGTTTTACCTCCTGGAGCTTTACCAGTTTCTCACCATGAATAGCAAAGAAAATTCGTCATGTGCTTCTAACAGATAGAAGGAAAAAGAAACCAGTTTGAAATGAGCTAGACCATTCTTTTCTTTTTTACAAGTTCTGCCATCAGGAGAAACTAACCAAAGCTTATCCTGCTAGGGTTTTTATCAGAGTCTAACTGCCCCGGGGGGAAGGGAAATCTTCAGATTCAGCCCACTCTAGCCATTCTTTCCCACCCTCCACCCGGGAAACAGAAGAACTGAGAAGCAGAGGCACAGGGTCAATAAGAGACTGAGACCTAAACAGAACTATAGAATGGTTGCCCTTCCCCAAGACCTTACCACCACATTACTAAAGGACTGTTTACAGCATTCCCCTTTTCCCTGTACATCATGTCTAGCATCACACACACACACACTCACACTCACACTCACACAATTCCAGGACACGCTAAAAGGCAAAAACCAAAGTTTGAAGACATAGTGCAAGCACCAGAACTAGACTCAGATATCGTAGGAATGTTGGAATTGTCATGCTGGTAATTTGAACCAAGTATTGTTAATATGTTACTGAATAAAGTAGATAGCATGCCAAAACAGATGGACAATCTAAGCAGAGAGATGGAAATTCTAAGAATGAACAATAAAGAAATGCTAGAGAAAAAAAAAAATCACTAGTAGAAATGAAGAGTGCTTTGATGTGATTAGTAGTAGACTGGATAACGCTAAGGAAAGAATCTCTGAGCTTGTGGATATCTCAGCAGAAAGCTCCAATAGTGTAAAGCAGTCTGTAATGTGGGTCAGCAGGAGGATCAGAAAAGCTAATGCCTCAGTTGTGGTCCTTCATAAACCGTCTCTTGGAGAATTCCCTCTGGATTGGGAAGACCTGTCTTTTTGTTTTAGTCAGGGGTTTAACTTATTGGATGAGTTCTATCTGTATTATGAAGAGCAATCGCTTTATACAAAGTCTACCAATTTAAATGTTAATCTCATCCGAAAACACCCTCCAGGAAGACACATAAAATTAACCGTTACAGAAGCTAAAGGTTTCAAGTGCAGGAGAGCAGAAAAAATGTATAATTTATTAAGATAAGAGCATAAGAATATAGTGGAATTTAATTTTTTGCAATGATATAACTGCATTAAAATATCAATATTGATTTAGTTACATTTTTTCCAGAAAACAACTTTATTGTATGACTCATGATTTAGTTTTTAGTTACAATAAAAACTTCATTATCTTTCTACACACATCTCAGTGAGTGAAGTAATAAAAGGAAAGACGGTGAAATTTGGATTCACCAACAACTGCTTTTAATGCAACTATGGATTCAGAAAAGCAAATGGCAGTTCTTGGCTAAAATAAGATTTGATGTTATGGTAGATTTTATATTAATCTTACTTTAATGGCCTTAATCATTTAAAAATAACTATTTAACTCTTTTTTTTTTTTTTTTTTTTTTGAGATGGAGTCTCGCTCTGCCACCCAGGCTGGAGTGCAGTGGCCGGATCTCAGCTCACTGCAAGCTCCGCCTCCCGGGTTTACGCCATTCTCCTGCCTCAGCCTCCCGAGTAGCTGGGACTACAGGCGCCCACCACCTCGCCCGGCTAGTTTTTTTTTTTTTTTTTTTTTTTTTTTAGTAGAGACGGGGTTTCACCGTGTTAGCCAGGATGGTCTCGATCTCCTGACCTCGTGATCCGCCCGTCTCGGCCTCCCAAAGTGCTGGGATTACAGGCTTGAGCCACCGCGCCCGGCTATTTAACTCTTGTGTTCTCAGGAGATTAAAAGTAGAGAAAAATTGTCTACATATTCATAAACTTAATTATACAATAATGTAAAACAATATCTTTACAATGTATTTTAAGAAATGTGAGTTTAAAATGAGAAACCAAATTATTAAATGTCTGGGTAAAGATAAGTGAAGAAACGATGTTTCACCTAAAGTCAGAGAAGGATTTCACAGCAAGCCGGATGTCCACAGCCTTCACAGTGTTCTTGAAACTTGGATCCTTGCCATTAATGGCAAATTGGAAAAAGAGTGACCTTTTCTACCCTTTACCAGTGCAGCTCTATATTTCCCTTCTTAATAATAGCTCAGGTAACATTCCTGTAAAACAAATCAAAAGAAAAACTTCTTATGGTAATTACATTTTAAGGGCCTTGAAGACAAAAATCAACTTATTCTGGGAGAATTTTTTTCATATTTTTATAAAATTTCTCATTGTACAAATCAGGTGGGTGTAAAGAGACCTTATAAGTAATTTCTTCTTACTTTCTTAATCCTAACTTAATTATTGTTTCCTGAAAGAAAGATATTATGCCATGGAATGCATAACACCTGCTTATGACCCTAAGTGAGGTTTGCAGATGGTCAGAAATAAAAGAATGGCTCCCAATGCCCTTGAAAATGGGAGAAATACAGCTGTGTAAAGCCATCACAGGTTGTTCTTTGTGATGATTGTTTGTTTGTACTTCCCCCTTTGGGAAAATTAAGTTATAAAAACAAACACCTGTTTCAATAATTCATATTGCATCATTCAAATGACTTCGGGGGAAAAGTTTATTCTTACGAACTGAATTTCCTAATGATAACACAATTGAAGCAGTAAGAAAACTAAAAAATCATTATTAAAATATAATTCTTAGGTTGCATAGCCTGATAATAGTCAATAGCATTACAATGAAAATGATTATTCAAGTGTCTTGAATATACAAAAAACTTTTCTAGTACTTCTAGGTAGGGGTTTCAGTTACGAGAGTCTATTCTTTCAAAGAAACTGAGCTACTGCTTACATTTGTAGGGCATCCTAATGTAAAGCCTTCATATTATTGTATTTCATCTAAATTTTCAAAAAAAAATGTGTACTACTAATCTAAACACACACAAACAAATGTCTTTTAAAGAGGCAGGTAGCTGTCTACAGATCCTATTGAAACATTGGATGGGATTTCACATTAAGTGATCCAACCAAACCTGAAACTCCACAAAATTATGATTTCTCAATATTTTTGGAAAACCTTCTAGAATTCTACAGCATCATATTAAATTTCATTATTTGTATACCATATACCTTGAAAATCACAATAGGTAACAAACATATAAAACAGAAGCATTTTTTAACTGAAGATTTTCACTCAAGGACAGGTAAGTTAATAAAAAATATAATTGTAATTGAAACTTAAAAGCTGATGCTTAATCATTATTTTTGTTTGTTTAAAGTGTATAGTGTTCATTCTCTTCTCTAATTTTAAAAGCGGTACCAAAGGCTTTTTATATATGAGTTTCTTTACATGCGTAAGTTAGAGTTTTGAGTGGTTAATTTTGCATAAGTCATACTCAGAAATTTCATATTTTATTCTAAAAAATTGAGAATGAACATAAATTTATGGCAATCTGAGCCTAGAACCCTTTTAGTCTTTTACAAGCTGCCACCCTTTTACAGTCATCTCATCCACTCACAGACACCAAGAGGCTTTAGTAATTTCCCTTTATTGTATTTTCAAGGTCTTCATAGACAAAATTATTTCTTAATGGTAATTTGTTTATACAATAGTTAACTAACTTATGTGACTGTAAAAACAAGAGCAACTGACATTAGCAGTGGAAAACCCAAGCAACTAACCGTAAGCATTTTGTTCAGCTGGGAGGAAGGGAGCGCAGAAAAGTTCAGACATTCTGGAGGAACCTTCCATCACCAGTGTCCACCTCCATATAAAAATCCGTTAACGTGTTGGTAGAAGCAATGGAAAATGGCTGAAGTTTGATAGACTTTTTGATGCATCTTGATCACTAACTTTTTTTTCAGTGTAGACATTTTGATATTGGAGAATTCAAATAAAGCAAATGAATTATGATCACTTGCTCTTCTTTGGAGCAATGCCTACCAGAACATATTTCAGTAATTCAAGAATATATTGATTATGTCATTATCCAGTAAGTTTTTGTCTAGTGTGAATAAGTGAATGAGTCATTAACAATCTGTCATGGATGCATTCCTATTCATCCACCCAAATTCAGCTCCATTATATCTTTTCTGACCCACTTAGGCAGAGATCAATGAACCTTCCATTTGCTTTAATTGCACCTCATGTATGATACCCTTTAGCAGAGGTAAATCTGTGGAAATGTCTACCTCTCAACTCAGAGATGAGCAGCTCATTTTAATATTTTGTGGTTGATGATGGAGAAGGAGCCCCATCATTGATAGAGTATATTACCACAAAAAAATTAAAATATAGTAATCTTCCATGTTCTGTATGGTAACTTTTGTTCAATTAGTTTCATGGCTTCACTGGAGCTTCCAATCAAATGTGGCACAAACTAATAGTGTAAGCTCATATGTTCAAAATGTAAGACTACACTAAATTCTAATTAAATCAGGTTAATTATAAAAAGATAATTTATATGTATAAATTATGAATATATATGTATATGTGTGTATATGTATGTGCATATACACACACATACATACATATATATATATAAGTTTTGAGGCAGAGTTTCACTGTGTTGCCCAGGTTGGAATGCAGTTGAAAAATCTCGGCTCACTGTAACCTCTGCCTCCTGGGTTCAAGTGATACTCCTGCCTCAGCCTCCTGAGTAGCTGTGATTACAGGCACCTGCCACTTTTGTATTTTTAGTAGAGAAGGGATTTTGCCATGTTGGCCAGGCTGGTCTTGAACTCCTGACCTCAAGTGATCCACCTGCCTCGGTCTCCCAGCATGCTGGGATTACAAGTGTGAGCCACCATGCCTAGCAAATATTTTATAATTACAAAGAATGGTATGAAAAAAATTATGTTCTTAGGTTAAAATTATCCAGTAAAATATTCTGATTTCAAGTCAATATAAAAATTTGAAATATGTTTGAAAAGTTATTTTCTTTTTCAATTGCTGATGTAAAATAGTATGAAATAAATAAATGGTAGGATACATAAGCAATGGATTTTTAACATAAGAAACAATTTCAAATATGGTGATAATGGCTCTCCTGAAATCTGAAGAACTGATCTGGAAGAAGTACTTTTCTCCGTATTAGTGGAACCAAAGTGTAGAAGTTGGTGGAGACGTTGGGTAAAGTTTTAATAGTGTCCGATAGAGGTAGTTTTGAGAAACAATTTCAGAGCTTCCAGGAAGTTTTCTCTAGAGTAGTGGTACAGTCAGCCAAGATTAATTTGGCACCTTCAGGTGACTTTTAGCAATGTCTGCAGATAATTTGATTGTCACAATGCTAGGAGATCACGCTTTTAGTATCTAAGTGGATAGAAGGTAGGGAGGTTGCTAAACATCCTATGATGCACAAGATAGCTGGATACCGCAACTTATAAAATAATAGTGAGAACAAAGTCTCAGTAGAGCCCAGATTGAGAAACTCTTGTCACAGAGATGATGAGGACGAAAATATGATTACCATTATTATTGATTTTACCTCAAAAGACCATGTTATGAATTTTTCCTATTACTGTGGTTATGTTAAAAATGAATTCGATTTTAAAATTTGTTATTCAAATATGAATTCAAATTTATTTACTATTATTCCATAAGAAAACATTTTTTATACTCAGATTCTGATAACATTTTTTGAGTGAGAAGCGAATGAGTGAAATTGTAAACAACCTATCAGGAATTGTGCATAGTCAAAATGTACTCTTCAGTCCCGTAAACACTACTTGACATGCAGAAAACAACTTGTCTTTTATCCCTTGTTACTTGTTATTTTCTATGAATTATGTTAAAAATGTGTAAGAGTTTCTATTCTTCTGCAGTCAGACTTCTGAAAGATGGCTGGATTCAGAAGTCACTTAACTCTACTTTTATACACTATTTCTTGACATAACTTGTCTTCAGCATATACCTACCGTGATATTTAATCTCTCCTTTAACGCTGTTCGTGTTACAACTGCCAGTGTGCATCTATTAAATACTCCCAGGCTCCATGTTAACAAACCTGTATATGTGCTTTGTACACAATGCTTAGACATTTGAAGATTGTAGAACTTCTTAGGGGATTAAAAAAAAATTGATGCTTTTAAAGTAACAATTTTATGTTATAATCAGACCTTTTTGTCTTTTTTTCTTGAATTTTAACATTCTTTATTAAATCAATGTCATCTTTTATAATTGGCAGTAAAAGAAACAAGATTGATGATTTTTAGCATTACAGGGGGGCACAGTATTTAGGATATACCTATTCCGGAAGAGATTTCATTCTTTTAAATACCTACTCCATAAAATTATATCCACATTTTGTGCTTATAGATGATTCAATTTAAAAATTCAGTTTATCAGAGGTATTATATGTAGTGTGCTGCAACAGGTCATTTAAAGGTTCATAATCAATGTTAAAATATTTAACATTAATGTAACGAGGACGTTATGAATGTTTTCATGATTATCACATAATTTGGGGTGGATAAATACAGACATGAGATTTGAGTAGGCTAGAGCCTACAAGTAAGACTGGAGTCTGGCTTCATAACTGCAGGTCAGCCTTGGCTGAATGCATTCCTAACATACAGGTGAAGATGTTTTGGCATTTGAAAAGCAGTCAGGAAGTGAAGTAACAAGGACTCTGTCTCAGTGGAGGTTACAAATATCCCCAAGAGGCAGAGACAACTCTTAGAATAATGAGAAGAATAGCATCTTTGTCATTAGAACATCCAGGATAATTCCTTTTTTTTTTTTTTTTTTTTTTTTTTAAGATGAAGTCTCACTCTGTTGCCAGGCTGGAGTGCAGTGGAGCAGTCTCAGCTCACTGCAACCTCTGCCTCCCGGGTTCAAGCAATTCTCCTGCCTCAACCTCCCAAGTAGCTGGGACTACAGGTGCCCGCCACCACGCCCGGCTAATGTTTTGTATTTTAGCAGAGACGGGGTTTCACCATGTTGGCCAGGATGGTCTCGATCTCCTGACCTCGTGATCTGCCCGCCTCGGCCTCCCAAAGTGCTGGGATTACAGGCATAATCCACAGTGCCTGGCCGATAATTACTTTCTTAATGTTGTTCTTCTTTAACCACCTGATCCTTTCTTTATCAAAGATATTTATAATGACAAGATAAAATATTTCCAAATATATTGAGAAAATTGTTTCTCTATTTTTTTTTTTTTTTTGGTTAACCTAAGAAGTGAAGATATTCTGGCTGTAAATTTCATCAAATGTCTTGCTAATATCACATTCTATCATAAAAGAGGGAAAAAGCCATGATATACATTGTTTTATGTTTATTAAACACTGATATCTAAGGACATGAAAAATTTGCTCAAATGGGTGAAATATTTGTGAATTTATTTAAAAATATTAATTGTGTATATAGATTACGTATTATATAGAGTATGAAATTCAATAATCCCATATTTTAACAAAACATTCACAGGTCTTTACAAAGCTTAACTCTACTAGAGATTACAATCTTTAAGCAAATATTTATGACAAACTGTGTGAGTGTTATAAAGAGGAGAATGTCCTAGGCAGAGAAATCTATATAGGTAGATACAGGAGGGTAGAGATATTATGATGGATTCAAGAAAAACTGTATATCTAAGAAAGCTAACAATAGAGATATACAAACAGCTGGAGGGAGTCGGAAGTATAGCTACATTAGTAAGACAGCTACACTCAATTTTATATCATATTTACTATGAAATGCACCCAGAAAAGAACAAAGACCTTTATAACAATGTCATATTTAATGCATTTTGCTTAATCTTAGTATACGATATACTTTGAAAAATTACCATAGATAAATTTTCAAGTTTAAGAGTTGCAAAACATGTTCCATACTACTATGATACCTAATATACAATGAAGAGAATGGAGACATAGGGAGTACAATCAACAGTTAATGTTGGAGCTGGGATTGGAATCTATAAAACAGGGCTCATATTAACACACTGTTCACTACTGTGCAATTCAAGTCTTCAGAGTTTCAGTTCAAATAATACCTAGATAACTTAGATGTTCTTTGTCATCCATCTATGTAATATCCCATATTTCTTTCTCCCCCATCATTAAACAGCCTATGAGGGAGTATGTGTTTTGTCACAGACACCAGTTAAACTTGAAGGTTCGGAGATGCATGGCAAAATTCCATCCTTTTAACAACTTACAAAAGAACCGAAACACAGATAAGTTACCAGTCAAGCAAAAGTGGAGATATTAGGAGAATGACAAAAAAGATGATAAAGGAGCAACATTTACTCTGTTGAATATCAGGAGATGCATTCCTAAGAAATTCACGTCTGCAGTGAAACTTGAAGAACAAATAGCAGAAAATCAGTAAAATAAGTTTGAAAACACATTTTAGACAAGGGAAAGGTCACATGTCAATGTTGGGAATTATGTGAATACATGATAAATGTAAAGTAGATATAGAGAAATTATTTGTAATAATTTTCAGGAGATATTACAAATGACACAATTTTGGAATTTATTGGATTGTTAAAGATTGAGAAAATGAAAAAGCCTAAGATTTTCCCACAGTCTTGGTAAATTAGAAAAAGAAATGGAATCATTCATTAGAACTGTATTAGTCAGGGTTCTCCAGATAAACAGAACCAGTAGTTGTGTGCATTGATATGGAGAGGGAGAGAGAAAAAGAGAAGACGCTGACTTCAAGAAATTTGATTCACAGGATTGTAGGGGTTTGGTAAATCCAAAATCTGATTGGGGAGGCTGGTAGACTGGAGATTCAGAAAAGAGTTGTAGTTCAAGTTCAGACAGTCTGCTGGAGAATCAGGAAAAGCTAGTATTGCAGAGAAAGTGAAAAATTCGTTCTTGTTTAGGGGAGGTCAGTCTTTTGCTCTGTTCAAAAATTCGAATGATTGAATGAGGTCCACCCATATTATGGAAGAAAATCAGCTTTACTCAAAGTCTACCAATTTAAACATAAATCTCATATAAAAAGCACTGTTACAGAAATATCTAGAATAACGTTTGACCAAATATCTGGGTTCTATGGCCTAGCCAAGTTGACAAATAAAATTAACCATCAAAGGAGGAGAATACTAAAGAAATTGTAGCCATAGGTCTTCCCCCCCACCCCAGTGAGAGCCATCTAACAGCTAATTTATACGTCTTCTTAAAAAGAAAATTTACATTCTAACTTTCATTATTTTAACCACTGCATTTACTATTAGTAAAGAAAAAAAAAAGTCAAAGTACATTCTTGACAAAATCTGAGCAGTTGATATTCTAGATATTTAGAGGAACATTAAATATTTTGTCACACTAACAATATTAGGTATTTAAGGGAAAATAAGAAAATTTAATCTATATATTTTACTCATATTAGGAATATCCTTTATTTATTTTTGACACCCAGAAATCCAAAGCTCTCCAATCCATGACAAAAATGTTAGAGAAAAAGTCTCAGCCTTAAGTTTAGTAAATAGTCTAGAACACTGAAAATCAATTCCTAATTCTTCTAGTATTTGTGCAAATGCTTTGTTTTTAATTAACAGGCCTTCCAGTTACTTCATAGCCCATACATAATTTTCTTCTATTATGAGTAGAGAAAAATCATCCACATGACATATAAAATACTTGTAAAAACTCTCTTTTAGTTGTTCTTTTTATAAAAGTATACATAAAATCTATCCCTGAAATCTACTGCCTATCAAGCAGTCTATTTGATAAAGTTGTACTAGATAAGCTATCCTTTTCTCTCTCTCTCTCTCTCTTTTTTTTTTTTTTTCCTGAGACGGAGTCTCAGTTACCCAGGCTGGAGTGCAGTGGCGCCATCTTGGCTCACTGGAACCTCCGCCTCCCGAGTTCACGCCATTCTCCCGCCTCAGCCTCCCGACTAGCTGGGACTGCAGGCGCCCCCCACCACGCCCGGCTAATTTTTTTTTTGTATTTTTAGTAGAGGCGGGGTTTCACCGTGTTAACCAGGATGGTCTGGATCTCCTGACCTTATGATCCGCCCACCTCGGCCTCCCAAAGTGTTGGGATTACAGGCGTGAACCACCGCACTCGGCCTTTTTTTTACTTTTACAGTCTCTTGCCCTATTATGCTCTACGGATAAGGAGAACATATGCATTAAATGGTTCAAGTCGTCAGGTCTTATTTTATGTGAAAAGTGTTGGCAACTGACAGTACAATTAATCCAGGAAAACGAGGATTAAAAAAAAAAAGAAATAAACATTACTGTAAGTATAACCCAAATTAGTTTATTGCAAGACCTATTTTTAATTCAGGTAAACAACACCTCTCTGCTATTTTGTGAGACATATTATATTCCCTGAAAAATTATAGATATTAATATTATAAAGGCTACCTCTATATTTAAGAAAAGATTAATGTAATTTTCAACATCTTTTGTCATGTTATTTAAATAATGAACACTATGTAACTATTTAATGAATAAATATTTAAAGAATATTAACAGTTCTTCTAGTTACTTCGTAGCCCACCAGTAATTTCCTTCTTTGATGAGTAGTAGAAATCACAAAATTTCCAAGTTAACTTTTCTAATTGGTGGAGAGATTCACATGAGAGTTGAACAATTTTTAAAGTGTATTTAAAGACTTTTAGGGAGTTATGAAACATTTTTCTCTTGATTGGATCCAAACCTGCTCTTCTTTCCACTTTCGTTGTAGAACTGAAACACTTCATAGTGCCTTTCTTTGTGACCAGTTGATTTTTCTATTAGGTTAGGTTTTGACAATAGTGGGTATTACAGGGAGGCTGCCAGGCGAAAGATGGATGAAGGGAACTGCTCCTTTCGTTTTTAATGCTGTTCGTTCTCACTTTGCAAGCAGCCACTGGTTCTGGTTTCCAGCTTGTTCTCAAATCCCCAGAATTTAGCTTCATGGCACCTTCTCTGAATACCAACACAAGTGGGCAAAATCTTCCTGATGGGCCCAGGCTGCAGCCCTGCGGGCTCCTCCTCCAAGCCTCCAGGTTCTGCTAAGTGCAGCCAGTCCTCTTTATTTCCCCAGCAGCATGGATACAGCTGCTCCCCGTAGTTTATATTTCTACCATTTTGGTTTTTACTTTTA
This sequence comes from Macaca nemestrina, assembly GCF_043159975.1. Lineage (NCBI taxonomy): Eukaryota > Metazoa > Chordata > Mammalia > Primates > Cercopithecidae > Macaca > Macaca nemestrina. The sequence continues at coordinate 28,857,341 of NC_092140.1, forward strand.
CTTTTTTGTAGTCTTTCACTGCCTACTTAATCAATTTCTTCTAATATATCTCCCTGTTAAAATAATTAGTATGGCGTTCTCTCTCCTTGCCTGGACTTAGACTAATCAAGATCTAGTCCAGTGTAGCTCTAGAGCCCTTCTGAGAATCAGTATGTCCAGTGTTAGGAACAGATGGGAGCATCAGAGATGACTTCTGTAAAATTTTTGTAATGACAGATTCCTGGAAAACAAACACATACAGTAAATATATAGATCTTACATAAGTTGAATTATGCATATCTGGAACATTTTTCTCACTTAGCACATAACACTTTTTTTTTTAACTTACCACCTTTTTGACAGACAATTCAACAAATTTTTTTTAAAAAAAAGAACAGAAAATGGGTGTTCTATAATCAGAGCCAAGTTTCTTTATGCTCATCAGGTGCTTTTTATACTTTTATTTTCTGAATTACTGTTTTATATCATAATTGCATTTTTTAGGATTCTCACTTACTGGATGTGTGAAACTTAAGGATAATGATTTATCTTTGTATTTCTATGCCTAGCATAACACATATACAATTTAGGGGCTCAAAACATGTTGAGAAACATAAATTCAATTTAGTTTAGCATGTTTTTAAATGGTGTAAAAAACATAAACTAATATTATTTTAGTGTTAGCAGAAATTTACATATGACTAGAAAGTTGAATCAATTTATATTAAGTATAAAGTAATACACATAAGACATTTTTATATGAAGACTAAATATTTTCTGCCTGGTAAAAGTGTCTTTTATTATTTCCCAGAAAAATTATTTTTGGGAGATACAGTTTGTTATGTATTCTTCATTTTTGTCATCCGTAACATGATCTGACTGATGGACCAAAAGTAATTACCTTATAGATCAATTAAGATTTTTCCTTGTCTTGATGTACTATACAACAATAGATCCAATGTTATAGTGATTATATAACTTTCATATTGGAAAAAATTAATAGCCATTAAAATGCCATTCAGTTTCTTATATGTAAGTATACAACTTTCAGTGCATTTCTCATTGTTTTCACCTGTTGTTTTTCCAAGAAGATAACCTCCATTCATATGTTTTAAAACAGGTAGAAATTTTTTTGTCTCTCTTACAGTTAAAATTTTTGCCCGCCTTTGCTGCTGCTTATGTCATTAGTGGATGATTAATCTATAATATTTTCATTTTTATCACTCAAAAATGCAATGTTTGTAACTGATAGAACTAACCATATATATCATAGACACCACAACACTGCATGGAATAATATGCACTGCAAAATTAAACTAGACAGAATAACTTATTTTCACAGCATCCATATTGGAAGAAATTTAATTATTTTTACTAAAAGTCTCCATGGTTTTTTCCACCGTTTATTATTCTTCTTGTCTTGGGAAAACCATTTACCAATTTCTTAATTCTTCAAAAGTTCTCTTTCATTCTTAAGTCCCCTTGTCCCACTAAGAAATGTTTTTCAGTCTTGTTACATTTAAGAAAAAAAAAAAAAGTGTATCACTAAGAATTGCATACTTTGCAAATAAAAAATCAGACACTACTTCAATTATGGTCCAATACTTTAGAAACATTCCACATTTTTTCTTTGTCATATGCTTTAAATCAGCTACCTGGATTTCAACATTTAGTCCTCAAAACTTGGAATGGGAAATTAAGCATTTCTGTAACAACTCTCCCAGAGCACAAATCCTGGTAAGGATTCTGTTCTCCAGTGTGACTAACAGTGTGTTATGCCACATGTTGAAAATAATATGTCTTTACTAAACTGATGATAAAATCACCATCACATATATCAGTATTGCACTGAGGATATTCCATCCCCTACTGAGGCAGACATTACTTGTTCAAGCATTTCTGTCATAAGCAAGTAGATTATATTTCCTTGTTACTAGATTTGTGGTTAGAGGTATGATCTAGCAGGGAACATGAGTTTTGAGTTAGCATTTTTCTTTACTGTTATTCAAGTCCTTTATTAAATAACTAGGGATCATATTTATCTATCTGGCGTCAAATGCACTTACAAATTCTGGGTATGAATTTCAATCCTGAATGTTAAACGATGAAATTAAACCTGACACACAATTCTTAAGCATTTATTTTGCAAAGCATAAATATATTTGAAAAACAGTCTCTTCTCTTAAATTATATTTTATGTTTGTTGGTTTAAGGTGATGTTGAATTAAAGAGCTGATTGATATAAACAATATTATCATGTCAGAGTAGATAATCATAAATTTTAAAGTGAAATTAGTGTACATTGTCTGCATTTTCATTATATTTGGAACAAACATTCTATTTTATATTAAGTTGTTTTTAATTTAAAACCTCTTTTGGCTTGCCTGTGTCTCCCTCTGTCCCAAAATTTAGATTAAAAAAAAAATACTTTTTATGAGAGACTCCTAGTATGATCTGATGAGCCACCGCCTGCATACTTCTTCAAATTTATCCTCTACATTGTTTTACTTTATCCATTTCTTTTTCCGGTGAGTGCCCAAACCCTTTTAAAATGCCAATCGTATTCTTGCTTAGATCGCTTTAGACATATAGCTCCCTCTCTAAAAAAAAAAAATTCTTCTCCTTGCTTTCTTATTCCTAAATTATTTTCATTTGTAAGCTATATACCCTAAAGCTTCCCATTTTCGGCCTTTCACAAATGATCTGATTTAAAGTGCCACTATTTACTCCATTCAACTGCCATTCAATTTTCTTGTTTTCTTCTCCCATAATTCCACTATATGTCTCTCTCTCTCTCTCTCTCTCTCTCTCTCTCTCTCTCTCTCTCTCTCTCTCTCCCTCCCCCCTCCCCCTCTCCCTTCTGGGTGTCTCTCTCTAATTCACTCTATCTAATCCCATTCATTTACATTTATATTTATATCATTTTGCTTATTTTTTTGTTTCCCTCTATCTGAGGGAATACTTTCGTAAAAACAGAAACCGTAGTAGATTTTTCCACAGGAAATTTACTATAGAAAATTACCTTGAAAAGTGCTGGGAAGGCAAAAAGGCAACCCAGAAGCAACAAAGGCATTGCAACTGTAGGCATCAGCTCTTAACTCACGTAGCTGAGGGGGAAAATGGAAAATGTGGGGATTACCAGAACCTGAGAAATGATGAGCCTTGCGAAGGTAGGCTCGAAATTCTGAGAAGATACTGACTGGGTAGTGGTAGAACTTTTGGCTCATGGAAATGAGGTTCAGACTAGTAAGCTTGGGATGCTCTCTGGGCAGTGCTAAAGAAACTGGAGAGTAAATCATACACTGCAACATGTAGCCCTTTTTTGAATGACTCTAATATTAACATTAATGGTGGAAAAAGTAGCAAAGCAAAACAAACAACAAAAAATGAGAAAGTCCAGTCTTTACTATTCCTCATTCATAATCAATCTCTAGTAACCCCTTCTGTCAGAACTTTCTGTTTAAAATACAGTAGATAAAAGATAAATATTGTTTGTGGATTCTCAGTCCCAGCACCACAGAGCAGAGAATAGAATGGTGAATTGAGACGAGGAAGACAATAGGTTGATTATCAGCATACAGCTTTCCTTTGGTTAGCCTGTATCTATACAAACACTTGCCATAGTGAATTACAATATAATATCAATTGTAATGTTTTCCTTTTGCCTACAGAAATTCAACTATTTTCATTACCCTCTCTTCAAAACAGAACAGAAGGTACTCTATTTTTTTCTAACTCTAAACAAATATGATGATATCTATTTCTGAATTATTGTAATTAGTCTACTAATTGTGTTATGGTCCCCATGTGAATCTGAAGGTTATGTGTAAAGTTAACCACTTACAAACAATTTCTCTTTTGTATAATAATGAAAACAAGAGGCAGGAAACAGAAATTGAATAATATATCCACCTGTGTGCATGTGTTTGTGTGTAAAAAATAAAGAAGAGAATATGCATATCTGCTACAATATTTTTTCCTCCAATAATGAGTCTACAGTTGATATTTTAACTTCTCTGTTCAATTACCAATTACTTGTTCTCAGCAGATTGTGTTTTTTTACCTTAGGAATTGACTCAACATTATTTCTAAAAGCTGTAGTATTTGAGTAATATGGCGTTTAAGAGTCGTTGTAGTTTTTCATTAACATTTGCTATTACACGTGAAGTGATTAGTACTTAGTCACTGTGGATTTTAAGCATACTCCTCCTTGTCACCAGTGTATGTCAGCAACACACCTATCTCGTAAGTATCATAATAAATCATGTCAGACTATAACTAATTTATTTTTTGTCAGTTCAGTGGAGTGAGGGAATTGAAATGGCCAGGTGATGACCTCCACCTCCAATTCAATCATTTTTTTCTGTGCCTCAATAGAAAAAAGCAGAACCCAATGTTTATGGTATAGAAGCAAAAAATGCTTTCTAGATGGATTATTAGTTGCAATAGTATAATTGGCAGAATTCTACATGTATTTACTCCCACCACAATTTCCATCCCCTGGTTATTCAACAAATATTAATCTAGTTACTTCTATGAAGGGAGTTTGACATTGAAAGTAAGGCTATTCATAACCTGGCTTTGGTTTAAGGGTATTATCCTAGATGATCTAGGTGGGTATTGTGTAATCACATGGGCTCTTAAAAACAGAAAATTAAGGCAGGGAGAGTCAATCGACTGTGAGACTGAGGCTTCAGAGGAAGTAGCACAGGAAAGAGGAAGCAGAGTGGATGTAAAAAGAGGTTTAAAGAAGAAGAAGAACACCATTCACCATTGTTGTTTGTGAAGATGAAGTCACAAGGCCATGAGGCAAGATCTGTTGACGGCCCGTAGAAGATGGGAAGAACATCTGGCTGACAGCCAGCAAGGAGATGGGAAAAAGTCCTATGGTCACACAGAACTGAATTGGGACAATAATCTGGGCTAGCTTAGAGGGGGATTATTCTTCAAAGCTGCAGAAAAAAATTTGGCAACTTGCTGAAACTTTAATTTCTGCTTTGTTAGACTCTAAGCAAATAAATTATCCAAGCCCACCAAAGTTCTGACCTACAGAACTGTGAGACAAGATATATATGCTGTTTTAAGTGAACGATTAAGTTTGTGATAACTTGTTAGGGCAATAATTGAAAACTAATGAAAGAGTAATTTAGTCCTCCTTATTTCACTCTTGATTGCATGAGCTATGTTTTCTGACAACAAAAAAATATAAATAACCCTTATGTTGAAAGTTAACTTAAAGCATAGATCACCTCTTTCAAGACAGAACATCATACTTTTAGTGTATTATTTCTCAGCTAGCACTATAACTGAGTCTTCAGCCAGTCATTCCTTCTTTCTATCAGAGAAGCTGCTTGGCATGATAAAGAATTCTATGGCATATGCCTATTTCCACACTTATTTGCTACAGAATAAATCTCTTATACAGAAATCACAAGTACATATATAGGGTGCTAACAAAAGCATTATGTGCAAGAATGTCAATTTCATAAATACAGTGTCTTTCTAAACTAGTGAGGACAAATCATTGCTCTTCCCAAAGATGAAATCCCATGAAATCCTCCCTGGCCAAGGTGTGATACTAGGCCTTCAACATTGTTCTAGATGATGGCAAGTTAGACACTGAGTAATTAAGACAGCAAAGTGAGTTGTGTGATGTTCCACATTGTTCAGCCTGTGCAGAGCCTTCATCTATTCTTTTGTGGCTATTCATAAATAAGCCCATTGCTCAAGCAAAAAGGTGGCTGGAGAGTTCGTGACCAGCCTGGGCAACACGGTGAAACCCCATCTCAACTAAAATATAAAAAATTAGCCGGGCACGGTGGCATGCACCTGTAGTCCCAGCTACTCGGGAAGCTGAGGCAGGAGAATTGCTTGAACTTGGGAGGCAGAGGTTGCAGTGAGCCGAGATCGCAGCACTACACTCCAGCCTGGGCAGCAGAGTAAGGCTCTGTCTCAAAACAAACAAACAAACAAAAGCAAGGTGGCTGGAGAAAGAGGCTAACTGATGTTCAAAGGGCAGGTCATGTTGTCCAGATGATTATTGAAAGTTTTCTCTGAAACAGATAAACATTTGTCAGGTGAGCATTCAATTCATACTCTTCTCCTTTCAGTAAGACTATCAATATATTCCTCTGAACTCACTTTTTCCATTTTTTCAATTCTGTAATACAGTCATTTTCCAAGTTTCTGATTATACAGCCAAATCATTAGCCACTGCCCGAGATTAATCTATCTATCTATCTATCTATCTATCTATCTATCTATCTATCTATCTCTCAAAACAGACTAAGAAATCCAAAATGGATTGCTTGATGTTTGACCCACTGGGATAATTTTCATTCACACTTGTCTTTCAAGGACATACTTCTGATTGAGCATCTAATGCTGCAGTAGTCCCTTGTAAGTCGGATTTATCATATTGACAAAAGACCTAGGATATTTCTTCTTCTGTCAATTTGTTATAAGGTACTGTGCAAAAAAGGTCATAGAAGGAGGAATGGCAATGCATCAAGAGATGGTATCAAAGGAATCTGAGCCACCTGCTCATTCAATTTACTTGTGTTTTATTTACCTGCCTGAGCTTGATCTCTTATGCATCATCTGCAGTGATGATTTATGGCTTCTGTGCATGCCCTGCCTTATAATTTGGTTGGTTAAAAAAACACTCAATTCAAATAGTTTGCTCAAGCCACATGATCTCTTGATGTCTTATAATCAAGTTTTTAAATTTATATAGGGCCCAATAGCAAGGCAGAAAGTGTTTCTCATAAGGAAATAAGAAAGGATATTATCTGTGAAAAACGGAAAGCTGTTGCTTCAAAACACAAGGAGTCTCCTGTGTCTTACTAGACTTCACCAGATTTGTCACATACATTTTATATATCAGTGGAACTGCTGTAAGGAAGTTTATGTGGCAGCATAGCTTTCATTGCACACTGGTCTCCTAAAGAGCTTTCCCTTGCTCTTGGCCTCAACATTCAGAGTCTTATGTGTTACATAAAACATGTGTAACATATTGTTTTTGAGGTATATGATGCAATGTGTATCAATCCATGTTAGGCATCAGAATGATTATATTGTACCAAATAAAATTTAACAAGGTGACAAGGCCCTTAAGCCCTGTGAGGTTTGACTCTAATCTCTCATTTACATTTTTCTTACTGTGACTTTGGTTTTTTGGCCATTGATTCTTCCTGTGTATTATATTCAGCAAACCAGCTGTCATTAATGTAGTGAAGCAGCATAAACCATTCTGTGGGATGTCAATACTGATAATATTCCTGCAGGCTAGATTATTGATATAGAATTGATATAGCCTTGAAATACCATATGAAATTTAAAAATGTATACTGTTGTGCTTGCTAAGCAAGAGTACCACTTCTGTTGAACCTTATATGTTGAGAAAATTAAATAATGCATTTGATCAATAGTTGTGTGGATTTTTTCTAGTAAACACAGCTCTGAAAAACAACTGAACTTCATTTTCATTTTCTCAGATCCATCTGCCTCTTCACAGGCCAAACAGGTGAGTTAAATGGAGATGTTATATAGAAATCACGAATACTGAATTTTCAAGTATATGATAGTGACAGTAATTTTGGCAGTGTTCTAAGAAATATGATATTACCTCTACTGTCAAATATATTTACCGATTTGTCCTAACTGCTCATTAAAGAAATTATGCCACCTTGCCTCTTGCCATTCAGTGTTGCCATTCAACATCATCATTGTGAGGTGCTCTCTCTGATGCCATTGCAATCGTTAAGTTTGTCTTAAGGATACCATCTTCCTCCATCATATCCAGCCTTCCAAAAACAATTGCCACAGAGATTTTCTGTATTCTAGCAATCTGCTCACAAATGTATTACTTAGCGCTGTGATGGGCTCATATGGTGAATGAGTGGGTGACATAACATAACTTATGATAAATGTACTACAAAACGTCTAATTCTCTAAGCCTAAATTTATTGGATGTAGGACACCAACGTGTCCAAGTTTCAAACAATCAGGTCAACTCTTAAGACCCAATCCATCTGTACAAACTAGCATCATAAATTCGTATCTGGTAAGTGCACTTATATAAAGGTGGCATATTCTAGAGTTTTATTCCATCCCCTTGGTCTGTTCCCATTCAAATTCATTCCTAAACATATCATATGTGTCTTAGGTTATATAGTAAACTAATCTGGAAATTATTTCGTAAATTAACCTGAGTCACATAATGTATTTATCTTTCTAATATATACATTTGGTTATTTGACTAGAGGATATTGTGAAAGAACAGGTCAGTTTTAGCAAGAATAAGCAATAAGCATACCTTTGCAAATGGGCCACCCATGGTGAGGTAAACAAGAGTCTTAAAGGAAGGCAAGACTTGTTTCCTTAGATATTGTGTGACAGAGGTCTCCTTAGACATAGCAGACATCATTCTGCTAGCAGAGATTACTTGCAGAGATACGGGAATTTAGTATTCTCAACTTTATCTGATTCTGTTTTTATTCCTAAAATCTTAGGGTCCTACTGCCTCTAAATCAATGTCCTAACCTTGACGTAGGAGACTTGGTGAGTCAAGGAACTCTGTTTGTTGTCCTTCTGCAACCTACGTAATTACATTTGTATCTGACTTACAGTAGGCCTTGTCCTATAGCTAGAAGAAATAAGAGATTGTTAGGAGATCGTTTTAAGTCTGCCATAGAAGCTCTGTTTCTCTGACTGTTTGGTCGGAGAATGTGAGAATGTAAAGCTGTAAGCTTGTAATTTTTTTTCCTGTAAGTCTTTTAGTGCATTTACAATCAGATATTTCACCCTATAGATCCTGTAGTCATCATTACAAATTTAACAGTTATGTACAACAGCTATCCCCCTGCCTCCAAAGACATTACTTTTTAGTAAGCATCGTTTCACAATCAGTGACAGGTTTTAATTTAACGCATTTTATATTCAGGGCATCCTATGATCAAGAAGATTATTATAGTTTTCAGGACAAAGAAGAATCAAAATTTCATAATACAATTTTTGACATTCTTTTTTTTTTTAAATAACTTCTGGGATCATTAAGTAGTGTATCTAATGCCAAGTAGAGACAAATCAGGGGAAGTGAAAATACACTGGGCATTTCAATAGAGATAATTGGAGAGAGAATATTAAATAGGTGGTAGATGTCTGGAAACACAAATGAAAACATTTACGTAAAATACAAGTATTATATAATCTATAGTTATATACTATCATCTCTAGTTCATACCTTGAGGAGGGCATGCTTTCTGGTTTTGTTGGTACATCAAAAGCTAAGAAGGGGCCCTGGCTGGGCACAGTGTCTCATACCTGTAATCCCAGCATTTTGGGAGGCTGAGATTGGCAGATCTCCTGAGCCCAGGAGTTCAAGACGAGCCTGTGCAGCATGGTGAATCCCCATCTCTACAAAAAATACAAAAAGTAGCCGGATATGGTGGCGAACACCTTGTGGTCCCAGCTACTCAGGAGGCTGAGGGGGGAGGATAGCTGTAGCCTGGGAGGCAAAGGTTGGAGTGATCTATGATTGTGCCGCTGCTCTCCAACCTGGATGACAGAGTGAGACCCATATGTGTGTGTATGTGTGTATGTATATGTGTGTGTGTGTGTGTGTGTGTGTGTGTGTGTGTGTGTGTATATATATATATATATATATATATATATATATATATATGAAAAGAGGAAGGAGCTCCGAGTTCACAACTGGGCTCTGAGTGGGGTCTAAAGTCTGGATGGTAATGATAGTTCTGAGAAAGTATAACAAGGTTGGTTTTGAGTGCTAAAAGATAGAACCAAATGCTGCTTCCAGGGTGAAGAATCAATAATACAGTGGCACTCAATGGAAAAATAAAGAAGAAAGAAAAATTACACTTACCTATGCTTCCTTAACTTCCTATAGTGCACTCATTTGAATGCAAATATCAAAAGTAGCTGAAAAAGAAAAAAAAAAAAGTGATTTGAAGAATCTTAGCCCAAGCATAAAAAAGGAAAATATAAAGGTAAAATTTTGGAGTGACAGGAGCCTAATTCCTGACACATTCTGAACTAGAACATATGTTGTATGATGACAAAGCTTTGTCAGTCTAATTCCCTATGTTCCTAGAACCTTACGACTCTTATGGGAAAGGCCTCATTACTTATTGTTGAGTGTGTGAATTAAACACCACTCTACAGGCAGGATGATAATATCTACTATCATGCAACAATGTAGACCCTTTTGTTGGAAAATGATGGAATGTAACAATTAATATTAAAATAGTAACAACAAAATCTGTACCACATTAGCATGTAGCATTTAAATACAACATTTAAAATGGAGTGTGGCAGTCACTCCTGAGCCATGTTGATGTTTCTTGCAGAACTCATGTCTCATTATAAGTTGTAAATAAGAAGAATTACCAAGCGAAAGGCTCAATTATTAGTAGAACTTGATGCTATATTCTGTGAAATCTTTGTGTTACAAACAGGGAGAACTTGGAATGTTTCAAGTGATCATATGTTTTGGAGAATGGTGATGATCTCTGTCTTCCTTAACTCTTCATATTTGCTCCCTTCACTTATGATGTTTTTGCTTTTTAAAAAGCTGGTGGAGTTTCAAGATGGCTGACTAGTGCCACTAGGAAGTGCTGCTCCCACCAAAACACACTGGGATTTAGATTAAACCAACATAATTTGAACATATCTTCGGAGAGAAAATGCCAAACGTTGACATGGAAAAGACTCACATGCTGAAGCTGAAGCGGGATGAAGCTGAGAACTCTGCATGGGGTGACTGAACACTAGAGCTGGTGCCAGGGCCCCAAGGGTGCCTGGAAAAGGGACTACGGTAACGAAAACAGCATGATACCAGTACAAAAACAGACACATAGGCCAATTAACGGAATAGGAAACTCAAAAATAAAGCCGCGCACCTACAGCCATCTGATTTTTGACAAGGCCAACAAAAAAGCAATGGGGAAGGGACTCTCTTTTCAATAAATGGTGCTGGGATAGCTGGCTAGCCATAGGCAGAAGATTAAAGCTGGACCCTACCTTTCAGCATAAACAAAAAATAATACAAAGGCATGAACGATTTAAATGGAAGACCTCAAACTATAAAAATTGTAGAGGACAACCTACGAATTACTCTTTTCGACATCAATGCATTAGTCTGTTTTCACACTACTATAAAGAAACTACCTGAGACTGGGTAATTTATAAAGGAAAGAGGTTTAATTGATTCACAGTTCTGCATAGCTGGGGAGGCCTCGGGAAATTTGCAATCATGGCAAAAGGTGAAGAGGAAGCAGGCACCTTTTTCACAAGGCGGCAGGAGAGAGAACACTCAGGAAAAACTGCCACTTTTAAAACCATCAGAGCTCCTGAGAACTCCCACACTGTCACGAGAACAGCATGGGGGAAATCACCCCCATGATCCAATCACCCACCACCAGGTCCCTCCCTCAACATGTGGGGATTACAATTTGGGATGAGATTTGGGTAGAGACACTGAGTCAAACCACATGAATTAGCCTTGGCAAAGAAATTTTGGCTAAGTATCCAAAAGCATTTGCAATCAAAACTAAAGTAGAAAAGTGGAATGTAATTAAACTAAAGAACTGCTGAGGAAAAGAAACTATCAACAGAGTAAACAGAAAATCTACAGGATGGGAGAAGATATTCACAAACTCTGCGTCCAGTACATGTTTAATACCCAGAATCTATAAAAAACTTAAACCACTTGACAAGTAAAATCAAATAACCCCATTAAAAAATGGACAAGTGACATGAACAGACACTTCTCAGAAAAAGACATACAAGTGGCCAACAAACATATGAAAATATTTTCAGCACCGCTAATTATCAGAGATGCAAATCAAAACCACAATGAGATACTATCTCACACCATTCAGAGTGGCTAATATTAAAAAGTCAAAAACTCAGCATATCCTGGCAAAGCTGTGGAGAAAGGAGAAACCTTATAATCTGTTGTTGGTAATGTAAATTAACTACTGCGGCCATCAGGCTGGAGATTTCTCAAAGAACTTGAAACAACTATCATTCGAGCCAACAATCTTATTACTGAATATATACTCAAAAGAAAATAAATCATTCTACCAAAAAGACAAATGCACTTGTATGTTCATTGCTGCACTATTCGCAATATCAAAGACTTGGAAACAACCCAGATCCTTATCAGTGGTAGATTAGATAAAGAAAATTTGATAAACAATATACTATGCAGCCATAGAAAATAATGAAATAATGTTTTTTGCAGCAACATAGGTGCAGTTGGAGACCATAATCCTAAGTGAACTAACACAGGAGCAGAAAAGCAAATACTACATCTCTCACTTATAAGTGGGAGTTAAATTTTGAGCACATGTGGACATAAACATGATAATAATAGATACAGTGGTCTACTAGAGGTGGGAGGGAGGGGGTGTAGGTTAGTACCCTATTGGGTACTATGCTCACTAAGAAGATCCATACGCCAAACCTCAGCACCAGACAATATTCCCATGTAACAAATCTGCACATGTACCCCTATATCTAAAATTAAAGTTGAAATTTAGAAAAAGTTTACTTTCTTACTCCTAGTTTTCTTTCAGTATTTGCTTCAGGATCTTTTTCTCCAGAAATATTTTCCTGATCCTTTGTTGCATTTGTTTTGATTCTTCTAAACTTTCAAAAATCCTCGACTACTACCAAATCACATATAAATTGCATGTACAGTTTTATTTGTCTGAATCCCCCACAAAACTTTAAACTTTATGTTTGTAAGAATTGCATCCTTGATTTCTGTTTCCTACTCACTTAGGAATGAAGCTTGGAACATATAAGTCTCAATGTCTGTGATGAGTATATAAAGGAATACTTTGGTAGTTATATTGAATCATGTAGGTTATAGAAAAAATAGCAAGTAATATATCTAAATGTTAAGTTTAGAAAATAATGTTTAGTAAGATATTTCTGTCGCTACCATGTAGATGGAGGCATTTTATGAATAATTTTTCCTTGTGCATTTGTTCATGCAAGATTTGTTTTCTCTCACTCTTTCCTACCTGTGGATTTTCTAAGCCAATTATAAGTTCCACTAGTTTTGTTCAGCTATCACTATGGCCAGTTGGAAAGAGCTGATGCTTTCCTGCATCCCTTTATTATTTTATTTGTGTTTGTGTTATATCATAGTTTCTATCATGATTGCTTTGTAGCTTACCAGAGGATAGCATAGTGGTTCAGAGGCAGTTGAGCATAAATGATTAGACACTACTACTCGGAAGTCAAACCAACCACTTTGAACCTTACCAAAGTGAGAGATTATCTAGGGTACCTGGACAACTTACTTGACCTCTCTATTTGTCAGATTCTCTGAAAATAATGACAGCTACTTATTTGTCGTAATGATTAAAGGCTGTAACGTTTACAAAACACTTCATATCATTACCAAACACATAGCAATCTCTGACAAATATGTTAAAGACTATCACATATTTATTCTCACCTCTAAATGGCAAACTCTTTGAATACATAACTATTATTTTGCCTTTTTATTATGCAATAAATAATGCAAATTCTATCAAAGTTTCATTTTTACTTTATTTTTTTGCCATTTGGTCTCTGAAACATCTTTTACTTATAAAGTTCGTAGTAATTTTATTTTTTATGTTTTTCTTACATTGCTTCTTTTTTGCTTTCATAATATCTAGAATTTTAAAAACAAAAATTCAACAACACTACTTTTTCTCTGTATTTCTTTTTTAAACTGGGCACACTAAGCCCCCTCAGTTAAAATTGTGTTGTCTTATTATAGCTGTGTCTACATAATGCCTTTGTGTCTAAGCTCTTAAGTGTTGTATGCTGGCATTTTGATAATTTATAAGGAAACAAAATAACATGTCATTAACTTTCAGAGAATGTTCATTCACCAGAACAGTCTGAAAGCTTTGAACACATGGGTTATTCACTGAAGCTTTGACAATCAGTGCACCCAAATCCATTCATTCTTCATCTTTGTATGTGCTCTTACTGAGAAGAATGCTCCAAATAGGGAAGTAGAGTACTCTAAAGAATAATGCAATGAAGGATTACATTCCAAGAGGCTGGGGACCAGTCTCTGGCTCTGCCATTAATTACCTGTCTGAATAAAGGAAAGGGAATTAAATTATCTTGATCATAAAAGCTTCAGCTGCTAAATGAGGAGAACTTGGCTTAGCTGTCTTCATATTTTTGGAACAAATAAATAGTGTAGAATGGATATCAGCATTTTTTGAAAAGTTAGTAAGCATTATTTGGATGCCTATAGAAATACAAACATATTCAACACAAAATGCACTTTTTGTCGTATCAGATACCAGTTGTATTTTTTTTTTGTTATTGTTAGAAGGATTAATGGGAGGCAAAGATAAGTGTAATAATTACTACACCAATTACTTCTAAGATCTTTTGTATTTTATTATAAAGATCTAAGTGCCTTTCATTTTAAACACTCATTCATTCAATGTATCCATTTACTTGTTCATTCAATGTATAATTAATGAAAATGTCTACATTATTATTAGGGATAGAAAAATGCATAGAGGATGGCTCCCAAATCTGAGATGCTTTGGAAACAGCACTGGTTACGACTCAACATAGTCCACAGAAAGAGAAAAAGATGGCCCTGAATACCTTCCGTGCAGATAAGTTACAATGTAGCATCAAATGTAATACTTTGTATCTCAACTCTCTCAGCAGCTCTCTAAAGCAAACACTAGGATTATTTATCCCATAAGAATTTCTGAGATTCAGAAAAAGTGAAAAGTTTTTATATGTTATATTCAAGAAGATGTTGGATTTGAAGCTTCTGCCAGGTAATTCTGATCTCAAAATTCATCTCCTGAGTACATCAATATGTCTCTGTAGCAAGAAAACTTACTACGATACCTGTAACACATTACAGGTTCCTGCATGAAACCTAAAACAACTAATAAAAGGAAGTTTTTGCTTTCTAAACTTCAGTTTATGACATCTTAGTTATTTCTTTAGTTTTCCTAGGAATTAATAGCAAGCTTTGCAGTGAGGTTTTATGTTTAGTGGGCAATAAAATGAGTGCTTTGTAATCTTGATTTACAAGAATCAATTAAATTCACCCTTTAAAATTGCAAAATTCTAAAGGTATTATTATTTCTACATCATTGTACAGACAACCATAGGAATAATATTGTCTACTTCATTTTTAAAATTTGTTTACCAATATTAAAAGCAAATTCATTATCTAAAATTAGTTCAGTTCTAATTTTAATCCCAATTGTCCACTTTAAATCCTCAAATCTCCACAGGGGGTATAGGCATGTAACATTTAGGTTTTGAGCCATTTCTCATTGTCTGATTAGGGGAAAAAAAGCACTATGCAATTGCTTTCTTTCATTTTAAAATCCTACTTATATTATTCATTGTAGAAAATGGAAATTTACCAAACAATGTGGAATAGACAAATCTTTTAGCAGCAAAATAATGTCTCTAGGGCTTTCTGTAAAGTGAGAACAAAGTGCTTCATAGCCCTATTTGAAGCTGGTTAATAAGACACAAATGTAATAGGCTTCACTGCATTTAACTTCAGAAAAAGTGCCAATATCTTCAAATGTGAACCTTGGATTATTGCCTCTGCAATTTGTTTAGGCAGCCAATGCACTACAAATCATTTCCAGCCTACAAATTGCTTTGTTAGTGGGAAACGGACTACAATAAAGCCGGATTTCCTAATGCTTTATTGACTCTTGATGGAGTAGATGTTGAGAATTCTTTTGTCTTCTTTCAATGACTTTCTCAAATATTCTAAGTGTTTTCAAAATTATAACCTCTTTAAGTACTGTGAATTTTTTTGAAGACCATTGTAATTTTTTTTTTTTTGGAGTTTTTGTTTCCTCAAAATGGTTTACTAATTTTTTTCAAATTGCCAAGTTTGTACAGATTTTAGAAGTATTTTAAAAATAACTATTTCTCTAAATGTAGGTTAGGCTTTAGTGACAATATATCAGTGTTCCTGAATGTCATGATTATATTGTTACATTCTGGTGGAAATAAAATATCACAAATGAGTTATCATAGATAATTAATTTAAAATGTGTCATTTTAATATGTTTTCTTCAGCTTCATTTTGCATTACTTTGTAAATATTAAATAATCTGATGAGTATGACCAGCATATAATATGTTACTCAATGACACCAAAATAATTAATATCTCCATCATTCTTGGATGTCATAAAATCTTCTAATTAAACATGTTTTAATAATTCCTGTATATTAAGTGAAAAACAATATACAGGAATCAGTGAACATCAGTGCTACTACAGAAGTATAGGTCAAATATCTTTACATCTTTTCACCAAATGTCAAACTGTGTAAAGGTTTAAAGTCATTTATTTTATAAGAATTTTTATTTGGAATATATAAATCATTGTTTATAATGCTTTTTATTTTACATGTGAAAATATTAAAATTAACATTACTGCCACTGAATATCTTTTGTGTTAAAATTTTTATTGCACTTCAAAAACAAACATCTATAATGCACAAATATTACAGTATTATTATATCACATTGCTTTAGTATCTCAAAATGCTATCTCTGCAGACAAACTAATATATTGGGTTTGCTTGTTTTCTAGTACCTGTAGTACTTGAATACGATCAGCATCCAGCTTTATCAACAACTTAGTAGCAGGATCCAGGTAAGCTGTAGGGCTGAGCTACAGGGAATAGCATATCCAAACTCCAGTAGTATTTTGAGTTGGGATATAAAAGGTAACGCCAGCAATCAAGGAGAAAGACTGATATGAAGTTCAATGAGTAAGAAGGGACTGGGAGCCAGCCAGACAAAAATGTTCTCCATAGGTTGCATGCTAAGTCCTTTTGACAAATGCTGCTAAAGCATGCATACGTTCGTGTGCCTCAGTTAGCAATTCTTTGTCCTGTGCATTGACTTTTACCTGAGGTAAATCCTAAAAGATGGAGATATAATTGATAAAACATCAAAATCTTTGTTGTCAAATAAATTATGCATAGAAGTTCAGATCTGAAGTGTTAGCTATAGACCACATCTTCCTAAAATAGCCTAGTAGAGTGGAACCTGATAAGTACTATAGTTGTCTAAAGGCAATTTGAAGTTTTCAGGTCTTTAATTCTAGGACATATAGCAGAAGTTTCAAAAGGAATCCTATTCCTAATTTGATAATTCCAAAGCATCAATGAGACCTACCTGTGAAGCCAAATGCCACTGACAGTACATTAAAGACTTTCATATCAATATATCTGCCTTATATTTACATTAACCCAGAAGACTTTAAAATAAATGTTTTAAATTGATATATAAGCTAAAATTAAAGACTTAGGTGAATTTTGAACATTTGAAGACAATAAGAGATTTATCTAAATTTATTATTGTTGTTGTTGTTGAGACGGAGTCCCCTCTGTTGCCCAGGCTGGAGTGCAGTGGCGTGATCTTGGTTCACTGCAACCTCTACTTACTTAGTTCAAGCAATTCTCCTGCCTCAGCCTCCTGAGTAGCTGGGATTACAGATGTGCACCACCACACCCAGCTAACTTTTGTATTTTTAGTAGAGATGGGGTTTCGAACTCTTGACCTCAAGTGATGCCCCTGCCTAGGCCTCCCAAAGTCCTGGGTCGCCATGCCTGGTCAATCTAAATTTGCAAATTTTTTTTTGTATGTCTCAAAAGAGGAATATGTCTTTCTCCTGAGAAATGGCCGAAAATGAAAATATTACTTCCCTTGGTCATTTTTATTCAAACATGTGCATCTATGTATGTATTCTAATGATTAATGAATGGATAATGATTGATTAATGGATATTAACAAATGATATTAAGTATCAGTAATATATGTCAACTAACAAATATTAATACGCAGTAAATACAACAGAAAATCAGAGATTACCTAGTGTTAATATGAGCAGTATTTTCTCATTTGTTGTCATTGTAAAGGTAAAGATTATAGACTTTTGACAATACATATCTAGTGAAATAAAGATGATGTCAGGAGAATTCATCTCCTAGATGTAATTTTTTACATCTTCGAAGTGACTTTTATGGTCATGAATTCACCAATTTTTAAAGTCTAGCCCTAAGGTTGGAGGCTTAAAGACTTTAATTTCCTGATATATTGAGAATAGCTGTATCATTTATAACTTATGCTTGACATGCCATCACATAAACTAGATTTATATTTATTCTATATTCTATAAATTAGAATTCAAATTTAAATATTTACAATGAACAATGTGATAACTATGCGGTACAGAATAATCTCACCTAAGTTATTCACTCCTTGGAATCAGATTTCATTAGAAAGCTCTTTGTGTGGATCAGCTGTAAGAACTCATCTCAATAGAGAGACACTTAATACCAGAAATAGTGAAATCATCTGCCATTTTACCTCCCTGAGTGGAGACGGACACATACCATAATATGCAGTACTTATTTTATATATTTTACACTTAATTATCCTTCAACATCTTCCTCTCCTATTAGCATGTTCTTCGTTAAATAACATGCATTCATTTAATAAGACTGATTCTTGTCAGGAAGACATCCTGTGTTCTTTAAGTGATTTGGCACGTATTGTGGGGATTCTCAAAATCTTCAATCTTCTTTAGAAGGAAGATCTTATTTCTAAATTCTATAGGAATAAACAAAATTCTATGAGAATAAAGCTACTTTCCGTCTTTTAAGAAAAAAATAAGCATTTTATTTATTTGCTTGACTCATGTTTTCAAAGAACAAACTTATAATCTGTGAACATTTAGAAAGTATATCAAATCTATCCTAGATATTTGTATCTTATACTCTGCGTCCACATATCAAAATGTGTTCACTTGTTTCCCTCCCTTTATTGAAAATGTAGAACTTTGCATATAAATTAAGGATCCTGAGATGCAGAGATGATCCTGGATTATCCAGGTGCACCCAGTATAATCCCAAGTGTTCAGATAAGAAAGAAGCAGAAAAGTCAGAGTCAGAGAAGGAGATGTGACCATGGAAGCAGGGTCCTACTTATGTGACTGAAGACTGAGAAAGGGCCCAGGAACCAAGGAATACAGGTCATCTCTAGAAGCCAGAAAACACAAGGGAATAGACTTTCTAGTGCACCCTCTCAAGGGAACACAGCCCCAGATTTTATTCCAGTGAAAACCATTGAAAAGTTTTGTCCTCCAGACCATAAGATAAATTTGAAAGATAATATAAATAAATTTGCATTATATAAGCCACTAAGTTTGTGTTAATTTTTCATAGCAATAGGTAACTAATACTGATAGTTGATGAGAATAAGGTTTTAGAAATGTAATTTCTGTATAGAACAGGAACATAAATAAAAAGCATTATCTTGAGCAATAGTAACTACATTATATAAAAAATATACATTTACTTACTCAATGCTGAATAACTCTATGTTGAGTAATGTTTAATCATGATGACCTATTATTTTGTAATTCCACCTCTCTAAATTTAGTTTTTGACCTTGCATGAGTTATTTACCACCTGTGTATTTGAGATTGCTTTTATTATACAATAGACAGAATAGTTATCAAAAGGAGTAGAAAAGTTCTTGCACATTGAAAACAATAAACATATGTTACTCATCAATTTGACAAAATTATTGCTGGTTATTATTACGTTTTTATTATGTACCTTGCAAATAAAAGCTACAATTGTAAAATATGACTTACATAAACAGTGACTAAATATCATTCACCGTTCAATCTTCCAATCTGCAAATTTCAAAGTTTTATGAAAAAAATAGACTATAGTATCTAGTTACTTTGTGGCATCATTGTAATCATTTCATTAACATGGGAGATACATAATTATATCACACTGATAACAGGAAAAACAGAATTCTCCCAAAATTAAAAACAACACATAAAAAACTGCAGTAAGCATTCTAAACAAGTCACCTTTTGTAGTATTAGTATTGCAGTATGTCAAGTCTGAATTAACAACAAAATCTAAATGCCTATTTAATGGTCTCTGAAAATATTCAATCTGTTCATCTCCTAGCTTAATAGAAATCAGATATAGGGATGGTGTTAGACTATACACTGAAAATCCAGAGGCTTAAAATAGACTAATAAATTTCTTTTTAGCACATGCTACCATCGGAGTGGTCAATAATAACTGTTTGTAGGAAATTGCTTAGCCTTTCCTCAACTATGGCCTGAAAAGTAATTTCATCTGAAAGTATTGTATTTTATCTGACACTAAGGACCTGTCTTAGTAAGTCTATTAAATTCTTATGTACTGCGGAATTGTACTTCAGGGTAATTTACAAACTATATGTGTGATTGGTGATTAAAATTACCTTCAAAGACAGAGTTCTATATTGATCATAATTTTCTGCCTATTCAAAAAGGAAATGAACAATCAGAAAGGCAATAAGTTATTTTTATGTGTGTTCCTACACAAAGATACTCAGTAGCTTTCTTCTCAAGAGGAGTCTGGTCAATTCAATTATACATAGACAATCTGTTTAGTTGAAGTTTTTTATTTTAATTGTTATTATCATGATGATTATCATTATCACTATTATTTTACTTTGTCTCAACAGTTGACAGTATTCTATCCCTATTTTGGTCTCCTTTTTGACTAAGGACATAATAAATGAAATAAATTTTGAGTAGTGAATTAATTTTATGTGAAGTTTTAAAGCAATTAAGAATTAATTTTGTTATGACAAGATAAATATATAAACTACCAATTATTATAAGATAGTAGTTAAAAGTATGGCAATGACATTGATATCTAAATGCAATTTTCTTTAGCTACTTGATTTTAGGGAAGTTATGTGTCATTTTATGTCTTAGTTCCTGGTAAATAGAAGATGGTCTGTATGTCTCTGTTGATCTCTTTGTCTCTCTTTGAACGCCTCTATCTCTTTTTCTTATCTCTCTGTGTGTGTGTACATATATAGTATATACATATAAATCTAAGCTATATAGTAAGATATACATATACACATACATATACACTTGTAGGTCACCATATATTTTATATTATGTACATAAATTTTATGTAAATATATCTATAATATATATACATATGTTCACTGAAGAAGTAAATGAATATGTTTCAATTTCCTACAACATTGTTTATGCCTTGTTAGAGATTGAACTTTCCTATTTTGCTAGCAATTTTTCTAGTATTTCTCCATAAAACTAAGACCAACACAATAAAGATGAGGCAAACTTTAAGAATCATATCAAAAATAATAGCTACAAAGAGAAAAACATAAAGGGAGGCAAAGACATTACAGCCCTTCGCCTTCCTCGATCTGTTTTTGAAGATGGCTTTCTGAATCATAGCCACGAGGCAACAGTCAAGAGCCCAGCAATGTTTGTAACGGAACAAGAAATGCAGTAAAGTAAAGGACAGCCGGACTGTTAGAGCTGGGTGAAGAAATAGCCTGGCAGGGTTGGCAGGTAGGGGAGGATTGAGCAAAAATATAAATACTTGGAAAAAAAACACAGGTAAAGTTTCTCATTGTCAGAGAAGGGAGTTACAAATAAAGAATCAGAGACAAATGGACTATATGGTTCTGGAATAAAGTAGGAGCTACTGGTGTGAAGTAATGGTTTTCAATATATGTAGATAAGTGCAGACAGAAATATACTAATGTGTGTGTGTGCACGTATGTGTGTGTGTGTAATATACCTCCTTGGTCTGTCCACTAAGAAAATCTGGAAGTAGTAACAACCTAGTAACAATGAGAAAATCTAGTGCTCAGATCTTGCATTTCTAAATATTTTTTCTACCATAAGAAATACAGATTATGTGGAGAAATGGCCAAATAAGAAATAAGAGAAGTCTGAAATATTATTCTGTCAGAAAATAATCAAATTGTCAAAGAATGAGAGACATATGCCAAAGGACATGAGAGAAGAAAAAAAAATCCTTTTCCATGCCAAGTAGTAAAGATATAGGCACTATGAAATTAGAAAATCACAGTTTGGTAACCTATGTAGCAACAACTGATATGGAAAGGTATCTATGGATGCCCGAAGCAATGCGTGAAAATGTGAAGAGCAGAATTTTTATGTAGTCACAGAATATCTCTCCACAAAATACTTTTAATTTGAAAAAAGACAATGAATAAATTAACAGTGAGGACACCTAGAATATATCACCGAAATTTATTGATCAAAGTGAACATCATCCATAATAGGGCAAATTGCTATCCTACATCAGCTGATAAAGTGGAAGGAGAACACACATCATATCTGTGATATTCTTGCTACAAGTGCTAAATGGAATGAAATCGTGATGAAATATCAGTCAAAGTCATGATAATAATGGAAAGACTAAAATACTAGTCTCGAGTGAATGAGTCAAAAGAGTTTATAAATAAATGTAATGTGCAATGTTATATTGGATCCCTTTACTATGAAGGACAGGATTGAAACAACTGGTGAAATTTAAATAGGGTCTGCAGGTCATCATTAGTATTATTTCCAAGTTAATTTCCTAGTTGTAATATTTGATGCCTTTTTTCATAAATAGTAGACATTAACTTATCCAGACTAATGGGTCATCATGTCTGCAAACTACTTTCAACATGAAAATAATATAAGTACAAATAGATAGATCATAGACAACAGACAGACAAAAAGACGGGAGGTACACATAGAAATAGAGATGCAGATGTAGACAGATATATATGAAATGGGAGGAGTTCCCTTATTCTCCTCGCAGGGCATGCAACAGGGTTGTGGTTTGCTTCTTTGGTGACCTGCTGCTTAAACCCTTCAGGGTAGTATGCAGATGGGCAGGTCGTGGGGATGATTTTTTGGGCTCCGACCCCAAGGCAGTGTCTAGGGTTGAGTTTTTACAGCTCTTGAAGCCCCAGTGGGCATGTTACAGTGTGCTCGGTCAGTTTTGGTGTCTGTAGGTAGCTTGTGTTAATCAGCTCAGTTAGACCCTCTGCCTTATTGCATGGACAGATGGCTTTCTGTATCCCAGGTCCTTGCCCTAGTGTACCAGAAATATTGGATCACACTTCTGCTTGGAGAATGATTGCAAGATTGTATCGAGTGGTGGAAGTAGCTCTCAGGAGGTGGATGGGGAGCCAGGAGGAAGATGGAGTGGAAAGATGGTCTTCCCCTGGAGTCCGGCCACCCAGTGGCCAGACCCTCCTCCGACCCCCACCAGTCAAATTTCCATCTGTGTCTGCAGCATTCCACCGTAGATGGCCTGCCAGTGTCTCCTAGTGTCTGTTGGCGTGTTCTTCTGCTCCACTCAACATCCAGCCACTTGTGTGTCCCCGCTAAGGTCTCTCAGGGTATCTGGGCACAGGATGGGGGACAGGGCGGGCCAAAAGGCAACTTTTTGGGCCAGAAAACAGAAATGCCTCTCCTCATTTAGGTCCAAGGATCACAGGCCCCAAAGGTGGAGCCCTTGTTGGGGACCCCACCTTCTCTACCCAGCACTTCCCTGCCCCACTCTCATATCATATATATATACACATATATAAAATATATATCTCATATATGTATGAGAGAGAGAGAAAGGATAGATAGATAGATAGATAGATAGATAGATAGATAGATAGATAGAATCACAAATTATCATCTTTGCTTTTTATCGACCTTTCTAAGTCCTGGGAATAATGGTATTTTTGTTTAGACGTTCAAGGCCACGTGCTTTTATGATCAATTCTATAGGTAGAAAATGAGCATATTCATCCTTTGTTAGTACCTTATGAGAAGAGGGTCCTCTCAACTATCACAAATCTCACTTAGAAAGCTGAAAAATATACCTATTAATAAAAGTAAGTATTTTATCAAAATATGATTAAGTCTGCCTTGCTTCACTCATCTATCCTGCTATTTTTTCATAAACTCAAAGGTGGTTCAGTTGCACACAGAAAGTGCATGGAGACTATCCTGCACATGAATGCCACTATTCCACTTGAGGGTTCAGCGATGTTGTTTATCTACAACAGATCATATAGATATGCATATTCTCTATCACTGAATTCACAATATAGATCTTTCATATTCTCTGTCACTGAACTAAAGATATTGCAGACTTTATCAACATAATTAGACAAATAAGCCCATAAATAAATACTGCCATATTCAACAAGAAAATCAATTACTGGACTACATAAATCAGAATGCAACAGTTAAGTCCATCAGTCAATGTGTGCAAAGTCTGTTCATTCACCTTATCAATATGAAAATTATTTTATACATATAAAAACATAGAAAATGACAAAACCTAAAAGAAATCACCAATTTATAGGGTGAAAATTTAAAAAACAAGTATGAGTTATTTATAAAGGGCAAAACATTTTCACAGGTTAGAAATATCTGAGGCAATCATCCGGTACAATATAAAACTGTACTATTCTATTGTTTCTATAAAAGTACTTAAGTTTTAGTGTTTTTCTTTCAAGTTTTAGTATATTTATCTGTGCACATGTATTAACTACTGTATGAAAAAATTATATGTGTGTTATCACACTTAAAGATTTTCTTGTCTGGCTCTCCCAGTCACTTTGGCATAGTAGATAACAAACAAAATTTTAAATGCAGATATTTATAAAACATAGGCTAGTGAAAAACACCTCTGTATTCTGATTAATAGTGATCTTACATGTCCATAAGAAATGTGATTTTTCTATATCCAAAACAAAGCCAGAAGACAACCAGAATATGTTTAGAGAGTAAGAATTTTAGAGCTGAAAGTAAATTTACAGTAATGCCCTAAACATGTCACATAAAGAAACAGATAATATTATAACAAGATCTTTTGGAAAATAATGATATATTTATCTTTCAAAAATATGTCAGAATTGTTTTCGAAGGTAAATTAAGGGATGTTGTTTATCTGCAGCAACCAAAGCTCTAGACATTATAAAAGAAACCAAGACAGGGAATAGCTATATGTCTGCTTTAGCTAGAAAGAGGAACTAACATAATTAGCAGCAATATTTTGTAATGGCTTATATAGAAAACATTTTGATTGACCCTTTCACATTTACATATTACACACGATCTGGTTGCCCTAAAACAATTATAATTACTTGGGAATTGTACACCTAAGACAAAATTTCAACCAGTTGAGGAACAGGCGAAGTCTGAAGATGGATTCTGAGAACAGAACATTTTTAACTCTTATAAGAAATTCACAAGAACACAAACTCCCAGTTTTGCTGAGTAAGTGTGAAGTGTCATCCTGCCCCAGGTCTTGATGGCAACATGTTGTAAATAAATAAGAAGCCAGACACCAATGTACACTGTGGCTGGCCATGCAAAGAGTAAAAGAAGCTGGATTTTTGATGATGTTTTTAAGCTATAAAATCATCTCCCCTGAAGTCTATCCTACTTGTGTCTCTCATAAGCAAACTTGTACATAATGCAAAAATAATACCACTACCATATTACCACTGTCAACAATTAAAACCATGTTATTTATTTAAGAAAACCTATAATATAAATGTACTCACAAGAAGAAAGTAATTACAAAAAAGTTTTTGAAGAAAAATATTTACTAAAATTTACTGTTAGGTTAAAACCGGTATGTTATTACACTAATCAACACTTCATCACAAATATTGTAATGATTAAGACATGCATGCTGAAATCTTCCTTTTAACAAAAGTTGAAATAGTCTTTATTTTTCTAGCAAAAAGTATTCCTACTATCTATATACAGAGAGGGGGGGTCTGCTTTATCAGTTATGCATATAGATTTACTGGTAGCTTTAGTTAGAATTCGAGATCTATACCAACCTTCTAAATGCATAATGAGGGAAAGGAGGACAAGGAAATTTTACTCAGTACCTCAGTGCAAGTAGATATTTGAGTTTGGTATTCTGGAAAGTTTAGTTTAATACTCTAAAAATGTCACTTTTATCGAAGCAAATAAGATTTTTCTTATAGTGTTTACAACAGGCCATGCACCTGGAACCTGTGTCATGGGCTAGTAAGACTCATGAAAGAAATGTTTCACTAACACATATAGTAAGACATTTTTAAAGAAGAAACCCCTAAAACGAAATAATATAAATAATATAATAAAATAAGGAATTGGAAGAGACAAAAATAAAATTAATTAAAATTAATTAGATTTTGCTTGGGGCATGTCAAGTGAATTGGATCATATGGACATTTGAAAGAAATATCATTGGGATAATTAGGTATGGGAAAAAAATTAATTTTAACTTATCCGCAATAAGTAACTTTACTTGATCAAAATAGATAATTTCAATGTTTCAGAAACATTGAATGGGAAGCATTATAAATATACTTTGCTAACTTTGTTTTCATTATTTGTGTATCTCTGTTTCTTCATCCATCCATTCATCTGTTCATCCATCTATCCATTTATTCATCCTGTCTGGTTTATGTTTATTTTCTTCTTTTACTTATAATTCTACTGTTTCTTTTTAAAATTGGGATATTTTATGAGTTACATCTAACTTGGGAGATATCTCTCCACTTTTCATAGATTATACAAATTAAAATTATCTGGGAAATAATTTGTAGTAAACTAACAAAACTATTTCACTAATATTTTCATCTACACACATATGCGTGTGTGAAGTATGTGTGTTTGTTCATATAATTTGTTTATCTTCATGTTTATGTTATTTGTAACCTTGTCTTAATATTTTCCCTTTTTTCTGAGCTGTTATTTTTTAAATGCCATTTACCACATTGTACACTATCATCTCTAGTGAAATAAAATTAAATTAAATTCCCAAAACTTTTTTTCTTGTATTACATTTACAGAATGACACATTTGCAGAAGGATTATGAATACTTAAAAATGAAGCAAACAAATTTATGATTAATTTCTGCAATAGCAATGATAAATGTCAGTACAAGAAAGTTTGCTTACATCAATATCATAATATTAAATTAGGAACGTATTTGTATTGATGATAATAAATCATCAGCTCTGAAAATCAAACTGACATCAACCTTAAGAGCTATACTGCTTTCTTATTAATTGGAATCAGATTGTTAAGGCTTTCTTAGTGAATTTTATTTCATTATATTATATTGAAAGAAATTTTGCTTAACAAGGGCTGATAAAGCAGCTTTCATTATGTATCTTGTTATTGGGTGTCTAAAATTACTTAAATTGTACGTTTTCTGCTTTATTCTTCTACACAATCTTATGGTTACACATCTGAAGAATATTTTCACAATCTTTGATAAATCTATCATTTAGATTGGCTTGAAAGGTGGATACTTAAGTTGGAAAAGTTGTTGAGGTCTTTCACACATTAGATTAATCTAACACTTTGTAAGGATTAGTTTTGGTTATTTTGCTCTGTGGGACTCATTAGTTTCTGGAACTGCACATGGCCATATAGCTTCTCCACATAACCTAGCTCCTGATTTGCAACTTTTGCAAATTAAAGGAAACAGAATTGTGTATTCCCTTTTTTTAGTCAATATGACATCTCACACATTTTAAACTTCCAATATTTTTGCCAAAATCACATGAAGTTGTATGACTTCTCAATTATCAATAATAATTAAAAAACAACCTGGGTCTTTTATATACTTTCCTCTGTATCAGGCATAAGCTATTCACGTTTAAGGCTTACTTTTACTTTTTGTTAATTTCTCCAAAATTTTTAATTATATTTAAGATTATCCTGGAATTTCTCAATAGTGAAGTTGAAAAACAGAGTCGTCTATTTTTTTTTTCTTTTACTTTTCAAATATTTGCAATACTTCTAGGTATCTTCTGTTATATATTTTAAATTAAGTTTGATTTTGACCCAAGAATATACTCTTAATTATTTCAACCATTTGAAGTGTATTAGGAACTGTTTGATGTCTAGATAATGGGAAAGACTCAGGGTGTGAGTCTTTGGCAGTGTGCAGCAAGGGCTCTTAATTTGTTGTTGTTGTTGTTGTTTGTTGTGTCTACAAGTGTCATGTACGTCCATTTGATTGAATGTTGATCACGACTTCTGTATCATTATTGATTCTGTATCTATATGTTTTATTAATTACTAAAGGAAAACTGGTGAAATCATCAACTGTAAATTGTAGTGTATCTTTCTTTTCAGTATATCAGTTTTTCTTTAACTTCTGAAGGTCTGTTATTTGATTTTTACACATTCACAATTTTATCTAGTCTTGATTAATTGCCACTTCTAATATAATAAACTTTCTTTCTTTATCTTTTGTAACACCCTGTTTAAATTCTACTTAAACTAATATGAATGTAACCAGTATGACTTTTATATGTTTACTGTTTGCATAGTATTTCAATTTTCATCCATATGCTTTCAACTTATTTATTTCCATATATTTAAATTGTGTATATTCCAAATAAAATATAGTTTAATCATTCTATTTTGCTGTTTTCTGACTCTTTGATTTGGAGCTCTTAGTTTATCGACATTTCATATATTTGTTATTATATTGGAATATATATCTACCTACCAAGTTATATTTTAGATTTCTTTGTTCCTATACATTTTCTTCCCTTTGCTACTCTCCTGACTTCTTTTTCATTAATTGAATGCTTTTTAGAATCTTAATTTGTTTATTGGTTTTTAGCTATATTTATTTACATTAATTTTCTCTAAGGATTACACTACACTCAAGTACATTTTCAGAGTCAATTTGAAGATAACATTGTTCACAACATAAAAAATGTAGAAAAATTACAAAACTATAGGTCAAATTTCTTCCTCCCTAATCATTTTGTTTTCATATGTATTAAATCTAATTTATTCCTCCCTAATCATTTTGTTTTCATATGTATTAAATCTATTTAATAATTCTTACAGTGCAAAATTATGTTTTTCATTTAAATGTTTTTTATGTTATAAACTATATATAATATACATATATTAGTCTCTTTATTCACATTTTTCTCTGATGTTGTTTTTCCTGTTGATTTTTTTTTCCCTGAAGTTATGTGGTTCCATTGGATTTATTTCAAATCATACGGAAAAGCTGCCTTTAGCATTTCCTATATAGCATTTCCTATAGTACAGGTATGCTGAAGATGAATTATTTTAGTATTCATTTATTTACAAATATAAAAATGTGTTTATTCACTTTGGTCTTGAATAATTTTTTTGCTAAATATAGAATTGTTGGTTGGCAAGTTTTGTTTGTTTATCTAGTCAACAGTTTGAACATATTGTTTTACTGTTGTTCAGTCTCCATATTTTAAGATGATGAGAAGTTGGTAATCTTGATTTCTGTTTCCCCGTTAGTAATGTTATTCTTTTCTGGTTGCTTTGATGATTTTTTTTATTGTTAGTTTTGGCAGTGTGATAATGGGGTACCCTCTTTTTAGTTATACTTGGGTTTGCTGAGCTTCTTCAATCAGTGAATTCCTGCTTTCATCTCAAGGAAATTTCTGATGTTATTTCTTCAGATAATTTTACTGACACATTTTATTCTCAAATTCTTGGATTCTAATTGTTTATTTGCTAAACTTTTAAATAAAAGTATTCTATATGAAGTAACTCAGGAATGGAAAGCAAAGTATCATATGTTCTCTTAAGTGGGAGCTAAGCTCTGAGTATGTAAATGCATAAGAATGATATAACTGACTTTGGAGACTGAGGGGAAGGGTAGGAGGAGGTGAGGGATAAAATACTACATGTTGAGTACAGTGTACACTGCTCAGGTGACAGGTGCCAAAATCTCAGAAATCACCCCTTAAGAACTTACTCATGTAACAAAAACCACCTGTACCCCAAAAACTATTGAAATAAAAAAAATTGCATTCTTTATTTGTCTAATTGGGCTGACATAATTGAAAACACAGACTGCATGGTTGAAATAACAGAATTTTATTTTCTCATGGTTCTGGAGGCTGGAAGTTCAGGGTCAAGGAATCAGAAGAGTTGTTTTCTGGTAGAGCTTTCCTTCCTCTCTTGGGCACGTACCTCTTCTAATGGTGTATTCACATGGCCTTTCCTCTGTGTGTGCAGGGAAGAAGAGAGAGACAGACAGAGAGAAAGAGATCTGCTAATTCATCCTCTTCTTGTAAGTACACCAGTCCTAATAGATTAGTTCTCTGCCCTTTTGACATCATTTAATCTTAATTACTTCTTAAAGCCTCTATTCCCAATTACAGTTACATTGGGGGTCAGAGATTCAACATACAAATTTTGAGGAGAAAAAAATCAGTCCGTTATATATTGTCTTGTGTTTACTTCAGAAGAATTTACTTAACTTTTCAAAATACTTTTTTCTCTCTGTTTTTTTAGGAAAAACATTATTTCTATTGATCTTACGCTAAATTCACTGAAACTCTGTTCTGTTATCTCCATTCTTATTACATTCATTCCGTGAAGAATTCTGGCTTTTTTCCTTCCACATATTGCATTTTTTAAATTCCAAAATTGCAGTTGGATTCTTTGTAAAATTTCTATTACTGTGCTGTAATTTTCTGACTGGGTCATCTAAATTCTGTCTTTATTGGTTTTCCTATTTTCTGGATAGTCGTATTTTTCTTTGTCTTCCGTTGCTGACTAATTTTAACTTCTATCTTGGACATAATGAGGGATTGATATTTGATGGAATCCCTGGGTTCTGGCATGTATGCACTTTCTATAAATATTGATTTTGTTGTTAAACAAACATTCAATGTACCCGAGATGCAGCTTTATCTCTGCTGTGTTGACAAAAGCTCAAATATCAGTTCATTCTTTCCGGCCTTATCTATGGTACTGGGGTTGAGGTATACCACAAAACTTCAAAATTTAGGGATCGCTCACAAACTCTTGCAAAGTTTACAAACAGATCTAGTTCTATTCCTTCTGAATGCTACCCTATCCAATAATTTTTTTTTCCTCTCGCTGTCAGTGACTCTGGCCGAGCAAACTCTGTCTTCTGTTCTTGAAGAATTTAAGCTTGTGGGTTCTTAGTGTTATTCTGTCTCTGATGAGAAGACTGGGATCAAACTTTAAGAAATAAATTTGGAAGTAATACTGCTCAATTCCATCTTTTCTTCCATTTACCAATATCTAAGTGCTTTTGTTTTTTTGGTTTTTTTTGGTACATTTAGATACCTTTTTGTTTACAGGAATGTATAGGTTTTACCTGTAGAATGAGTTGTCTAATAGGATTTCTTTACCAATGTCCAGAAGCTCCACTGATCAAGCACTTTTATTAAAAAAAAATAGGTAAACTAGGGCTGTATTAATATATGTTCAATATTTTTGCCACTAAAGAATGTACACCTCATACTCTAAACATATTACATAGTGTAAAAATATCTACAATATAATCATAATTTAATTAAGATAGTTACATAATACATAGTTGTAACTTGATTCTACTTAGTTCTACCAAGTATGATTAAAATGCCTGAAAAAATAAACAATAATGATTCACTGTACATTTTCCTATATTTTAAATCATGTTATATTTTAAATCAATAAATATGTTATATTTATACCATTTTGAAACAATTAAAATCTAAATGATCAAAAACAATAGGCTGTAAAAAAATCACTAAATGTTAAGGAAGTTATTTAGTTATTTCAATATTCCAGAGTAGAAAGAGATGGAAATACCCTAAATTAGGATGGTGGGAGTACAAAATAATATGAATATTAGAGAGCCAGTAAAATAAAATCAGAAGGAATAGCCATAAATTGAACAGGACAGTTGGAAAAGTGGTTAAGTGACAAAGATGATGGAAGTTTTACTCGTGATTTCTGCACATACTGAATCCAGAATCGATTCCGTGGAAGCCTAAATTGGAATAAGTCTGATGGGGGTCCCATGGTAGTAAAACGAGTGGTGTTGTTTCATTGGTTTAGTAAGATGTGCTGAAGCAACAATCATGCATACATTTTACCTGTTTGTTGGAGATTCAATCTGCAGCTTAGATGTGTGATAGTTGCATAGAGGTGACATCTGAAGCTACTTAATTGGTTTAAGCTCATTGAGAGGAAAAGTACAAAAAAAAATGAAGAAACCCCTATCTACACATCCATTTATCCTCTAAAAGAACAAAATTAAACACGCATATACAGGTGAGCTATATGAATCTGAAAAAGTATATGCACAGCACCTGTGTCTTGCCAGATACAAAGTTAAAAACCTGGACCAATTATAGGCTGTTGTAATATGACATATGAGTAAAAGAAAATTTTTTTTCTCTCTTCTTTTTTTTTTTTTTTTTTTTTGAGACACTCTCTCTGTCACCCAGGCTGGAGTGCAGTGCATGATCTCAGCTCACTGCAACCTCCACCTCCAGGGCTCAAGTGATTCTCCTGGCTCAGCCTCCCAAGTAGCTGGGATTTCAGGCACATATCACTGTGCCCAGTTAATTTTTGTATCTTCAGTAGAGGCGGGATTTCAACCATGTTGTCCAGGCTGTTCTCAAACTCCTGGCCTTAAGTGATCTCCCTCGGCCTCCCAAAGTGCTGGAATTACAGGCGTGAGCCACCGCGCCTGGCTGCAAGGTAATATTTCTAAAATGCAAGAATTTTTGCTCTGTTAAAGTGTTTAAATTGTGAATTATAAAGTGTCCTTATTTCTCCACTTTGCAATGACGAATAAAAAGTGTCTGGGAATGGGATAGAAAGGAGGACAATGACAGTGGAGAAAAGTATGAAGAGCTTCAGGTACAATCAGATTTCTTCTCAAGATATCTAGCTACCCCAGAGGCAGTTTGGAAACCACAGCAAGCTTCATTTGTGCATATTTATTTATGGTCTATCCAAGGACAAAATTTTCCATACACTTATCTTTGTATATTGGCTTTACTTATCTCTGTCTCATCAGGGGTCCTTCAGTGAAACTTGGCTGTTTTCCTGATGGAGTACACAATCTATTTCCAACCTATACATCTCACAAATGGTAAGGAGTAAATCAGTCACTCTATGTTTCATTGAAGTACTATATGTGTATTCATAGGTATTGCAAGTGAAATATTTTAGCAGTGCCAAGTACTTCCTGAAAGTGCCATTCAGACATATGGCACAATATGTTTATACCTATTGCAGACCATCTGTTGTCTAGGCTCAACTGAGCATTTATTTTACTTTTAATTCACAAAGAAAATGGAAAATAGAACTGGTCCGTGTACCATAATTTGGCAGAGTTTTAAGCAGGTGCAAATTCAATAAGAAAACATATTTAAAGCTGCAGAAACCTCACTTATTCTGTCCCCTTGTGGATATATAGGTTTTCCAAATCAACACAAATTTTTTATCCCTTCATGTTTAGGTCTGTTGCAGTGTGTAATGGGGTCAGGTGGGATGAAACTGATTGAGAAAGCAGAGAAATATATATGCTTTTACTGAAAAAGTAAGTAATGTCTATAATAATATGTGCAATGCAATTTTATTGGTGTATCAAGTGTTATATTTATAGGGAAGATAACAGTTATGAAGACTTTATTATTTTTAACCAATTTTACTTTTGCTTTTAATATTTTACATATACATAGAATAAAATATAATGTAAAATTTTCATAGACACAGTCATCTTATTTAAAATGTGAATATTTATCAGAAACCAAACCATAGACATACAGCTGAACAAAGAAAATGACAGAATACATTCACATAGCAATTAAAGCATGTATCTCAGTAATTAATTTAATTCCTAACTTTGATATGAAAGTATTTTTTAATAACAGTTATTTGCAGAACTGATCAGATGCTCTTCTAATTACTAAATTTCAGTAACTACCTCAAGTAATATTTTTGGCTGAATTTTGCTATATTGTAACATTATCTATAGGATCATTGTAATACCAAGGCTATTGTTGCTGCCACAAATTATTTGAGTATTTGACTTGAACTCTCTTGAACCTTAAATTTTCTTCATTATCTGGGTTCATTAGGTAGGAATTGTTCAAGACATTTTCACTGAACAGAGTCCAACTACATAGTGGGTCAATAGGAGAAACTTACTCTTTTCAAAGAGTTTCTATACCATTCAGTCAATATTAATAAACATCTTATTTTTGAAAGGCACCATGATCAACATAAGTTGATATATAAAAATATAAATTATTTATGAAATTTTTTCTCAAAGCCTGATGTCTGATAGATATATATAGTCTCACAAATAAATAAGTAAATAAATGCATGAAGAAATATAAATGATATTACATAATGAAAATATAAATACATCATCAAAGAGTAAGTAGAGTAAGTTTGTTTTAACTCTAAAGTTGAGCGCTACCACTGTGAAATAAAAGAGGAGGAGCCTAAAAAGCTTTAAGAAAATCTACTATAAAAGAGAGTTTTGAATGAGTGGTTGGATTTTGGCATGCAGAAATGGGGAAAAACCTATTTGGGATAAGAGACCGTGCAGATAAAAACATTAAGAGATTTGGTTTTACATGGTCCACTTGAATAAAAAAAAAAAAAACACCTTTGCATTGCTTTTAATTCTCAGTACCTCTGAAATTTACAATGAATCAATAGTTGAGTATATAAGTAAATAATGAGTGACACATTTAAAAACAGTGCCAAATCAAGGACACATTAATATAATCAGGATGGCAAATGGGTTTAATCTCATGGCCAGCTCCTGTCCATTAGTGATCTCCAAAAGCACAATCTTGAGAATCATTTTTGTTTTTTTGGTTCAATGAAACTAAGCACAGTGACTGATTAGTGTTGTTTTCCAAGGTCACTGAGGGCATTTTTCAATTCTACCTTAATTTACAGCTTCAACTTTTCCCCTAATAATACTGACTATATATTTGGCATTAACAAGCTGAGGTTCTTTTCATAATAATTTATTTGCATTCAACCTTAATCAAAATGGGCTCAGAGGAATCACAGAATAGATTAAATCGATTAATTAAACACCCTGACTTTCCAAGAGACTGTTAGTATGTAAGTGGATTCCTCTGCTCTTCTCTAAAGTGGCCATTGGGGAGCAATTCAAGGCTTTAGCTTAATTCTAGGTATGAGAATAAAAAGATAGGGCTGGAACGTTTTTAGTGACAGTGTATCTGAATTGTACTTACTGGGAGATATGGACTTGATCATTTGCTATTGGATCTCTGTCTCTAAACTGAATCATAGAAAAGACTGTTGCATTTTCTCCTCTTTTCTTTATACATTTTACTTATCCGATAATGTGTGTTTGCTCATATTATTTTGTAAAAGTAATACATCCAGCAAGAATAAGACATTATTCAGAATTCTAATCAGTAATCTTGATCTGGTTCCATATAATAGAGATATGTATGAGTCTAACTGGATCTAAATTCAAAGCTTAAATAACACAAATTTTTAAATATAACCAAAATTGCCCCATTTCCCCAATTGAAAAATGTTGATAATCACAATATCTCCTTCATAAGAGTGTTGTGAGAATTAAATAAGTTTTAAAAATCCTTAGAATAGTACTTGACCCATAAGAACCACTCAATAAATGTTTAATATTGTTTTTATTGTTATAATTGGGGCATTACAGCACAATGGTTAATAGCAGGGACTCTGGGGCCAAATGCAAGGGTTCAAATCTTGCCTCTTATTACCTGTGTGACCGTAGGCAAATTTAATTTAGAATTAAATTTAGAATAACCCTTATTGTAGAATTAAAAATACATGTAAGTAAATATATATATATTTAAATTCAATAGTTTTATATATTATATTTAATTTATAAATCATATCTAAAAACCTACATTTATGAGTATACATCTAGTATGTGTGATTGCATATACATGTATATACACATACATAGCTTATAAATCTTACAATTATATATTGTATATGTAATATATGTATAATAATATATAATATATTGTATATAATATACTATATATAATTATATCTAGTTATATATTTATATATAATTATTTATATTTTTATAATTATTATAAATTATAAATATTATAATTATATATATTGTATATAACTATATACGATTATATATAACATGTTATATATAATATATCATATATTATATATAACATATTAACATATGTTAATATACATAATTATATATAGTTATATACAATATATTATATAATATACATAACTATGTATATTAGTATATATTATATATATTTTATATATTATGCATATATTATACATATATATTGTATTATATATTGTACTATATACAAATATATAGTACTATAATATGTTATATAATACATAGTACATTTAATATATAATTGTAAGATATGTAAGCTAAATAAATATATGATTATAAGATTTGTAAGCTATGTATGTGTATATAAATGTATATGTATATACAAGGCAAGACTTTGGTCAATGTAATATTTAGCTATCTATAGGTTATAAAAATACCTTTCTGAATATTCAGCCTGAAACTGAGTTTTTAAAAATCTACATTTCTCATTGCCTATTGCTATATTTTTGCTGCCCTTAATGGTTGGGGTTAGAACTTTATTTTACACAATATGGGTATCATAAAATTTGCAGATCCCTGTCAACATTATCTAAAATGTCAGACATTCCCAAGGGCAAGCCACAAGGTTATACCTACAGAGACCACTGCTCCTAAGATAAAAGAAATTAAAGAGGTCCTTCTGCCTTTCATATATACTTAGTCACCTACTTTACCCAGAAGATGATATCTGTC
Organism: Macaca nemestrina; assembly: GCF_043159975.1. Lineage (NCBI taxonomy): Eukaryota > Metazoa > Chordata > Mammalia > Primates > Cercopithecidae > Macaca > Macaca nemestrina. Next base: position 28,893,894 of record NC_092140.1, read on the forward strand.
ATTGCCACACAGAGGCGCTCCATTGTGATTGCTTTTTTCATAGCTATAATTTATTGGGAATCTTCTATGAAGCAGTTGCTGGGCCAGAGAGTTTAGAATTTTTTTTCCCCCTATACTCTAACTAATAATAAAATCCTAGCTTCTGTTGTCATCTTTTTGTTTTTTTTTAAGACAGAGTCTTACTCTGTCACCAGGCTGGATTGCAGTAGCACGATCTCGGCTCACTGAAACCTCCGCCTCCTGGGTTCAAGCGATTATTCTGCCACAGCTGGGACTGAGTCGCTGGGACTACAGGCGCGTGCCGCCACGCCCAGCTAATATTTGTATTTTTAGTAGAGACAGGGTCTCACCATGTTGGCCAGGGTGGTCTCCATCTCTTGACCTCGTGATCCGTCTGCCTCAGCCTACCAAAGTGCTGGGATTACAGGCGTGAGCCACTGCGCCCGGCCGTATCGTCATAGTTTTTAAGGCTTAATTAATTTTAGGTTAATTTAAAAGAATTCTCTTATGTTGTATCAAGAATAACGTGTGTGTGCCCCGGTGTGTGTGTTTCTATGTGCGTGTGTATTCTCATTAATAGGAAAAGTCATCTACAATCAGTACTCACTATTGTTTCCTGTTTCAGGAAGTTTTTGGTTTTTCCTCTCTGGAATGTCTTCTGTCTTTCAATTGTCTTTTGTTCAGCATGTTACAAGCACCGTCCTTAAATCAGAAAGGAATGTTAAACTATGCTATGAATCTGTACATTTTAGACTTTGATTTGTATGATACCTCAAAAGTCTATTACATTTATCTTTAAACATTGTTCCACTGCCTTCTCTCGTCCTTGATTACAAATGTCAACGTTGATTAGAGAAGGCTGCTTTTAGGCTGCTTTTCTTTCCATTCCAACGCACGTGCGCGGTACACACACACACACACACACACACACACACACACACACACACACAGAGTTTGGAAATCCTTTTTTTCCTATTTTTCTCTATATTGGGAATTTCAGAGGACAAATGTATGTATTTTCATTTAATTTTTATTAAATTTGCCAGAGACTGGGTTAATCCATTCAGTTGCCAGTTAAAATCCTTGTGCAATGTGTTACTCAATTATCCTTATCTCTCTTGTGGAATTCCTTTTATTCACACACTGTGTCTCTTAGATCTGCCTTTCCAGGGTTTTTGTTTATTTGTTTATTTTCCTTATTATTTCTATTTATTTCACCTAATTCTTCAGGATTACGTTGTTTGCTTACTTCTTTTGAGAGCCAATTCTACCTTTTACTCTTTCAGAACAAAAATTAATTCAAAGCAGTGACCATTGTCTTTTAAATTATCTAAGATTTAAATGAAATATTTCTTCGGTTCTACACACTGGTTTGGTATTTGTAATGCCAGCTACTTGGGAGACTGAGGCAGGATAATCCTTTGAACCTGGGAGAAAGAGGTTGCAGTGGGCCGAGATCACGCCACTGCACTCCAGCCTGGGTGACAATGTGAGACTTCATCTCAAAAGACAAAACAAAACAAAACAAAAACCCTGGTCAGTGATTTAAAGTTAAAATGAATACTTTCAAAGACCCAACTGGTGCAATTCATAACTTGAGATACAGTAATTAAGTGATAAATTTTGAACCATCTTTTCTAATTAGATTATTTCATCACAGGAATAACCACTCTCAGGGCTGGCAGTTATCCTTCCAGGTAGCATTTTGTTACAAACCAGTCGTACCAAATAATAATAATAATAATAATAATAATAATAATAATAAGAAGAAGAAGAAGAAGAAGAAGAAGAAGAAGAAGAAGAAGAAGAATGATGATGATGATGATGTTTTAGAAGAAGAAAAATAATCCAAGATGAAAATGCAGAAATAAAAGCTAAAGATTGAGAAAAGAAGAGTAGTAGTATTTGGAGAAATGCAAGTAAATGCTGACTTGTATAGCGGCAGTCCCCAACTGCCAACTGACTGGTACCAGTCTGTTGCCTGTCAGGAACCTGGCTGCACAGCAGGAGGTGACCAGCGTGGCAAATGAGAGAAGCTTCGTCTATATTTGTAGCTGCTGCCCATCACTCACATTACTGCCTGAGCTCCACATCCTCTCAGATCAGCACCCTTATTAGATTCTCATGGGATCACAAACCCTATTGTGAACCTCACATGCAAGGGATCTAGGTTGTGCACTCCTTATGAGAATCTAATGCCTGATGATCTGCTACTGTCTCTCATCAACCCCAGATGGGACTGTTTAGTTGAAGGAAAACAAGTTCAGGGTTCCCATTGATTCTATATTATGGTGAGTTGTATAATTATTTCATTATGTATTACAAAGTAAAAATAATAGAAATAAAGTGCACACAAATGTAATATGCTTGAATTACCCCAAACCATCCCTGCTGGTGCATGGAAAATTTTCTTCCACAAAACTGGTCCCTGGTGCCAAAAAGGTTGGGGACTGCTGTGACTGCTGCTGTATACAACTTTAATAATAAGGCTTTATGCAGTTAAAAATATAAAAGTATAAAACATACCAGAAACATGTAATTCTATTAGAATAAGGTACATGAAAATACAATATCCTAAGTCACTCATATTACATGGCTTCAACCTTTGGTATCTTATTCTGGTTAGAATAATCATTGAAATAATTTTTGAAAGCATGTCTAAATGGGAGGAGGGTAACATAAAACATAATAAATACTACTCAGTTAAAATGGGAAGGAGAATGTAGGAAAAAGAAGAAATTATAGAATATCAAGAAGATGGAACAAAAAATGAATAAAGCAATACAGCATTTTAGTCCTAGTGAATTTAAAAGTGGTCTCACACTGGTAAATATATGAGTTCCTATATCATATCATCATAGAATAAACATTCCAGTTAAAATGTGTTGATTGTTAGACTAGATGGAAAAGTTTGTTTTTCAATAAGAGACACACATAATATTTAAGAATACAAAAGGTTGGAAACTAGGAATACAGAAGAAGTATAGTACATAAAAATTAACCAAAATAAAGATGGCATAAATTTATTAATATCAGAGAAAATGGAAAAATATTAGGCAAAAATAGCAATCACAAAATATATAAAAGGATATAGATTACAGTTAAACCTAGAGTTAGAAAATCATAAATTAGAAAAAAGTCTAAAATAATGAGATAAATATTTATCTTAAGAAACACAATGAAAGAACAGAAAAATAAACTACTGTACAACAAAATTTAAAATGATAAAAGCATTTATTAATAAAATTAAAACATGAAACATATAAACAAATAAAGTCAGTATTGATCATTTTGAAATCACAAATTTCATAAATCCTGGGTACTTCTGATCAAGAAAAACAACAAACAAACAGAAAACATTGCTAAGAATCCTAAAAACATAAAAACACAAGAGGATAAATGGACAGATATATACCTCAAAATTTGGCCGGGCACAGTGGCTCACGCCTGTAATCCCAGCACTTTGGGAGGCCAAGGCAGCAGATCACGAGATCAGGAGTTGAAGACCAGCCTGGCCAATAGGGCGAAACCCCGTATCTACTAAAAAAAAAAAAAAAAAAAATTAGCCAGGCATGGTGGTGTGCGCCTGTAGTCCGAGGCTGAGGCAGAAGAATCTCTTGAACCTGGGAGGCAGAGGTTGCAGTGAGCCATGAGCCATGATTACACCACTGCACTCCAGCCTGGGTGAAAAAGTGAGACTCCATCTCAAAAAAAAAAAAAAAAAAAAAAGTCTAATAGAGAAATACCTACAAATATGTAGCAACAAAAAAATAAATATATTATAAAATCTTAAAATTCTAAAATTATTACGAGATAAATCAATAATCAAAAGTGTGCAAAGACAATAATGAACAACTCTAGACCCTGTGACTTTACCTGACCTAAATAGATGATGATGTGTGACATGTTACATGAAATAAAAGACAATTCTATAAATACCTCATTCTCCTCAGATTATTTATAGATTCAAAGCATTTCCAGCCTCTGAGATAAAAGCGTAAGGCAAAAGTAAAATTTTAAAAAAGCATTTCTAATCTAAATAACATTTTCTGGGTATATGAGTGAAAGTTGTTAAACTGGTTCTAAATTTACATGGAAATAAGCAAGGACAATTTTAATCAACACACCTTAAAGAACAAGATGAGAAACGTGGAGGATTCTCAATAACAGAATAAATCAGCAAGACAAGCAAATGAACTATGATAAATTCATAAAAATCAAGACCATTAAAGCAAAAACAAAATACTATATTTTAATGTAAATAAACTACAGTTACAGAAAACAAGAAAAGATTAAAAACATATTGCTAGGTGAAAGAACAAAAAAAGACTTTTTTATTTTAAGTTTTGGGGTACATGTGTAGGGTGTGCAAGTTTTGTTATATAGGTAAATGTGTGCTATGGTGTTTTGCTGCACCTATCAACCCATCACCTAGGTATTAAGCCCAGCATGCATTAGATATTTTTTTCTGATGCTCTCTCTCCCCTCATCCACTCTGACAGACTCTATGGTGTGTTGTTCCCCACCCTGTGTCTATGTGTTCACATTGTTCAGCTACCACTTATAAATGAGAAGATGTGGTATTTGGTTTTCTGTTCCTGCATTAGTTTACTGAGCATAATGGATTCCAGCTCCATCTATGTCCCTGCAAAGGACATGGTCTTGTTCCTTTTTATGGCTGCATAGTATTCCATGGTGTATATATACCACATTTTCTTTTTCTAGTCTATCATTGATGGGTATTTGGGTTGATCCCATGTCTTTGCTATTGTGAAGAGTGCTGCATTGAATATATATGTGTATATATCTTTATAATAGAATGATTATATAGAAATAGAATGACTTTTATTCCTTTGTATACCCATACTGGGTATACCCAGTAATGGGACTGCTGAGTCAAATGATATTTCTGGTTTTAGGTTTTTGAGGAATCACCACACTGTCTTCCACAATGGTCGAACTAATTTAAATTCCCACCAATGGTGTAATATTGTTCCTATTTCTCCACAGCCTCACCAATATCTGTTGTTTCTTAACTTTTTAATAATCACCATTCTTTTTTTTTTTTTTTTTTTTTTTTGAGACAGAATGTCACTATTGTTGCCCAGGCTGTAGTGCAATGGCATGATCTCAGCTCACCACAACCTCTGCCTCCTGGGTTCAGGTGTTCTCCAGCCTCAGCCTCCCGAGTAGCTGAGATTACAGGCATGCGCCACCACAACCAGCTAATTTTGTGTTTTTATTAGAGATGGGATTTCTCCATGTTGGTCAGGCTAGTCTCAAACTCCCAACCTCAGGCTATTCACTCACCTCAACCTCCCACAGTGCTTGAGCCACCGCACCCAGCCAATAATCCCCATTCTTAACTGGGGTGAGATGGTACCTCTTTGTGGTTTTGATTTACATTTCTCTAATGATCAGTGATGTTGAGCTTTTTTAAAAAAAATTTCTGTTGTTCACATAAATGTCTTGTTTTAAGAAGTGTCTGTTTATGTCCTTTGCCCACTTTTTATTGGGGTTGTTAGTTTTTTCTTTTAAATTTAAGTTCCTTGTAGATTGTGGATATTAGATCTTTGCCACATGGATAGATTGCAAAATTTTTCTCCCGTTCTGTAGGTTGTCTGTTCATTCTGATGATAGTTTCTTTTGATGTACAGAAGTTCTTTAGTTAAAATAGATCATATTTGTCAAGTTTTGCTTTTGTTGCAATTCCTATTGACATTTTCATCATGAAATCTTTGCCTATGCCTATGTCCTGAATGGTATTGCCTAGATTTTCATCTAGGATTTTTATAGTTTTGAGTCTTACATTTAAGTCTTTAATCCATCTTGAGTTAATTTTTGTATAAGTTGTAAGGAAAGAGTATAGTTTCAATTTTCTGCATGCAGCCAGCTAGTTCTCCCAGCACCGTTAATTATATAGAGAATCTCTTTTCCATTGCTTGTTTTTGTCAAACATCAGATGGCTGAGATGTGTGGCCTTATTTATGAGTTCTCTATTCTGTTCCATTGGTCTATGTGTCTGTTTTGTACCAATACCATGCTGTTTTGGTTACTGTAGTCTTGTATTATAGTTTGAAGTCCAGTAGTGTGATGCCTTCATCTTTGTTCTTTGTTTTTTGCTTAGGATTGTCTTGGCTATTTGGGCTCTTTTTTGGTTCCATATGAATTTTTAAATAGATGTGTGAATTCTGTGAAGAATGTCAATAGTAGTTTAATGGTAATAGCATCGAATCTATAAATTACTTTGGGCAGTATGGCCATTTTCATAATATTGATTATTCCTATACATGAGGATGGAATGTTTTTCCATTTGTTTGTGTCCTCCCTGATGTTCTTGGGCAGTGGTTTGTAGTTCCCCTTGAAGAGGTCCTTCACTTCCCTTGTTAGCTGTATTCCTAGGTATTTTATTCTCTTTGTAGCAATTGTGAATAGGAGTTAATTCATGATTTGGGTCTCTGCTTCTCTGTTGTTGGTGTATATGAATGCTTGTGATTTTTGAACATCGATTTTGTATTCTGAGACTTTGCTGAAGGTGCTTATCAGATTACAAAACTTTTGGGCTGAGACAATGGGGTTTTCTAAATATAAGATCATGTCATCTGCAAACAAAGACAATTTGGCTTCCTCTCTTCCTATTTGAATGTCCTTTCTTTCTTTCTCTTGCCTGATTGCCCCAGTCAGTACTTCTGATACTATGCTGAATAGGAGTGGTCAGAAAGGGCATCCTTGTGCCAGTTTTCAAGCAGAATGTTTTCCAGCTTTTGCCCATTTACTATGTTATTGACTGTAGATTTTTCATATATGGCTCTTATTATTTTAAGGCTGTGTTGCTTCAATACCTACTTTATTAAGAGGTTTTCACATGAAAGTATGTTGAATTTTATTGAAGGCCTTTTGTATGCCTATTGAGATAATTGTGGTTTTGTCTTCAGTTCTGTTTATGTAATGAATTATGTTTATTGACTTGCAAATATTGAAGCAGCCTTGCAACCTGGGGATGAAGCCAACTTGATTGTGGTGGATAAGCTTTTGGATGTGCTGCTGGCTTCAGTTTGCCAGTATTTAATTGAGGATTTTTGCATCGATGTTCGTCAGAGTCTGTGGCCTGAACTTTTCTTTTTTTGTTGTATCTCTTTCAGATTTTGGCATCAGGATGATGCTAGCCTCATAATACAAGTTAGGGAGGAATCCCTCCTTTTAAATTGATTGGAATAGTTTCAGAAGAAATGGTACTAGCTACTCTTTGTACCTTTGGTAGAATTAATCTGTAAATCCTTCTGGTTCTGGGATTTTTTTTTTGTTGAGAGGTAGGCTATATATTACTGCCTTGATTTCAGAATTCATTATTGGTCTATTCAGGGATTCAGCTTCTTTCTGGTTCAGTCTTGGGAAGGTGTATGTGTCAGGAATTTATTCTTTGCTTCTAGATTTTCTAGTCTATTTTTGGTGTTCATAGTATTCTCTGATGGTTGTTTGTGTATCAGTGAGGTAAGTGGTGATATTCCCTTTATCATTTTTAATTGTCTATTTGATTCTTCTCTCTTTTCTTCTTTATTAGTCCAGCTAGTAGTCTATTTATTTTATTACTTTTTTCAAAAAACAGCTCTGGATATGTTGATTTGTTTAAGGGTTTTTTCATGTGTTTAATCTCCTTCAGTTCTGCTCTGATCTTGGTTATTTCTTGTCTTCTGCTAGCTTTGGGGATTTTTTTGCTCTTGGTTTTCTAGTTCTTTTAGTTAAGATGTTAGGATATTGATTTGTGATCTTCCTATCTTTTAGGTGTGTACATTTACTGTTATAAATTTCCCTCTTAACATGGCTTTAGCTGTGTCCCAGAGATTCTGGCACATTGTCTCTTCATTCTCATTAGTTTCAAAGAACTTACTGATTCCTGCCTTAATTTCATTATTTACCCAGGAGTTCTTCAGAAGCAGGTTGTTCAATTTCCATGTAGTTGTGTGGTTTTGAGTGAGTTTCTTAATCTTGAGTTCTAATTTTATTGTGCTGTGGTCTGAGAGACTGTTATGATTTCAGTTCTTTTGTTTTTGTTGAAGAGCGTATTACTTCCAATTATGTGATCAGTTTGGAGTAAATACCATGTGGCACCAATAACAATTTATATCCTGTTGTTTTTGGGTGGACAGTTCTGTAAATATCTATCAGGTCCACTTGATCCAGAGCTGAGATCAGATCCTGAATATCTTTGTTAATTTTCTGTCTTGATAATCTATCTAATATTGACAGTGGGGTGTTAAAGTCTCCCAATATTATTATGTGGAAGTCTAAGTTTCTTCATAGGTCTCTAAGAACTTGCTCCATAAATCTGGGTGCTCCTGTATTAGGTGCATATTTAGGATAGCTAGGTCTTCGTGTTGAATTGAACTTTATCATTATGTAATGCCCTTCTTTGTCTTTTTTGATCTTAGTTGATTTAAAGTCTGTTGTCATAAACGTTGATTGCAACTCCTGCTTTCCATTTGCTTAGTAAATTTTCCTCCATCCCTTTATTTTGAGCCTATGTGTGTCTTTGCTCATGAGATGGGTTCTTTAATACAGCATGCCAATGGGTCTTGACTTGTTATCCAGCTTGCTGTCCTGTGTCTTTTTTTTTTTTTTTTTCTCTTGAGATGGAGTCTCACTCTGTCACCAGGCTGGAGTGCAGTGGCGTGATCTCGGCTCACTGAAACCTCCACCTCTGGAGTTCAAGCAATTCCCCTCCCTCAGCCTCCTGAGTAGCTGGGACTACAAGCATGCGCCACCTCACCTGGCTAATTTTTTTATATATATATTTTAATAGAGATGGGATTTCACCATGTTGGCCAGAATGGTCTCGATCTCCTGACCTCATGATCCACCCTCCTCAATCTCCCAAAGTGCTGAGATTACAGGCATGAGCCACCTTGCCTGGCCCTGTTCTGTGTTTTGATTGGGACATTTAGCCCATTTACATTTAAGGCTGATATTGTGTGTGAATTTGATCCTGTCATCATGATGTTAGCTGGTTATTTTGCAGACTTGTTAATGTCGTTGCTTCATAGTGTCATTGGTCTGTATACTTCAGTGTGTTTTTGTGGTGGCTGGTAAGTTTTTTCTTTCCATTTTTAGTGCTTCCTTCAGGAGCTCTTGCAAGGCAGGCCTGGTGGTAATGAATTCTCTCAACATTTGCTTGTCTGAAAAAAAATGTATTTCTCCTTTGCTTATGAAGTGTAGTTTTGCAAATATGAAATTCTAGGTTGGAAATTATTTTCTTTAAGAATGCTGAATATTGGTCCCCAATCTCTTCTGGATTGAAGGGCCTCTGCTGAGAGATCCGCTGTTAGTCTGATGGGCTTCCCTTTGTAGGTGACCTGGCCTTTCTTCCTGGCTGCCCTTAATATTTTTTTCCTTCATCTCGACTTTAGAGAATCTGATAATTACGTGTCTTGGGTTTGATCTTCTCATAGAATATTTTACTGGGGTTCTCTGAATTTCCTGAATTTGAATGTTTGCCTGTCTTGCTAGGTTGTAGAAGTTCTCCTGGATAATATCCTGAAGTATGCTTTCCAACTTGAGTCCATGCTCCCCATCTATTTTGGGTGCCCCCCATCAGTTGTAGCTTTGTTTTGTTTTGTTTGCATAATCCCATAGTTATCAGAGGTTTTGTTCATTCATTTTTTTCGTTTTGTTTTTTCTCTAATCTTGTCTGCCTGTCTTATATTTCAGCAAAATTGCTTCAAGCTCTGAGATTCCTTTCTCTGTTTGGGCTATTCAGCTATTGATACTTGTGGTTGCATTGTTAAGCTCTTGTGTTGTGTTTTTCAGCTCCATCGGGTGATTTGTGTTCCTCTCTAAACTAGTTATTCTGATTAACCGCTCCTGTAAAGTTTTATCATGGTTCTTAGTTTCTTTGCATTGGATAGAACATACACCTTTAGATCAGTGGAGTTCATTATTACCCACCTTCTGAAACCTACTGCTGTTACTTAATCCATCTTAGCTTCAGCTCAGTTCTATGCCCTTGCTAGAGAGGTGTTGCAATCATTTGGAGGAGAGGCACCCTGGCTTTTTGAGTTTTCACCATTTTTGTGCTGATTCTTTCTCATCTTTGTGAGCTTCAATCTTTGAAGCTGTTGACATTTGGGTGGGTATGATGTGGGGTCTTTGTTGTTGCTTTCTGTTGGTTTTTCTTTAGCAGTTAGGACCTTCTTCTGTAAGGATGCTGCAGTTTGCTGGGGGACCACTCCAGACCATATTTGCCTGGGTTTCTTCTGCAGCTGGAGGTGTCACCAGGGGAGGCTGCAGAACAGCAAAGATGTCTGCCTGCTCCTTCTTCTGTGAGCTCCATCCCAGAGAGGCCCTGGCCAGATACTGGTGGAAATGCTCCTGTATAAAGTGTTTGGCGACCCCTGTTGGAAGGGTCTCACCTAGTCAAGAGGCACAGCATCAGGGACCCACTTAACAAAGTGCTCTGACTGCCCCTTGGTGGAGCATGTGCACTGCACTGTGGGGAATCCCACTCATCTGGACTGCCTGGTCTCTTTAGGGCCAACAGGCAGGAAAGATTAAGTTTGCTCAGTAGTGGGGCTCTGTCCCAGGGAGTTAAGAGTTCTGTCCATAAACCCCTCACTGGAGTTACTCCAGCCCCGCTCTGTGAGGAGGAATAGATCTAGGTCACACCTAAGAAGCAGTCTGGCCATAATCTGCCACAGCCACTGTGCTGCACTAAGGGAAATCCTTCCCTGTCCATACTGCCCTGTCTCCCCAGCACTGGCAGTGGAAAATGGCCAACTGGAGCCACAGTGATGGCAGCTGCTTCTCCTCCCAGGAACACGGTCATCTTAGACAGTCTCCAGTCTACTGCTACTGGTTGCAACCTGAGCAGCTGCCAAGTCTCACAGCTCTGCACTTGGGATCCATGACCCTGGTGGCTTGGGTTCACAAGGGAATCTCCTGATTCATGGGTTGCACAGATGTGTGGAGAAAGCATGGTTTCCTGGGCAGGGTGGCACAATCACTCACTGCCTCTCTTGGCTGGTGATGGTAGCTCCCCTTGCCGCATATCGCTCCCTGGAGGGCTTTCGCTCTACCCTATTTTTCCTTGCCTTTTGTGGGTTGCTCCAAGAGGCTAGAACCTGGATACCTTGGCTGGAGGTACAGGATTCACTTGCCATTTTTGTTTTTCTCAATGGGAGCTGCCAGCGGCAACTGCTTCTAGATGCCTTCTTCCCCTGAAAAAGAGAAGCTATCTTGGCTTCTTCCCCTGAAAAAAGACTTTCTATATGTGTAATGTTCAATATCAGACAAAACTAAATTATAGTGTTTACAAATGTGTACATAAAAATACGAAGACAAGTAAGAAAACAAATATCATGGAAGTCAATATAGTGATGATTACAATAGAGAAGTTTGTGACTGGGGAAAACATGAGATGTGGGAAAGGACTGTAAGTTACAGGTGATACTTTGTTATTTCTTGATCAGGGCAGTATTTAAACAGGTGTTCACTTTATGATTATTCATTAAACAATGCATGGACATTTTATGTTCTTTTTTATGTGTATAAAACTTCATTTATATAATGTGATCCAGGTTAATGATGTTTTCCTTTTATTATTCTTATTATTCTGTTTAAGTATAATCCATCTTGAATAAATTAATGGCTCATTGCTTTTAGCATTTTTATCATGTGTTTTAACTACAATTTATTTATTTTTATTTATTTATTTATTTTGAGATGGAGTTTCACTCTTGTTGCCCAGGTTGGAGTACAATGGTGCGGTCTTGGCTCACCGCAACCTCCGCCTCCCGGGTTCAAGCAATTCTCCTGCCTCAGCCTCCCTTGTAGCTGGCATTACAGGCATGAGCCACCATGCCCAGTTAATTTTTTTTTTTTTTTGTATTTTTAGTAGAGATGGGGTTTCTCCATGTTGGTCAGGCTGGTTTCAAACTCCCGACCTCAGGTGATTCGCCAGCCTAGGCCTCCCAAAGTGCTGGGATTACAGGTGTGAGCCACTGAGCCTGGCTTACCTATAAAGAAAGCATTACAGGATGAAATTCATAGAGAATCAGTGCAGAGCACTAAGACCTCAATTTTTCAGTGGGTGTTTTGTGTGTAAAACAATACCTAAAGGCAGAAAGAAGCAGAATGTATTTTCAAGTAGTCATGAAGATAGTGACTTTGAAACATATGTCAGTAATATTTTGAGAACTGAGAAAAATACAGATGGTGGCTACATATGTATAAAATTGATACTGTAAAAATGTTATGCATATGAAGATAAAATATACCCTAAATTTAAAAAGCCCTCCAAATCCAAATTAAAAATTTGTATTTAAAGAGTAGTTTGAACAAATATTAATACACTTATTCTTTTCTTAATATGAGTAATCTCTTGTTTCTAATTCCAATATAGGATATAATTTTAAAAATTCCTCAAAGCTGAACACAAGTATTTTTCTCAATTTAGAGATCATAGTACTTTCATATCTTAGTTCTAATGCTTTTTGTTAGTGAGCATAATAGACATATTAAAATACATAGTAAATCATTTAAACATTACTTTAGCATCTATAACCACAACATTTACATAAACCACATGAATACACACATATCATATCTTTCCCATTTTATAAATGATGAAACCAATTCAGGTATATTAGCCACTCACTGACTCTGATCTCAAAGGTAGCATGTGTAATCCTAGAACAAAAACTAAAGCTGACTGTTGCATAACCTACACATGATTAAGAAGTAGTGCTTTGAAGTTAGACTTAAGTATTCTAAAAGCTAGTGCATTAACAAATAAAACAGATTTTTTTCAGACAAACTATATTCCATATTCTATCTTAAGTCATGTATAACACCCAGGAAATAAATCACAAGTAAAATCTGTTTCAATAGAAAGAAAAAAAAAGAGGAGGAACAGTTTTAAGTCACAGACACTGGCTAAACAGGCATTGCCGGAGACTGATGGACCTCAATCAATGAAGCAGGAGTGGAAGGCCATGGTGAACCTAAAGAGGGCAACTAAACAGAGTAGAAATTTGGGAGAAAGAGGTGACAATAAGTGCTAAAATAGAAATACATTTTCCAATTTTCCAGTTGGATATGTAGTAAATAATTGCTCAAAGCCAAAATTCACTCCTTATTCCTTGACATGTTCTGAAAAAACCCCTCTATAAGTCTACATAGAGTGAGGATGAGGGCTGGAATTGCATTTTACCCAAGAAACCCAACAAATACTTTCTGAAATGAGAACTTCATTGTATTTCTTAACAGAAGTAAGCTGTCTTGTAAAGGAAATGGACCATTTCTATCCATGATTCTGGGGAACTTGTTTTCTGACTTTTATTAGCTCCCACATTTAGAGTAAAAGAAACTTTCAGTTCATTGAAACACTATCCTAAGTGTGTGCCCCTCATCATTCCTTAAACTGTCTTCTTCCAATATATTTCCAAACCATCATTTACATTCTTTCTAAAATTATATCTATAACAGAAGTTAGTTAAGTTTTATCCCTTAAAAAAGCTTAGTGTGTTCAACTGATTATGAAATAAAATTTGTAATCCTTAACATCACTATATTTTTCTATTAGGATTTTATCTACCTTTATATTTTCTCATTGGTTTTATCTGTAAATAAATTAATACAAGTGTATATTTTGCCACCCTTACACCAACCAAACCCAAACTCCTGACACAAGTTAGGTATGGTAAACCTCAAATGACTCAATGAACTCTCTTACATTTGCTTAAGTATACATATGTTTGATTACACTGTTAAACTTAAAGAAACAGACAATACTCTTTGAACTTACTTATTATTAGCGTATCTTCTTTGGAAAATTGGCAATGATATGTTTGCTTGTTGTATTCATCACATTCTTGTTTCTTGTTCATTTAAATATTTGTTTCCTGGTGACCAACTTAAATGTCCATTACATATTATGGAAGAAGAAAAACAAGTTAAATCATTTGCTCAAGCTTATGTTAAAATGTTGCAAAATGAGAAAAAATTTTGAAATGAATGTTAATGAGAGAAGCATGATGCTTAATTTTATTATGTGACAGATAGAAAATAAGTCAACATTTAGTTTTCCTCCAATAATGTTCACTAAGGAAATTCTTCGGTAAACTTTGGATACATGTTACATTAATTACACAACAGGATGTTAGAGTAGAAAAATAGTAGTTGCAGTGTATCAGCTATTGGTTGATCAACTTAGGTTTAGCAAAGTTTTGGTGAGGAAGAAGAGTTGAAGACAATTTTTCAAGGGTCACAGTGAAATATTTTTAGTCTTTCAGGGTGTTTTACATTCATTGCTCTTTACCAGAATTCACCTCTGCGAAAACATCATCATGTCTAATGTCAAGAGTTCAAATTATCATCTTTATCCAGGTTTCCAAATCAAAATAGGTCCATGATTATAGGAAATCCTTGAGTTTCAGGTGGATCATCAGTTTCTGGTGACTTTTGCTGTACTTTGTTTTGTTTTCTGGCAAATTCATTCATTAGGTAGTGGCTATATAGAAGCACTTGGACTCTAGACAAGATACAATGTAGAACTGTAATGTCAAGAAACACAAGAAGTAGATTATTAATAGGCCTTGATGTATTCTCTTCACCAACACTGATTTTTTTTAACCCTAGCCTGAAAAAAACCTTCCATCTCAACTTCTCAATTTGCAAAGTGGCACAGTGGCCAGTTTCCAAGTTTACTTATCTTTCTGTTTTATCTTATTAACAAGGATTAGCTTTTAGAAACAAAAACAATGGAAACAAGGATAAATGTCTCTCTTTTTCATTTTTTATATTTAAAAACCTATATTATAATATTTAGAAAATGACAAAAGATAGCTATTTTAAAAGGATGGGAAGAAAAGAGAGAAGAAAGAGAAGACAAAGGGTGAAATAATCAGTGGCTCCTGGCATTCAGCCTCTAGGTCTGGAAATCTCAGAAGTCTAAAAATCTGACATTTGATCCAAGTTTCTTGGAAACACTGAATTCTTTATAATGCTGTCTGCTTCTAAAGAATTTTAAGTGTCTCAGTTTTATATCTCCATTTAGTACACTGAAGTCATGGGAGTGTGATGCTTTATGAATTTCAAAAGGTAAATGCACAAATCTGTGCTTTTAGACATAAATATGAAATTAGTGGTAACTAATACAGTTAATTCCAGTTAGGTTCAAGAGCATTTGTAGGTTGCTTCCAACGTTGTTTCTGTGGTTTTCCTTTGGTAAAACTGCCTGGGTCTGTTGATTACAAACTTTTTGTTTTGTATATTGCAATAAACCTGAGATGACAATAGGTTACTGGAGGTGTGAATGTTAGCCTCACTGGCTAACGGCTTATAGAATGATAACCTTTGATTTCCAGGAAGTGAATTCCTGATAGCCAGGGCAGCAAAGGATAATATCTAGGTCATGACAGTTAACTCTTCAAGTAATTTTCCAACCTTTGTTTATCATTTTATTTTCCATTTTTGATAGAGTATGGTGAATGTAATAGAGTTCCTGGATACTGAGCAGTATCATGAACAGCTATTGGACTGAAATCTCTCTGTAAAATGGGTATTTCTATCCCTGGATAAAGATGTTGATAACAGCCTAAGTTGAAAATACAAAGCCTAGAATGGTGATTGTTGTTTTTGTTTGTTTGTTTGATTGATTTTGTTTCATTTTCTCTTTGTTAATGTAGTTGCCATTTAGCAGAGAACTTTTGGCCATCCATAAAATGGACAATAGTAAAAATACATTCATATCCATTTCAAGGAGGTAATTGGATGAACTCCATTGCTAAATATTCAAATAGACTTTAAGGCTTTGGTTTGTGCCTATACCTACCTTTGCAGATTTGCTTGAATTATAATTTTTGCAGATGGAACACATGCCAGAAACATCTCAGTGGTTTTGAGTAAAACTGTCCTTCTAATTATAATTGTTTTAAAATTTCAACTAATTTATATTTACTGTGATGATCAAAATTAATAGTTATGTTAATAAATAATGTTAGTTCTATTAATAGTTATATTAATAAGTTATGTTAATATTTTAATAAATTATAGTTATTTCAGTAAATCATCTTAATTAATGGTATTACCTTATAATCACTGATTATTGTGGGAAGAAAATATTTTATAAACAGAATGACATGAACAATTTTCTGTAACACTTAGATTCATATTAGAAAACAAATTCTGCTTTGTCACTTACTATGCCTGGTAGTCAAATATTTTAAAATTTATAAACAACAATTTTGCAGAGAGTCATTGTGCCAGACTTTCTGCTTGTACATGAGTGTATTTTAATCTTGGGGTTTCAATATATCTTTTATGGGAACATAATTTAATCCGTAACAGTCCGCTCTCTGGCCCCACAAAATTCATGTCCTTCCCACATGGAAAATATGTTCACCCCATCTTGACATCCCCAAAAGTTTTAACCCACTCCAGCATCAACTCTAAGTCCAAATCTCATCTACATATAATCACCTAAAAAAGTCCCAAATCTTATCATCGAATCATCTAGATCAGTTATAGGTGAGACTTTGGTTATGGTTTATCCTGCAGCAACAATCTTTTTAAGCTGTGCATCTGTGTAATCAGAAAACAAGTAATATGCTTACACAATGCAATGGTGTATGGGAATGGATAGACCTTCCCATTTCCTAACTGAAAAATAGGAGAAAAGGGGTCTCATGTCCCAAGCAAGTCCAAAAACCAGCAGGGCAAACTTCATTAAATTCCAAGGCTTCAGACTAAGCCTCTGTGGCCCAGTGCTTTGTCCCCTTGTCCCTCTTGGGCCACCTGAGAGGCAACTGTAGCCTCCTGTCCGAGGATGTTCTATCAGTTCAGGCTTCTGCATCTATGGCCCTGCAGTCAGACTCATTCTTCATTAATTTCATCCCATCTCTATCACCCTCAGTCCAAATGATAGGGACAGGAGCCAGATAAATTTTAGGCAGAAAAGGGATGGGTCCTTGGTGAAAACCCCACCCTCAAGCTGAAAAGCCTGAAACTGCAGCCCAAAGTGAGAACTTATATCCCTGCTTTCCTGCTTGAATGTTGCCTTTTCCTAAAGCATTCATGGCCCTGTCTCACCTCATCCTGTGTCTATAAAGACCCCAGACTCAGTCAGCAGAGAAGAAAAGCAGCTGGATGTAGGGACTATGGTTGGACATTGGAGAGAAGCAGCTTGACTTCAGAGGGACAGCTTGACAGCATAACTTTGGAGAAGTATCCAGCTAGAGAAGGCTGGGCTTCAGGGGAAGATTACCTTTCTGCCCCATCCCCTTTTCAGCTCCCCTTCCCGCTGAGAATCACTTTCATTGGCAATAAAATCTCCCACATTTACCATTATTCAATTCATTTGGGCAGTCTCATTTTTCCTGGACATCAGACAAGAGCTTGGCAGTCATGAGCATGGATGCAAAGGACCCACTGAGATGTTAACACTTAAACCGTTCGTGGATGGCAGAGCTAAAAGAGTACTGTAACACACCCTCTGGGGCTTTGGGAGTCACAGGCACACTGCCTGAAAAGGGCCTGCATGGAGTTTGCTCCTGCCAGTGCCCAAAAGTGCTCGCTCGGGCTCCTGCACCCACTCACCTGCATGCTCCCTCCTGCAAGGGGTGGAATGCAGCAGTCCGAATGAGTAGTTTGATCCCACAGGCACCAGAATGGGCAGCCAGTTCCAGTGTTCATGCACTCCAGTTCCCGCCTCATTTGCTTGTGTGCTCTCTCCCATCAGGGGAGTAAACAAGACACTGCTGTTGTGAGTCCAGCAAAGGGGTCAGGCAAATGCCCTGCTTCACAAGCTGGGAATGTTTCTGCTGGTATAATTCCTAAAGAACCTTTACAGTCTCCTGAGTAATTCACGGGAATCTAAACATTAAACAAGAAGATCTACATATCCTTTCTGGAAAATCACATCTCTTTTCCTCTATCTTGCTGAGTGATTTGGTTGGATACAGGAGTAATTGTACTAACCAGAATTCTACAGAGGGACAGAAATAATAGGATATATGTATATAGGAAAGGGAGTTTATTGAGGATAACTGATTAACACAATGACAAAGTAAAGTCCCATGATAGACCCTCTGCAAGCCAAGGAGCAAGGAAGCCAGCAGCGGCTCAGTCCAAGTCCCAAAGCTTCAAAAGTAGGGAAGCTGACAGTGCAGCCATCAGTTTGTGGCCAAAGGCCTGAGAACCCCTGGAAAACCACTGGTGTAAGTCCAAGAGTCCAAAGGCTGAAGAACTTGGAGTCGGATGTTTGAGGGCAAAAGGCATCCAGCACAGGAGAAAGACGGAGGCTGGGAGACTCAGTAAGCCAGCTTATTCCACTTTCTTTCACCTGCTTCTTCTAGCCAGGCTGGCAGCAAATTGGAGGTGCTCACCCACATTGAGGGTGGGTCTTCCTCTCCCAGTTCACTGATTCACAATGTTAATATCCTCTGGCAACACCCTCACAGACACACCCAGAAACCATACTTTGCATCACTCAATCCAATCGAGTTGAGACTTAATATTAACCATCACAGTGATGTACTCAATTTCTTTAGCACATGATTGTCTAGGCGGACTCTTAGTCCTGTTTCTATACCATGCTATCAGGATAGGATGAGAAGTTTCCAAGTCATCAAGTGCTGTTTCCTGTTTGTTTAACAGTTTATTCTTCAACTTGTGCATTTCCTCTTGCATTTTACTATAAGCAGCAAAAAAAAAAAAAAAAAAAACCAGACCGTATCTTCCACACTTTGCTCAGATATATCTCACTAAATATTGAAGCTTATCACTTACAAATTTACCTTCCTCAAAATAGTACAAAATAATTCAGCAAAGTCATCTGCCACTTTATAAAAAGGATTGCCTTTTCTTCAGCTTCTAATATTATGTTCCTCATGTTCATCTCAGACCTCACCAGAAGTAGCCTTACTGTTCATATTTATGGTAATATTTTCTAACATGATAATAAATTTCTATATAGTTCTCCTAACTTATCTCTGATTTTTCACTAGAATGTTCTTTAATGAGCATTATTTCTGCCAACAGTCTCTTCAAGTGAATCTATGCATATTTTCTTTTTTAAAGCAAGAGCCTCAAAACTCAGCCTTTACCCACTACCCAATTCCAGAGCCATTGTCACATTATTTAAAAATTTATTGTAGCAACACCCCAATCCCATCAGCAAAATCTATTTATGTCCTGGGGCTATCATAACACACATGCTGCTTAAACCAATAGAAATGTATTATCTTACCGTTCCCGAGGCTAGAAGTGTGAAATCGAATTGGCAATTACCCATTTTCTCCTAGAAGGGAGGAACCCTCCGTGTCTCATCTGGCTTTTGGTGGTCCCGGGTTTTCTTTGGTTCCTGGCAGCTTAACTCCAAACTCTACCTCTGTTCACATAGTCATCTTCCCTCTCCATCTGTGTTCAAATATCTTTCTTCTTATTAGGACACAAATCATATTAGATTAGGCCCACTTCACTACAATACCACTTCATCTGAACTTAACTTCACCTGAACTTAACTGAACTTAGTCTGCAACGACCCTATTCCAGTATAAGTTCACAATCTGAGATGCCTGCAGTTAGGAAGGTAAGAGGTCTTTTCGTAGGACACAATTTAACACACAACAATCTGATTTTATTCTGGGGGTCTGGAATTTTGATAACCATTCATGTATGTGCAGAAAAGAATCCCTATGTAACCAGTTCCTCAAAAACAAACAAAAAACCACCTGGACTTTGAATTTCAAGTGAGTCCCTCTCAGCAGAAGCACTGGAAACATGTTGCTGCCTGGAAATGGAGAGCATTTTGTGCAAGTCCACTCCCTCATCCTGAGAGGGTGAATTTTGGAAGTCTGCACCTGGATTTCTCCAGATTCCATCTGATGTGTCTTTTCCTTTGATGACTCTACTGTATCATTTTACTGTAATAAACCATACCCATGACCACAACTCTCTCTGGATTGAGAGTGCCTTTCTACCAAATCACTGAGGATGTGGATGGCCATGCAGCCCCTACAGTATATAGGGGCTTAGCTAGGGGCCAAAACCCTGTGTGATCTTTCAGGCCTGACCATAGGCAGTGACAAAGGCTTTACTTGTCAGTCCTCATGGGAGAGAGCTGTCTTCCCAACACCAGACTTGCAGTCTCAAAGGGGTAAGCAGCCAAAGATATCACTTTCTCTTTTCTCCCTCCCCACTGTCCCACTCTACTCCCACCTCAACTGGCCATGTCCATACATATATTTTCATCCCTAGCCCAGGATTCTCCCTCTGTATGCCTTATCTGGGGCCCCATTTGAGAATCTCCTATGACAAGAGGAGTAGAAAACTATAGTGACCAAGAGCTTGCCCTCTGCTTTGACTGAGTTTGCTCCTACCTTGTACCCATTCCCTCTCCTTGGCCCCACAGGTCTCCATCAGAGACAGGAGCTTCTTGTTCACTGCTGCTTAGTGAGATGCTTTCCCACCTTTATCAAATGTTACCTGACTGGCTCTAGCCTGATATCTTTCCATTAGAAAAAATAAAACATTAGAGAACGGCACTTTTCTTTCTCTTTGCCTGTTGCCTGCACTATTGCAGTATTTGAATAATGACTTGATTGTTATTTTCAGTTTGGCTTTTGTCCTAATCGGCCACCTCGAGAGTTGACGGCTTGACAACTACCTTAGAGTACTCTCAGTGTCAGGCTCAGTCTTGCTTAAAGAGAAGAAAGGATTTCACTTTGTTCCTCTATAAAGAGATAGAAACATGCTATAAAGCAAAGTTTAAGAAAGAAACTAGACCCTTCCACAGATTCTCAATGTTTTAAATTAAAAATCTTTTTCCCAGTCCTCCATGCAACAGCTCTCCCTCTGTGTTTTATTTAACTGTTTGCTTCAGCTACCATAACCTTTATTTAATATTTTATTGAAATTAAACACATTCTAAAAGGCTGTATATTAAATTCTGCACCATTCAATATGCTTTCTCAGTCCTCTAGTTAATGTTAATTACATTTACTTTGTTTCTTAATAAGAGTGCTCTCAATATTTTTTAGAAGTTTTTTTTAATATAATCATTTTTGTTTTCATTCATGTATAATACAGGTATGTGTGTGTGTGCATACATACTTGAAAACAAGATATTACAACTAATAAACACAAGAGGACATACAGGCCGGGTGCGGTGGCTCAAGCCTGTAATCCCAGCACTTTGGGAGGCCGAGACGGGTGGATCACGAGGTCGGGAGATCGAGACCATCCTGGCTAACCCAGTGAAACCCCGTGTCTACTAAAAAATACAAAAAACTAGCCGGGCGTGGTGGCGGGTGCCTGTAGTCCCAGCTACTCGGGAGGCTGAGGCAGGAGAATGGCGTGAACCCGGGAGGCGGAGCTTGCAGTGAGCTGAGATTCGGCCACTGCACTCCATCCTGGGCGACAGAGCGAGACTTCATCTCAAAAAAAAAAAGAGGACATACAGAGACATTTTTATATGTAAGTGTGTGTATATATATATATACACACACACACACACACATACGTATACTTTTTCACAGGCCCCTCTCAGGGCAAACCCATTCCAGGGCTCCCTGCCCTTTGCAAAGAAAAAAAAAACTCTTCCCGAGGCTCTCAGAGGCCTCTCTAGGTCAGTTGTGTTACTGCAAGATTCATATTTTTAAATAATTAAGATTTATATGATGGAGGAAAGAAAATACAAGATTGAATACCTCAAGTGAGAATAAGAAATAATCAAATATTGCATGCCAGATCTGAAAAATAACTACATTCGAATTCTAGAACTGAAAATACAAGTATCACAGTTTAAAACTCAATGAGTAGATGAAACGCCAGATTAGATAAGTAATGAGAAATTGGTGAATTGAAGACAGGGGAGAAGGAATAAAAAATAAAGAAGAGAAAACACCTAAAATCCATTTAAATCAGAATAAAAAGAGAATGGGACTGTGGTGTTATTTAAACAGATAACTACTGATAATTGTTTTAAAATTATGAGCTACATAATTTACACATATTCAAAATCCCCTCAAACCTCAGGAAAATACAAATGTAAAATTGAATTCACATGTATTATGAAACAAAAACAAAGAGTGATTCATAAACTAGCCAGCAAGATGGGAGAAGGGGTATAGTTCACATTCAAAGAAACAATCACATTGTATAATTGAGAATGAAAGTTGAGTGTTATACAAAACTTTTGGAAGCTGAAGGTGATTGAATGATATATTCATAGTAATAGAATGCCAAGAGAAGGTGGTGAGGATAGTCTGCCCAAGTACAGGCAATAACTGTGTTCACTGTCTGTAATGAATTTAAAGCTATCACAAAACTGAATAAAAGCCAGTCTGCTTTTTATTATCACCATACCCTGGAAATTCTAAAAATTGTCAATGATAAAACATATCTTCCTGCCTGAGTTAACTATTTTCACTCTCCCCACAGTTTCATAGAACTGATGAATAAGTGTCAATTTAAAATTCTATGCTCTGTAAAAGTAATCTTTAAAGAAAGAAAGTCTATCGTTTGCAGTGGCTCCTGCCTGTAATCCCAACACTTTGGGAGCATGAGGTGGAAGAATTTCTTTTTTTTTTTTTCTTTCTTTTTTTTTTTTCTTTATTATTATTATTATACTTTAAGTTCTAGAGTACATGTGCATAACGTGCAGGTTTGTTACATATGTATACTTGTGCCATGTTGGTGGGCTGCACCCATCAACTTGTCAGCACCTATCAACTCATCATTTACATCAGGTATAACTCCCAATGCAATCCCTCCCCTCTTCCCCCTCCCCATGATAGGCCCCGGTGTGTGATGTTCCCCTTCCCGAGTCCAAGTGATCTCATTGTTCAGTTCCCACCTATGAGTGAGAACATGCGGTGTTTGGTTTTCTGTTCTTGTGATAGTTTGCTAAGAATGATGGTTTCCAGCTGCATCCATGTTCCTACAAAGGACACAAACTCATCCTTTTTTATGGCTGCATAGTATTCCATGGTGTATATGTGCCACATTTTCTTAATTCAGTCTGTCACTGATGGACATTTGGGTTGATTCCAAGTCTTTGCTATTGTGAATAGTGCCACAATAAACATACGTGTGCATGTGTCTTTATAGCAGCATGATTTATAATCCTTTGGGTATATCCCCAGTAATGGGATGGCTGGGTCATATGGTACATCTAGTTCTAGATCCTTGAGGAATCACCATACTGTTTTTCATAATGGTTGAACTAGTTTACAGTCTCACCAACAGTGTAAAAATGTTCCTATTTCTCCACATCCTCTCCAGCACCTGTTGTTTCCTGACTTTTTAATGATTGCCATTCTAACTGATGTGAATTTCTTTAAGCCAGGAGTTTGACACTTGCCTTGGCAACACAGTGAGGGCTCATCTCTAAAAAATATTAAAAAGTACCCAAGGGTCATTGCATGTGCCTGTAGTCCTAGCTACTTGGGAGAATGAGGAGGGAGGATTGCTTGAGGCCAGGAGCTCATGGCTGCAGTGAGCCCTGATTGTACTACTGCACTCCAGCCTGGAAAACAGAGTGAGATACAATCCCTAAGAAGAAAAAAAAAAAAAAAAAAAGCGAAAGAGCGAGAGAGAGAATGTAGGTGAGCCCCATGAACCCCTAGGCATTTTTGGATATTGACCTTATTTCCTGTGAAATTGCTAACCTCACTTAATTCTGGTAGTTTTTTTGATAAATTCTATAATCTTCTCTACAAAATAGGACAATTTTTCTTTTCTCATAATGCCTTTCATTTATTTTCTTTGACTTACTGCCTTTGCTAAATATTGCTTCTGTAAAATGTTGAAGAGAAATGGCATACTGAAATCCTTGATTATACCCTGATCTTAGGTGGAAAATATTCAGTGTACTACTAAATAGAGTGTTAGTTGTAGAGCTTCACAGTTGCTTTTCATCTATTTGAAGAAGATTCCTTCCAAGAATGCCTATCAAAAAACAAAACAAAATCTGACAATATCAAATATTGGCAAGGATGTAGTAGTTGCACATTTATTGAGGAGGAGTAAATTGGTACAGCCTTTTTGGGAAATTGTTTGGAATCATTTGGTGCATTGAAAACAAGAAAGCCAGGTATGGTGGCATGGGAATGCAGCCCTAACTAATCCAGAGGCTGAGTGGGAGGATAACTTGAGCCCAGGAGGTAGAGGTGCAGTGACCTATGATCATGCCACTGCACTCCAGTCTGGGTGACAGAGTAAGACAACAACTCTAAAAAAATAAAAATAAAAATGAAACAATTTCCAAATCAAATTGTATGCACATACGTAGCAAGAGAGATATATGACAATATTGATAGTAACATTATTTATAAAAGATCCAAACCCAGAAGCTGAAATATTGGTCCAAAGTTGTTAATCAGGGTATATTTCCTCAAGAGAATAATGTACAGAAATTAAAATGGCATAACTACAGCTACAGTCATCAACGTGAGTGAATCTTACAAATCTTACAAACACAATGTTGAACAAATGAAGCAAAACCCCAAAGGCTACATTTAATATAATTCATTTGTGTGAAATTCCCTCTAAGAACAGGCACAAGACAAGGATGCCCACTTTTGCCACTCCAAGAGTACTGGAAGTCCTTGCCAGAACAATCAGGGAAGAGGACAAAATGAAAGGCTTCAAAATGGAAAACCAGAAATTCAATTATTCTTGTTTACTGATGATAAGATCTTATACCTAGAAAACTCCAAAGACTCCACTGAAAAAAAATCTTAGATTTGATAAATGCATTCAGGAAAGTTTCAGGATACAAAATTGATGTACAAAAGTTAGGATTTTTGTAAACAAATAATGATCTTGCTGAGTACCAAATCAAGAAGATCCCATGAACAATGCTACAAAACAAAACAAAACAAAACCAAGCAAAATAAAAACACTAGAAATATACTTAACCATGGAGGTGAAAAATCTTTATAAAGAGAACTACAAAACAAGATGAAAGGAATTGCAGATGACACCAACAAATGAAAGAACATCTTGAGATGCTCATGGATGGGAAGAATCGATATCATTGAAATCATGATACTACAGGTTCAGTGGAATTTCTACCAAATTACCAATGCCATTTTTCACAGAATTAGAAAAAAATTGTAAAATTCATATGGAACCAAAAAAGGAGCCTAAAAGTCAAAGCAATCATAAGCAAAATTTAAAAAGCTGAAGGCTTCACGTTGCCTGACTTCAAATTATACTACAAGACTATAGTAGCCAAAAACAACATGGTACTGATATAAAGATAGACACAAAGATCAATAGAACAGAATAGAGAACCCAGAAATAAAGCCACATACCAATAGCCAACTGATCATTGACAAAGTCAACAAAAAATATATACTGTGGAAACAACAATTAAGGGTGCTGGAAAAATTGGATAGATACATGCAGAAGAATAAAACTGCAGGTACACCTCTCTCAATATACAAAAATTAACAATAGATGGATTAAAAATGTAAATAAAAAACATGAAACTATAAACGTTTCAGGAAACACTCTTCTGGATATTTGTCTAGGCAAGGAACTTATGACCAAGTCTTTAAAAGCAAATGCCAGTGAAAACAAAAGTAGACAAATGGAACTAGAAAAATAAATGCTTCTGCACAGCAAAAGAAACAAGAGTGTAAACAGATAACCTACACAATGGCAAAAAACAATTTGCGAACTATGCATCCAACAAAGGGCTAATATCCACAATCTATAAGGAACTCAAATAACTTAACAACAACCATGAAATAACCCCATTAAAAAGTGTGAAAAGGACAACAGACAAGAGGCCAAGAAATGTAAGAAAAATACTCAATATCGCTAATCTCAGAAAAATGCAAATTATAAGCACAAAGTGATACCACTTTTCACCCATCAGAATGGCTATTACTAAACAATCAAAACACAAAAGTTGTTGGCAAGGATTCAGAGAAACGGGAATGCATATGCACTGTTGGTGAGAATGTGAATTAATACAACCTTATGGAAAACAGTATGGAGATTTCTCAAAGAACAAAACATTGGAGTATCCTTAGATTCAGCAATACCACTACTGAGTATATACCCAAAGAGAAGGAAATCATTCTATCACAAAGATACCTGTACTTGTATGTTTATTATCATACTATTCACAATAGCAAAGATATTGAATCAATGTTAGCATCCATCAGTGGAAGATTAGAAAAAGAAAATGTCATGTGTATATGTGTGTGTGTGTGTGTGTGTGTATATATATATATGATACACACATACCATGGAATACTATTCAGCCATACAAATGAATGAAATTATGTCTTTTACAGCAACAGTGGTGGAGCTGGAGGCCATTATCCTAAGTGAAATACCTCAGAAACAGAGTCAAATACCAAATGTTCTCATTTATAAGTGGGAGCTAAGCAGTGAGTACAAAGAGACATACAGAGTGCAATAACAGACATTGGAGACGTAAAAGGTGGGAGCTTGGAAGAGGGGTGAGGACTGAAAAGTTTCCTATTGGGTATAATGTTCACTATTCAGGTGATGGGTACACTAAAAGCTCAGATTTCACTATTATGCAACTGCATGTGAGAAATCTGCACTTGTATCCCCTAAATCTATATTTTAAAATTTTTTAAATTTAAAATGCATATAAAAGGAACACTACTCTGTGGACCAATCCATTAGAAATCATTATAGTTGGACATAACTTTGAGCATGCAGGCAGATTTTGGCATGCTGGATATGTTCCGTTTTCTCAATTGTTTAATAACGCCTGCCCCTAAATTTGCAAAGCTCTCTGCATGTGATTATGTTTTAATCACAGAGAGACAGAGAGAGAGAGAGAGAGAGAGAGAGAGAGAGAGAGAGACAGAATTGTGCAAATAATGGTGTGTTGTATTAAAATTTGGGCCTATAAACCAAGTTTTCACTCAAAAATGTATTTATTTCCCTCCTCCACCTTCCATCTCCTGCAATTGGATCAACAATATTCATTGCTTTCAGAATATGAAGTAAAGTCCAAAATTTATTCAAATAGAAGAGAATGATTGGTTTTGTGTTCCAAATTAGATTTTTATGCCTGAAAGCAGGGACAATAACCTTGAAATGAAAGGCTTTTCATTTTCAAGAGTCTGCTGCTTTAAAGAGTCAAAGACTAGGCTTTGAAGGAAGTCAAGCTTAATATGTTTGCCGTAAAGAAGTGATAGGAACAGAGACAGAGAAGAACCGCACTACCTGCCCCAAGACCTTAGATAAGACAACCCAGTGTGTTTGCCTTTGATGGGGTTAAGCTCATTGAAACACATAAATAAATCCACCATTTGAGAATGGCAAAGCAGCTTAAGCATAGAAACGTTGGTGTGAATAGGTCTCAGCTTAAAGACTAAGAACCTTCCCTTACTAAGTCTCTTAGGATCAGCGTAAGAAAGAAATTTGGATAAAATTTCAGTTTGAATTATCCCTCAGCTCTATCTATATGTAAAGAATTATCTGATAAGATGCAAGCAGTTCGGAAATATGCACACTACTATAGTACTAGAAATAATCTAAATTAACTAGGTGACTAGAAGATTGGTAAATCTAAGGACTTCTCATCAGATGCAACAAATGCAGAAACTTGCATTGAATAGCAATACAAGATGAAGTAGGTTTTTGAAAGTGTTTACAGATGAATAGGGCAAATAATTTCCTATTACCTATTACCTACCGAAATCTGGATGCTACGTAGGACACTATGTCACCTGGAACTGAGAAGCCACATGGAAGATAATTTATGAAAGCTATATAGAACCTTGGATGTATTGGGATACAACAGCATATGATTGAAAAAATTAGCGAATTCATGAATATTTTTTCAAGTGATTAAATTGTATCACTGGGTTCTGTAGACTAGGGGCATGAAATAATGTTTCAAGTTTATTTTTAGAAAAATAAATTATATTTGCATTCACTTCAGTATTAACTATAAAACTTGACCTGACTCAGAGCTGAATAATACATATTTGTTAAATTAATCATACATAGTCAGTGTATTCCATAACTTGAAAAGTCAAAATACCTTGTGATTAATATTGTCCAAAGATTTTAAAAAGAAACTAAGTCTAGATTCTTTTCCTACCATAATCTATACTTTTCATACTGCTAATTTCAAATGTTCTCTCCAATTTCCAATTTTTAGTGTCACTTCAGTCTTTAGACTAATCAGCAATCCAACATGTGTTTTTGTTCACAGAGTTTTAGGCAACAACTCATTTTGTGAAATTAATCTTGATTTTTAAATTTTGTACACATTTCAATGGTTGACATTTAACTTACCTGAGCGTATAATTTTAGAAAAGTACTGCATGTTCGAACCCACTTAAACTATCCAAGATAGGTCCCTACAGATTCACTATTTATCTCTTAAATGCAGCCTGAGAAAGGAGAAAGTAGGGAGCTTATATATGAAGTTGTCTACTGCCCACATCAAACTACCAACTAAGACATCTTCAGGTGATGCCATGCTTTGTGGTTTATTGATATCTGCAAATAATGTAGAGAAAGATAGGATAAGCATTCTGCTTTGGCACTTCTAACACAAAGTTGTGGCCACTTGATAATTTTGATATCTTTAAGGTTGGTCTTGGAAAATCATAATACTTTGAATTACGTACCATCTCTCTATGACAAAGAAAATTTCAAATGCAAATTTCTGAGTGGTTTTAGTTATACAATCACCTAAAAAATAAGTAACCAGTAATAAAGACATAAAAAGTAGCTAGTTGACTGAGGTAAATATAGTCAAGTTTGATGCATACATGAGTAAATAACTGAAACAAAATATTTTATATAAAACTAATAGATATCAATCCAGAAAATATAATAAAAGACAATAAAGTCAAAAATATTATTAATTGAAATGTAAAAAGCTTCAAGCATGAATGCAGATTCCTAACCACGCTAACAAATAGGAAAAATAAAAAGTAATTTTGGATCTTTAAATGGCAGTTTATTGACATCAATCAAAAAAGAATGGATATTTACAAATCAGAAACCACCAACATATACTAATAGGAGAAATGACGGCATTTATGGCTTTTTGCAACCTCATTTTAATATAGACAATGATATAATGTAGGGTACAGTAGAGTAGATACATTCTTATTTAGCCATTATTCTCTAAAATTATTTTTTAAATTTCATGCTTCTTGTAATGAAAGTTATGTGCATGCAACTGCCCATGTGGTATCAGCTTTTTAGGTTGTGTTTTCAGCATTTTTTCTAATAAAGAAAAAATACTTTTGTAAAAAAAATTTATTAAAATGAGTATACTGTAAAATAGTTAATATTATATTAAGCAAAATATTAATAATTATACCCAATAAAAGAGCAATAATAGCATTGAATTTTGGGGGAAAAAGGCTACAATACAATTTTTCAAATGAAAACAAAAATATATTTTCAAGAGGAAAGTAATAAACTTTGATATTATTAAATGAGAAGGATAAAGTCATTATGTTAACTTTTAAAGCATTAAAACAAACCATATGTAAAGATAGTGATGATTTACAAACGGATGAATAAGGTTCTGTATTTATCTGAGGATGCTGATAGGTCTAGTCTTTAGCTATTGGCCAAGGTGAGGATTTATGAATGTGCTATTTAAGGTCGAAATATCATCTGGTAACCAGACTCACCATGGATGGTTTGGTACTGGCCTAACTGGTTTCATAATCTTAGACTTATTATATGGCTAAGGGACTTAAAGACTTTCCTGAGAGCTTTCATACCTTTTTTGTCCTACCAATGCTTGCCTGGACTCTAGTTCTCTTGTCCCAAAACTCAACTTTGTCTTTAAATAAAATCCTCAAGGGAGAATGTTTTATGGAGTCAAATGTGTCCTTTATCCAAACTGAGTAAATCTTTGCAGCATATAAAAACAAATAATAAACTAACACAAAGTGGGAAGATAAAACAACAAAATAGCTTAATCATGTAGAAAATGTAAAATAGAATCAGAAAAAGAACAACAGAGAATGCAACTAGTCAGAAAGTAGAAATTTCTCCAAATACATGAGTAATTATTATAAATGTGAATGTAAATATGTGGAAGCACAACAAGAACTAAGTAAATTTTGTTTTCTTGTTTTGCATGTCTTTTTTTAAACGTTACTCAAAAAGTTTTCCCAATGCTTAAATTTCCTCTGAAATAGTTATTATTTTATAATAAAAATATGTTATTTTTAAATGAAAGAAAAAATTATTCACATTACATTTTTCTTATAGTTACTGCCAGAACGTTGGCCTAGTAAGGATGATACTGCAACCTGCTTTCTCAACTCACAGCTTCATCCTCTGTTATTATAGATGCTGAAAAACATAAATCTGACATTTCAGTTGGTATTCTGACTCATGGAAAAAGGAAACTAATGTGAAGAAACTGGGCCAAATGTAACTAAGAAAGGAAAATATGACAAAGACTATCTTTCTCTCAGCTTTATGTGATGTTAACAATTTGTCTCATTGTGTCTTATACCATAGAACATTTTTGAATGGTATTATATGTCAGTTAAAATGTAGCATCCTTTTGAAAGCAGTCACTCAAAGTTTAAAGAAAAAAAAGATTTGGATATTTTAAAAGTAAACAGGATGAGTTCTTTTAAAGTTGAAAGTCTTTTTTGGCATCTTTCAAACTAGAAATGAAAAAATCGTGGAATCTCATACACGGTAAATTGTATTTCATTGGTTGGGTAACTGTATGTGATAGTTGAGAAACTGATAAAGGCTTGAACCTTTGCCATTGGTGAGTGTCTGCCAAATGAAAAGTTAATAAAAGAAATCATGTCAATGTGGTTTCAATGATACTGTAAATCTTCAAATTAAATATCAAACTGAAAACACAAATACTCAGTTCAGGACGTATGCTTGACTTACAAATAGATGAATACAACATGGAGCTACACTTTCTGTTTTCACGTATTGGTCCAGAATAAGCACAAATTAATTATCATAGAAGATAATTTATACAAATGCTTAGCAATAAACATGAGGAGTGCTAAAATATGCTGGGTGCCAAATAATCCTTCTGCGTGATATTATTTACCCTGGAATAATTGTATGGACATTTGCACTGTAGATGCGAAACAATAGTGATTAAAACTCCTGGTGCCTTAGCACAAATTAAGATGGAGAAACCTAACTGTACAGATAGTAACATTCCCTTCATGGTTATGCAATGACAGTTTAAAAAGTCAGTATCAAGCAAGTATTAGAATTAGAGAAACTTGCATCCATCTCTAAATGCTTCACAACATTTCATTAATTAAAGCTTTTCTGATGAGATATGTGGCAGTATTAACAAATGCAACTTATTGTTTTTATTATTTCAATATTGGCTAATAAAATGTGTCATGAACAAATATTTTCCAAATAATGTGTGGTGTTATAATCATACATGAATAAAATATCCATTCGAGGTGCATGGTAACCTAGTGAATTTTACTATACCAGTGTATGAAAAATTCATTGATACCATTTCAGATTTCACATTGCAACTAATCTTTAAGAAACTACCACTTGTCAGGTTTGAATATAGTATCAAAAGTAGCCACAATTATCTAAAAAGTATTACCAAAATACTTCTCAATTTTTCTCATGTCGTTGATGTGTGGGGTTAGCTTTACTTTATATGCTTCAAGCAAAACAACATTATCGCAACAGATTGAATACAGAAAGCTACTCGGGAGGCTGAGGCAGAAGAATCACTTGAACCTTGGAGGCAGAAGTTGCAGTGAGCCAAGATTGCGCCACTGCACTCCATCCTGGGTGATAAGCGTGAAACTCCGTGTCAAAAAAAAAAAAAGAAAAAGAAAAAGAAAAAGAAAGAAACAAGAAATGTGAACCCAGCTCTTTTCTATTGAGATGTGAAATAGTGGCATTCTTCTCACTAATTGTTTTGGATGATATTGTTATTTTCAATAAACCATATCAACATAATGGGTTTAATTTTGTCATTATTATTATTATAAAATAAATTGTTCAGTAATGTTTTAAATTTAGTTTCTAATATGGCAAATATAATATGTAAGCCATATAAACAAAATCTCTTTGCAGTCCTTCATAATTTTTAAGACTGTAAAATTGCTAATCAAAAAGTTTGGTAACTACCCTAGGAAAATTTTTGCACTTGCTCACAGGGATAAATATAAGAGAATGTTCATATTTTTATTATTATAAAATCCTGGAAACAACTTACTATATTTGTATGATGTATGAATAAAATAATTATGTTATATTAATTTGTGGTATTGATTTTACCCTATGACTATTCATAGCAAAATGTAAAATTAAAAATTGTAATAATTATCATCATAATGCAAATCTTCTAACATGATTTTTTTTTCTTGCAAAGACCTACTTCTTTCTCTGTCATGTTGTTTCTAAACTATTCTATATCCATTCTCATAAGAATTTAATTTGCTTTTTTTTTCTGAAATTGACAAAATTTTAGAGTATAAAGATTTCTTTACACCACTATATCGCCTCAGTTCTGTTTTCAAAACTTGGTGTTGCTTTGCTGTTGCAAAGCTAGGTGTTAAATATTTTCACACTCCACTATTTAGATTTGGTCAAAGGGCTGGTTGCAAGCACTAAATAACTGAGAGAGGCTTTTCTTCCTTTTCATTACACCACAGGAGCAGAAGGAACTATAACAATTTTCAGGAACTTTGAAGGAAAAATATATGTATCAAATAATTTTTAAAAATATTTATCTATATATATATGACTTTGTGTTTTGACTACAGAGGCTATTAAAGACAATAGATCACATGCTTTTGCATTCTGGTGACCCCATTACTAAGCAAGAAAATTTCAAGTGACATAATAAAAATATTTCCCAATATTTTCTCTTTTTAGATCAGTGGGGCAGGTTTCATATGTGGATAAATTATGTACTTTCCTTGAAAATCACATTAAAATTAAAATTATTTGTTAAGCTCTGATTCTGTGACCTGACATTTATGTTCATATGCCAGTAGGTACCTATTGGACAGGGAGAGGAGAAAACCCAAAGGGTCAGGGAAACCATGGCTTGAAATATCGACCACAAGGCAAGAGCACACCTAACATTGTTAGCTGTTTTTCGGTCTGTTTATTGGTTTTGTGAAATATCTTATACCTGAAGCACCTCCATATTACCCTTGTCCCTTTTTTCTTTTTCACTTACTATTTATTTAAGAAAGCATTTCTCAATAAGTCCTCTGAAAATATTGATTTGCTTTGGTGTTATAAGAGTAATATATACTCGATATAAAAAATAAAAATATTGCCATCATATGGGACACAAGGTGGAACTCAAAAAAATAATAATGCATATAACTGTAGGCATAGAGTAGAAGGTTTAAGATGAATGGTTCTGGAGCTTAATTCTCTGAAGTCAAACCCTCTCCCTGCCACTCTTTAAATGTGTGTTCTACAGCAAGGTAATTAACCTTTCTGTGATTTGGTTTCCTGGAGATTGAAATAGTACTGACCTCCTAGGACTGATGTGAGACTTAAATAATTAATTAACATTTCACTGGTAATAGTGACCTCATAAGCCTGAAGATAAATCTAAAGATTAAATTAGCTAATCAGTTGTGAGAATGGAATTAACCTCATAATAGTATTTAACACCCAATAGGTGTTCACTTTATTAGCTGTATAAAATAGCATGCTTTTACAGCTTTAATTTCATTTTCAGTATAATATTTGGCAACTGCTGTTTCACTTAGCATAAACATTTTTCTCTATTAGTACCACTATCTGTAATAAATCTCCAATATTACATTTTATGAAAAAAATATAATTTAATCAGGCAACCATATTTTGGGATATGTATGTTGTTTCCATTTTTAGTTTTACAGATAAGGCCAAATTTAGCATTATTTTACACACATTTATATGCAAATCGTTTTTATTGCCTAGGATACTTTTTCAGTATTGGAAATACTAGAATTAGGTGTATTCACTCATTCACTCCAAGAACATTTAGTGTCTGTCTGTTTTGAGGCTGGCATTTACCTTCAGTTGACTGTCTGATTGTCACAAAAGGAGTAACCTGCATTTCTGTTCCTATAGAGATTAAATCCCATGAGGAAAAATGTGTGCTTTTGTACACATTGTCAAATAACCTTATCGACAAAGTTGGTACTTTGTCAGTCATCTTCTCATCAACAATATATGAAATGCTATTCCTTAAATTTAGCCAATGGGGAATATTTTAAACCAACAAGCACAATATAACTAAAGAAGCAAATGACACAATAACAACAACAACAAAACTGTGCCAATTAGTTACAGAAAAATAGTATGACATTAATTTGTTTTGCTTTATTTCTATGAAGTCATTCTTTTAAATATAAACTTTAAGTATTGACACTTCATAGCTACTGACTTTATCTATTACTCTGGCTCATTTTATATTTGAGGCATAGAGAAGAGATTACTTGATGCCAATATGCCCACATGAAAAATAAACATTTTCTATTTTTTTTTTTTTTGCAGATGTAAGTGGCGAAATGATTCAGTTCTGAACAATGAGATGTGAGCTCATTAGATTTTAGTGAAAATCTTTTTTTCTACTTTACATAATGAAACAGTTTTTAACAAAAGGATGGAGGTACATATATATACATATACTTTTTATATTCTATACAATTTCTAATTTTAGTTTCCATTTTGTCAGTTGTTTTAGTCTACATAGAATTTATTCATGTACCAAACAAGTACTTTTCATGTGCAAAAATATATCAAGTGAGTCCATATTTTGTAGCAATGCTGGTTAAATGCACAATAATAAGAAATAAAATCCGATCTGAATACTGAAAAACACTTCTTTGCTATGTTATTTGGACAAATTATTTAATACATCTGAATTTCAAATGCTTCATCTGTAAAACAAGAGTCATATTATCTATTTTACATGATTAATGTCACGATGAAAACAAAAAGTGTATGTTGAATCCTAAGAATAGTACGTTAATTAATTTTATCATTGCTATAATTACTATAATTACTATTTTAACTTGAATATCCCAAGATTGTGACTAAAACACAAGACTGTATTCTCCAATCATGGTAGATTGAGGGCTCAGAAACCTTACTGTTGGTAATTAAATCATGGTGGCATGAAGCCTTTTTATTGCCAAACCACGGTGGATTAAGGCCTCAGAAACTTTATTGTTGACAATCAAACGTCCCTCAGTGTTTTCTCTCCATTTTGGGGGACATTAAAATGGGATCCCATGTATGCCCCAAAACCCAGTCTGTCACTTCTCTTCACCTCGATGCCTGTTTTCTTTCCCCTTCCTAGTTCTGACTGTATTTGTGTCTGCTGCTCACACAGTTATTTAAGTGCTTCTTGGTGGTACTGCCCATAATTAGCAAACCAGCTTCCAGACATGGTGTCCTTGTTACTGATGTTGCAAAAAGAGTGAAACTCTGTCTCAGAAAGAAAAAAAAAAGATGTACATTCTAAATATAACATTTAAACTGTTTACTGTGTGTTGATATTAGGAGATGCCTATTTTCATTCTTTTCCTCCCTTATTTTTATGATTAGTACTTTGTGAATAATGTCTTACCAAAGAAAAATTTTGAATGAATCTTTTTTTTTTTTTTTTTTTTTTTTTTGAGACGGAGTCTCGCTCTGTCGCCCAGGCTGGAGTGCAGTGGCCGGATCTCAGCTCACTGCAAGCTCCGCCTCCCAGGTTTATGCCATTCTCCTGCCTCAGCCTCCCGAGTAGCTGGGACTACAGGCGCCCGCCACCTCGCCCGGCTAGTTTTTTGTATTTTTTAGTAGAGATGGGGTTTCACCGTGCTAGCCAGGATGGTCTCGATCTCCTGACCTCGTGATCCGCCCGTGTCGGCCTCCCAAAGTGCTGGGATTACAGGCTTGAGCCACCGCGCCCGGCTTGAATGAATCTTAATTGGAGCACAAGACAAACAACAGAATTTATGCAAGGCTGTTAAAGCATTTTTTTAAAGTTAAATATGACAACAAATGAATACTAACAATTTAAATATGCCAACATCTTGCACTTTAATGTCATTATAAAATTTGTAAAATACACATACTATTATCACAATTGCTGTTTAAAAATACATGATACTGACATGTTATAATTACTTCCATTTTACAGTAAAAGAAATGATGACATTAAAAAATAATTTCTTTCCTTTACTTAACTTTATATTATTTCAAAGATCTGGACTATCCACACTGGAGATATGACTGCGGTAGCAATATGAAAGATACGTGCCACAGAGGAAGAATACAGGCATCAAAATGAGAAACTTGCTTTTAATTGTAGTGATTTGTGACCTGTGAAAATATATTTTATCTCTCAGACCTAGTTTTCTCACTAATGAAAAACAAATAATAAACAATTTCCATGGGTCTACCGTGATGATTTGATAAGAAAAAAAAAAAAACCCATATGTAAAATTCCATTCAGGAACTTACCACCTAGTATAAAAGTTTAATGAATAGTAGTTTTTCTCATGTTAACCACAACTACATTTATATTAATCACCTCTTCCAAACACCTGAAACCACTCTTTTTTCTAAATATATCAATTCTTTGAAATATTACATAAAATATTGAAGTCTCAGAATGTCATCTTTGTTTGTAAATAACTTTCTCGTTATTTTTTTTTAAAGAATGTTTTCATGCTATTATACCAAACTTAAATCCATGACGTTTTAGAAATAAACAGGATATATAATATTTAAAGAATAAATAAATATGTTTTCCTTCTATCCTAATGGATACTTAGCAATAAAGAGATCTATTTTAAATAACATAGAATGCTGCCTCTTTGATCGAGGTTTAAAAAGCACATTTTATATGGTGTTAGAGTAGCTTACAGTCTTTAAATTTTTCTTACTGGCTTCCACCCGAGAAAGGAATGGCATTTTCTTTGTTACCTTATGATGGAAGAGGTAAGCGAAAGGACTGCTGAGAGATCCACTGATAGTGATTTACCCTACTTCTTCACAAGCAGCAACTTCACGTTGCTTTTACTTTATTTCTGACACCTACTAAATGTGTTAAAAGCACTCGTTCAGAATTTATCTTAAGTAGGTTTTCGTGAATTTAATATTGTGTGGGCACTCAATCTTTGCAAATGTGGAGGGATTTTTTTTTTCCCTGAAAAGATTAGAAAGTAGAACAGCTGCCTTGGGCACTATATAGCAAGTGTACAGGTTTCTAAGATCAAGGAGTGGTTAAGGTCAATATCTCAATTACCCTTTGTCCTGAAAATGATTCTATGGATAAAGTAAAGTGTCCTGGCAGGACAACATGATAGAAGATTGTGCACTTAGTGCCTAGGATCTAGGATCTATTTTACTTTGGATAAACAGAGTGCTTCACTCTCTTTCCTTTCTGCCAATCTTCTTTTTAAAGGACTAAATTACCTAAATGGAGAGTGGGTTGTTAAATGTCTGAACTTCAAGATTCTAAAAGTACTGGCGGTTTGCCATATTGAAGATCTGACAAAGACTGGCCTTGTTTTTACTTAAACACTCCTCCCCATTTAGATATTGACAATATAGAGAATGAGAATGTCTTGTAATTTCCTGCCTCACTTTATGTTCACTGGGAGAAATCAATATCTTTACAAAACTTCTGTTTCTTCATTTCTTTTCATCCCTACTTCCTTCCACTGAAGTATTCATTGGAATGGTAACTTTCACAATTCTAGTTACTATTTTAAAATGTACTCCGAAGATGCTATCCCTGCACTGTTTTAAAATGCTATTCTTCCTGGAGTGAATTGGAAATACAGAATGAAAACAGGAATCAGCAAATGGAAAAATCTATGGTGGTGAGTTGGAGACACAAATAGAAAGATGCTATTACCATTTTCAACCTGGCTAAGATTGTTTTTATATCTAGCACCGTATTCCCGTTGAAAGGCAACCACTGTGGTATATATACATGGTTGACTGGATTTGATTCCAATTACCAACATTTATTAGCTTTGTTTCCTTTATTTGAAGAAGTTATTATTTAGCATTTCCTGTCTTTCTCAAATAAAGCTAAAAGGAGTTAAATTCAGAGAGTGTGTGGGTAGCTAGCTAGAACATAGTAAGAACTCAATAAATTTGCTAATGCTGTCAAGGCTCAAATTTTCTGATATGATGCCCTTGACATATTCAGGTCTAAGACAAATTATTTGTCAAGTTTCTTTTATAGTAACTCCAGAGTGATTATATCATGTCCCAAATCTGACTATAGCAAGTTATCAGAGGGCAGTACTATTTTTCCCCTCTTAAAACGTTTACCGAAATTCAGAAATGTGTATCCAGAGAGGCTTAAGTAGCACTAGTACAATTTTATACATATTTTTCTATGGGAAAATACTATTTCAAGTGACTGTTGCTCATTTCCTAATTTTCCAAAAGCTTTCAGTGTTGCTAAAGTGCAATCTTAAATTATATGAGCTCCAAATACAGTTAAAGCGCAGAAGATAATCCAGGCAAAAAGAGGGAAATCTGTAGTACAAGATAAATGTAGAAAAGAGTAAACCATTTTTAATTTGAAGTAACCAAGTCAGGCATATAGCTTTCATCACTGTACATGAAGTAGCTAGTTGAAATGATTCAAAATAATGCATTTAGCTAAATACCAACAGTATATTAATTGCTCGTTTAGAAACAACTGGGTAGTGACACAGAAGACACAATTAAATAATCTTTAAACTAGTTTAAAGATCTCAGCTGATGCTTTTAAAATATATTATGGTAGTAAATTTATTCTAAAAAGTTAGAAAATGTTGAAATATTGAACATATCCATTGTGCTACCCAAATTCCCATACATACACACACACAAAAACACACACACACAATCATTTGATATTTTAATAGATTTCAGTTCTGTCCATGTTTTATAAATATTATGCATAGGAAAGAGTGATTGGACAATTGTTTCTGTTCTTCTTCCTTTATGATTTTGATTCTGTCCTCCAAATCTATTGAAAATATAATTTGCTTTCCTTTAGATTTTAAGCACCCGGCATTGCATTCCTTGAATATCCTTCACAATATTATCATTTCATCAAACAAATATTTAGATGTAAGTTTTATTTTATCTCATTTTCTCTCCATAGTTAAAGGTCCCACTGTATAATTATACACACACTTGAAGATGGACACGACAACGTGATGAATAATGAGAAACGATGCCTGAAGTGTCTGCTACACATTCAGTACTGAAGAGTCAAGATTTTCTCCCTTTTCCTTTCACAACTCAACTATCCTTTTCTTTTTCCTCATCATCCCCCATCACCAACAAGAAGATATTTAGTCTGATTTTTTGTTAGGAACAGTAAGAAATTTTTTCTAATTTCTTTTTGGATTGTATTTCATTTAAATGTACATTATTGTTAAATTACACATCATCTTTCCTTCCCCTCCTCAACTTGTTATAATCATCCATTTAGTGTAATAAGGAACATTTTTAAAATAAAAGTAAAATAACTGATTATTGACCACTGTAGTCTAGCAGAAGTTTACAAATCAAATTTTGAGTGGATAATACCCTTTTCAACAAAAATCCTGTTAAAGAAATGTTTAAAAATGTATCTCTTATGAAAGTCCAGCTTTCTGAAGGTCAAGAAGGTTAAGACTCCACTGAGTCTTAAAATCTATCAGTTTTTCCCAGTTCAGGACACCACCTGCAATGGTGCACTAAATCAGCTTCCCAGCCTTATTCAGAAATCAAAATTCTAGTCCTGGTCAGACAACTATGCAGTTAATGAAATCTAAAATAATAAAGTCAGAATAAAAATATACACTCTTCATTTGTTCTTAGGAAGCACAGGTTTGTGCCTGAAGTTTTGTCTCAGGGATCTCTTTCCCCCAAGGTAACCAACCTGAATCTTTCATTTTAGGATTTTAAATAAAAGATTTACGAAAACTCAAGTATCTTCTTGTAAACTGGTGAAGTAAACTTTCAATTCATGAAGTTTGTATGTGTGAAATAACTTTGTTTTAATAGTTTTTAAAAATTAGTATTATTTTTAGCTGGTAAATCATAATTATATACATTTGTGTATATAATGTGATGAGCTTTGTATTTCATAGGGGCACAAGTTTCTGAAATTTTATTCTGACTTTAAAGATAATTTTTCATTGAACATTCTGGAATACATTTTACGTATTAAGACTTTTTGTCAGTCAATTAATCAATCTAGTCCATTGTGTAATAAGATTGCAAAGACCTAGTGAATTCAATCATCATCCCCATATTCTTTTCTAGTTTCTTTTCTATTTTTTCTATTCTCTGACATATATACTGTATCAAAACAGTATAATCATCTTGACTCTATCTGTAATCACCAATATAAGTAATATCTTAAAAGTATTAATATTCCCCGTAATACACTGAAAAGATATGCTATTAAAAACAAAAAATAAAACATACTAATCAATGGAAGCTTGTTTAAACTTATCAAAGCATAAAATGATCTTTAATGTATATTTGATTCTAAAATGATAACTTAGTGATCTATAGGGTGTTGAGTAAAGATCATTTTTAACTGAAGTACTTGTTAGCATGCTGATTGACTTACTTGTGTTATAAACCTGTTTATCCACAGACGCCGTCCATAACATTTGGCAGTCTTTGCTAACGCACTTTTACCTTTAGCACTTCAGATTGGCATATCCTTTCCTTCTCTTTCTTTTCAACCAAACCATAATTGTTCTTCAAGGATTAACTAAGGAAGCACAATATATTCCTCTGAAACTCCAGCCCCATTCACCTGTCTTCTTCTTCTCCTTTTCACCCTTTCCTTGGTTTTCCTCATGTTCTTCTTCTTACTCCCCTTTCTCTTCGTATTTCTCTTTATCTTCATCATCTGACTCAGAATCATCCTTATAAAACTCCATTCCTGTTGCAGTTGTTACTGTTTGAACTTTTCCTTCCACAGATTTTTATTGATACAAATGTTTGTACATATTTATGAGGTGGCATGTGACAGCACAATTAGATTCTGAGCTGCTGAAGAGAAATATTATAGCTCACATGAAAAAAATACAACTTTTTAGTCTCACTCAGTAGTTCTTAAATATTGTGGATCACGTTATTAATTTTTTGTTTCATTAGTACATAAAGTAAA
This sequence comes from Macaca nemestrina, assembly GCF_043159975.1. Classification (NCBI taxonomy): domain Eukaryota; kingdom Metazoa; phylum Chordata; class Mammalia; order Primates; family Cercopithecidae; genus Macaca; species Macaca nemestrina. The sequence continues at coordinate 28,935,025 of NC_092140.1, forward strand.
ATAAATGGGTGAGGGAGCTTAAAGTTTTATTTGTATGAGAAGATTTAAACTAAATAAAAAATAAGACAATGTAAATAGAAGATAGAAATGTAGTGTTTAATAGTTTATACTAGTATAAGAAGCAAATAAAGACTAAATAAATAAATAAATAAATAAATAACAAAGAGAAAGAAAGGTTACACATAAGGCAGATCACTAGAATTACTCCCCTGTAATTGAAGCAGCTTCTTAGCTGCTTATCCTAATACCTAATAAATGAATGGATGAATGAATGAATGTTCTTGAAATTCTCTACATGTGACCAATGAGATTATTCTTTGATACCTAATTCTAAATGTACACTTGGCTTGCACCCACCTTGATTGGGAAGTGTGTAATGTATTTCTATTTCTGGCACTCTAAAAGAGACTAACCTAAGCAATTAATTATATAAGACCACCTCTAGCGAAACATCAACTTCTATACAGTAAGTGGTAGAAAACCACCCCAAATGCTGACTCATTTGTTCAGAAGAAAACTGATCTTCAAGGTAAATGGTCAGAGGAAATTTGTTTGACTCATTTATTAATCCGTCCCTTTATTCATCTGTCCCACAAAGGATGAAGAAGTACCTACTCTCATTCTGATGTGGGAGATGGAGAATAAGCAAGCAGATAAATAACATATAGGTAGCACATCAAATAATTGTAAATACCATGGGAAAAATAAAGCATAATAAGGGCATTAAGAGTAATTATTGTGAATTATGGGGTCTGGAAGGATGGGCATTATCATATGTAATGTATTCAGGTACATTCCTACACCTATAGGAAGTGAGGGTGTGCATACTGTGAACATGTGAGAGCAAAAGCAGTCCAAACAGATGGGTCAGTCATTGCAAAGCCCTCGAGTTTGTGTATTGTAAGGACAGCTGCGAAGCCAGGGTGTCTGAGCACAGAGAGCAAACAAGAGGTAAGGAGCAAGATACGGGATCTGAACCCAGCAGGTTCTTGTTGACTGTTACAAGGGCTTTTGTTTTTAGTATAGGTAAGATGAAGAGTCCTTGAAATTTTTTGAGGGAAGACATAAATTCTTGTCTTTTTGAAAGGCTCATTCTATTTGCTCTATGGGGAAAAACTAAAGCCGAAATCCAGTTAAGGCTGATACCACACGAACTCAGGTGAGAGCTAATGATGCCTGAGCCCATAATGAGGGTGGAAAAGGTAGTGAAGAGTGATTGATTTTTTATGTACTTGGATATTTGGTATATATATAAATGGAAATATTTTGAAGGTATGCCAGTTGTTTCTTTTCCCAGGTGGAAAGTGTATGTAAGGAAAAGGGCAAAATTTTAAAATGTCTCCAAACCCTAGCAACTGAAGAAGGAAATTTCCATTTAAAGATGTGAGCAAGTATGTGAAAAGGCAAATTTGCATGAAATGTAATTTGTTTTGTATATGGTTAAGTATAAAGTATTTGTTAGAACAGGCAACTTGTATATCAGTGTAGATTACAGAAGAAAATTTATACTAGAGATAAAACTGGATGTGTCAATCAGGGCTGAGTTAGCAAAGCAGCATTATTAGAGTAATGTATAGTGTATTGTATGCATGTGTGTATGGGTGTGTGTATATATTCACCCAGACACATATACACATGCGCATACATTTGTTACAGAAATTTGATTTTAAGCAGTTGTGGGAGCCAGTTAATCTCAATAAGATTCTTCTCATCAAGTCTGATGCTGGTAGTAGAAGCAAACAGGGTAGGCAGGTTTGGAAGGGATGCTGGATAGAAAGGAGGGGAGACCACCCAAGATTAAGCTGGAACCCACAAACATGATCTGGACTCCAATGAAGATGCACTGAAAATAGTGTCAGCTCTGGTTGCCTCTGACCTTGATGGGGAAGGGATCCTGAAGAAATTGGGCCCTTTGCATGCTAATAAACACACTCACTGGATCCAGGAGTTTGAGAAATGCGGGGAAAATAAAGGAATTGCAGGCCCTGCCACTGTCTCATGTCAACGAAGGAAGCCAGCAGATAGGTGGCAATATGTGTAAGATACAAAATAGCTTCTGCTTCACTTTCACTTTCCGAATCTCCAGCGAGACCTCTTTTGTGAGGTTGCTGAGACATCGGGATTTATATCTTATAACAGGTGGCAGTTTCTTTCTTAATTAAACTGAAGGTTGATAGAGTGAAGAAGAGGTCTTGAGACTGATCTCTTGGACTTTTAAAGAATTGTCGTATGGTTCATCTTCTGGAATTTTTAAAAATTGTTTTTAATTTTTTTTAAAAATTAAGCCAGCTACAAATTCAGAGAGAGCAGAAGTTAATTAAGAGTCAGATGGAGACAAAGAAATAGACAGACAGAATGCTGAGTCATTTTGTTTACCAGAAATTGTTTCAAAAATACTTTCAATTAGAATACATTCAATGCCTATCTCCACCATCTTTAAACTGCCTACAATCACTTTCACATTTTTATTTGCAGCATTGAGTAATGCCTTTTTTTTTCTTTAACAAGGAGAGAAAATTCAAAATAAATTCTGATAATACTATGAAGATGGGGAAAATCATGGTAAGATAGGTCAGTATTTTCTCAAAATTTAAATGAAATTCAAATGCACAAGCAAGACTCTGGGCAAGAAATCTGATGTTCTCATAAGAACGATTGTGGAAATCTGAAGGATTTATAGCCTGATGGGTACTGAATTTTACCTATGACATTGGAATTATTTTAAGCATGAAAGAAATAGATCCCAAAGTAAGAAACTGACCTGTCGTGAGATCTTGTCTGCTACATCTATGAGTCATTTCAGGATGCCTGTGTTTTTTGGTAATTTTCCTACTCATCTCCTTACAGACATTGCTCCAAGAAAATGGCTCTATCTCTATTACCTACTCATCCCCTCTCCATTTGGTATGGGTATATCCATTTCTGTAATAAAAACAAAACAAAACAAAATGGAACAAATCTCTCTATTTATAATACCAACTCCCAAACTGTTTTTCTCTTTCTTTTCTCATTCAAAATTACTAAAAATTTATCATATAGTTTTCAGAGTCCAGCTCTCTGCATCTCATTCACTAATGACATTTTAAAATTTAACACTGTAGTTTCTTTCTCCATGCCTGAAATCAAAATATTCCTTGAAAGAAAATTAAAAGCCTGTGAGTACTAAATTTAATGAAAAGCATTTCCATCCTTTTATGACTGTATCGCTCTACATTCCAATCAACACTGCTGAGCTTTTGTTCCTTGTAAAGTTTTACTCCATTTGTTTGCCTGATTATCTTGGTGACTCTTTGACTATTTCTTTTTATTTGCTTTTCTACTTTTATTTTGTTTGCACTTGAAACTCATAATCTCTATTTCTTGCCCTCACCTCTCCTGTGGCTTCACATGTGTATATTCACCTGTATTCTGAACATCTTCCTTTGGACATCCCATGGATAGCTAATAATTACCATCTGCCAACATGAACAAATCTTCTCCTTCAATTTTTCTCCTCAGTCTGTTTTTCTTCTAATCCTGCTATCATTAATTGGAGAGCCATAATTTGTTTTTGACCATGTCTTTATTCTTATAATCACACATAATGAATCAATTCAATAAACATCTAATGTTCTCATTGTATAGAAATTAATAACCAGAAGGACTATGATATAATAAAGTTAATTATCAACTCAAATAAATTAGTATATTAGTATAAAACTAAGCCTAGCACTTAGAAACTGTATGATAGTAGACAAATTCTTAAGCATCTCCAAGTCACATTTTATTCTTTTATGTTGGGAAATAAAAATAATTCATACCTCACAGATTAGATTCAATAACTCCATACATGAAAATATTTTAGTATCTTCCCTGGCTCAAAAATATGTTTTCTTAATTATGATTTTGCCATTTTTATATAAAATCTCATTAGTTCTACCTTAGACTATTATAAGATTCTCCTAACCAGTTTCTCTGACTAAAATCTGTTCCCTTTGAAAAAACAATTCTCAGACAATTAAATTATTTCTAACATTTACTTTTGTCTATAACTTGCTACAAAGTAAAGTGCTTCATTTATTATTATCACTTACATCTCATAATCAAATAATCTTATTATTAAATACTAAGTAATCTGGCTTCTTCTTTCATGCCCAGAGTCATCTTTTGCCCTCCCTAAATTGTAACTATAATTACAATTCTATTTGCCTAAGGCAATTTACATGAGCAATAACATCTAACATGTGCCAGGTTCTCTAATTATTTTACATGAATTAACTCAGTAGTATTAGCTTAATTTTCATATTAGCATTTACGAATGAAGAAGTAACTAACTTGGCCAAGGTCACACAGCTAGCAAAGGGCAGGCCTATAATCTGAACCCAGGAATAGTGGCCCCTGAACCTGACTTTCTAATTGTCCTACTCCATGTCCTCTCAACCATACCTTGGCTTTTATTTATTTATTTATTTATTTATTTATTTTTTATTATACTTTAAGTTCTAGGGTACTTGCACAACGTGCAGGTTTGTTACATATGTATAGATGCTTTTAAAACAAACTCTCCTGACTCCCTGTTTATGCCAAATGGAATAACTCTTTGAAAAAAATCAAGTAAATTGAAGAATGATATATTTAATTTGGAGATTTATCTAGCTTTTGAACAGTTTATACACTGTAGGTTCCAGTGTAAAAGACTGAGAAACAGCATACTCAAAGGAAGAGATTTCAGTATTTTACCCAATAGATAAAGTGGTCTAAAAAAGTATCAGGCACATTAAAGGCGTTAAAAAATATGTGTTAAATAAACTAATAAATGAGTGAAGAATGAACCAACAAATGAATGAAAATAGAATTCATCTAACAGTAAGGAGGTTTTTTTTTTTTTTTTTTTTTTTTTGAGACAGAGTCTCGCTCTGTCGCCAGGCTGGAGTGCAGTGGCGTGATCTCAGCTCACTGCAAGCTCTGCCTCCCGGGTTCAAGAGATTCTCCTGCCTCAGCCTCCTGAGTAGCTGGGATTACAGGCGTGCACCACCACGCCCAGATAATTTTTTAATTTTTAGTAGAGATGGGGTTTCACCATGTTGGTCACGCTGGTCTCAAACTCCTGACCTCATGATCCGCCCGCCTTGGCCTCCCAAAGTGCTGGGATTAAAGGCGTGAGCTACCACTCCCAGCCAGGAAAGTTTCTTAACTTCAAATTTATCATGGAGGAATTTAAAAGTTTCAAAACATATCATGGATGAGTTTAAAAGTTTTATGGACTTACATTTTTCTTATTTTATGCATGATTTTCTTGGATAATTAAAGCCTGAACTGGTTTCTTCATTTACTTTCGTTTACTATACAATGAGTCAGCAATTTGCATTAGTAGTTTCCATTCTAGGAATAGAAAGAGAAATAAAGACCTTTATTATGCTAAACATAGTCCTCTAAATTAAATACAAGCATGTTTCAAGAGAATGAAAATATTAAACAAATAAATGTCACTCTTCTCAAATGAATTTTAGTTTCCAACCTCATTCTAGGTTCTTCATCCACTAAATGGGGAAACATTTTTTTGTTGGATGATTCAGTGCCAGAAGGAGCTGCTAACAAAACCTCTAATATGTTTGGGATCAAAAATCAAACAGCAAGCTTCTGGAACATGTAGGTGGGAGAAGGCCTTATCCCTTAAAATGATCTCGGGGTTTTAGAAATGTGCTTTTATTATATTCTTTCTGGGTTTTCTAGACATAAGGGACAAAGTATTTTAATAAAAGAAAACTGGACTTGGAAGACAAATTGATTTTGGTTTGAATCACTTTCACTCTATGACCTTGGCAATAAAAATACAGGCTTGGGTGATGTAATGTTTAAGGTTCCTTCTAGCGCCAATGTTCTACAAATTAAATAATATTGTAGTTTTTAAACAGCAGAAAATCATTAGATAGCTTAAATGTATGACTGATTTGTGTGTCTGTGTATATGCATATGCACAAATTTAGAAGACAAGTGGATTAGTGTTCCACTGCAGTTTTTTTTCTTTATTCTGCAATTTACTTTTACTGCCAAAATAAAAAAAAAAGAGTTAATGTATTCTACTGCATTTCAAGTAAGATATTGATTTTTCCAAACTTCTAAATAACACTTTTATTCAGTGTAAACAATAGCCAATATTGCTAATATATTTTACAGACTATTTTGATGTTATCATTTGTATTCATTTGTAAACCAAATAAACTATCCCACATCACATGAGGCAGTTATTATAGCAATATGACTCACATCAAACTGTGTCTCTGATGCTATTTTGCAGGATATTAGAAAAATAATTTCACAAATAAGTTGAGTTTGTTCAAAGAATGAGACAGCAAGGCAGAATTTCCTATCTAGGAAAAATAAGACATCTGATTTTTAACCTTGCTTATTTTTAGAGAATTGAGGGAAAAGGAGCAAAAATGAACCTAATATTCAATGTTATAAAGAAAAATGTAAGAAACTTTTGGACGTGGATTTAGAATCAATAAACATTTAATCAACAATGGCAGATCTGTAGGCAAGATTAGTCAGCATTAATGTCAACACCAGAAATGGGAAACCCATGCAATGCGTTCAGCTTTGCTCTTACCTTGTGCTCAATATTACCATTCATCAATATAAATTTATAATGTTTTTCCAAAAATGTGCCACATCATAGAGCAAAGCTTAGTTTCCTTTTAGACATCCCTAAGATTTGGAGGCATTTAGCAAACAGTGGTGTCAGCAATAATTGATAATGCCTGCATCGTTTTTCCTTCTTGGCCCCAAACGACCTAAATATTAAGTCTCAATTTTTGAAATATTAATTTTTCAGACATTTGTAATGTATCTCAAATGATTTGTTGTTGTTTGTAAACACACTTCCTGAAATTCTTCACATTGCAAAATAGTAATTTTTGTAAAATGAAAGCATATAAATAAGCAAGTAGTCAAATCCAAATGAAATAAGAACTCATCAAAAATAACAAGCACAAAAATAAATTAAATGCTCCCACTATGAAAAAAAAAAACAACACAGTCACTTATATTTAATTTATCTGGTTTCTAAGTTTAAGTTGCAGAGTAATTAGTCCAAACTTTTACTTCCATGTACATAGCAATATATAAACACAAAAATACATATGGATATATGTACATATATTTGGAAATATGTATATGAGAGAGATAGGGAGAGAAATATGTCAGATGTTAGGTAATTTTTCTATTAAATGTCCTTTTTTTGAAAGAGAAGTTCTTGTGAAAGTTTAACAAAGTCCTAAAATGTTCCACAATGTAGAAACAGACAGGCAGAATATTGGAACTTGGAAACCTTATTATTATTCATTATAAAAGTGCAGCAAACTCTTTTAGAATATTTCTTTTTAAGCCTCTTTGCCAGAATAATCCTGATGTCAGAGGACAGGATATTATCAAGATTAAAATATTTTTCCTACATCAACATTCTGCTGACCATAGAAGTATGTTTGGGTTTCCATCAATGCTGCAACTTTTCATCACGTGATCACGATTTTAAACTCATTAAATGTGTGCATGCGTGTGTGTTTCTAAAAATAGCTATTAAATTGATTTTATTCCCTGAGATTCTGCTTACCTCCCAAGCTCTATCAAATATCTAACCTCAACCAATTTAGACATTTTAGCATTGCTGTTTCCATTTTGGAATAAATCTCAATAGATAAAAAGACTCATTTATTCTGCAAAATAAGGCAACTAAAGGCATAATTGTTTTCACGGCCAAAATCTGAGTCACCAATTAAGAAGGAGCTTTAAATGCTATTCTTAAAAAAAAAAAAGATGAATTATAAAAAACTAGAGAATGTGCTTTTGCTCAAGCATAATTAAAACCAGTCCATTGCAGAAAATACAATCATTATTGAAGGAATAAGTCTATAATAGACTACTAAGGGAATATTAGGGGAAAAAGTGGAAGATTCTTTCTAAGTTTTCATTGTACACTTTAAAAGGCTAATTCAGAAACATATAAAATCTAAAAAAAATGCATATATATCCTGACCTGGGTTCTCTAAATGTTAATATGTTTATTGTTTAAATTATTCTAAAGAAAATAGAAAATCACAAGTACATCTGTGTATTTTATCTCTCTTTTGAATTCTTGACTTATTAATGTATCTTATTATCTAGAGGGTATCTTCTTAAAGATAGCTTAAAAATCTCAAAAATCAGTATAATTCAAATCAAATGTTTTATTTCCCCATGGTCTCTTTAATTTTGAAAAATGCTACCCCCCCATCTTTCCAAATAAACTTACAAAGATTTTATAAATCAATGAAGACTCTTATAACTAAGAAAAAATAACCATCGAATACTTTCATTCCCATAAAATCATTCTCATTTTCCATTCCCAATCTTCTTAGTAAGCCACAATATAGAACATTATTATCTCTTCCTGATAGTTAAAGCTTGAGCTAGTTCACTCTGTCTAAATTATTTTCCATCTCGTCCACCAATTTATCTCTGAAAAATACAAAAAATATATTATTCTCTGCCCAAGACCATAGATAATGCCTAGTCCAAACAGATTTAGTTCAAACTACTTAGCATAAATACAAAATACTTCACATTCTATATAGCTTCAACTTCTATAGCACTGAAATAGCTTATTCATCTGTCAAGAAACAATGGAATGCTTTTTGTTATTTCTGTGGTTGACAGAATAGCCCTCTAAATAGGTCCATGACCTAATCTCTCCTGCCTGAGAATATGCTATGTCACCCGGCAAAAATGACTTTGCAAATGTAAATAAGGTGACAGACATTTAAGTAGTCAAATTATTTTGGATTACCCGGGTAAGTCCAATGTAATTACATGACCCCTTAAAAGCCAATCACTTCTCTATCTAAAGGTAGAGAGATATTGCACAAGGATTACTCAGAGAAATTCAAAGTGTACTATGACTCAGTTAGTCATTGCTGGAGGGATTCACATGGAAACCCTAAGAAAGGTTGAGTGTAGCTTCTAGGAGAAAAAAACTGGCCCCCAACCAACAGCCACAAAGGAAACAGTGATGTGAGTCCTACAACTACAGAAAACTGAATTTTGCCCACAATCTAAATAAGTTTGGAAACGGATCTTTCCCCAGAGTCTCCAGTAGGAAATGCAGACCTATCGGTAACTCCGTTTTAACCGTGTAAGACTTGGAGTGCAGAAGTCAGCTAACCCCACCTAAACTTCTGACCTACAAAACTATAAGTTAAAATATTGGAGTTCTTACAGGCTGCCAAGTTTATGGAAATTTGTTACATTAGCAATGAAAATCTAATACAAAGTTTTCCTTAGAAATAAACACCATCCCTTAGAAATAAGCATTATCCTTTCAAAACAGACATTCCATCTTACACAATATACGTATATGTTTTATTTTTCTTTCGTCACACAATATATGTGTATGTTTTATTACAGTTTTTGTATGCCTTCTTACACAGTATATGTATGTGTTTTATGACAGTTATTTGTATGTATATTCTTTCCTCTTATAATAAATAACTTGTGGCAGATGTTCTTTAAGTCTGTTAGTATTCCAGTCTTTCTAAACTCACCAACATGGGATATATGGCAGATTTGTCTTCCAAAGAAAACCACAATAACATCTCCCATCCCGTATGTGCTTCTACAAGGTGATTTGCAGCTTCCCTATCAAGAAGTGAGGTTGAATTTTTCACGAACTTAAAGCCTGGTGGGCTTTGTAGGCTGACTTTGAACAACAACAAAGGCAGAAATGACCCTGTGCCAGTTCTGGGTATTGTTCTTAATGGACCTCTTAGCTTCCACTTCCTGCCTCTTGAGAGCCAGCCACTGTGAAAAATTTAACTACCCTAATACCACGAACTTGTGACAAAAACTAGTTGCATGGAAAGGCCCAGAAGTTAAGACATCATCAAACCTTTGTGTTGGGCGAATGGGGAGAGACAGGGGGTAGGGGAGGGAGAGAGAGATAAAGGGAGAAAGAGAGAATAAAGAACACTGTTTCACCAGATATGTGAATAGGGGAGCCACAAGGGAACAGTATCTTCCAGTCACTGCTGTCTCTGCTGACAGACACCAAAAGAATCACAGATAAACTGCCCAGCCTAGCCCTTTCCAAATCCTTTACCCTCAAATTATGAGCAAATCAAAATGGTCAGTAAGTTTGGGAGCAATTTGTTACACAGCCATAGATAACTGAAATAGACTCATTTGAAAAGGACTCTAGCCATTAAGAAAAAAAATTAACTACCAATTATCTGCCTCTGGTGGCAGAACAGATACATTCTTGGTCTTGCAATTACATGTTGAGGAATGTTAAACAAAAAAACAAAACATAAACTTTAGACAAATTAAATTTAGCAGGGTTTATTTGAGCAAAGTACAATTCATGCATCAGGCAGAACTCAGACCCAGAAAAGGTTTACGTAACTTCATCCAGCTGTGTGAACAGCTGGCTTTTATGGATCAGACACAGAGGCAAAGTACAGAGGTCACCTGGTTGTTCACAACTGGCTGTCTGTATTATTTGGGCATGGTCTGATGAGTTGGCTGGCCGTGACTAGATGAACCTTGACTGTTTGTTATACTTCTAATTTAGGTTTCAGATTGTTATTGTAGGAACTCAAAGTATAAAGACAGCCTCAAGCTAATGTTGCCTTGATTACTAATTTATCAGGAGTCTGTCTTCGGCCAAAAAACTTTTGTGTGATATTTTAGGCCTGATCATAGGCCTGGAAAACCTCATGGGGTTTACCTCATAGAGAAACTACCTTCTCTACACCAGGCTTGGTGCCCAGCCAGTGCACTTCAGTCTGTGATGGGAGTTTCAGTCTAGGACTCAGCCTTCATGGCTGGCCATGCTCTTAGGCACATCTGCATTACTAACTGTATTAGTTTGTTTTAACACTGCTATAAAGACATGCCTGAGACTGGATAATTTATAGAGACTGGATAATTCATAAAGAAAAGAAGTTTCATTGACTCACAGTTTCACATGGCTGGGTAGGCCTCAGGGAACTTACAATCATGGCAGAAGTGGAAGAGGCATGTCTTCCATGGTGGCAGGTGAGAGACAGAGCCCAAAGAGGGAAGAGCCCCACACTCATTAAGCAACAAAGTCCTCATGAGAACTCACTCGCTATCATGAGAACAGCATGGGAGAAACCACCACCATGATCCAATCACCTGCCTCCCTCTACACGTGGGGATTAAAATTCCAGATGAGATTTGGGTGAGGACACAGAGCCAAAAGATATCACTAACCAGTCGCCTTCATTCTGAGATCTCTTTCTCTGGGACCTTTGGCTGAGGCTTTCCTCAGGCACCTCCGCTGAGACTTCCTAATAAAAGCAAGAAGGGAAAAAGTTGAAACTTTTGTCTACTCTTAGTACCCAGTAAGTAGTTTTCCACTCCCTGTCCTTCCCGCATAATTTCCTTTGACTCCAGGGTCCATAAAACTGAAAAAACTTCTTACTGGGGTTCTCTCAACAGTGAGACAATCCTCTAGTCTCCTTCTGTGTAGACCTCTCTCACCCTCATTCAGTGCAACATTCCATTTGGGAGAAAGAAATAAGTGGAGTGGAAGTGTTCTCCAGTTTAGCCTCTTGCTTGTAACATCACAGTAACTGATTAAAGACTTGACCATTGCTTTCATTGTAGTTTGTTTCTTAAATTCACAGCTGACAGCTGAGTTCTTTCTCCCCAACTCAGCTGAGCCTGTGACATGTTAATGGTAACTACAGCTGCTTGTATTAGTGTATTCTATGTTATGCTACTATGATTTATATTGAAATGTCAATCCCCAAATCTCAGCAGTCAAAACAACAAAAGCTTCTCACCCAGGTTACAATTCCTTCATTGAGTGTCAGTAATGACTGCTCAATATAGTTCCTGAAGGATCCATGAAGACAGAATAGAATAGCTATTGTTCTAGCTTTGGTATTACTATGTGAGGGGCAAAGAATGTTCTAGAGGGTCTTGCATTGTCACTTTAATATTGTGGCCTAGAAATGGCACTGATCTCTTTTGCTCACCCTCCATATTTTAATTACAGGTCTCCCTCAACTGCAAAGGGGCCAGGGAATATAATCATATCACGTTTCTGGAGTGGGGGAATCAGAAACATTTGGCAGTCAGTTCTTAATACTATGCCTCCAAAAATGGCTTTCATGTTTATAGCCACTCTTTTCCCTTAGAACTTGTATCACCTGCTTCTGTACATTCCACAGATTATTTAGCATGAGGTTCCATGGGTTCCTGTGAGTCATCTTCTGATTAAAGGTGAAGTTTAATACATCGTTTCCCAGTCTGAATCCTCACAGGTCTCCCTAACCCTGGTTCCCGTTCAGCAAAAGCATCTCCTTCTGCTCAATGGGTCTGCTTTCCACAAGTCTGTCAGACAACAAATTTTAACTTACATGGAGTCTAATTGATTAATTTACTTTCTGTATCACTCACAAAAAGGGGAGAGGGTCATTTGGAGACTTAACAAGTTTGTTTTGCCTAAAAAATGAGTTTTCCTATTTTCCAGGCATGATTTAATCATCAGCAGAATGAATGATAAATACCGGTATATCCATTACAGATCTTAGTTTTTAAAAGCAAATGCAGACTTTAGATAATTCAGTCAAAGGCAACTGGAATAAGTAGATGGAGAAAACTTTTTGAAAATGGGTTGTAAACATGTTAGCACCTTACGATTAGCAAGAAGGATTCATGATAATGCTTTTGAGACAGAAAGCTCGGTTGAGGTGGATTTTCTAGGATATATAAACTTAAAAACACACAGACACAAAATCTGTAAGTTTAGAAAAGGAAAAGGATACTTTATTTCTTATAAAGGGTAACAGCCTGCAAAGTCGCCATCTGCAGGCTGGGAAGTAGAGCTTCTGTCTGGCCAGAGTCCAGAGATGGGCACCTCAAATGAGGAGGGAGTGTGGTAGGAGAATTATGTTGAACAGGCGGTCAAACATACATATCCAACCGATTACAGGAAGAGCTATGAATATTCATGAAGGTGGTTCTGACACATGCGTATTGAACGAACATGCATGTAACATACAATTGATGTTCACCTTGAGGCGGGGACATAACATTTAAATGTGCTATGATTAGGCCTTTGTGTTAGTCAGTTTTGCCTTGCTGTAAAGGAATACCTGAGGCTGGGCAATTTACAAATAAAAGAGGTTTATTTGGCTTATGGTTCCGCAGGCTGTACAAGCATGGCACCAACATCTGTTTGCTTTTTTTGAGGCCTCAGGAAGTTTACAATCATGGTGAAAGGCAAATGGGGAGCCAACATGTCACATAGCAAGAGGGAGCAAGAGAGAGGAGGAGGTGCCAGGCTCTTGAAAACAACCAGATCTTGCATGCACTCATAGAGGGAGAACTTACTGATTAACCCGATAAAGGCTCATTAACCTGATAACGGCACCAAGTCATTCAGGAGGAATCCACTCCCATGATCCAAACACCTCCCACTAGGCTCACTTCCAACACTGGGAGTCACATTTCAAAATGAGATTCGGAGGGGAAAAATATCACCGTATATATTGAAAGGTCTTTTCAGGACATGAAGTTATATAAGTGTGCAATCTCTATAAACTGGCCAGGACCAGTCCATGGTTGGTGGTCTTCTTACTAGGAGAAAGTTACTGAATTTAGTCTCTTGTCCAATTAAAGCTGTAGTTACGGCTAGTAGAACAAGGGTTCAGGTAGTCAGCTTCTGTGAGCTGGATGAGTTGTGATTATTTTAATATTTCTTTTCTTGAAGACAGTACTTGTTTAGTTGCTATAGAGAAAGAAAAATCTTCGTGGCCATTAGAATGTAGTATATTTTTTGTAGTTTAAGTCTAGGGATGTGTAACTGAACTCTTGCCTGGCATGGCCTTAAGTCTTGTTTAAAATTTGATATCTTATTGCCACAAAGAGCCTATTCTGTCAGTCTTATGATCTCGATTTTATCATTAATGCTGGTCAGATGTTGTGTTGAAACCATAAAAGAGAGGGGCTTATAACAAGGTGTGTCTGACCTCCTGCCCTGGCATGCCTGGGAACTAAGTTTTTAAGTCATTTCTGGAGTTCCCCTGGCTGAGGGGGCAACCATGCAGTCAGTGGGAATGGGGGTTAAGATTTTATTTTTAGTTTACAGAAGCATTAACTTAAAGTCATTTCCTTTCTTTTGTTCTTGGTTACGCTGCAAAAGTTTAAGATTTGTACCCATTCCACAATGTATCCATATATCAAAAATCAATTAGCATACTATATATATATGTGTATATATATATGGTGTACAAAATGGAATATGTATACATTTTTCAATTAAAAATCTCCAGTTAGGTTATCTGAATTCCTATATATTAGTTATGGTCTTGGAGCAGATGAAAGGGTTGGAAAAATTAATGTAACAGAGGGATACTCTAGGGACACCCTTAAGATTCTACCCTGTGAGAACAGGCACCTAGATTTACAATTCTATCAAGTTTCCAAAATTGAGAAGCAGTGATTCTCTGGAAACAACAACAACAACAACAACAAAACCTAGAGTTAGAAACGGGGACCAAAAAACAACAAATATCAACTACTCCTAGGGAATACAGCTTGCTCAAGGCAAACTTTTACTGACAAGTACAAAGTTTTCCCTAATCATTTACTGAAAATGCTGCATTCTAAGACAAAACATATTCAGCATGACCTTCATTTTTTTTTCTTTTCTCAAGGTGGTATGAACAAAGAAATATGCACAGAAAATTCTCCATACCCTTGAAGGGAGCAACTGCCATGCTCATTTTGCTATGTCCCCTGTGACTCGCTCACTGACTAGATGCCTGAGCCAAAGTCACTTCCTATGATGACAGCAGGTTATTGGCAAATCTCCACAGAAATATCATCACGGTGAGGCTGATACTAAATTAGGACAAAGCTATTTGGCTTGATCGAAGCTGAAGCTATTTTTCTGTCATATAACAGACCTTATATCAGTACCCTTCAAGAAATTGCCCCGAAAGCATCAACTATATTATTATTTCAGAAACTTGGTCAGATAATGGGAACTATTTAAAAATAAAAAGTGAAGTGTATTCTTTTGTTTGGACATAAAGTAAATCCCATGTTATTTTCTAAAACAAAAAATTTATTGATTTTGAAAAATGCCTTCTTGCATCGGACATAGTCCATAAATACGCATAATTGGAAAGCTCTAAAATCTGTGAGTACGGTGGAGTAGTGATTTCAGATGCGGTGATCAGGTCTGGAGAATTAAAGGAACACAAAAGTTCCTGAGACCTGTGAAATCTTCTGAAACCTGCATCTTTCTCCACATCATAACTTAAATAATTTTAAA
Organism: Macaca nemestrina; assembly: GCF_043159975.1. Lineage (NCBI taxonomy): Eukaryota > Metazoa > Chordata > Mammalia > Primates > Cercopithecidae > Macaca > Macaca nemestrina. Next base: position 28,950,350 of record NC_092140.1, read on the forward strand.
GGAAATATACTAATTACCGGAAGATTCTGTCACTTAAAAGAGAATCAGTCTTGACTTTCCCATGCAATTCACATGTTAAATTTTTTTTCTTGTTTCGTTCATTGATTTTGATCTACAGCAAAAAAATACTTGATTTGTTTCTCCCTAAACAAATATTAGAATAAAACAATAGGAGGTCATCTAGACCAGAGCAAATGGGCTTAACTACTTACTTAATATAGTCAACTAGATCTGAAGTTCGTTGAAAACAATCACCTTTATTATTTTTTTTCCCAAATGCTTTAGTAATTTGCCAAAAATCATGTAAAAAGTAAATAATGAAATTAGACATAGAATGCAGATCTTGTGAACACAAATCTAGACCTGTGGATCAATAAATTTTGCAAAACGTTGGTGCAAACACTTTGTAAAAACATATATGTTATGAATTTTTGGGATGAGTGTTATTTAACCCTTATATGCGAAGAATACAATTAAATAGAAAAATTAGATGTTGCAATATAGAAATTGATATGACCTGACTAAATCTCAGTTGCCCTCATATTAAAATGAGCTTTGCGATGTAGAGATAAATGGATTAATATGGGTTATAACATCTGGAAGAAATGCAGAGTCAACAGTAAGATTGTCTTTTCCTCCCTGCCTTTTCCTATTCTCTCTTCTTTGATCTTTCTTTTGTTTTCATGCCTCTCTTTCTTCCTTTAAATTTTGTTGTAATCCTTTTTTTAAATTTTCCTTGCTTCCCTTTTCATGAATTATTATATTTAATTTTTAAAATTTAACATGTATTTTAAGCCTAGAGAAAAATCATTTAATCATTCAAACGTGAGCTTTGAGCACTTTCCAAAGCTGACAAATTCTATAAAAAGGGGAGTTTGGTTTTTAATACTCTTGTTGTTACTATTTTATATTTACATTTTGAAACATTTATTCTTTACTTATTATCTAATTTAATCCATCAACCAGCATTTGTTGGGTAGCTATTAAAACCAAGAAGACCCTCAATATGGTCAGTTACTGTGAATGAACTTTGAGTACTTTAATGCAAACATCAAGGTGTCGTAACTGATTCCTAATCTACATGCAAACAATTTCATTTTTACTAAGGTTAGACATGTTGCATCAGTTTTAAATCTTTTTGAATTTGGAACAGTCTTTTCAAGTTGATGATATAAATAAAATTCACCAAATCATCATGTTAATGGTCTACTAAATTTTTGTTGATTATTCTGTGATTTTTCCATGTTAACAAAAAATCTACGTTGAAGTTAACATTATTGAAACATTAATACTTCTTGAATTTGAAATTAAGTGAATTTAATTCATCACTAGATGGCACTCTAAATTTAGACTGTGATATATATTTCTTCAAATAGAAGCTAAATATGTTTTATAAGAAAGAATTCATTTTATAAACAAAAAATTTATCCCCCTGTTCAAACACAAAGTTGAGAATTCCCTTTCTATCTATCAACAGTAACAAAGAAAACCTACAACATGTAATAAAAAGTAGAAAAGCAACTGCCAATACAATAGAGTATACAGACTGGATCATAAAGAGAATACGCTGGTTATCTGAAAATGTTTCTCATATATATTTGAATCTTTCTGTTTTTAATTTATAATTTTGAGACTTAATTTTTCTATATACTATAATCCAAGAAATCTAAAATTTATGATTTACCCACCATTTTAAAAACTGACTTGCTTCTTAAAAGTGAGTCAGCTTTCCGTACCCACAGGTTCCATCTGCAGGCTCAACCAATTGCAGATCAAAAATATTAGCAAAAATTTAAAAATAAACTACAAATAAAATATACAAATAAAAATACAGTATAACAATTACAAAGCATTTACATTGCATTAAATATTATAAGCAACCTAGAAATGATTTAAAGATGTCCATAGATTATGTGCAAATACTATTCTATTTTATGTAAGGGACTTGAGCATGCTCAGATTTGGTCCTAGAACCAATCACTGGCAGATATAGAAGGATAACTGTATTTTCATTTGTAACAAATATATAAGCATGATGGATACAATAAAAATGAATGTACTTCTGATAAAAAATGCCTTTGTGTCAAATATAATTGTATGTAGACGGACTCAAATACAAGATAATAACTTGTATGATTCCTTTTCTCCGAAATATTAGAAGCTGTACACATTTTTCATTTTTCTAGACAAAATGTTTTAGCTTCCTAAGAAAACTAAGCACTTTCTTGTGTTACTTTCATTTGTAAGTGATGACATCCCCCATAAAATCATAAGAATGAACCATTTGAAAAGTATCAGGCCAATGATACTATGACCCCTGTATAATTGAAACCATCAACTGTTCTCTGTTCAGGGACCACAGCCTGGGTGGTTAGCATAAGGGCTGCGAGGTGGCTCAGCCTCATATTCAGACTGTCAATTAGGCTGCATTAAGGAACACTTCTAGCAGGGCTAATGCCACTGCAAGAGAAAGCAGGCGTTTAAAGATAGCCGACATTTAAAAATATTCTATATTAGAAGTCCAAATTTTCCATGGATGAAAGTCAATATATTTTGCTCTTATTCTACGCTAAGGTCATGACTCCAATTATTATGTAAAAATGGGTTTCTCTGAATATTTTTGGCTTTCCTGATGACTACGTTGTTTTTTTTGTTTTTTTTTTCCTTATCCTGACTGCACAGTAAAGATTGACTCTCTAATTCTCTGGGTCAGATGTGTGTGGAAATGACTATTATGTTCTTGTTTTCCACATCAGAGAATGAGATCTTTGAATAAAATTTCTTCTGGACAAATGAAAAAGCAAGTAAAATAATGTTGCATTTCTGCATAGTTTCTTTTTCACTGGGTAAGTTTCTTTGTAATGAAAATGAGGAAAGGACTCTATCATTATTAACATTGATAAACAGGTAAAATTTTAACTTTATATTTCTGATTTAGTTATTGTAAATATGATATAAAATGATAAATTTTTAAAATATGTTACTTTGAAATATGTATTTCATAAATACATATTGTATAAATATGTATTATATAAATATTTATCTTAGAAAAAATATTATTTTCTTTAAAAGCTCCAAAAATGTTCTAATGTATTATAAAAGATAAGAAAACAGATTTATTTTAAAATCGCACTTAGAAATTAACAGTGTTCTCTGTCAATATTTGTTTATTATAGATAGTAATGCAAGACCAATATTTCAGGAACATATATATTTTTATTCATTGCTTGTGAGAACAAACTTTGAAACAAATATTTACTTACTAATATAAAATTAACAAAGATTTTATGTAGGATATAGTTAAAAAGTGCTATAATGTTAAAAGACATTGGCAAAGATTAAAATATGTTATCCAAGTGTTCAAAAATTTACAGAAGAGTTGTGTCAGGGGATAGAACTTTAGGAAATATACTTAAACACAAATCTTAATCCCAAATTTCTCACAGAAATCAGACTGGTTGCTACAAATGTCTAACTGAATGCATCAATGCATCAGGAGAACTCCTTCAAATAACCTCAAAAGGTAGGAGCCTGGCAGGACTTATTTTCCAGTCACAACTCTGCTGTCTAAAACAGGATCTGGTCCAGACTAGATAAAGCAAAAAATAGTCAGGAACCAGCAGATGGCCACAAAAGAGATCCCTATTTGCCCCCATTGCTCATTAGCATAAGACATTCCCATCAGCACTATGGCAGTTTATAAATGCCATGCCAGTTACCCAGAACTTAACACCCTTTTCCTAGAAAGGTCTAAATAACCCACCCCTCAATTTGCATTGACCCACCCCTTAATTTGCATGAAACGGAAAGTGAGTTCATGTAAGTACACATACAGTTGCCAACCCATACATTGCCTACTCTGGGTACACTGCTTGTGAATTAGCTCTGTTCTGCAAGGAGCAGTACCATCCAATGAAAGATTGCTAACACCACTGGCTCACTCTTGAATTCTTTCCTGGGTGCTGCCAAGAACCCTCCTGGGCTAAGCTCCAATTCTGGGGCTCACCTGTCCTGCAACAAGATGCATTTGTTAAAAGAACAGGCAATTAGAATCACCCAACTTGAATTTGAATCCTGACTTTTTTCTTGCTATATTTGGAAACTTGGACAAATGATTAATCTCTTTAAGCCTAGACTTCCTCTTATAAAATAAGAAAAATCATGCCTAAACAATCTCACTGGCAATTTCCTCTTTGGAGAAGTCCTAGAACTGAAATGGCTGGAGACTATGTCCAAGAATTTGTTACACAGATTGGCTTCTTCTGGAACATAACTGCATATTTTCGTAGTCCTTCCACAATTTCCAGCTTGGCTATATCATTGAGTGTTCCAAACTATGTCAATTAGTAGGATTTGAAACACACCACAGGTTTTTCTTAAAATAGAGTGGAAACATGTATTTGAATTACTTAAAAATGCAGCAAGTAACTTTATCACTTTAATGTTCTGCTCATTACAAAAAATATTTTTGGGTAACTACATATATCTTTAAATTCGAAATAAACTTGATTAAGGCGCTTGGTGATTTGCCAGGTTCATGTATCATGACCTTTAGCAAGAATTTTCTAGGATGTCAAAAAATGTAGGCCACATTTTTTATTTGTTTCAAATCAAGAAATATAAAAACTAAAAGATGTATAGATTATATTAAGAAAGAATGTGAATAAAATGAAATATGCTTATGCTAAGGATTTGAATTAAGCAAGACTACTGAGCCCATAGTAATCTGGTTTCACATCTTGAGGTGTGTCCTAAGACCTTGCTAATCAGAATATTGGTTCACAAGCCTGCACGATCCACACGACCTGGGAACTTGTGAAAAAAGTGGGATTTCACATTACAAAACAGACTTACTGCATTTAGCAACATCTCCACTTGATTCATAAATACAAAGGTTGGAGAAGCATTTCTACATAGGTTCATAACCTGAACATTACTGAACTCCTTAGGCTTCATTTTGTCATTTCATAGAGCCCATAGAGAGCAACGATCTGTAAGTCAATTGTGTTGACTTTGACTGACAATGCCATTTGATGATGCCAGAGTAACTGTAAACAGCTCGTCTTCATAAGTAGAAAGGTAGAGCTTATGTAGTTCTATTTTCAAGACAGTACTCAATTGAATAAGCTGAAAAACTCTTTTTCTTCCAAAAAGAAAAAAAAAAGACTCAACAAATAATTTTCCTGAAAAGTCAGAGTATATTATTCTTAGTCCTCGATTTATCATCCATCTGTTCCTTCCTGAACCAGTGTGATCTTTGGATGTATATTTTTAAAAATTATATTTTCTCTGACACATTTCAACATTTTTTTTCTTTATCATCTGTCACACAGATGCACAGAGTAGGATCAAGGAGCTACAATGGATAAAGAGAATGATCATCCAAAAATGTTTCATTTTCTTTTGAAATTAATAACCATTAGTGGTTTCACTCCTAGGCCAAGTAATCATAATCACTATCACTGCAAATGTTTGTGTTGAATGTAAAATGATATTTCCAAGGGACTCTTCAGCTGGCTTTATCTTAATGCACAGCAAAATCTTCAACATTTGATGGTCTTCTTTGTGTCTTACAAAAAAATTGTTCTTTTATGTTAAAATTAATTACTTGAGGTTAAATACTGTCAGGTGTTGTTAACAAAAACAGTATAATATAGTCTAGAACGTTGTTTAAACAATTAAAAAATATTAGGCATTGTGCTAATCATTTTACTTTTCATAACACTGTAAATTAGTCATGGTTATTATACTCACTTTATAGATGAGAAAACAAAAGTTCAGATAGCTTAGGTTACTCTCTCAAGGCTTGAATCTTCCTCGGTGTCTCTAACTCTAAAATCCTTGCTGATAATTGCTGTAGTATGCCTTGTGTAAACTAGAGAATTTATACTTTAAAAGGAAAAATATATATATCTTTTTATATTTCTCTAAGGAATTAAACATAGACAATATGAAATAAATATTTGTGAATGTTCAATAAGCTTTGCCTAAAAAATATTGGTTTGGAATTTTTATAAACAAAACTCCACTGATAGAAATATTTGATAAATGTATCTTATACATAAATTTTAAAGTCCCTGTATAAATTTGTTTATCATTTGTCCAAATATGTATTTTTCTTCGTGGTTCAAGTTTTCAAACATTAGCTTATCCTTTTGGAAGGAGTGAACTAACCTTTTTATTTAGTTAATTTTCTGTAACACCATAAAGAGAACCAAGATAAGAAGATGTGCAATTTTGGTTAATATAATGTCATTACCAGAATAGATCTTGACTTATCTAAAATTATACAAGTTCCATATCCTTAATGTGTCATGGTAGAATTGTACTCAGTATTTTGTTCTAACAGCAGAGCTAGAAGAAAATTTGTTATCTGATTTTCATCATACTTTCAACTATGGTCTGTAAAGGAAGCATTGATAAGCAATTTCTCTCATGGATTTAATACGTTCAGAACAATCCTTTTAAATGTCATCTCTTTCATTGATTTGTTTAATGTTTTATTATAGATAAAGATATATAGATTTATAGTATATAAAGTCAGTTTCACATAGCAAAAAACATACAAATGAAGATTTAATCCATAGCTGAGATAAAATAATCCAAATATTCATAAAAAATCACTTCTATTATGCTCATAGAAAATTATATTTATGATTGCTTGCTTTTGCTAGTATCATAGAATACAGACTTTGTTTTTCAGTATAATAGTCTACTACTCCCCTCAGAAAATAACTAGTTTAATATTCAGAAAATGATTTTAGATATTAGTATTAAGTACAGTTGAATATTCAGAATCACTATATTTCTAGATCATAATAGAAAAGGTTTTATTAAGATAATACTTCTTGCTGCTATGTAAAAGTAATCTAACTTTTGCTGAACTGAGAAATGCCAATAATTTTAAGATACCTTGCAAAAAAAATTAACATCAAAGACATTGATACTGTGCATTTTAAGTACAACTGCAATGAGAAATTCTTATTTTAGAATTAGATACATATATTTTGAGATGGAATATTTATTATGGAAAATTAGAATAGATGCATTATTTTACAGCTAAATAAACCAAGGCTGAGTACAATTTAGTAAGATATAAAATTGCGTTTTTAAAAAATCATCTGTGCTCCTGTGAACCTACACTAAACATATTTCTTTTTTAACTTTTAGGTTCGAGAGTACACATAGGAGCTTGTTATACAGGTAAATTATGTGTTGTGGGGGTGTGGTATATAAATTGTTTTGTCACTTAGGTAATAAACATGGTACCCAATAGGTAGTTTTGCGATCCTCACCTTTCTCCCACCTTCCACTCTCAAGTAGGCCCTGGTGTCTATTGTTTTCTTATTTGTATCCATGTGAACTAAATGTTTAGCTCCCACTTATAAGTTGGAACATTCAGTATTTGTTTTTCTGTTCCTGCATTAGTTTGCTTGGGTTAATGGCCTCCAAATCTATCCGTGTTGCTGCAAAGAACATGAGCTCATTCTTTGTTATGGCTGCATATTACACCATGGTGTATATGAATCACATTTTCTTTATCCAGCTTACCACTGATGGGCATCTAGGCTGATTCCTTGTCTTTTCTATTGTGAATAGAGCTGCAATGAACATTCATGTGTATGTGTGTTTATGGTAGAATGATTTCTATTCCCTTGGGTATTTACTCAAATAATGGAATTGCTGGGTCAAATAGTAGTTCTAAGTTCTTTGAAAAATCACCACACTGCTTTCCAAGACAGCTGAACTAATTCCCATTCCCACCAGCAGTGTATAAGTGTTCCCTTTTCTCTGTTATCCCACCATCATCTGTTACTTTTTGATTTTTTTAGTAAGAGTCATTCTGACTGGTGTGAGACGGTACTTCATTGTCGTTTGAATTTGAATTTCTCTAAAGATGAGTGATGTTGAGGATTTTTTCACATGTTTGTTGGACATGTGTATGCCTTCTTTTGAAAAGTGTCTGTTCATGTTCTTTCCTACATTTTAATGGGGTTGTTTGTTTATTGTTTGTAAATTTGTTTAAGTTTCTTACACATTTTACATATTAGATCATTGTTGGTTATCTGTTTACTCTGTTGATAGTTTCTTTTGTTGTGCAGAAGCTCTTTAATTAGGTCCCATTTGCTAATTTTTACTTTTGTTGCAGTTGCTCTGGCCATCGTCATCATAAAATGTTTGCCAGGGCCTATGTCCAGAATGGTATTTCCTATGTTTTATTTAAGGGTATTTACAGTCTTAGGCTTACTCTTAAGTGTTTAATCCATCTTAAGTCGATTTTTGTATATTATGAAAGGATCGAGTTCAGTTTCAGTCTTTTGCATTTGGCTAGCCATTTATCTCAGTACCATTTATTGAATAGGGAGTTCCTTGCCCATTGCTTGTTGATATGGTTTGGCTCTGTGTCTCCATCCAAAATTTCATGTTGAATTGTAATTCCCCATGTTGGAGAAGGGGCCTGGTGGGAGGCAATTGAATCATGGAAGTGGAGTTTCACCTTGATGTCTTCATGAGAGAGTTCTTATGGAATCCAGTGGTTGAAAGTGTGTAGCAATTCCTCTTTCTCTCTGTCTCTTCCCCCTGCTCTGACCATGTGAAGATGTGCCTCATTCCGCTTTACTCTCCGCCATGATTGTAACTTTCTTCAGGCTTCCCCAGTCATGCTTCCTGCACAGCCTACAGAATCATGAGCCAATTAAGCCTCTTTTCTTTATGAGTTACCCATACTCAGGTATGTCTTTATAGCAGTGTGAGAATGGACTTGTTATTGTCAATTTTGTCAACTATAAAAGGGTGATAGCTGTGCAGCTTTATTTCTGGGCACTATATTCTATTCTGTTGGTCTATGTGTCTGTTTTTGTACAAGTACCATGCTGTTTTGTTCACTGTAACCTTGTATTATAGTTTGAAGTTGTGTAATGTGATGCCTCCAGCTTTGTTCTTTTTGCTTATAATTAATTTGGCTATTCAGGCTCTTTTTTGGTTCCACACAAATTTTTAAATATGTTTTTTTTTCTAATTCTGTGAAAAATGTCATTGGTAGTTTTGCTTTGGGCAGTATGGCCATTTAATAATATTGATTGTTCCTATTCATGAGCATGGAATGTTTTTGCATTTGCTTATGTCATTTCTGATTTCTCTCAGCAATGTTATGTAATTTTCAATGTAGAAATCTTTCACCTCATTGGTTAGCTGTACTCCTAGGTGTATGTGTGTGTGTGAGCGTGTCTATTGTAAATGAGATTGTGCTCTTGAATTGGCTCTCAGATTGGATGCTGTTAGTGTATAGAAATGCTACTGATTTTTGTACCTTGATTTTGTATCCTGAAACTTTGCTGAAGTTGTTTATCAGATCTAGGAGCTTTGGGACAGTGACTACAGGGGTATTCTAGGTATAAAATCATATCATCTTTAAACAGAGATATTTTGACTTCATCTCTTCCTATTTGAATGTTTTTTACTCATTTTTCTTGTCTGATTGCTCTGGCTGGGACTTCCAGCATATGTTTACTGGAAGTGGTGAAATTGGGTATCTCTGTCTTGTCCTGATTCTCAAGGGTAAGACTTCCAGTGTTTGCCTATTCTGCATGATGTTTGCTGTGTTTTTTCCACAGGTGGGTGACTTTTATTATCTTGAGGTATGTTCCTTCAATTCCTAATTTTTTGAGGGGTTTTAACATGAAGGGACTTTGAATTTTAATGAAAACCTTTTCTGCATCTTTTGAGATGATCATGAGGTTTTCAATTTTAGCTCTGTGTATGTGATGAATCGCATTTATTAATTTGTGTATGTTGAAGCAACCTTGCATCCCAGATATAAAGCCTACCTGGTCAGGGTGGATTAGCTTTTCAAAGTGCTACTGGATTCGATTCACTAGTATTTTGTTGAGGATTTTTGTATGTGTCTCTGCTAGGTTTTTGTTTCAGAATAATACTGCCTCATAGAGTAAGTCAGGGAAAAGTCCCTCCTCCTAAATTTTTTTGGAATAGTTTTAGGAGAAATATTGTCAGCTCTCCTTTATAGATCTGGTAGGATCTGACTGTGAATCTGTCTGGTTCAGGAATCTTTCCAGTTGTTAGGATTTTTATTACTGATTCAATTTCAGAACTTGTTATTAGTCTCTGTAGGGACTCAATATCCTCCTGGTTCAATTTTTGGGGATTTAGTTTTTCCAGTTATTATCCTATTTTGGGGCCAGGGGGTTCTAGTTTCTGTCCACATAGGTGTTTATAATTGTCTCTGAGGATATTTCATATCTCAGTGGCTTTGGTAGCATTATCTCCTTTCTCATTCTGATTTTTTTTTTAATCTTCTCTCTTTTTTCCTTTGGTAGTCTAGCTAACACTCTATCAAGCTTATGTATTGTTTCAAACAATCAACTTCTGATTTTTGTTGATATTTTGTATGATTTTTCTCATCTTAATTCCATAGTTCTAAGCTATCTTCTTAGTATTGATTTTTGTTTTTATTGTGTGTCTGTTGAATTTCAATGATCTTTAAGGTCCAAAATGTGTGTTCCATGTTTTATTGGTATGATTTTTTTTTTAATTTGTTGAGAATTTTTTTTATGATCGATTGTGTGGTGAATATAGAGTATGTACCATGTGCAGATGAGAAGAATGTATATTCTGTTGTTTTTGTGTGGTGAGTTATGTAGATGTTTGTTATTTCATTTGGTCAAGTGTTGAGTTCAGGTCCCAGATATCTTTCTTAGTTTTCTGCCTCTATGATCTAATACTGTCTGTGGGGTGTTGAAGTCTACCATTCTAATTGTGTGGTTATCTATGTGTTTTGTAGGTTTCTAAGAACTTGTTTTATAAATCTCTATGCTCCTCTGTTGGGTACATATATATTTAGGATAGTTAATTCTTCCTGTTGATTGAACCTATTATCATTAGATATTGTCTTTTGGATATTGTTAGTTTAAGTCTTTTGTCTGACTTTAGAATAGCAATCACTGCTTATTTATTTATTTATTTATTTATTTTGCTTTCTGTTTGCTTGGTAGATTTTTCTCTATTCTTTTACTTTGAGCCTATGAGTCTCTTGAAGACAGCACAGAGTTAGGTCTTGCTTCTTTACTCAACTTGCCACTCTATACCTTTTAATTGAGAGTATGTAGGCCTTTACATTCAAGACTAATATTGATATGTGCAGATTTGATCTTGTCATTGTGTTGTTATATGGCAATTATGCAGACTTGATGTATCTTTGATTTATAGTGTCAATGATTTATGTGCTTAACTGTGTTTTGTGGTGGCCAGTAATGGTCTATTGTTTCCATATTTAGCACCCGTTAAGGACCTCTTGTAAGACACTTCTGGTGATAATGAACTCCCATGGCATTTGCTTACCTAAAAAGGATCGTATTTTTTCTTTGTTTGTGAAGCTTAGTTTGGCTGGATATAAAATTCTTGGTTGAAATTTCTTTTATGTAAGAATGTTGAATATAGCCCCCCCACCATCTTTTCTGGCTTGTATGGTTTCTTATAAAAGGTTCACTGTTAGCTTGATAAGGTTCCCTTTGTAGGTGATGTACCTCTTCTCTCTAGCTGTCTTTAATATATGTTTTTTCCTGTTGGCCTTGGATTATCTGATGACTATGTGTCTTGGGGATAATCATCTTGTATTATCTAACCAGAGTTCTCTGCATTTCCTGAATTTGAATATTAACATCTCTAGTGAGGCTGGGGAAATTTTTATCAACAGTATCCTTAAATATGTTTTCCAGGTTGCATGCTTTCTCTTCTTCTCTTTCAGGAATGTCAATGAGTCATAATTTAGTTGCTTTACAAAACATAGCTTTAGGATATTTTTCCAACTCTTTTTTTATTATTTTCTTTATTTTTTCTGAGTCAGTTTATTCAATGTCCCATTCTTTGATCTCTAAGATTCTTTCCTCAGTTTGGTCTATGCTGCTATTAATACTTGCAATTGTATTATACAATTATTGTAGTATGTTTTTAGCTCTATGTGATCAGTTAGGCTATTTCTTAAAATGCCTATTTCATCTTGCAGTTCCTGTATCATTTTATTGAATTCTTAAGATTCCTTGAATTGAATTTCAACTTTCTCTTGAGTCTCAATGATCTTCACTCCTATCCAGATTCTTAATTCCACGTCTATAATTTTAGCCATTTAAGCCTGGTTAAGAATGATTGCTGGGATTAGGTGCAGTGGCTCATGTCTGTAATCCCAGCACTTTGAGAGGCCAAGGTGGGTGGATCACTTGAGGTCAGGAATTCGAGACCAACATGGTGAAACCCCATTTCTACAAAAAAAAAAAAAAAAAAAAAAAAAGTGTGTGTGGTGGTGCATGCCTTTAATTCCAGCTATCTGAGAGTCTAAGGTGGGAGAATTGCTTGAAACTGGGTTGCGGAAGTTGCAGTGAGCCAAGATCACACCACTGCACTTCAGCCTGGATAACAGAGGAAGACCATAAAAAAAAGAAAGAAACAGAGAGAGAGACAGAGAGAGAGAGAGAGAAAAGAAGAGAAGATAAGAGAAGAGGAAAGAAACAAAAGAAAGAAAAGAAAAGAACCATTTTTGGAAAACAAGTGCAGTCATTTGGCTATAAGAAGACACTCTGACTTTTAAAATTTCCAGAGGTCTTGTATTGGTTCTTATCTGTATGGGCTGATGTTACTTGCATCTTTGAAGTTGCTGCCCTTTGGATGGTGTCTTTTCTTTTATGTTATTTGATAGCCTTGAGGGCTTGATTATGGTATAAAATGGATTCAGTTGACTTGCTTCATTTCTGGAAGATTTTAAAGAGCCTAGAACTCCTAAACTGCACACTCTATCCCTGGGGAGCTGGTACCAGGCCGCCAATTTTATTCTATGGCCCCTTAAGATTAGGAACCTGCTGTGCCAGAGGGGCCCAGGTGTTCCCAATCCACTAGCAACAACACTCTGATGGGGCATTTGTCAGGTTAGTGGCAGCAGGAACCGTACTTACTTGCATGTACCAGCAGCAGTGGTGACTCAGCAAGGTATGCATGTGTTATCTGGGCACAGTACCAAAGGGGATGGGGTAGTGACATCTATGTGCATGCTTGCAATGGCGGTGGCAGCACAGCAAGGTGTGTACATGTTGGTGAGAGTGGGGCACCAGTGGGGGTAAGGCACCAGCATCCATGCACACATCCTTACACTGGCAGTGGTGGTGCAGTGGGTTGTGTGCACAAGTGCACGCCAGTGGGGGAGGGTAGGTGAGGTCCACCCATGTGCACTTGCTGGTAATGTGGTGGAGAAGAACCATTGGAAAATGCACACCAACAAAGTGGCAGGTGGAGGCTGTCCCCAGGAAACACCCTGGTTGGGCATCCGAGGCTACATTGCAAGTGGGTGCAGCCAGGCTGGGCCCCCAAGAGAGGCCAGCAGACAGGCAGGCTCTCAGACTGGACTGGCCCTATCCCACAGGCAAGACTACTCCACATCTGTCCAGATCTGACAGTTGCCAAAGACCAAAACCACCTAGAGAAGCATGGCAAGCTTTAGGGAACAGGTGTCCCTGGCCATCCTCCACTGCAGCCATTCCCACACCAAATCCTCTGGACTCCACACAGCCTAGAGTCCTACTGCTGCCACCTCTGCAAGCAGCCCTCCCTGTCAGCTCAGGTGACCATGGGATTTCCAAGGGTCTCTTGCAGCAAGGTTTCTGGACATCCATGGCGAGAGTCTGTCATTTCTCACCTGTTTAATTCACCCATTCCATGTGAGCTGCTGGGAGCCAGAAATAAGACACAGTGCTTGACAACCTCATGTAAGGTTCACAGCTTCCACCCGCTTAAGCCTATGGTCTGTGTCCTCCCTCTATCCACTCTCATTGCCTTTCCTTTATTGATCTACTTGGCATGTGCCACTCTTTCTGATGTCTTAGTCTCCGTGGGAGTTGTTCCCACTGCCTCTAGTCAGCCATCTTGCCTTCAAACTCTAAGCATACTTAAAAAAATTCATCATATGTTTGTTCATACAAGAACATAATGTTCATAAGGGTGAAATCACTCTTGTCTTCCCCACATCATAGTGCTCCCCATGCTCATTATATGTGTGTGTGTGTGTGTATATATATATATATATCATTATTTTAAAAATTCTGTCTACTCTCATTAAGATGTACTCTCAGTACAAATAGCACATGTGTATATAATGAATGTCTGGCATATAGTATGCAGTACACAAGTACTTATTGAAAGAAAGAAAGGAAGTGTGATACATTATTTGTATTTACAGCATGTAGCCAGACTCTATATCAAAATAAGTTCTCAACTTAATCTTTTTTTTTTATTTTTTTGCAATTAACTAGCTATGCAACATTTAGCAACTACTTTAGTCTAGTAGTAACTTATTTTAATGATGTCCAAATTTAGGAAATTGATTAGATAAAAACTCAGGTCTTTTTGATGTCAATAATTATGTGTTTTTGTACATAATTTAGTCAAAGTTGTCAAAAAGTATATAAATTGGTTTTAATGAAACAATCTGTAGAGGAATATGGATGAGAGTAAATATGAAAAAATCCTTGAAAAATTAGAGACTGGATTAATTAAATTACATGTAACAGTATAATTCGGTGAGTTAGAATGGATTGATAAAATTTTTCAAGTAATCATTTTTAACTTTCAATTATGTAGTAACTTATAATTTAACTGGCAGGAATACAAAAGTTTTGAAAGTCATGGGCCTACAGTTATGGTTACATGAGCATGGCAAGCAGAGGAAGCAAATATACTATGTTCCGTGAGTTAGTAACAAAGAACCATTAAAAAAAGAGACACTCTTGGAAACCCTTGCTCAGTTACAACTTACCTCTTTGGTCCCATTTAGTAGCAAGATAGCTGTGATAGCCTGTATTTTCCACAAATGACTGTATTCTCCAACTCATATATACTTTGAGAATCTTTCTACCATCTCATCAAGCAGAATATTTCATGAATCTGAGTGGTCCATTGTGACTGCCTCCACTAAAAGGGCAAGACACTGTGTGACATCTGAGGCTAGATCATAATAAAAGATACTACAGAAGTTGAGTGCTTTTGGACTAATGGTGAATAATAACTGTTCTAAATGTATTATGTCAGCTAAAGTACAGGTCTAGTAAAATCACTAAGTAGAAATTTCAGAATTTCAGAAAAATGGTTATGGATATGGAGACCAAAATATTTGATAAATAAGTCAGTGCAGATACTGATATTTACCAAATTATATAGTGAATATATGTATATATATGTACACACACATGTATGGTCAATTAAAATATTAGTACTAGAAAATAAGAAATGAATATACATTTCTGCTCTGAAATTTAGATAGCATAAAAGATAAAACTTATTAATAGGGATTTTATACTCATAGAAACAAATACAAATATTAACACTTAAAATATTTTAAATAAATAGGATCAAAAACCATGGTAATATATTTTAAGTTTTCTATCTCTGAATTTTAATTACTGTTTGTATATTGTGCATATGTTAACTAATAAAACAGTTCAAAATGTTTCTCACTTTTATGCCTTTCTTTACAAATAGGAACATATTCATACCTGAGAAACAATTATGTTAAAAATACACTCAGAACAATATCATATCTGATCTTCATATTTTTTTCTATTTTTTACATGGGATTGTTTACTGCATAAAGGAAACAACTATTTTTTTTAAGTAGGATCTTAATTTCTCAGTGTTTAAACTGTGAAAGTTGTATTGAAAATGGGAGGAAAATAGTAACCTCGATACTACTCAAAAGTAGAGTAATGCTTAAGAATTTATAAAGAAGTATAGGACTTCCTAAGAGGTACATAACATAAGCATAGATTCAAAACATACTGCACTCATATTTTGTGTTTATCAGTTTTAAAGAAACATAGTCTTTAATATTTAATGGAGATCATATTTTAAAATTATATAATAGTGCCTGCTTTGGAAAAAGCAGAGTGAGAAAAGTTTGAGGTTTTTCAAACACTATGTCATCTGTTATATTATGTGCTATTTTCCTTCGTTTTTACTGAGTGGTATTTTTTCTTTCTAGACTCATTGTTACAATTGGTAGACTGTACTTGTTTTGGGGGGAAAAGGACGACTGTTCTCAAAGTTCTAGTTTGGATGAGTACATTTTAACCCAGATTTGCCCATTCTGGTATTTTAGGAAAATACCAACTACAGTCAATTCTCATCATTCAAAGTAGTTGTATTCTACAAAGTTGCCACAAAACCTCAGTTGGCATATATTGAACTATTGTTCCTGGGGGAAATACGGGATTAGGTCTCCAGTAATTTCTTGTCACAGCATTTTTGTTAAGCACTCAGTACATAATCTTGTTTCATGTTCATCTCTCTTAATATATAGTTGATTCGTTAACATTGAACTCATCATTGTGTTGTCACCAAGATAGTAAAATAGGAGGTCCTAAGCTTCACACCCTCCAAACAAATAGCAATTGGCACTCTGGCATAAACAGAGACACATCAGCCAATGGAAGGAAATAAGGAGTCCAGATATGAACCCTCATATCCACAGTCAATTGATTTTGGGCAAAAGTGCCAGGAATATAGAATGGAAAACAGTCTCTTTAATAAATCGTGTTGGGAAAACTAGATATCCATATTTAAAAGCATGAAATTAGTCCCTTATCTCACATCACATAGATAAATCAACTCAAAATAGTTTAGAGACTTAAACAGAAGACTGGAAACTATAAAACTATTAGTAGAAAATATAGGGAAAAAACATACAACATTGGTCTGGGCAGAATTTCCAAGTTTGATCATAAAGGTGCAAGAAACAAAAGTAAAAAATAGAAAATCAGTTTACATCAAATAGAAAGCTTCTGCACAGGAAAGAACATCATTAACAGACTGAAAAGACAATCTATGCATTTGGAAAAAAATATTTGTAAGCCATACATGTGATTAATATTCAAAATATATAAGGACTCTACTATATAGGAAAAAATCAAATAATCTGATTTAAAAGTAGGTAAGAAATCTGAATAAATATTTTTTTTTCAATGAAAAGACGTATGAATGAATATCCAATATATGAAAAAATGCTCAACTTTACTAATCATTGAGGAGATGCAAGTGAAAGCCACAATGAGATACCACCTGACACCTGTAGAATAACTATTATCAAAAATACATAAGGTAACAAATGTTGGTGACTATGTAGAGAAAAGGGAATGCTTGTATATTGTTGGTGGGAGTGTAAAATAGTACACCATTATGAAAAACAGTATGAGGATTTCTCAGAAAATCTAAAAACAGAATCACCATATAATTCCTTCCCCTGAGTGTTTACTCAAAATATTTGAAATTTCTATGTCAAAGAGATGTCTGCACTCCCATATTAATTGCAGCACTATTTACAATAGTCAAATTATGGAATCAATATTAGTGTTGATCAACAGGTAAAAGGATAAAAAATGTGGTAGATATATATACATTGGAATATAATTTAGCTGCAAATAAGAATGAAAGTCCATCATTCATGTTCACAACATGAACAGAATTGGAGAATGTTACACTAAGTTAAGCAAGCTAAATACAGAAAGACAAATATTACATGTTCTCTCTTATATATGAAACCTAAAACAACTGAACTCATAGAAGCAGAGAGTAGAACTGTGGTTACCAGAGGCTGGGGGCTGGAAGCAATGGGAAGATGGTAAACAAAAAGCACAAAGCCTCAGTTAGATTGGAAGAATAAGTTTGTTTCTATTTTCAAACAAAATCTATTACATAGCATGATAGATATAGATAATAATTGAGTATCGTACATTCCAAAATCACTGAGATTAAGTTTCAAAACTTCTCATCACAGTAATGTTAAATATTTGAGGTGATGGATATGTTAATTAGCCTTATTTGATTATTCCATATTGTATTCAAAAACCATAGTATCACTTTGTACCCCGTAAATATATGCATCTATAATTTGTCAATATATAATTTAAAATTTGAACTCATAGTCAATAGCACGATAATTCATGCCTAAACAAATCTTACTGAAAAGTTTTTTGTTTTTGTTTTTGTTTTTCCATAAGGCATCTTACTGTCTTCTTGTGCTTAGGGATGCTAGACAGTACTTCAGTTCTTTGCTTGGAGGTCATTTTAAACAATGACATCACTAACGAAAAGCACAAAAATGCAAAAGCATGGTACTAAATACGCTATAAAAGGACACATTTCAGTATGAGAGCTGGAACAAGAAACAGAAAATTGCCTTGTGTGATATTAGCTGGGAACATGCATGTCAGGTGATTCAAAATTTTTGACACTTTGTGCATGTTCTAAAATGACCACAAAAGCACCATGAGTATGATATAGGGATCCCACAGAAATTTTAGTAAGTATGAGAATTTGTAATTACAGAATCTGTGAAAAATGTGGATCCACTGTATTGGTTTTACTTATTTTCCCTGGGGGAAAAATGTGTTTCCTTGGAAATTGAAATATTTGGTTCATTCAATTGCTCCCTTTTCTGTCCCAACTTGATTTTTATGTGTCTGTGTGCTTTGTGGTGATTTAGCCTAGGGAGAAAATGTTTAAATGAGATTGTAATGAGAAGTCTGTTTCTTACTTTTATCTAGGGCGAGAAGGGTACCTCATGAGAAAGCACAACATAATTTCTCTAAATCACCACCAAACATTTATCTCCCATAGAGCCTTGGAGCTCAAGAAATTTTCCTATGTAGTCATCGGAATGTCAGTATTACATAGATATTACCACATCAATAATGATATAAAGTCAAGAAAAGAAGATTTTTGGCAATTATGTAAACTTGAAATTAAAATGACATTAAATCTGTCTTTGGACAATTGGCTTACATGCTTGATACCTCTGATTCTAATTATTAAAAAAGCTTCATATATTCAAGTGATATCCTTAGGGTTTAATGAGATGATGCACTTTAAATCATATCTAATGCTTGCCACAGAGTAAGCAGTAATTAATGTTACACATTCTCCTCTACAATACTTAAGTATGATACGTATCAAAAGGCATAATACAGAAAAAACTCTTTTACCACACAATAAAGTACACATTGCTGAAGGTTAAAATCTTTAAAAAAAATGATTTAAATCTCTTGAGTAAAATTTAAAAGAAAGAAAGAAAAATCTTACTGTTTATCACTTGTTTTTCCAAATGCAGTGGTTTGATGAATGAACTCTATGGTCACGAGGGAAGTACAGAATATCTGCTTAATACCATCTGAAATACATCAAGAAATATACCAGCTTTTTACCATAAAATGAAATCAAGATAAAGGGTTATTGCTTGAAAGAAATGTAAAAGTTTTAGCAAACTTCAACTCAACTTGGCGCGATATGCTGTAAAAGCATTATAAAGAGAAACTTGTCGAAGGACTCAGTTGGCAGGTGTGGCAAAACAACTTTCTGAAAGTGAGAAAGTATGTCCTCGGGCAAACCATCTTGACGTGGAAAATTTCAAAAGCATCAAACACAACACGAACATTTTTCACTTTCTTGAGTCACTTTATTCGAACTACCTGAGCTCGTCAAGGAGTGCTTTTTGGAATTAACAAGGGTCACCATGCCTAAAGCCATGTAATAGCAAGCCAGAAAGACAAACACAAAATCAACAATAGCAACAACAAGAAAGGAAAAAACCCAAGGGAAAACACAGCATTTTTTCCTTTTATCTCTTAATAACTAAACAACTATGAGATGCAGAAAGATATTTTTTCCATTGGAGGTCTTATGGAAAGTCCTTCTGCGAACATGAGATTTTTCCTGATAATAGTCAATATTTGAAATGAGCATTTTCCAAGAACTCATTGTAATGTATTATAATATAGAAAAATATTAACAAAGAAGAATTAGCAATTGATTGATTAAATAAAAAGAGTTTTCTTGCCTAATCTTTCAAAAGGAAGTGGAACTGGTATTTACAATACTTCTAGTCTAAAATAATTTACTCATTTGGCAGAGGATCAGGAAAGTTTAAGAGATTTTGAGATATAAGGTATAATACCTTAACAACAATGAAAGAAACAATGCAACAGTTTTAGTAAGAAATAACCATTTTATGGGTCGTATACAAATATATTTAATTACATGAAATGCAAAAAAGGAATAGCAAACATTTGTTGTTGTAGTTTTGGAAAAAAGAGTTATTAAATTAGAAGCAAGAGGGTTATTTTAACTGATCCTTTATCACTGCAAACATCCATCTTCCCTGAAAAAAATGAGAATTGAAAGTAAATGGTTTGATTAGTTAAGTCAATGCAAACACCGTCTTCACTATTTTGTATGGTCCACATCAGAGAAATGATGGGGAAATATGGGGAATTGGGGGACAGCCATAACAATTCCATGTATGACAAATGGGAAAAAAATGTGATAGAAGTAAAACAAAGCCAGCATAACAGAGTCTGTGGACACTCTTTTATTCTTTTTAAATCCAAGGTAGTAAATTTCAGGAATCATCCAATATGAATTAATTTAAGTATTTATATTGTAGAAGACGTTAAACAACCAAGACAGTAATGACTCTATTTTAATCTCAAATTGGAGTGTTTCCTCTTAACCTGCTTTGGCTGTTCAATGCAACATGGAAAGATTACTTCCAACTCCAGTTCAGCCTTTTAAAGTGTAGCTGAAAAATGAAGTTTCATAAAAATTTTCTTGGTTCTTTCTTTTCAAGTTTCACCTTTTCAAGAATCTGTGTTGGACATCACTGCATTTATGTCAGGTAGCTTGCGGCTAGAGCAAAATAGAAACTGCTGATGGAATTGCTGACCTGAGTTAAATTTGTGTTCACTGAGCCTCAGAGAGCCACATTGGCACACATACTGGGTTTTCATATCAGTCTGTTTTCGATATGCTTTACCGAGCCTTTTTGTTTATTTGCTATCCTCTCTCTGACTTACTCTGAACTATGTTTCACTCAGATGATAGAAACTATTTTGGAGCTAAGCAGCGATTTCGGTAAAATTGAAATGGTTTCTGTCCTTGGTGCACTTTTCAAAGCTGGGCTAATAACTCATGTTGCAAAGTTCCTCCATTTGGTGCCACTTTAGTCCCTTGGATCTAGTCAAGACAGTCAGGCTAAGTGCTTGTATTAAAATAAATGCCCTGTCGTTTCCCCAATTCCCTTCTGAACCACAGCTATTTGAAGGAACTTCTCAATAGGAGAAATGCACAAAAATCAGAATCCACGCAAAGACATCTTCTTTTCGATTCTGTAAAGAGGCAGTTCCCACATTAGAAAATGTGCCTGACCCAAGGCTGCCTCCTCTGCTTAACCCTAAGGGTGTCTTTGCTACCAAAAGGATCATATGTAGGAACTGAAATAAACTTACTAGACTCGTGAGAAATGGTTTTAATGTTTCCTTTTAAGGTACCGTAAAATGGCAAACAATGTGGGATTTTCTGAGGAAGAAAGTAAATGAAATTTTTAAAATCACTAGATTTAAGTCCTACTTTTTAAAATCAAAATATTTCATATTTGAAAATTCTTGAGACATTTATTATTAAAGCTGATGCAAATTTTAAAACTGGTAAGCATATAAATGTGGTTATTTAAGGACCTGGAGGAATAGTCAATATTTTTAAATTATATGTTGTCTGTGTGTATTATAATTTAAAGATTATAGGATGCCAATATCAAAATGTATAATAAACAATGTTCACATGTTACTGAAAAAACCTTGGACTAATACTTTAAAAAACAGTTTAAATCGAATACAGTTTTAATCATGTATTCCTAATATAATATTGGGCTAATAATTCCTTGTCAGGAGCTGAAGTTTAACTTTCTGTGAAATAAAGACAATGTATTTTAACATTCTTCCAACTCAAGTTTTTTAGAGACAAAATTAAAGTGATTTCATGTCAATGTACTTTTAAATTATAAATATATAAAGATTCATGTAAAAGATGAAATTGGAGTCTTCTCTCTCTGTCTCTCTCTCTCTCTCTTTCTCTCATGCTGTCTCTGTCTTTCCCTCTTTGGTTTCTTTCTTCGTAATGATGCTACTGTAGCATAAGGCCCCATAGAGTAAGCTGGACTATTGCATCAAAAAATGCACTTTGGCACTTAAGTGATATGTAAGTAAAAGAACATAATTTTTACTAATGATGCCACTGAAAAGCAAGTTTTTAGGCTACGCAATAACATTCAAATTTTGGTTAGAATAAGAACCCTTATACAGTTACCTAAGGACATGCATATTTAATTTAAAAACTGTTTTCAAAATATAAAGTAAATAATTTGCCAACTTAGATTTAAGACAGAACATTTCACATCAAATTAAAATCTTGAATTCTGCCTAGTCATGAATGCATTAATAGGATTGATTCCCAAAATTAAAGCTAATCTATAAAAAGACACATAATTAAGGTAATTAATTCTATAACAAAGTGCTCTCTCTATAAAGTAGACTTTAATTTCATTCTCTCAGAAGAAAGCAAGAAAGTCACTTGAGAATTCATTTTAAAGGCCCGTGTTTGCTATTTGGGAAATAATTAAAAATTATGTTCTAGGATTCTTGTTGAAACTACTCGCTTTCATTTTTTCATATTTTATTCTTAACGCTGATTTTTGTCCTTGTTTTATCTTGGCTAAAGAGAATGTAAGACGTGTATAAAGTTACCATAATGTCTAAAAAAGAGGACAAGGTCATCCGTTTAAGCATGAAAAATATGTATCAATATATAATATTAATGTCTTTAAATTCAAATTGTAAAATATAACTTTCAACTAACCTACTATGGACTGGATGTTTGTGCCACTCCAAAATTCAAATACAAAATCCCTAATCCCCAATGTGATGATACATGGAAGTGCCACCATTGGGAGGTAATTGGTTTAGATGAGATCATGAGAGAGGAGCCCGCATGATGAGGTCAGTGCCTTTAAGAGAAGAGCAAGTGATCAGAGCTGACTCTCTCTCTCTCTGTCTCTCTCTCTCTCTCTCTGTCTCTTTCTGTCTCTCTCTCTCTCTCAGCCATGTGAAGACACAACAAAGAAGACAGCTGTCTGCAAGCCAGGAAGAGAGACCTCATTAGGAACCAAGTCAGCTGGTACATTGAACCTAGACTCCGGAAATATCAGAAATAAATTTCTGTTATTTAAGACATCCAGTGTATAGTATTTGGTTACAGCAGCCCAAGGTAACTAAAACATAACCTAACACTCTTTTTTTATGATAACTAGTTTGTTTTAGAATTCAGGGCAGGAAATAATTAAATATTTTCTTGCTTATAAATAAAAAAAGTGGCAAGGGTTAGATGTAACTTAAAATTGCAGATACGTACAAAGTTTTAATTTGATCTTTCCTAAAATTCCAATAATGTAAGATAAAGGAGATATTAAAACAGTGGGTTGAGGGAGAGGGGGCAAAATTCACAAGGTCAAAAAAACAAGAGAAAAAGGTGTCATAAACAAAATCCTGGAAGCTGGTGATAAATGCACAAATGCTAATTCATTTATCAGATCTGAGAAAGCTGAGACTTAAGCTGGCAGGGAAAAAGTCTGCATTGCAGTATCCCAGAAATTCACAGGAATTTCTGCCACCAACAGTCTTGAAAATGTGGACATATGTGGAATTAAAACTTCCTTGCTTGATGCATCTAGGTTAGAGGTTTATTCTCTGGAGAATTTGAACAGCAGGTGTCCTGTTGAAGGCACTAAACACTGCTGATGGCAGTAATCCAGGCTGAAAACAGAGAAATTAATAAAGAGTTACACACTGAAATTTGATGGGGCCAAGCACTTGTGCGCTCAGTTCCTTCCAGTACTAGACACCCAAGTCTTCATCCACAGGAAGGTCAATGGAGGAATTCTCTTTAGGAAATTTGTAGAGGACTACGTGCTCACAAACAGGGTGTTCCAGATAAGTCCTGCTCTCGCAAACGAAGCAGGGCGTTCCCCATAAGTCCTGCTCTTGCAAACGAAGTCAGGGAAGGGTCAGAAAAACAACAATGTGTCTTGTGACTTGGTAACATTCCACAAACCACTGTATAAAATAAAGCAGAGCGCGCCATTCGGGGCGGCCGCCATGTTTGTCTTGTCTTGTGTTGTCTTGTGTGTTCATCCCTTTGTTTAGGAAACTCGCGACCCTAACAAAATTAATCAGAGATAATGAATCACAGCTATTTTTAGTCAGGGTCCAGGGAGATTAGTCTTTAGAAGTGTTCCCATCTAACTCCTGCCTATGCTCACACAAAGTCTCTAGGCAATTTTAGAGTTCTTTCTTTGCATCTATGGGCAGAGAACCAGGAATCACTGGCCAATTGAAAAAAAAGCCTCTAAGAAGGAAGAACAATTAACACAAGGAAAGAACGCTGAGGAAACATGATATATGAAGCAGAAAAAAAGCTTAAAAATACTTAATATCCTCAAAAGGGAGGGATAGCAAAGGCTCTGTAGAGTAAAACATTCAGCAAACACTCAAAGATGTCTTTGAAAGTGAAACATGATCAGCATAATGAAAAAAATGAATATAATGGTTGGCACATAAAGTTGAGAATATATGGCAGACTAGAGGACAAAACTACAAAGAAATTGAAAAGTGGAGAGACAAGAAAATTAGGGAACAGGTGCAGGATTGATGTCATGAATAAGAAGTCCAGAAAGAGGGAGTAGAGAACATGATAGAGAAGGTATTTTCAAGGAATTTAGTTTTATTACTGCAATTCAAAGACGTGTTTCTGAATGAAATTACCCACCACTAAGCATCAAGCAAATGAATAAACAAAGAAAAAACCTACACTAATGGAAAACGGGACAACATTAGAACAAAACTCTAAACTCATCCAAGTTTTGGAAGAAATCCCTAGGGTCAGAGTAGGGATAAAAGAAGCAGGTTGTACTACTTCCTACCAATACTAAAAGTAAAGAAATAGTGAAGCATATTCTTCAAAATTTCTATGGGCAGTTATTCTCAGTCTGTAAAGAGGCAATCTATCAATCAAATTCACTGACTCATTTATTCAATTAACCAAGTATTTTTGAAATCATTTATGCCTCAGGCACTCTTCTAGGTACTAAAAAGGCGATAGATTCTAAAATAGAGGAAAAGAAAAACCCCGCTTTGATATAGCATATATTCTAATAATGCAGACAAAATAAACAAGAAACATTAAGTAAAAGTACCAAACTTTAGATCTTAATAAGTGCCAAAGTAGACCAAAGAGACCAGTTGCAATGGCTTACACCTGTAATTCCAGCACTTTGGGAGGCCAGGAGTTGAATTTAGGAGTTCAAGACCAGCCTGGGCAACATACATAGTGAGACCTCGTCTCAAAAAAAAAAAAAAAAAAAAAGTTGGCCAAAGAATTATAAATTATGTGTGTGGTAGAGGGGGCTTCGCAGTTTAGATAGGATGTCTGAAAGAGGCTTCCCAGAGAGTGGGTTTCCGAGTTGAACAGTGAAGTGGGTAATCTGGTAATAGAGTATTTGGAATAAGAGCATTCCAAGGAGACATACAAAAAGCAACAACCTTGAAGTTGTAACACATTTAGCATATTCAAGGTAGAGTCGGAAGCCAGTGTGCTGGAAACAATTGAATGAAAAAGAGAGGATAAAGAAGAAATCAGGATACTAAGAAGAGGAGAGCAGGTAATGTTCCACATTGAAGATCACAGAAAAGACTTCAAGTAAACTCTAAGTGAAGTGCACAGCCACAAGAAATATTTTAAGAATTTTTAGACAGAATTTGATGTAATTGCTATGGCAAGGACAAAATCAAAAGGATCAGGTAAGAGGCTATGGCAATGATTCAAACAAGAAAAAAGGTGTCATGCTTAAGTGGTGGAAATGTGAGTGAAGAGAAATGAGTGACTTCTTGCTATGTAAAAATTAAGGTTTTCATAATTTGTTTATAAACTGAATGTAGACTCTGAAAACAAGAAACTTGTCAAGAATGATGCCAATATTTTTAACCTGAATAACTAAAATAATAGAGTTGCCCTTTAGTGAAATGGAAAGCTCAAGAGAGTAAAAGAAATGTAAGATAGTAGCTAAAAGAAAAAATAAGATCAGAATAATTATATATATTGTAATAATTATATATATTACATATAATATGTATAATTATATATTCTAATTTAATATATATTTCACATATACACATATACACACATATATACTTGCATTTAGGCACACACATAATTTTGGAAGTAGTTGAATAATCCTATTTATGAAATAAGCGAAACTTTAGTAGCTGATAGTATTGCAATTTATAAAGGCTCTGCTGAATGTAACATGTTATGAAACATGATTCTGTGCAGAAAATTCAACAAAGCTAAACTAGGTAATTATATACATAAAATATAGAACTAATGTTTTAAATATAACAGGAGTAAATCATACTATATTAAATATAACCAAATTCTACCCACTGATTTTTCCAACCTATTTTCAAAAATTTTTCTAAGAAGCATGCTATTAAAATCATTTTTATCTGAATGTATATCAGAAAACCAAAACACAAAGCAAGGTTTGTACATTTATAAAGTATATCTCTATTATTATAAAGATTTTTTGTAGCTTAAGAAGATAGTTTTGATTGATTTTTAATGTATTTTTGAACTCTTTTGCTATAACCATTAGCCATAAAAATTATAGCATCTTACTTAAATGCAAAACAGTAGTAATAGGTTTAAAACAGGTAAAACATCAAACAGCTATAGGAAAAAGCTTCCCTATCACAGTCAATTCTGGACTTTGGCATCTAAGTAAAAGTAGAAACATCACCCCTCCCTAGTAAGTAGTAGACATGTTTAAAATATTTTTAAAAATGATGTTATAGCCTGTCTGTTCTTCTAGTAGGCTGAGGTAAACAATGAAAGGCAGATTGCAGAGACGATGACCCATCCTACCACATGGTGGCTGCCAATAGTAGGTTAAGTGGAAGCTGGCTCTTATTTATCTCCACCTGGGTGATGGGAACAATTTTGAGCAGTATGGAGAGTCATCTGGTTTCTCTGACCTAAAATCAGGACCTTCATTTAGGCCATGTTCTCAATGGGACACAAATTCTGAAAAATCCTGCAGAACTGTGGAAAACAGTAGCTGCACTTTTGAATTTTTGCTCCTTGTGGAACAGAGCTTATGAGGATATGTACTGAAGTTTTCCTGGAGAATTCATAATCACAATTCCTCATTTATGTAAAGTTTGAAAGCCAAAATTCATACTTCCTATATGACCTGAGATATCCCAGTTCACAAAGTTATAAATAGTTTAAACTCTTAACTTGTTAGAGCAGACACCAGGCAGAAGCAGACAAACACCCTCCATTTACTTTCATACACAAACATGACTCTTAAATGATTCTTTAAACTGTCATTACAAGAAAAATAGTATTCATTATTAAAAATTACAAAATACCTGGGAAAAAATCCATCATTAATCTGTTATAAAATGAATGCAACATTAAAATATTGGAAGAATATCAGAAACGGATTCTATGTTGTATTTTTGTTATATATATATTAAGATTTAAGGATATGTCAAATTAAAGCAAATCGGGGCTTAAAGAGAAATCTTATTTGAAAAACTATTTCAGTAGGGAAAGGAAAACTCATGTCATAATGAGGCATTTATAGCCTCAGCCAGAAATGTCTCAGGGTTTATAGCCTTAGCCAGAAATGTCTCAGGAAATGGGTGGGTGTGGGCTGAGCTTGTATGAGTTGAGACCATGAAAAGATGGTTGTGAAAAGAGTAAGGGAGATGCTGAGGACTATCTAGGGGGCTCCTTGAAACATAAAAACTATGTTAAATATGGAATCACAGAAAAGAGTGTGATTAGGCACAGGGGACTGAAGTCTGTGTCTGAGATGGACCAAACAAATTATAATGTGGCAAGTTCACACAAATTCCAACGCTCAACTGTCCTACTCAAGTTAGCCTAAAATTATGTCAAGCACAAAGTTTAATCGTGCTAGTCAGAGGATTTTAAAACTTTGGTGAAATTATAAAAGAGTATCAAATTTGATGTGTAAGTTTAGAAAGAATTAGAAAGTACTTCTATAAATGAATGAGGTATTTAAGAATGTTTAAAGAGTAGAATAGACACTTTTGAAAAAACTGTTAACTAGAAAATAGGGCATTAGAAACAACGAACAAAAAGCAAAAATATATTAAAAGAGTAAGGGCCATGGTGAATAAAGTGTAAAATTTTAACATATATTTAACTGGTATTCTATAATGTAAAAATAAAGAGAATGGGTAAAACATAAAATTTGAAAAGATACTACCTGAGAATTTGACTCAAATGGTGAACAGGATAAATCCTAATATCCAGAAAATACAAAAAGAAGCAGAGTAAAAATATCAACTCCTAGATATATCTCTGTGTTGGCTGAACAGCTAATACAACTAGCAGGTCATATAAGAAAGAAATAACAGAGTGCCTGGAAGGAAATACTAATTATGTTAATAGGTAATTCACAACAACAACAAAAGCCAGAAATGCTTAATAAATAATCTATTAGAGGAGAGCGGTTCCAAGATGGCTGAATTGGAATAGCTCCAGTCTACAGCTCCCAGCATGAGTGATGCAGAAGACAGGTGATTTCTGAATTTCCAACTGAGGTACCAGGTTCATCTCACTGAGGCTTCTCAGACAGTGGGTGCAGGACAGGGGTGCAGCCCACTGAGTGTGAGCCAAAGCAGGGCGAGGCATCACCTCACCTGGGAAGCATAAGTGGTCAGGGAATTCCCTTTCCTAGCCAAGGGAAGCTGTGACAGATGGCACCTGGAAAATCAGGTCACTCCCACCCAAATACTGTGCTTTTCCAATGATCTTAGCAAATGGCACACCAGGAGATTATATTCCATACCTGACTTGGAGGGCCCCATGCCCACAGAGCCTTGCTCACTGCTAGCACAGCAGTCTGAGATCAAACTGCAAGGCTGCAGCTAGGCTAGGGGAGGGGTGCCTGCCATTGCTGAGGCTTGAGTAGGTAAACAAAGTGGTGGGAGGCTCAAATTGGGTGGAGCCCACCGCAGCTCAAGGAGTCCTGCCTGTCTCTGTAGACTCCACCTCTGGGGACAGGGCATAGCCAAACGAAAAACAGCAGAAACCTCTGCAGATTTAAATGTCCCTGTCTGACAGCTTTGAAGAGAGTAGTGGTTCTCCCAGCACAGACTTTGAGATCTGAGAATGGACAGACTTCCTCCTCAAGTGGGTCCCTGATCCCTGAGTGGCCTAACTGGGACGCACCCTCCAGTAGGGGCAGACTGACCTCACATGGCTGGGTACCCCTCTGAGACGAAGCTTCCAGAGGAACGATCAGGCAACAACATTTGCTGTTCTGCAATAACATAATAAATAGTCACTGTTTTGCAGACTCTGCTGCTGATACCCAGGCAAACAGGGTCTGGAGTGGACCTCCAGCAAACTCCAACAGACCTGCAGATGAGGGTCCTGACTGTTAGAAGGAAAACTAATGAACAGAAAGGACATCCACACCAAAACCCCATCTGTACCTCACCATCACCAAGACCAAAGGTAGATAAAACCACAAAGATGAGAAAAAACAGAGCAGAAAAACTGAAAATTCTAAAAATCAGAGCTCCTCTCCCCCTCAAAAGGAACGCAGCTCCTCACCAGCAATGGAACAAAGCTGGATGGAGAATGACTTTGATGAGTTGAAAGAAGGCTTCAGACGATCAAACTTATCTGAGCTAAAGGAGGAAGTTCGAACCCATTGCAAAGAAGCTAAAACCTTGAAAAAAGATTAGACGAATGACTAACTAGAATAACCAGTGTAGAGAAGTCCTTAAATGACCTGATGGAGGTGAAAACCATGGCATGAGAACTATGTGACAAACACACAAGCTTCAGTAACTGATTCAATCAACGGGAAGAAAGGGTATCAGTGATTGAAGATCAAATGAATGAAATGAAGCGAGATGAGAAGTTTAGAGAAAAAAAGAGTAAAAAGAAATGAACAAAGCCTCCAAGAAATATGGGACTATGTGAAAAGACCAAATCTACATCCAATTGGTGTACCTGAAAGTGATGGGGAGAATGGAACCAAGTTGGAAAACACTTTGCAGGATATTATCCAGGAGAAGTTCCACAACCTAGCAAGGCAGGCCAACATTCAAATTCAGGAAATACAGAGAACGCCACAGAGATACTCCTTGAGAAGAGCAACTCCAAGACACGTAATTGTCAGATTCACCAAAGTTGAAATGAGGGAAAAAATGTTAAGGTCAGCCAGAGAGAAAGGTCAGGTTACCCACAAAGGGAAGCCCATCAGACTGACAGCGAATCTCTCAGCAGAAACTCTACAAGCCAGAAGAGAGTGGGGGCAATATTCAACATTCTTAAAGAAAAGAATTTTCAACCCAGAATTTCATATTCAGTCAAACTAAGCTTCAAAGTGAAGGAGAAAAAAAAATCCTTTGCAGACAAGCAAATGCTGAGAGATTTTGTCACCACCAGGCCTGCCCTACAAGAGCTCATGAAGGAAGCACTAAACATGGAAATGAACAAGTACCAGTCACTGCAAAAACATGCCAAATTTTAAAGACCATCAATGCTAGGAAGAAACTGCATCAACTAGGATGCAAAATAACCAGCTAACATCATAATAACAGGATCAAATTCACACGTAACAATATTAACCTTAAATGTAAATGGGCTAAATGTTCCATTTAAAAGACGCAGACTGGCAAATTGGATAAAGACTTAAGACCCATCAGTGTGCTGTATTCAGGAGACCTATCTCATGTGCAGAGACACACAGTGACTCGAAATAAAGGAATGGAGGAAGATCTACCAAGCAAATGGAAAACAATAAAAGGCAGGGGTTGCAATCCTAGTCGCTGATAAAACAGACTTTAAACCAACAAAGATCAAAAGAGACAAAGAAGGCCATTACATAATGGTAAAGGTATCAATTCAACAAGAAGAGCTAACTATCCTAAATATATATGCACCCAATATAGGGCACCCAGATTCATAAAGCAAGTCCTTAGAGACTTACAGAGAGACTTAGACTCCCACACAATAATAATGGGAGACTTTAACACCCCACTGTTGACATTACACAGACCAATGAGACAGAAAGTTAACAAAGATATCCAGGAATTGAACTCAGCTCTGCACCAAGAGGACCTAATAGACATCTATGGAACTCTCCACCCCAAATCAACAGAATATACATTCTTCTCAGCACCACATCACACTTATTCCAAAATTGACCACATAGTTGGAAGTAAAGCACTCCTCAGCAAATGTAAAAGCACAGAAATTATAACAAACTGTCTCTCAGACCACAGTGCAATCAAACTAGAACTCAGGATTAAGAAACTCACTCAAAACCGCTCCACTACATGGAACCTGAACAACCTGCTCCTGAATGACTACTGGGTACATAACGAAATGAAGGCAGAAATAAAGATGTTCTTTGAAGCCAATGAGAACAAAGACAAAACAAACCACAATCTCTGGGACACATTTAAATCAGTGTGTAGAGGGAAATTTATAGCACTAGATGCCCACAAGAGAAAGCAGGAAAGATCTAAAATTGACATCTTAACATCACAATTAAAAGAACTAAAGAAGCAAGAGCAAACACATTCAAAAGTTAGCAGAAGGCAAGAAATAACTAAGATCAGAGCAGAACTGAATGAGATAGAGACATAAAAGAACTCTTCAAAAAATCAGTGAATCCAGGAGCTGGTTTTTGAAAAGATCAACAAAATTGATAGACCACTAGCAAGACTAATAATGAAGAAAAGAGAAAAGAATCAAATAGACGCAATAAAAAATGATAAAAGGGATATCACCACCAATCCCACAGAAATACAAACTACCATCATAGAATACTATAAACACCTCTACCCAAATAAACTAGAAAATCTAGAAGAAATGGATAAATTCCTGGACACATACACCCTCCCAAGACTAAACCAGGAAGAAGTAGAATCCTTGAATAGACCCATAACAGGCTCTGAAATTTAGGCAATACTTAATAGCTTACCAACCAAAAAAAGTCCAGGACCAGATGGATTCACAGCCGAATTCTACCAGAGGTACAAGGAGGAGCTGGTACCATTCCTTCTGAAATTATTCCAATCAATAGAAAAAGAGGGAATCCTCATTTTATGAGGCCAGCATCATCCTGATACCAAAGCCTGGCAGAGACACAACAAAAAAGGATAATTTAGACCAATATCCCAGATGAACATCGATGCAAAAATCCTCAGTAAAATGCTGGCAAACCAAATCCAGCAGCACATCAAAAAGCTTATCCACCATGATCATGTGGGTTTCATCCCTGGGATGCAAGGCTGGTTCAACATATGCAAATCAATCAATGTAATCCATCATATAAATGAAACCAGAGACAAAAACCACATGATTATCTCAATAGATGCAGAAAAGGCCTTTGACAAAATTCAACAGCCTTCATGCTAAAAATTCTCAATAAATTAGGTGTGGAGGGGACATATTTCAAAATAATAACAGCTATTTATGACAAACCCACAGCCAATATCATACTGAATGGGCAAAAACTGGAAACATTCCCTTTGAAAACTGGCACAAGACAGGCATGCCCTCTCTCACCACTCCTATTCAACATAGTGTTGGAAGTTCTGGCCAGGGCAATCAGGCAGGAGAAAGAAATAAAGGGTATTCAATTAGGAAAAGAGGAAGTCAAATTGTCCCTGTTTGCAGATGACATGATTCTATATTTAGAAAACCCCATCATCTCAGTCCAAAGTCTCCTTAAGCTGATAAGCAACTTCAGCAAAGTCTCAGGATACAAAATCAATGTGCAAAAATCACAAGCATTCCTATACAACAATAACAGACAAACAGAGAGCCAAATCATGAGTGAACTCCCATTCACAATTGCTTCAAAAAGAATAAAATACCTAGGAATCCAACTTAGAAGGCATGTGAAGGACCTCTTCAAGGAGAACTACAAACCACTGTCTAACAAAATAAAAGAGGACACAAACAAACGGAAGAACATTCCATGCTCATGGATAGGAAGAATCAATATCATGACAATGACCATACTGCCCAAGGTAATTTATAGATTCAAAGCCATTCCCATCAAGCTACCAATGACTTTCTTCACAGAATTGGAAAAAAAACTACTTTAAAGTTCATATGGAACCAAAAAGGAGCCTGCATTGTCAAGACAATCCTAAGCCAAAAGAACAAAGCTGGAGGCATCACGCTACCTGACTTCAAACTACACTACAAGGCTACGGTAACCAAAACAGCATGGTACTGGTACCAAAACAGAGATATAGACCAATGGAACAAAACAGAGCCCTCAGAAATGATACCACACATCTACACCCATCTGATCTTTGACAAACATGACAAAAACAAGAAATGGGGAAAGGATTCCCTATTTAATAAATGGTGCTGGGAAAACTGGCTAGCTGTAAGTAGAAAGCTGAAACTGGATCCCTTCCTTACACCTTATACAAAAATTAATTCAAATGGATTAAAGACTTAAATGTTAGACCTAAAACCATAAAAACCCTAGAAGAAAAGCTAGGCAATTCCATTCAGGACATAGGCATGGGCAAGAACTTCATGTCTAAAACCCAAAAGCAATGACAACAAAAACCAGAATTGACAAATGGTATCTAATTAAACTAAAGAGATTCTGCGCAGCAAAAGAAACTACCATCAGAGTGAACAGGCAACCTCCAGAATGGGAGAAAATTTTTGCAATCTACCCATCTGACAAAGGGCTAATATCCAGAATCCACAAAGAACTCAAACAAATTTACAAGAAAAAGACAACCCTATCAAAAACTGGGCAAAGGATATGAACAGACATTTCTCAAAAGAAGACATTTATGCAGCCAACAGACACATGAAAAAATGCTCATCATCACTAGCCATTAGAGAAAAGTAAATCAAAACCACAATGAGATACCATCTCACACCAGTTAGAATGGCGATCATTAAAAAGTCAGGAAACAACAGGTGCTGGAGAGGACGTGGAGAAATAGGAACACTTTTACACTGTTGGTGGGACTGTAAACTAGTTCACCCACTGTGGAAGACAGTGTGGTGATTCCTCAAGGATCTAGAACTAGAAATACCATTTGACCCAGCCATCCCATTTCTGGGTATATACCCAAAGGATTATAAATCATGCTGCTATAAAGACACATGCACACGTATGTTTATCGTGGCACTATTCACAATAGCAAAGACTTGGAACCAATCAAATGTCCATCAATGATAGACTGAATTAAGAAAATGTGGCACATATATACCATGAAATACTATGCAGTCATAAAAAGGATGAGTTCATGTCCTTTGAAGGGACATGCATGAAGCTGGAAATCATCATTCTGAGCAAACTATCGCCAGGACAAAAAACCAAACACCGCATGTTCTCACTCATAGGTGGTAATTGAACAATGAGATCACTTGGATACAGGAAGGGGAACACAGGATACAGGAAGGGGACAGACAGGGATAGCATTAGGAGATACACCTAATGTAAATGACGAGTAAATGGGTGCAGCACACCAACATGGCACATGTATACATATGTAACAAACCTGCACATTGTCCACATATACCCTAGAATTTCGAGTATAATTAAAAAATAATAATAATAATCCATTAGAAAAAAAAATATTCAATCTGTAGTTTATTGGCTGACTAAACAGAAACAAAAGTAGAAGTAAGATATTTTCAAATTAATGAAAATCTAAGTTTGCTACCAATAAATACTCATTTAAAATATATCTAAATATATGATTCACAAATAATAAAATATTTTCAAACAACTTCTGAGATGTAGCATATATTCAAGAAAATGAAAATTATAGGTATGTCTAAGTAATTATTAGATCTATAAAAGTGATAAATATCTAAATAAGAGGGTTAATCAAAATAGTCTTAAAAAACAATAAAACAGCCTTAAAATGCTAGATAATAATGGTGTAAATTTAGTAAAATGCTAACCATAGAATAAAATATACATCAAATTTAGGCTTTTAAATATATGCATATTCATTTTCTGGAGGAATCATTAAAAGTGTAGAATGTAAAAAATTCAAAATTAATGAATAAATTAGCAAAGAATGAACTTTTTGATCCATCTAACAGATGGTAAAAAAAGTAAAAGTAATAATATCATGAGAGTTTCATCACCAAAATTTAGCTGATAAATAGTGGAAGGAGGTTATTATTGAAAACAAGTGATTCACTGGGCAAAAAGCACTAAGCTTTTAAAGTTACAGGAACAAGGGTTATACTTAGCCAAGTACTGAGTTCCAAAGGAAATAAAAACTTGCTGTTAGTGGATCTGCAGTTGCCCTTTTCAGTTCTCCTTTGTGCTCAGATATTGTTATCAGGTCATACTTCATCATACTTACCAAGTGACTTTATACAATGTTGATAGTCTTTGAAATTGTTTATGTTTACAAGATAACACGATCTCTTCTCCATTAGGGTAATGCCAGTTCTCAGTAAAAAGTCAGATGCTGTTTGTTTTTTTGCTGTTTGTTTTGTTCCATTCTATTTTCTCAGTTCTTTCTCTTTTTAATTACAATTTAAGCTAAGATTAACTCCTCTTGAGGCTTGTTATGTGGATCTACAATGAAAACAGATGCATAGGAAGAACCTGAAAATCAGAAAACATAAATTTCATAGACTTGAAAATCTATATAAATGTACTAAATTCTTGAGATAAAAGACAACTATGCCAGGCGAACTCAAAAACTAAATTTTTCTTTTGCTTATAGCAAAGCTACTAAAATTATAAGAACACACAGAGTCAAATAACAGTAAGTAAAAAATAAAATATACCAAGGAAATACTAATACTAACCAAAGAATGCTGGAAAACTTAATGATAAAAAGCAGATGTTGGTAAAAAGCATTATTAGAGATACAGTGAGTCATTAGTTTCATAATAGAACTTTCATCTTAACAGAAAGATATAGTGATAGCAAATTTGTAGATTTTAATCACATTGTTTCAAAATATACAAATAAAAAATCGAGAAACACGGATTTCCCAAATATCATTTCATCTAATCTTCAAGACGCTTCTTCATCTAAATACACCAGTTTTTGATGCTATTCTTAATGCATGGACTAATTAACATAAATTTCAACTAAAAGCAGGTTTCTAACATAACTAAAAATGAAATGTTGACTGTGGGAGGCAAAACATTTGTTAAAATTATTATCTGTAATAACTAGGTACACCTACCACATGTCTGCTAAACTAGAAGTTCTGGGGGAAGTGGTAAAACTGAAACTTAGTGGCCAGGAGTAGTGGCTCATGCCTGTAATCCCAGCACTTTGGGAGGCCGAGGCAGGTGGACACAAGGTCAGGAGTTCGAGAGCAGCCTGGCCAATGTGGTGAAACTCTTCTCTATTAAAAATACAAAAAATTAGCTGGGTGTGATGGCGTGTGCCTGTAATTCCAGATACTCAGGAGGCTAAGGCAGGAGAATCGCTTGAACCCAGGAAGCAGAGGTTGCAGTGAGTTGAGATCATGCAATTGTACTCCAGCCTGGGCAACAGAGTAAGACTCCATCTCAAAAACAAAAACAAAAACAAAAACCGAAACTTAATGAGATGTATTGGTTGTGTTGATTGCTTTTGGCAAAAATTACAGAAAAGCAATAATTCAGCCAGTTTTTGAGGAGAAATAAAAAGAAATTGGTCTTTTGTAACACCGTGTTCTGAGACTATAAGTTAACTTGGTAAGTGATTTAGAGGCTAATTTAAATGATTTAGAAATAGGAATACTTTTACACTATTAGTGGGAGTGTAAATTAGTTCAACCATTGTTGAAGACAGTGTGGCAATTCCTTAAGCATCTAGAACCAGAAATACCATTTGACCCAGCAATCCCATTACTGGACATATACCCAAAGGATTATAAATCATTCTACTATAAAGACACATGCATGCATATGTTTATTGAAGCACTGTTCACAATAGTAAAGACATGGAACCAACCCAAATGCCCATCAATGATAGACTGGATAAAGAAAATGTGGCACATAGACACCATAGAAGACTATGCAGCCATAAAAAGGAATGAGTTCATGTCCTTTGCAGGGACATGGATGAAGCTGGAAACCATTATTCTCAGCAAACTAACACAAGAACAGAAAACCAAACACCACATGTTCTCACTCATAAGTGTGAGTTAAACAATGAGAACACATGGACACAGGGAGGGGAACATCACACACTGGGGCCTGTCAGGGTGGAGGGGCCAGTTGCGGAAGGGATAGCATTAGGAGAAATACCTAATGTAGATGATGGATTGATGGGTGCAGCAAACTACCGTGGCACGTGTATACCTATGTAACAAACCTGCATGTTCTGCACATGTTTCCCAGAACTTAAAGTATAATAATAGTAATAATAATAATAGTTGTAACAGTAATAAAGAGCTAATATGAAATGGTATATGTTCTATCAATTTTTGGACTATTTAAAGTGAGAATAATAAATTTATTAAATTTGTGAGCTCCTAAAAGAAGTAGAACTTTTGGGTAAGAAACACTAAATCCTAAAGTGACTGAATGACCCTTAACTCTTTCTAATCTTGGAAAGCTTTTTTTTTTTTTTTTTAAATTTATTTATTATTATTATACTTTAAGTTGTAGGGTACATGTGCATAACGTGCAGGTTTGTTACATATGTATACTTGTGCCATGTTGCTGTGCTGCACCCATCAACTCATCATTTACATCAGGTATAACTCCCAATGCAATCCCTCCCCCCGCCCCCCTCCCCATGATAGGCCCCGGTGTGTGATATTCCCCTTCCTGAGTCCAAGTGATCTCATTGTTCATTTCCCACCTATGAGTGAGAATATGCAGTGTTTGGTTTTCTGTTCTTGTGATAGTTTGCTAAGAATGATGGTTTCCAGCTGCATCCATGTTCCTACAAAGGACACAAACTCATCCTTTTTGATGGCTGCATAGTATTCCATGGTGTATATGTGCCACATTTTCTTAATCCAATCTGTCACTGATGGACATTTGGGTTGATTCCAAGTCTTTGCTATTGTGAATAGTGCTGCAATAAACATACGTGTGCATGTGTCTTTATAGCAGCATAATTTATAATCCTTTGGGTATATCCCCAGTAATGGGATGGCTGGGTCATATGGTACATCTAGTTCTAGATCCTTGAGGAATCGCCATACTGTTTTCCATAATGGTTGAACTAGTTTACAATCCCACCAACAGTGTAAAAGTGTTCCTATTTCTCCACATCCTCTCCAGCACCTGTTGTTTCCTGACTTTTTAATGATCGCCATTCTAACTGGTGTGAGATGGTATCTCATTGTGGTTTTGATTTGCATTTCTCTGATGGCCAGTGATGATGAGCATTTTTTCATGTGTCTGTTGGCTGTATGAATGTCTTCTTTTGAGAAATGTCTGTTCATATCCTTTGCCCACTTTTTGATGGGGTTGTTTGTTTTTTTCTTGTAAATTTGTTTGAGTTCTTTGTAGGTTCTGGATATTAGTCCTTTGTCAGATGAGTAGATTGCAAAAATTTTCTCCCACATATACTAAAAATTGGAAAGCTCTTTAAAGCTAATCTCTACGAGCAATTTTGTTGAATTGCCTTAAATTTTAATTTATATGGGTACATAGTAGGTGTGTATATTTATAGGGTACATGAGATGTTTTGATACCGGCATGCAATGGATAATAATCACATCTTATAAAATGGGGTATCCTTTTTTGGATTTTTAACAGACAAGTGCATCAGATTTTAATTATTTGTCATTTAACACTTTGAACTTTAACCTGTTTTGGTTTTGGACATTTTTATCTCCATGAGGTGTCTCAATATACAGCATGACTATATGAATGACATTTTTGCAAAACTGATGATGATGATGTCCTTTGGTCTTACTTGCAGAAGGTTATTATAGGCCATAATGGACAGTAATAATTTAAGGAGGGAATAATTCTGGGTGAATTTTCAATCTTGAGTAATATGTAATTTTGGAGTAAATTTAATTAATTCAGTCTTCTGACTCATACAGAGATCTCTAGCATGAAAATCCACACTGTCTACCATAATATTCTGTTTCTTCCTTTGTTTATTACCCCATCAATTTCTCCAACTCATATGAAGGAATTAACTACCATGTTGGGAGAAGGGATAATAGCCCTTGACTCACATTTCTGAAAACAGGTAATTCAGAAACACACCTGGGCATAGGAAATTCAATCAATTATTTTCTCCTTCCTCCAACTAAATCAAAAGAAAACATTGAATTGTATTTTTTTGCAGACTCTGCATTTCCCATTAATGGGGTATCCTGTGTAGACTGTTAGTTTGATTAGGGAGATCTCAGGCTCATTTGAAATTTATCAAACTGTGTCTTCTGGTCTAGCTTTACCAGTCATAGAAATGATCTCTTGGTGTTTTATCTGCAGAATCTGCTATTTTACTTCTCAATTTGTTCATAACTTGAATAAGGAAGAGGAAAGTTATTTAATGGCTTCTTAGATAAAGACATATATAATGTGAGCTTTAGGTAATCAAGTAAATCTTCTATCTTGAGACATAATCTTTAGGCTGGTAGTTCTGATTTATGTTTTACTTGCTATTTGCTCTCTTCTGTGCTCTAACTGCATTTCTATAAGTATTTATGGGACCCCATCTACACAGATGTCTCATAAACAGCTCAACCTTAATACTTTTAAAATTAAATTCATTCTTTAATGTTTATCATCCTCTATTCCCTGTCTTGCTGATAATCTTCAAAGCATCTAATCAGAGGTTATAGAAGACATCGAGATCTATTGGAATTAGGGCTATTTCAAGCATATTCTGTCATAGACCTATGAGTTGTTGGAATTTCAAAGACATGCAAATTCACAATCCAAGTATGATAGGCTGATGTAAAATTATTTAGTAATGAATAAATTTGAGGAGGTTTTCTTATCACTGAACACCTTCCTCTACCCTTTCTTATTAGAATGAGTACTAAGCAAAAGAGGAGTCTATTATTTCATTTGAGATGTGCTTGAAAACCTTATCTTAAGAAGCTAACATTGTCAGTAAGGAACGATGTTAAGGGCTAAATGCGGGAGTTTCAAAGGGAGCAGAGGTATGGAGGATAAGGCGAATGGTACAGACACTTTATATTGGGTAGAGGAGTGGAGAAAGCAAAAATATACTCCTTATCACATGAAAAAGTCTAGGTTTAGCGGAGACATACATGTACCCTATCTTATTGCCTTCCAATGGCCTAACATGTGAATGATCACAATAGATTCAATTAAGTAATAAGAGTGAAATATTCGGGGTCATAACTTCCCTTCCATTTAAAATAAATTTAAATGGAATTTTTATTTCTATAATATACCAATATTTGATTTACTTCCTCAAAAGAATAAAACCTCTATCAGCTATCCAATCTAAAATGCTGAGTCGTCTATGTACAGAGAACCATGGGTAGAAGGTTCTCCAGTTTACTTGAGAACCTCTCCAGTGAAGAAAACTAGATAACATTCTGCTTCAAGTACCTTTCATTTATCTTTCCTAAGTGTATATTTCTCATTTTCCAGAATTAATGTTATTCTCTTGAAGCGGTTCTCTCATTCCAGATCTCACAGTAGACTCAATGTTAAAGGTTAGCATTGTTAGAACTTGATCTACTCTCAACAAATTCATGTTTGTTTTTTTTTTCTTTTGGCATCCAAAAGGCCATTTAGGTTTCAAGTGTCCTCTGTTTTCCCCAAAAGTCCAAATAAATTAATGCTAATGCCAACTAGCTCTGAAGATTTGTTTTCATTTTACTATAATTAAATAAACATGCTTGCAAAGCAAATTGGACCAGTATTTTTCTGATGAGCATGTATCTTGTGGTAACCAATAATTTGAGTTATGTAAATAATTATGGCAAAAATATACATCTGTCACGGAAGTTGTGTGAAGGGCCTACCTATGTCACACTCATTTTACAAGTTTAGCATTTCAAATCTAAAAATCCCAAATCTGAAATGCTCCAAAATTTAAAACGTTTTGTACACTGATATAATGCCCAAAGGAAATGCTTATTGGAGTACTTCAGATTTTAGATTTTTAAAAAGGGGATGCTCAGCCAGCCTGGTGTAATGCAAATATTCAGAAATCTGGAAAAAAGACTGGAAATCTGAAACACTTTTTGGTTCAAGCATTTTGGATAAGTGATACTAAATCTGAAATATATTCTGGGCCAATTTAAGTTTGAGGATGCCATCTTCTATATCTTCTCTATGTCTCTCAATTTTTAATGACATTGCTAGAAGGTCAGGACTGCCTGTACAGTTAAAGTCACATTTTTGCTGGAACACTTCAAAACATCCAGACAGAACAAAAAAAAAAAAAAAAACCGTCTTTTTTTCTGAGTTTTTTTTTTCAGGAAAGGGGCAGAAAGGTAGGGAACTGATTAGCAGATTTGAAGCTCCTTGGTGAAATAATATAAGTTTTCTATAACAATTCATTGGAAATTTTCTTGTGAGCATTATATATTTATATTCTAGTTCTGATCATCAATGCTACTAAAACCATCAACCAAATATTCATGTAATGGACTAATAATAGTGACTAGACACTGTTCTTTCATTTATTGACAGAGTTAGCTAAATACATAATGGAATTATTTAGGTTTGTTGTTGGTTTTACAATTTGAACATTTAATTAATCTTTGAATAATATACAGAAGAAAAAGAAGGACCCAAATTCCATCCTACTGCCATCTGGCTTGAGAGGATAAATGTCACATGCAATTGGCATACTCTTGCTTAAGATACATTTCTACCCTTTTGTAAATTCTAAACTATGTTGTCTTCATAAGCACAGAGGGAAGAATGATCTTCAAAATGTATTTTTAGAACAGAGAATGCCAGACTAGATAAATCACCAGTGTTATAGCAAATGACATAGTCAATCTTCCCAAGTAACAGGGTAATAGGTGAAATTTTAATGTTCTCACTG
The DNA here is from genome assembly GCF_043159975.1 of Macaca nemestrina. Taxonomy (NCBI): domain Eukaryota; kingdom Metazoa; phylum Chordata; class Mammalia; order Primates; family Cercopithecidae; genus Macaca; species Macaca nemestrina. The sequence goes on from NC_092140.1 coordinate 28,992,306, forward strand.
AGGGAAATAAGCAGTGTTTATTATTATGGAAGGATAAGTCAGAATATTAATGGAACAAAACTCACATAAAGGTGATTTTTATAATTATTTGATATGCCCACAGTTGTATTTTATTTATATCTTTTGAAACATTTTATATTACAGTTCAGAATATGTCGATAAATTAATTATGTAATTATATTTTTAGAATTTCATCCAAATATTTCTATATGTGATTCTGTAATACTAAAGCCTGAGCATGGAAGTATAATAAAAATTTTAAATCAGTAAAATATCTACCTTTTTATTAATATGTATTTTTATTTCCCAAAAAATCTGTATTTTTATCAAAGTATTTTGTAGATATGATTGCATAGCTCTTTCAAAAACCGGATTTAAAAGAATATTTAATGGATTAAAAAAGTACAATCCACTGATAGTAAAATAATTACAATAATATAAGGGTTTATGTACATGTATACTCAGAAAAGAAAATCACATATAACACAGGTTTACAGAAGTCTCTTGTGATCTTATCACTCAGAGGTAAACACTGTTTAAATATAATGTATACTTTACTATGTTTATATAATATATATAAATAATATCTATAAAATATATTCACATATGCACACAGTATAAATATATGTATACAAAAATTATAACATATTGTATTTGTTATCATCAATTAGCATATCTTGAGTTTCTTTTTTCTTATTAGTATCTGTAGAATGTTTTCATTATTTTTACTGGTCTTAAAATTTCATTTATTATTTCATCATCATTTGTTAAGTAGGGAATTATATATAATTAATATTATTTTCTTGATATATAGCCATTTGCATATTTAGATGTAGAGGGTAAAACGTAAAGATGGCAAAGGTTAGTGAAATGTAGCACAAAGTGAATGCATGAAATAATGGAGATTGTGCTAGGTTATTGCCCTATTTGTAGTGTTCATTGCCTTCAAAGAAAAACAAAGAAGGAGTGAAGCCATTATTTTATTGTTCTTTTATTGGCTAAAATATAGCTGTCAGACATAAAACTTTCCACAATAGACACTTTGGTTTCAGGTAGTTTAAAACTCTATATTGTCAATAAACAAAAGTACTTTTTTGACAAGAGAGAAAATATAGAGGAGAGGAGATAATGGATAAAAGAGTCAGAAAGAAGATAAATAGTTATGCTTACAATGAGGATTGAACTTTAAAAGTTCTAAGGACTAAGAATACATCACACTGATATTTTTGATCATTTTCTCAGGATCTTCTACCATAGTTTTTCTTCTAGGTTGTCCGCAAGCAGCCATAATTTCTGTCTAATTCAGTCCTATTGTCAGCATCCCCATCACTTTCCTTCCTTCATTTATCCTTTGATTCCAAAAAGAATATTGAAAGTCCCCGTTAGACTCTCAGTAGCATTTCAGAGTGTTCAATATCTTCCCCAATGTTACATTTGTGTTTGTGAGAAAAATGGAAAATGGTAACATCGAATAAAGAATTGCAGTTTTCTTGCTAATTCTTCATTGAAAATGAACAGAGTTACATCTTTCACTTGCACATTTAATCAATAATTATACTGATATAGTGGAAAGAGCATTGGAATTTTGAGTGTATTTATACACAGAAATTTGTGTCCATCTATTCTTTACTGGGAAGGGTCCAACGCATTCACAGGGTGAGTTCTTAGCATAGACATTGCTGATGCTTGGTCTGTGTTTCTGACAATGGCTCATGGAAAAAGGGATGGGTGACTGACCTGAGCTAAGACAATCAGAGTCTGTATTCTAGCAACTTGGAAATTAGGTAGATGAACAATAAGTGAGTTTCTGTATGTGATTGAAACTCTATTGGTTTTTGGAAAATTGTTCCTTCCTTCCAAAGAAAATTTACTTGTAATAAATTACAATTTTAGTTAGCTCCAAATGGGGTAAACAAAAAAAAAAAAAAAAAGAAGGAGAAAAAGAAAGCAAAATAGTGATATAGACAACAAAACTCAGCATTCTGACTTCTGATTCACGGCAAAACGCTAGTTACCTCCCACCTTACACATCACTCTCTCACACATTCACAAACACACAGAATTCATTACTAATTCCTTTCTTATAGGAAGCCTTTAAAATTCCTGGGCCAAAGAAATTATCAAAATGAGAAACATATTATGCAGCCAGGGTGGCAGTCCAAGGGATTCAAATGATTGGTCTGGATACTCGATGTCATCATGCACATTGTTATCCATTTAAACCGGAAATATTAGGTCTTGCACCATTGACCAACCTACTATATATTTTTTTCTCTACATACTTTTGATTCTGAACAGAAGCCAAATTTAGGGTATTGTTTAATGATTATTTTGTGATTATTGGGAAAGGTCCATATTCAGCAGAATAAAAATGTCATACTTGTATAAAAGTTAGATTACACCAATGGAAATATGGAATTCACCTTAGCATAACAGACAAAGAAGAGTGGCTTCATATTATGGCCCATGAATGTAATAGCTTGATCAGATTTTGTATTCCCTCCCAAAAGTGGAAGGAATGCTCCTGACATTTGACTTGTGATAGTGATATTTTGATAAAATATTTTATTATTGGAATTGCATATTTGGGAAATGAGAATGTGTACACTGAACAATAAAGAGATGTAATATCATGAAAACTTAGTCCTATTTTCTGGGAATGGTGCTGTCCACATAGGGAAGTGTTTCTTCAGCATCACTCTTCATACTGCGTGCCTTTCATGCCTTTATTATCTGATGACTGAATGAATGAATGAGGAATGCATCTGATCTAATCCTGAGACAGTCAAATTTGGGCATTTGAAATGAGATTTACCAGAGAGCAATGGCACTTACTTACCATGGGCTTAGCACATGGTAAGTAGGAACTAAAATACACGCATTGAAGAAGGTAAGGATGTTTACCCAAATAGGAATCCAAAGGCAGAAAAAACTACCCAAATAAAGGAAAACCTTAAGCAAATTGTCATCAAAATTTTAGTGAGAAATGTAGCTTTTGTATCTATCTATCTGTCTATATGGAGATACATACTTATGTATGAGCCTCTATCTATCTATCTATCTATCTATCTATCTATCTATCTATCTATCTATCTATCTATCTATCTGCCTATCTATCCTCTTGGTAGCTCTGTGTGTTAGGTTGTTCTTGTGATGCTATAAAGAAATACCTGAGATAGAGTAATTTATAAAGAAAAGAGGTTTAGTTGGATTGCTGTTCTGCAGCCTTTACAGGAAGCACAGTTCTGGAATCTACTCGGGTGCCTAAGGAAACTTACAATCATGGTGGAAGGCAAAGGGGGACCAGGCATAGGACATGGAGAGAGCAGGAGAAAATGGTGTGGGAGAAGTGTCACACACTTTAAACAACCGGATCTCATGACTAACTCACTCACTGTCTCAAGGACAGGACAAAGAGGATGGTGCTAAACCATTCATAAGAAATTCACCCCCATGAGTCAATCACCTTCTAACAGGACCCATCTCCAACATTGGACATTACATTTTAACACGGGATTTGGAGGGGACATCCAAACTAGATCACTCTGTAATTCCTGGGCCTGGTCTATTTAATATCTCTGGTTCTATTATTATTCATGACTCCCAGTATAACAGTAAGTGATTTTTTTCTAAGGTTGCCTTATGTTATTTTCTCATTTTCCAATTGAGCAAGTCACAACTAATTTTCTTTCGTTTCCTCAATTGTGATATAGGTATAATGATAACTAGTATACACTTTCTTTTATAACACAGAAGATAGCATGTAAAAACACCTCACAATTTATAACAGTTTGTGTTTATAACACAATTTATTTCGGTTTGTGTAACAAATGATTAAATATTTAAAATCATATAAGTTTTGAGTTATACATCTTACCATGGCATATATATTTGCTAACATATATTTACTAACATATAAATAAATGTTTAATTAATTTGAGAGGACCAGTAAGTGTAGCATAATAAAAGCCTAACCATAAATATGACTATGATTAAAATGTATTTTATAAAATGAGAAAAGAGAAACTAAAAGGTAGGAAATACTGTGATTTGAAGACCAGTATCTGGCATCTGATCTTCTTTTTAATTATTGTTTTTAGGTTCAAATTTGGTGACATTGAGCATGTAGGTCATTTACTCATTTTAAGGTTCCATTTTTTTATCTGTAGAATATGGATAAGAGTTGAATCTACTTCACAGGACACAAGTTTAAGTGAGAGTATATATAAAAAACCTTTAACCAGTTTCTTGGTTAAGTCCTCAATAACTGTATTCAGAATAGAAATATGTGACATTCCCATTATACTTGCTCTCATCATGATGCATCCTAGCTTTGAGACCATCTGCCACAAGATCATGACATGCACCAACACAGATTAGGTGATGTCTTTTTGCCAAGTCAGCGGTTCTATAATCATTTACTCAGCAACTAGCATGAGTCAGACCCAGCCACTATGAAGCACTAGTGTTCCAATATAAGTCAAATTGTTGATCCCAACCTGACTCAGTTGGTTAAGAAAGATAGTTAAATAACAAACTAACAACAAAATACGTATTTTTCTCTTCCCTGTGTTGAATATAGCTCTCATATTCTATTGTTGTATGTATATCCAAGTTCTTCTCAGATTGTATTTTTTCTCTTCCCTCTTTCCCTGATCTCTATATTTGTGAGACCAGGAACCATGTACTTTTTCCTTTTAGTCTAAAACACTTGGTCATCATGTAATATAGAGGAATTTAAAAAATGAAATCAAATAATTTATATAAGTAAACAAAAATAATTTAAATAATTATATGTATATTAATCAAATAAAGTCAGAAGATATAAACATATCAAAGTTACAATATATCAAAACAATAAATGCAGTAAATTTCAAAGAGTTTTTCTACTAATAAATTCTCAACTATAATTTATAACATGAATCTAGTACCTTTTCTATTTTAATACAACAAAAAATATATTTAGAACTTTAATAAAATAACCACCAAATTTATCATTCCTCCTTTAGAGTACCATTTCTAAAATAATCTCTGTGGTCATTTACTAACCAGAGTGAGTTGCCTGTGTTAGGTTTTTATACCTCATCAGAGAAATGGACCCAGAATGCTTTTCTCTACTGTATCTATGAAGATCAATGACCTTTCCCTAGCAGCTCTTAGCTGATTTACACAGAGCAGAAAGAAACAAAAATCCTCCTTCTGACTGTAGAACTCATCTGAGTTCCAAAGATAGGTCAAACACTGCTGTGACCTGAGAATATCAAGATTAAATACTTCAGTCTCTGTCTGTGGAGGGAAAAATCTAATGTCTATTATGTCCTAGAGGAATTAGTACACAAAAAAATAACAAATCACTTTCAAAAACCACCCCATGAGGCCAGGCAAGGTGGCTCTTGCCTGTAATCCCAGCACCTCGGGAGTCTGAGGTGGGTGGATCACCTGAGGTCAGGGGTTGGAGACCAGTCTGGCCAACATGGTGAAACATAGTGAAACATTCCCTACTAAAAATACAAAAAATTAGCCGGGCGTGGTGGCATGCACCTGTAATACCAGCTACTCAGGAGGCTGAAGCAGGAGAATCACTTGAACCTGGGAGGCAGAGGTTGCAGTGAACCGAGATCAGGACATTGAACTCCAGACCTCCAGACTGGGGGACAAGAGTGAAACTCTGTCTCAAACAAACAAACAAACAAACAAAAAACCCATGAAAGAACATGTATATTCTGACTTCTCTTCTTACAGCTGCTTCTGTAGTAAAAGAATCATCACACCTCTACAGAATTCCACTTGCATGCCCCTCCCTAAAATGTTGTTATGTGCAGCCATCAATTTATATACTTTGCTTAACATTAAATGTCAATTATGTTTTGAATCATTTTTCATATAATTATTGTTACATGAGATGATTTAGTTCTAATTCCTCCCTACAAAATCCTATTTAGTCCCTAATATCCCTGATGTATTTTATTGTTCTCATAAAAACATAAATCCAAATAATTTTACTTGTCAACAATTTTTCAAGTAAGTGTGTTCAGAGCCTATATTGGAACTCTTCAAATATATCTGTTCTCAATGCAATGGTAACATTTAAGATCATGGACTTTCATATAGAACCGTTAGCTTATGTATATATTCTAGGTTCATGAAAGAGACTGGGAACATAGTGGACAAACAGGGACTTGAAATAAAGTCTCATGGGGTGTATGACATAGATAGATAACTAATGGAGCGCTTAAAGTCTATGTACCTTTACACAGAGCAGAATTGTTGGCGAGCAGCTGCTACGTATTTCCATTCATGTGAGACCAGCTCTGGTGAATGGAAATGTAAAGTTAAAGTGATGTGGGTTGCAGTGTTCCTTCCTCATACTCTTTCACCTCTCCTTGAGGCATTAAAGTCCACATGTTAGAGATGATGATATCATAAGTTGGAAGAAGCCTGGATTCCTGAATCACTCCTTGGAGGCCAGCCATGAGCTGCCCAATTGAGTCCAACTGAAATGAACTCTTTATAAGAGAGAAATAAACTTTTATTTTATTAAGCCACTGGAATTTTTCACTTGTTTGTTATAAATCCTGCTTTAGTTGCCCTAACTAAAGTAATGGTAAAGGAGAAGATACGATTTTAGTCAATTGACAGGCAGGGACTAGAAGTAATGAGAATCTTACTTTGCTCTGCTCTTTATTCCTCTTTTTACATATTACACCAGGAATGTCCAATCTTTTGGCTTCCCTGGGCCACATTGGAAGAATAATTGACTTGGGCCACATACAAAATACACTCACACTAATTATAGCTGATGAGCCAAAAAATAAAAATAAAATCGCAAAAAAAAAAAAAAAAAAAGGCCTCACAATGTTTTAAGAAAGTTTATGATCTTGTGTTGAGCCAAATTCAAAGCCATCCAGGGGCTTGTGCTTTACACTGTTTCTATGTTTTGCCCTTATTACCTCCTCTAAAACTTGATGCTCAGGAGAGCTGGATAGATGGGCGTATAGGACAGGATGGTTGTCAGAGGACAAGAAAAGAGAAGATAAAAGAATAACCCTTTCTTTTCACCTTTGCTCATCTTTCTAACATTTAGTATGGGAAGCAAAAGTAAGAAGGAAGGAGGGAGAAGGCCTGTGGTTCGTGTGATGAAAAATAGCAATAAAATAGGGTTTTCCTCCATTTCTTTCTCCTTTCATATTTGGCTCTACAGTTACAGACCAGAATTAAAACTGCAATTTTAAATGTGTCCAGAGAAGAATCAAGCAACATAAGGGTTTTCCTATGGCTGTCGTTTTTAATGGGTGAGAAAACACTGCTACAAAGTATTGCAGTATTAAAGTGAAGACAGGCGAGTACTAATAAAGCCATACTCACAGGTACTGTCCATGATGACTGCTTATCCTAACACTGGGAAGTCTTCAATATTTTCTTAAAATTGGAAGGGCTTCAAGATCGCTGACTAGAGGCATATGGTACTTCCGTCCTCCTCAAAGAACCAACAGAATGAGTAGATAATTACACTTTCGATAGGTCATCTAAGAAAGAACACTGGAAAAAAAAAAAAAAAAAAAAAAAAAAGAAAGAACACTGGAATTCACCAGAGAAGTGACAGGAAACACCACGGGCAAATAAGGAGAGAGAGTCAGAATAGCCTACTAAACTGGGATTGGCTAGTACCCCAGATAAGCTCCCTGGTTTGGGAAAAGGGTAAGAGAGAGACCCCCCAGCAATCCTCATACCTTTCAGGGACTCCTGCAATCCTACCCATGGGAGAGCCTCTTACTCTTGCATACCCTGAGATTAACATAAAGAGCTTCCTGGAGACAGCATGACAGCTCTGGTCCAGAGAGGGAGCTCAAGATGAGTCCCACACACCCTTTGAGTCCTAAACAACTCTAGTAAGGCACCAGTTTTGAGAGATCAGTCCCCATCAGACTGCATCCTACTCTGGATGCATCGTCACATCCATGCATCGTACATCCCTGGAGTCCTATTGATAAATTCCACTGGCAGCCACTGCTGTTGTTGGCTGCTGCCACAAGGGCCAAAGTGCAAGCCACACCCTGCAGTGGGGCTGCAGCTCATCCTCTGCCACGCCACCAGAGCATTCCACCAGGTGCCTGGGAATCAACTCACCCCTGCCTACAACAGCCCACACCTGCATGTACCACCGGGGAGCCTGAGGACAGACAGGCCTGCCAAACCCAGCTTCACTCCTCACCCTTCCCTACTGTCCAAAAAAGTGCCTGGGTGCCTCGGGCTCACACAGCCCCATCCACTAATGTTGGCACCAAAGCACTCTTCCTCGGAGCCTGAGGTCAGGCCAACTCAGTCTGCCACAACCAGCATAGTTGTGCATGCCACTTGCAGACCTGGGGACTGTCCCACCTACCCCATCACTGTCACGGCCAACACCAGCATCAACTGCTTAGGAGTCAGAAGTGTGTTCCACCACTGCTCCTGCTATTACTTATGCCATACCTCCTGAATACCTGTCCACCTGCCCAGCCCACCACTGCCACTCTCAGCACCTGAGCAAGCTTCATGAAGGCCCATGAATTGGCCCACCTGGACCTGCTAATCCTGATGCCAACTATACTTAAATCACGTAAAAGACTTTAAGTCAAAAACAGTAAAAAGGGACAAACAAGGTCATTTTATAATGATAAAGAGATAAATTTAGCAAGAGGATATAACAATTTTAAACATGTGTACACCCAAAAGTGGGATATCAGATAATACAAAACAAATATGATTAGATCTAAAGAGAGAGATAGACTGCAATATATTAACAGTTTGGGACGTTAACAGCCTACTCTCACCTTCAGACAGATCATCTAGACAAAAAATTAACAAAGAAATATTGGATCTAAATATCGAATTGCACTTCAGGTAAAATGGACCTAACAGATAGCTACTGAACATTTCATTCAGCAAGTACACATTCTTCTCACGAGCACATGGAATATTTTCCAGAAGAGACCATATGTTAGGACACAAAACAAACCTCAACAAATTTTAAAAATCTGAAATCATATTAAGTATCTTCTCTGACCACAATATAATAAAACTAGATATCATTAACAAGAACTATGGAAACAGTACAAATACATGGGAAATACTCAACATACTCCTGACGACCATTGTGTCAAGAAAAAAATTAAGGAGGACATTAAAAACAAAATTTGAAGGTTGGGTGCAGTGGCTCACCCCTGTAATTCCAGCACATTTGGAGGCAGATGGGGGTGGATTGCTTGAGCCCACGATTTCAAAGACAAGCCTGGGCAACATGGCGAAACCCTGTCCTACAAAAAAATAACAAAAATTAGCTGGGCATGTCAGCACATGCCTGTAGTCCCAGTTACTTGGGAGACTGAGTCAGGAGGATTGCTTGAGCTTGGGAGGTAAGGTTGCAGTGAGCTGAGATCATGTCGTTGCACTCCAGCCTGGATGACAGAGCAAGACTGTCAAAAAAAAAAAAAATTAAAGAAAATCAAAATAAAACATACCAAAAACCTATGAAATTCAGCAAAAGCAGACCTAAGAGGGAAGTTTATAGCCATAAACACCTACATCAAAAAATATTCCAAATAAACAATCTATTGATGTACCTGAAGGAACTGAAAAAGCAAGAACGAACAAAATCCAAAATGAGTAGAAGAAATATAAAGATCAGAGCAGAACTAAACAAAATAGAGACTACAAAACAATACAAAGAATTCACTAAGTGAAAATTTGGTTTTCTGAAAAGATTAAAAAATAAATTATGAATTGCTAGCTAGACTAACCCGGCAAAAAAGACAGAAAACCCAAGTTACAATCAGAAATGAAAAAGCAGACATTACAACTGATACCAAAGAAATACAAAATATTATCAGAACAACTATAAGCTAACAAACTGGAAAACATAGAGAAAATAGATAAGCTCATGGACACATACACCTACCAAGATTGAATCAGGAAGACATAGACAACCTGAACAGACCAATAACAAGTCATGAAATTATCTGACTTCAAAATATATTACAAGGTTACAGTAATGAAAAAGAATGGTATTCTTATAAAAACAGACAAAAATCATTGGAACAGAACAGGGATCCTAGAAATAAATCCATCAATCTACAACCAATAGATTTTCAACAAAGGTGCCAAGACCATACATTGGGGAAAGGACATCCTCTTCTATAACTGATACTGGGAAAATCGGATAATCATATTCAGGAGAATGAAACTGGACCCCTATCTCTCACCTTATACAAAAGTTAATTAAAGATTAATGAAAGACTTATATGTAACACTCAAAGCTATAAAACTACTGGAAAAAAATGTAGGGGAAATGCCTTTGGACCTTGGACTAGGCAAAAAGTTTATGGCTACGTCCTTAAAATCCCAGGCAACAAAAACAAAAATAAAAAATTAGACTTCATTAAATTAAAAGTCTTCTCACAGCAAAGGGAACAATGAACAGAGTAAAGAGACAACTTGTTGGATGAGAGGAAACATTTGCAAACTATTCCTCCAACAAGGCACTAATATCAGGAATGTAGAAGGAGCTCAAACAACTCAACAGTAAAAACACAAATAATCCCACTAAAAAGTAGGCAAAAGACTTGAATAGACATTTATCAAAAAAAGTCATACAAATGGCCTACAGGTACATTCAAAGATGCTCAACATTACTAATCAGCAGGGGAATGTGAATTAAAACCACACTGAGATATCATTTTACCCAAGATGATAATAGAATGACTATTATTAAAAAGACAAAAAGCAACAGATCCTGGCAAAGATATGGAGAAAAGGGAACTCTTATACACAGTTGTTGGGAATGTAAATTTATACAGCTGCTATGGAAAACAGTATAGAAATTTCTCCAAAAAGAAAATTGAAAAACAGAACTACCATACTATCCAGCCGTTCTCCCACTGTGTATCTATCAAAAGGACAGAAAATCAGTAGATCAAATGAATACCTGTACTCTCACGCTTATTGCACCCCAACGTTTATTGCACAGTGTTCACAATAGCAAAGGGATGGAATCAACCTAAGCATCTGTCACTGGACAAATGGATAAAGAAAATGTGCTTTATATGCACAATGGAATAATATTTGGCCTTAAAAAGGAATAAAATCCTGTGATTTTCAGAAACCTGGACGTAACTGTAGGTCATTATGTTCAGTGAAATAAGTCAGGCACAGAAAGACAAATATCACATGTTCTTATTCATATGTGAAAGCTAAAAAAGTTAATCTCATAGATGTAAAACATAGAATGATAGGTACCAGAGGCTAGGAAGAGTGTGTGGGTATATAGGGTGTGGAGGTTGGATAAAGAAGGGTTGGTTAATGTGTGCAAACATACAGTTAGATTAAAATAACAAGTTCTAATGTTAGATCACAGAGTAGGGTGAGTGTAGTGAACAACAGTGTATTGTATATTAATAGGTACATTCTTGTTTATCTGTTCTTATACCTATTAACTTGTACCTATTATCTATTAGTAGGATGAATAGATGAACAAGAGTGTACCTATTAATATATAATATACTCTGTTGCCTCGTACAATTAACAGGTACAAATTAATAGCTACAAGAACAGATGCACAAGAATGAAAGTTCTGTATGCCTCATATAAAAAGTAACAAAAGGCTCACACCTGTAATCCCAGCACTTTAGGAGGTTGAGGTGGGTAGATCACGAGGTCAGGAGTTCAAGACTACCGTGGCCAAGATGGTGAAACCCCGTCTCTACTAAAAATACAAAAAAAAAATTAGCCAGGCATGGTGGCAGGCACCTGTAATCCCAGCTACTCGGGAGGCTGAGGCAGAGAATTGCTTAAACCCAGGAGGCGGAGGCTGCAGTGAGCCGAGATTGCACCATTACACTACAGCCTGGACAACAGAGGGAGACTCTGTCTCAAAAAAAAAAAAAAAAAAGTGACAAAAGTAACAAAATAACTAGAAGAGAAATTTTCTAAAATGTTGAAACAATAAATATTCAAAGTAATTTATGCCCTAAATATGTAGAATCATTACAAATTCTATACATGTAAAAAAATTACATGTACTCAATAAATATGTAAAAATATTATTTATTGATTAAAAAGTTTAGACTTTTAAATGATTCAAACCCTTTATATTTAATTTAACAATGTGTTGAATGTAACTGCAGTTGACCCTTGAAAAACTTGGTGGTTAGGGGAGTGAAATATACTGATTTTACAATAAAATCAGCTAGAGAAAAGTTATTTAAAATCATAATCAAAATATATTTACTATTCATTTATTGGAATTGAATCATCACAAAGGTCTTCATCCTCATCATCTTCATGTTGAGTAGGCTGAGAAAGAGAGGAAGAGGAAGGATTAGGCTTTTTGCTTCAGAGATGGCAGAGGTCAAAGAAAATCTGCATATAAGTAGAACCACACAGTTCAAACTTCTGTTATTCAAGGGTCAACTGTACTTTACTTAATCTAAGGTGAAGACGATTGGGTTAATCAAACCTAGTTCTCCCCTAATATGTGTGTGTGTGTGTGTGTGTGTGTGTGTGTGTGTGTGTGTTTTGAGCCAAGGTCTCATTCTGTCACTCAGGCTGGAGCACAGTGGTACGATTATAGTTCACTGTAGCCTTGACCTTCTGGGCTCAAACAATCTCCTGCCTCAACTTCCCGAGTGGCTATGACTACAGGTATGTGCCACCACACCTGACTAATTTAGTTTTCTTTTTTTCTTTTTCTTGCAGAGACAGTGTCTAACTATGTTGCTCAGGTTGGTCTCCAACTCTTGGGTGCAATTGGTCCTCCCGCCTTAGTCTCCCAAAGGGTTGGCATTACAAGCATTGTGAGTCACTGCACCCAGCCCCTAAAATATTTTATTTTAAATTTTTTTTCATTTGTGTGAGCTTCCTTTGCAATTGTAGAAGATTCTATTGGATAGTATGATTGATTTTTCCAGAGTCCAAAAAACATAATTAATATCAGCATGTAATATTAATTTATGATAGACTTAAAGTGACACACTGTGCCACTTCAAATAGAAGTTCTCAAGCATTATTTCTAGAAAACATTTGAATACTGGGCCAAAAATCCTACCAAATTAATATCAGGTTATGACGATGTGTCAAAATTTGCAAACATGCAAACATAGAATACACATATATGTATAAATGAATGAGTTTGGACTGCCATAAAATATACCACAGACTGTGTCACTTAAACAACAGAAACTTATTTTCTCACCATATTGGAGTCTGAAAATTTTAGGATCAAGATCAAGATTCCATCAGGATTTAGTTTCTTGTTGGGGCTCTCTCCCTGGCTTTCAATGGCCTTCTGGCTGTGTCCTTACATGATAGACAAAAAGAGAGAGAAAAGGGAAGATGAAGATCTTTCTCTTTCACTTTTTATAAGGCTATCAATCCTTTCAGACTAGGGACTCATGCTTATGACCTCATTTAGACTTCAATGCTTCCTAAAAGCCCTATCTCTAAATACAAGCACTTTAGGAGTTAGGGCTTCAACATACACATTTTAGGAAGACACAGTTAAATCCATAGCAATGTATATATCACAGACACATAAAGACACACACAAGGCAGACAAATTTCTCAATTTTTAAATTTTTAAATCAGGAAGCTTTTTTGTCTATTCTCATCTCTGTAGATAATGTAATATCTGATGCCATTCACTAATTACATGAATAAGTACTTATTTGAAAACCTACTATACACGAGACACTGTTTCTACAATGTAATATGTGAAGACAGACAATTAACAAGAAATAAAAATCAAAAGTAAATGACACAGTATGTTAGAAGCTGAAATATACAAATGAAAAATGTAAAAGAAGTTAATAGGTACAAGAATGAATGAGCAAGGCTGAAGGGTCTGTATGCCATGAAAAAAAACAAAAAACATTTGGGCAACATTTAAAGGAGGTTAGGCAATAATTAGTCATAAAAATAACTGAGGAAATAATATCCTAGGCAAGGGAACTGTGAGGGTAAAATGCCTTAGAGAAGTTATTTAAAACAGCAACAGGACTGTGTGGCTAGTGAAGGTAATTAAGAAAGAGAGAAATGGAAATGGTTTAGAAGCCAGATTGCATAGAATTGCACAGGCAGTTAGCTGTAAACTCTTTATGAAACTGTAAGTGAAAATGGGAACCATTAGAGCATTTGAACAGGAGTATTCTAATTTAAGGAAAATTTTTAAAGAATTTATATTGCTGTTATATTGAGAATTGAAGAGGATGGATAATAAAAGTGGAATCAGAGGCCAGCTATGTGGCTACTAAAATAATACAGGTAAGAGGCAACTGTGTTTCTGATCAGGGTGGTAGCACTGCTTAGTATGGGGCTTCTGGATATCTCTTGAAAGCAGTGGTGTTAGTCTGTTCTTACACTGCTATAAAGAACTACATGAGGCTGGATAATTTATGAAGAAAAGAGGTTTAATTGAGTCACGTTTCTGCAGGCTTAACGGGAAGCATGACTGGGAAGCCTCAGGAAACTCACAATCATGGTAGAAGGTGAAGGGGGAGCAAGCACATCTTACCAAGGCAGAGCAGGAGTGAGAGACAGAGAGTGAAGTGGGGGAAGTACCACACTTTTAAATCATCAGATCTCGTGAGAACTCACTCCTTATTACAGGAACAGCGTGGGGAAAATTCACCCCCATAATCCAATTACCTCCCACCAGGTCCTTCCCCTGACACATGGGGATTAAAATTTGACATGAGATTTGGGAGGGGACACAGAACTAAACCATATGAATAGTGTTCAAGAAAGATTTATTTATGGTTTGTATGCAGGTGCTTTAGCATCAAAGGACATGGTTAATTTATATTTGTTATATTATTATCACTATATTTTGCTCAAACAGCAACAAGACTTTTATCAAGTCCCAGACCTAGTTCTAAAATTGATAGTCTGGAATGCAAAAATGTTTCAATGAAAGTAGGCTGTAGATAGATTCAACATAGACTAGCTTGACATGTTAAGTACATTAGAAATCACTGGAGCTTCAGTGAAAAGCTAAATTTAGAGTCGGTAAAATGATTATTCAAGTAGGTAGTCTATACATACAGTGCTATTCCTTTCTTTAGGTATCATAACAACTTAATAAAGTCTTCAAATATGTTCAGTTCTCTGTAAACAATAGTATGATATATTCTGTTTGCCAAAGTCCCTTAAAATGATATCTATCAATGCTTACTTGTTTATGGTTTCAGGAGTCTCTCTGAAGGCATAGCTGGAAAATTTTAACCCTGGATACTGTGACACTTTCGAATTCAGTCTGGTTTGAGGCTGATACTATAGTAGCTGAAGGTCTCTATTAATTAGAATCAGATCTCTTTATATGCAGGCTATTTCTAATTCATTCCTGCTCTCAGATTTCAAGGTCAACTTCTGGCTCCATACATGAGACTTGTCTTTGCATCCAAAGGGAAGTCTGCATATGTCTCAGTTTGTATGTGAACAGCCTGAGATTAATGAGATCACAGAAATATGGAATTACCATTCAGGGTTTCCTGGGATATCAATTTCTAGTTCTGATATTTGGTTACCATTGAAGATACACAGTCCTGGAGTGGCACAGTCCAATGCTGCTGACTCATACCTGCTAACAACGTGTGGGCTTCTAGATTCTGTTTCTAATATATGATTGTTTATCTGGGGCACTTTCAGTATAATGCTAGTGCAATAAAATGAACTAACAGTCATCTTAACATCCTTTCTATAGATGTAAAAATGTAGGGGCAATTTTATGGGGTTTTTTAAAGTAAAAATTAAATACAATATGAAAGCTGGATGCAGTGGCATGCATCTGTATTCCCATCTACTCAGAAGGTTGAGGTGAGATGATCGCTTGAGCCCAGGAGTTCACATTCAGCCTTGCTGACATAGCAAAATCCTGTCTCTAATACACACACACACACACACGCACACACATACACAATCAAAGCAATACCTCTGTGAGAAAATGCTTAAGAAAAAATCTGTATTTAATCTGGAGAGCTGTTCCATGCTGGCAGGCGTCTGGATGCTCTTTGCTGAGATAGATAAAGCTTTGTCCTGCCATGCAGGATATGTCTTGCGTCCCAGCTGTTTATTTCTGAAAACTCAGTCCACAAAGGAAAACTGGGCTAAGAAATCTATTTTAACAAGATAGTGCAGAGAATAGAACGTCTTAGTAGGTGACTGTAAAGTCCCTGCTTCAACGTCCAGACTATGTCCAAAGATTTTACCCCAGTTGTTTTTTGTTACCTGCCTACAAGCAGAGAAGCTTGATATAGATCGGGACCCTTGACAGTGTCACAGGTAACACAAATGCTATTGAGAGTGCCAGAACCACAGGAAGTATCAAAAGGAATGTAGAGACTGTAGGAGTGGAGAGGGGAGAATGTGTACATCATGAATATGTCTCCCAATTGCCCAGAGACGCTGATGTCTGAGATATTAGTTTGAAAAAGAAGAACCAAAAATGGCCACATACAGGGGAACTTTGGAAAGTTCATGGGAAAATGGAATTAAAAGATAAAGATAAAAATATAAATGTAAACTTTATTTCTCAACAGAGTCTCTAGAAAGTTCCAGACACTTCTGCAAGTGATGATACCAGCCATTTAGTTCATCCCTAAAGAACTGAGGGTCCTTGAAAATTAACCATGTCAATGTAGTCTTTTTACATTATTACCTGAAGAAAAATGGATATTCTTTAGAATTTTTTTAAGATTAAGAAACAAAAAGAAGTCAGAAGGAGGCAAATTAGGACTGTAAGGTGGATACTTAATGATTTCACATTGAAACTCGCACAAAATTGCCCATGTTTGGTGAGAGCATTGTTGCAGTAGAGAAGGACTCTCTGATAAAGGTTTCCCCTGGCAAAATTGTGCTAAAGTTTCAGCTGACTCTCCCTAAATACTCTCATAATAAGTGGATGTTATCATTTGGCCCTCGAGAAAGTCAACAGGCAAAATGCATTTAGCATACCAAAGAAACTGTCGCTGTGATCCTTGCTCTCAACTGGTCCAATTTTGCTTTGACGGTACTGCTTTCACCTCTTGACATCATTGCTTTGATTGTGTTTATCTTCAAGATTGTAGTGGTAAAGTCATTTTTTCACCTCCTATTATAATTTTTTTGAGACAGGGCCTTACTCTGTCACCTAGGCTGGACTGCAGTGGCGCCTTTGTAGCTTACTGTGCCCTTGAAATCCTGGAATCAAGCAAGTCTCTTGCCTCAGCCTCACAAGTAGATGGGACTACTGACACATGCCACCATACCAGTCTACTTAAAAAAAAAAAAAGTATAGAAATGGGATCTTGCTATGTTGCCCAGGCTGGCCTTGAACTCTTGGCCTCAAGAGATCCTCCCACATCGGCCTCCCAAAATGCTAGGATTGCAGGCATTAGTCACAATGCCTGGCCTTCTGTTACAATCTCTTAAAAAACTAAAATTGAAAAAAAAGCTTCAGAATTGTAATCCCACTTGTTTAGAATTTTCATGGAAAGCTCTGCTCTTGTCTGTATCTGATCTGGATGCAATGGTTTTGCCACTCTTTGAGAAAAAAGTTTGCTTAATTTTCATTTTTTCAGTCAAAATTGTGTAAGCTAAATCAATGTGGATGTCCACCGTATTGGCTATTGTTTCTACTCTTAATTCTTGATACTCTCTAGTTAGTGTATATCAGTCTGTTCTCACACTACTATAAAGAACTACCTGAGATTGGGTAATTTATAAAGAGAAAAGGTTTAATTGGCTCATAGTTCTGCAGGCTGTACAGGAAGCACGGCTGGAGAGGCCTCAGTAAACTTTCAATCATGATGGAGGGGGAAGCAGGCACATCCTACTTGTTTGGAGCAGGAGGAAGAGAGAGGGAAGGGGGAGATGCTGCATACTTTTAAACAACCAGATCTCATGAGAACTCACTATCAGGAGTACAGCAAGGGAGAATCCATCCCCGTGATCCAATCACCTCTCACCAGGCCCCTCCTCCACCATTGGGGATTACAATTCCACATGAGATTTGGGAAGGGACACAAATCTACACCATATCATAGGGCATGAAAATTAATTTTTATGTTGCAAATTGATGTGGATGGTGTGCTCTTGCAGGTTTCATCTTCAACATTTCCTTTTCTCTTCCTAAAATGAGTTATCTCTTTGTCAGCTGCTGATTTATTTGGAACATTGTCCCCATACACATTTTATAAATGTCAGTGATTTCACCATTTGTATTAGTCTGTCTTTGCACTGCTATAAAGAACTGCCCCAAACTGAGTAATTTAAGAAGAAAAGAGGTTTTTTTTTTTTTTTTTTTTTTTTTTTGAGACGGAGACTCGCTCTGTCGCCCAGGCTGGAGTGCAGTGGCCAGATCTCAGCTCACTGCAAGCTCCGCCTCCCGGGTTCACGCCATTCTCCTGCCTCAGCCTCCCGAGTAGCTGGGACTACAGGCGCCCACCACCGCGCCCGGCTAGTTTTTTGTATTTTTTAGTAGAGACGGGGTTTCACCGTGTTAGCCAGGATGGTCTCGATCTCCTGACCTCGTGATCCACCCGTCTCGGCCTCCCAAAGTGCTGGGATTACAGGCGTGAGCCACCGCGCCCGGCGAAAAGAGGTTTAATTGACTCACGGTTCAGCATGCCTGGGGAGACCTCAGGAAACTTACAATCATAGCAGAAGGTGAAGGGGAAGCAAAGACTTCCTTTACATGGTGGCAGGAAAGAGACCTAGCAAGGGCAGGAAAAACTGCCTTATAAAACCACCAAATCTCATGAGAACTCACTCACTATCTGGAGAACAGCATGGAGGAACCACCCCCACGATCAAATTGCCTCCCATTAGGTCCTGTCCTTGACACATGGGGATAGTGAGTTACAATTCAAGATGAGATTAGGGTGGGAACATAAAGCCAAACCACATCACTGTTCTTTCACCCTAGCTTCACTAACAATTTGATGTTTGGTCTTGCTTCAATTTTAACAGAATTTATGTTGTTCTGACAGTGGCTTGTTTCAAACTGATATCCTTCTTAGTGCTTCACACTAGATCCTGTGCAGACATTTTGTAAAATTTTAATGAGTTTACTTTGGTGCAGAAAAATTTTGAAATCCATGCATAGCTTTTCGTAATATACATTTCCATGAACTTTTGAAGACCCCACTTGTCTGTCTTATCTCATTATGAAGTACTGTTTTATATTTATTTGAAAGGTATTGTCAGCTAGTTTACCCTTTACAAGTATCTGTATCAAGAAGAGAAGAAAGAGCAAAGACTTTCTGAGAAGAATCAAGGCATGGAGTGTACATACACTCTTTGAGGAGCTAGTTTTTCCATTTTGAAGCAATCCTTTTCAAAAGGAAAAGTGTGGCTTGATCACCATCCTATTTTACAATCTAACTGTTGGTGCTATACGTTATAGACTAAAGATTTGGCTACAGTGTGGACCAGTCTACTAAGTATATCCTTCCTCTATTTTCTCTCCAAACTCTCACATCAACATGTCACTTGGCTGTGAGCGTCTCTCACATAGATTTACTTCTACCCAACTTTAGAAGCAGGTGACATGATGTGCCCAATATAGTCTGTGTATTTCTTCCTTAAATATAACTAAACATTATTTGTTCAAGGTAATGTCAATTTTGTTGTTAAGGTAGTCAGGGAGCAAATCTCTAATGTATTTGCATGCCTTTCAAATAAAATCTAAGCTTCAAAGTTGTTAGGATCATGTCTTTAAGATTGCACTTAAAAGAAGTCCATATAAAATTCGAGGAAACATACAAAGGAGATACAAAACAGATTCCTGAACAGTTAAAATGGGATAAAGGATAATCAGTCTGCTAACAGAGGTTTTAAATAAACCAGGTAATTTCTAATAAATTTAAGTTAGATAATTTTTTTGGTTCAACTTAAAAACAAAATTTAGTTCAGTGAAATTTAGTAGTCAATGTCAAAAATGTTTTGCAATGAAGTGGAATATGAAGTTTCCTCTATAGTAATCTGAAAACCATTAATATGTCCTTCAATCTATCAGACTTGTTTATAGTTTTATTGCTTGAAAGAGAGATGATTAACATTTTGGTAGAATGAAGACTAAATCAAAATTAAGTGACAGAAGACGCTTTTGACCTATGCTTCATAATTAGAATTTAATTTGTTTTATAATCAGAAATAAAATCATTATACAGAATAGCATTCATTCCATTACAAACTAATGGAAAATAGATTGTGAATCTAAGAATATTTAAAAGATTTAGAAACTTTAATAGTGTAGATCCAAACTATCTATCTTTATATAGGAAAATGTAAGAATACAATAAACCACATTGTGACTGAAGATTTTATGTGTGAAATAAGCAAAAAAGAACTATATGCCTGTTTGTCTTGATAACAGCATATCAGAAAAGTAAAACCATTTTGTCATTTTAAATTCCATTTTCTTTAACTTTAATTGAGCTCCTGAATGCTGACACAGCAAAAAATAATGTAAAACTTATATTAGCCAAAAAAATTGGCAACAAATGTAAATCATTTGGAAACCCTATTTTGCAAATGTCTTTAGGCTTTAGAATTAGTCATGACAGCTTCCATTTTTATTCCATAAATGTTTTCATTGGTAATCACCTTCTCTCTGTCTGGTAAATATAGCACTATTAAGAGAAAGAGAAATTGCTTAAGATTTTGACATGTTTATCATTCAACAGTGTGTTTGTTATTTATTTTTTTGGAAAGTATATGCAATATATTTTGATTCAACTAGCCCATTCTTATGTAACTGAAATCACTTTAAATATAGTTAAAGTTATATATTATATATAGTTACAATTAGTAACTTGGTTAACCTGTTAGAAGGTTATTCTAGTCATGTGCGATGTGACATCAGCATTTCTAATAACACTACTAATAAACTCAACTATTATTACTATAAAATTTTATTAAATCCTTTAGGATTTCTAAAGAACTCTAATGACAATATTATTTCTTTATTATAAATATAAATTTTCTGTCTCTCCATTAGGGTTATGGGTTAAGCAGTTGCACGAATATTTATAATCCTCGGATATAATGGCAAAAATTAATCATGTGGCTAGAAATAAACAAAAGGTTTAGGTGAGGTGAGATGAATTCCAAATAATGAACAAGGGACAGAAACAGATATTTATGTCAGAAAACATGCGAACGTTGGGGAAAAAAATGAAAAGCAGTTCTTAAAATGGAGAAGACAGTAAAGAAAGATAAAAGTAGAAGGGCTGGGCAGATAGGTATTTAAGCATTTGAAAAAGAAAAGGAAATGGTATTCAAGATATAAAAGAAACTGAGAAAATCATTTAACTACTTTTCCTAACATAATGCATTTATATAATCTCTCTCTTTTTTTTTAAATCTACAGTTCATTAAGGAGCACGCAGTCACAGCTAGCTTCCTGTTTGAAGAAAAAGAAAACAGTTCCTTGTTCAAATATTATAATTCTCCAGAATCTCACCATGGTTTTCATTTTTTTCTAGTATAAATTTACGTTAATTGCATGCCGCTTAAATGTGGTTTTACATATTTACTCTCAGCAGCTCACTTTTAGAGCTACATTTATTTTCCCACAAATGAGTCTTTCAAATCTTCAATAAATGCTCTTTCAATATTTGATATGGTGGTATATATGCGGTTGCTGTCTTATCCTAAATTAAATGTTTATTTGAGACACTTCATTTAAAGTGTTTTCATTTTCTACTCATTTTAGTTGGAAAAGCAATCATGCAGGCTCGTTGAAGCTATCTCTTCTCTGGCATTATTGTTCTTGTTAGTAGTGAAGTAACCTGAAAGGAGGGGAAAATAAAGCAAAATGAGAAACACATGCAAACAAATTGTAGCTTCCATTCTTTACAATGGATATATTGCAAACATAAAAAAGGTTTAGCAATAATCTCTAGCTGTGCCAATTCATTTCACAAAAACCTATTCGTTCATTCATAACAACAAAATAATACAAAATGAATGTCAGTAGGGGGAAAATCCTTTATTTAATAACCACATTGACAGCATGTGCATTTTCATTTTTTGTACATTAGAATATGGGAACAAAAAGCTTTCATTGTAAGTAAGGAATTTGTGGTTTATATGTGAGAAAATGGCTGGATAGCAAAAAATATTTTTCTTATTGATTACAATTGCAGACAAAATGTCACAGAGTCTGTGTACAAACTGTACCACTTCATTTATTTTCTTTCCACTGATGATTTTCAATATATTAGTATGTGCCTCTATCATTTCCAATGCTCACAGCATAGGCATAATTTTACTCCACTTTCTCATGTTAAGGATAAAACCTATGATTCCTTTACCTCCTTGTTTTTCTCTTGGTATTTAGAAAGTAGATGATTCATTTATGAAGGTGTAAACCAAAAGGTTTCAATTAATTGAGACAGGTCTCAATTAATTTACCAGTTTATTTCGTCAAGGTTAAAGACATGCCTACCAGAAGAAATAAACATGAAATCACAGGAACAGTCTGTGGTCTATGCCTTTCTCCAAAGATAATTTTGAGGGCTACGATATTTAAAGGGGAAAAATTGCTGGCAGAGAAATAAGGAGGGTGTGGAAATCCACATGTTGGAAGAGAAAAGGAGCAGGTAGGGAAATAGTCAATTGTGTATTCATCTAGCACTCAACAAACTGGCACTTGACATAACATAAGGTGAACTTAGAGTAGCTACTTGGGGACATATTTAACCTTTAAATGTTTAATCTGTAGCTATCTGCTTAGGAACAAAAGGAAAGGCAGTTTCTTGCAAGACTCAGTTTTCAGTTTATTATTATTATTGTTATTATTTTGCATAGTGAATTGAGGTGCTGAGATTTTGTTTTCTTTTTTACAAAGGCATAGTCACAAATTCTGAACCGGCATATTTATTTCAGCTTGAGGTATATTGAAAAACATGTATTTAGAACTTAAGGTAAGATCTCAGAAACTCTTCAGTCGTTGGAATACCAGACTTCATAAATTAAAATAGTGTGCTCAGTTAAAATTTGAACTTGAGATAAACAACATGTATCTTTTTAGGATGTGAAAGGAAAATAAATCTCGAGACCATAAACTCACCAAGCCAGAGGGAAAAGTAAATCTGGGAACTGGGTCACACAAATCTGCCTCTCATTTCTTTCTTAAATAAGATAGCTACAAAGCTAAAAAACTACATAGTTCCCTCACAATTTGCCCACAAGGAAATTCCTTGTGGTCCTAAGATCTTTACCCTAAAACAGTTCTGTTGAATTTAACCCTGGCAATATAAATTTATAGCTTGTCTTCATGGGTGAGGGACAAAGAACAGAACTCAAAGTCATCCCTTTGCTCACCTGAGAAAAACTTGTATCTGATGGCTCCTTCTTCCCTCTGCCCTATTCTTTATGTTATCTTATGTAAAAATGCAGGTTCGCTGAACCAGACTAAGGCATAAATAACTACGCCTCTACCTACCTCTCACATGTAAATTGTGCATTTGGTAAAAGGCTGATCAAAGACACAAAGGAATGCAACAGTTTTTCTCTTCTGTACCCGCACCTTTTTAAAACTTATTCCTCTCTTGCTGATATCCGCCCTTTTCCCTTTAAGTATTAAAGCCCTCAGAATCATCTTCAGCAAAAGGCACAGAACTGTCTCCTGGGCATGGATCCTTAACTTTGGCAAATAAACCTCCTGAAATGATTGAGACTCATCTCAGTCATTTTCATTGATTTACAATTATTTATATCCATTACCATGTTTGGAACACACATATACTAAAAAAAACTAATTGTTGTTTATTTGAAATTCAAATTTCACTGAGCTTTCTCTATTTTATCTGGCTACCTTATTTGGGAAAAACATGATGCTCTCAGCTGTAGAGCTTTACTTCCTCATTTTCCCTCTGTCCTTTCAGCAGTAAGAAATACTAAATTATACAGTTTCTCCTCCATTATTATGGTCAATTACTAAAGGCTGAAATAAAACAGAAAAATACTTAATTAAAATGCATTAATTTAATAATCCTATAAAATTAAAAAATATAGAACCCATTCCCTTTATGTTTACTAAGTGAATTTGATAGAAGCAATATTCATTCCCTATTCATTAATACTGTTTATTATTTTGTATCAGTTTAAATGTTGTGGTGTTATTTTGTGTACTTCAAGTCACAGATTGCTTCCCCAGAATATGATGCATATTGCCTGGCATTTATTTTATAATTTGATGAGAAATTTTTTTTGTTGTACATGAGTATCTGAGAAACAATACTATTTCAACTTTTTCTCTACGTTTCCTTCAATACTCTCTGGAGTAGGATGGACGAGGAAGACAGAGGCAAGGAGAGAGAGACGCAAGGTTCCTTCTTGGTAACTTTTCTTTTAAACTTTTTTTCAAAGAGCAACCTTTTTTTTTTTTAAATATTCAAAGATTTTAAATATTACCTTTATTTACATAAATCTCAAATAGAATATTGGGCTAACCAATATATCTTACTTTTCTCACAGGTCTAACCCCCTTAGCAACTTAGTAACAAAGTGGTATGGAATGAATACAGAAACCTTTTATTTTATTTATTTATTTATATTTATTTACTTATTTATTTTGAGGTGGAGTTTCACTCTTATCACCAGGGTGGAGTGAAATGGCGCAATTTTGGCTCACTGCAACCTCCGCCTCCCAGGTTCAAGTGATTTTCCTGCCTCACCCTCCCGAGTAGCTGGGATTACAGGTGACTGCCACCATGTCCGGCTAAGTTTTTTGTATTTTTAGTAGAGACAGGGGTTTCACCGTGTTGGCCAGGCTAGTCTCGAACTCCTGACCTCAGGTGATCCACCTGCCTCAACCTCCCAAAGTGCTGGGATTACAGGTGTGAGCCACCATGCCCAGTGGAATGAATATGGAAACCTTTGAGTTACTGTGGGTGACATTATCTATGGTCTTTAAAAATAGCACATGAATTTGGGGGTTGAATTGTACTTACATACTTATGTTAAAACAAACCAAAACCTCTGCTCTCTTTGTTGCTGACTTTTCTTTTTATCTAATATATTTTCCTATCAAATCTTAACTATCTACCTTAGTGTCTTTAAACTCCAGTAAAAGTATCTTTGAAACATAGAAGATATTGAAGCCCTAATACTTTGTATCAGTATTTCTTCAACTAAGATAGAAAAAGTCAATATATACATATATATGTACACACACACAAGTAAATATATACATATATATGTACACACACATGTAAATATATACATATATATTTACTTTTCACCAGTTGCATGAGTGTGAATCTCTGTATGCAGATTGCTTTAAGTTAATGCTGTCTGGGAGTATGAACTCCTTCCTTTTATCCTATAGAAACAGGTTCTTCTGAACCCCATATGTGAGACACTGTGTGTCACCTTGGCTTAATGAGCTCCTTCTAGTGCTCCTTTCTTTCTTACCAAAATTACAGCAACTGCAATAGTGGGTTTCTTCATTTCTAGAGCTGACATCAGTATTCTGTTTTGTTGTTGCAAATGCCTAGGAATGCCCTTTTATTATAAGTCACCTAGCATAAAAATCCGTGGAAATTATTGGTGCCCTGCCTATTTGACTTTTAGAAATTTCCCTAGAGTGATTCAAAGAACAATAACACAAATCATAAAGATATGAATAATTATAATAGAGAAATATGTCAAACTTAACTGCTTAATCACACTATAAAAAGGTAGAGGATTTAAGAAGATTTAATTAAGATAATAATTTCTTCTGAAGGCCTTGGCTTGTGTATTCCCCTTAAAATGGATTTATTGTCATAAGTTTACTGGATGGTTCAAAATTCACAGCACAACATATCATATGCTTAAAAGAGGAGTTTGAGGCCTATCCATTTTGCAATGAGTAAACATTTAAAGAGTTTTCTAAAGTTTTTGGTTGATCCTACAAGGTTTAACTTTACATTATTCAGTAAGTGTGCTAATTTTAGAAATACTTAAGATTAAGCATTTTAAATCATCCCCTTATTCATGACTTATCATTCATGGCATATGAGATATCATGAATTTTCCTCCACAGTAACAACTTTCAAATGCAGTCTGGGAAAATAGTAATTTATGACATGATTTATTATGTCATCACATTCAAATAATTTATGTGACTATGTTTATGTGGGGCAACATCCATCACATGTCAGTAATACTGTAAATTTGAGCTATCCTTTGCATATTTGCCTTTATTTTTAGTTCTTGTTCATGCTTGGAGGGCTTTAAAGTAAAAATTCAAAAAGTTAGGACACTTAAATACTTTTTAAAAAATCTCACCCAAGCATGCATAATCATTTTAATAGTCCAAGCAAATTCGTTTAAATGAAGAAACATTTAAAAATGAAACATCTGCTATATAGCTACCTACATTAATTCTTCTTAAAATGAAATATTTTAAGGTTCATTTACTCATAATAATGCAACAAAACAGTTTTCTTTTCTCGGTTTAATTAGCTGTTATTTCTAACAGCTATTTTAAAATACCCCCACATTCTGCAAATTTTCATTAGCTGAGCCTGAGATTGGCCAGTTGTGCCAAAATAAATTTAAGATAAAATACATCTATATGTAAATTCTAGATGCAAGTAAGTCAATATGTAAAATAACTTGTATTCGATGATCCATCTGAAGGAAATGAAAAAATTTGTCACTCGTAAGTGACAAAAAAATTAAGTGTGTCATAGGAAAACAAAATATCTTTGGAAACATACCAAATGTAGACTGTAATATCTGAGTGGATAATTTTACAAAAGTCTGCATAATTTTTTGTACTTTAAAAAACTATTTTATAGCATGTATTTATCTTTTTGAAAAACAAAATAAAGGAACTTTTCTCAGAACACCTCTTACCCAAATGAACATTTGGGTAAGAGCCAGAAAAACAGACCTAGAGTTCTAGGCCCACCTTCCCCTTTACTTGTACAGTAATCTTTAACAAGATATGTAACATGCTATGTGTTCAGTGCCTTTCTCTATGAAATGAAGTAATTATATGTAACATCTGTAAAATATTTAAAGTTCTAAAAATATACAATTTGACAACTCAAAATTGTCTTCCAGCTTTATTTTCTCTTTAACAAAATGAAAGATTTAAATAACCTGTGAGATTTTTAATATTCTCAAAATTTGATCCTATGAATGTTTTGAAGTTACTGGTTAATCATGTCACTAAATTTATTATATTAAGTAGATGAGTGTGTTAGGAACTCTTCATCTCATGTTTTAAAAAATGTAATCAATTCCAGTTTTTAGTCTGATAATACATCATTACAATCTAAATATAACCCTGTTCATAAGATTAAGATTATTAGTGAATTTTATATCAATGTATTATGTGCCATAAGCATTGAAATGTGAGCTTTCCTTTTTCACTTTGATATCATTGGAGTTAATAATCTGACTCTCCCTGAGAATTCTCAGAGACAGGGTATGAAAAGAGGTCAAAACAAGGAAAATATAGACAAGGGAGAGGTAGCAAGACAAAATAAACCATAATGTGTATTGTAGGTAGTTTCAAAGCCTGAACCAAAACTAATCATTTTAAAATGAATTGTAAGCTTTCTTTGCCAAGAGAGTTTGAACATTGTGATAAGATTAAAATCCTGGTAGATTTATATTGACTATTTTGATGTAAAATAATTATGCAAATGTTCAGCATTATGGCTAACACATAGGGAATTCAATTATTTTGTTTTTTTTTTTTTTTACTACAAATCTGATTACAAACCTTATGAGTTGCATAAATGTTTAGTTTTATTTTCATTCAATTAGCATGAATACTTCCAATATTTAATTTTTTTTCATATTTTCTATGTTTACAGATCATTAAGCCCAACAAACTTATTTGTTTGGATGTATTAGGTAGGAAAAAGAATAGAATAGTGAGTAGGACTCTGACAATAACCTCTACAAGCTTATAATATAGTATGAGATGGGAAAAAGGGACTAAGGATAAAAACATTGCAATATATTTTAGGTTAATTTTTAAAAAATATACAATAGTTAAAACCTGAATGAATATACAGCAGCAAGCACTAAAAAAGAATAGTTCTAACAAATAGGAAAGTAAGAAAAGCTAAAAAAGTTATATTTGATTTGGGTCTTGAAAAATAAGTTTTAATCAGATTTCATGCATTTATTGATAAAGATAACCTATATAAATTAAACTTGAGTGTATTAAATGGCATCAATATTATGAATTTATTAATACAAAATATTGGTTGAAATAGACTGCAAACATGGGTTTTGCTTTCAAAATTGATTTGCATTTATTTTATACCTAAGAAATCTCTTTAAAATATTGTGTTTAAAATACTATAATTGACTCTTTCTGAATTACTGTTGACACACCTCTGCTTTTGTGTTTTTAGACAGGAATCTGGGTTAAATGACTTTGGGAAATAGGTTCCATATTGCCAACAAGTGAGACGTCTTCAAGCAGCACTAAGGGAGCTATTCTACCAAAATTTATGCTCTAAATATGTATAGAAATTGCTCTTTATCAAAAATTAGTATACTTACGGAACCCTGTAAAATATGTAAAATATTAATATTATATATTAAATTTATACTTTAAACATAAAACTCAGGAAACAAAGTGCAATATCCACTCATTTCCATATGTAGATCATTATACATGCATTATATTAGAACAATGAAACAGATGCTAAACCAGATTTCCTTTTCACACAAATACACAATAATATTGATTCATTCATCAACAATGCGATAAATATTCCGAACATGGTACTAGGTTCTGGGCTTATTGTTGAAAACATAAAGGACAAGACCCTTAACTAAGTCATGCTTAGATTGTTATCTGAGATGGATACAAGGTGAAACTATACTGAATTTTGTTCATGAGATAATGAATCCCTACACAGTCTGGATCTATGTTTAGTATTTCATCTTTTAAGTAATTCAATGTGATAAAATCTTATATAGCATGAATAGGGCATTTTAGGCCCCTGAATTTCTGGTATCTTTCTTTCTCTAAAGAAGAGAGCCCTTTCTGTAACGATTTAAAGAAAAGGAGTTCATTACAAGTAACAGGAAGACAGAGGTAGTGCCCAAACACCTCAACCCATTGGTGGAGGAGTAGGATAGTCTTATCTCAGGAAGAGTGCCTTTTTCTCCTTTACCAAGGTATTAAGTAGTAGCCAGGTCAGGGAAAATCCATCTTTTCACATTTGGGAGTCTTTTAACTTTAGTACATTTTGGAGTTGCTTTGTTGGAATTCCTTAGACTTAATTTTGATTAATCTGAATACATAAGCATGAACCTGCAGTGATTTCCCATCACATCTGCAATAAAAAAGAGTAATTTTGGCATTGATTTTTGAGCTCACTCTCCAAAATTTCAGCATCCTATCTCCATTTACACCCCACTTGGGGAGAACATCTCCCTTTACACCTGGAATAGAGAAATGGAAAAGACAGACTGACTACAGATAGACTAGTTTCTAAGAAAGAAAAAGATAGAGAGACACATTACCAGTGCATGCACAGCATCTTCTGCTAAACCAATCAATCAGAAGAATAATTCCTATTGTTCCACCTGCCAAGTCACATGGGGAACAGAGCAGAGGGCAGTAGGAAGCCAGGATCTCCCACTGCAGGCCGAAAACATTAGGAGGGGAAAAGCAGCTCCCTTCCCACCCCAATAATGCCCATTTTGCTCGTATGCAAGCTAGCTGATCTGACCTCCTACTATTCTGCCCCACCAGCTACATTGAACTCCTAATTTTTTCTCCAAGACTGTAAATAGGTTCCCATTTCAGGGAACTCTGGTCTCACAACTTAAAATGTCTTTTTTTTTTAAGGATTCCCTGCAGTTTGTGACATTGTTTCATTTGAATATCTTTTTAAATGGCATTTTATCTGAAAGGCTTGCCCAGACCACCCTTTCTAAGACAGACTAATGCTTTATTGGGTTCATAGACATTGTGATTATTTGACATTACAGAAAGTCATTATGTTACAGAAAATCATTACATTATAGAAAATAATTTTTATTATTTTCGATTTCCACAACTGGAACTTAAGTTTTGCAAGGATTCTGTTAAATACATTTCCTGCAGTGTCTGCTCCTCCTGTACAGTGACTAATAAATTGTAGATGTTCAATATTTGTTAAATAAAGAAAAAGAGTAAGTGACCTCTTTATGTCTAATAGAGGAAATCACAAAATACTAGGTTTATTCTCTTTTGGAGCATACATAGATTTAAAATAATTGCAAATCAAATAACTTTCACAAAGCCAAGATTAGCAATGAGATTTAAGCTTTTTTTGTTGTATCAAGAAATTAATTTTAGTCATCTTGAATCAATTAAGATAGGCAGTTTTAATTTGCAAGTTTTTTATAATACCTCCAAAAAACCCACGTTTAATCATATATAATAAGTTAAGAAGATTGATTAGACAGATTTAGGTTTTTAAGTCAGACAGATTTGGGATAAAATCTCTATTTAATCACACAGTCTATGACCTCAGACAAATAGGACAGTTTTTTTTTTTTTCCAAATCTTAAGACTTCATTTTGAGACAGGTAATATTGATACAAAATGAATTGCTTATATATATTAAATTATTTACAGTATATAAAACATATATGGCATAAAGTAAATGTTTTATAAGCAGTAGTTACATAACAACATGACGAAACAATAATTACATGAAAAAATCTAAAATGTAATGTTTACATACAGTTGTGCAGAAGTATATCAATCAAATTACTGATTGATATAAAAAAGTATTGAGTCATCCCTGATGATCTACATCAGCTGGAAACTGGAATGTCAATAGGAGTCAGGCAGGTAACCTGTGAATGAAGCTGGATACAGGAGGACTGTGGTAGGCTGGAACTCATGCTTCATCTAAAGGCGGCAGCTGAAGCTCATCACTGGCCAATTGTTGCCAAGATATAAAACTGGACCACTATTGTAGGTCTACTGTTGTTGTTTTTTTCATTTTGTGTGGATTTTTTTTTAAATATACGATTTTAAAGTATTGACCACGCTGCATACCAAACAGCATATCTTCCTGAAGTTTTCCCATTTGTTAACATCTAGAGTAGACATTTCATTTCCATGTATGAAGACTACAATTGAGTGCATAAAGGTCATCAGGGTTTAAACCTATTATAAACTGGATCCACTTATTACTGGTATCAATACTGTATCATATCTCTGTTTTTCCATTTTACTGTGAGCACAGGCTAAGCAAGGGTCATGTCTTGATCATGCTTGTATCATAGTACCTGTTACAATGGTAAGTCTATAGAAGCCATTATTCTAGCGTTATCACTGAATAAACCCTGATTGAAGGCCTGGATTTCCATACAATTATACCTGCGGTGGCTGGGAATAATTGCAGCCCTCAAAACAGTTAGTGAAATTCTTGGATTAGCACAACCAAGAGAGAGAGGATCATAAGAGACGAAGGATAGAATCATTCAACTGTGAATGTTATGTATCATTTGTGTTTTCCCATGATACTGGAATTCAAAGGTGAAAATGTTGTTTATTGAAGAAGATGTCTTGGTTATTGCAAGACATTTAACATCTCTGACCTCTGTCCACTGAACGCAATCAAAGCATCCTGATCATTATGAGAAGCAACAGTACATGTTGTGCCCCTGTTGAGAACCACAGAAAGAGGAGGGTATTAGTAAGAAGTGAGTAGAGTCACTGGCCGATGTAGTGTGGAAACACAACAGTGCTTCTCTTTGGCTCCTCTGCAGTTGGAGTCGAAGATCTAAGCTTTCTGAATCCCACTTACATTAAGTAGAGAGTTCCAGAGTAAAGACCTGGTTCAGTCACAGTCTATTAAAGGAAAAACAATTCAAAATGTAGTCTTCCAAGGAAAGCAAAATTTTAAATATAAAAAATATCAACTTGAAATACCTGATCCAAATGTCTAGACAGACCAATTTCAGAGCAGGCCAAGGGTGCAAAATTATGAGAGAATAAGCTTGAAAGAAGAGTAAGGAAGAAATAATTTGTAAAATTGCTTAACGATATCCACTTCCTACCTTTATCTCTTTAAAATATTTGTATTCAATTAAGTTAAAGGGCTACCATTAATTAGAATGGCAGAGACAAAGGAATTATTCTTTCTCAATCCCTGTGTCTACAACAGCACCGAGAACTTAGTGAAATAAGTATTACACATATAAATACATATTCTTTGCACCAATGAGTGAACAAAGCAGCAGTCAAATCAGTGTTGAAATCAGAGAGGTGAATTCCTTCTTGACTCTCTTCTTCACACATTCACCCTTGGATGCCACCCAATCCGTTAATAAATTCTTTATAAGGAAAGATATGCAAATTCAATATATTTTAAAATACTGATACAGTAGTTTTCCTTTCCCTTTCTTGTTTTTTTGTTTGTTTGTTTGTTTTCTTTTCTGCTCTATTTTCCTTCACTGAAGAAAATGTGATACACATTTTGGAGAACTGAGGAAGGCCAAGACTAATAACTTTCTCATTTCTTGTGTTTTGTTTCTTCTTCAGTTGCTAATGCCATGAAATGTTTTTTGTTTGTTTGTTTTTATTTTTTGGTTTTAATGGATTTTTGATTTGCTTTTTAGAGCGTTTATTATGACAAACCAAGGGTACTTTATGAGAAAAGTGATAAGAAGGACTTGAAGGAGAGAGAAACAGAAGTTAGTAGGCCTCTGGGTGTATTAGAATTGGAGAATATAGACTGGCGGTGCCAGTCAAGTAGCTTCAAAAAGGACCATTGATAAGAGCACTGTTTAAATATCTTGGGACACTGTTGAACAGGCTTTCTTCTATTGCTTGCATATAAAACTCTAGTCCACCTGCTCTCTGTAAGGGTAAAACTCCACCATGGAACTCTGCTGACCTTCAGCACATCTGAATAGGCCACATAGGTAAAGGCTTGAGCCACTGCTAATTTCAGTCTTAGAAGGATGTCTTGTGATCATGTTCCAAGAAAAACATAACATGATGGTAGACTTGCAAAGACCTGGTGAGGCCTTTTCTCACTTACTTCCGTATCTCCCACTGTCATAAGACAGTTTTCTGTACCTCCTAGGTTGATGAGGTATGGGGCTTCTAGCACTGCCTCCCTCATATTAGACTTGTAGAATATAAAACCATTTAGTTGCAGACTAAAAGTGGTTCCACAGCAAAAGGGTATTCTCCAGTCTGTAATGTGGTCATCTAGGCCCTCTTATTTTGTTTCAGTGTTATCTTTTTTGGTGATTGAAACAAAAATCAGGAGGAGCAGGCATTTTTTGCTTATTCTTCTCTTCACTGTGTATTTACATTGTAAACTTTTAAATTCTAATGTTGGCTTATTTTTCTGTTCTAGTTGAGTTCATCAGGTCTTGGCCTTGCTTTGTCTTTTATGTGTGAGCTGAGACACTATCCAATGATCACGCAAGGAGATAACCCTGAAATATCTGCACTAAGAATTCTCACCAGTAATTCATTCAGACAACTCCATGCCAAGTCTTTCTGCACCACGATTCTTGTTCCATATTATATCGGGCAACCCTAGAAACATTGCACTCCACAACACCTCTAAGAAAACTCCCTAATTTCTAAGGAAACTGGGTGATCCAGACATACAGAGCACTGGTTGAGAGGAGCATGCCTGTTGCTGAGCTTGTTCTCAAGTTGAGAGAAGAGGTAGGTTAATGAAGAGTGGAAACTTGCTTTTCTGCTAGACTCTATTTCTAAATATATGTTGATTTTATTCTCATGTCTACAAACCCACTGTCACCAAATTGGACAGCTAGAATAAAGATTATTTAGCAAGCAGCCAGAAAACAAGAAATAGACAAAAGAAAAACAAAAACATTCTGATGGCAGAATAAATAAGCCTTTTCAAAAATTCGGTAAGTGATTTGCTGTCTCTTAATTTATGAATTGGAAAAGATAAAGAACTTGACTTGGTGTGGTGGTTCACACTTTAATCCCAGCACTTTGGGAGGCCAAGGCAGATGGATCATTTGAGGTCAAGAGTTTGAGACCAGCCTGGCCAACAAAGCAAAACCCTGTCTCTACTAAAAATACAAAACAAAACAAAACAAAAATAGCCTGGCGTGGTGGTGCACACCTGTAATCCCAGTTACTGGGGAGGCTGAGGCAGGAGAATCACTTGAACCTGGGAGGTGGAAGTTGCAGTGAGCTGAGATCATGCCACTGCACTCCAACCTGGGCAATACAGCAATACTCCATTTCAAAAAAAAAAGAAAGAAAGAAAAGAAAAGAAAAGATAAAGAACTAAAAGTAGTGCTAGGGCCAAGACTGGGTCATCAAGAAGTGCAAGTCACAAGAAAGTGCATTAATGATTATTGAGCACCTTATTCATTCTCCATCAGACCAGAAAGTTCCAGATAGTGATGACTCAATGAGATAAAATGAGTTACAAAGAGTAAATTGTTCCAATAAATAATTTAAAAATGAAAATAATTAAAAACAATAAATTAGAAAAAAAATTCAATTTACATTGTTTTTATTATAGAGCAACATAAATGCTCAATAAAATAATCCAATCAAATAGATTACATTTAGGTAGAATCCTGTAAAAAAAAAAAAATGGAAATATTGGTTAAAAGGTAAATGGAAATACTTAAAATTGCAGTCAAATAATATTTTTGTAGGTGTTTTTAAGTGAGTGACAGGATAAAATGACTTTAGATTCTATTGATTATATTTGTTAAAAGGATGGTTTAATTTTATAATGTCAATGATATAATTTTAAAATGTCATAATTTAAAATATAGTAAAAATTACTCTTTTAGCAACACATATTTCTGATAAAAAATTCGAAATATAATTTTAAAATGTGCAAAGCAGTATATCATTTTTCAAAACATTTTGTAAAATTTTTGAAAAAAATGAAAATGTACTAAACATTATTGTTAAATAGCTTTATGTGAAGGGCTGGGCAGAATTATTTCCATAGTGTAGACTCCTGATCAATCTTTCAGATGATAATCAACCACTCCAGGAATGAGAATTACGGATTTAGGCTCTACGGTTGTTAAGTAAACAAATACCTACCCTTCCATTTTATAGTGTAATGTTAATTTACACACACACAGACACACACCCCCATCCTTTCGTCAGTATAAATGTATTTTCAAAGCATAGTACAGACACTATAGCAGATTTTCACATAACTGACAATGTGATTCTTCTATAATATAAATCAGACCTTATCAATCACCTGATTCAAATCACCCAATGACTATCTATGTTATTGAAAATAAAATGTAAATCTCTTAATATGGTCTGTAAGGCAGTCCATGATTCCCTCTCATTACCTTTTCAAAATTATTTCAAATTATTGTCTTCTTTAATGTGTTGCAGATATAGTCATGTGTGGATTACAGACAGGAATATATTCAGAGAAATGTGTTGTTAGATGATTTTGACACTGTGGGAACATCATAGAGTATAGTTACACAAATCTAAATGGCATAGACTACTATACACCTCAGCTATATGGTATAGCCTATGGCTCCTAAGCCACAAACATATATAGCATGTTACTGTACTAAATATTATAGGCAATTATAACAAAATGATATTTGTATATCTAAATCTGTTTAAATGTGAAAAGGTACAGTAAAAATATTATACTATAATCTCATGGGACCGCTATTATATGTAGTGAGTAGATGTCATTATATGTAGATGTCATTGTAGTGTGTCATCATTATCTAACCCATGACTGTAAATAGTTAGCTTTAAACTCCTATACCACCCAACTCTTGTTTATTTTAGACCTTTACATTTACTGTTTCCTTTTTTTCTTTTTTTTTAGGTTGCTCCAAATTCATTGTGTTTTGAAGTTTTATTTTAATTTCAACAGTTTTTGAGGAACAGGTAGTTTTGGTTACATGGTTAAGTTCTTTAGTGGTGCTTTCTAGATTTTGGTGCACCCGTCTCCCAAACAGCGTACACTGAATCCAATATGCAGTCTTTTCTCCCTCATCTCATTCCCACCCTTTCCCCACAGAGTCCCCAAAGTTGAGTATATCATTCTTATGCATTTGTGTTATCATAACTTAGCTTCCACTTAGAAGTGAGAACACATGCTATTTGGATTTGCATTCCTGAGTTACTTAGAATTAATGGCCTCCAACTCCATGCAAGTTGCTGCAAAGGCCTATTCCCCTTTCTTTACATTACAGGCTTTTCTTTATTCTTTGACTCTTATTTCAATAATTTTTTTCTCTTCTCTGACTTTTGTCTACCTTCATTTCTCTAAGAAGGCTTTCCTTCCCTTACCCTGCTAATCTCTACCTCAGCATTTTCCATTTTTAATCAAGATATTTATTATAATTTTTAATGACATACATTTTTGTCACTGACTTACATGCTCTTTATTTGTCTATCCTGAGTTCCACCAAAGTTTATAAGAGGACAGATTATGCTTGTTTCGTTTATCAATGTATACTCATAATATGGCCTCATGTCTGAAGCTCTTTAATGTATCTGGAAAGTAAACACATTTGTGGTGTTTCATAGCTTTTCGTGTCAGCAGTAATAATCTGTCTCTCTGGCAGTCAGGTTGTAAAGCCAAAGTTTGTGCTTAAGGAAATGCTAATCCTAAACCTTCTGGATATTTTATTAAAATAATAGTGTATGCTATATATTGTGCTATAGTCTCCTAAAGAATTAATTTAAACAAAAAGCCATTCAGATATAACTGACTTAGCAATATGGACATATAACTTTTAAACCACCTGTTATATCAATTTAATAATTGTTTGAAATCTTAAGATTTTCTTCATCTTGTGTCAATTTAACACCTACTCTTTTTGATAATAAGTGGATATATTTCCAAAATGCTCACTATATAGCAAAACTTGTCATTTGTAATTTATGTATATATTTAATTAAATTTTTATGGCACTTCACTGGAGTAGTCTTTATCATCTCTGTTTTATCAAGGAGGATATTGAGGCATAGAGAAGTGAAATAGCTTACTAAAGAATAAAGACTGAGATTTCAATCCACGTTTGTCTGATAAAGGGCTACTACTGAAACCTTGATAAGAATTTATTAAACATTTAATTTTACTTTCAACTTTAGAGAAAATTTATGTCACTTCAAAACACATAAGCACACTGAAACAAAGCTACCTAACGTGACAGAATTTTTCAAAACAGCCTCAAAATATAGATCTATTTTATTCCTGGAGGCACCCTGCTTCTAAGAAAATGTGTGATTTTTTAATAGAGTAAAAGTTTATATTTTTAATGGCAGAAAAATGTTCTAGCAATCTGCCAGAAAAAAAAAATGAAGAGTAAAGAAGATACAGAACTGAAAATAACTGAACACAAAAAAACAAACATAAAGAACAAAATACCTCTTGTACAAATCATGGAGGGTTTATGTTATCTGGAAAGAAAGAACGTGCATGCCATACTTCATTTTTCATTTTGTTTTGCTTCTTAGTTCAAGGTTAGAAATGTGAAATCCAGTAGATTACAAGTTACAGTCTCCACAGCCTACACGACAAGCACAAAATACTGTGGAAATCTTCTATTTTTTATTTTTATTTTTTACTATTTTACCCTGACTTTAAAATGTGTCTGATAACCAAATTATAAAAATGATTAGAAATCATTACTGTAACTTCATTTATAGTGTTTTTGCTGTTTGCTAGATATAAGAGAAGAAAACATATTTAACTCAATTATGGTTGTCTTTATAATTGTGATTACCTAGATTCCTCAATTTTATATAAAAATCTGTATAATTATAGAAAATAAAAAATTGCATAATTTAGCTTTAATGCTAAAAACCCTTCTCCTACCTTTACCAGTTTAGAAAGAAACAACAGGCTTTGAAATTAATATGAGCAAATATCATCAGCAGAGGGCAGAAGAGATGACAGTCTCCATGTGAAATGTAAAACTACTTTTCATTAAGTAAAACTATGCACATTTTGAAGCCCTGTTTTTCAGCAGTCTGTATTCTAATATGCATTAAAAAAGAGTGCTGCTGGCAAGAAAAACAAACAAACAACAACAAAAAAAAACCTCATCAGAAATTCATAGTGAAAGAAGCAACTATCACAGAAGATATTTACCCATTTTATGGAGACAAAAGTCTAGATAACAGTTGTATATGCTGTTTCTCTGCAAGTCCAAGGACACTTGAATGATCCTTTTAATTCCAGAGACAAGTAGTTTTTGTGAACTTTTATAAGATTCAGAGCCAACAGAGATACTGTCTCAAGATGATTATTTTAATAGTTTTCTTTGTTCCTTCTTTCCTAATATCAACCAGAGAAATTATGTGGGTTTTAGACACATGTACTAAAATGTTCTCAGTAGTGGTCATATCTGTTCTGTTCTATACAGAGAAACTTAGTTATTTGATATATTCTTTAGTGCCCTTTATATCTGCTTCTTATTATTTGATTTACAGAGGACTTTTGATTTTTGATATTTGTACTCTATTATTTCTAATTGGCTAGCAAATAAAACAGTGGTCTTATGTAAAAATATGTGTATGATTATTATATACCTTATAATCATATGAAGGTTATATTCACATGAATCAATCACATATATCCCCAGCTTTTATTCCATTTTTCTGACCTCATTTAGAACAAAATCCCCCAGAAATATTTCATTATTCTCCTCGATCTTTTTCTTTTTTCTTGAATTTAGATAATGGCTGGCATGAATATTATAACTGAAAGGTTATCAAGTCAGAGGGTGACTGCATCAGTCATATATATGTTTTTCATTTTCTTAAATCAGTGAACTAAGACTACGTACCACCTGGCTTCCATAGCACCACTATTAAGGCCATACCATTTCTCAGTCACTAATAAATGTCAACAGAGTCCTATATTCTCACAATATATCCCATTACCACTTCTATGGTCTTCTCACATCTACTGCAAGAGTCAATACAGGCCTCTGGGTCTAAGAGTGTTCTTGATAAGGCGTATGTCCCAATACCACTATACTTATATCTCATCAAAATGTTCAACTTTAAGATCACCAAATCTCATCTCATTTTGTTCTTTCTTCTAGGTTATTTCAGTAACCACAAGAAGTCTAAGACTCAGGTCGCCTCTCATCTCATGTACTCAAAACCCCATAAGGCTCTGCCTTTCCTCCTTATGACGCCTTTGACTTCCTTTCTTAAACTCTGAACTCTTTATACCATGCTTATTGGGACTGATAATCAATTATCTGCAAAATCACCTCTATTCTGAACTTCTGTCCTAAATATCTTCTTCGGCTTCCTAGTCTAACTTGAAAATGGCTCTTTCCTGGGAACACATATTCTCTTTCTGCTCTCAACACTCTTAGCTACTTTCTCTTCACACATTTTACACGATTGGGCCAAGGAATGTGCCAAGTGTTCTTCACACTGTTTTCTGATACTTTTTTTTTTCCTCTTTCTCTGTTAGGCACGTCCAACTTTAAGTCATGTGATAGCACACCATAGTACCCACAGAAATGTTGCATCATTATTTCATAGTACCCAATATGCCTGATTGTTATAAACTCCCTAGGTTAATTGCCTTCACTCAGTCGATATTCTATCTTCTAGCTCTCTGTTACTCTCTGATATTACTCCTATTGTAAGTACGCATAATTTTAGTAACAACTTTGATTGTTCTTCCAAAGCCCTTGACTTTCCATTTTTTGACTTCGTAGATTTC
Source organism: Macaca nemestrina (assembly GCF_043159975.1). NCBI lineage: Eukaryota > Metazoa > Chordata > Mammalia > Primates > Cercopithecidae > Macaca > Macaca nemestrina. The sequence goes on from NC_092140.1 coordinate 29,032,001, forward strand.
AAGAATTTTGTCCTCTACCTAACATTAGCCACTTAATCCCGTAGTTGTAATATAGAATCTCTAATCGCAGCAACCCCCCTCATTATTTTAATCTCAATATCTTTCTACTCTATCCCCAGAGTACAGCAATTACCTAATTGTTATATTTCTCTTCTCAACAAGAGCCTAAAATTAGCTTAGATCACTTATTTTCACAAATTATAACCCTCTTCATTTCTATATTTTCATCTTATATAGGTTAAATTATCTGTTAGAGCATTATAATCAGTCCTTTGTATATAGCTTTAATTCTCATACCTTCTATTTCTTCCTAGTCTTTTAAGAAAACCCCAATCTTGTTTAAGTGATGTCTCTACCCACTCTGATTCTATAACCAGATAATGATACAAAGCACAAAAAATCTAACAGTCTTACTGCAAATCTGTGGTTACTAAAGTGACCACTAAATGCTGCCCCAGTCATTGTATCGGTGTTTCTTAATCTATTCGTTATACTATTCTTCTAAAAGACAATTACATTATCTCCTCTCTCCTCAAGTTTGTTAAGCATCGCTCACATTTCCCATTGCCTCATGCATGTCTTATCACACTTTCTCTTTTACTGGCTTCCATTGCCTTTTTTTGAGGAAAATATCCACCTATCTGGCAGCATCACTAACCATATTCTCTTCCTTTCTTTCTCTAACTAAAGAGGAACAATTTCTGTTCCTTCCTGGGGCTATCCTGTCTCCTTATGCACTGAACCCATCCTCTTTTGCTTACTCAGTATTACTCTGGCAATTCAATTCCTCTCTCTTGCTTTTTCACTGTCTCCCTTAATATTTTTCCTCATTTAATGGTATTATTTCCTGCAACATGGAACTGCAGTAGTTTATCTCATGTTAGAACAAACACATAAATACACATATAGTAGTATCTATAAAAGCTAAGCATTACCAAGCCCAAAGGCCAATTCTTAGCCCTCATCTTGCATAACCATTGGATAACTATTTTCCTGTTAAACATTTCATTTATTTAACATATATTTTGTTTGTTTGTTTGTTTGTTTTGAGATGGAGTCTCGCTGTGTCACCCAGGCTGGAATGCAGTGGTGCAGTCTTGGCTCACTGCAACCTCTGCCTCCCAGGTTCAAGCAATTCTCCCTGCCTCAGCTTCTAGAGCAACTGAGCTTACAGGTGCCCACCACCATGTCAGGCTAATTTTTTGTATTTTTTAGTATAAACAGGGTTTTGCCATGTTGGCCAGGCTGGTCTTGAACTCCTGACCTCAAGTGATCCGCCCTCCTAAGCCTCACAAAGTGCTGGAATTACAGGCATGAGCCCCCACATCCAGCCTTATATTTTTAATATAGAAGAATGTGCTTTTTATGACCACATAGTGATGGTCATGTGATGTCAGTAAAATACGACAGAATAAACTTTTGCTTACCTCAAAATATGCCTCTTCTAGGACATCTGTTCAAGACTGAGAAAAAGAAACTGTGAAAATCTATTAATAGTATGGTTGAAACCAAAGGGGGAGTAGATTCCAACATAAACAGAACTAATAGTGTTTAAATATAGAACAAAGAAAGGAAGGAGGTAGGCAGAGAGAGAGAGAGGGAGAGGCAAGAAGGAGGGAAGTAGGGAAAGTGGGAAAGAACAAAGAACGACAATTGCTAATTGATACGGTTTCACTCACATCTCATCTGAAATTGTAATCCCCACATGTTGAGGGAGGGAGGTGATTAGATCATGGGGGGCAGTTTCCCCCATGCTGTTCTTGTGATAGTGAGTGAGTTCTCACGAGATCTGATGGATTTGTTTGTGTTAGAAAATTCCTCCTTCCCTCTTCTCTCTCCTGCCACCTTCAGGAGAAGGTACCTACTTCCCCTTCTGCCATGATTGTAAGTTTCCTGAGGCTTCCCCAGCCATGCAAAACTGTGAATCAATTGAATCTTTTTCCTTTATAAATTACCCAGTCTCAGGTAGTATCTTTATGGCAGTGTGAAAACAGACTAATACATTAAATTATTAGGGCATTTTCCTATATTCTAGTTCATTCTAAACTTCACCTAGAAGTCTGCATTTAATGTGGTCCAGGGTTTTAAATGATGGCTTAAATGGGTTTTCGTCTTACGTGTTTAAAGCAAACAATTTCCGTTTTTGCAGTATCAGTGCTCTTTATATGACATCAACAACCTAACAATGCGTTCACAAACTCCAGTAGAATACTCAAAAACAGTGACTCAAGTATTTGGCAGAGATAAGTTGAAGTTAACTAAGCTGCATGGGTCCTGACACACAAGGCCTGCCACAGGAACACTCAGCCCCAATTCGGCATAGTTTTGTATTGACTTGACTACTCTGTAAGTAATTTCAAAAGATACAGGAAATGTTGGTTATTGCATTAGTATTAATGTCATATGCGCTCTACCCGGAAAATGATAAGGCATAAATGAAGCTAAATTATAAACAATAGTTACACAGTTAATTTGTTGTTTGTTAATAACACAGATAGGAATATTACATCTTTGTTATTGTCAGGAGCAGCATTCACCATGCTTCCTCATATGTGAAGGCAATTATGAATGAGCAATTCAAGGTCTAGTGTAATAATCGTATACAGTTTCTTAGTGAAGAGTTACAACCATTATCTAGTAGCACCTAAAAGCTATAATGTTTTTTAATGTTTGTGTTTTTAATAAAGGCTTATTTTAACTTATTAGCCTTCTAATGATGCACTCTGTTTAGCTTCAACAACCGGCCAGTAAATTTCCATTCCTAAGGTGGTTCCAAGATGTTATGATGAAACAGGCCATAATTTGTTAAAAAATAGTTAGTTCTTATGTACATGGAATGTTATAATAATAATTGTTTCTTTAAGGTGCTTTTATGATTGCTTCATATATTTGATTATCAATCTGATAAATATTATCTATTTTCTACAAGGAAGGAGTGGAAAGATCTCTAAGATCCAAAATATATTGTAAAATAACTAGAGCAGTACAGTGAAAGACCAAATTAATTAGATAAGCATAAATCATATATTTTTAAGCTTATTTGGAATCAATTTATATTATTAATCAGGTGCTTTCTTACTTCTCTTTTTTATCTTGTCTTTTAAGAACTTTTTTTTTGTTATGTGGAAAAATTTCTGTCTTGTAGGTATTGACCTATCTTTTTACATATGGAATACTCTTTCAAATATGAAATAATCATAATTTTTCATTCAAACATGGTGTTTCAAAAATGAGATCATCAAAAACAACGTAAAACATTTCCTTGAAAAAACTAATTTATGTAAACAATTCTAATAAACTTTACGTACTTCATATTTATAGAATATTGTGAATGTATAGTTTTCAATACACAAAAATACATTCTGAAAACCTCAGGCAATTGTCACTGTCATATAGAATAAATAGTATCATATAATAAATACCTTACTGAAAAATAAAGAATATATTAGTTATAAAAGAATTAAAAATTGTCACGTTTCAGACAAAATGCATTTTAAAATATTTTCTTAGCATCCTCTCATCCATATCACGTTAGAAACCTCTTAGATATTAATGATGTTTGGAGTAATCTTGTTGAAATCACTACTAAGACTTGCTGGAAAGGGATTCTTTGCTGATGCTTTGAAATTTAATAGTAAGTCCCTGCAATACACTGAGATAGACTACTCCTATAATGCATTGTGAAATATGTGCAGTATCATGTTTTAGATCTTGTTAACTCTGATTCATAAAATGTGACATTTCTTATGCCATTTGCAAGGCAGTTAATTTATCCAGCAAATCTCATGATATTCTCTACACTCGAAAAGCTTTACTATTTAGTAATAAAAACTGTTTTGGAAGAGTAGAAGTGATATAGATGTATAATGCGATAAATATGAGATTGTGTTATAAACTGTAAAGTAACCCACTCTAGAATGCTGAAATACTAGCTTCCAGATCAACAAGGTGCAAAACAACGACAATAAAATGTTAACTATCAACTTGGCACAATATTTTGTATGTAGCTGTATTAAAGTTTTAGTCTCTAACCTTTTAATTATACATACTTCTCTGAAAAGTGTCTCTGCAGAAAATTGTGCTATTGGTAAAAAAATAATATCATAGAAACCAGTTGCATGAAGTATTTGTCTTCAGTTTTTACTTTTATAGATAAATGCTGAAAACATACTAATTAGTCATTTGTCACAATGTCAAATGCTGTTATCTAAACATTAAATTTTTATACCTTTAGCAGTTTTAAAATGCCAGGAAACACAATGACTCATACCTTTTCAGCATATTTTGAAGTAAAGGAGATTCTAATGTAACTCATATTTGGAAAATAGTGTATAATATGATAAATATGATATATCCTGTAGAAAGCCAAAAATGTGAAGAAAACAATAAATATTACTTGTCAATCATAAATATAACTATGTCATTACATTGTATAATTGCTTGGTTACACACTTATAATTTGACTATTCCTAAAGAAAAATTATTAAGATATTACTTATGTCATTCTCCTTTTAAAATAATAGTAATTAATCTTTAAATAAAGCTATGGAATCTTTGTGTTTTATAGTATTTTTAAGTGGCTACAGCTTCTTTAGAAAATAATAGATTTATACAATTATAAAGTATGTTACAGTTGTCTGTAACCTAGAAACATTATAAGTGCTCACTTCTTAAAAATATATGTGAATTTTTAAATATTCCCATAAACAATAATTGATGTAACTGCAGGATGAATGAGTAATCTCAAGTACAAAACACAATTTTTCAACCACTAAAATCACCATGAATCATGTAAGCACTGTAGATCCTCTATCATCACTCATAATCATCCTTACATTGTTATAAATCATCTGCTAATATTTACTGGAAACTTTCTTGGTACACAGCATTTTCTTAAATAATAAGGAGGTTTTGAATGAGATAGCTTGTGGAGCAAAGAAATTTATGTAGCAAGCATGAGATAATATTGCTGGCAACTCAAAAAGAATTTAAAAAACGGATTTTAGTACTTAGTTGTACAGCAAGATGGATGACTTAATCTCTAGATTTCCAGTAGGATCTACTTCACAGGAAAAAAAGTAGTCAGCAAACAGAAAGAAAATGATTCCCAAGAGTCTGCTTGCAATGAGAATGTGCAATACTTAGGAGTGTTAGTATTTGGAAGGCAATAATGTCTTACCAGTTGTAAGCAGAGGAGGGACAGAATGAGGAATTAGAAGAAACGGGAGTGAGAATGAAAGAGAGAGGAAGTAAAGGTAAGAGACAGAAAATTAAGGGACAGAAGAAAAGCATTTTAGCAGCAGCAGAGTGTGAAAGGAGTACAATAAGGAAATATTTTGAAAGTAATTTTACAGAATTTTCACCTAGGGTTTGCTTTCAAAAAAAGCCACTATTTTTTGCATTGTATTTTAAAGATTTAACTCAGATTTTTTTAAAAAACTGTAATAATGCCCTGGGGAAATCCCATATTTATGAAATGCATTTTCAGGCTTTTAATGGTATTTTGGGTTTAAGGTACAATGAATACCCAGGTATGTCCTAGATTAAATTTTTACCCTAACTTGACAAGATCACCTTTTCCCTATCTGACTATAGTCTTATCATTAGACTTCTGACTCAAAGGGCTGTCATTGGTCAGACCTATACTTTAAAACTCTGGGAAAACAGTAAAATACAATTGAGGTTTGGGAGAAAATATGCTATTTGAGATTGGACATGCTAGAATGAGAATCAATTTGTGATAGGTTAAAGAAAGCTTACTACATAGATAGAATGGAATAAAAACCACCATAAACATACAACCTGGAAATACATCATTAGCCAGCTATTAGAGACTGAATGTTTGTGTTGTTCCCCCACAAATTCATATGTTGAAACTCTAATATACAAGGTAATGAGATTAGGAGATAGGTTCTTTGGGAGGTAATTAGGTCATGAGAGTGGAGTCATGTAAGAGCACAACAGAAACACCAGTCTGCAACCTAGAAGAGAGTCCTCAAGAGACCACAACCATGCTGGCCCCCTGATCTTGTACTTCAGCCTACAGAACTGTGAGAAAGAAATCTTCATTGTTTAAAACCCACCCATGTATGGTACTTTATTATAGCAGCCCAAACTGACTAAGACACTCATTTTCCAGGAATACACAATGTATTAAGAAATTTGAGGTCTTTCTGAATATAAGAAATTGAAAACTTTCCAGCTTTTGGCTCTAACATGCCTTGGGATTCACTCTTCTGAGGAATTAGACTCTACTCTGGGACTGAAATCTATCATGCTTTAGAAATGCTGGTATTGGCCATTTGCCATTAGCAAACATTAACTGGAAAATTTAATGAGAAGCCTGGAATGCTGTGCCAACAATCACAAGATAAAATAACCACATAGGGATGCCCAGACAGTTTGGGCAAGAGGCATTAATTTGTGGAAGACACACTGTGACAAGATAGCTAGACTAGATATGCCATAACAGACATTTTAATTCTCCTCTGAGTCTGATGTGTTTGGGTTTTATCCCTGTAACCTGAAGTTAAAAAAAAAAAAAAAGAAAGAAAGAAAAAGGATGCAAATTATGCCAAGATTCTGTCTATAGGTGCTTGTTTGCCTGGAAGAGAAAAAGTAGTGGACAGTGCCACTGCCTCAATCACCAACAGCTAATGAGGCACTCTGTGGACAGGGAAAATGATGAACAAACAAAACCATTCTTGGAGAATAGCTTTTCACAGACTAAAAATTAACTATTTTCTCATTTCCCTTCATGTCCAGCTAATTATGTTTTGCAATAGGCCCAAAGAGCAAGTGTCAGCAGATTTTTATTTTTTATTTTCTGTAAAAACTAGACAGTAAATATTTTAAATTTTGTGTGTCATATGGTATCTGTTTCCACTATTCAACTTCACACCGTCACACACACACACACACACACACACACACACACATCCATCTTTGTTCACACAGTACTCAATTGAGAAACCAATGCCTGTGGGTATACAGCCCAGATTTACACTATCATCATAGTATAAGAATCTCCAAACCAATGGATTAATATCAAAATAAATATCTGTGGCACTTAGCAAAAAGTAAAACTGGCTAAAAACATCACAAGCTCATGAGATCCTCACAAAAAGAAAACACTGTGGTTGAAGATAAAAATCACAATGTAAAAAATGAGATGAACCCAAATAAGTTACTTATAGCAGATAAATAAAAGAGGACCGTAGGCCTAAGAAATTTTGAACATGAAAATAGAAAGTCTATAAATTGTAAAGAAAAGGAACAGAGAGACTGTAGGCAAAGAGAACAGGTAGATTTAAACAAAAATAAAATTGTGGAAATAAATTGTGACGCTTAACTTTATGTGCTCATGTAGATGTGGCTAGGCCATGGTACCTAGATACTTAGCCAAACACTGGTTTAGATGTTGCTGTGAAGGTATTTTTTAGATATGATTCACATTTAAGTCAGTAGGCTTTGAGTAAATAGATTAACATGCATAATATAGTAGACCTCATTCACTCAGTTGAAGCCCTTTAAAAAAAAAGACTGAAATCATTCCGAGGAAGTTGAAATTCTGTCTCCAGACTGTTTTTTAACTTAAGTTGCAATATCAACTTACCTGGGCCTCCAGGTCTGCTGGCCTGCCCTGCAGAGTTTCCATTTGCCAACCCCACAATCACATTAGCCAATATATGTCTGTGTGTGATAGATAAATACATATTTTGTGTGTGTGTGTGTATATATATGTATATATATACACACACACACATATATACCAATCCACTGTAACCTATGTAAATCAAATACTACCTCCTCAAGTTTGTCTATATACACACACACACACACACACACACATATATCGTAAAGGTTCTGTTTCTCTGGAGAACTCAGACTAATAAATAAATCATAGAGCTCTTGCAATTAAGATAAATGAAAAAAAATTGTAGTGGGTTGAATTGTAACACACTAAAAGATATTTCCATGTTCTAATTAATGAAACCTGTAAACATTACCTTATTTGGGAAAAGGATTTTGTAGATTTAATCAGATAAAGGATCTTGAGATGAGGAGATCATTCTGGATTATTCACGCAGGTTCTATTCCAATGACAAGCGTCTCTATAAGTGTGAGGCAGAGGAGATTTGGTAGACAGCATAAAAGAAGGTGACGTGAAGACAAAGGCAGAAATTAGACTGATGTGGTCATAAATTAAGGAATGTCAGTGGCCGGCAGAAGCTAGAAGAGGCATGAAAAGATTCTTCCCTAGAGAGTGTGCAGAAGACATGCTATAAACAGATACTTAGGCTGTACATGCGATGCCCGATATTTTAATTCTCCTTGGAGTCTGATACGTTTAAATTTCATAGAGCCGCTGCTAGGAATGAAGTCCTGCTCACACCTAGATTTTAGACTCTAGGCCTCCTATAAAAGAATAAATTATTGTGTATTAAGTCATCAATTTTGTGGTAATTTTATATGGTAGCCCAAGGAAACTACAAATTTAAATAGCAGATATGACAAATGTTTAATAGGAATTCTAAACATAGAGAGTATTTAAAAAGTCAATAATTATAAAAATTCTTTTTTGTGGTTGTGTTGTTTTTGAGACAGGGTCTTGCTCTCTTGCTCAGGCTACAATGCAGTGGAGTCATCAGGCTCACTGCAGCCTCAACCTCCTATGCTCAATGATCTCCCACCTCAGACTCCTGAGTGAACGGGACTACAGGCATGTGCCACCACATGACTGACTAATTTTAAGAATTTTTTTTTTTTATAAATACAGGGTCTGCCTATGTTGCCCAGGCTGGTATAAAATATTCCATATTGATGAAAGACAGATTAAAGAAGTACATGTCTTGAACAACAAGAAAAAAATTAATCCATGTCTATATTCATGATAGAAAAACTGTTACAAGAAAAGTAACCACTGTAATTTAACAACACACTCTTAGGTAAGTAATAGCTCAAAGAAGAAATCAACAGACATATTTTAGAATATATTTTGAGCTGAATGATAAGGGAAACAAGATCTAACAGAAGTTGTGGGACACAGCTAAGCAGTGCTTAGAGGAAAATTTACAACTTTGAAAGCCTATTATCAGAAAGGAAGAAAAATCGACAATCAACGGCTTCATCTTCCAAATTGAAAAGCTAAGAAAAGAAGAGCAAATTAGCCCAAAGTAAATAGAAAAAAAACAAATAGTAAAGATTGACTTAAAAATCAGTAATAGAAAACAAACACTAGTAGAAAAAATTAAGAAATCCAAAGGTTAGTTCTTTGAAAATCTCAATGACATTTACACACTTAGTGTGCTCAAGAAAACAGAGCATGCACATGGCCAAAACCAGGAGTAAAAGAAAAGTTACTAATATAGGGATTAAAAAGAAATTATTTAGGCAGTAACTAAGGGTCAAAGAGTTCTTGGTGGTATTTTTTCTTAGTAAAAAGGTAGCCCCCAAATCATTTCTTTACTAACAAAAAGCAACCTGAAAAATCAAGCTACAAGCATAGGTAAGCAAGCATAGGTAAATGCCAGCAGCTGTGCCAACAGAAAATGGATATCTGGAAGCCAGGTATATTCAACATGGAGGTTTCATCTTCTCTTTTCTTTGTTGCCACATGTGCAGGTAACATGGTTCCAGCCAGGTAAAGACCTCACTTGCCTAATAAAAAATTAGGAATGGGATGGCCAGCTGCCTGGCACACTATGTAAATGGCACACACCTGGTCCAACCAATCCACTGTAACCTATGTAAATCAAATACCACCTCCTCAAGTTTGTCTATAAAACCAGTCGCATCTTGCCCTAAACTCAGAAACCCACTTGGGTCCCTTGCCTCTACACGAGGAAGCTCTCTCTTCTTTAGCCTGTTAAACTTCCCTCTCTTAAATCTACTCCATGGGTGTTCATGTTTTCAATTTCCTTAGTGCATAACAATGAACCTTGGGTATTTCCCCAGACAAACAACACTGCTTCAATACCTCTATCGATTCCATATACATACAAAGAAAATGTTACAAGAATGTTATGAATTTATTATTATGCCAGTTACATAAACAGCTTAGATGAAATTGATTAATTTCTTGAAAATTAAAGCTGACCAAAAGTAGCACATGATGAAAAAAATCCGAATGGTTACCTATCTGTAAAATAAACAGAATCTATTCCCATAAGTCTTCCCACAAAGAAATTCAAGATATCAGTAATTATGTTGGTATATTTTAATTTAAATCAATTATTTAAAAAGATATGATACCAATTTTACTTTCACAACGTAGAAAAATGTTACCTAATTGTTTCATAAGGCCAGCAAAATATTTATAAAACCCTTGACAAAAACTTGACATAAAATATGAAATAACTTGTAAACATAAAACTTAACAAAATGTTACATAGAATCTAGTAACATGTAAATAAATGATATATGATAAGTGTCTTAATCAGCCTGGGTTGTCACCAAAGACAAGGTGGCTTAAACAGCAAACATTTTTTTTTCTTCACAGTTCTGGAAGATGGAAATCTCAGATCAGAATACCAGCATGGTCCATTTCTTGGTGAAGAGAATTATCTTTATTTGATAAAGGATATCTACAAAAGAACAGAGGAAGAGGGGCAGGAGCAGGGAAGAGAAAAAGAGGAGAAAATAGAAGAAAAAAATCTACAACTATGATCATAGTTAATGGTAAAATATTGAAAGTTTTACCTCTAGAATTGAGAAGTGGAGGTTGCAGTGACCCAAGATCACACCACTGCGCTCCAGCCTGGGCAACAGAGCAAGACTCCGTTACAGAAACAAAACAAACAAAAAACTAGAACTATTAAGTAGAAAATTTATTACTTAGAAATGACTTTAAGATTAATTGGAGGAATAAATCTACAGACAGACCAGAAATCATCCTTCCTATTCCATCTGTATTCCCATTCCAACATTTATTTATGCTCATTTATATAATTGTTATAAAAATAAATAGTTCCTTTTAATTATTCAACATTAATGCCTGCTTGCATGTCTTTGATATTTTCATAGTGCATACAAATGATAAATTTTTAGGTTCAATTATCTCCAAATGTTTAAAAAATATCTTCCACAGATGCAAAAGAACCACCACAGCTATAAACAGATCATTTTAAAAGAATCTTCCTTTTGTGAGGGGATGCTTGTTTTTAATTACAAAATCAGTGAAAAAGACTAAGAAAATTAAATACAGAGTAAAAGATAAAAGCACTGAAAATTTTATCAATGGTTGAGAAAAATATGAAATAAGTCATTGATTTCTCAGCTGTGTTAAGAGACTCCTTAACATGAACAAAAAGGATCTAAAGATAGTCAGGTTTCCTTTTCTCCACCAATCAAAGAGTGGTGTTTTTAACTACCTGATAGAAACCAGGTACCATGAAACTAAATTTCCAGTGTTGTTATTCTGAACAAGGACAAATAGAAACAGACTATATCTGAGCAACTAGAAATATGAAATTGCAATGTACTGAGTTGGATAAAATTGAAGGATAATCTGGTTAGTCACAGGGGGACATTGTATTAAGGTTTGAACAACTTTAGGTTCCGATGCTTATCAGAACTCCAAATACAGATTCTAGTAAGTACTTTGATAAATGAGCCTGGAATTTAAGGGAAAAGTTTGGTAGAGATATAATGTGGGTAATTATTTATACATCGTGGCCAAAGCCTTGAGAACGGATGAGATCAATAAACAATAGGAAAAGTCCTAAGACGGTGCCTTAACATACTCCAGTACATAAAGCTCAGGGATATAAGGCAAATCTAGCCATGGAAACTGCCCTGACCAGCTCAGTTGTGGAGACTCTAACCCAGTGGCGCTAGAGGAATTAAAGACACACACAAAGAAATATAGAGTGTGGAGTGGGAAATCAGGGAGCTGACAGCCTTCAGAGCTGAGAGCCTCGAACAGAGTTTTACCCACATACTTATTGACAGCAAGAAACAATGTCATGATAAACATTGTTTGTGTAGATTATAGATTAACTAAAACGGGAAACAAAGGGATGGGCTTTGGCCTGTCATCTGCAACAGGAACATGTCTTTAAGGCACAGATCGCTCATGCTATTGTTAGTGGCTTAGGGAAGCCTTAAGTGGTTTTCTGCCCTGGGTGGGCCAGATGTTCTTTGACCTCATTCCCGTAAACCAACAACCTTCAGCGTGGGCATCATGGCCATCATGAACATGTCACAGTGCTGTAGAGATTTTGTTTATGGCCAGTTTGGGGGCCAGTTTATGGCTAGATTTGGGGGCCTGTTCCCAACAGAAACTAGGAAACAGTGACTAGTTAGGTTTTTTTAAAAAAAAAAAGAATATGATGTCCAGGAAATTAGAACAAACATGTGGATTCAGGAAGGAAATAGTGATCAGTTGCATAAAATAATGCTAATAGGTGAAAATATATGAGAAGTGCGAATTAATTATAGATGAATTTTTTTTAAGCAAAGTCTTACTCTGTCACACAGGCTAGAGTGCGGTGACTCACTCTGAGTTCACTGCAGCTTCAAACTCCTGGGCCCAAGGAGTTTAGGCCCTCCACATTAGCCTTCTAAGTAGTGGGAAGCACAGGTGTGCACTGCCATGTCCAACTTTACAGATTTTTACTTTTTGTAGAGACAAAGTCTTATTCTGTTGCCCAGTCTGGTCTTAAACTCCTGGCCTCAAGTGATCCTCCCACTTCAGCCTCCTATAGTGCTGAAATTACAAGCATTAGCCACAATGCCTAGTCTATTTTTTTAAGGTAAATGTATTAAAGCTTATTTGTTTACTGGTAAGATTGACCTATTAGATTTATAACAGTTGATGGTGATAGCTAATAAGGCAAATTGCTGGAACATTATCTATGCAGTTTTTTCTCACAATTACTGTAGAAGACTTATTCACAAATGTTAATGAAATGATTATAGTATTATAAACCAAAAAGTATGTGAGACAGGTCTCAATCAATTTAGAGGTTTACTTTGCCAAGGTTAAGGAAATGTCTGGGAGAGTAGTCTGTGCCTTTCTTTAAAGATGATTTTGAGGGCTTCAATATTTAAAGGGGAAAAGTGGGCTGGAGGAAAAGGAGGATGTGGTCATCCACACGTTGCAAGGGAAAATGAGCAGGCTGAGAAATGATCAGTTATGTTTTTGTCTCAGTTATTCAGCACTTTTCATAAGATTACATGAACATAGAGTAGCTACCTGTGATATAATTAACCTTTTATTTGTACTTGTTTGTTTAGGAACAAAAGGAAAGGCAGCTTCTTGTATGACTCAACTTTCAGCTGAGTTTTTTCCTCTTGGCATAGTGAACTGGAGTCCCGAGTTTTTATGTTCCTTTCACAGTATTATTTTATAAGAGTAAAGTTTTGAAACGTTTTCAAGATGGATAAAAGTTAAAAGCTTGACTTAGGAAAAATAAAAATTTCCCCCAAATAGTGCAAAATGGACATGTGGTATACAACAAATATTTACTTAATATTGTCCACAGGTTCTTGGTAACTGAGACTTTAAGAGAAGCAATATACAGTAAGTCCTGGAATTACATAGTTTTGTTCAATGACAACTTGTTATAACATTGATGAGGGAGAAAATGGTTTTCTTATATTGTTGTTTTGCTTACTGTTGCATTTTCCCAAAACCTGCTCACATGTTAAGTGAGGATTTACTGTTGTTATGTGAATAAAAACAATACATCCATGGATTAGAAAATCTGAAAGTATCTCTCTGTGTGTGTGTGTATGTGTGTGCCTGTGTGTGTGTGTGTGTGTTTGAAAAAGAGAAAGACTAAGGCAGAGAATTCAATAGTAATTAATAACAAAATGGTGATTAGGGATAACTATAGTCTTCCCAACTGGATATCCATTTAAATATAAGTCATATTAAATATTTTGAGCAACAAATTTCTTAGAAAAGACTCTTGTAAGATTTTAATTATTTTCTAGTTTTGAAATTTTATGTACAAATGATGGGTGAAAAATTGTATCAAGTTACTTAGAGTCACCTTCCTTGTTGAATAGGAAGTTCTGCATCTTTTTTAGGTATATATATTTTAATGTTTTTAAAAGACTTCTTTGTCAATTACATGAAACACAAATGATTTTTTTTTTAATATGTAACTTGTCTTTTTACTTTTTGTTTTGTTTTTTTTTTTTTTTTTTGAGACGGAGTCTCGCTCTGTTGCCCAGGCTGGAGTGCAGTGGCCAGATCTCAGCTCACTGCAAGCTCCGCCTCCCGGGTTTACGCCATTCTCCTGCCTCAGCCTCCCGAGTAGCTGGGACTACAGGCGCCCACCACCTCGCCCGGCTAGTTTTTTGTATTTTTAGTAGAGACGGGGTTTCACCGTGTTAGCCAGGATGGTCTCGATCTCCTGACCTCGTGATCCGCCCGTCTCGGCCTCCCAAAGTGCTGGGATTACAGGCTTGAGCCACCGCGCCCGGCCTTCTTTTTACTTTTTAAAACTTAAACGGAATTCACTAATTTTAATATAGTCAAATTATTTAATATTACATTGTGCTTTATGGTTTTTGGTTCTCTATTTTTAAGAAATGCTATCCTGGTAGATAATAATATAGATAACTTTGATCTAAATTGTTAGTGCAAGCATCCTGCATTTAAAGATGTGAAACCATTGATGGAGTGGCATGTTCAGCTGGAAACACAGAGACGTAATTCTTTTAGCAGCTTGCAGATTCACTGGTGAGAGCTGAGCATACATTTTGCGTTAAGATACAGAAAAATTAAGCTAGCAAATTTATACCAATACAAAAAAGTTTGTATTTAAATGCTTTCAAATAGATAGTCACCAAAAAAAAGGCCTTTTTTTCTCCTCTATTTCTGAATTAAGATACCATATGCGCCTCTGTATAGGACAACTCCAGAAAGAGAATACTTCACATAATATACCAGGAAGGGCTTGCAAAAGATGGAAGCGATACGATCGGACAAATGCACTAGGAATAATTTTGATTTGGAAAGTTTCAGTTTAGAGTGTGTGATCTATTAGAGGCTCCTCACCATCAAGGAAAATAGCATCCCTTTGGCACTTAGCCACACTCCAGTGGCTCTCCCATGCTCTAGTTTTCTCTTCACTCCTGTCTTGTGTTCACTGAGATAAAGGAACTACCGATTTTACTTTATTTCCTTCTTCCACAATTTCTCAGTTTCTCAAACCTCACGGCCAATATAGTGATTATTTTTGCTCCAGTCATCTAATAGTTTCTCTGCCTTCCAGTATGACTTCCCTCCAAACATCAATGGAATTATGTCATCTTTCACTTAAAAATCCTTCAGGGCATGCTGAGAAATTTCAGGAAAATAAGTCACTCTTTGTTTTGCATATTAGGACTCCACAATCTGTCAACAATTACATCTTTAGCTTCCTCTGCAACCAATCCATTGGCATATTTCAAGAATTCTCTTAAAGTTTATTATGCTCTCTTAGGCATATATACATTTAAATGCAATATTCTTTCATCTTTTTGAGCTAAATTTTATTCTTCTTTCAAAGCTCAGCTTCTCTGGCATTTGTAAGTTTTCCCTGACTATGAAGTCTGCTTCTTTAACACTTCTCCATGCTCTTGTAACACCTGGTGTTTCTTTCTCTTTTATTGCTTGACACTGAAGTATGTTCAGTTATTTTCTTAATTATTCTAAGTTTCATACATAAAATTTCAATTTACATCAAATTCTCACATAAAAGAAACCACATCAATTATTTCATTGTTTTCTGATGTATTTGAAGATACAGTTCATTAAACTTATTTCTTATGTTGTATTTTTAACATTTAGGTTGTTAATAGTATATATATGCTATCACTTAACTGGAATTGCCAAAACATAAGAATGAGAGTCATTCATAACTCCTTTCTCTCATTTCCAATAGCTACTTAAAAAGAAAAATCTTTACATCCAAATATCTCCTTTGTGCCATTCCTTCTTCTTCTACCTCCAATAACTCAGCTGTGGTTAAACCCTTTATCAGTTGGTTTCAGCACAAGTAAAATGCCTTTTCTATTTCCTATCAATCATTAACAATTTACTCAAACCTAAATGGCCTATAACAACATTTTATGTTATTCATGGTTTTGCGATTTAGGAAATCAGAAGGGCTTCCTTGAGCAATTTTGATTTAGAATCATTTATGCAATTGCAGTCTGATGGCGGTATTCAATTGAAAGCTCTACTGGGCTCCAGAAAGATATTCTCAGCCACGATGCATGGCTTTCCCAAGGTGAGTTACCCTAGAGAACACCAGGGAAAAACTCTATGGCCTTTTGGGACCTGATATAAGATATTACTTCAATTGCATTTCGTTTTCTAGATTACTAAGAAGTCACTAAATTCAGCCCAGATACAGAGGGAGAAAATACAGAAATAATCATTCCTTGAACAGAGTATCAAAGAAGTTGTAGACTCTTCCCGTACTCTTACAGTGTCCACTTTAGTAGAATTCTTCCTATAAATGTTAATATTCAAAAAACATATTTTTTGTATATAACAGAGATTATTAAACAAAATATTCGTAAAATAAAATCTAAACTTTATTATAAAATGTGTAAAGCCTATCTAAACATAAAATATTTGGTGAAATAAAATCTAAACTGTATTATAAAATGCATAAAACATACAAGGAGTGTGTCATATAGTATTAAGAATTCAACTTCTATAATTAATTATTCTATATAATTTGCCATATTTGCGGCAGGTTTTTTTATTAGAAAAGAAAAAATCACGTAATAAACATAAAGGTTTTCAACAGTTTGACTATTTTTCTTAACAAATGTATGTATATATTTTTACATTTCACTATGTATGTATAT
Source organism: Macaca nemestrina (assembly GCF_043159975.1). Lineage (NCBI taxonomy): Eukaryota > Metazoa > Chordata > Mammalia > Primates > Cercopithecidae > Macaca > Macaca nemestrina. The sequence goes on from NC_092140.1 coordinate 29,048,819, forward strand.
TTATACAAGTTTTTCCTATTGTGGTCAAGTTTTTTTTTTTTTTTTTTTGAGACGGAGTCTGGCTCTGTCCCCCAGGCTGGAGTGCAGTGGCCGGATCTCAGCTCACTGCAAGCCCCGCCTCCCGGATTCACGCCATTCTCCTGCCTCAGCCTCCCGAGTAGCTGGGACTATAGGCGCCCGCCACCTCGCCCGGCTAATTTTTTTTGTATTTTAGTAGAGACAGGGTTTCACTGTGTTAGCCAGGATACTCTCGATCTCCTGAACTCGTGATCCGCCCGTCTCAGCCTCCCAAAGTGCTGGGATTACAGGCTTGAGCCACCGCGCCCGGCCTTGTGTTCAAGTTTTTATAAATGTTATGATATCATGCAAATTACTGGGACCCGGGTTTTCATTTAGAAATTAATCCCTACTGACACATTTCGTGCATATGTATGCCTCCTTTGCCTTAATTTGTTTTGTTTTGAGACGGAGTCTCCCTCTTGTTTCCCAGGTTGCAGTGCAGTGGCACAATCTGAACTTGGCTCACTGCAACCTCTGCCTCCCGAGTTCAAGCGATTCTCCGGCCTCAGTCTCCCAAGTATCTGGGATTACAGGCGCCTGCCACCACGCCCAGGTGCTAGAGAAGGGGGTTTCACCATGTTGGCCAGATTGATCTTGAACTCCTGACCTCAGGTGATCTGTCTGCCTCAGCCTCCCAAAGTGCTGGGATTACAGGCATGAACCACTGTGTCCGACCCCAAATAATATTCTACATCAGGTGATATATATCTAATATATTTATACCTATTAATTGAAATTTCAGCTAGTAGCTATTTTTATTACTACCAGATTTTTATTATTTTCTGAGTTGATATTCTTAATCACACCCTTACCAATCACCTTATAGTTTCTGTTCTTCTACATATCTACTTCTTATTTTCAGATTTTTAAAAACTTTTGCTCAAATTATAAAGATAAAATTTAACAGGTTATTTTTACCAGTTTTTATTGTTGCTGTTCTTGTTTTACACTTGCTTTTGTCAAATGTATTGCAGATACCCTTTCTCCCACAATATATGCGTTTTCTTTTCACTTCATTTATTTTCATACTAAACTTATAAATTTTCCAATAGTCAAATTAGCTAATTTTACTTTGTCCTTTCTGCTTTTTGGGTCTTATTTAAAAAATCATTTATTGCTTGATTTCCTAAAAGTAGTCCAAATTACTTTTATATAAATTAACATTATGCTTCTTTCATTCAAGTTTTAAAATCTGCTTTTTAAATTTTAATATTTTTATTCTTAGCTTTATTTTTTAATTTAAATAATTTTATGTTTAATTTTAATTTATTTTTATCCTTCAAAGATACGCAATTGTCAAATAAAACATCTGGCTTTCACCTGTGCTATTTTATGTCTATGCTATAAGTATTTTCTATTTTGCCATAAATTCTATGATTACATTAATTTAAGTTTTACTCACGGTATAAAGAAAAATATGTAAATAAAATATTTAATTAAAAGTCTTTTTTTTATAAGTACTGTTAATGAGAATTATGAAATCAAGCTCTCTTCATGTAACCAAAGATATACACACATATGTGCGATACATGCACACTCTATATATCAAAAACTCCATACCTTTAAGTAATTTTATATGGTAATACTACTTCTTTATGTCACAAAATATATGTATCTCAAAACTCATTGCCATGCAAAAATTAAGTCATCCAAGGGCGAGTTCCTCTGCTACATTGGGATAAGTAAACAAAATCTTTCTTCACAAATGAGCTTATGTTTTCCATCCTTCAGAAGTTTATGGAAGGTCAAATCCTATTTCGCATTAAAGACTAACTTCAGTGTTTTTATTGTGAGATAATTCAACATGGCCCAGGCTGGAGAGCAGTGGTGCCATCTTGGCTCACTGCAACCTCCACCTCCCGGGTTCAAGGAATTCTCCTGCCTCAGCCTCCCGAGTAACTGGGATTACAGGTGCATGCCACCATGCCCCGCTAATTTTTGTATTTTTTTAGTAGAGACATGGTTTCACCATGTTGGTCAAGCTGGTCTCAGACTCCTGAACTCGTGATCCACCCACCTCGGCCTCCCAAAGTGCTGGGATTACAGGTTTGAGCCACCGTGCCTGGTCCCAAACAGCTTTTTAATGTAAACTTAAGTTTTTTGATATAATTAGTTTGAGGGAGACAAAGATGGTATGCTTATAGTAAATACCCCTTAAACAATGGTAAAGTCAAATTTTGGAGTTTTAAGCTGTTTTAGAAATCATTAAGATGGGATTATTTTGCAAGATAAATACTAAGTTCCAGAAAAAGTAAAGTGCACAGTTAAATTTATTGGTATACTTAGAATTCCAATTTTATCTTCCTAATGGAATGCTTTATTTACTACATCATACTAACATTAAGCTGATTAATTTATTTTACACATTCAAAAATTTACAAGGTAATTTATTACATCATTATTTTAAATTCTTTAAATAAATGTGAATTATATAAAAAATATCAGTATGCTAGTGCCTGAATATTTCTGAAGTCAACAATAGTCCATGATGAGAATTTAAAGAAAATATTTCAAAGTAGTTGAGATTAACATAATGGAATCACATGTATGCATATTGAACAAATCTGGAGTTAGTTCACATAATACCTTCTCAAAAGGATCCTAATAGAAAGCATCACTTGTCATGAGGATTTTCTTGATATATTAAAGTTCCAATTATCTGCAGAAAATAAATAATTATTTTCTTGGTCTGCCCTCTCAAGTTGTGATTCACAGTTTAATTATCAGCACCATTTTATAATATTTAGAGTCTTTCAATATACATCTATATGACAATCTGCATTTTTTTTGTTTTTGTACAGTGTCCTTTCAAAATAAATGCAGCACAATGCTAGTTTAGTAATCAAAATTGTAAATACGGAAAGTAAGGATGGCCTAAAGATACACCTGGAAGTTCCGTTGGTGGTTTTCAGTAGAGACTATATGCAAAAGCAATGGATAGATTTCAATATCTGACAGAAATTTTGCTAACAACTGGGACATTTTACGTTGTAAAACATAAAACATACAAGATAGCAGATATCCCTTCTTGTGATCAAATATTGAAGACAATGTTTCTTACATTGCCACCTTTCCAGAGTCTAACGTACAAATTTATTTTTCTTACTATTGACTTCAATCTAAAAATCAGAGGCACAAAGTTTAACAAGTCCTCAAACTAACTTCTTCCTTTTTTTTCCCCTCAATTTGCAGTTGGGTAAATATTTGTACAGGTTTTGTTGGGCTCATATCTATGATAACTGTTTGGAATAGTACACAAATGCATGCACATACGTCTGGGTGATGTGTCTTTCTTATCTATGTAACTATGACGCTGTCATTCTCAACTGCCTGTGCTCTGCTGTAGTTGAAGACATGGATGCAGGGTGAGACTGTATTCTGATTTGTGACCAATGCCACAGTTTGCAGAACCTGGCACTGTAACTGCCTGTTACACCCGAGGTCAGCTCAAACCTGAGTTGAAAAAACATACCTCCTCTTTTCGCTGCTGGACAGGCTGATACATGTAATGCTCTTCATTGTTACAGCTCTGTTGGGTTGCTGAAGTTCTGTTGGAAACAAGCTTTGAAAACTTTTCTTTGCTTGCTGAATTATATCCTTTCCTGGTTCAAAGGGCTGATTGGTGTCTATGGTGTAGGCAGTACATTCTTATTCACAGAACTCAAATTGTCAATGTCCTTGAGTGAATTATTTTGATTGAACCTGTATGAACTTTAGGATACACTTGGGTCAGATGTTTTTATTCATATGTATTTGTATGCTGTCCTTTATTCTCCTTTTACATTGTTCACTTGTCCTGTAAATGGAGGCCAGAAATAAACATTCCTATCTCACTTATGCAGTGAGATAGGAATGAAATAAATTCCACTTGTTGGGATGTTTAGCACTGGTGATGGTTGGATTAAAAAGTTTCCTTTGTATAGTTGGATTAAAAACTTTCCTTTGGGCCGGGCGCGGTGGCTCAAGCCTGTAATCCCAGCACTTTGGGAGGCCGAGGCGGGCGGATCACAAGGTCAGGAGATCGAGACCACAGTGAAACCCCGTCTCTACTAAAAATACAAAAAACTAGCCGGGCGCGGTGGCGGGCGCCTGTAGTCCCAGCTACTCAGGAGGCTGAGGCAGGAGAATGGCGGGAACCCGGGAGGCGGAGCTTGCAGTGAGCCGAGATCGCGCCACTGCACTCCAGCCTGGGCAACAGCGTGAGACTCCGTCTCAAAAAAAAAAAAAAAAAAAAAACTTTCCTTTGGAAACAAATAATTATCTATATTAAGTGAACAATATATGTACAGTGATAGGTCCTGAGTTATGATTCAAAACAATTTCATGCAATGAGTTCACTCATCTTCAGGATTTCATAATCTAACTATATAGACTTATGTATTTGAATGTGCTACTTTAAAAAGTGAAAAATTGGACTTACAAAAATGACTCTCAAAATGATTAGTAAGAATTGATTATTTGTTAACTATATGAGCTAATTTTGTTATTATTTAGATGTTATACCTGATTGATGCATTTAAGTTATGAATTGGTTTATAAAAGAAAATTTGAACAATGTGTGGAATATTATATTAAAATAAAGTATATATAAGCCTCATGTTTTAAATACATATACACAAGTCACATTGATTTAGTTTAGAAAATTTTGGCCCAGCTTATTGAAACATTAGCAAATATATGAGAATTTATTAATTAATATTTATTTTAAGCAAATATTATGCATAGTTCCATCAAGCCTTTATACACATAAATACATGAAACATTCTTGTACATTCTTTTTGCAAATGATGTGCAGACAGTGTGACAAGCATAAAGATAAATTTATTTCTGTATTCTTACATGTAAAATAATTCAAGGAAAAGCTCGGATAAAGGAATCAGTTAATCAAAACAGGAAAATGTGAATATGGAGATATGTAATCAATATTAAACTAATGCTATTCTTTTTTGAATTCCAACATATGCCATTTGTAGCCATTGATATCCTGATTTATTTTAATTAGACCAACAGATCATATTGAGACTTTTGCACACTTCATACAGGTACATTGAACATCATGTCTTTCTTTTATTTATCTTTCTTGGTTTTTACCCACTGTTTATTGCCTAAGGCTACTGTAACAAATGAGGACAAGCTTGTTGGTTTAAAATAGCAGAAATGTATTCTTTCACATTTCTGGAGACCAGAAGTCCCAAATCAGTTCCACTTGGCTGAAATCAGGGTGACAGTAGGGCTTTACTCTCTCTGGAAGCTCTAAAGAAGAGCCATTCTTTGCATCTATAAGCTTCTGGCAATTGCCAGCATTCCTCAGCTTGTGGCTGCATCACTCCAGTCTCTTGCCTCAGTAGTCACATTGCCTTCACCTCTTCTGCCAATCTTCCTCTGCCTTCCTTTCATGAAGATATATATGATCGCATTTAGAGACCACTAGATAACCCAGGATAATCTCCTCATATCAAAAACCTTCATTTGAATCACATCTGCAAAGATCTTTTCCTTGCCCATATGAGAAAATATTCATAGCTCCCAAGGACTAGAGCACTCATACCTTTTGTGGAGGTCATGATCAAGGCTACTACACAAATTATCCTTTGTTTTTACTTTATTTCCCAGCAAGAGTACCTTCCAGTTCAGACATGGATTCGGGACCATTCATAGTTCTTACATAGCATCCTCTCTCCCCCTTTAGTGCTTTTGCACTTAGTCTCCTTCTACCTTGAATGCTACTCTTGATTTACTTAATTCCTTCATATTCTTGTCTAATTTAGACTAAAACAAACAAATGAAAAATAAACGAAAACAACAACAAAATGCTCTGTTCAGGCTCTGTTGGGACTCATTTCTGGTCCTTTTTTCCTGTGCACATTCTTATAACCTGGTATTGCAGGGTTTTACTCTTTCTTTTTCTTTCTGAGGTATAAATAATGTAACTTTCCTTTTTAAAAAATACAGCAGTTGTCTTATTCTCTGACACATAGTAGGAGATCAATATGCATATATTGGTTGCCTTATTGTGTGAATAGAGTTGACTTCATTAGTAGGAATGGGAATTTACTTTAAAATAGCATTCTGCCACTTGGGAAATGAACTAATTGCAATTAGAAAACGGAATCACATAGTTATCTATAAAACAGGTATTGTATTTTCTGTTATTAGAACAGATATTGATAACAAACCATTCCAAAATTATAATGCAGAGTATAAAGAAGGTTTAAAGAAATATATTGTTTGACTCATAATATTTACTTGCGTATAAGAAGGTAGTAGCTTCTTAGTAGAAACTTAGGTTTATTTAAAATGAAATATGCCATGCACCTTGAAAAGGAGCCTGTCTTTCCTGTATTTTCAAAAGAAATGTTTCTAAACATTTCTTAACATAATAAAACTTAAAAAAATATGCCATTCTACAAAATTTTCTCTTAAAACAACATAATGATGGTTGTTAGTTTATTCTGTTCAACTCACAATCAATGAAGGATACTCTGAGCTGAGTACTAGAATGGTAAGGAGGATAGAGAGCAGAGTCAGATGTGGTAATGTACAAAGAAAATCTTAATGTAAGAAGAAGCAGAAACGAATTAGCACAATAATAGTACAGTTTGGTAGGTGATACTGAAGTTAAAATGTGCTATAGGAACATGGACTGGAAAGTAAAGTGTATGCATGTACACAGTCCCCACCCCTACCTACGCACAGGGGTAAATGTTCATGACTGTTGTAACTCAACGTAAGTGCTGTACCCAAAGGAAGACTGGGAACTTACTAGCTAGTCCAAGTCAAAAAGGAATAAGAGATATTTTAAAAATAATAATAATAAAGAAAGAATCAGATAAATATGAGGAAAATCAAATAGTCTAGGTCATTGAGAGCAAAGATTCTCAAATTTGTCAAATTCTCTTACATTAGTCAAATTCTTAAATTTGACTAATGTAAGAAACTAATTTGAAATACACTTTACAAGGCTGCCAGAGAGAGTGAATCCTCTGATAGGGCCTGGCAAAGTAAGTTGAAAATCTTCTGAAATGGATTCCCCATTCTAGATGCCATTAAGAAAATATATGATTCATAAGAGGAGCCCAGAATGTCAACATTAACAGGAGTTTGAAAAGAGTTGATTCCAAAACTCGACTTTGAAGGATTCAAGACTTCAGTGGAAGAAATCGCTGAAGATGTGGTAGATGTGATATGGTTTGGTTGTGTCCCCATCCGAATCTCATCTTGAATTCCCACATGTTGTGGGAGGGACTGGTGGGAGGTAATTGAATCGTGGCTGTAGGTCTTTCCCATGATGCTCTCGTGACAGTAAGTACATCTCATGAGATCTGATGGCTTTGTAAGGTGGAGTTTATCTGCACAAGCTCTCTCTCTTTGCCTGGCTGCCATCCATTTAGGACGCTGACTTGTTCCTCTTTGCCTTCCACCATGATTGAGAAGCTTCCCCAGCAACATGGAACTATAAGTCCATTAAACCTCTTTCTTCTGTAAATTGCCCAGTCTTGTGTATGTCTTTATCAGTAGAGTGAGAACAGACATATGTTGGAAATAGCACGAGAACTGGAATTAGAAATGGAGCCTGAAGATGTGACTGAATTGCTGCAATCTCATGACAAAATTTCGGCAGATGAAAAGTTGCTTCTTACGGATGAAAAAGAAAGTGGTTTTTTTTTTTTTTTTAAGATGAATCTACTCCTGGCAAAGATGCTGTGAACGCTGTTGAAATGACAGCAAGGGATTTAGAATATTATATATACTTAGTTGATAAAGCAGTGGCAGGACTTGAGAGGATTTACTCCAAGATCTACTGTGAGAAAAATGCTATCAAATGGCATCACATGCTACAGAGAAATATTTCATGAAAGGAAGAGTCAATTGATGAGGCAAACTTTATTGTTGTCTTATTTTAAGAATTTGCCACAGCTCTCTCTCAGCCTTCAGGAACCTCAAACCTGATCAGTCAGTGGCCATCCACATTGAGGCAAGACCTTCCTCCAGCAAACAGACTATAACCAACTGACAGCTCTGATAATTATTAGCATTTTTTAGCAATAAAGTATTTTTTAATTAAAGTATGTACATTTTTTTTTTCACGTAATGCTATGGTACCCTTAATCAACTATAGCATAGTGAAAACAACTTTTATATGAACCAAGAAACAAAACAAAATTGTGTGACTCGATTTATTGCAATGTTCACTTTATTCTGGTGGTCTGGAACTAAAACTGCAATATCTCCAAGACATGATGTAGAAATCTTACTGGAATTAAGAGACAAAGGAATATTTGTAGTTCAAAATGTACTTGTTCATTTGTGATAAATACCTTAAAAATACTGCCTTTTCTTTTTCAAATTAGATCCCACAAGAAATGTTACTTATAGCATTAATGTGCTTGGGAAGCATTTATGAAGCGAAACATAAGTTTCATTACATTGTCATGAATTATACCTTTGTGGTCCTAATTATATGTATATTTTACTATAGAAAGTAGAAGATCGAGGCAAATATATTGTGGACATTTTTAATTAGGCTTTAGGTGGAAATGTTAATACTATATTTTCAGGATGATACATTTTACTAAGAAAATGTGAAAAAGAAAGTTAATATGTTGTTGTGGTAAAACTAATTATTATTCTTGTTAGCATACAGTATTTCTTCACTGAAATTTTACTGATTTCATTAGCTGGTCCATTAAGTGCAAATTTTCACTTGTAACACCAAAATGAATTAGCGACTTGCTTGTTTTGTTATACTGTAAACTTAACAGAAAATATCTGCATATATATATGTATATATATGCCTGTATATATATATATGTCTATCCTGCCTGCTGAGAGCCTTTAGGCATTGCTATGTCTCTGCAGAAACTCAGAATATGCCTTAGGTTTCCATTGGGGAAATTAACATCTCATATGTCAACATTTTCTGTCAAGTGAACTGAGTCTTTATTTTACCAACACATTTAAACCTTGTAAGCATTTGACTTATATATTTCAGTGTGAGATATATAACATTTTCAAAATGATTCTACTGTACTGTAACAAAAGTTGATATTTTTCCTCCAAATGCTAAAAGGATACAAATCTGTGCTCCCGTTACAGTTTAAATACAACAGAATTGAATTAGCGACAATAAAAGCCAAGCCACAAACCCACATTTGGCAATCCTCAGACAGCACAAGATTTCGTTATTTTCTCCTTTGTCAGACAGTGTTTATTTCACTTTAAAATTCTTCAAGCTATGGATCATATATCTCATCTTTGGGGAGACTATTCCACCATCAATACAGTTCACAGTACACTAGCTATGTCGAAGTCCAGTTTTACTGGCTGAGAATCAGAGTTGAGTAGAATTTCCTTCCAACAGAGGGGCCATTGGACTCATTTTATTATTTTTATTACTGAACACCGTAGTGAACTAGCCAGTCAACTGTGCAGTCAAAGACATGGACCTGCCCGAAGGACTCACATCTCAGCAAATGATCCCTTTCCTCTGCCTGGCTAGCCTAGCAAAGGACAGAGAATGCAATCATCTTGATCAATGAACCTGAGGAAAAGCAGAGCAGGCAAGACACTAATCAAATAAGTGGATCTGCTGAGGCTCATCCTTCAACCCCAAACTTTGTTTCTTGAGGGCCTGAAGGAGGTAAGCAGGAAAGAAGAAAGCCTGACAATATGCTGTACTTGCAATGCTTCAAATTGGCCCTCTGCAGTTGCATTTCCACTTAGTTACCTTGAGAATACAAAGCAATGTCAGAGACTTACAAATGCATATTTTAAGATGGACTCTTATATATAATTTTACTACTGTCAGGAGCCTTTCAAGTTATGAAAAATCACACCTGTGGCCGGGCGCGGTGGCTCAAGCCTGTAATCCCAGCACTTTGGGAGGCCGAGACGGGCGGATCACGAGGTCAGGAGATCGAGACCATCCTGGCTAACACGGTGAAACCCCGTCTCTACTAAAAAATACAAAAAACTAGCCGGGCGAAGTGGCGGGCGCCTGTAGTCCCAGCTACTCTGGAGGCTGAGGCAGGAGAATGGCGTGAACCCGGGAGGCGGAGCTTGCAGTGAGCTGAGATCCGGCCACTGCACAGAGCATGACTCCGTCTCAAAAAAAAAAAAAAAAGAAAGAAAAAAAAAAAAGAAAAATCACACCTGTAATTGCAAGCATCATCAGAGGAAGACAAATAGGTAGAAAACCAATTTAAAAATAATTAGTCTTCATAAAGTTCCCCACATAATATTCTTCAGAGATTGTTACAATTAAAACACTTGAGAAAGAATCAGAATCAATCGAAAGTTGAACAGCTATGAACTATGCCACCTTAAGGAAATGATTTCACTTCTCAGCACTTCAAAAGTGTCTGTAAAACAATAATAATAACTACTTCAACAGATTGTTGTGAAGTGTGGTTGGGATAATGCACTCAGAAAGACCAATCATAAAATGCAGTTAACATATGCTATGTTAGATTTTACTCTTTATTGCTAAAACAATCATTAACATATTAATCCTAATCAAAAATTCTTATAAACTTCTATGTGGTGTTTTGGGAACCAAAAAATGAAAAGTAACTAGTTTTCAAAAAATGAAATAAGAAACTCATATTAATAGGTCATTTTAGGGAATGTCCAGAGTAGGCAAATTATGTAATGGAAAGAGTTCAATGTTGTGCCAGACAGCAGAAATGATTGTTTTATTTATTAAATTTAAAATAGTAAATGCTAAATCATTTATTTAAAATTTCTTTTCACTATCAGCCTAAACCTCTTTTTTTACATTCTCCTTTTTAATAGTATCAAGTTCTCAGCTTTAAATTGGAATATTTCTTTAAAAAATGTCTAGCAAAATCACTAGCACATTGAATACTTAAAATATTCATATGTGTGTTTACAATAGAATACTATTCAGCCTTATAAAATAATACAATTCTGTCATTTGTGACACACATAGAATTGGAAAACATGCTACGTGAAATAAGCCAGGCAAAGAGAGAAAAATATTGCATGTTCTTGCTTACATGTAAAATTTGTAACAATCAAACTCACAGAAGCAGAGGGTAAAATGGAGGTTACAGAGGCTGGATGATCAGGAGAACGGGGAGATTATGATCAAAGTGTACAAACTATCAGGTGAACAGGAGGAATACTTTTTTTTAATTAGATTTCTATTACACAGTATGGAGAATACAGCTAATAATAGAGTTTGTGTATTTCAAAATTGCTAAGAATAAATTTCAAATGTTCTGACAATAAAAATATTATTTGAGGTGATGAATATGTTAATTAGCTTTATTTAATTATTCCATATTGTATTTATAAGTTGTAACATCACTTCTTATAACTTCAAAAGAAAATATTACGTGTGTAATTAAATTTAGGGAATTTTTTTTTCTTATGTGTCAAGTTTACACCTGGTAAGGGAGCTGATGAATGGATCCCAATGACAACACCCAATTGGGCATATTTGAAGGGCAGAATTACATTAAGGAGAACAGGAGTGTGAGAAGTTGAACCACAGTGAGATCTGTAATAATAAGAACTGGTGACTTAGATTCTAAGTAGTTACATCTAAGAAACTTACACACATCCCCTACAGGACAATCAGCATTTGGCATGTCATGGAAAGGAGAACGAATATTGGCCAAAGGGTTTTGACAGCCAACATCAAGAGAAGTACACAAAAGATCAGTGATGTAAGGGGTTATTTTGTCTCCAATATCGCTCTTCTTCTACCCCAAATGCACTGGTAGAATCACGCCTTAAAGGAGAAAGGAAAGATGTGTCCCAGCCAAATACTCTACCCATCAATGAAAATAATTAGCATGTTTACGGTGACTGAGGCAGTCTTCTCAAGTGCAAAATTTAAGGCAGGAGATCAAAAGACTTAGTAGTCAACATAAATTATATTAATGTATTTTAAAATCTACATTGGAAAAAATTCCATGATGGAAGAAATATAAATATTTTTCATAAAGACAGATTCACCCGGATGCAGTGGCTCACACCTATCATCCTAGTGATTCAGAAGGCTGAGGTGGGAGGATTGCTTGAGGCCAGATGTTCATGATCAGCCTGGGCAACACAGTGAGATCCCCATCTCTAAAAAAATATATTTTTTAATTAGTTGGGCATGGTAGAGCATACCTGTAGTGCCAGCTACTTGGGAGGCTGAGGTGGGAGGATAGCTTTAGCCCAGGAGTTTGAGGCTGCAGTGGGCTATGATCACACCACTCTACTCCAGCTTGGAAAACAGAGTGAGATCCCTTGTCTAAAACAAAACAAAACAAGACATATTTAGTCAGAGTCATGACATCAAACCTGTGATGCTGGAACAGGAGTTGGACATGTATTACTCTAGGCTATCTAATAGCCTAGAACTAATAATTAGGAACTAATAATTGTCATTAATGTAGTTTTGTTAAAAAATTCATAATACTAATATATACGCAAAAAACCCACTCTGTCAGATAAAAATACTTTATGATAGCTTTTACTTTGAATTCAAACAATTCAATAATCTATTTGATATTTGGGCAAGGGGGTAGGTAGGCAGGATATACTGTACTGTCCTGTTTTAGCAGCTTCTATAGTTGATCCACAGGTTTCCTTCAAGCTCACAAATGAGACTCACTTCCTGCTGTGTTCTGTGTTGTCATTTGTCATTTTTATTACATGATGGTGTTTGAGGGCCTATCAGAAACAAAGAAATGGGTCCCTTTTATGCGTGTCTCTGTTCAGACCTGATTGTATTTTATTTTTTTAATTTAAAAGCAGAGTTGGAAGACGATTAATTCAACTGATTTTTTCTACATACTTTACTCCAGCTGGTATCTCAAGATTTACTGTTTTAATTAATTATAGTTTAGACATCATGAAATTATTTAGAGTTAAAAGCAAGCCTGATTTTCTTTGGAACTTTGATAACCAGGGGAAACTACAGAAATATGATGAGGGGTGTGTGTGTGTGTGTGTGTGTGTGTGTTCACCTATATAATAAATATATGTTATGTAGCATATTTACATAATTATATGTATGGTTTATGAAACTACGAAATATAGTTTATGCCAAAGGCTGAGTTTGTCTTTTTATTTTAATCTGTCTCTTGAGGAGCATTTAAAATGTGCTAGCAGGTTGTATAAAAGACATAAGAAGTGAAGCTATTTCATGAACTCCTAACACATAACTCGGTGATGTCTTTTGTCTGCAAGGCAACCTTCAATAAATCACCATGTCAGAGAGTATGCAGGCACCTAAGATCTGATTTCCAGGCCTGGCAAGTGTAAAGGCAATGCTGGAGGGTAATTCCCTCCTCCTATTTCAATGCTTCTGAAGCCCTGACAAAGAGTACCTGGTGGATGCAAAGACCTTTCATGCGAATGAGCTTGCAGTTCTGATTTCTGTCATCACAGACTATTTTTATATGACAATAGATTAACCTAGATGAGTAGATGCTTAATTATTTAGAAATTAAAAGAATAAAAACGTCTTCCATTTTTTAGGTAAAAAAAAGAATTTTCTCTCAGTGCAAGTTATGTATGGTACATTTTTCTGATTTCTACTAAAAAGATGAGCTATAAATATTGGCATGTAACTCCCAGTAAAATAAGAAAAACACTATTTTTAAGTTATGCTTTTCTCTGAAAGGCCATTTCCAATTAACATTCCTGCCTGCAATAAAGATAGGCTCTGGAGTTGTCACTGTAATCATGACATTGTAGTCAAGATTTGACTTGACCTATAAACTATAAAAAAGCAAACGAAGCCGGGCACAGTGGCTCAAGCCTGTAATCCCAGCACTTTGGGAGGCCGAGACGGGTGCATCATGAGGTCAGGAGATCGAGACCATCCTGGCCAACACAGTGATACCCCGTCTCTATTAAAAAAATACAAAAAACTAGCCGTGCGTGGTGGCAGGCGCCTGTAGTCCCAGCTACTCGGGAGGCTGAGGCAGGAGGATGGCAGGAACCTGGGAGGCGGAGCTTGCAGTGAGCCGAGATTGCGCCAGTGCACTCCAGCCTGGGCGACAGAGCAAGAATCTGTCTCAAAAAAAAAAAAAAAAAAAAGCAAACGAATAGGAAAATAAATGGTACCTTCCTTTTTCTTTTCTTTTTTTCCATCTCTCTTTCCTCCCATTTCTTTCTTTCTCTCTCTCCCTTTCTTTTTCTTTGTTTCTTTCAAAGAAAATTGCAGTTACTTCAATTTTTAATGGTGACCTTCTACAACTATATTTTCTTAGAGATATACAAAATTTAATGGTAGTGAATTTTATCAAAATACTTGCTGATAGCATTAACATTTAATTATATTTTATAGTTGTTTTATTTAGGAAATAATTTTTGATCTTCACTCTTATGATATGGTTTGACTGTGTCCCCACCCAAATCTCATCTTAAGTTTTAGCTCCCATAATCCCCACATCATAGGAGGGACCTGGTGGGAGGTAATTGAATTATGGGGGCACATTTTTCCCGTGCTGTTCTCACGACAGTGAATAAGTCTCATGAAATGTGATGGGTTTATAAAGGGCAGTTCCCCTGCACATGCTCTCTTGCCTACTGCCATGTAAGACACGGCTTTGTTCCTCCTTTGCCTTCCGACATGATTGTGAGACCTCCCCAGCTATGTGAAATGGTGAGTCCATTAAACCTCTTTTTCTTTATAAATTATTCAGTCTTTGGTAGTTCTTATAACACCATGAGAATGGGCTAATACATCTTAATTCCAAAAAAACTGGTTATAAATCTATTGAGCAACTGAGAAAACAAAAAACAATAATACACAATATAGTCATTTCTATAATTTCTATAAAAGTATAACTCCAAAATAATTAGTAAACTGTTTTCAATATTACTAAATAAGGTTAATAAATATAAATATAAAAACAAAATTTTAAAAATATTGACGTCTAGTAAAATTAAGCAAGTTTTATATGAAGACTAATTACAATCACTATATGACTGAAATTTGGCTAATTTTATTATTTCAAAACTTTCTAAAAGTACTTAATAAGTTTAGAACATTATTACATGTAGACAATATATTTTATAATTTGTAGGAATTGTGTTGTATAAGCAAAAAAGCTATTCTTAAAACTTACATGTCAAAGAAGATGGAGGAGGTATATCTTTCTCTATTCTTTGCACTAAGTGCAACTGAAAGCCCTGGAAATCATATATAAGACAAGCATAAATGGACTATAAAAGGCAAACAGAGAAAGGAAGATCATTTAGGGACTTTGGGACCCAAGGAATGACATGATAGTGTGTTGTCTCAAATTTCTTTTCGCTTCATACATTCTGAACTTGAAGCTGAACAAACTGACCACCCCAAAATGCTCATAGGTCTGCACAACAAAAGCCCCAACAAAAGCCTGCTATCTCTAGACAAAGGACCAGGAAAAAGAACAGCTTAGCAAGACAGAAAACCTTTAGAAAATAACTGCTCTTTGCCTTCCTAAAAGCACAGGAAAACAACAACAAAACTGGTTTCTCACCTGCCCACATCAGCAAGAGTCTAGTGGGAAACCTAGATTACCTAGGCTGTAATGAGTCACCTCAACATCCCAGCACAGTGGTGTTAGACAGAGTACATAGGGACCTGAGGTTTTTATACCGGCCAGGGGTCCACAAGTACTTGCACCCTCTGATATCTGTAAAACAAAAACAGAATTCTAAATCCCTCAGTTGACTAAATGGACCCCTCCTCTCAGTCAAGGCCATTCCAAAGTAAACCTGAAAATCTAGTGCATCCATCATGGGAAGAGGGGTGTCAGACATGTCTCATTACACCCTCCTCCCTTTGGAATTAAGGCACAACTGACCAGGATTAACATTAAAACAGAGATCTTAGGACTGACAAACAGACTCTTTACCACAATAAAATACCTAGTTCTAACCTGACTCAAATATAGCATCACATGACAGATAGCAGGCCCTAAAAGAAATCAAAGTATTTCACCCCAAAATATATTTCATTGACATATTTGAAATGGCCCTGCAAAGCTATCACTTATGGGGAAAATCTATATTCTGCAGAGAATCCTCCTCTCTTTCCAAGCCTTTTTGTGACACAGAAGAGATTTAACTGTCTGGCACCTTTTAGGGTCTGGTAAGAGACATTTATTGTCTATTCTCTCTGAAGCCAGCTACCTGAAGGCTTTATCTACATAATAAGAACTTTGGTCTCCAGAGTCCCTTACCTTAACTCAGAAACTCCTTTCTATCAATTCCATATCTTTAGATAATAACTTCACTCTATCAACCAATTGCCAATCAGAAATTTTGAATCCACCTCTAACCTGGAAGTCCCTCAACTCTGAATTTTCCTGCCTCTTCAGGCCAAACCAATGTGCACCTAATACATATTGATTGATGATCACCTGTAATATCTGTCCCCCTAAAATGTAAAAAATCAAGCTCTAACCCAACCACCTTGGGCACCTATTGAGGCTGTGCTATGGGGCCTTGATCACTCACGTTTGGTTCAGGATACACTTCTTTAAGTGTTTTACTGGAATAAAGAACTGGAATCAGGACTTTTGTGATCTTCTAGTGACAGAGAGGTCACCCCCAGTGCAATGTTACAGAAAACCACATGGGAAGCTAGAATGCCCTCAGTTCCCCCAAAAGCAATCCTTCTCTCAGTTATCAAAGGAGAATAAGTGGAGAAGCTGGACTTTTACCTCTGCCTGTCAGAGAAGTGGGTACCTCTGCCTATCCTTTCCCTGCCAGAGTGTTGTCAAGAGAGACACTGAAGACAGGAAATCTAAATAAGGTCATATTTTAAATACGTAAATATCCAAGTTTTAAGCAATCATTTCTGTCATTCCCAGAACCTGCAAGATCTCAAACTGAATATACAAAAAGACAGTCTGTGGATGTCAATACTGAGATAAGAGAGAAGCTAAAGTTATCTGAAGCAAAATGTAAAACAGTCGTAATAAAATTGACGAAGTGAGTAATTATGAAGAGATTTGAAACAATTGCAAAACTAGCCCCAGCAAAAAGAAAACATAAAGGTGAAACAAAACATAAAGGTGAAAATTTTCATAAAGGTGAAAATTTTGAAACCGAAACATACAATAATCAAAATTTTAAAAACTCCAGGAATGGATTCAACAGTAGAATAGAGGAAACAGGGCAAAAAATCAGTCAACTTGAAAATGGAATAATAGAAATTATCCAACTTGAATGACATAGAAAAATAGACTAAATAAATGAATGAACAGACCATTAGGGTACTGTGGGAATCCAACAAAATACCTCACATTCAGGCCGTAAAATTCCATGCCTTGGTATTTCATTCCATTTTGGATTTTTTTGTACTCTTACACCAAAAGCATATTGAATTAGATTAGCCAAAGTCTCAAAACTCCTGTGAACTATTTTGAAACACCCTTTTTCTAAACCTAAAAGCTTGGCATATTAAAAATTGTTACTTTAGGTTTTCACTTTGCCAAAACACACATTTCTGTATTCTGATGCAAGAACTTCCCCTGAGCCCAACAAATCTATCTTGGTAAAATTATTTAGTTTTTTCAGTGCAACAGATATTTATTAAGTACCTACAAAGGGTCAGGTTCTGATCCACTCTCTTTTCACATGTTATTCTTCTTTCCTAGCATGGCCTTTCCTGGTCCACCTGGTAAACTCCTATTCTTCCTTCAGATTCAGTCCAAATACAGTCTTCAGTAACATGAGTTCCTTCAGCTTGACATATATTTGTGTGATACTCAACACATCAAGCACTGATTTTTTCCCTTGCGACTAAACTGCATATCTGTCAGTGGAAGTCAGGACAGCGTCTTTTCATCCTTATTACTCCAATTGCGTTGAAATCTCCTTTATCACGAAATGTGTTCAGTAGTTTCCTCTTGCATAAATAAATGAATTGATGTATTCAGCTATGCTTCTGATATTTTTAAATATCTACTTCCTACTAGGCAGAGTAATGGACCCAGGTATACATGGTGAATGAATGATGTTACTCCTCGTACTAAAGATTGCAAACTTTAGCAGAGATGATATACCATTGGAATAAAGAATTAACCGTAATAAAAAAGTTGTCGTAAGATTTTAAGAATAAGAATGATCTTGTTCTTATTCGAATGTATATAAAAACTTAAGGTATCCTTTAGAAATATGCTAGGTTTTAGGTAATAAAGAACAGCGCCTTAAACACATAAGAATTCAGTTTTCTCTTAAGAATTACAAAGAGAGGAAGTTCAGAGCTGCTGCATGTGTTCAAGTAATTTCACAAGTATCACTGTCCTTCAATCTTCTTCTGTTGTTTCCAACATGTGACTTTCATCTTCATGTTCACGTGATCGCTGCTACATATTTCACCTTATATTTGTTATACAACCAAGAAAGCAAAATCAAAGTGAGGGAGCATAAAAGGCAAGAAACTGAAGAGAAATGTCCTTACAATATTTTCTAGCACAGCTACTCATTGTATTTCAATGGCTAGAATGGGGTCACAAGTCAACCCTAAGATGTAAATATGTCTGGAAATATATTTAGGCTTAATCTGCAATAACAGAGGAAGAAAATGAAAGAAAAAAGGATAATAAATGACTTTTGGGCAAATATTCCACTTTTTAAAAATTTAATTGGCTATCATAGTTGAAAATGGTAGTGACTAATGGGCAAAAAAAATGATGAATATATTAAAATCAAAATAGATAGCTATTTTGTCTCTGATAGTTATTTTGAAAGATACTTGAAAGGTATGATTCAAAAATATATTTTTAAGATATGGCCTTAAAACCACCAGAAAATTTTATTTCAATTATTTTAAACAAATAAGAAAAAAAAGTTTCTAAATTATTTATGCTATAATATGAAAATTCATAAAGATGAAGATTTTTGTAATGAAATATTATAATTTTATAAAGTTCTGAACCTTTTTTCCCAGTGCTCTCTCTATAATACAGTACACTGAAAATGAACAGCCTTTGGTAGCACTATCTTTAAGCCCTCAACGTTGCAAAACTCTCAATATTCCCACAGAATTCTCACTTACTGGACTTGGTTCTTTACTGAGAGAATGAGGCAGAGTAAGTCTATACATAAATGTTGGGAAGGATACTTTTTTCATTTTGGGTAAAGTAGAATTGAATAGTTTTTTTTGTTTGTTTGTTTGTTTCATCCAAAGCAGATGACTTTGGACACCATTGGTGAAAAATAAGGTAAAATTCTTGAATTTCAAATTTTCATAGATGGGTTTTAAGAGCACCACAGTATGTGTTATTTATAATAATCAACACCTTTCTAGGATGTGATATCCTAGAAGGTAACTTTCTTGGAAACTTCATTGAAAGGTAACCTCATAACCATTGGTTTTGAAATTCAAAAATTGAAACTGGGGCCAAATCCTTTCTGATATTACTTCCCTTTCTCACTGTTTCTCAATTTTCTATACCAATATATTGCAACTCAAAGAAATCACTTAAAATTTCTCATTTATAGAATGAGTACTTGGAACAGTTCTATGTTATAGTAGATTTATGTTAAACTTGTTTCAACAGGTCATACTTTTAACGCGAATTTAATACTGGATGCATTAAGCTACATGTTTTCTTCTTCAAAAGAATGTTTCATTTTAGGATTTTGGAATCATACTGGGATGACATTTTCTTTTAAATAGTTACTTTCCATTTTTATGTAATTTTTTTTACATAGGATATTAAACTAATTTTATACACACTAGTCAAATCTTCACCATTTTAAAAACTACTTAATTACACGTGTTTTTTCATACCTCTGTTTGATTTTATTCCCAGGTAGAATTTCCTATTCAAAAATGGATCTAACTTGATAACATACCTTTCTCATAGTGAATAGCTAATATACATTGTTAGCACATTCATTTTGATTATTCTTTAATTATTAAAGCTATATTTCTCGTTTTTTAGTTATTAATTGATTAGTATGATGACAAAACAGTTGGAGAAGTGTATTTTTTTCCCAGAAGAAGGGAATATGTCTTGAGAAGATGACTATTTCTTACGACCATAGATTTATTTATGTTCTTGAAATAATGCTTACCACAATACTAGAAATGTGGCAATTAATGATAGTTATTGAACTAAAATTCCATGTCCTTTAATGTAATAAAACCAACATATTAAATAAATAAATAAAAATGACTTATTAAGGTTTATATACCTTTCCTTTAAAATGTTATATTTCCATTTTTTAAATAAACATTTTGAAAATACATTTAGATATTCTTAAACATAGATTTGATGTTACCCTTTTGGTGGAAGAATGTGATCTTGCAAATACTTTTAAATGACCCTCCAGGGGCTTGTCCATTACTCACAAATTTTAAGTTGCACTTTGTCTGTGTGATCAGTAAGACTGAAACTTATGCAAATTAAAGCAAATATTTAATCATATTATGATTTATTTTAGCAATAAATCATCCTTGCCAGTTATTTATACATGTTGAAGGTTAGTGCAACAAATCACCTTTGCTTCTACTCTGTGTCAAACACTTTGCCTCAGAAATAAGAAAGGAGAGATCATTATAAATCTGACTCTAGACTCTATGATAGTGTTTGTCACATTAATTAATGTAATTCAGGTCCCTGCATCACATCTTTAAGCACATGTATTCAGTCATAGAGGCATATATCAGAAAAAGGTGTTATTGTTGTCCTTTTTTATTTTTTAATTTATTTATTTGTAATTTTTATTTATTTATTTATTGTGAGCAACAAGGCTGTTTATTTCACCTGGGTGCAGGTGGGCTGAGTCTGAAAAGAGAGTCAGCAAAGGGAGATGGTGTGAGGCTGTTTTATAGGATTTGGGTAGGTAGTGGAAAATTATAGTCAAAGGGGGTTGTTCTCTGGGGGGCAGGGGTGGGGGTCACAAGGTGCTCAGTGGGGGAGCTTCTGAGCCAGGAGAAGGAATTTCACAAGGTAATGTCAACAACTAAGGCAGAAACCAGCCATTTTCACTTCTATTGTGATTCTTCAGTTACTTTAGGCCATCTGGATGTATACGTGCAGGTCATAGGGGATATGATGGCTTAGCTTGGGCTCAGACGCCTGACATTCCTGTCTTCTTACATTAACAAGAAAAATAACATAAAATAGTGTTGAAGTGTCGGGGCAGTGAAAATATTGGTGGGGTGGTATGGAGAGATAATGGGCGATGTTTCTCAGGGCTGCTTCGAGCGGGATTAGGGGCGGTGCGGGAACCTAGAGTGGGAGAGATTAAGCTGAAGGAAGATTTTGTGGTAAGGGGCGATACTGTGGAGTTGTCAGAAGAAACATTGGTCTTATAGAATGATTGGTGATGGCCTGAATATGGTTTTATATGAATTGAGAAACTAAATGGAAGACACAAGGTCCAAATAAGACAAGGAGAAAAACAGGTATTAAAGGACTAAGAATTGGGAGGATTCAGGACATCCAATCAGAGAGTGTTCAAGGGGGTTCAGCATAATTATTTGCTTGGTTGGTGAGTTTTGGGGCTCTGTCCTTGACAGAGTCCTCCTTTTTAAGTTGGAGGCTGAGCTTGGTGAGGCGTGTTTTTAAAAGACCATTTGTCCATCCTACCTTTCCTGAAGATTGAGGATGGTAAAGGGTATGAAGGTTCCACTGAATACCAAGAGCCTGAGAAACTGCTTGGGTGATTTGACTAGTAAAGGCTGGTCCGTTGTTGGACTGTATAGAGGTGGGAAGGCCAAACCGAGGAATTATGTCTGACAGAAGGGAAGAAATGACACAGTGGCCTTCTCAGACACTGTGGGAAAGGCCTCTACCCATCCAGTGAAAGTGTCTACCCAGACCAAGAGGTATTTTAGTTTCCTGACTTGAGGCATGTGAGTAAAGTAAATTGCCAGTCCTGGGCAGGGGCAAATCCCCAAACTTGATGTGTAGGGAAAAGAGAGGGGCCTGAAGAATCCCTGAGGAGTAGTAGAATAGTGGATGGAACACTGAGAAGTGATTTCCTTGAGGATAGATTTCCATGACAGAAGGGAAATGAGAGGTTCTAAGAAGCAGGCTAGTGGCTTGTAATCTACATGGAAGAGGTTATGAAATGATGACAGAATAGAATGGGACTGTGAGGCTAGAAGGAGCTATTTTCTTTGGTCGAAGAACCATTTGCCTTGTGTGGGAAGAGATTGATAGTTGGAAGTTTCAGTGGGGCAGTAGGTGGGAGTGACCGATGAGAAAGAGAAAAACTGCCATGAGGGACAGAAGTTGGAACACTGGAACACTTGCTGCATTTTTAGCTACCTTATCAGCATAAGTGTTGCTCTGAGTGATGGGATCTGATGCCTTTTGATGGCCCTTGCAGTGAATGACTCCAGCTTCCTTTGGAAGTCAAGCAGCCTTGAGAAGAGTTTTTATTAAAGAGGCATTAATGATGGAGGACACTTGCGTAGTGAGGAAACCTCTTTCAGCCCATATAACAGCATGGTTGTGCAGGATATGGAAGGCATATTTAGAGTCAGTATAAATATTGACACGTAGTCCCTTTGCAAGAGTGAAGGCTCTTGAGTTAAGGCAATGAGTTTGGCTTGCTGAGAGGTAGTGGAGTGGGGCAGAGCAGTAGCCTCAATGATAGATGTGGAAGATATTATAGCATAGCCTGCCTTTGTTGGTGAGTAGTGATTAGACCTAGTGGAACTGCCATCGATAAAACCAAGTGTGATCAGGGTGGGGAACAGGAAAGAAGGAAATATGGGGAAATGGAGTGAATGTCATGTGATCAGAGAGATACAGTCATGGGAGTCAGGTGTGGTATCCAGAATAATGTGGGAGGCCGGATTGAAGTCCAGACCAGGAAAAACGGTAATTGTAGAAGACTCAACAAAGAGTGAGTATAGCTGAAGGAGCCAGGGAGCAGAAAGTATATGCATCAGGTGGGAAGAACAAAACAGATTTTGGAAGTTATGAGGACTGTAGAGAGTGAGTTGAGCATAGTTTATGACTTGGAGGGCCTCTAAAAGTATTAAGGCAGCAGCAGCCACCACACAGAGACATGATGGCCAGCCTAAAACAGTAAGGTCAAGTTGTTTGGACAGAAAGGCTACAGGGTGTGGTCCCGGTCCTTGTGTCAGAATTCTGACTACACAGCCCTGTACTTTGGCTCTGCGTAATGTAAAGGGTTGGGATGAGTCAGGGAGAGCTAGTGTGGGAGCAGTCTCTAAAGCTGTCTTCAAGGAATGGAAAGAGGAGTGGGAAAAGGATTTAGGATCTATGGGGTCAGCTAGGTTTCCCTTTGTGAGTTTATATAATGGTTTTGTTAGGATTGCAAAACTAGGTATGCAAAGGCAAAAGTATCTAACCATGCCCAGGAAGAAAAGGAGTTGTTGTTTTGTAGAAGGGGTTGGGGTTTGAGAGATCAGTCAGACATGATTGGCCGGGAGAACACGTGTGTTTTCATTGAGAATTATGCTGAGATAGGCAATGGATGAGGAAGGAATTTGGACTTCACTGAAGTAATGGGGGTTGTCCGTGAAGCCTTGCGACAATACAGCCCAAGTAAGTTGCTGAGGTTGATGGGTGTCAGGATCAGTTCAAGTGAAAGTGAAGAGAGGCTGGAATGAAGGGTGCAAAGGAATCGTAAAGAAAGCATGTTTGAGATCCAGAACAGAATAATGGGTTAAGGAGGGGTTGTGAAGGGAGGTATTGAGGATAGGAGAGTATATGGATTTGGCACCATGGGGTGGATAGGCAAGACAAGTTGGTTGTTAAGGCACAGATCCTGAACTAACCTGTAAGACTTGTCCAGTTTTTAGACAGGTAAAATGGGGGAATTGTAAGGAGAGTTTATAGGCTTTAAAAGGCCATGCTGTAACAGGCAAGTGATAACAGGCTTTAATCTTTTTAAAGCGTGCTGTGGGATGGGATGTTGGCATTGAGTGGGGTAAGGATGATTAGGTTTTAATGGGATAGTAATCGGTGTGTGATCTGTTGCCAGGGAGGGAGTGGAGGTGTCCCATACTTGTGGGTTAAGGTGGGAGGATATGAGAGGAAAACGTGAAGGAGGCTTTGGGTTGGGAAGAAGGGTGGCAATGAGATGTGGCCATAGTCCAGGAATAATCAGGGAAGCAGATAATTTGGTTAAAATGTCTCAGCCTGATAAGGGAACTGGGCAGGTGGGGATAACTAAAAAAGTGTGCATAAAAAAAGTGTGCATAAAAGAATGTTGTCCAAGTTGGCACCAGAGTGGGGGAGTTTTAAGAGGTATAAAAGCCTGGCCATCAATACCCACAGCAGTTATGGGGGCAAGGGAAACAGGCTGTTGAAAAGAAAGTATTGTGGAGTGTGTAGCCTCTGTATTAACTTAGAAGGGGACGGACTTACCCTCCACTGTAAGAGTTACCCAAAGTGTCTATGATGGTCCTGGAAGCTTCTGAGGCAATTGAGCAGTGTCGGTCTTCAACCGCTAAGCTCAGAAGATCTGGGAAGGAGTCAGTCAGAGAGCCTTGGGCCAGAGTTCCAGGGGCTCTGGGAGTGGCTGCTGGGTGAGTTGGACAGTCTGATATCCAGTGGAGTCCTGTATAGATGGGACATGGTTTAGGAGGAATCCTGGGCTGTGGGCATTCCTTGGCCCAGTGGCTAGATTTCTGGCACTTGAAGCAAGATTCTGATGGCGGAGGTTCCGAAGGCATGCTTGACCACTGCAGCTTAGGGATTTTGAAGTTCTTGTGTGCTAGAGAGGTGGCTGGGGTTTGTCTCATGGTGGAGGCAAGGAATTGCAACTCAGAAATATGTTGCTACTTGGCTGCCTGTATTCTATTATTGTACACCTTGAAGGTGAGGTTAATTAAGTCCTGCTGTGGGGTTTGAGGGCTGGAATCTAATGTTTAGAGCTTTTTTTTTTTAATGTCGGGAGTGAGTTGGTTAATAAAATGCATATTGAGAATAAGACGGCCTTCTGGCCCTTCTTGGTCTAGGGCGGTAAAGCGTCTAAGGGTTGTTGTCAAAGGGGCCATGAACTGGGTTGAGTTTTTATATTTGATGAAAAAGAGTTTAAATGTTAACTGATTTTGGAGAGGTCAGATAGAGAAAAAGGAGCATTAACCTTGGCTATGCCTTCAGTTCCAACCACCTCTTTAAGAGGAAATTGTTGGGCAGGTGGGGGAGGGCTAGTGGCAGAACAAAACTGTAAGCTAGACCGGGTGTGAGGAGGGGAGGTGATAAAAGGATTACAGGGTGGGAGAGTGGAGGCTGAGGAAGATTTGGGACCTCGTTTGCCTGGCAAAGAGCAGCCTTGGGAGGAGGGGAGAGGTCAGATGCGTCTGTAGAAAAGGAGGATTCAAAGGACTCAGAGCTTGGGGTGGAGACTGAAGGAACAGACAAGGTAGAAAGAAGAAACATTTGGGATGAATCGCATTGGGAGCAGAGACTAGGGAGTGCCTGGACATCAGGCACCTCAGACCCATTTGCCCATTTTTTCGACAAAAATCATACAGGTCTTGTAAAATGGAGAAATCGAAAGTGCCGTTTTCTGACTATTTAGAACCATTATTCAGTTTGTATTGGGGCCAAGTGGTGTTGCAGAAGAAAATAAGATGCTTAGGTTTTAGGTCAGGCAAGAGTTGAAGACGTTTGAAGTTTTTGAGAACACAGGCTAAGGGAGAAGAATGGGGAATGGAGGGTGGAAAGTTGCTCATAGTGAAAGAAGCAAGCCCAGAGAAAAGAGAGGGTAGAGACATGGAGAAGGGGGGTGGCGAGCAGCCCTGGGCTGCAATGTGGGTGAGCAGCCAAAGCAGGCGCCCCAACAATTGATTTGCCACCAAGGGAATGTGGGTGAATGACCAAGGCAGGCATCCCGGCATGGTCAGACACCTCTGAAACGTATGGGAATAATCAGGCAGGCATCCCCGCAGTGATTAAACACTAAAGGAAGACTGTCTTCTCTAGTCCATGACCGGCGCCAGAGTTTTGGGTCCACGGATAAAATGTGTCTCCCTTGTCTCTACTAGAGGAAAAAGAACTGGAATAGGAAGGACAGGGAGATTGAAGGGTAGCGAGAGAGGCTGGAGAAGAGAGTGCAAAGACCACTTACCTGATTTGAAATTGGTGAGATGTTCCTTGGGCTGGTTGGTCTGAGGACCAGAGGTCATAGGTAGATCTCCTCATAGAGTGAGGGTGAGGACAGGGGACCAGTCTCCTGAAGGAGTCCTCCTGTCCTACGTCTTCACCACCAAATATCACGCGCGTCCATGTGAAGAGACCACAAAACAGGCTTTCTATGAGCAACAAGGCTGTTTATTTCACCTGGGTGCAGGCGGACTGAGTCCGAAAAGAGAGTCAGCCTGTTGTCCTTTTCTATTCACTTTTATTTTCTCTTTCTCTTTTTAACTTGTGTTTCAGTACTTTTTACCTTGAACGTAGCACAATGTGGAAGATGACTGGTCTGATGTAGTACCAGGGAGACTTTACCACAGTGGAAATGTGTGCTCTGTCAAGGGATTAGCTGTGAGGTCCACCCAGGTTATCATTTTTTTTTCATTCATTCATTAAAAAACAAATTTATTGGCTGGGCGCGGTGGCTCTAACCTGTAATCCCAGCACTTTGGGAGGCCGAGACGGGCGGATCACGAGGTCAGGAGATCGAGACCATCCTAGCTAACATGGTGAAACCCCGTCTCTACTAAAAAATACAAAAAACTAGTCGGGCGAGGTGGCGGGCGCCTGTAGTCCCAGCTACTCGGGAGGCTGAGGCAGGAGAATGGCGTAAACCCGGGAGGCAGAGCTTGCAGTGAGCTGAGATCCGGCCACTGCACTCCAGCCTGGGCGACAGAGCGAGACTTCGTCTCAAAAAAAAAAAAAATTTATTTAAAACTACATACCCTGATATGTAGGATATTTTTACTTTGCTCAGTGATAAGGAATTACAAAGATAAAAAGGAGAACATGAACAACCCAGCTCTCAAAAACCTTATATTTTGTCTTAATGACTTCTCACCAACATTTCTATAGCTTTGACTATCTACTGGAGTATGTTAAACTTCTTTTCTCATTTCACAAGTAATCCTCTTTTGATGAACAAATATGCAAAAATATTTTCCTGTCAACTTTCTTATTTTAGCTAATATTACTATATATTCAACACTAACAGACATTCCTTATGTGCTTTACATAATTGTTATTTAATCCTCTGAAAAACTCTATCAAGAAAGTGCTTATTGTTTACTTTTTATTAAGAATAAAATTGTGACTTCAATGGATGAAACAACTTGTCTGAGGTCCTGCCCCTGGTATCTCACTCTACAATCACATGGACAAAGTTTTCAGACCCCAATGCCAAATTCATAGGACTGAGGCAAAATGTTTAATAACAATTTCTTTTCTCTTTAAGTAAATTTCTTTGACCAAATTGATTTCCAAATTGCTGGTACTAAACAGGAAATAGGACTACTTTTCAACTGTCTACAGTATTTATCTGTCACTAATTTTTCAACTACATAATGTAGTAGAGTTCTTGAAAACAGTCTTAGGAGGCAGCTCCCACTCTTCACCATTTTCAGATGAAGACAATATGGCTGAGAAGCTCTAGATATTTTGCATAGTGTCATATAACTGATAAGTCTTCAAGCTGAAATTGAACCCTTTTTTTTAGCTATTTATTTTTCTGCTACTGCCACTGCCTAGGTGTTCTTTTTGATAAATCTTGGCAAAAGATGGCCAATGTGCCCTACCACTCATCACCCACCTTGGCTTATTCCAACAATGTGTATAAACACGTTGTCACAGAAATAGGAAATGAAATAGGAGTAGTTTAGGTACCTAAATTTATCCAACAATAGCGAAAAGGAGAGGAATAGGAGGAGGGAGTGACAGAAGAGTAGATGAGCCAACTTCTCAGGACACCTGACTCCACAGACCAGGGCAAAACAGGGATTTGAATTCACCTAACTCTCTAGTGTTAGCCTCAATAAAGGAATTCAGAAGCTTATTACTGGGGGTTACGAATTAGCACAGAGATACTTTCAGCCCCTGCTGAAAGAATTATTTATTTTTTACTAAATGACATAGGCCATGTAATGACAAAGAGAACAGAAACTGGGAACTTCCTAGTTCACAATTCAGTAACACAGGGTTTCTGGGTGAAATAAAAATGGATTTGTTCTTTAATTAGGGCAGTTAATTAGCATGGTAATAAGACAAAATACAATCTGCTCTCCTCCCACCTGCTTCCCACAAGCTTCATTTCCGATTATATCTTTCTCATGAATATGGTCTTTGCATGCAATATAATTTTACCTGTGTTTTCCCTCACCTGGATATGCATTCCTTGCCTGAGGTGTTCTTTAACTAGCATTTTCTATTTCTTCAGTAACATCTAGCCTCTGAATTCTTTTGGTTGCTTATCTGGCTTCACAAATGTCTAAATTTCTTGAGGGGAAGATTGTGTCTCATTTAGTTTACTGACATCAAACACAAGTCCAGGTAATTGTATAATGTAATAAATGTTAAAGAACTGGATGAATTTATACCACTGGTTTTCAAAAATAACAAGTTATGGTGTTTCCTTCTAGACAGCTAAAGAGAGCATATTCTGTTTTCTGTAGGTCTTTGGATTAAGGGAAATTCCAACATCTTCTTGTTTCTTTCTGTTAACAAATAGGTGTGACTCTATTAAAGTGTGCTCATAACTATGTCTGCAAGAGATTGTAATTATATCAGATTATGATGCAGCACCATAAAATTCTACATATTTAATTCGGAAATAAAATTTATTGGAATTTCTAATTTATTATACCACTAAACGCTCTTCCTTAGATGTTATGCAACATAATAATTGTCTCAGAACTTAAAGAAATTAAAAGTAATCCAGTAATCAGTAAGAAAGGGTCATCTAGAAAATGAATATGGTACATACCTAATACTGTATGTCTATTTGTGAAAAACCATGGTACATGCTCAAATTTTCTGTATTTTGTTTCTGTAGACAAAAATACTCTAAAAAACAGCGATTTTTCGAAATTTAATGTGCATACAAATCACCTGTAAATCTGGTTAAATGTAAACAAGTTAGTTTAGGGTGGTGCCTGAGTATCTATCTGCCTTTCCAACAAGCTCACCAGGTTCATCAAATATACATTCGAGTGTGAGACACACTGACTTGAAAAGATATTTGCATTCATGTCTAGCAACTTTTAAAAAAAAAGTGAAATATTGAGTAGAATCGCTCCTTCACACTTACCCAGTATCTATTTTGATCAAGAGATGTGACAAATTGAGGGATAAGGAGACCGTTTGGAATTAACTTGAACTACAATAATATGCTTTTGAAGCCACATGACAAGTGTAGATTCAGTGTCCTGGAAAGTGATAAAGATTCTCTCCTTGACCAAACTTTAGTAGGGCTCTTCAGAGCCCAGCCAGGTCCCATCTTAGGGCGTGTCCCCCTAGAGCCCAACTGTAGAAAACTCCTGCTAAGTCAGTTTACCCAGAATCCCCCTCCCTTGAAATCTGATCAATATCCTCATCCTCTCAACCTGACCTACCTTCAACAAAAATCCTATTAGGTGAGTTGAATCAGAATCTCCCCAGACTCCTGATGTTTCCTCTTAGTAATTTTCCATCCACTCCTTCCCCATGGCTCAGCCTGTAGCTGTAAAATCCAACTTTATCTTATTGTATTTAGAGTTGAGCTGAATCTATGCCCCCTACTGCAAAACCCCTCACAGTAGTCCCAAATAAAGAGTGCCTTACCTTTTGAAGAAGTGTCATGAATAATATTTTTATTTAACAGAAAAAAGTCCCCCTGAAGCAAGAAAGTATGGAGCTATTTAATCGGATAGATAGAGCAATATAAGTCTGTGCAGAGAAGGGGCAACTGGTTCCAGGTGGAACAACTAGTTTCAACCTGTTATAACTAGAAAATGCTTCTAAATTGTCCTAGTGAAGTGTGTACACTTGGAGACTAGGGAGCCAAATGTCCAAAAATAAATAATTACAAAATAAAATTGCTAAATATTTTTGCTATCACCTTCAGTCAAGTGAATAGCAATTGAGAAAGATTCAGTCTACCACCCTGGCTAAACAGGAGAAGAGAGTCATAAGCCTGAAATGGTTAATAAACCTACCCAAAAGAGACCTGATCCCTTATTAGTGAGGCAAACTTGACATTTGAATAACAGATTAAAAATTGTGCATGTCTCTGTAATTTTAGTCCAATCATATTAGCAAGTAAACATTGTAACATATAATGTAAAACATAAAGTTACATTATAATCCTGAGAGTTTGCGACATATTCTGAATGTTAAAACATCTTAGGTATTTTGTGTAGTTTGCTTTTTAATATTTTAACCCTAATGTCAACTCTTTGTGGATGACAGCTATAACAATCAAATTTAAGCATAGTAAATGTTGTCATTTAAAATTTTAATGGTATAAATAATTATTATAAAATACGTTGATTTCTCAATGTCAGTGAAAATGCAATACACAGCAAGCTTTTAACTGAGTGAAAATGGTTTTTATAGTGTCAGTTTATGGCATTGCATAAATAATTGTCTAAGCAACCAATTATATGTTTATTAGGGAAACATGGCAGAACACCTGAAAGGTTAGTGTAAAATGTTTATATTGTTTTCTTTTTGAACATTTGTGTTACATTTAAATGCTGGTATTTCCAAGTTTATATTTATTAATATAATGAGCTCCAATTGGGAATATTTTGACATTCAAATACAACTAGAAAGTATTATATTGACTACAGAATCCAAAATGTGACACAGTTGTAAATTTTTTTAGGAACACATGCATCATTATACTCTACAATAATTTTTTTCTTGCAAAGTACAAGGGCACATTGAAATCCTATGAATCACAGGAAACATGCAAATGGCCACAGGGTAAAACCAAAAATTACAAAATATCCCTGATAAGTCCAATGGACCTTGAAAGAGGAGGAGGGAGGCATCTGATAGCCAATCAATGGCACTTTAGACTTCAAGAAATATCCTAAAAGTCCAAGGTCTGAGGAGCAACAGGGTTCTCAGAGCCACAGTGGTATCTCAAGATATCATTTCGTCAATTAGACAAAGTGTCTACTGCTAATTACTGCCAACGTTTTATTGCTTTCATCTTCAGGTATTCTTAAGCTCAGTTGGCCCATTTGGTAATGCAAAGCCCTCTAAGCATTGACTTTGTCCTCCATCCAACCTTAGCTGCTATACAGTATAAAGGCAACCTTCACCTTTTTGACAAATGTATTTACAGATTATGTTTGAAATTTAAAATAACTCAGTGTATAGAGCAGTCTGCATGTGTGCATGCATTAATTTTATCCTATACCTGAGGGATTTTATGTTACATTTGTAGGACCCTAATTAAGAAAACACTATTTGGAGGTAGATAATTAGCATTTGAAGGTCCTTGATTGGGGATTCATCCTTCAGAAATCTTATACAAACTCTTTATACATCATTAAGTAAATATGCAACGCAAGGCTCATACTTAACATTATGAATATTAAAATGTTTTATTTGGGAAGAATAAGGGATGTTCAGGATATATGGTTGTCTAAAAAGAGTGTATAGTACATTCACACATCATACCCACAATTTTTCTCACCCTCTTCACCTGAAACAAGTAGAAACATGGCTGGTCCTTCTATCAAGTTATACTTTTATCTGCTTTAGAGTAAACTGAGAATTTCAAAGTTCTTGTAAAAGTGCTTCAAATAGACGGGGCGCAGTGGTTCACGCCTGTAATCCCAGCACTTTGGGAAGCCGAGGTGGGCGGATCACGAGGTCAGGAGATCAAGACCATCCTGGCTAACACGGTGAAACTCTGTCTCTACTAAAAATACAAAAAAATTAGCTGGGTGTGGTGGTGGGCACCTGTAGTCCCAGCTACTTGGGAGACTGAGGCAGGAGAATGGTGTGAACCTGGGAGGCAGAACTTGCAGTGAGCCAAGATCACGCCACTGCACTCCAGCCTGGGTGTCAGAGTGAGACTCTGTCTCAAAAAAAAAAAAAAAAAAAAAAAAATGCTTCAAATAAACACCAACACTATAAATTACATTATGTGGTTTTTTATATACTTGGTGATAAATGTTTGTATGTTTATCAGAATCCATTCTGAGGTCTACTTTCACTGTAACATGTTCCACCATGGCAGGTTAGAAAGAAATTTTATACAGATACCATCTGTCTCTATTTACTAAAAGAACCTGACAATTGTTCACTGCAAATATTTGCTTAGGTTAATACACTGCAACTCCTCTGATTGTCAATACCATATTAAATTTATACATAATAAACACATTAATACATATTAACACTTAAAGTAATAACAGAACACACTAAAAATGGATATTTTAAGACAAGCAATATAAATTAGTGTTATTTACAGATATTCTGAGCCTTAAAATGAGAAGCTTCAAATACAATAAGCACACAAATCGAAATTTCATTTTACAAAAACAACACATTGTTCAAATGATTATAATTGTAAGTAGTACATTAATATGTATATACCTAATTAACGTACAATATTGATTATAAACCACTTGATAGTCACAAAACTTTTAAATGAATTTGTACTTCAATAATTACATAGAATAATTTATGTATCATTCTTTTTATCTTAGTATCATAAACTCAGAACACATGCACTATCATTGTAACATGTTCCATGACGGCAGGTTAGAAAGAAATTTTATACAGCCACCATCTGTCTCTATTTACTAAAAGAACCTGACAACCAAAGAAATGGGTGTCCTTGGCCGTGTTCTGCTACAGACACTCCTGCACCAAATCCTCTGGCCTCCACATCTGGCATGCTGATTACGGAAGATGTTTTCATCCTGTTGATGATGTTTCACCCTGTTGCTGCCTACTTAATGTCTAGTCTCTTCTATTTCCTTATCAGCAAGGTTTCCATTTTGTCTAGGGTAACATTGTGCCCAGGTGATAAACTGCATTTCTCAGCCTCCTTTGCAGTTCAGTCTAGTCATGAGACAGAGTTATTGCAAATGAATATCTGCTAGGGATTTCTGGGAAATTTTGCTTTCTTGATGTAAGTATCACCTCTTTGTCTTCATTGCTTATTTAATCCTGTAACTATTCTGGCATGGATTGCAAATATGAAGCCACAGATGGAGCATGACCATACAACCATATGTTATTAAAACAAGTAAAAGACTTCTACTCAAGATGGTCAGGCAGAAACATAGAAGGAGATTGGGATGTTGCTGATACTATAGAGCCTCAGCTGAAACTCCAGACTGCTTGCCTTTGAATATTTCTTTATGTGAGGGGTCACTGGTAATAATTCAATTACTTGTAGCCAAGGAAAATCTCAAACTGCTCTAAAAGTCATGATAACTTATTTTCATCCTACGTGTCAAAAACAAGACCAATATTAAATCATAATTCACTAGAAGACATTTCCAATAAAATGTAATTTTACATACATTTATTTTAATTTTTATAAGGAAAATACAAGCATCCATTAACTTGCAGACCAATTTCCAAAGGAAGCAATTTTAAAAATTTACCTATGATAATCTGAAATTCACATTTTGGGGGGCAAAAAATAAACCAGTCATAGAGAATTAGTCTCAGTCTCTCTCTATATATATTTGTTTTGTTTTGTTTTGTTTTGTTTTGAGACAGAGTCTCGCTCTGTCGCCCAGGCTGGAGTGCAGTGGCCGGATCTCGGCTCACTGCAATCTCCGCCTCCCGGGTTCACACCATTCTCCTGCCTCAGCCTCCCGAGTAGCTGGAACTACAGGTGCCTGCCACCTCGCCTGGCTAGTTTTTTGTATTTTTTAGTAGAGACGGGGTTTCACCGTGTTAGCCAGGATGGTCTCGATCTCCTGACCTCGTGATCTGCCCGTCTTGGCCTCCCAAAGTGCTGGGATTACAGGCTTGAGCCACCGCACCTGGCCTCAGTCTATATTTTGAACATCTGTATTTGTTTTGTATGGATAATCTAACTTTGAATAATATTGAGGATAATAATAATTGTTGATGATGATAAATGAAATCAGAATTTTACTTTTGAACATTTATGTAGCATACCATGTACTTTTACATACCCATTATATTTCTACTTATAATAACTTAAGTGAAATATTTATTTTCATAATTTTAAAATAAAAAATAATTGAGGCTAAGAGAAGTCAATGACTTGCTAATTAAATTATGGCTGCTATGTTGAGAAGTCAAATTTCATACATTCCCTCGTTATTCTGAATTGATTTCAATTCTGAAGTTAAGACTATTCTTTTACTTACCTTTATTACGGTTCTAGGAAGAGTTTGGAAGAAAAGTTCATGTGAGTCAGTAAAAATGGAGCTAAAACGAGTGAAAAACATGAAAATTATAAATACAGTTAACACTCTGAGGGAATTGGTGAGTTGAACGGGCAAGAAGCAATCCACTCGTACCTTAGGCCTCTGGAATCCTGGCAGGACGAGACCCTTGACCACTGCTGCTTAGAGAAGTGGTAAGATAAGTGGTATTTATTTATTTATTTATTTACTTATTATTTTTTTAAGATAGATTTTTTTTAATGACCCCAGTGTATTTCTTTAGATATAGGAGTTTTGAACTCAAATACATAGGAGAAAATAAATTAAGATTGCGCTATCCTGCAACTTATTACCAGTGACATATTGCAAAGTGAAACAGCCTGGAAAAGAGGATGGGAGAAAAGGGAAGCGAGGGAAGGAAGACAAAGAAAAGGAATTAAGTTGAACAAGTGGAATTATTTTTCTTTTTTTAATTCTTGGGAACTATGAGGTCCTTGCAACCACAGCTCGTTTCTGCAGATTATTTTCCAAACATGTCCAAAATTGAACCAAAACAGAGACTCCCTTAACAACCTGAAAAGGTGCAACATTAAAAGCTATGATTATCCAGTAGCAAGTGTTCCAGCCTTCAGTTGCCAGCTGCTTCCACCTCCTATGCCCAAGTTAGCAGGATGAAAGCATCTTCTGTGTGATCAGCATGCGTGGAGATGTGGGGGCCAGAGAGTTTGGTGCAGGAGTGTCTGTAGCAGAACATGAGCAAGAACATTCATTTCCCTAGGCTTGGCTTGTTCCCATAGCAGACTTTAGGCCTAGCAGAATTGTCTTACCTGAATTCTGCAGGGCAATCTTGCCCATTGGACTGGGCAGTCTGACTTAAGCACCACTTGGACTATTGTCCTCTCTTGGGACCCCATCTTGTCTGCACCTGTTTGCAGGACAACCTCAGGTGCCCTGGGACCCCACATCATAGCTCTTGTGCAAGTGGACCTTGCCTGAATGGTGGAGAAATCTGGAGGTTAACCCCCATGGTCATGCACCAGCCCATCCACTTCCTGCCCATATTGCAGCTTCCCACAGGCCCACAGCAACCAACCACGTAGCTTTACTAGCATGTGTGTACATGGGCAGGTTTTGCCATCCTTGCCCTACCAGTGCAAATGTGTTTATGCACTTTGCTCTGCTACTGCTGAGGCAAAGTTCACTCGGACCCTATACCCTCACTAACCTGCAATGTAGTTACAGCCTTGGAAGACACACAGCCAGCCAGCCAGCCCAGCCCCACCAGTGACCCACCCTTGCACCAACTCTGCTGGAAGAGTGAAACTAGGCAGTGAGAATAACAAATCCTCCCACACACTGAGCAACCACCCCTGCCTGTGGCACACAGAAAGCATACACAGTCCTGTTGCTACCAGTTCCCTGACCTCATGATAACACCACCACCAGCAACACAGCACACAGTCACTAGCAGGGATTCCTTGTCCCACCCACCATGATGCCTCTGCCACTGTGGTGAATGCTCACATAGAGGCAGGCATCCTGGCACCCACTAGCACCCTGCCACAACCTATGAGCCTGCACTCCACTGCACTGCCACTGCCACTGCTGCTAGCAAGTGAGAATGAGGACAGATCCCACTGCCACCACATTGTGAAATGCTCTGACTGACACCACCCTCAGAGTATAGTTGTCCAGGAGCAGCTTGGCCCCACCACTGCAGAGGATTCTTACCCTTGAGTATTCAGAAAACAAAGTAGGGGCTAATTCAAGACACCCAGAGTTAGAGCACATAGTCCAGAAGTTGGGAGCTGAGCGCTGACCCCTAAAATCTTCCAAAAACAAAACCAGTAAGCTGAACCCACCTTATACCACAATCAAACCCTTAAGGTAATTAAATAAGATAAAAGGGAAACAAACAAACAAACGAACAAAAACAAAGGTCAGCAACTGCAAAGACTGAAGAATCATCAGCCCACAAAGATGAAAAAGAACCAGCACAAGAGCTCTCTGACAACTCAAAAAACCCGGATGCGTTTTTTTCCTCCAAATAACCAAACTACCTCCCCAGAAAGTGTTCTGAGTCAGGCTGAGATGGCTGAAATGACAGAAATAGAATGCAGAATATAAGTAGAAATGATGATCACTGAGATGGAAAGTATGTTGAAACCTAATCCGAGGAGGCTAATCATAGTAAAACAACAAAAGAGCTGACAGACAAAATAGCCAGTATAGAAAAACAATGTAACCCATCTGATAGAGCTGAAAAGCCCACTACAAGAATTTTATAATGCCATCACAAGTATTCACAGCAGAATAAGCCAAGTTGAGGAAAGAATCTCAGAGCCAGAAGGTTGGCTCACTGAAATAAGATAGGCAGACAAGAATAGAGATCAAAGAATGAAAAGGAATGAACAAACCCTCTGAGAAATACAGAATTATATTAAGAGAAGAAATTTAGACTCATTGGTGTCCCTGAAAGAGACAGGGAGAGTGTATGCAACTTGGAAAACATATTTTGGGATATCATTCATGAGAGCTTCCCCAATCTAACTAAAGAGGCCAACATTAAAATTCAGTAAATACCAAAAACCCCACAAAGATACTTCACAAGATGATAATTGCCAAGACACATCCTCATCAGATTCTCCAAGGTTGAAATGAAAGAAAAAAAGTGCTAAAAGCAGCTCAAGGAAAAGGTTAGGTCACCTACAAAGAGAAGCCCATCAGACTAAGAGTGAATCTCTCAGCAAAAACTCTACAAGCCAACAGAAACTGGGGGCCAATATTTAACATTCTTAAAGAAAATAAATTCCAACCCAGAATTTTATAATCAGCAAAGTACACTTCATAAGCAAAGGAGAAATAAGATCCTTTCCAGACAAGCAATAGCTAAGGGAATTCTTTACCACCAGAAATGCCTTACAAGAGCTCCTGAAAGAAGCACTAAATATGGAAAGGAAAGACCTTTACCAGCCAGACAAAAAACTCACTTAAGTACACAGACCAGCGACACTATAAAACAACCACACAAACAAGTCTGCATAATAACCATATAATATCATAACAAGATTAAATGCATGCATATCCATATGAACCTTTAATGTAAATGGCCTAAATGTCCCCGTTAAAAGACATAGAGTAGAAAACAGCATAAAGAATCAGGGACCATTTGTATGCTGTCTTCAAGAGACTCAGAGACTCATCTCACATGCAATAACAATAGGCTCAAAATAAAAGAAGAAAAAAAGTTACCAAGCAAGTAGAAAACAGAAAAAAGGCAAGAGTTGCAATCCAAATTTTAGACAAAACAGATCTTAAACCAACAAAGATTTTTTAAAAGAGCAAAGAAGGACACCACATAATGATAAAGGATTCAATTCAAGAACAACATGAAAATATCCTAAATATATATCCACCCAACAAAGGAACACCTACATTCATAAAGCAAGTTCTTACAGACCTTTAAAGAGACTCAGACTCCCACGGAACAATAGTGGGAGACTTCAAAACCCCATGGACAGTATTAAATCATCAAGGCAGAAAATGGACAAAGCATTCAGGAACTAAACTGACTGTTGGACCAAATGGACCTGAAGTCCTGTCTTTGTTGAAGTCTGCTTTTTAATCTTTGTTGGTTTAAAGCCTATTTTGTCTAAAATTTGGATTGCAACCCTTCCGGTTTTCTGTTTTCTATGTTCTTGGTAGATTTGTCTTCATTCCTTTATTTTGAGTCTATAATTCTTATTGCATGTGAGATGAGTCTCTTAAAAACAGTGTATTAGTCTGTCCTCTTGCTGCTAATACAGACCTGACTGAGACTCTGTAATTCATAAAGGAAAGAGGCTTAATTGAATCACAGTTCTGCAGGACTGGGGAGGCCTCAGGAAACTTACAATCATGGCAGAAGGGGAAGCAAACACATCCTTCTTAACATGAAGGCAGCAGACAAAAGTGCAGAACAAACTGGGGAAAAGCCCCTTGTAAAACCATAAGATCTCATGAGACTCATTTATGATCATGAGAACAGGATGGGGGAAACTGTCCGCATGATTCAATTATCTCCACCTGATTCCTCCCACAACACATGGGGATTATGGAAACTATGATTCAAGATGAAATTTGGGTGGGAACACAGCCAAACCCTATCAGACAACATGCCAATTATTTGCTTGCCACTCTATGTCTTCTAATTAGGACATTTAGGGCATTTCTAAAGAACTCATCACCCAAAAATAACAGAATATTTTTCTTATTGCCAAATGGCACATACTCTAGAATTGATCACATAATCAAACACAAAACACTCCTCAGAAAAGGCAAAATAACGAAAATAATAAGGACCACTCTCTTGGACCACATTGCAATCAAATTAGAAATCAAGACTAAAAGTTCACTCAAAATTATACAATTACATGATGTCACTCTCTTCTAGTTCCTTTCTTACTTTTTTGGCTACTGTGGGGATAGTAAAAAACAAACTGTTCTTTTGCTATTTCCTGAAAAATCAGTGTTTACCATAAGTAACCCTGCTGTTGATCCTATATCCAAAATATCTCTCATATGTTTTTCTTTCCTTCAAATGAATTGTTTTCTACTACTATAAGGCCACATCTAATACTCATAACATCATGCATGATTATATTCATTTATTTTTGATATCCATTTCCCACAAAAAATAAACATTGTTTTTTACAACAACTAAATTATATTGTATATTTATAGGTAAAACAATGAAAGCTGTGCTCAAAAAAATGTAACCTGGAATTGTTCTTTATTGTCTGGCTCTGAGAAATATTTTCTAGTACCATTTTCAGAAGTTTTTCCCTGGAAAATGTCGTTCCAGCTATGCAAAAATGGCTTGCAATTATGAAAATGTGATATGCTCTAGCACATGTGACTTGTAACATATGCTGTTCTTTTCCTGTACTGCCCTTCTTCTGCTCCACCAATCAGGCTAATTTCTATTCTTTCTTCAGTGGTCAGCTCAAAAATTACTTTTCCCAGTAAACGTTATTCTAAAATAGTGTTAAGCCCTTCTTCACAGTTCTATAGAGTTTGGTATCTACTTGCATTATATCAATTAGTCATACCAAATTGTAGTTTTCTAGCAATTTTCACAATATTAATAAAAGCTATTATTTGAGTGCTTTCCATGCAAACATGTATTTTTCTTAGTAACCCTGTGAGATCGGGTATGTTGACATTCCTGTATTATAAATGAGCAAACTGAGGCTCAAAAATGGTTAAGCAACTCGCACAAAGTTTCATGTCTACTGAGTGACAAAGGCAGGACATTGTATTATGAATTTTATTCCATTTTCATATTCCTCTGTAAAAACCTCAGCAACCAGCATATTGAATTACTTATAGCAGGGAGCTAATGTGTGTTTACCAAATGTTGAATGAGATAGGAGAAATACAGTAATAGACATGGGAGCATGCAAATATCCAGTTAAGTACTTATTGGAGTTGCTCTATCATGTCTGCTTAATTACTGTTCACATGAGAGGCATCAACATTTAAAGGTTAACAGCTCATGTGCAAACTCACATATGGTAAATTCTCCATTTTTTTTTCTTTTTACTCTCAGGTGGGAATGAATTTAGTTGACAGCCAGTTATTTAATTTACATGTGTAGCAGAAATGCTAAGGAAGAATTGAGCAGAAATGTAGAGAGGATCAATGAAATCATAAAATAACATTCCTTTCTTTCTATCCTGAAAGTCTCTAATGATTCCTCTGAACTCTCCAGTGGCATTATTTTCTAATCCTGGAACCCTTTGTCATTTTAATGCTTTGGGAAGACACATTAAGTACATAATCATAAATCACAGTGAGAAGGGTAGAGCAAGAACACTTTGTAGGCTCACTGGTCCCAGTGTCATTTTTTAATGAGAAGATGCTTCTGTGTGTTTAAATAATAAGAGAAAGAAGATTCTGAAGGAAACATGAGCAACTTTCATTTCAGTTGTTATTTTACATCAAAAATTATATGCATTATCTAAAAATATTTAAATTGATAAATTTAAATTTTAAAAAATTAAAACTTTATATTAACAGTTTATAATTCTTTTACATGTAAAGTTATTTTCCTTCAAATCCTCATCAGGCTTGTCTTACATATACTATGTTCATTGATGACTTTACTCATTTTCTCCATTTGCTGAAAATGTTATTTTCTTACCATATCATACCCTACCTTTCCAGGGTTTCATGAAATAATAGTCTTAACTGAGCTCATTTGAATTTTTCTAAGGGTTACAAATCTTTTCTACATTATATAACACTTCATTCCTTATATTTACCTTGTTTTGTGAATTGTTTACTCACTTAATAGGCCTTCACTGTGCAACTATTACAAACCAAGCATTATGCTGGCATCAAAATATAAGGTGGTGAAAAAGACAAAACTGGGTGGTGGAGCTAAGGAATGTGGCAAACTGAGCTGGAAAACTGTTTAGAATCATAGACTGGGCTCTAATCAAGAAACATTCCCAAACACCCGTGAATCATCCCTTTGCAATTTCTACCCACTAGGATCAGGATACTAAGGAAAAGTAACTGCTGTGTGCCTTTCTAAATGGGATAATTAAATGTGATTATATTATCCCCATTCTACTACTTTTATGCTAAATGCATGGATTCAGAAATCACAGAAGGAGGTGACAAGTAGATAATTTGACAATGTCATATATAGATCTCTGAGTTTAATGGAATCCTATTGTGGTCTAATGTGGGGACCACCAAAAAAAATCCTCAACTTGGACCTGATGTCATAAGTGAATGGGGCAATGCGTCGTCTACCTAGAAAAATAATGAATCTATTTTTTGTGCTTACGTAAAAAAAAAAAAAAGAAATATTTTGAACATGAGGATGGATTCTGTCAGATTCTGTTGGTATTGTCAACAGATTTGCTTTTCCTCTGTACCAGATATATCCTTGTGGAAGAATTACAATTTCTATTGGATTCGGATTGGTCATATGAATTGCTTTTTTGAATGAAAGGTGGGTTTGTAGTGCCTGTGTCACTTTTGAGCAAGAGCTGAAGAGTCTTCATGAGAGCCTGCTTTCTCTATTTTCCAATGTGTCACGGGTCTTGGTAATCAGAGACAAAGGCTGCTGTTTAGCTGGTGTACTGTAATAAAAAAGACTTGAAACCAAGCAAAAGTTGACAAGCAATAAACATCAAAATGTGTAAGAAATAAACTTTGGTTCTTGCAAGCTAATAATATTTTGCATTTTTTTTCTATAAATTAACCTAGTCTAAGCTGATAACGAAATCAAAACAGAACGCACATTGTATATAATATCATGAAACTTTAAACGAGGAAAGATTTTTAAAAATATATTTTTAATTTTTGTGGGTATTCAGTAGTTGTGTATATTTATGAGGTACATGAGATATTTTGATACAGTTATACCATACATAATAATCACATTAGATTATAATTATCAGGGCCACTAAAGAATCAGCTTGAAGGACTGATAGGTGAAAACATGGAAGTCTGAAGAGATAATCAAAAAAAAGCAAACACATCCATCTTCCCAAGAAGAATCTTGGGAGCTACAGAGGGGTTAAATACATACAAGCCCCTAGGGGCTTAATCCTAGGGGCTTAACTCCTAATCCTGAGGGCTTCTCTGTATTTAACACCTTAAATTTTTGGGGGCCAAGTGTTG
Source organism: Macaca nemestrina (assembly GCF_043159975.1). Lineage (NCBI taxonomy): Eukaryota > Metazoa > Chordata > Mammalia > Primates > Cercopithecidae > Macaca > Macaca nemestrina. The sequence goes on from NC_092140.1 coordinate 29,090,808, forward strand.
TCATTTGGGATGCTTTACTACTAGGACTGATATTAGAGTTGGTAACGGTAGTGTGAATAATTAATTATGATGAGGTAGAAATTGTAATCAATTTTAAAAATATGGAAAATTGGGTAACATTTGAGGATGAGGAAGTGGGATTACTTGGTGAGGATTCTATAGGTGTGGCCGCATAATACAGCTATGAGAGTTGACTGGTGGTAGCTGCTGATTAATCTTTGTTTGTTAGTATTTTTATTGCAATAGAGATTACCCAGAGAAGTAGGGTTAAATGATTAAGAATAAGGTTAGGAGAGATGGAATAAGGTAAGAGAAAAAGTGGAGCATAATTAGACCTTTCTGGGCAGATACAGTGGTTGAGACTATGATCTGAAATTGGGCAGTGTTTTTGGTATTGTATTTTCTATTCAGATTAGATTTAGTAGAAGGGAGGCTATATTTTGGCTTGCAAGGAAGTTTGAATATGGTGTTGCACGGTGCATTGTGGTTGAGTAAAATCCTAATACATTGGAAAATTTAAATGTTTGTGATGGGTATTAAAGTTTGAGGTTATTAGTGATAAGGTTGAGTTATAGTGCTAGTGAGAAGCCTAGAATAGTCATGCCCAGAACTGTGAGCTTTGTATGGAGAGGCATAATTATTTGGGGAATTGATATTGGGGAGATATTGTTGGAGATTAAAATCTGGCAAAAATGCTACCAATTGTTCAATGTTTAATTGAATTAATTAGGAGGGGATTATTTTTTGTTGATAACAACTAAAGTTGTGAAGCGAAGTTGTCCTAGCAGTGCGAAGAAGATAATTCGAGTACTGTAGACAGCTGTTAGGGAGATGGCAATGAGTGTGATTAAGAGGGCTCAGGCATTGGTATATGATGTGTTTGTGGCTTCAATAATAAGGTCTTTGGAGTAGAAGCCTTTCAGGAAAGGTATACCCCTGAGTGCAAGGCTGCCAATAATATGTGAGGAAGAGGTAAAGGGCAGGGCATTAAATAGCCTACCTATGTTTTGAATATCTTGCTCATGGTTGAGGTTATGAATAATAGACCAGGAGCATATAAATAATATAGCTTTGAAAAAGGCATGTGTACAAATATGAAGAAATGCTAGGTAAGGTTGGTTAATGCCAGTTGTAATTATTATGAGCCCTAGTTGACTCGAGGTGAAAAATGCCACAATTTTTTAAGTGCCATTTTGTGTTACAGCACAGATTGCTGTAAATAGTGTAGTAATAGCTCCTACGCATAATGTGAGCATTTGAATAGGTATGTTATTCTCCATTAGGGAATAACATTGGATCAGTGGGAAAATGCCTGCTACAACTATTGTGCTAGAGTGGAGTAGGGCTGAGATGGGTTTTGGGCCTTTTATAGCTGACAGGAGTTAGGGGTGGAGAGCAAATTGAGCTGATCTGCTAACTGCTGCTACTAGAAAACCAATTAGTGGAAGAGTACTGGGGCTAGGTTTGAGGGTAAATATTTGCTGAAATTATCATATATTGGACAAGAGAAATTGTGCTATTGCTAGGATAAAGCCGATGTCTCTGATGCAATCATGTCAGACTGCTTGAACGGTTGCTGTGTTGGTGTCTGTCCTGTCATACCATCAGCCAATTAGCAGGAAGGACCTAATACCTGTTAGGTTTTGACAGGAAGGTAAAGGTTAAACAAAGACAGAAAGAGAGTAGGCAGCTCTACAGCAACACAGGTTTATTGCCAGCACTACCTGCGGAGGTGGGGGACCAGCTTAATGCCAGAGCCCACTGCTGCTTACAGGCTGGGGCAATTTATAGGTGCAGGGTTGATGCTCTTTGCAATATGGCTTGCTGTCTGGGAGGATGTTGATAAGGATGTTCCTTCAGTGGTACCTTTGTCTGGCAGGGTATGATAAGGATGTTCCTGTGCCTTGTGGTCAAGTGGTTAGGCAGGATGGTTCTCGTGGCCCGAACCCCCGTGGAATGTTTCACTCTGATCAGGGTTTGCAAAGTGGTGCTTACAAAATGGTGCAGTTTGGACTAACAATACTTACCCCTTTCCATTCGATAAAGAGTTGGAATAGGTTGTTGGCAGTGACTAGAATTAGTATAGTAATGAGAAAAATGAGTAGATATTGAAGAATTGATTTATGTTGGGACTGAGTATATATATATATATATATATAAAATATTGAGAATGCTATAATATATCATGTGACAAATAGTGCTATTGGAATGAATATTGTAGAGAAGTAATCTAGTTTAAAGCTGAGTGAAAGCTTTAGAGTTTGAACTGTCATTCAATGTCAGTTTGAAACAATAGTTTCTTGGCCTGCATAGATGAATCTGGTGGTGGGGATGAGGCCTATAATAAAGGTACATGCAATGGATGATTTTACATCATTGGCATACAAACTGTCTTTATAAATGCTAATTGAGGTAATAATAATTGGAAAAGTTAGTAGGACTAGTGAGTCAGCATAAAGAAAGCAAATGTATTTATTACTTTTATTTGGAGTTGCACAAATGTCTTGGGTTCCTAAGACCAAAAGATAAGTCTTATCCTCTAAAAATTAAGAAAGCCTTATTGTTAAATACGGAGGCATGAATTAGCAGTCCTTGCATACTTTGTTGGTAGGTAAGAAGTTATAGACTTCTATTATTAGATCCATAATCGAATGTTTTAATTAAACTACAGCTACATTACATAAACCCCCAAATTACCCCAACACTGCAGCTACATTATATAAGCCCCAAAATTATAGCTTGGGATTTAGTGATAATAGGAGAAGGGTTAGAAAATGTTTACATATTAGGGTATTTTCTCATATGAAGGATGATTTAATATTATAAGTGTGATATGTGAATACTCTTCATTGTGTAATAATCAATATATACAGAGAATAAAGGGCTGTAATAGATTACATTCTACAAACATAATGGTAAGGTTAGATCAAGAGAATGAGGCTATGGTTATGAAAATTTCTCCTACTAGATTAATGATGGGGGTAGGGCAAAGTGAGTGAAGTTGGAGGTTGTTGAGGTTCGAGGTTGGGCGAGGTTGGAGAGTCATAATGTGACTGTTATCGTCATGTGGCGGGAGAAGTGTTTGAAGGCCCCGGGCTAGCAGTATGGTTTGGCTATGGACTCATTCACGGTTTGAGTTTGCAACGCTGAATAATATGGATGAGGTGAGTCCAATGGGCAATTATTATGGTCGTTACTCCTAGAAAACTTCAGGAGGTTTGGATGAGGATGGCTATGATAACAAGTGCTATGAGACTTTCAGAGGAGTAGGCAATGAGTGACTTTAGTTTGGTGCAGGCAGATGAAGCTTGTTATAATTATTCCTCATACGGATAGTATGAAGAAGGGGCAGGATATAAATTCTGTTAGGAGTTTAAGGATTAAGTTGACTTGCATTATGCCACCTAATTTTAGGAGTACTGCTAGGAGGATTATTGACCCAACAATGGGGGCCTGATCTTGGGCTTTTGGCAGTCACAGGTGGAGTCTACAGAGGGGTATTTTTACTATAAACGCTGTGATGTATCATAGTCATAAAAGACTATGGATTAGGAAGTTGTTATTTCTTGAGCACTATATGATATAATTAGTATATTTACAGAGTCTAGGGCATTTGGGGTATAAATGAGTATTATGAGTAAGGGTAGAGATCCAAACAGCGCATAGCAAAAAAAGTATAGTCCTGCATTAAGACATTCTGTTTGATTGCCTCAGCAGGTAATAATAACTACGGTGGGGACTAGTGTGGCTTCAAAGAGGACATAACGTAAGATAATTTTGTGGCAGTAAATGTTATAATTTAAAATATTTGTAGGGAAATTAGTATTGAGATGTAAAGTTTTTTCTTTGTTTTTTTTTTAAATGGGAGTGACTCTTTGGAGAGGGATATTGGCTCGCTATGATTATGAGAAGCAATAGGCTGTTAAGGTTAGAAGGGGTGGTGATAATGAGTTGAAAAATAGGTCAGTGAAAAGTTAGATGTATCATCATTAAATTGTTTGAAGAAGCTACCAAGCTATCTTAAGGGCATCTATGTATTTAACACCTGTGTAGCTTCTCAGCCACGCACTTAAAGTCATTCAAGGCTTCTATTGGTCAACAGGGCCAGCAGATGGGAAGACAAATTGGATGCCAAACAGATAGTAGCTGGGACTGTTGTCTATGTCTGCCACCATATGTGAACATTATGGCTTTTAGAGAATAATGGCTACAGCTTCACTTTTATCTTCCAAATCTCATACAAGATCCGTTTTAGAATATTTCTAATTTGGAATCCTAGAGGGATAGAGGGTCTGGGAAATCCAGTTTCCATCTTAACCAAGTTGATATTAACACAATCCAAGACACAGAGCATGCATTCAGCTTAAAAAAACAGTTTAGGCTGCCCTGAAAATCATTTTATAATACCACTTAAATATAAACACTTTCCAACTTACTCTTCCTTAACTTGCTGAGAAGAACAACTGCATAACACAATAATTATGCCAACAAGATTATATTTCTCTCAAGGCTCTTCATCTAATAGAGTTGTAACTTATATTTCCATAATTAAATCAAATAAATTAATGTTTATAATTCAGATTTCCAAAGCAGAAATGTAAATATAACACTCATGCTTAGTATCCTCGGAATATAACTTTTAACTATGAGGTTTTTTTGTGACCATAAAATTAGCAAACATTGTTTGCCATCAGAAATTGTATTTTTTTCACTTAAGTATGAAATATTTAGTATGGAAATTTGCTCACTTAATCTGTATATTAGCTCTTCATCCTAGTATAGGTTCTCATCAGGGGTTATTTTGCCTTACTCTTTCATATGGCTGCATTAAGAAATCATAATAAAATTGTCCCTGACAGAGCAGAATCAAACCCAAGGCAAAGTTTGATTTTGTTCCACAGTGGTTTCACTTAAAATTCATGACCACAGACTTCACAGAAACTTGATATTGCTTAGAAATCTAACATGTCCCCCTGTGTTACCGCTTTTCACTCTTGAGACTAATTTACACTTTTAACCTTTTTTCTTAATATTTAACTCCTGTACATCTTCTTTTTCAGCCATGGGTGTCGTGTCAAGATTGTTTGAGAAAATAAAAGTATTCAAGGAGGAGCTCAAATTCTTAATCCCAAATCTCGAAGCCACCCTGTGCCTGAATTATGATCTTAGTCTTTTCTCCTGCTAAATGGAAGAACTATCCTGTTTCCCCTTGAAGTTCAAATATTACTTGCCCTCTAGATCCCAAAATTCAATTAACTGCCTGTTTTTTTTTTAATTTATCTACTTCTTAAAATTTAACAAGAACTTAATGGAACAGATGACTCCTCTACCTCAGTTTATTATTCTGCCAATGCTCCTTGTTCTAAAATTAGCGCCACTCTCTTATCAGCCGTTTGAGCCAAAAACTCAGTAGTCATGCTTGAATCCTCCCTGTATTCATCCAGCCCACCAGCAAATTCCGGTTACAGCTCCAAAATACATCTCAAGTCCACTAATGTTTTTCACGCCAATTGCTGTCACTCTAACCATGCCCCAATCATCTCTTACCTCAGATTTTGCAATAATCCATTTGCTTCGTTTCACTTTGCCTGGGTATTCTTCATGGCTCAAATCCTGCTAATTTGCTTGCTCAGTCACTAGAGCTATGGGAACATAAAGAGTTTTCAAAGATGCTCTCTTAAGAACCATGATTTGTGGTGTGAAATGATGTAACAGTGTTTTTAAGGCACATCATCTCAGGGTCCCGTCAAACCCTTTTGGTAATAGTACCCCCAAAAACCTTCTTTTTGTTAGTCTATTTGTGTTACTACAAAGGAATACCTGAGACTGAGTAATTTATAAAACAAAAAGAGGTTTAATTTGCTTATGATTTTGCAGGGTGTACAAGAAGCATGGTACGGACATCTGCTTCTGGTGAAGCCTAAGGAAGCTTATGATCATGGGAGATGGTGAAGGGGAGAAGGCACATCACCTGATCAGAGTGGGAGCAAGAGGACAGGGGAGGTTTCACACACTTTTAAACAACCAGATCTCCTGAGAACTCACTCACTCTGGCGAGAACAGCACTAAGCCATTTGTGAGGGATCTGCCTTAAGACATAAACATCTCCCACTGGGCCCCATCTCCAACATGGGGGATTGTATTTCATCATGAGATTTCAAGGGGACAAATATCCAAACTATATCACTCTTACTTTTAGATGTCTTCGTAACCAGTGTTGCCTACAAAATCTGTGATAAAATGTAGCTGCAAACTTAATGGGACACATTCAAGCATCTACTCTTTTAAATAGTTGTGTGGAAAAGGAAGTCATAAGCTTACTATGCCATCATCTTAGACTGAGAGAAAACTCACTCAAGAACACTCTCTCCAAACTCTATAGTAATTACAGCAGAAAATGAGGTTTTGTACTTGAATAAATATACATCTAGTGAATGTTATATCACTCACTTGTCTTATAAGCACTGCCCATAAGTATGAGTGTTTCCCTACGAGAACCTTCCATGTGATACAGTAGAAGAAATCATATTTATCTCCTTTCACTACTTCTCTTAGAATATTTAAGGTATTTTGTTCTGGCATCATTCCATATGACTACTGGTCATTAGCAGTTTTGTGAACTAAAATGTGTTGATTTGAAATTATAAATCCTATTTCTATGCATTAGCTTCAATATGGGAATAACTGAAGTCCTTCTAAACATTCTGTTACATGTTCCACTTACCAATGTTCTGATTGTATGCTGCTGTTGTTAAACATTGAAAGTGCCATAAAGGGAGAAACTATATCTGTGGTGCTTAGTATTGTATCTGTCATTTATTAAATTAGCAGCAGACAAATACATTTTCTAAATCAGTAATTATTAAATGGATGAAAGAATAAATGGATGATGAACGAATTACACAACATATTATACTAGTAAAATTTGAGTTAGAGAATGGCTGAACTCCTCCTGTCTATTGGATTACCAATTCTTCCTTCTAGAAATATAACTATTGTAACGTGGGGATGCTGATGTCTGCCCTACACATCTAGTAGGCAGTAAAAGGAAGGTATGGTTTGAATTACAGACTTGGAAATTATAAGCATATGAAAGAAATTTGAACCTGTTACATATCCAGGGAGGGAATGGAAAATAATGACTTGCCTCAAATAGAAATCTGGGTATTACGCTGGCAGCAATTAATATTTATTGAGCAATTACCTTATGGCATGCATTGTGCCAACTGATTTTCATGAATGACCTAATTTATTGTCAGTTTTACAGTTGAAAAACTAAAGATTAAAGAGCTTAAATTTCACCTCCAAGGTGGTTATTTCTAACCGTAGAAGGCAAGATATAGAACACAGGGAGCTGCTATTTATAAGTACACTGCTGCCTTATTCAAAAAGAATTGTGCCATGAAGAATAAGAGTCCAATAAATAGGAGAAAATTAGTATAATTTTATATGTTATTTGTATTATGCCATTTTTGCATTGCTCTAAAGAAATACCTGAGACTGGGTACTTAAAGAAAAGAGGTTTAATTGGCTGATGATTCTGCAGGCTTTACAGAAAGCAGTGTGCTGGCATCTGCTTGACTTCTAGGTAGGCCTCAGGAAGCTTACAATCATGGTGGATGAAGAAGGGGAAACAGGCCCATCACATGGCAAAAGCAGGAGTAAGTGAAAGAGTATGGGGAGTAGGAGATGCTACATACTTTTAAATGACCAGATCTCACTAGAACTCATGAAGACAGTTACCAAGCCATGAGAGATCCACCCCCATGATCAAAACACCTCCCACCAGGCCCCACCTCCAGCACTGGAGAGTACAACACAATATGAAATTGGGAAGGTACAAATATTCAAACTATATCTGTGTTCAAGGCGTTGTCTCTTTCCACATTTAGAAAATTATTTTCAGTTACTTTGTCAGGTTCCTTTTTCCTCTTCAATTGAAAGGTGACTTTGAAAATTATTCAGTGGCTTGGATCTTGTTGTGTTTATTTATTTTTGCCAGGTCTTATTGCTTATCGGAGTTTAGGCTTAGCTCCCTAACTTGGTGAGAGTTATTAGCTATTTATATGCACAGATTTATGACTTCTGATAATGACTGACTTCTAAGTAATCCCTCAAATAAAAACCTCAGAGCTAGCAATTTTGAGAATTATTAAGCAGACTTATTAATCTTCTAAAGTACATCTATAGGATTCTTCAAGAGGGCATTCTAGAAAATGCCCTCTTCATGCCACCTACTTTACTGCAGCTGTTTCTCATATTGCTAATGGAGCAAAATCTACACACTCTCATCAGTTCACAGAATTGGGCAAGTTGTGCCGATCAGTCTTTTCCTAGAAATGTTAGAAAACAGAACTAGAGAGTAAGACCTGTACTTCTAATGGTGGTTGAAATTCTAACATTTAAAAATAAGAGTCCATCGACATACAGGTCCAGCCAGGTGAAACACAAAGGAAAAGGCCAGTTTTTGAAAAGATAATACACTTGATTAGCATTCTTAACAAAGATAAGCAGAGACCAGAGGGAGCAAGAGACCTGTTGACATAAGAATCCCTAATTCCAACTGGTTGTTGAGACCCAGTAGGATTTCTATTGTTGAGTTCTGTGAGATGTTCCAGTACATTACAACAAATTCCTATTTAAACCTTGGCTAGCCCAGCTTACTTTCTGTTACTTATATTCAGAAGAGTGCTGTTACATGTTCCTTAGATAATCCCTGGGTTGCATTTCTAGAGTCAGACTCTGCAGTTTCTTTGGTTACTGGACACAATTTCGACCTAATGTCAGGATAAAATATATTTTCTTTCTTTGCTTGCTCTATGTTTTAGCCAAAAAATTATTTTTTTTTTATACTGGTGTCTATTGCACTATCCATCACAGCCCGCTGTATTGTAGCCACTTACGCGTGTTTATCTCCTGCAACACTCTTTACCCCTTTCCTGGAGGTCAAGACAATATTTTACGCATCATTCTATCAGTGCTATTACCTAGAGTAGTTCTTGGCATACGGATGGGGCAAAATAAAATATATAGTAAATTATGTTGTATGATTTGAATATTTCACTTAAATTATAAATACATTAAAGGGTGAAAGTGTTGGTATTACTTCATTTAATCCAATAAAATTTGTAATGTGTTCAATGAACAGTATAATATTAGTTCCCAGAAAATGACCTAATTTATCCTGATCAGGTCATTACTAAATAGTTTAAGAAGCTGTATATTAATGTAACTGCAATTTATGATTTTATAAATAAATTTGAGTGTGCCTTTAACTACAGGCTACATTCCAAGTATTATTGTAAGAAAGTGATTCATGCATGTCGTGCTTTGCAATAACTTTCTTCAATTATGAAATGACTTTGTTTTACAGTTTATCATGTGACCAGGCAGTTCATAAACTTCTCAGTAACAGGAAAATTACTATATATTAATTCAAAATATGTTTACAGTGTATGAATCATTAAAATGCATTTTAAATTATGTTTCACCAATTTGGAGCAGTAATTGAGTTATATTCATCTGACAGAGTATTATGAGTTTTTTTTTTTTTCTTTTGTTTTTCTTCAGTTTGTCAGCCCTTGGATTATGAGTGTTAGCACAGTTTTGACAGCAAGATATTTCATCAGAATAAGGGAAATACTTGACAGAATGAAAGATACCTAATAATTTTAACCAAGGAAGAACTGAGGAGTCTGCATTAAGATGGACATGGATTTACCAAAAATCAGCAAAACAATTAAAAGAGAAAAATGTCAAGTAAAAAGTAAAAAAGAATTACATTTGTGTTAAGGTCACCAAAAAGTAATTCTAATACTTCACCAACAAGTAAGTAAATAGTTTACAAATACAAGAAAAAAAAACAGAAAATAAGACAAGACGGATTATCAAAACACAGGGAAATGATCAGATATCAGGTTTTATCATTAACATAGTAGACAATTAATTTATTTTTTCTCATTTGCTCTCCAAATCTCACCTAAGAGAGAGCCAAAAGAGCAAACATAAATGAAATAATATAACACAAAACAAAAAATATGGAGTATATCTGTTATAAAAAGAAGAACATGAGAAAGGAGTAATCAACACATAGGATATTTTAGTACCTTATAAAGATGAAAACCTATGGGTTACATATATTTGTCTGTTGTACCAATTATCTTGATGACCTTCCATAGTCTACTCTACTGACAGGAAAAATCCTACAAGAATAACACTATCATATCAAACTCAATTCAGTGGGACACAAGGCTGATCTTTTCACTTTGTCAGTTAGCTATGCTGCTGAGCTGTCTCTTTGCTCCTATCCCCTTTCCTTCCCTTTATAGCATTTCCACATCAACAAACTTAAGAAGGGGGACCACACGATACTCCATTAAAAAATATTTGTTCAAGAACACACACTTAAATAAAGAGAAAATCACCAGTTCATACTTTTAAAATGAGAAATTGTATTATGATTATTTGTCTAGATTTTGGCCAGTCATCTTACTTTGTTCTCTAATAACTTGTTTAACAGGTTACTTTTTTCTTGTATATTTTGATATTAATTGCTGAGCCATTGACATCTGTCTTTTTCCTTGTTTCTCAAACTGTTATTTGAAACTCTATATATCATATCAAACAAAATCCACTCTATCGTCAGCATATTGCCCTCATGTAAAAGAGAGAGAGAAACAGAAATATGTCTCTATTGTTTAAGTTTGGTGTCATTTGAAGGATTCTAACACAATAGATTAGAGCTGACATTGGATATGGCAATGCAAAATACTTAAGAATTGCACAATTGCAAAAATATGGAACCAGCCCAAATGCCCATCAATCAACGAGTGGATAAAGAAATTGTGGTAGTTATATAAGATGGAATAGTACTCAGACATAAAAAGAAATTAATTAATAGCATTCACAGCAACCTGGATGCGATTGGAGACTATTATTCTAAGTGAAGTAACTCAGCAATGGAAAACCTAACATCCTATGTTCTCATTAATACGTGGGAGTTAAGCTATAGGATGCAAAGGCATAAAAATGATACAATGGACTTTGGGGACTCTGAGAGAAAGGGTGGAAAGGGGGTGAGGCATAAAAGACTACAAAATAGATTCAGTGTATACTGCTCAGCTGATGGGTGCACCAAAATCTCACAAATCACCACTGAAGAACTTACTCGTATAGCCAAATACCACCTGTTCCCCAAAAACCTATGAAAACTAAAAAAAAAAAAAATAACCAAAATAGATAAGCATTGTCAGAATACTACTTCATGCATTTTATGGCTCTTTAATTGTTAACAGAGATAGATACTTTACCTAAGTCAGAAATTTTTCTCATTACTATAAACAACAAGAATAGCAGTAATAATTTCTGGAAAGCAAAATGGGATGTGCTGAACAGTAAGATTTTACATTTCATATTATGTTCATCAGACCAATTTGATTTGTGTCATATGCATGTAGGACAGCCACATGTACTCAGATTTTTTTCTTTTCCTTTCTTTTTTTTTTTCTTTAAGACGGAGTTTCGCTCTTGTTCAGGCTGGAGTGCAGTGGTGTGATCTCGGCTCACTGCAACCTCCGCCTCCCAGGTTCAAGTGATTCTCCTGTCTCAGTCTCCCAAATAGCTGGAAGTACAGGTACTCGCCACCACGCCCAGCTAATTTTTGTATTTTTAGTAGAGAAGGGGTTTCGCCATGTTGACCAGACTTGTCTCAAACTCCTGACCTCAGGTGATCCACCCATCTCGGCCTCCCAAAGTGCTGGAATTACAGGCATGAGCCACCATGCCTGGCCTCAGATTTTGTTTTTAAAGAAAGAATCATTAGCTAGACATTAATAGCATCAGCAGGCTGACAAGGCATATAATTGAGGCGAAAAAAGTCTGGAGAAAAGTAAAGACAAAATATCAGAACAAATGAAATTCTAGGACTCAGAAGCACAATACTAGTAGATACAATTTTCCTTTAGAAATTTCAGAGACTTTAACCTCATCGTTATTGAGATAAAAGCACTACAAGAATGGGTGACTGTAATTGTTGAGTGGAAGCAAAATCTGAAGGACTAGTTTTATGGGTCAAAAAGAAGTAATAATTTCTGGCAGGTAGATATAACATTCTCATTATATTTTATGCTTTTACAAAAACTGTAAGAATGTTCTTTTCAGTCTCATATGCTGTATATTTATATCTGAAATCAGAAAAACATGTTTGTTAAAATTGGGCCTCCACCACTTATTGTCCGTGTGAAATTTGAAATTGTTTTTGTTTAGTGTTAGTTTTAGCATTGGATAAATGAGAGTAAGGAGAGCATCTAGTTTACAGTAGGAAAATTAAATAATATGTTTTATGTTTATCACAAAGAGTCCAGAAAGGAACTTATTCTGAAGAGAGAAATAGAAATTAACTTTAATATCACCTTGATCAGAGATATTGCAGTGCAAAATACAGTATATAGAAAAATATTAAACTCTTGGTAAAACATTTTGTGATACAAATTCCAATACATCTTTACTATCCTCTATAATGTATTAATTTAGAAAAATGTTGGAGAAGCAGTGAACTAATGCATTCTTCATTAGGCAATTTCACATACACCAGCTGATTTGCAGCACACCAAAACTGTGCTATTTTTGTAATAAGGAAAATGAAATCAGAGCAGTATTATCCTACAGTTAATAATTACAGAGTCATGAACTGAAGCCAATTTTAGTTTTAATCCTAAACTCAAAATTCCGTAATACCTGTTATAACAGCTATAATACCATGCTGTCTGTCAACAGGGAATAGTAAATGGGAAAAGAAAAGTAACTTCCTTGATCCTCATGTTCATATTTAGCTATAAATCCGCCTCTACATCAAGTTCCCTCAATTTTATAGGAAATGACCTCCACACTAACAGAACACATATTTTGATACCCTCTTTGAGGGTTCTTTGAAATTTGTTCTTTGAGATCTCAAAACTGGTCTCCTTGGTGTGCCTTACTGATTATCAGTAACAGGGGAACCTGCTCCCTCTGGTGCACATCAGCAATGAATATAAACGTGATGATAATATTGCTATAAGTAGTGGCAAGAACACATTACACACCCCTCTCTTGTAATGCATATACACATATAGAGTTTCTCAGATGAATGTTTCTGTGATATATTTGGAAAAACATTTCAATATATGAAAAAGCTATCCCAATGTGAAGTAAGAAGGGGTTAATCATGAAAGTATGAAATTGTATAAATAGGAATTGTTTGAAAAGACAGATACCTGTTGTAGCGAAAAGATGCAGGGTTTCAATGCCATGGTAATTATTTTCTTTACATTAAAAAACAAGAGATCATGTTTGATGATAATTAAGACCAATTTAATAAAATAATAAAAGCATTGTTTTATTTCAAGTACCTCACCAACTTATTTCATAAAATTTGCCCCCTCTTAGAATCTCATAGACATACAGTAACATTTCAAATTTTAAACTATATTTATTTATTCTTCAGTGATTGAATGATAGGTATTTTTGACAAACAAGAATGATTTCAGATTAAGTTTTGAACATTATTTATTTTTCATCATCTAAATACATGGGTATTTTATAGTTTTTAGTAAAATATAATAACTCTTTTAATTATGACTTTATTTCTGAAAAATATGTATTTAAAAACAGTAACTATGATCTAAAACGATTTTGCTAGAATGCCACCAAAGGAATGTAGACAATAGACAAGCATAATGCAATTTACAACATTTTAACATGATTTTACCACTACGTAAATTTTTAGTGATGGGGCCAAAGTACTATGTGTAGCTGTGTTAAAAGCTACTTAGTTTTCAAAAACATTATAGGGCCAGTTTTCAAGGGGAATGCTGCCAGCTCTTGCCAGTTCAGTATAGTGTTGGCTGCAGGTTTGTCATAGATGACTCTTATTATTTTGAGGTATATTCCTTCAGTACCTAGTTTATTAAAAGTTTTTAACATGAACTGGTGTGGAATTTTATTGAAAGCCTTTTCTGCATCTATTGAGATAATTATGTGGTTTTTGTTCTTAGTTCTGTTTATGTAATGAATCACATTTATTGATTTGCATATGTTGAGCTAACCTTGCATCCTGAGAATAGAGCCTGCTTGATCATAGTGGATTCACTTTTTCATGATTTGCTAGATTCTCTTTGCAAGTATTAATATTCTGTTGAGAATTTTTAAATCAATGTTCATCAAGAAGATTGGCTTGAAGTTTTCTTTTTTTAGTTGTGTCTCTGCCAGGTTTTGGTAACAGGATAAAGCTGGCCTCATAGAATGAGCTGGGGAGGACTCCCTCCTTCTCAATGTTTTGGAATAGTTTCTGTTGGAATGGCACTAACTCTTCTTATCCTGTGTTTCCCCCATTCCCATTGGTAGGCTATTTATTACTGATTCAGTTTTGAAGCTCAGTATTTGTCTGTTCAGCGAATTAATTTCTTGGGAGGGTGTATGTCTCCAGAAATTTGTTGATCTTTTCTAGGTTTCTAGTTTGTGTTCATAGGAGTTTTTGATGGTTATTTTTATTTCTTTGGGGCCAATAATAACATTCCCTTAATCATTTCTAATAACGTTGATAAGCTTCTTTAAAAGTGGCATAAGACAAAGATATCCTCTCTCATGACTCCTCCTATTAAACATAGTATTGAAAATCCTAGCCAGAGAAATCAAGCAAGATAGATAAATAAAGAGCATCACATAGGAAGAGAGGAAGTCACACTATCTCTGTTTGCAGATGACACGATTCTATGTCTAGAAAACCCATGGTCCCATCCCAACAGCTCCTTAAGCTGATAAACAACTTCAGCAAAGTTTCAAGATACAAAATCAATGAAAAACAATTATGAGCATTTTATACATCAACAACAGCCAAGCCAGGATCCAAATCGGAAAGGCAATCCTAGTCACAATTGCCACAAAAAGGATGAAATACCTAGGAATATAGCTAACCAGGGAAGTGAAAGCTGTCTATAAGGAAAACTACAAAACACTGATTATAAAAAAATCAGAAAAGACACAAACAAATGGAAAAATATCCCATGCTCATGAATAGCAAAGAAGAATCAATATTATTAAAATGGCCATGCTACCCAAAGAAATTTACAGATTTAATGTTATTCCTATCACACCACCAATGACATTCCTCATAGAACTAGAAAAAGCCGTCTTAAAATTCATATGAAACCAAAAAGTGCCCAAATAGCCAAAGCAATCCTAAGCAAAACAAACAAATCTGGAGGCATCACATTACATGACTTCAAACTCTACTACAGGTCTACAATAACCAAAACAACATGGTACTGGTAAAAACAGGCACATAGACCAACAGAACAGAATAAAGAACCCAGAAATAAGGCCACACACTTATGATCATCTGAGCTTCAACAAAGCTGAGAAAAACAAGCAATGAAGAAAAGACTCCTTATTCAATAAATGGTGCTGGGATATCTGGCTACCCACATGGGGAAGACTGAAGCTGGAATTTTTCCTTAGACCATATACAAAAATAAACTCAAGATAGATAAAAACCTTAAACACAAAATCCAAAAGTATAAAATCCCTGCAAGACAACCTAAGCAATACCGTTCTGGACATAGGAATGGGAGATTTCATAACAAATACACCAAAAGCAATTGGGACAAAAGCAAAAATGGACAATTTGGATCTAAGTAAACTTAAGTGATTTTGTACAGCAAAAGAAACTATCAACAGAATAAACAGACAACCTACAGAATGGGAGAAAATTTTTGCAAACTATGCATCTGACAAAGGTCTAATATCCAGCATCTATAAAGAACTTAAAGAACTTTACAAGAAAAAAGCAACCGCATTAAAAAGTGGGCAAAGGATAAGAACAGACACTTTCCAAAGGAAGACATACATGCAACCAACAAACATATTGAAAAAGCTCAATATTACTGATCCTCAGAGAAATGCAAATTGGTCTGGCGCAGTGGGTCACGCCTATAATCCCAGCACTTTGGGAGGCCAAGGCAGGTGGATCATGGGGTCAGGAGTTCAAGATCAACCTGACCAACATGGTGAAACCCCATCTCTACTACAAATGCAAAAATGGGCAGGTAGTGGTGGTTCGCCCCTGTAATCACAGAAGTTTTGGACCCTTGGCTAAAAGGATTATTTGTCATTAAGAAACACTTGGCAGCCAGGCGCAATGGCTCACACATGTAATACCTGCAGTTTGAGAGGCCGAGGCGGGTGGATCACCTGAGGTCAGGAGCTTGAGACCAGCCTGGCCAACATGATGAAACCCTGCCTCTACTAAAAATACAAAAAAAAAAAACAAAAAAACCTGGGTGTGGGGATGTGCGCCTGTAATCCCAGTTACTCAAGAGGCTGAGGAAGGAGAATCGCTTGAACCCGGGAGGCGGAGGTTGCAGTGAGCCAAGATCATGCCACTGCACTCCAGCCTGGCTAATAGAGCGAACCCTGTCTCAACAAAAGAAATGCAAATCAAAACCACAAAGATATACATTTCATAGAGTCAGAATAGCTATTATTAAAAAGTGAAAAAGTAACAGATGATGGTGATGTTGCAGAGAAAAGGGAACAGTTACATGCTGTTGGTGGGAGTGTAAATTAGTTCAACCATTGTGGAAAGCAGTACGGCGATTCCTCAAAGAGCTGAGAGTGGAAATATCATTTGATCCAGCATTCCCATTACTGGTTATGTACCCAAATAAATATTTGTCCTGAATATATGCATGCATATGTTCCTTGCAGTACTATTCACAATAGCAAAGACATGGAATCAACCTAAATGCCCACTGATGACAGATTGGATAAAGAAAATGTGGTATATATACACCATGAAATACCATGCAGCCATAAAAACAAACAAGATCATGTCTTTTGTGAAAAAAAATGGATGGAGCTGGAGGCCATTTTTATTAGCAAACTAATGCAGGAAGAGAAAAGCAAATACTGCATATTCTCAGTTATAACTGGGAGCTAAATGATGAGAACTTATGAACACAAAGGAGAAAACAAGAGACGCTGGGGTCTACTTGAGGGTGGAAGGTGGGAGAAGGGAGAGGAGCAGAAAATATAACTACTGAGTTCTGGGCTTAATATCTGGGTGACGAAATCATCTGTAAAGCAAACCCCCACGACACGAGTTAACCTATGTAACATACATTTGCTTGTACTCCTGAACCTAAAATAAAAGCTAAAAAAAAATTCTAAACAACACATCTGTGTATTTCGTGAAAAAGCTACATTTTGGTACCAATATAATATTAATTTAGAAAAACAGTATTACTTACATCTATGTTCTGCATAATCTAATTTCTTTTTTTCTATCTAAATTTGATAATGTTTGTGCTTATCCCTTGATGTAAAGAATTAACAGTATTTTCTTTTAAAATTACCAAGAAAATATAGTCATGCTAAAAGAAAATACTAACCTAGATATTTCTTAGATCAATATATGGAAAAAAGCAAAATATAAAGCAAAAAAGAATGTTCCAAAATACAACTACTCAAAACTGTATTTTCAGTAAATTTATTTTTGTAAGTTGCTAATGATTTTCTGATGATAATTAATTAACAAATCTGACTTACACAAGTACTGTTAAACTAAATTAAACTTTCTTGCTGATATCCACACATATAAAAATCTAAGTATTTGATTATGGTACAAAATATTTGGTGACAACAATTTTCAGCATGTTAAACAAAAATATTGATATGGATTTTTATTTTAGTAGAGGAGCAATCAAATTTGCATAATGGAACTTAAGATGCCATATTCAACTGACTGATATTAAACAGCCATATCCAAGATTATGAAGAAATTTTAACAGTTATAGAGCACCTAAAGGGAGGGAAAAATATAGTAATGTGATATGCCTGTGCTCACTTTTCATGTGTTTCTTTAAGTCCCTAAGAGTGAACACTATTACTGACTTCCATGGACATAAGAAAAATAAATTTTAAAAGCATAATTATTCTAGGCCTAAATAGATTCTATTATTGAGCAGACTTTACAAGCCCTGTAGTACTTCATTGTGCATAGGTAAGATAAAATTGACAAGTTAGCAGATGGTAGCTTGATGAAGAATGCTTTTATTAATCTATAAAAATATTCCAAAGAATCCCTGCTGGGTGCCATAATAAAAAAAAGTAATATATTTAAATTCTCTAAATTGTGGCATAAGTCCTAGAGGGCAGGGGATACATGTTTGTATATAGAGTAGGCAGCAATATAAAATTACTATGAATAGGGTTACAGAGTGAAAGAAAAGAGAAATCAGAAGAAATGCAAATTTATGACTATGTTTATATATTATTCTGTAGGCAAACTATGGTAATTTAAATAGCCCACTAATAAAATGTTATTTAATAGCATAAATATCATATTTTAAAAATTTGTTTACTTAACTTAATGTTAAAATATTAATTACATAACACCTAATCCCTATTGTTTTAAATCAAAGATTATGTTTTTTCCTAAATATGTGTGATATTAATGAACACTAAAGAAGGATTCAGCCTTTGTCAATTTTAAACTTATTCTGAAATTTCCACTTGAACCGTTCAGGCTCATGTTGTGTGTGTGTGTGTGTTGTGTGTGTATGTCTTTGTGTGTGTAGGAATTTATCATATCATAAGGATGAAATAAAAAACAATGAAAACAGTGTGATACTATTTTTAAATTTTTTTTAAAGTACAAACCATGCTACACATGCACATATGCAACTGCATAGACAAAAAAAAAAAAAAATGACAGAATATACAATAAATGGTAAAAGTCATTATTAGGTAGACCTTTAAGTATGATTTGAAACCTGAAACTTTGTTCTTTTGTAGATTATTTTTGTAAGATTAAAGTTATTTCTTGAAAGAAAAAAATAGGTTTAAATAACTACATTCTGATTTCTCTTGCCACTAAACTATTCACTAATACAGGTAGTTCGGATAATCCAGGGTTCCCTTAGATGTAATGAACTGAAATGATACCTATAATAATCAAGCCCTGCTCATAAGTTTTTTGAATTTCTCATATTGCAAAGCTCCCTTTGAAGACTAGTATGAGATAAAATAGAACATGTTTCAATATGAGCATTTTGGCTGTAGGAAAGAAAAATATTTTACATTTTGGTAAACTTTCCAAAGAATATATCAGTAAAAAATGAACATTTTAAAAATGCACATTTTTACAGCCCAACTTATCCTTTAATGTCCCTGTTTTGCCAGAGAAGTTTCAGTACATCTGAACATATTTTACATAATAAAAAATTAAAACGGCAGGTATAATTGTTTAGAAAAACCACGAGAGTCAATTACATAAGAATATCAGAAGTTATATAATATTTTATTAAAAGTATTTTAGTCATCGTTACTTCCAAAACTATGAATTAGTCCAATTTCTTGGCTATGATTTTAATTTAGCCATTCTTCAATCACTTTGAAAAGACAGCTAGAGATAAAAGTGTAGATATGACACCCTGAAACCACTGCCATTCTAAATGAACAGTAATCAGAATTCATCTAGAAAGCTCTACTTAACCTCTGCTCACTACTCAGCTAAATAGTTCCAGTGGAAAGTAGGTCTGGAAGCAGAGCCAAGCAAATGAAGGTAAAAAAAAATTCTTTAGAATAATCTTTGTACTCGACCATCAAAACAAACTTTATCTGAACTATCACTTCAATTTGAGGCATAACATGAAGCTATTTTGTATGGTAGGTGCAGCTGGTAAGATCTTTGTGATTTATTTCTAGATATACAGGTATATGACTAATTCTCGAACATTTCCCAGGTCTCCTTACTGATATGTGATATTATCTTAAGAAAGAAACATGTCTTCAAATAATAATCATAATGATAAAATGGGGAAAGTCATAACTTTACTTGGGCCAGCTGCTGATAGAAGATCTATCATTAGAGAAATCACACTTGGGAACTGTTCGGGATGTTTGGAACAAAAATTAGGGTAGATAGGTGTATTAGCTAGCTGCTGATAAAGACGTACCCAAGATTGTGAATTAAAAGAGGTTTAATTTCTACCCAAAACTGGGAAGAAAAAGAGAACTTACACTTCCACATGGCTAGGGAGGCCTCACAATGATGCAGAAGAAAAGGAGGAGCAAGTCATGTCTTTCATGGATGGCAGGAGGCAAAGAGAGAGCTTACACAGGGAAACTTTTTTTTTTTTTTTTTGAGACTGAGTCTCGCTTTCCCACCCAGGCTGGAATGCAGTGGCAAAATCTTGGCTCACTGCAGCCTCTGTCTCCTGGGTTCAAGTCATTCTCCTGCCTCAGCCTTCCGAGTAGATGGGATTACAAGTGCACAACACCATGCCCAGGTAATTTTTGTACTTTTAGTAGAGACGAGGTTTCACCATGTTGGCCAGGCTGGGCTTGAACTCCTGACCTGGTGATCTGCCTGCCTTGGCCTCCCAAAGTGCTGGGATTACAGGCGTGAGACACTACGCCTGGCTGGAAATTCCTATTTTTAAAACCATCAGATCTCATGAGACTCATTCACTGTCACGAGAATAGCACAGAAAAGGCCCGCCCCGTAATTCATTCACCTCCCACCAGGTTCCTCGCACAATGATGTGGGAATTGTGGGAGTTACAATTCAAGGGGAGATTTGGGTGGGGACACAGCCAAGCCCTATCAATGGGAAAGAAAGAAAGGTCATCACAAGAATCTAAGAGGTTACTTGAACTGAGCAGTGTCCTTGACTCAGGTTTCTCTTCCCTTCCACACTACGGCTTTGACTAATTCAGAAGAATCTGCATTTAAGTAGAAATCAAAGGAACCAAGTTATCAAAGAATCTTCAGTTTCTTTTGAATTCATAATGTTAGCTATTAAAGTAGTAGGCAATGCCACATCTTAAACATTCTCAGAGAAAGAGACTTTTAGATAAGCACCTTTGTGATCAACAAAATTTTCTGCAGCCATACTTCTCACGGTTTAACAAGAATATGAACCACCTGGTAGATTTAACTATATATTTTGACTGAAAAATCTGAAGAAATCATGCATTTCTAGCAAGATCCTGTGATGGCAGCTCTGTGTTTTGATGACATGTATCTTCAATGCTCTCCTGGGTTAGCTCTCTCCTAACATTATAAAAATAAATATTTTGGCTGGGTGCAGTGGCTCACACCTGTAATCCCAGCACTTTGGTAGGCCGAGGTGGGTGGATCACCTGAGGTCAGGAGTTCGAGACCAGCCTGGCCAACATGGCGAAACTCCATCTCTACTAAAAATACAAAAATTTGCCAGACATGGTGGTGGGTGCTTATAATCACAGCTAGTCGGGAGGCTGAGGCAGGAGAATCGCTTGAACCCAGGAGGCAGAGGTTGCAGTGAGCTGAGGTTGCACCATTGCACTCCAGCCTAGGCAACAACAGCAAGACTCCATCTCAAATAAATAAATAAATAAATACATAAATAAATAAATAAATAATAAAATAAATATTTTACTATGAATGAATTATTAGACATAATTATTTATATTATTATAAATTAGTAGACATAATTACTATAAATTAGAAGACAGATGTACCAGAGATTTGTATTTAAGGGTTTTATTCACAATGATTTTTCTCCTGTTTTTGATATGTAATGTGTTTAGCCATGCAATCACAGAGATGTGTCATCATTCCTGACTTCCAAAAACCCATCTCAAAAAAAAATCTCATATTGAAAAATTAAGGGAGGAGAATTGTTAGAAAGAATAATCCTGATAAGAAAAAAGAAAAGTAAGGGGAAAAAAAGAGAGTTAAAAAAAGAGGAGGAGGCAGATTCTAAATCTTTTTACCTCAGTCACTTCAACACTCTTCTTTTAAAATATCATGTTTCACCACCATCCATCCTGATGCTATTTGAGAATCAAGCTCTAACAACTTGGCATTTCACACACATAGTCTCATTTAATTTCACAATGACTCTGCCGGAGTTTTATAAAAGGGAAAAATACAGTTCAGAAAGGTTAAGTTACTTGAGAAACCTAAAAATTGGCAGAGCTCTTATTTGAAGCCAAGTCTTTTGTCTTTAAAACCTAAATACTGTGTTTATGACTCTATTCTGGAGGAAAAGGTGACCAATGTCTACCAAAAAAAAAAAAAAATCATTTTCCTGTTTGACAGCCTTGACCAGGGCACTTCTCTTTGGAACTTCACAGAAGATACTTTTTTTTTTGGCAGTCCTAGGCTTAATTCACCTGTTTCAGACACAAGGGACCATACAAATAAAGTGAGTAAAGTGCAGTCTCAAGGGAAAATCTATTTGAGTGCCCTGAAAGGGACGCTTCCTCTGGAAGTAACAGAAGCTTCAGGATGGGAATAGTAATGGGACAAAGTAGCTACATTTTGATGGAAAGAAGATGAACAGATTTCCCTCCTTTGCTTAATTTTCCAATCACAAGAATGATATTATTTAAAGGACATAATTACCCATTAATAAAGGTAGAAAACTGTGAAAGAGTAAAATTACATTAATATCTATATGATGTATGGAATAGACAGTAGTAAAGTAACGATACAGTTCTTAAGTCTGACTGTTAGCTGTTTTATTAGGACTTGTGATGAGTAATTTTATGTGGCTCTTTGAAAGGGCCACAAAATGCCCAGCTATTTGGTTGAACATATTCTGGGTATGTCAGTTAAGGTGTTTCTGGATGAAAGTAACATTTGTACCAGTGGACTGAGTAAAGCACACTGCCCTGCTTAAGTGGGTGGACCACATCCAATAAATTGTTAAGCCTGAATAGAGCAAAAAAACACTACGAGAGAATTTTGTTTCTACCTGACTGTCTTCAAGCTGAGATGTCTGTCTTCTTCTGCCTTTGGACTTGGTTTTGGACTGGAACTATACCATTGGCTTTCATGTGTCTCTGGCTTGCTAACTGCAGATTTTGGAACTTCTCAGCCTCTAAAACCACATGAGCCAATGTCTTATAACACATACATACATACTATTGGCTTGGTTTCTCTGAGTAACTCAGAATAACATAGCTTACTTCTGAATGTGGGATTTCAGTGCAATATTTCTGAAAAACTGCACACATGTGAATCTATGCTTATTTCATTCTACCATTTCCAATTAGTAAATATTTCAGGTTCATGATGAAGTCACAATACTTTTGCAGGTCGTAATAGCTTGCTTGAAAATAATAGATGAAAATATGACTTTAGAAATATAGAGCATTTATCTATACATTAGTGCGGAAAGTTTCCACTAACATATACTTGGCCCACCTTTCTCTTTACTCTCATTTAGTAGTTTTTATGTCCTAACGAGACTCAAAGTAACCGAGCTTAGGGAACAGAATGTTTGACACATTCTTAGGAGATGCGATGGATGTCACAAAGCCTGTAGGCATTTTGGAAATAGGCTGTAGTCTTACTGTACATGAGCTGTATGAGCAAAATGTAATAAGGCAAAAACCTTTTCCCTAGTGCAATATTCCTAAAGCTGTCCCTAGCTTAAATATCCTTCCATCACCTAATTTACATTCATAAAATTTTAGGTGACAATTATTAGGGGCCATGCAAAGGCCAGAGAAGCCAATAATTGCTTTTATCATTATCTTATTCTTAGAAAATTTTAAAATTCTAAGTCATACAGTACCATCTCAGGAGCACTGAATGGTTGTCAAAATTGTATTCAGGCCTTACTCTAATAAATTTTTCATATTCTCAAGAGAAAAAACGGCTAAGTATTTAAAAAATACATTGATATATAGACAAGGAAATACATAATCAATTGTTGAAAAAAGGGTATATCCAAATTGGACGAAACATTCTGAACTATTTGTTAAGTAGATGTAACCTGAAAAAAATGATATATTGTAAAAAATCATTGCTTCTTTTTGCTCTGAATTAGGTGTTAATGCTGGTAATACCCATTAGCAAATGTCCAGTGTCTAGCTGGCTTCCTTAATTTTTTTTAGATAGCTTTATTGATATATAAAAGTGCAGCTATTTAATGTATACAATTTGATGAGTTTAAGCATGTGCATATGCTGGTGAAACCATCATCATTTAGTTTTTTAAGCTTGATGTCGTTCTCTAATACATTTGTGTGCTGTTAGGGGGGAATTCAGTCTCTATAGGATGTTATCTCCGGAGAGTCAGGGAGAGATGAGGCAGTAGGCAAGTTCAATGGCAGGACTGTGAGTTGGGCAGGTCCCTGTTTACTATTTAGACAGTTGCATCTATTGAATCTAATTAAGAAAAGGGAACCAGTCTGGGAAAAAATAAAGGTGATAAACTTCCCTGAGAACCATTAAGTAACTTTAGACAACTAAAACTATGTAGGTTTCAGTCAAGTAGTTAAAGAAAGAATCGTGTACGGGTATAACGAATGCATAAGATGCAGGCAGTGAAAACATTCAATCTCAAAGATGCAGCCTTATAATTAACTACTGTCTTAGAGATGAAAATAAGAAAATAACGGGCCCAGCTCTACCACAGCGAGAATCTACTGTGCAGGTTATCGGCCTTGGCTTCTGCATCCTCCATCCTGTCTAAAATTGAAATTGCTGTCAATGAAACTCGTAAGTTACAAACCAAGTAAACTTAAGTACCCAGAGGTAAGTCTGTTTCTTAGAAGCTGAGAGGTTTACAAAGCTGGGAAGACTTAGAATTAAATATAAGCGTGATTACATTAATCCAGTTTATAGAATGGACATCTTTGTGTAACATTTAGAAACACCCTTTGTATGGTTGTTAGAGTGTTTAAAATATTTAACAGCATAGGAATGTTGGCAAATATTACCAATTTTCTTATCAATATATTCTCACTTATTACACTATTTCTAAGAGATTTTTAAGTATTTGGAGAATGTGCTTTTTCTGCTTGTTAACATCAAGTTCTTGAAGTCATGGAAAATAACATTATAAGCACTAATATAAATGTAGTTAATTAGCTGATTGTTTAAGGGTATTCTATTAAATTTGAGATAATCAGACAATAATTAAACTTTCTTCAAAACAAATGGTTTATTTTACAAAAAATTTTTATATTTATAAATAGGTAAACCATAATTAAAGAATACTAGCCCTTTTAAACTTGTCATTTCAATGAAGTAGTAAACTCTATGTAATTCTAAATAGTCTTTTATACATATAAGCTCCTCTCAGTCACAAAAAAATCTTACATTCTTAAAAATAGATTTTTATAGTTTGTTTAATAAGTGGTGATGTAGATAATAAATATTACCATTCATATTTTAAGTCAAAAAACAATAATCATAAAGATAGTAATACAAATTATGTATTTTAAAATTATGGAAGTGCTAAAGCACTGGAAATTAAGGGGCTGTTTTAGGCTTTTTGCTTCTAGGTCACACCACTGCAGCTGAAATTGAGATTTAGGTAAATGCTTCTGCTTTGGTTATCATCATTGCAGCAACCACACTGCACCACTCCACAAAACTAGAGGCTAGGAAATCCAGCCACTGCTAACACTCTATTTTGCCAAAGTCTACTGTTTTATCCAAGACGAAACTTTCTGAATCTGATGCAAGTGTCCGAAAAAGGAGAGATGGTAATATAGAATTTAACCTTCCTCCTCCTTCAAGTAGAGAAAGGGTGGCATGAGGGTTGACAGGGCTACACGATCATCAGGCACATGAATGATTAGAAAGTTTCAAGTCAGTATGAGGGATAAAGATTTTTTTTTTTTTACTTTAATTTCTGGGACACGGACAGAACGTGTGGGTGGGTTTGTTACATATATATACATGTGCCATAGTGGTTTACTGCCCCTCTTAACCCATCATCTAGGTTTTAAGCCCTGCATGCATTCGGTATTTGTCCTAATACTCTCCCTCCCATTGGCCCCCACCCCCTGTCAGGCCCCTGTGTGTGATGTTCCCCTCCCTGTGTCCCTGTGTTCTCATTGTTCAACTCCCACTTATGAATGAGAACATGCAGTGTTTGGTTTTCTGTTCTTGTGTTATTTTCTGAGAATTATGGCTTCCAGCTTCATCCTGCAAAGGGTATAAACCCATTCTTTTTTATGGCTGCATAGTATTCCATGGTGTATATGTGCCACATTTTAGAAATAAAGATTTTTTTTTTTAATGCCTGAACAAAATGTGTTTTGACATTGAAACTTTTATAGATTGAGAGGTACTTGTTTTGAAACAATTAATTTTAGAAGGGCTGTCTGTAAGAAGACACTTTGTTTTAGCAGTTAACCAAAAAAACATCATTAGGCAGCATAAAACACAATTATTTGCATCTTCAAGTAACATGAGAAACAGATTACAGGTCTCCTTATCCTAGCGCTAAGTCTGACATCATACCTAAACCTCACACCACTTTAGTCTCAGAGCATAGAATTGATATGACTAACTTGAAGAAGGCACTTTAATACGTCATCCTTAACAATATTGTTAAAAGACATTATCAAAGTGTTATCTATAAGTCCCCTGATTTGGTGTTGAAAAATATTGTGGTATAGGAATAAAGAAGAGTAGCAGAGAAAGGAAACACAACTGAAAAATATAAGTAAAAATAAAAATCAGTAATATATTTTGATCCTAAATTATAAAGTTTAAATATGCTCACACAAATTGTGAAGATAGGCTAACATCTGTTAATTCTGCTTCTCTGTTACTGGGTTATTCCACATGCAAATGAAAAAAATCTCACAGGATGATGAATTCCACTTAGTTGAAAAACACGGGATCATTATAACAATAGAATAGATATATATTGACAGTAAGTACACACAAAAGTTGTACCATTAATATTTGATTTATTTAGGCAGACAAGTAGAAGATAAAAAATAAAATGGAAACCCTATGAGTCAAGAGGTAAAAACTCAACTTTGGTTCAGAGAAGTGTTGCTTTGAAGCCCCGATTTTACTATCTATCTCTTAAAAATCCTAATGTACCTCTGAATATATGCAGATAGTTTCATTTATAACATCATCAGATAAATTAAGGATATTCAGTCATGATTGCCATAAGTGTTTCAAGTAGTTTGAACTACTTGACATGCAGTCATTAACTGACGAGGAAAGGACTGTGATCACCCAGCTTACTGGTTCCTGTGGCCAATAAAATAAGAAACGAGAAACACTGAGTGCTTTCTCTTTTGACATATCGATTGCAAGTAATTAGAACTAATTAGCACTATTCTTCTACTTTCCAAGAACTTAAGACACTTTTGAAAGCCTTGCCATTTGGAATATAATTTAGTATTTGGTGCTATTTAAAGATATAACCTTTCAGACACTGCAGGACAAAATTTTCTGCTACAAATTACTCTTTCTGTTCTTGCAGTTACCAATAAGCTAAAGATATGAGGGAAAATAATAGAATCAAATCAAAGTATCCCTTTCAAATATTTATCCAACGACCCTCTATCTTCCAGTGCACAGTTCTGATAAACGATAGATTAGCATGCATGGTTTATGTCTCAAGCTTATTGGAAGTTTTTTATTTACACACAAACCCAAAAGGTAGTGCCAAATGATAAGTTCATCAATGAAAGGACTTAGGGTGAAGAGCAGGGTACCAGTCAATTCACCTACCCTGCTACATTGAAAATAAGAGAAAACTATTAAGCCAACCAGACTTACCTAGATTCACATACAACATGGTAGATTAAGAAAAGCAAAAAGTACAAGAAAGGAGAAAAATCAGGTATGGATAAATTGCTCATTTAAAATGGAGTGGGGAGCCTAGGCTATTTTAATCGTGACATGGAATATCAATAAATAGGAATCTGTAAGACCACTAGGAATCTCTAAGACCATCCTTAGGCTCAATGAATTGTCTAAAATCATAGAATTTTAAAAAGCTGTTGTCGTTATGATTATAGTTTATCAAATTAAAAGAATACACATATTATTAATAGAGTGAGTGGTATATGGAGTAAAGTCCAGGAGAAACCAGGTGCAAGCTTCTGAGTGTCCTCCTCTAATGGCATCACACAGAGAAGCCTCAATTTTCCCAGCGGCTATATGTGACACATTGTATGAAGGTGTGTCAACAAGGTAAGCATTTGTGACTTTCATTTGAGCCTTGGTGTCCAGGGTTGTGTGTTTTTCTTACATGTGTGAGGAAGGAGAGTTAGTCCTCTAGGCATGCTGCGCCTGCATGACTCAGAACCTAGCCAGAATCAGTTACCCAGAATCTAGCCACCCAGAAATAAAACAGGTATTTATGGTAAAATACATTATTAGCATAATTGTTCTCATGAACCTGATACTCTATGGCCCAAGCCTCAGGCATACAAAAACACTCTACTCAGGCAGAAAAACCCCAGGGCTCACATCTAATCTTCCAGGAGATAGCCAAGGGCCAGGTCGGAAGAAAGGTCTCACGTACAGAATGTGTAGGGTTTGAGCAACCCAAGCCTGCTAAGTTAACATTTTGTTGTACTGCTTCCCTAGAGAGAACTACACACACTTAAAAGACTAGGAATCTGTATTTATATCTGTTTTATTGCCTTTCATCTCAATGAAAATTTCTAATGAAACCAAAGTTGAAAGGCGTTTTAGACTTAAAAGACTTAAAATAAATACACTGTGTTGCTATAAGAAGAGAGAGAGAGGGAGGGGGTGGAGGAAGAGAGAGAGAGAGATAGGCAGATAGACAGAGAGAGAGAGAGAGAGAAAGAGAAAGAGACATGTCTGGATACTAAGATAAACTCTATGGACACATACCAGCATACCAGCATGTAACAGCTCCCCACATGGAATGGCAAAAAAAAAAAAAAAAAAAAAAAGACAAAAAAAAAACACCTCTCTTAATGAACATGAACCTTCTTAGTTGTCCTTACGTTATTGAAGAAGAAAACAGGCAACTCGAAGAAAGCTTGTTCTGAAATGTTATTTTTTACTATACCCAGACTTGACTAAAGTTAAAAAAGTGGTTTAATCAGATTCTGACTCAAATACCAGCTCCCGCCCTCCTTGCTCACAAATGAGCAATGCCCTTCTGTGCTCACAAATGAGAAAGACTTTGGGAAGTATATAGTTCCTGAAGCTACAGCTGGGTGAAGACTAGAAATTTATTTGTGACTTGTCCAAACTCCATCTCAAGTTCCTCTGGCAATATAGTTACCTTGTTACCTCAAAAACACAATTGAATTCTGGCTATTAGCTTCCAGTCAATTCTATGTGTAAATTACAACCAAAGACTTCAAGACTGAATTCTTTTGTCTTTTACATGCTGTCTCAGTGCCCTGCTTACCTCTTCCATCTTCAAATGACTGGTGGCTCTCGTAAGGCCTAGGACTGAAGGCTACACATTTAATCTGATTTAGTCTGAGTGCTAGATCCCATTGACTTCCAGAAAACATTTAATAGAAAGCAAACAAAAAACCAAAAGCAAAATAAAGCCCTGTGATCACAGCCTTAACTTCTATTTAGGTATACTTCTGCCGCAACTATTCATTACTGCTTCAGTAATTTGAAGTGTATCTGCCATTGGCTTTTAAGCCCTAGAATAATCCAAACCATTTAACTTTTGGGTAATTTCAGTTGCAGGATTTAGGATTTCTTTTGCTGTGTACTTTTACATCTCTGCTTAAGAATGAATATCTTGTGGTCTACTTGAAATATCCCTTTCTTTGGGATATTTCTGAAAACCATGGGAAACAGCCTAAACATAGCAATATTATCATTTTTCCTTCAATTTTTCTAACAGCCTAAATATATAGTCTGTCTCTAACCTTACATCAAGATACAATTTGAGCACCTATTTTGGCCACTGCATATTGTATGTCAGTTATTATTTTAGTCGCTAATGTCTAATCCCTAACCACCCATCTCCTATTTACCTTTACCAAGCCAATGCATACTTAAAAAAAATTCCTTTTTATTATTTATTTATTTACTTATTTTTGGACTTCCATTTTAATGTGCATACAGATCATCTGGGGATTCTGTTAAAATGCAAGTTCTGAACTGGAAGGTCTGGTATAGGTTCTGAGATTTAACATTTTTAATAAGCTCCCAGTCGATATCAGTACTACTAGTCGAGGACCACGCTTTAATTAGCAAGATCAGTGTGCTGCACTACTTCTATCTATTAATTACTGTCTTTATCAGTATTCCCAATTAAAAACAGCCAAATTTACTCTGGCTAGTTTAAATAGAAAAGCATTCACAGCTGAATCTCACTCCTGGGATGATCTGGAGGGCTGAATCAATAGTGTGAGGCTCCAAAAACAAATCTCCAAAACACATATTGGCCTTGGTCATAGGAGGAGTTGCTCCTTTGCCAACATCAGGCAGAATATTAAATTTGCCACCATAAACACTGCTTGCAAACCTTGAGCCTCTTCAAAAATCAAGAAGCTGCTAGTATAGCTCCTGGCTTCTAAACATCGCTTCTGCCATAATCCAGCAAAATGGATTTTCCACTCTTTGCACCTCTTAGTGCATCTGATAGGCAGAACCTAAATGGCTTATCCTTCTAAATCGTGACAATCCTGGTTGCAAAGAAAGTATAAAATAGAATTTATAGCTTTCTACTTTATTCACACTAGGATGTTGGCATGGGGTTGTGATAGATAATCTACAGTATCCATCTATCATAGTCAAGTTTTCCAAGAGATAGATAATTTTCTACAACTGCTTTAATGGCTGAAGAAAAAAGTGGGAAAATTTAAAGTAATTTGATACTTTGATATGAAATAAATTAATATAAATTAAAAAATAATTTAAAAGTAAAATTGAAACATATTTGTGAAAAAATGAAAAAAAAAAGGAAGATTAAAAAACAGAAAGCAAGATGAATTCTTTCAAAGACAGCATTTAAGACCAAAGGAGTTAATCGATTTCTTATCTACATACACAAGTTTGGGTTTGGTGATCATGGTGGATGGGAGGCAAGACTAGATTGCAGCTCCAGAAAGAGCAGCTTGCGGAGGCTCACAGTGTAAATTTTATAGGTCCAGATCCACTCAAGAACAAACCAGCAATCCCAAGAGGACCCACAGACCATCTGAAAAAAGTAGATTGCTTCTACAGGACCTGGGAGACACCCCAAATACTGTGAGTGTCCCAACCGCAGAAGTGGGAAAGGGACACCCATCTCTCTGAACACACACCTCCACTGGAGAGGCTGACGCAGAAGCTGAAGGTCTGTTTGCTGAAGAAGTTTCTGGCTTTACCTGGAGCTGAGTCAATCTAGAGCGCCCAGCAAAATACAGGGGTAGAGGTGGCAGCAGAAAGGCCATGGGAGCTCGCTTCATCCCCTGTCAGGCTATTACTGCCTGACACCACAGGGATCTGTTGGGAGGGTGACCAGAGGAGCAGGGGTAAAACTCCACAGGGAGAAGGACATCTCTAGCTGGACTTTGTAACAATTTGAACGGGGCCAGAAGCCTCCTGGCCAGAACTCGGGGCAGGGTGCAAATCTGGTGTGCAGACTCTACAGGCAAGGGAAGAACCAAGCCCTTTACTTTCCCAGCTGGAAGGCAGGTAGCCCAGAGGAAGTTTTCAAATCTGTCACGCCCTCCACCTGGAAACAGACTCAGGGCTGTTGCAGAAGGCACAGTGGAAGTGGGACCGGCCCTTCAGTTTGTGTGGAAGCTGGGTGAGGCCTGTGACTGCTGGCTTTGCCCCACTTCCCTGACAACCTGCATGATTCAGAAAAGGCAGCCATAATCCTCCTAGGTACACAACTCCAGTGACCTGGGACTCTCACCCCCATCACCTACACCAGCCGCAGCAAGACCAGCCCAAGGAGAATCTGAGCTCACATGTGCCTAGCCCTGCTCCCACCTGGTGGTCCTTCCCTCTCCATCCTGGTGGTGGAAGACAAAGGGCATATAATTTGGGGAGTTCTAGGGTCCCACCCACTGCCTGTCCCTCTCTATATTACTACAGCTGATGCTTTCTGGAAAGCACCACCTACTGGCAGGACTCCAACCAGTACAAAAATAGAGCATTAAACAACCAAAGCTAAGAACCCTCACAGAGTCCATTGCAATCCCCCACCCCAACCTCCACCTGAACAGATGCAGGTATCCACGACTGAGAGACCCGTAGATGGTTCACATCACAGGACTCTGTGCGGACAACCCTCAGTACCAGTCCAGAGCCAGGTAGACTTTCTGGGTGGCTAGACCCAGAAGAGAGATAACAATCACTGCAGTTAAGCTCACAGGAAGTCACATTCATAGGAAAAGAGGGAGAGTGCTACAGCCAGGGAACACCCTGTGGGACAAAAGAATCTGAACAACCTTCAGATTGTTCAGCGCTAGACCTTCCCTCTCACAGAGCCTACCCAAATGAGAAGGAACCAGAAAACCAGCCCTGGTAATATGATAAAACAAGGCTCTTCAACTCCCCCCAAAAATCGCACTAGTTCACTAGCAATGGATCTAAACCAAGAAATCCTTGATTTACCTTAAAAAGAAAAAATCAGGAGGATAGTTATTAAGCTAATCAGGGAGGGATCAGAGAAAGGTGAAGCCCAATGCCAGGAAATCCAAAAAATGATACAAGAAGTGAAGGGAGAAATATTCAAGGAAATAAATAGCTTAAATAAAAAATAATCAAAAATTCAGGAAACTTTGGACACACTTTTAGAAATGTGAAATGCTCTTGAAAATCTCAACAACAGAATTGAACAAGTAAAAGAAAGCAATTCAGAACTTGAAGACGAAGTCTTCCAATTAACCCAATCCAACAAAAACAAAGAAAAAAGAATAAGAAAACATGAACAAAGTCTCCAAGAAGTCTGGGATTATGTTAAATGACCAAACTTAAGAATAATCGGTGTTTCAGAGGAAGAAGAGAATTCTAAAAGCTTGGAAAACATATTTCAGGGAATAATAAAGGAAAACTTCCCTGGCTTTGCTAGAGACCTAGACATCCAAATACAAGAAGCACAAAGAACACCTTGAAAATTTATCGTAAAAAGATCTTCACCTAGGCACATTGTCATCAGGTTATCCAAAGTTAAGATGAAGGAAAGAATCTTAAGAGCTGTGATACAGAAGCACCAGGTAACCTATAAAGGAAAACCTGTCAGGCTAACAGCAGATTTCTCAGCAGAAGCCCTCCAAGCTAGAAGAGATTGGGGGCCCTATCTTCAGCCTCTCAAACAAAACAATTATCAGCCAAGAATTTTGTATCTAGTGAAACTAACCATCATATATGAAGGAAAGATATAGTCGTTTTCAGATAAACAAATGCTGAGAGAATTCGCCATTACCAAGCCACCACTACAAGAATGGCTAGAAGGAGCGCTAAATCTTAAAACAAATCCTGGAAACACATCAAACTAGAACACCTTTAAAGCATAAATCACACAGGACCTATAAAACAAAAATATATGTTAAAAAGCAAAAACAAAAAACAAAGTACACAGGCAACAAAAAGCACTATGAATGCAATGGTATCTCACATCTCAATACTAACATTGAATGTAAATAGCCTAAATGCTCCACTTAAAGGATACAGAACCACAGAATGGATACAAACTCACCAACCAACTGCCTTCAGGAGACTTCACCTAACACATAAGGACTCACATAAACTTAAAGGGGTAGAACAAGGCATTTCATGCAAATGGACTCCAAAAGTGAGTAAGGGTAGCTATTTTTATATCAGACAAACACATTTGAAAGCAATAGCAGTTTAAAGAGACAAAGAGGGACATTAGATAATTTTAACAGAACTTGTCCAACAGGAAAATATCACAGTCCTAAACATACATGCACCTAACACTGGAGCTCCAAACATTATTAAAAAATTTCTAATAGATCTGAGAAATAAGATAGACAGCAACACAGTATTAGTGGGGGACTTCAGTACTCCACTGACAGCACTAGACAGATGATCAAGACAGCAAGTCAACAAAGAAACAATGGATTTAAACTATACCCTGGAACAAATGGACAGATATATGCAGAACATTTTATTCAAAAACTGCAGAATACACATTCTATTCAACAGTGCATGGAACTTTCTCCAAGACAGACCATATGATAGGCCCTAGAATGAGCCTCAATAAATTTAAGAAAATTGAAATTATATCAAACAATTTCTCAGACCACAGTGGAATAAAACTTGAAATCAACTCTAAAAGGAAACTTAGAACCATGCAAATACATTGAAATTAAATAACTTGCTCCCTAGCGAGCATTGACTCAAAATCAAAAACAAGACGGAAATTAAAAAATTCTTCAAACTGAATGACAATAATGACACACCCTTTCAAAACCTCTGGAAATGCAAACACAGTGTTAATAAAAAAGCTCATAACACTTAGTACCTACTTCAAAAAGACTGAAAGAGCACAAACTGATATTGTAAGGTCACACCTCAAGGAACTAGAGAAACAAGAACAAACCAAACCCAAACCCAGCAGAAGAAAGGAGATAACCAAGATAAGAGCAGAACTAAATGAAATTGAAACAAAAAAAGGATACAAAAGGTAAATGAAACAAAAAGCTGGTTCTTTGAAAAGATACATAAAATTGATAGGCCATTAGCAAGATTAACCAAGAAAAGAAGAGAGAAAATCCAAATAACATCACCAAGAAATGAAAGAGCAGATATTACAACTGACACCACTGAAATACAAAAGATCATTCTACTATGAACATCTTTATGCACATAAACTAGAAAACCTAGAAGAGATGGATAAATTCCTGGAAAAATACAACCCTCCTACCTTAAATCAGGAAGAATTAGATACCCTGAACAGACCAATAACGAGCAGTGAGATTGAAATGGTAATTAAAAAATTACCAACAAATAAAAGTCCAGGGCCAAATGGATTCACAGCAGAATTCTAACAGACATTCAAAAAAGAATTAGTACCAATCCTTTTAACACTATTCCACAAGATAAAGAAGGAACCCTCCCTAATTCATTTTATGAAGCCAGCATCACCCTAATACCAAAACCAGGAAAGGACATAACCAAAAAAAAAAAATTACAGACTGATAACCTTTATGAACATAGATGCTAAAATCCTTAACAAAATACTAGCTAACTGAATCCAACAACATATCAAAAAGATCATCCACCATGATCAGGTGGGTTTCATATCAGGGATACAGGGTTGGTTTAACATATGCAAATCAATAAATGTGATACACCACATAAACAGAATTAAAAACAAAAATTACATGATCGTCTCAATAGATGCAGAAAAAACTTTCAACAAAATCCAGCATCCCTTTACGATAAAAACTCTCAGCAAAATTGACCTACAAGGGATATACCTTTGCATAATAAAAGCCATCTATGACAAACCCACAGCCAACAAAATACTGAATGAAGAAAAGTGGAAAGCATTCCCTCTGAAAACTGGAGCAAGACAAGGATGCCCACCCTCACCGCTCCTCTTCAGCATAGTCCTGGGAGTCCTAGCAAGAGCAATCAAACAAGAGAAAGAAATAAAGGGCATAAAAATTGGTAGAGAGGAATTCAAACGGCCACTGTTTGCTGATGATATGATCATTTACCTTGAAAACCCTAAGGACTCCTCCAGAATACTCCTAGAATTGATAAAATATTCAACAAAGATTCCAGATATAAGATCAATGTACATAAATAAGTAGCTCTTCTATGCACCAATGGCAACCAACCAGAGAATCAAATCAAGGACTTAACCCCTTTTACAATAACTGCAAAAAAATTAAATACTTAGGAATACACATAACCAACGATTAGAAAGATCTCTACAAGGAAAAGTACAAAACACTGCTGAAAGGAATCATAGATGACACAAACTAATGGAAACACATCCCCTGCTCATGGATGGGTAGAATCAATATTGTGAAAATGACCAGACTGCCAAAAGCAATCTACAAACTTAATGCAATTTCCATGAAAATACCCACTCGTTCTTCACAGAATTAGAAAAAAAACAATTTTAAAATTCATATGGAACCAAAAAAGAGCCCATGTAGCCAAAGCAAGACTAAGCAAAACGAGCAAATCTGGAGACATTACACTACCTGATTTCACACTATACTATAGTGCCATAGTCACCAAAACAGCATGGTACCGGTATAAAAATAGGCACATAGACAATGGAACAGAATAGAGAACCCAGAAATAAACCCAAATACTTACAGCCAACTGATCTTCAACAAAGCAAACAAAAACATAAAGTGGGGAAAGGACACCCTTTTCAACAAATGATGCTAGGATAATTGGCCAGCCACATGTGGGAGAGTGAAACTGGATCGTCATCTCTCACCATATACAAAAATCAACTCAAGATGGATTAAGGACTTAAACCTAAGACGTGAAACTAAACAAATTCTAGAAGATAACATTGGAAAAACTCTTCTAGACATTGGCATAGGCAAGGATTTCATGACCACAAACCCAAAAGCAAATGCAATGGAAAGAAAGATAAATAGCTAGGACCTAATTAAACTAAAGAGCTTTTGCATGGCAAAAGGAACAGTCAGCAGAGTAAAGAGACAACCCACAGAGTGGGAGAAAATCTTCACAATCTAACAACTGACAAAGGACTAATATCCAGAATCTACAATGAACTCAAACAAATCAGTAAGAAAAAAAGTCAAACAACCCCATCAAAAAGTGGGCTAAGGACATGAATATACAATCTTCAAAAGAAGATCTACAAATGGACAACAAACACATGGAAAAAAAATGCTCAACATCACTAGTGATCCGGGAAATGCAAATCAAAACCACAATGTGATACCACCTTACTCCTGCAAGAATGGCCATAATCAAAAACACAAAGAACAGTACATGTTGGCACGGATGCAATGAACAGGGAACACTTCTACACTGCTGGTGAGAATGTAAACTAGAAAAGCCACTATGGAAAACAGTGTAGAGATTTCTTAAAGAACTAAAAGTAGAACTACCGTTTGATCCAGCAATCTCACTACCGGGTATCTACCCAAAGGAAAAGAGGTCATTATTAAAAAAGGATACTTGCACACACATATTTATAGCAGGACAATTCACAATAGCAAAATTATGTAACAAACCCAAATGTCCATCAATCAATTCGTGGATAAAGAAACTGTGTGTGAGAGAGAGATATATATGATGGAATAGATATATAATATATATAATATATATGATGGAATAGGTATATATAATATATATGATGGAATAGATATATATTATATATGATGAATAGATACATATATTATATATAGGATGGAATATATATAGAATATATATAGGATGGAATATATATAGAATATACATGATGGAATTTATATAGGATGGAATATATATAGGATGGAATATATATATATGATGGACTATATATATGATGGAATATATATATATGATGGACTGTATATATATATTAGATGGAATACTTTGCAGCTATAAAAAGGAATAAATTAACAGAATTTTCAGTGACCTCGATGAAATTGGAGACTACTATTCTAAGTGAAGTAACTCAGGAATGGAAAACCAAACATCATATGTTCTCACTGATATGAGGGAGCTAAGCTAGGAGGACGCAAAGGCATAAGAATGATATAATGGACAATGGATTTGGGGGACTTGGGGGGAAGAATGGGAGGGGGGACGAGGGATAAGATTACAAATATGGTGCAGTGTATACTGCTCCAGAGAAGTGTGCACCAAAATCTCACAAATCACCACTAAAAGACTTATTTATGTAACAAATACCACCTGTACCCCAATAACTTACGGAAAAATAAAAAATAAAAATAAAATAATAATAAATATAAAAACAATGTTAAAGGATTTTCCCCCATGACAGCATAGTTAGTTA
The DNA here is from genome assembly GCF_043159975.1 of Macaca nemestrina. Taxonomy (NCBI): domain Eukaryota; kingdom Metazoa; phylum Chordata; class Mammalia; order Primates; family Cercopithecidae; genus Macaca; species Macaca nemestrina. The sequence goes on from NC_092140.1 coordinate 29,128,521, forward strand.
AGTTTGTATAGCTATATATAACATTCAATTTCTAGGTTAATAATTTTTATAAGCTTGGTTTAAATAAATGATCTAGTTTCCAATCTTGTGAACTCTAAAAATATTAAGCTGTTTTATTTTATATACCAGATATTAACAACCTAAATTTGCATTGCCTTACTCAGGGAAGGGGAGATATAAATAGTTGTTTTATTAGAGTTATTCTAGAGCATATGCCATTAGGATTTGGTGCCCAAAAAGATTATACACGTAGAGCAGAAATATTCATCATTTTAGAGAGCTTTATTTTCACTTTTATTTTACTTTTTTCTTTTTGCCTTTTATTTTACAAATACATATTACTTCATTTGATACAAGAGATATTGTTTCATTTGATGTAAGAGATGTCACTGAAATCGGAAGCAGTAAAATCCAACAAACTGTTAATTGCACTGATTTGCTATTGATTAACATATTTATCAAATAATATTGTTGATGAAAATTTGGACAGCAGGCTTGAGATTTAAACATTTTATAAATATGCTTTATGTCATAGTCATATTTTATTTTTATAGAGCCAGCTGCGTACTGTTTACTACCTAAGCTGAATACTTCAACTATTAAGTTTCTGCATACTTTACTGATTGAAGTGAATATATTAGTAGTTAAATTTGCATATACACTGATTGCCCTGAATATTGTGCAAGTGTGTTGTTAACTACAAAAAAAAAATTTGTCTAAGTAGTTACTTCTATTAAGGAGATTCAAAACAAAATTAACCTAGTTGTGAAGATCTGGTGCGATTCCTTGTTGCCATTTTCTTAATCTGCTACTAATATGAAAGATTGCTTTATTCAATCCTGGAGAGACATTATCAGTCAATTTAAAGATAAAACTGTTTTTCCCCCCCAGCAAGATGGTAGATTAGAGGCAATGTTTGCCTGCCTCTCCCACTTGGAAAGGCAAAATAGTGTGTTAAGATTTATTCTGTGAACTTGGTTTTCCATGAAGCAACACAGGAACTAAACAGAAAAAGTCAAAGAAACCACAGGCCTTTTGAAAGAAGCAATGGGCTGTAGCCTACACCGTGGGCCACACAGAAAAGTGTGAGTCTCCAGGTCATGAGAGGGAGAGAGATGATGCTGTGACACGCACTCCCGCAGGGACCCGGGCAATCTAGGCCACAGGTGAAGGGGTTAGCCCTTCCAGGCTCTGGAGCTGATTTAGTGAGTGGTGGGAATATAGGAGAAGAAGCGGCATCAGGATGTGCTTTGCATGCACTCCCAGACCCCAATGCGTACAGAGCCATTCCTACTCTCACCTCACAGGGGACATCATGGAACTTGGCCAGCTAACTCAGGCGGTGGTCACAGGTTGAGAGAATCTCCCAGCTGAGATTTTCAATATGATCTTGAGTGGGGATGAACCCCATCAGCCAGAATGGAGTGGCAAGAGGAAAGTGTGCTATAGCCACCTGCTTCATAGGTTGGCTGGGTAGGGTATGGCCTGAAAGCTGTATTCTCCACTAGTTTCGAGTTCTGGGTAGAGGCTGCCTGGAATTCAGCTAGCTGTTGCTAGTAGAACAGTATGAGTGTGAGATGTGCCTGCCAGGTGCGTGGGACCTGAGTGGGACTTACTGCTGCCGGCTACCCACCGCTCCCTGTGCAGATTATTTTATGCAGCACAAGAAGCTGCACTCCTCCCTAGAACATTACCCCAGTGGCAAGGCAACTGCCCTCTGATCCTCGTTGGAGCCACTGCTTGAGCTTGCACATGGGGAGCCAGAGCACGAACTTGCCTGACCCAGCCTCCACCTGCTCTGACTTTACCGCTCCATCTGCTCTGGTTGTGCAACACAATAGACAGGGATGTTTTAGAGCTCCATGGTCCCGCACCTTGCCTGAGACACCAGAGTACTTTCTCTGGGAAATGTAAGGCAAGCACAAACCCCACTGCTACCCCTGCAGTTGGTACTATTTTGCAAGCACCACCTCCTGGCTGGAGGCCAACCATTAGAGCATCTGCAGACAGAATAACATAGCACTCAGGAAAGAGAAAACTTTTACATGACCTCGGTTACCACCATTTCTTGCATCACCCTGGCTGCCTAGGAGGACTTGAGTCTGTTCACATGCCCAGTACAATAATACTAAATTTGACCTTTGAGAAAGCCAACACAATAAGGCTATATATAACTAATGGAATCTCAGAGTCTATGTAAGCCCCCTCCCACCCCCATTAGAGCTGGTGCTGTTACCCACTCCAGGGAGACTAGAGAACAGCTCACATCACTGGATACTTAGCAGACATTCCTCAGCACCAGCCTGGAGTGTGGTCACCCCACCGGGCAGCTAGACATAGAGGAACATCAGGATTCACAGTAGTCTGATCCTCAGGAATGGCTACTTCTAGGGCATATGGGAGGGCACCATGCAACCTCCCAATGAGTTCACCTTCCCTACTGCCTAGACAGAGCCAATTTATCAAGACAGGGGAATTGCAATGGCGAAAGAGTAATTCATGCACAGCCAGCTGTGTGGGAGACCAGAGTTTTATTATTACTCAAATCAGTCTCCCTGAGCATTCCAGGTTAGGGAGTTTTTAAAGACAATTTGGTGGGTAGGAGCTGGGGAAGTGGGGAGTGCTGATTGGTCAGGTTGGAAATGAAATCACAGGGTGTCAAGATGAGGTTTTCTTGCTATCTTCTGTTCCTGAGTAGGATCACAGAACTGGTTGGGCCAGATTACAGGTCTGGGTGGTGTCAGTTGATCCACCCAGTGCAGGGTCTGCAAAATATCCCAAGCACTGATCTTAGGTTTTATACTAGTGGTGTTATTTCCAGGAGCAATTTGGGGAGGTTCAGACTCTTGGAGCCAGAGGCTGCATGACCCTTAAACAGTAATTTCTAACCTTGTAGCTAATTTGTTAGTCCTACAAAGAGACTAGTTCCCACGTGAGGAGGAGGTCTTTTTGAGAAAGGGCTGTTAGCAGTTTTGTTTCAGAGTCAAAACATAAACTGAATTCCTTCACAAGGTTAGTTTGACCAATGCTCAGGAATGAATAAGGACACTGATGAAGATTATAAGCAAGATGGTGTCAGCTAGGTCTGATCATTTTCACTGTCATAATTTCCTTGGTTGTAATTTTTGCAAAGGCAGTTTCAATCACATTAAGGGAGTACCTTGTGGAACAAAAGACATCAGACTGCAGGCCTTCAGTCTCTCAGCTTTCTACTTGTGGGAAGTTTCTTTCAGGAGAGGCACAGGTAAAGTGTTTGGCTCAGTGGGGAAAGTCTGCAAGTGTACCTCAACAGTCAGGGCTCCCTGGTGATTTTGAAGGATTTTGTCGAAGAGTATTCCTTCTCCCCAGACCCACCACTGAAGACATAGCTGGCACTTCTTCCACAGGAGTTTTTGACAGGAGGGAATCTGTACACAGCTTTTCTGGATCACTCTGGGGTGACTGCATACCCACAGGAGGAGTGTCCTCTAGGCTCAGACTTGCACAAGAGGTATAGTCATAATTTCTCTCTACATGGAACATTAGCATTCCTGCAGATGAAAAGGGGTCGCTGTCCTATCTGAATAGCTGAAATACCAGGTCAGGAGTGTGAATAAGAGGTGGATAACTTTCATGCTGGACTGAAATGAGAGCTGTGTTGGTTACCTCCCTTCCCTGCTAAAAAATCAGTAGTTTCAACTGATTTTTACTGGTAGGCACCTCCTATATACCTGAGCCCTGAATGTTCAACCCAGTGAATAAAATACTAGGGAAGAAAGTTTTAAAAAGTGCACACCACTGAGAAGTAAGATATGATTCATGAGACTGTTACCATTTCAGTCCCACAGAAGATAGCGAGCCTGCCGATACACCCAGCACATCACTTCTGCAACCAGCATTTGAGAAAGCCATCATAAGAACTGTCTATAACCATGGAACTGATTCCGACTCTTCACCACTGAAAGCACCCAGAGCTGAAACTAGATGAAAATAAACTATAAGCATTAAAGTCACATCTGTAGGGAGGATAAAGATTTTTTTTTCCTAAAAACCCAGTTGAATCAAAAATAAACTTACAAATAATTAGAAAAATCAGTCTACCCAAATGAGAAGGAGCCAGAAAAATAATTCTGGCAATGTGAAGAAAAAGAGTTCTATAACACCTCCTAAAGATCACAATAACTCTCTAGCAGGGGATGCAAACTGAGGTGAAATCCTTGAAATAACAGATAAAGAATTTAAAAGGTTGATTATTAAGTTTCTCAAGGAGATATAAAAGAATAGTGAAGATCAACATAAAGAAATTCACACAAAAGCAATTCAGGATATAAATACAAAATATTCTAAAAGAGACAGATATTTTAAAGAAAAACCAATCAGAATGTCTGGAAATAAAAGAGACATTTATGAAATTGCAAAACGCAATGGAAAGTTTTAACAATAGATTAGAGGAGTCTTTAGTGTTTTCTATGTATAAGATCACATCATGCAAACAGAGATAGTTTGACTTCCTCTTTTCCAAGAGGAAGTGTCCATTCTTTTGGATGTGCTTTATTTCTGTACCTTGCTTTTTTGCTCTAGATTAGATTAGACCATGCTAAAACAAATCATAGCTCATAGATAAGGCTTTCAAATTTAAACCAATCAATCAAACAAACAAAAAAGAATCAAAAGAAATAGTCTTCAATGAATATGGAATTATATCAAATGGACAAAGTTAATAATTGTAGATGTTCCTGAGGGAAAAGAATAAGGAAAACCTGTGGAAAACCTACTTAAGAAAATAATTGAGGAAAATTTCCCTGGACTTGCCAGAGATTTAGACATTCAAATACAAGAAGCTCAGTGGAGATACAAGAACTCCTGGGAGACTCATTGTAAAAAGGACATCACTAAGGAATGTGGTCATTAGGCTATCTAAAGTCAATGTGAAGGAAAGAATTCTAGGAGCAGTGAGATAAAAACATCAGGTAAACTTACAAAGGAAAACCTATCAGACTAACTGCAGGCTTCTCAGCAGAAACCTTACAAACCAGAAGGAATTGGGGTTCTATTTTCAGTTTCTTCAAGTAGAATAACTGACAGCCAAGGATTTTTATATTCAACAAAAATAAGTTTCAGAAATGGAAAAATAAATTATTTCTCAGACAAGCAAATTCTGAGGAAATTTGTCAATACTAGGTCAGAACTACAACACATGCTAAAAGGCTTTATAAATCTTGAAACAGAAGGTCAATACTGACCCAAATAGAAACTACTGAAAGCAGAAAATTCAAATGCAAAAGGTTATAAAGTAATAACGTAGTGAAGAAAACAAAGTCACTAGGTAACAATCAACATGATAACTGTACAGTGCCTCAACACCCAATATTAACATTGAATGTAAATGATCTAAATGTTCCACTTAAAAGATAGAGGATTGGCAGGATGGATAAAAAATCAAAAAGCTCTGTATTCAGGAGACACATGTAACACATTAGGAATTTTATAGACTCAAGGTAAAGGAGTGGAAAAAATATTTCACAAAAAATGGAAGACAAAACCCAGGAGGAGTAGCTATTCTTATGTCAGATAAAATAAAATAGGCTTTAAAGCAAATACACGGATGTTGGGATGGTTCAATATATTCAAAATAATAAATAGGATTTATTGCATAAACAGAATTAAAGAGAAAAACCATATGATCATCTCAATCGATGCATAAAAAACATTTAATAAAATCTAGCATCTCTTTATAACAAAAAACCTCAGGAAACTAAGCATAAAGGAAACACACCTCAAAGGAAGAAAAGTCATACATGACAAAGCCACAGACAACATCATACCAAACAGAAAAGTTGAAAGCATTCCCCCTAACTACTGGAACAAGATAAGGATGCCCATTTTTACCACTTTCCTTCAACATAGTACTGGAAATCTTAGCCAGAGCAAGCAGGCAAGATAAAGAAATAAAGCACATCCAAAAGAATGGACTTCCTCTTGGAAAACAGGAAGTCAAACTATCTCTGTTTGCATGATGTGATCTTATACCTAGAAAACACTAAAGACTCCTCTAAAAGACTCCTAGTTCTGACACATGAATTCAGTAAGATCTCAGTTTATAAAATCAATGTAAACAAATCAGTAGCACTTTATACACCAACAATGACCAAGCTAAGGAACACATCAAAAACTCAATCCCTTTTATGACGGCTGAAAAAAAACTAAAATACCTAGAAATATACTTATCTAAGGATGGAAAAATCTCTACAAGAGAACTAAAACACTGCTGAAGGAAATCACAGACACAAACAAATGGAAATACATTTCACGTTCATGTACTGGAAGAATCAATATGAAAATGACTATACTGCTAAAAGCAATCTACAGATTCCATGAAATTCCTATCAAAATATCAACATTTTTTTTTTCACAGAATTAGAAAAAAAAAAAAACACTAAAATTCATATGCTACCAAAAAGAACCTGAGTAGCCCAAACAATCTTAATCAAAAATAACACACCTTGAGTCATAACATTACCCAACTTCAAACTACACTACAATGATATAGAAACCAAAGCAGCATGGTACTGGTATAAAAGTATATATATAAACCAATTGAACAGAATAGAGAACCCATAAGTAAAGACAAATCTTTACAAACAACTGTTCTTCAATAAGGCATGCAAAAATGTAAATTGGGAAAACAGCACTCAATTCAGTGAGTGGCACTGGGATAATTGGATAGCCACATATAAAATAATGAAATTGGATTACTGTCTCTCATCATGTACAAAAATTAACTCAAGGTGGATTAAACACTTAAATATAAAACTTAAAATCGTAAAAATTCTAGAAGAAAATCTAGGAAAATCCCTTTTGGACATTGGCCTAAGCTAATAATTCATGAATAAGATCCCAAAAGAAAATGCAACAAAAATAAAAAGAAATAAATGAGACATAATTAAACTAAAAAGCTTCTGCACAACACAAGAAATTATCATTAGAGTAAACACACAATCTACAAAATGGGAGAAAATATTAATATTTTTAAATTATACATCCAACAAAGGACTAATACCCAGAATCTACAAGGAACCTAAACAAATCAGCAGGAAGAATACAAATAATTTCATTAAAAAGTGGGAAAAAAGGCAAAAATAGGCACTCCTCAAAAGAAGATGCACAAATGGCCGATAAACATGAAAAAATGCTCAACATCATTAATCAGCAGAGAAATGCAAATTAAAACCAAAATGAGATACCATTTACCCCAGGCAGAATGACCATTATGAAAATGTCTAAAGACAATAGATGTTGACATGGATGTGGTGAAAAAGGAATGCTTATACATTACTGGTGTGTATATAAATTAGTACAACCCCTATGGAAAATAGGATGGAGATTTCTCAAAGAACTAATAGTAAATCTACCATTTGATCCAGCAATCTCTACTGGGTATCTACCCAAAGGAAAAGAAGTCACTATATCAAAAAGACACCTGCATGCATATGTTCATTGCAGCACAATTCACAATGGCAATGATATGGAATCAACCTAAGTGCTCATCAACTGATGAGTGGATAATAAAATGTGGTACATATACCATGGAATACTACCCAGCCACAAAAATAAATAAATAATGTATTTTGCAGCAACTTGGATGAAACTGGAGGACATTATTCTAAGTAAAGTAACTCAGGAATCAAAAATCAAATACTGCAAATTCTCACTTAAAGTGGATGCTAAACTCTGGGTACCCAAAGGCATACAGAGTGATATAATGGACATTGGAGGCTTAGAAGCAGGGAAGTCAAAGGGGGTTAACTACCTATTGGATAATCACTTGTACCCCTAAAGCTGTTGAAATAAAATAAAATATTTTGTACGGCAAGTAAACAAGAAAAAAGAAATATAATGCCATACACCAGTAAAAATACAATTCTATTAATTAGCTTTTGTAAGGTATGCTGTGTAACAAATAATCCCAAAATCTCCATGGATAGCAACAATAAAACTTTATTTCTCTCTTGCCTTATTGAATTAATAAATAAACACAATAAAACTTTATTTTGGTAATCCAGTGTATTGATTTTGTGACTGGGTGCCTCATTGCTTTAAGATAAAAAGAAAAGCATAAAAAAACCCTCATTTGCCATACACCTTCTGTTACTGTGGTAATGGAACTATAGGTACATTAATGTATATTTTTTGTATGCTGTAATTTAATTGATGGTTCTGTTTACATAATTTCTATAAACATGTGGCTTAGAATGATAGAAATATTAATATTATTGATTAATATATGCCAAGTGACTAAAAATATGTTTTTCTTTTAAATTCTCTCAGCAGCTAATATCATTTCACAGATTAGGAGACAAAACTCAGAGGTGTTTAAATAAACTCCCAAAAATTACCCACCACCTAATTGGTAGAGTTTGGACTCTACTATGGAAGCATCCTAATTCAAATCCTCTACAGTTTATACCATATCATTTCCTAGACTAAAATAATCTTATTTAAGAGTTCATCTTTATCACTTACTAGGTTTGTGTTGCTGAACAAGTCACTATGTTAGCATCCATTTTTGAACTTAGGATAATACCCTTCATCTTCACTTAATTTATGTGAGGGTCAAAAAATAGAAGAAACAGGCTCTTAAAAAATAATAAACCACACCACTATTTAAAGATATCTTAAACTTTTACTAGTCAATTGAGTTATTGAGTTATGTCATAATATAAAGACACGGTTTTTGATATGGAGAATTAATTAATGGTGAGGACTAGAACTTACCATGCTCTCTAAAAGTCAATATGTAATCTAAGAATATGGAAATGACCATTTGCCTGCAGCTGTGATGTTCCCAGATTTCCATGAATCTTGGTATCATTGTTTCACATGTTGTTTCCTTTATTTGGAGGCTCCTTTTCCCCTTATGTCTTGTAAATGCCAATCATTCTTTCTCTTTATGTCTCCTTACTCTGAAAAATCTTCCCTGATCAATTTACAACATACTTTACATCTCTGTTCCTGAAGCACTGTGTGCATATCCTCAGCATAGGATTTATACAGCTTTCACTTGACTTTTTTTTGGTAGGGTTTTTTTTTTTTTTTTTCTATATCCCTTGCTGGTCTGAGCATCTTCATTATATAGTAAATGCCCAAAATTACTACTTCAGCGAGTGAGAATGTTATTATTTCCACTGTAATATAACTATAATTAGGTGATATTTATTATTTAAAATATAGCAGTTTAGCTTTTATAGTGAAGCATATGATACACACAGCAGAGTACACAAAACATGAATGAAGTGCGATGAATTTTTTTAAAAAGCCGTCAACTACTAAGGTCAACAAATCTCTCATTTTTAGAACCCCAGATGTTCCCTTGTGCCTTTCCCAATCACTACCCTCTTCCTGCTTTCAAAAGTAACAAGTATCCTGACTTCTTAACTATACTGAAACCTCCTAACTGTACTGATTATTCCATCTATAATTGAGTTATACCTATTTGTTTAATTTCATACAAATATATGTTAACCATTATCACCATTTTTTTAAATGTAGTAAAAAACATATCACAAGAGATTTATCCCCTTAATAAACTTTAACGTTTTTAGGACAGTATTGTTAACTGTAAGCACAATGTTATACAGCAGACATCTTAACTTTTTCAACTTACAAAACCGAAACTTTTTAACCCCAGCTACTGTAAGAAAAATATTTTATGAATAATAGAGTACAATATTGAATTTATCAGATTTATTTTACTTTCTAAGAAACCTTTTGCTACAAATTAGCCCCATATCATAAATAAGGGTATATTTCCAAATATATTCTCATACATATGCACACTGATATGAATATAAATTTTATATTATATTTCCATAGCTACATTATATGATATATTGAAAATATAGAAATGTACTTTGAGGGTAGGAAAATAAGAGATTGTAAAATACTACAAAGAAATATTTAACTAAATTTCTGTTGATTATTTTATAATAATGCATGCATTTTATAAAGTACTTAATATAAGGCATGTCATGATTTTGGCACTAAATCTTTCTGAAAATTTTATATTAATTAAACTTAAAAGGTGAAGAAATAAAATGAGGAAACAAGAAAACTCCAGAGTTAAAAAATTCAATTTTTGCCAATAATGACTAGGACCTGATTAATAAATTGTGCTACATTTAGCACTCAATTATTAAACCTGGCAACCTAATCAGAAAATCAAGCTTCACAACCTGTAGCGTAGTTTAAAACTCAGCAATTGTAACATCAAAGTGTGCAGCTGTATCAGTGGAATTGGTGGTTGAATCATCAAATGTGCAGTGCAATTAGTTGAGTATGAAAATCCCCTAGTGTTATAATATGGAGATGAATCAGCAAAGCTTCCTGGTGATTGCTCAATACCTGACTACTTCCTCAGTAACTATAGTTCTTGAATAATTTCCTAAATAAATATGGAAATGAAGTTTAATGAAATGAAACAGTGAATATGAAATAGTATTTGATAAATTTGAAAAATTGGTATATCTTGAAAGAAATTGGACAATATTCTTTTACATACGCCCACTTTTATACAGGGCCAACTAGAATTTACTACATGTTATTTTTTTTCTCTTAATGTTGCAGGGGTCATTTAAACATATCCCACCAGAGTTTACTCAATAGGTGAAATTACTTCATCCAGAAGAAATAAGTCATAGGAATACAGTATTTGCATACCTTATCTCAATAGAGTCATCTAGGCAGTTGAATCACCTGAGGTCAGGAGTTCGAGACCAGCCTGACCACTATGGAGAAACTCCGTCTCTACTAAAAATACAAAAAAATTAGTCAGGGTTGGTGGTGCATGCCTGTAATCCCAGGAGGCTGAGGCAGGAGAATCGCTTGAATCCAGGAGGTGGAGGTTATGGTGAGCCAAGATCACACCATTGCACTACAGCTTGGGCAACAAGGATGAAACTCCATCTCAAACTCACCTTTTCCATAGTGAAGAACTAACTGTTTACTTGTTAATGAGATTCAAAACAAAATTTCTGGAAACTGAAATTCCTGTATATAGAAAGTTTCGTAAGTGTGGAAGAATGGAAGAATACAGTATTATTTCTAAAATTTCAGACAGGAAATGGAGAGGAGCTACATTTGCGGATATGTGGAAATTTGAAAGTTCTATGTTATGTACAGTGTTTTCTTTCACTTCAAAAATGTTTGATTGAAAGTTCAAGTTCGGTGCTTTAAAAAACATTTCCCAAAATATTTAAACTTCAGTGAGATTGTTTAGCTATCAGATGTCAGTATTCTGTCAGCTGGCATTCCATGTCCTGAGTAAAATTTGTGAAAATATTTTAATATGACTATGTTACAGATAACATACTTTTCACTGTTCTTTCTTTCTCTCTTTGGAAAAACAATTGCTTTTTGAAATAATTAAGCCTTCAATTTTTTTTCAACAAACTGTATTTTATTTTATTTATTTTTATTTGTATTTTTTGAGACAGAGTCTCACCCTGTTGCCCAAAGGCGCTATCTGGGCTCACTGCAACCTCTACCTCCCAGGTTCAAACTATTCTCCTGCCTCAGCCTCCCTCAACAAACTGTATTTAAAAAATACATACAAAGAGTGAAAATGTGGTGTCAAAGGATTTTTAGTTCTTCTCTCCAAACCTCTAGGCTGAGGGCAAAAAATTCAAGTGACTATGAGGTTCGGGGAGGTCACTGAGGAATGAGATTGGAAGACAAAAAAGGAACTAAGAGGTCTCTGAAAAAGGGTAACACATTTTCCAAAGAGGCAAACGACTCCTACTCCGCTAAATGCTGCCATTCAACCTGATAGAATGTGCAACTATTTTGAGGAGATATCAGATTTTTTTTAACTTTAAAATCCTTAATTTTAAAGAAGTTGGCTACTTTTTTAAAAAAAATAACTGTACCTTTCAAATACAATACATCTGCTTTCTGTCAGCTTGGAAGCTTTTATGTAAATGGAACTCTATTACAGAGGTCATCTTCTATCGACACAGTTAAAAGGAAAGGAGTGTTGACTATTTTGTAAAGCAGTTCCCTTAATAAGAAGTCAATTCTGTTAGAAGCTATATGTATATATGTATTTAAATCAAAGACAAGCAATTATAAGGCAGAAAGGACAAAAGATCATTCAATTCATCGTTTTATTTTAAATGGGAAAACAGAGACTCAGAAAAGTTCAAATCATTCACACAAAGTCATGCAATTGCTTTTTAAAAGACCCAGAAAAAAAGATAACTGAAATAAATGAACAAAACACCTACCTCTAGAGAAGTCTCATGGTTTGTGATGTCATATATGATATAGTACTTAATCTTCAAAAAAGTACTGTGATGAAGATAATGTTAGCCACATTCAAATGAATAAACAGCTTCAGGTCAATTTCCCAACATTACACACTATTTTCTATCCCCTACTTATATTGACCATTATTTATTAATAGGCACAACCGATTTGATGTAAATTGTGGAGAGATTTTGTGTATTTCAATCATTAGCTGACAGAGGGCTGCAGTACCCATCTTTGGTTAAATCTGAAGACATGCTACTGCTATTTCCTACTGGGCACAAGAAATCAAATAGCCCTGTAAGCTTTATTCTCTCCAAAACAAGCCTTAGAATGCATTGCTGCCAAATATCATTTTAGTCAGTTCAGCACATTTTAGCTGGGACACACACCAAGGAACCTGGACGGACAGCAAACACCGGTCGAATGAGCCCACTGGTGCAGAGCCAGCCATCTTTCCTGTATTCAGGAATTTCTCACTGATAATAGAGGCAGTGCTGAAGTAAGCTGTCCTTTAGCAGAAAACACGGGATCCAAATCCCCCAGACTAAATGCAGCTAAGCTATCATGGGTGTTAACATTTATTTTTGTACTTATGCCTATTGTTCAAGTTATGTAGATACCAGGTGGAACTAAATTAAATGTAATAAAAGTAGCAATAAATTGTATTTATCAAACACAGATTTGTGACATACTTAGAGTGAAGAGTTAGTAATAGAATATGCCAGCAGTATCCAATATGCTAAAAATTAATTTTGACACATTTTAATAAATTTAAGAAAAAAATTATCTAAACTTGGCCATCCTGTTTACTTTATCATATTTCATTATTTATTCCTTTCCTTAGATATAATTATTTAATGTTTTATTTATTTGAATACAAGTAAATAGCTTCCCTTTTCATACTAGAATCTAAGTGAAATGAAGGTGAAGGTCTTGTCTTATTTGTTGATTGTAAAGTTTGGCAACGAGTTTAAAAACAAATAATTAATTAATTAATTGATGTAAAATATTAATTACAGAGGAGAAAAAAGAATGCTAAGCACTCTTAATGAGAAAAGGTTTAGATAGTGAGGAATACAGCAAAATTTATAGGAATTAAATTTAACCAGAGAGAGAAAATAATATTTAGAATTTTCAATGAATTCAAAAAATTTAAAATATAACACACAGGAACAATACAGGAAACTAAAAGTAAAGGAAAAATAGGCTAACTTGCTATGAAATTAATTTAATTAAACCTTAAGTGGCTAGGAACGATGAGATAGAAGAGAGGGGAAATACTCTCTTTAGGCATTATTGGTTATCTTAGTTTGATAGTCTAAGTGAGAGAAAATCCTAATGTTTCTCTTTAAGACCAGTAAATATATGTATGTACATCCTGGATTTTAATCTCTCTTTTTTCAAGTCTTGAAAGGTATATATGTGTTGCCAGTTATTTTATTGTAACACCGACTTCGTGAAAATCTTAGCGTGGATTATAATTAGATGACAGTTCCTGTTCAAGATCTATATACTTCACTTCCAAAACTCTTTACCAAGTGAAATGTACAATTTATCTATTTCTTCTTCAATGTCCTCTAGTTTAGTTTTGCTCACTTTCTTTGTTACTAGAAGTTTGTACACTTTTACCAATATCTCCCCATTTCCCTTACTGCACCCTGACACCTTCAGCTCCTGGCAACTATTCTTCTACTCTTTGCTTCTAAGACTTTGGTATTTTTTAGATTTCACTTACAAGTGAGACCATACAGTATGTGTCCTTCTGTTAATTGACTTATTTTACTCAGTGCACAGTCCTCCAGGTTGATTAATGTCACAAATGGCAGAATTTCCCTATTTTTTATGACAGAAAGTATTTCATTTTCTTTATCCATTCATCTAGATGTACACTTATGTTGTTTTCATGCATTGACATTTGTGAATAATGCCACAATAAACATGGGAATGCAAATTTTTTTTTCAAAATAGTGATCTTATTTCCTCTGTATTTATACCCAGTAGTTGGACTACTGGATCATTTGGTAGTTCTATATTTAATTTTTTTGAAGAACCTCCATAGTGCTTTTCCATAATGGCTGTGCCAATTTACATTCTCACCAACAGTTTCAGAGCTCCCTTTTTTTTTGTACATTCTTTCCAACACTTCTTTTTTTCTTTTTGATAATAGTCAAAGAGAGATGAGGTGATATCTCATTGTGGTTTTTATTTGCTTTTCCCTGGTGATTAGTGATGCTGAGCACCTTATATTCCTGTTGGCCATTTGCATTTCCTCTTTGGAAAAATGTCTATTTTTTCTCTAAGAATTGGAACAAGAAAAGACTTGTACTCTCATCACTTCTATTTAACAAGGTAGTGGAAATACTAGACAGAGCAATTAGGCAAGAAAAAGTAACAAAGACATCTGAATCAGAGAGAGAAGAAGTTACACTCTTTCTGTCTGCAGATGACACAGCCTTATATAAAGAAACCCTAACCACTCAACCAAAAGAAAATCTTAAAACCAATACATGAATTCAGTAAAGTTGCCAGATACAAAATCAACATACAAAATCAGTTGCATTTCCATACACTAACAACAAACAATCTGAACAGAAATTAAAAATTTCATTTACAATAGGATTAAAAAATACTTAGGAATAAATTCAATGAACATTGTGAAAAATCTGTACGGTAAAAACTACAAGATATTGATAAAAGAAATTGAAGATGACACAAGTACATAAAAAGATACTTTAAAAAAATTTTCAATTGGGAGTATTAATATTGTTTAAATGTTCATACTACACAAAGTTAACTACAGGCTCAATGCAGACCCAATAAAAAATCCAATGGCATATTTTACACAAGTAGAAAAAAATCATAAAATTCACTTAGAAACAGAAAACTGGCATAACCAAAAAAAAAAAATTGAGCCTGAAGAGCAATGGTGAAGATATTATACTCCCTTATATCAAATCACATAACAGCACTACAGTAATCAAAACAGTATGTTCCTGGCATAAAAATAGACATGCAGAACAATATAACCTAATAATGAGTTCAGAAATAAACCCAGGTATATACAGTCAACTGATCTTTGACAAGGGCACCAATACACAATGTGGCAAGAATAGTCTCTTGAATAAAAAGTGATGGGAAAACTAGATAATCACATGCAAAAGGATGAAATTGGACACTTGTCTTATACTATACATAAAAACTAGCTGGAAATGGATTAAAGACTTAAATGTAAGACCTGAACCTAGAGAAAACAGAAAAAAATCCTCGGTATTAGTTTTCAGTATAATGTGATGTTTTCAGTATAATATCAAAAATACAGGAGACAAAAGTGAAAACAAATGAGTAGTACTGCATCAAACTAAAAAGTTTCTGTAAACGAAGAAAACCATCAACAAAATGAAAAGGCAATCTACAGAATGGTAGAAAATATTTGCAAATCATATATCTGATAAAGGGTTAATTTCCAAAATATATAAGGAATTCACATTATTCAATAGCAAAAATAAATACATAAATATGTTAAGTGAAAAATAGGCAAAAATATGAATAAGTATTGTTTTTAGATCCAATTCCTCTATCTAGCAATCTAGTAATGATTTGGTGTCTGAACATATTTGTCTTCATCATCTCTCCCTCAAGGCTTCTCCATTTAATCAATATTTCTTCATCCTTTTGTAGAGTAAAATCTTTTTAATCAAAAAGTCATTTGGCTTAAGGCAGGAGACCAGGTAGAGGCAGAACTCTTGCGACCTCTGTTTCTTAGAGAACCTGATACAAAATCATTTAAACCAATTCAGATTCACTGTCTCCTTTGTATAGACATGCCTATAAGGAAAGGTAAAAACAATATTCTATCTGGCAGCTTTTTATTGATTCAGGAGTTATACAAGTGATCATATATAGAGAAAATTGGTATTTATTTAATATAGGTTGTTGATCATTGTTAGCTTTGGTGGCCATGAAAGTCTACCCTTAGACTTCTATCTTCAGAGACTGTGATGCTGCTGTTGCCCTCTGAATTCCATCTCTATATTTCACCAGTAAAATGCTTCTCATGGGCTGCTTCTAGCCAATGCTTCAATATAGCAGTGATAGTAAATCTGGCCCATTCCTAGGTGATGAGTAATCAATCCCTCTGATGGGCAAGTGTGGCTCAAGGAATCCACATGAACCTTGGCGAACTGTTAGAATCACACTGCAGTCTAAGATTCTCCTACTTCATCTTCTTTCCCTTCCTCCCTTAGAAAGGTTAGGCCTGTGCAGTGGTCTTGACATATCTCCCAGCTGTCCTGGCATCATGCACTTCACTTCACAAGCTTTTCTTTATATATATATATATATATATATATATATATATATATATATATATATATATATATATAAAATATGGAATCTCACTGTGTTGCCAGTGGTGCCAATGCAACCTCTGCCTCCTGGATTCAAGCGATTCTCCTGCCTCAGCCTCCTGAGTAGCTGAGATTACAGGGATGTGCCACCACTCCCAGTTAATTTTTTTGTATTTTTTTTTTTTAAGTAGAGATGGGATATCAGCATGTTGTTCAGGATGGTCTCGTTCTCCTGACTTCGTGATCCACCCACCTCGACCTCCCAGAGTGCTGGGATTACCGGCATGAGCCACCATGCCCAGACAGCCTTTCTCCTAATATTTTTAATATCTAATCCCAACTTAACATCTGCTTTTTAGGAGACCTGGACTAGCCCACTGGGCTTAGCCTCTCCTTGTTGTCAACATCAACAACAACTTAGATAGCAAGCCAATAAAACAAAAAAAAATCATAGAATTTTTCATATATGAAAAGTGCTTTGCAGATACCTGGTTAAACACTATGGATACAGGGATTTACTTTTACTCTCTACTGGAATTCAGTGATAGTGGCAATTGAATTAAAGACATAAATAATCATGTAAAACTACAGAGTAAGTGATAAGGTAACAGCAGATCAGAGATGTCAACAAACATTTTGAAATTATATAGCAGGTAGGGAGTGGTAAATTAATTAACAGAGTGAGGAAATCAGAGCGAAATGAAACTTCAGAAGAGATGCCAAGGAAAAGCAGCCTCTGTCCTTCAAGTGTCCATCTATATAGGGAGTTAATAATGGTACCTATTTTTAATGTTAATTAGAGAAGAAAATGAGCTAAAATATATCAATCAATCACTTAGAATGTCTAGCTCATTCTATAGTCAATAAATATTAAGTAGTCAATAAATATTGTTATTAAATTATTATCTGAACTATTATCATTCTATCCAATTAAAAATATTCTAATTTATCTGCCAGAATAACTAGCACTTTGGTAAAATACATAAAGTCTCAAAAATGATGAGAACACTGGTATGTCTCCAAATAATCTGCGGGACCTGCTATAAGTACAGAATCTTTGGTTTTAACCAGACCTGCTAAATCAGAGTCTCTGGGATTTGAGTTTTAGAATTTGCATTTTAACAAACTCCCTGAGGTTATCTTTGCATTTTGAATTATAAGAACTACTTCATCACGGAAACATTTTAAGCTGGTTAACATGTAACGTGAGTCATGTCATTATTTGGTTCCTAAAACGTCTAACCTTAACTCCCACATTGCCGACCTGTCTTACTGATTTTATACCAATAGCACTCTACAGCCTTTGTATTCTCCAAGCAAATGTCAATTTCTTCCTGTTGTTGAACATATTTGTTGTTGTTGTTGTTGTTGTTTGTTATTGTTGTTGTTATTCTTCTGCTCAGGCTGCTTTACCCTCTAATACTCTCAAAAATTTAACTTTTATGTTTCACAATCTGCTTCAGGTATTATTCCTTTGAGAAAGCTAGTCCAGTGTCTGATAAACCCTGACAGAATTGATCATTCATGGTCCTCTCTCATGCTAGGTATGATAGCTGCCTGGGGCTCTCACAGTGTATTATAATTTGTTTCTATCTCCCTTCCTGGACTTTGCATGCCTTAAGTTCAGGGCCTATATGATATCTTTCTCTTTAATACAAATCCCTAACAGGCCTGAGGCTTTAGTACAGTTGTTATAGAAATTTGATGAATGATTTCCTATAAATGGAATGTACTTGTATACTCACACAGTATTTTTCTTTTCTTTCATTTTTTTTTTTTTGCATTTATCTCTGAAACACAATTTTGTTCATGGAGTACTCTTCATGATATATTCCCAATAGATAGAAGGAACCTATGTTGAAGAAGATATTGAGTTTTACTCATTAATTCACTGGTGTTAACAAGTACTGGGTTCAAATTAGAGATAAAATATTAATATGGAGAAGCAAAGCAAACTATGGTATTTATGTTTTCTCTTTAAGAGTAAAGTTGCTTAAGATGGTTCTAAACTAAGCTTTAATTTTAAATACGTTTCTTACTTTTTAAAAAAATTAAATTTAAAAGGGAAAGTAAAGTGTTCCTTTATTAATCTATCCTCTTAAACTCTTATACAAAGTACTTCCAAGTTCTCTTTACAGAGAAAATATGCTAATGTCTCAGTTTAAGCACCAGATTAGCACCTGCTTTAAGAATTTGGGAGGCACTAATTGACCCAACATGAGCAGCAGGCATGGTGTTATGTTTGCTTCAAAATCTAAGTCTCATTGTCAACACTTACCTAATGTAAATATAAGAAAAAACAAATTGAACAGTACTGTTGCTTGCGCGTGCTAAAGCCATATCTCATTGAGCCAAATTCTCCCCGGGGTATGTCATTCCTTGGAACCCAGATAAGCATCCAGTGAGATGAATTAACACTGTGAAGTCACTACGGTATCATCAAGACTTTTCTGTTGATGATACTATGTCTTTGGTGCTGGGGAAAATCTGGCTTATCTTGTTAGTAGCAGAAATAATGTAATTTAAGTGAACTGCCAGGATAATTAGAGCAGGTGAACAGTAGACAGAAATAATGCTCTAAAGAGACAAAAGAAAATGCTTAGATTCTTTTTCACTTTATTTCAGTGCTACTAAACGCTATTGGTATCTGTTTGCTTCTGTGTCTCTGTCAATGCTGAGTAGCAAATTAGGCATTTGGGGAGACATTAACTCTTCCAAGCCACTTGGAGACTATTTAGTGCATTTCTGAGCAGTGCTAATTGACAGAATTGTAAATGAAAACATAAGAAAAATGTGATATTTATCTTTACTGAATTAGGAATTTTAGAAAACCACAGGAGAATGACTCATGACTTTTAGAATGAAATACAATTCCAGATTCCTGCCACATTTAATTATGTGATAACCACGAGGCAGTGGCTTCTTCCACGGGTATTCAGACTAGGTATGTGCTAAAGTTTTTGTAGACTAGAGAGTTAACTTTCCCAAATCTTAATAGCTCAAATCCATAAGAATAAATTGTTAATAGTATTTGGTTGGTTTTCTAAGGGCATTTAGCTGCAACCTATTTGATTAATGTAATTTTCAATAATTCTTCTGTGTAAAATCAACCAAGTGCTTCACAAAGTCTAGCCTATTAGTTTCTTCCTGCATATATTTTATGCATTGTGTTCTCGTACATTTTTGCTTATGTCATTGCTCTTAATTGAAATGATCAGTCTCTCTTTCCTAATGAAGACTGGGCTCCACAGTGTCTTATGTTTAACTCATGGTGACTAGACCAAAAAATTATTTGAACAATGAGAAAATTTTAGAGCAATGAAACTATTCTGTATGATACAGTAAAGGTGGGTGAATTACACTATACATTTGTTAAAATCCATAGAACTATACAGCAGAAAGAATAAACTTTAAAACATGCAAGTTTTAAAAAACTCAAGCTGGAGTATTCTGTAGAATGTGGCAAAATAATCTATCTTCATTATAATTATATTAAAATCTTCACTGAAGAAGTGAGGGTAATATATTGATCTAAGTAACCTTGGAAATGAGTGGAGTTTATGAAATTAAAGGCCTGTAGAATTTTATATAAGTACTGTACTATATATATAGTGTATAAAGTTGTTTTCATTGGGGGTATGGTTCAACAATTCTGGTATCACTGACACTGGACATCTTTACTAGAAATGAACCATTAAATAAATGGATTGAAGATGGTGTGAATAATTATTCTCACTGATGGAGTGGGCGATTTCATGGAATCCAAGAGGAAAGGCAAGATACATTGGTTGGAGAACATATTTAGGTCAGCATACCGAAGGTTAAATATGGAAATATTTATAAATATGGAATATACTTATATATACACAGACTAGTATGCACAAACACATTCCCTTGCTCTATCTACTGAAAGGGCATAGAAACAGTAGCAGTAGCATCTTCAGACCTCACTTCTAATTCTAGTTCTTTTGCTATTTCTACCACATCTGTAGTTAAATCCAGCACTGAAATCTCGAGCCCCTCAAAGTCATCAATGAAGTTAAAATCCACTTCATCCAAACTCTTATTTGGATTGATATTTTGACCTCCTCCTGTATGTCAAGAATTTTCTCAATGGCATCTATAATGGTAAATCTTTTCTAGGAAACCTTCAGTTTACTTTGACCAAATCTATCAGAGGAATCACTACCTATGCCAGCTATAGCCTTAAAAAAAAAAAAAAAAAAAAAAAAAAAAAAAAAAAAAAGGTATTTTCTAAGTAATAATACTAGAAAGTTGAAATGACTCCTTGACCATGGGCTGAAGAATGGATGCTGTTTTAGCAGGCATGGAACAACATAAATCTCCTTGTATATCTTGTACATCTATATCAGAGTTCTTGGGGGACCAGGTGCATTGTCAATGAGCAGTAATATTTTGAAAGGAATTATTTTTTCTGAGCAGTAGATCTCCACAGTGAGCTTAAAATGTTTAGTAAACCATATTGTAGAAAGGTGTGTTGTCTTGCAGGCTTTTTTGTTTCATTTATAGAGCACAGACAGCTTTAACTCTTAAGGGCCATAGTGTGTTCAAGGAAATGAGCATTGACTACAAGTTAAACTCAACAACTGCATTTCTCCAAACAAGAGTGTCAGCCTGTCCTTTGATGCTCTGAAGACAGGCTTTGACTTATCTCTAGCTATACGATAGCATAGTTTCCAAATAAGGCTGCTTTGTTCACATTAAAAATCTATCATTGAGTGGAGCCACCTAATCAATGATAAAGCTAGTTCTTCTAGATAAAGAACTGTGACTTCTACATCAGCACTTGCTGCTTGACCTTGCACTTTTATGTTATGGAGATGGCTTCTTTCCTTAAACCTCGTGAACTAACTTATGTTAGCTTCAAAAAATTATGATGATGATGATGATTATTTTTTGAGATGGAGTTTTGCTCTTGTTACCAAGTGCAATGGTGCAATCTCGGCTCACTGCAACCCCTGCCTCCCAGGTTCAAGCGGTTCTCCTGCCTCAGGCCCCCGAGTAGCTGGGATTACAGGCACCCACCACCATGCTCAGTTAATTTTTTGTATTTTTAGTAGAGATGGGGTTTCACTATGTTGGCCAGGCTGGTCTTGAACTCCTGACCTCAGGTGATCACCTGCCTTGGCCTCCCAGAATGCTGGGATTACAGGCATGAGCCACTGTACCTGGCCCAGCTTCAAAATTTTATTTTGCAGCTTCCTCACCTCTCTCAGACTTCATAGAATTGAAGAGTTAAAAGCTTGTTCTGTTTTAAGGTTTTGCTTAAGGAAATGTTGTGGCTGGTTTGATTTTCCATCTAGACCACTAAAACATTCTTCATCTTATCAATAAGGTTGTTTCACTTGTTATCATCTTGTGTTCAATGGAGTAGCACTTTTAATAACTTTGTTTTTTTGCATTTATAGCTTGGCTAACTGGGCAAGTAGCATAGTTTTCAGCCTATCTCAGCTTTCAACATGCCTTTCTCTAATCTTAATCATTTCTAGTTATTGTTTTAAAGATGTGTGTGACTTTTCATTTGAACATTTAAAATCCATTATAAGGTCACTAATTGGGCTAATTTCTATATAGCTGTGTCTTAGAGAATAGGGTAGCCCAAGGCAAGAAAAAGAGATGGGGAAATGGCTAGTCACTGGAGCAGTAAGATCACACACAGTATTTATTGATTATGTTTGCCATCTTATATAAGCATGGTTCCCAGTGCCACAAAACGATTGCAATAGTAATATCAAGGATCACTGATCACAGATCTCCATAACAGATATAATGATAATAAATATTTTTCTGAAATAGTTATTAAGTCAATGTATGTATTGTTAATTGTGACTATTTATAAGTTTGATTTCTGATAATTAAATCCTCTTGTTTGCCTCAAACCTCCAATTTGCAAAAAAACATAGTATCCATGAAGTGCAATGAAGTGAAGCCGAATAAAACAAGATATGTCTTGTTCACTTGGGAGAACAGATTACTGATGACTACTTTCATAATAATTGTTTTTTCCTTCAGGAAAAATCAAATGGATTTCAAATTGTCTTTTATTAAAAGAAAACATGAAATAGAAAAATTAAAAGTTTTAATCTCAATTAAAATATTTAAAGTGTAATACTCTATGAATTTGCTGGACCTCCATATCAGAATACTATAAATTGGGTGACTTAAACCACAGAATATTTTTTCTTGCAGTTCTGGAAGCTAGAAGTCTACAATCAAAATGGCAAGAGGGTGAGTTTCTGCTGAGGCCTCCCTTTGGCTTGAAGATGGCTGCCTTCTCCCTACGTCCTCACATGATCTTTCCTCTGTGTCCACACATCCATGGTGTCTCTTCCTCATCATATTAGAACAGTCATTCTAATTAAGGTCCATCCCAACAGCTTTGTTTTAGGTTAATGATCTCTTTAAAGGCCAAATTAGTCAAATTATAAGGTACTATAGGTCAGGGCTTCAACACAGGAGCTTTGAGTGATATAATTCTGTCCATAACCCTTACATTTTAAGCAAACATTTCAAAGTTAAATAAGAATGATTATCAGAAATCAAACATAAATTTTTGCAATAAACAAATATATACATAGACTCAATAATTGTTTCAGAATCTATTTCTACTGAGTTTGATAATAATCTTGCAGAAAAAAAATGAAACAAATAAGGTATTAATTTCACCTTCAGTGTGCTTTCTGAATTGGGGAAGAAATGGACATAAAAACCAGTATAATGGTAGGATGTAGGTTGTTTTTAAAAATGACTATGCAAACTCAAGTAATAAAATTCCAGCTCACAGTATCAGAAGTAATTTGGGAGAGGTAAGAATGTTACACTTGATTTTTAAATATGATTAAGACACAAAAACTGCATTAAATTTTGTAACCTATTTGTATAACTTATCTTAATTTGTACTGCTTGACATTGTGCAAATAAATGAAATTAATCTGCAACATTTGAACTTAACCGGGCTGTGTTAAATAATGTACTAGACCAAGAAAGTTAAGTGATTTCTTCATTGGTTCCAGCTATGCTATTAACTGCTATGTAACCTTAAGAGAGTCACTTAACTTCTCTGGGCCTTGCTTTCCTCATCTGTAAAATATGGGCATTAAATTAGATGAACTAGGAGATTCTGATTACTTCCTTACTGGATGATTACTGTTTATCACCTTTGACAAGTCTGAATAGCCACAGAAATTTTTATTAACTTTTCCCAAATTCTCCTAAGAATAAAGTTTATACAGAAAAATTAATCCCAGAGTCTATTCAATTCCTGATTAATGCAATTTTGTTTTAAAAAACAGTCATGAAATGAGAAAACAATATTCAAAAATTTAATAAATATTTTAGAGGTAATAGAATGTATGGCTATATAGACGAAAGGAATCTTAGAGATCAACTATTTTATTTTTTAAGTCAATACCCCAAATTCCATAAACTGAAAAAGGCAAGACATATACTAAAATGTGAAATTTTGAAATCCTTGCGTTTTGTAAACTCCCTAACTTGTGACTTAGTTTTACTCTCCATAACACTTTGTTTTACTATAACCAATTCCTGAAATCTAGTTGAAGAATAGGTAACACATGGCTAGTTTTAGAAACTGAGACCCTCAACATTGCATTACACTTATACAAAGCTATAGTAATATCATTGGTTCTTAGGATCCTGGAATAAAAGAATAAAAATCAGAAATATCATTTCATATAGGGGTCAGATAATACAACAGATAGAGCTGAAATAATAAATTAGTGAGTTGGACTATAAGGTGAAGAGAGCACCAGCAAGGAATAAATAAGTGACAAAATATGTGTGTCTGCATGTGGGTATGTGTGGAATGCATCTGCATGGGAAACACAGAGATAAAGACCTATATTTTAGTTCTTGACATTACGGCAAGTTAACAAGTGTTACTGTCTCCATTCTCTGTACCTAATACCATAATTCCAATGCCACAGAAAATGATAATTGAGAGAAGAAAGAGAGAATGACTTTGATACATTGCAGTGAAAGAGAGTGTTGAGTAACCACAGAACAGAGTGGAAGCCTGAGCAGTATCACATCAGTGTACACTTCAGGTGTACCTTGCCTGGAATGGTCATTGTCTTGCCTTTTTATCAAGTTGGAAAATGTATATCTTCAGATCACAAATGTAAGTGAAGTATTTTCTAAGAGCATAAACACAAAGTTCTTCTCCATCTCCTCCTGCATTTTTTGTTGCCTAAGGAATTACAGCTGATGGAGAAAGTTCTTAGAAATATCAGCACCCAAAATGTATGGCCATAGAGGTTTTCTAAGAGCCTACTGGTTTCTGCCATAAGACCACTCCTTACACAACACTTGAGAAACAGAAGCTGTTGCTTAGTCTTTGAGTTCCTCACCCTGAGTAGACAGAAACAACAAAAGTATGTAGTACACCTGTGAGAATATCTGAGCACGATTTCTTTAAGAATTTAGAAAAGAAACCTAATACTGTATTCTAGGCAAGATAGATAGACCTATCTCTTTCTTTATCATCTCTATCTATCTCTATCTCCCACTATGTTAATTCATAGGGTCTGAGAATTTAAAAGAATTATGGTAAACACTAACTAGATAAATGAAAATATATTAGTAAAAAAAAAAAACAAGCAATTTTGAGAAATAATAAACTGGAAATGTTAAGTATAAAAACATTAAACATGAAATAAAGCTTCCAAGAGCTGTAATATAGAGCAGAATGAATATAGTAATGAAAAATAAATAAATGAGTAGGCTGTAACAAGTTGAGCAATACATCAAGTAAGAAGAAAAATACAATATTTTATAGTAGAATTTGTAAGGAAAGAACTAAAAAACAGGATTTAATTTCAATTTCAGAAAAAAATCAAAATGAAAGGAAAAATATGAAAAAATATCTAAAAATCTTCTAAAATTAAAGAAAGATAATACTTTTCAGATGAAGAATACTAGACAGGATAAATAAGGAATAAGCCCACAACTGAGCACATTGTATTAAAACTTCATGATGTAAAAATCACATCTAAAATATTTTTGAAAAAAAACAAGAACCCATCACTTACAGTAGAACTGAGTTTAGATTAACAAATGACTTCAACGTTACCAATGACAAGTGAGGAAACACTGAAGTGAAATCTTCAAACTGCCAATGAACTAAATCTCAACCCTACATTTTATACTCAGTAAAAGTCTTTTAACTGAAAAAGGAAATTATTCTGAGAAAGCCAAGGTTTAACAATGTTTAATTTATTATCTGCTTTGAAAAATTCTTATATAGAGTACTTGTATAATTTATAGTCTAAACTATGACACTTTTTAGCATGGCTAAATGCTGAATAATGATCAACTAAATAATATCTATAATTGTGCTTATCAATCTAAGTAAACTAGGTCTTCCCTATGCAAACTCAGACAAATGATCACACTACTCTTGAAAAAGATACACTTTCAAAAAGAAAAAAAAATCAGGTGAAGCTCTATATGTGGAAAATAATATGTGGTAGCTCAGTAAAATATTGCTTTTATAAAATTTTACATATCATATTCAAAATTTCACACTTGAAATTCTACATAATAGCAATGCAACAGTAATGATGGTAGATAGAAGAGGCAAGGGAAGCTGAAGGGTAGTGAGAGTACTTTTGAGGATAGTGTTTAGGATGTCTACATTTAATTTAATAAATTTAACTAATTAATAAAGAAATATAAACATAAGACTGAGTTTCATTGAGCCAGGGGAAGTATAACAACAATTAGAACAGAATTCATGATTTTCCAATCAACGGAATAGTAAACCCTTTCAATAAAAGCCAGGAAACAAAACAAAAACAAGATAGTGTACATAGAAAACATAGATAAAAGGGAAAATATGTTATATCATATTTATTGCAATAAATATGAGATATACCATCAAATAAAGAATGTCATCTATCAACAACTTGTCCACAAGAACCATAATAAAGCAAATCAAGAAAACTAAGCTTATTCAGAGAAGCATAAACAAAAAAATGGGTTATCTATTTTAAAATTAAACAATATAGAATGAGGCATTGACATAAAGATAAATAAAAATTTTTACTATACATATAAAAAGTTTAACTACCATGAATATACACATTTAATACACACACACTCTTTCACCTCAGAATATATAATGCAACAACTGAATAAAATAAAAGGAGAAACAGATAAGCAGTAGTTGAAAATTTAACAAATCTTCATAAATTAGTATCAGGCAAAAATATTGAAGATTTTATTAGTTGAATTAAATTAAGTCAACTAGAAGTTTACAACTGAAAGAAAAAAAAATCTTTTCAAAGTCATATGGCGCATCATATTAAGCTCAAAAGAAAGTTTTAATACATTTCAAATAAATTCAATTCGTGCATTTTAAGTTTATTTTATTGTATTGTAGCTTGTTGACACAAGACTTTTGTATCAGTTCATTGCCACACTGCTATAAAGACACACCCAAGACTGGGTAATTTATAAAGGAATAAAGGAAAGAGGTCTAATTGACTCAGTTCTGTATATCTGAGAAAGCCTCAGGAAACTTATAGTTATGGTGGAAGGCAAGAGAGAAAGCCATGTCTTATGTGGTAGCAGGCAAGAGAGAGAGTGAATGAGTGAAAGGGGAAGAGCCCCTTATAAAACCATAGATCTTGGGGGAACTCAGACGCTACGATGAGAACAGCATGGGAGAAATCGCCCCCATGACCAATCACCTACCACTAGGTCCCGCTCTTGAAATGTGGGGATTATAGGGATTAAAATTCGAGATGAGATTTAGGGGGTGTGACACAGAGCCAAACCATATTATTCTGCCCTGGCCCCTCCCAAATCTCATGTGTTTTCACATTTCAAAACCAATAATGCCTTCCCAATAGTCCCCTAAAGTCTTAACTCATTCTGCCTTTAACTAAAACGTCCACAGTCCAAAGTCTCATCTGAGCAAAGGCAAGTCCCTTCAGCCTATGAGCCTGTAAAATCAAAAACAACTTAGTTACTTCAGGCATCTGGTACATTCAATCCAATGGGAGATATTGGCCAAAACAAAAAGGCTAAGGCCCCATGCATGTCTGAAACCAGGCAGGTCAGTCATTAAGTCTTAAAGGTCCAAAATGATCTCCTTTGACTCCATGTCCCACATCCATGTCACACTGATGCAATAGGTGGGCTCCCACAGTCTTGAGTAGCTCTGCCCCTATGGCTTTTCCGGGCACATGGTACAAACTGTGAGTGAATCTACTATTCTGGGGTCTGGAGGACAGTGGCGTTCTTCTCAAAGCTTCACTAGGCAGTACCCCAATGGGGACTCTGTGTGGGGGCTCCAATCCAAAATTTCCCTTTGTCACTTGCCTAGAATAGGTTCTCCATGAGGGCTCTACTCCTGCAGCAAACTTCTGCCTGGATATTCAGGTCTTTCTGTGCATCCTTTGAAATCTAGGCAGAGGTTCCCAAACCTCAATTCTTCACTTCTGTGTACCTACAGGCCTAACGCCACATGGAAACCACCAAGGCTTGGGGCTTGCACCCTCTGAAGGAACAGCCTGAGCTGTAAGTTACCCCATATTAGCCACAGCTGGAGCTCAAGTGGCAGCAGCTAGGACACAAGGTGCCAAGTCCCAAGGCTTCACAGAGCAGCAGTGGGCTGGGTAGGTGGGGTCCTGAGTCCAGCTCATGGGACCATTTTTTCCTCATAGGTCTCTGGGCCTGGGATGGGAAGGTTGCTGTGAAGGTCTGTGACATACCTTGAAGACACTTTCCCCATTGTGTTGGTGACAAACATTTGGCTCCTCGTTATTTATGCAAATTTCTGCAGCCAGCTTGAATTTCTCCCCAGAAAAGAGATTTTTCTTTTTTACTACATGGCCAGGCTGCAAATTTTCTAACCTTTTACTCTCTGCTTGCCCTTTAAATGTAAGTTCCAATTTCAGACAATCTCTTTCAAGTTCAAAGTTCCACAGATCTTTAGGGCAGGGGAAACATGCCACCAGTCTCTTTGCTAAAACATAGCAAGAGTGACCTTTATTCCAGTTCCTCATTTCTGTCTGAGACCACCTCATCCTGGACTTGTTGTCCATATCACTATCAGCATTTTGGTCAAAACCAGTAAATAAGTCTTAGGAAGTTCCAAACATTTCCACATCCTTCTGTCTTCTTCTTAGTCTTCCAAATTCTTCCAGTATTTGCCTGTACAGAGTTCCAAAATCATTTCCACATTTTCTGGTATCTTTATAGCACAGCCCCACTCCCAGTACCAATTTACAGTATTAGTTCATTCTCATGCTGCTGTAAAGACATATCCAAGACTGGCTAATTTATAAAGGAAAGAGGTTTAATTGATTACCAGTTCCACATGGCTGGAGAGTCCTCAGGAAATATAATGATGACAGAGGGTGAGAGAGAAGTAACAGAACATCTTGCATGGTGGCAGGCAAGACAGAGCAATGAGTCAAGGAGGAAGAGTCCCTTATAAAATCATAAGCTCTTGCAAAAACTCTCACTATCATTAGAACAATGTGGGGGAAACTGCCCCCGTGATTCAATCACCTTTCACCAGGTCTCAACCTTGACACCTGGTGATTATGGGGATTATAATTTGAGATGAGATTTGGGTGGGGACAGGGAGCCAAACCATATCAGCCTTGCTTTGCCACCTAGAATACAATGCAGTGGTATGATCACAGCTTACTGAAGCCTCAACGGCCTCAAACTCCTGTGCTCAAATGATCCTCCTGTCCCACCTTCCTGACTAGTTGGGGCCAAAGGTGCATGCTATTTTTTTTTTTTCTTTTGGTGGAAACAGAGTCTAGCTATGTTGCTCTGGCTGATCTCAAACTCCTGTGCTCAGGCAATCTTCCCACCTCAGCCTCCAAAAGTGATTGGGATTACAGAAGTGAGCCACCACCCTTGGCCTATTTTAGGCTCAGAATATAAAGCAATAAAATGCAATCAATAAGGAAAGGATGATGAGTTGGATTGATGGGTAGAGATATATATTTATATAAACCTGTAGTTCAAATATAATTTTGTTACATTTAATTTTAGAAAACTATATATATATTTTATATATATATATCCATCACCACCCATACATATATATATACATAAAAATCCCCCAAAATTATTAATTATTGTTCTAATGCATTTTATTAACTTTATATAGCATTTTCTTGATAAATGCAAATTATAAATCTAATGCCTTCTTACTAGATATTAAGCAATTTGCCTTTTTTGTGTATGATAATTACTAAAAAATATGCTTATATACAAAGCTCTCTAAATATTTCTAATTTCTTATTGATGATAACATTCCCGAAGAAATTATTCCTGAATTTTACATGAACTGTTGCTTTTATATTCATAAGACTTTCGCAACAAAAATCATTTATACAAATTTAGAATTCTTTCATCATTGTTTGTTTGTTTATTTATTGAGACAGAATTTCACTCTTGTGGCCCAGGGTGTAGTACAATGGTGCGAACTTGGCTCACTGCAACCTCCACTTCCCGCGTTCAAGCGATTCTCCTGCCTCAGCCTCCTGAATTGTTGGAATCACAAGAGTGCACCATCACACCCAGCAAATTTTGTATTTTTAGTAGAAATGGGGTTTCATCATGTTGGCCAGGCTTGTCTTGAACTCCTGACCTCAGGTGATCTGCCTGCCTTTAACTCCCATAGTGCTGGGATTACAGGCGTGAGCCACTATGCCCAGCCATCATTGTTTCTTAAGGTCTGAAATGACCTTTTTTTGCCTAATACAACAGACATTTTCCCCTCTTATCTAAATTTGAATTCTTAGAACATTGAGAGCAATTAACCGTTGAAACGCGATCTTCCAGTTTTAATGATATTTTGAGTGTACTTTTCTCAAATAAAGGTGGCTATTTTTTCATCTATTTTCTAACTCCTCTCCACTCTACTTGATGTCTAATTATCAAAAGCCTCAGGGCTCTCACTATACCTCTTCCCATCTCCATGTATATGGTATAGATATATGCTTATGATTACTAAAAGCACTTCCCAGCCAGAGCCATCCTGGTAATTCCCAATTCATCTATAAGCTTTGCTTGATTCAACTACTTGGATGTCTTTGAGCTATTTCAAATTTAATATGTTTGTTATGGACTGAATGTTTGTTTACTCTCTAAAATTCAGATGTTGAAGCCCTACCTCCCAGTATAACAGCACTTGTATGTGGGGCTTTGGGGAGGTAATTAGAATTATATGAGGACATGAGGCTGGTGCTTTCATAATGAGATTAGTGCTCTTACTAGAAGAGACCAGAGACTGTCTGCTCTCTCTCTCACTCATACTATATATATGAAGAAGAGTTCGTGTGTGCTCACAGAGAGATGGTAGTCACATATGAGCTGTGAAGCTGGTTTACTATGCAGTGATCGCCAACTTCTTTCAGTCCAGTGGGACAAAAGGATCATGCACAAAACATGTTACATGAAGTGGTTTATTATTTACAGATAGGCAGCAAGGGAAAATGAGACTTCCTTTTGAGCTAGTTCCTCAAGACTCAGCAAGATTCCTGGGGTAGATAAAGTCTTACCTGCACATGTTCTACCTGCACCATAGCTGAGGGACTCCAGGAAGTAACACATCCTGGGTTTTATACATCAGGTGTCACAGAAAATACTGGGCGAATGTGCTGTTCTGGCCAGTCTCTTTCCTACATCAGGAAATTAAGTTCCAAGCATATTCTATAGTTATTCTTTAGAACAACAAATTAGAAAGTGGGGGAGAACCGGGTTGGTTCAGTACCACCCAGAGGATTGTCCTGAAAAAGCCAAAAGAAGGGGCCTGATGATAAAACCTACATTGTGGCATCTTAATCTTAGACATCTCAGTCTCCAGAATGGTTAGAAATAATTTTCTGAGGTTTAAGTCACCCAGTCTATGATATTTTGTGTTATGGTTGTCTAAGCTAGCTAAAACAATCTCTAAAATAATGTTCTTGATTTTTACTTCAGAGTGATTCACCAGTATTTTCTTAGTAAAGAGTAATAAAATCTACCCAGATGCCAAAGCCAAGAATAACAGTCATGGTTTACTC
The DNA here is from genome assembly GCF_043159975.1 of Macaca nemestrina. Taxonomy (NCBI): domain Eukaryota; kingdom Metazoa; phylum Chordata; class Mammalia; order Primates; family Cercopithecidae; genus Macaca; species Macaca nemestrina. The sequence goes on from NC_092140.1 coordinate 29,160,229, forward strand.
CACCCTCTGACCACTCACAACCAATTCAGCAAAACACTTTGTCTTTTCTGACTCTGCAATATACTGATTCATTCTCCTTCTCTCCATCTCTGCTGATACGACTCTTGTCCAAGTCACAATTAATTCTTGGACTGTTGCCATGGACTTTTAACTGCTTTCTCCAGTAACTTTCTAATACCTTCTTTGCTGTGGAGTGATTTTTAAAAATGTAATTTATGTCACACACTTTAAATCTTACAATAGCTTTCCATTAGATTTTGAATACAATCTAGACTCCTTAACATGGCCTGGTAACCCAGGTCCTGCTTCTCTCTCCAACTTCATCCCTGAATACTTGCCCTTCCTCACTGAGCTCCAGTCACAACATTCTTTATATGTTTCTAGAACACGCTAGTCCATATAAAGCACCAATGTCTTGCCCAGCCTATTCTCTTCCTTTACCTGGAGTAGTCTTCTAGACTTTTGCCTATTCCTTTCTTTACTTTCGGAGATATAAACCTAAGTAATCCTACGATGTCAAATATTTTCTGTGACCCCTAGTGGAATCTTGCTTCCTTATCAGTACAATTGACCATTGCTTCATCTCGTTTCTTATTTGTTTTGAATAGTTTTCTCTTTTAATTTATACAATTTTTTGTTTCTCTAATTAGAACATAAGGATATGAGAGTAGAGCTTGTGTTTACCTTGCTCTTCTCTGTGAATGAGAATTTACTATTTATTATGGTATCTGGCCAAGAGCGTTGGCTTAAATTATTATATACAATAATTACATGAGGGAATTTTTGTAGACCTTAACCAACAGTGAGTATTTACAAAAGACTTCTATTATAAAATCCATATATATGGAAATTTTTAAAAATCTCTAGACAAATGAAAATTAAAACAAAGCTCACCAAAATATATGAGGCACAGCAAAAGTCATCCTAGGAAGGAAGTTTAGAGTAATAACCACCTACATTAAAAAGAATAAATGTATCAAATAAATAACCGAACTTTATACATCAAGGAACTACAAAAAGAAGAAACTAGGACCAAAGTCAGCAGAAGAGAAATACTAAAGATTATAGCAGAAATAAATAAATAATAGAAGGAAAACAGAAAAATCAACAAAATTAAGAACTGTTTTTGTAAAAAAAAAAAAAAGTTGGCAAATTCTTAGACTAATAATCAAAGAAAGACAAAGGAAATAAAAACATAAATGAAAGACAATACATTACAACAGATGCCTCAGATATAATAAGGATCAGAAGGAGCTATTAGGAACAATTATATCTGAAAAAATTAGACAGAATGAATGGATAAATTTCTAGAAACATACAATGTACTAAATCTGAATCAAGAATAAATTGAAAGCCTGAACAAAGGAAATATGAAGATGAAATCATTAATCAAAAATCTCCAAATAAAGAAAACTCCAACACTCGATGGCTAGATGGGTAAATTTCATTTAACATTCAAAGAATAATTAATACTAATTCTTCTTGAATACTCCCCAAAAATATCAGAAGGAACACATTCAAACTCATTTTAGGAGGTCGGTAGTACACATCCCAAAGCTAGAGAAAGACTGCATAAGAAAGGAAAGCAGACCGCTATGCGTAGTGAATGTTCATACAAATATCCACAACATAATGCGAGTAAACCAAATGCAACAGCACATTAAAGGGATTATACATCATGACTAAGTGGGATTTATTTCTAGGATGCAGAAAAGTTCTACATGCACAAATCAGTCAATCTAATGGGCCACATTAACATAATGAAACATTAAAATGACATTATTATCTTAGTAGATTTATAAAAGGCATTTGACAAAATTCTACATATATTCAGCATACAAACTCTCAACAAAATAGGTATAGAAGGAACTTATTTCAATGCAATAAAGACCATATATGAAAAGCCCAGTGCTAACATCATAATCACCTGGAAAAAATTGAGAGCTTTTCTTCTGAGATACTGTACAAGGCAAGAATACCCATTCTCACCATTTCTATTACAGATAGTACTGGAAGTCTTAGCTAGAGAAAGACAGAAAAAAATAAATAAAAGGCACCCAAATCGGAAAGGAAGAAGTAAAATTATCTCTCACAGATGACATGAGCATATATGTAGGAAAACCCTAAATAGTCAACAACAATTAACGTTAGAACTAATAAACAAATCCGGTTAAGTTGCAGCATACAAATTAAACTTACAAGAATTAGCTATGTTTCTATCCACAAACAATGAGCTATCAAAATATTCCATTGACAATAGTAACAAAAGAACAAAATACTTAGGAATCAACTTAACCAAAGAGGTGAAATATTTATACACTGAAAATTATAATACATTGTTGAAGGAAACTAAAGAAGACACACATAAATGGAAAGACATCCTCTGTAAATGGCTTGGAAGAGAATTAATATTTTAAAAATGTTTTTAGTATCCATATTGATCTACAGATTCAATGCAATCCCTATCAAAATTCCGACAGCATTATTTACAGAAATAGAAAAATAATCTAAAAAACAAGACCCCAAATACCCAAAGTAATCTTGAACAAAACAAAGCTGGAGGCATCACACATCCTTATTTCAAAATACAATACAAAATCACAATAATCAAAACAGTAATATACTGGCAAAAAAATGGACATATAGGTCAATGGAACATAATAGAGTCCAGAAATAAATCCATATATTCATAGTCAACTATTTCTTGAAAAGGGTGCTAAACACACAAAGGAAAAAGGGTAGTCTCTTAAATAAAAGTTCCTGGGAAAACTGGATATTCACATGCAAAATTATGAAACTGGACACTTATTTCACACCATATAAAAAATCAATTCAAGGTGAATTAAAGACTTAAGTGTAAGACCTCAATACATAAAACTGCTAAAAGAGGGCTGGGTATGGTGGCTTACACCTCTAATCCCAGCACTTTAGGAGGGGAAGGCTGATGGATCACTTGAGCCCAGGAAATTGAGACCAGCCTGGGAAACATGGTGAAACCCCATCTGTACCAAAAATACAAAAAATTAGCCAGGCATGGTGGTGCACACCTGTAGTCCTAATTAGGAGACTGAGGCAGGAGGATCATTTGAACCAGTAAGGTCAAGGCTGCAATAAGCCACGGTCTCCCCACTGTCCTCTAGCCTGGGAAACACAGTGTGACTCTGTCTTAGAAAAAACAAAAGAAAGAAAATAGGAAAATGCATCTTGACATTAGTTTCAGTATTTATTTTGAATATGAGGCCAAAAGTACAGGCAACGAAAGTAAAAATAGACAAGGGGGATTGATTCAAATAAAAAACTTTTACAAAGCAAATAAAACAATCAACAGAGTAAAAAGGCAACTTATGGAATGGGAGAAAATGTTTGTAAACTATATATCTGATAGAGGTTAATATTGCAAATATATAAGTAACACAAATAATTCAATAGCAAATAAAGCAATAACCTGATTAAAAATTGATCTAAGGATCTGGATAGATACTTCTTAAAAGAAGACATACAAATCGTCAACAGGTTTTTGAAGAGGTACTCAACATCACTAATCATCAGGGAAATGTAAATCTAAACTACAATAAGATATCGCCTCACACCTTTTAAAATGGCTATTACTAAAAAGTCAAAGTAAGTGTTGGTGGATGAGAATGGGGAGAAGAGGAAACCCTTTCACACTTGTGGTAGGAAAGAAAATCGGTACAGCCATTATGAAAAATAATATGAAGTTTCCTAAAAAAATTTAAAATAGAACTACCATATGATCCAGCAACCACACTTCTGGATGAATATACAAAATAAAATAATTCAGCATCTCTGAGATGTTTGTGCACCCCCATGTTTAATACAGCATTAGCCTACATATGTAAGATTTGGAAACAAGGTAAATGTCCATTAATGGATGAGTAGACAAATAAAATGTGGTCTAATGCATATTCAATGGAATGTTAATCAGCCTTTAATAAAAGAAAATCCTGCCATTTGTGACTGAATAGATGAAACTGGAGGACATTATTCAAAACCAAATAATTCAGACACAGAAAAGCAAATACTGCATGACTGCAATTACGCGTGGAATCTAAAATAGTTGAACTCATAAAAGCACAGAATAGAATGGTGATTGCCAGCAGATAATGATTGGGGGAACTGGGGACATGTTAGTCAAAGGTGCAAATTTCCGTTATTCAGGATAAATAAATTCTGGAGATCTAATGTACAGGATGATGACTACAGCTGATAATATTGTATTGTATACTGGAATTTTGATAAGTGAGTAGATCTTAACTGTTCTCATCACATACCAAAAACAATGGTAACTTTGTGAGGTGATGGATATATTAACCAGCTTAATTGTGGAGATCACTTCACAACGCATACATATATCTAACATAAAGTTGGACAACTTAAATACAATTTTTTATTTGTCAATACCCCAAAAAAGTTGAAGAAAATAATATTTGTTAATGACAATCCTTATAATTTGGATGAGAAAAATAAAAATAGTGTTTTTATTTTTATTTTTATTCCAATTGCAATTAAACGTTTTATTTACAAATTCACCATTGATATCTCTCAGTTGCTCAAAGGTCTATATATTTTTAAGCCTCTGTTAGTTATTTTTATTTTTATGTGGATAGGAAGTCTCATGATATTAATCTCATAATATAATAGTGTGCATATAATGAGCATTATGCTGAAATTTTCCATGTATATTTTACTATTCCCTCAAAAGAAGTCATTAAATTTGATATTATGATTTTCCTCATTTTGTAGATGAGCAAACTGGCAACTGAGACAGGTTAAACCCCATGCCCAAGGTTACAGAGCTCATTTATAGACATACTTTACACTTAGATAGCTGCCTCTCAGAAAAGTCTACTAAACTCACTGCCTATAAAATGTATCAACACAATCTAAATATTATGTGCTAGAAAACACTAGTGCTGGTGTTATAAATATGCAAGCTCTCCTGTTCCTGCAAAAGCTACTATAGGTAATTTCCACCTCTCTTGAAGCTGTTTGGAACCATGAAACTGGTTTCCAAATATGAATTGTGACAGAAAGCAATGTCAATTAATTTTAAGTGGTTCTTAAGAAAATTTTCTACCCAGTTGTTGTCTATACCTGTAGGCTAAAAACTGAGGCAAAAGAAGGCTTATGAAACCACAAGGTTGACGGATAATGGGTTCATGAATATCTGCATTCAATGGAAACACCCGCACACACCTACTTTGAGCAGACACCACCCACACACCTACTTTGAGCAGAGAATGGAATACATTTGGTACTAAGCCACAATGCTTCTGTGATTGTTTATTTTAGAAGCTAAACCACCTAATTAAAAGTTGACATGTTTTATTTTCTCCTCTGTTTTCAGGACATACTTCCATTTTGTTCAACAGTGTTTGAAGGATAAAAATGATTCTTGCCTATGTGAAAAAAATTGTTCCATTATCTTTTCCTCTGTTTTATGCTTTGAAATAAAAATTATTCCCAATGGCAGTCATTTTCCTCATCTTTCTCAAGATATAGCTTTTACTTTTATATCTTTAAATAATTCAATATTAAGGTATGAATTAGATTAAGATAAATCAACCTTTAAAAGAAAACTCAACCATGTTTTTCTTTAGACCATTTATTGAATCTTTATTTCAATAGCCTTTGATTTGAATGTCACTTTTATGAAAACAAAATTATTGAAAACTTTAGCCTTGTCTTTGTCTTCTAGTCTATTGAGCTGTCTATAAATTCTTGAATCTATGTTATGCTATTTTATTTAACATATTTCTATTATACATTTTATTATATACTTTTTAAATGCTGACAGTCTCACTCACTTATTTTTCTATACAAAGCTTAAATCTGCTTCTAAATATTTACAAAAACTCTCAGTTTAGAAATTTTAGTTAAATTCTCAATTAATTTAGAAAGCAGAACAACTACAACAAAAAAACTCTGTATTGCAGATGTGATATAAGTCACATCTTTTTTCGTTTGTTCCAATGTTTTATTATTATAAATATTTTATATTTACTTATTATTAATATTGCTTTTGTGTCTCCAAATTCTCTATTTATTTTCTTAGATTTTGCCAGTAAAGAAATATGACATTTCTAAGTACAACGTCTCCTTTTCTAGAGGTAGTTCATCTTCTAATACTTATATTTATGTTATATTTATGGTAATAATTCTTTCTGTGTCTCATAAATAAGTGCTTCAGTATGGAAATAACAGCTTATAATAATTTTCTCTCCAAGCTTCATAGGTGATGCTCCATTTCTTCTTTACTTAATTTTTTTTCTTTTTTTTGAGATGGAGTTTCTCTCTTGTTGCCCAGGATGGAGTGCAGTGGTGCAACCTCAGCTCACTACAACCTTCGCCTTCTGGTCTGAAGCGATGCTCCTGCCTCAGCCTCCTGAGTAGCTGGGATTACAGGCGCCTGTCACCACGCCCGGTTAATTTTTGTATTTTTAGTAGAGACGAGGTTTGACCATGTTGGCCAGGCTGGTGGCGAACTCCTGACCTCGTGACCAACCCTCCTCGGCCTCCCAAAGTGCTGGGATTACGGGCATGAGCCACCGTGCCTGGCCTACTTACATTTTTAAAGCTGATTTTGCAGGACAAAATATTTTCAGCGTATATAGGTATTTTCTTCCTATCTGGCACAACAGAACTTTTCCCTCATCTTTAAAATTCAAAATTTGTGACAAAATATGTTGAGACATGTTGCTATTTTTTTCTGCAGTACTTGGTAAGCTTTTACAATTGTGCCAACTCAAAACTCTTGAGCTCAAGAATGCTAGACTTTTTTTTTCATTATATCTTGGATCATCATTTATTTTCTTTTCTTCTGCTTTCTAATTTTGATTGTTTTTCAAAAGAATCCTGATCTCATATATATACATATTTTTTTCAGAATTTAAATTTAATTTTTTTAATTTTTTAATTTTTTAATTTCATAGGTTTTTGGGGAACAGGGGTATTTACTTACATGAGTAAGTTCTTTAGTGGTGATTTGTGAAATTTTGGTGCACCCATCTCTTGAGTAGTATACACTGAGCCCAATCTGGAGTCTTTTATCCCTCATTCCCTTCCTACCCTTTCCTTCTGAGTCCCCAAAGTCCATTGTGTGATTCTTATGCCTCTTCATCCTCATAGCTTAGCTCCCACTTATGAGTAAGAACATATGATGCTTGATTTTCCATTCTTGAGTTACTTCACTTAGAATAATAGTCTCCAATCATATCCAGGTTGCTGCGAATGCCATTAATTCACTCATTTTCATGGCCGAGTAGTATTTCATTGTGTATACACATAGTATATTGTGTGTGTGTGTGTGTATATATATATATTCCATTGTGTGTGTATCTATCTATCTATCTACTTATCTACCTATCTATCTATTTATCTCTCACAGTTTCTTTATCCATTCACTGATTGATGGGAATTTCGGTTGGTTTCACGTTTTTGCAATTGTGAATTGTGCTGCTATAAACATCTGTGAGTAAGTACCTTTTTCATATAATGACTTCTTTTCCTCTGGGTAAATATTCGGTAGTGGAATTACTGGATCAAATGGTAGTTCTACTTTTAGTTCTTTAAGGAATCTCCACACTGTTTTCCATAGTGGTTGTACTAGTTTACATTCCCATCAGCAGTGTGATCTCTTATATATTTTTGTCTTCTTTCTTTGTGCATATCTTTAAGTTTCATGGAATGTTTTTATTTTCCCTTTTTTGATTTTGATTTTGAAACATCTAAATCAATAACTCAATTCTGTTATCTTAGTATTGATATTTTTCATTTTATGTACTCTATCCTGCATTCATATACTATATGGTTTATGATTGCCTAATTTTATATGAAATATTTGAATCTTAAATATTAATGTAAACATTGTTTGTTGGTGCAACTGTTTAGGTTTTAAAAAGTCTGATTTTTGAGAATCTTATTTTAAAAAATTGGTAGTATTGCTGCACATCTGTTGCTTTTACTGTATTTATTTTCACAAAAGGAAGTGTAATTTTCCTTTGTAACAATATTTAATTAGATTTAAATCATTCATGTGGGTTTTTTCATTCAAAATCTCTACATCAGATAGATGCTATTAAATTTGGCTTGTAACATAGATTTTTTTCTATTTAAAAATTTCATAACTTTTGGGAAACCAGTAAAATACAGAGATATAAGTAGTGACATTATTAAATCAGTATTGTGTTTTGGAGTTTAAGTCCCATTTATATGTTTACAACAGATTGTGTTTAGATTTCTGCTCCCCCATCTCATTTAGTTTCATGATGTGAAGCTGCCCCATGAGCGGGTTTTCAGGGACCAAATAAATAGACAATGAATTCTGGTCCTTTAAAATTCAAAAACAAATTCCAGATAAAAGTATAATTTTGAAATGGTAATTGTTAGAAATTTTATCCTCCTACCACCCATATCCTGTCATTGACAGACTAAATAATGTCAGAGGTATAAAATATATATTAGAAAATAAAGAAAGATTTAGAAGGACTTTTGCCAAGTACCTCTTCTCCTCGTTCGCCAATTTAATGACAGGTTTACTTCTTAAGCAGTGTGATAGTTTCCAATAATCATTTGAGAACCCCAAAATACATTAGGCCATTCCTCCTCTTCTCTCAGAAAAGCTCAGAGGGAATTTACCCAGCATCACTGTGGCTTCATCAAGTAAGTAAATTTCCTGGAGATACTTAAGAGGACACAGAATTGCACTGAGGAAAGAAGCAATTATTCTATAGCAATTACAAATTTGTGATGAGGGGACTCTGTAGCATAAAAAAGGCCTAGATCTAAGATAGCAATATGATATACCAGTCCAACTCAGGTGCTTTCAAGTATAATGAGGGCACTATTAGTGATTAAGCTGGCTCAATTGGCATATACTCTTCTAATAAAACCAAGACATATGTTTACCATATTGAGACTCCCTAGAAATAGAGACCTAGAAGGAAAACAGAGAATATTTTATTTTCAGTGAGGCAGACTGCCATATCTAAGTAAAATGCAATATTTAATAGAACAACTCCTGGTGTCATAGTTGGATATATGATAGAGACTTGACTCTTTTGCTACTCAAAGTAAGGTCTTGTACACCTGCATCAGTGGCTTCTTCACCTCTAAGAAATGTGAACTCTCAAGTTCCATTGCAATCCATTTAATCAGAATTTGCTCTGTAATAATCTAGGGTGATTTAAATACACTCTATTGTTTCAGAGGCACTGGTCAAGACACTATCTCCTTTCTCAATGCCTCAACGTAAACCCTTGTGCCTTATCTTTAACCAGAGGAAGGTAACAGTAAGAACACAAGTCTCACTCCAAACTAATTGAGTTTACTCAAAAAGGAGAAATTAATCCAGCCTAAATAAAGTCTTAAAATAGTAATTAGGTTAATGTGAAGAAAAATAAATTGGTTTAATTATCTCAGAAAGTTTTATCCTATATCCATAATTTTGTTATGAGAGCTGACAATCAACTAAGAGAATATTCCTACTTTTATATGATAAAATTCATTATCTTGGTTTCTAGCTCTTTGCCTTGCATGTATAGTTGGATCAAATTTAGGCTAGGTAGAAGTGCTACCAGGAACCCTTACATAGATCACGATAAATTCTATACCCTTGCTGTTGATCCTTGTCCCTTAGAGTTAGAACTGGACAAGTAAGGATACTTTGGAATGGGTATATCCTATCAGGCAAGCTATTTTTAATTATGGGGAATTATTGGTTCATTAGCTTTTTTCTTAACCCAGTAGTAGCTACACAATATCTAGAACAAAGTTTTCAAAAGTTCTCCTGCATGCATTTCTCTGTTTTCCTCTGCTGCTCTTTTCCTCTGCTTCTGTTTGTTTTGTTTTGTTTTCTTTTTTTAAATTATACTTTAAGTTCTAGGGTACATGTGCACAACGTGCAGGTTTGTTACATATGTATATATGTGCCATGTTGGTGTGCTGCACCCATTAACTCGTCATTTACATTAGGTATATCTCCTAATGCTATCCCTCCCCCCACTCCCTTCCCACAATAGGACCTGGTATGTGATGTTCCCCTTCCTGTGTCCAAGTGATCTTATTGTTCAATTCCCACCTATGAGTGAGAATATGTGATACTTGTTTTTCTGTTCTTGGGATAGTTTGCTGCAAATGATGGTTTCCAACTGCATCCATGTCCCTATAAAGAACACGAACTCATCCTTTTTTATGGCTGCATAGTATTCTATGGTGTATATGTGCCACATTTTCTTAATCCAGTCTGTCACTGATGGACATTTGGGTTGATTCCAAGTCTTTGCTATTGTGAATAGTGTCGCAATAAACATACGTGTGCATGTGTCTTTATAGCAGCATGATGTATAATCCTTCGGGTATATACCCAGTAATGGGATGACTGGGTCAAATGGTATTTCTAGTTCTAGATCCTTGAGGAAACACCACACTGTTTTCCACAATGGTTGAACTAGCTTACAGTCCCACCAACAGTGTAAAAGTGTTCCTATTTCTCCACATCCTCTCCAGCACCTGTTGTTTCCTGACTTTTTAATGATTGTCATTCTAACTGGTGTGAGATGGTATCTCGCTGTGGTTTTGATTTGCATTTCTCTGATGGCAAGTGATGATGAGCATTTTTTCATGTGTCTGTTGGCTGCATAAATGTCTACTTTTGAGAAGTGTCTGTTCATATCCTTTGCCCACTTTTTGATGGGGTTGTTTTTTTTTTCTTATATATTTGATTGAGTTATTTGTAGGTTCTGGATACTAGCCCTTTGTCAGATGAGTAGATTGCAAAAATTTTCTCCCATTCTGTAGGTTGCCTGTTCACTCTGATGGTAGTTTCTTTTGCTGTGCAGAAGCTCTTTAGTTTAATTAGATCCCATTTGTCAATTTTGGCTTTTATTGTCGTTGCTTTTGGTGTTTTAGACATTTTTCCCCCCTCTGCTTCTTTTGACAATGCCATGCCTCTTCCCCCTCCAGTTTCATTGGCATTTTTATATTCAGGTCATACTTGAAAAGAAGGATAGTTAAATGGACTAATAATTCATCCTTATTAGCCAGAAGTTCCCTTCAATTTTTCTTAGGAAGATATTCCAAATCAAACAGAAATACTAGTGACTTTTCATGTCTACTTCATCCATACAAAGAACATGAGGAAGACAGGAGTTCATAGAGGATAGATGCAGATTCTGTAAGGTGAAAGGGTACAGAGATATAATGAATATGCTCAACACACTTTGTCTAAATCATACTTGTGTTGAGTTATCTCTCTTCTGGCCAACTTAGACTCTAGGAAAGTTTTGTGATGATTTTTCCTCTGCGTTTATTCATAGAGGCCTTGGTGAACTGCTATAGTGAATCTTAGTGAAACTGTACTTGGATACAACTGGCCACATAAACACAGTTTTAGGAAATGTGTCACAGGTTTTTTCTAAGAGTCAATAAATGTATTTTCTATTAGAGATATTTTATAGTAATGTTAGGATATGTTTTGTTTCATCAGGGTACAAGGTGTCATTCAAATACAAAAGGCTGACTTAAAATGAGCCACATGCTATGTAATGTATTTTGATGCTACATTAGAAAGGCCTGTCCGATGGTGTTGAGAAATCTAATATGACTGAAACAGCATGCTTGCAGGTATTCTCAGTTTGGATATTAAGTGCTAAGAACACTTCAGTTTAATGAGTAAAGAAATTATCTTGTCACTAAGAGGATAAATTTAAGCCAATAACTACCGAACAATATAGTTTTGAGTGAAAATAATTATTTCCCTTGAGGAAGATAAAAATAGAACATTTAAGAACATAACTCACATTCGCTGGGCATGGTGGCTCACACCTGTAATCCCAGCACTTCAGGAGGCTGAGGCAGGCGGATCACAAGGTCAGGAGTTCAAGACTAGCCTGACCAACACGGTGAAACCCTGTCTCTACCAAAAATACAAAAATTAGCCGGGAGGGGTGGCACGTGACTGTAATCCCAGTTACTCAGGAGGCTGAGGCAGGAGAATCGCTTGAACCCAAGAGGCGGAGGTTGCAGTAAGCAGAGATTGTGCCACTGCACTCTAGTCTAGACGACAGAATGAGACTCTGTCTAAAAAAAAAAAAAAAAGAATATAACCCACATTAGATCTTTTTTCAAATCGTGCATGGGTTTTTAAATATTTCTCAAATGTAGTCTACAATTTACTTTTTATGAAGTTATAACACAGGTCATTAGATTAACCATCATTTCTGCCAACATGTTCATTCAACGAACAGGATCTAACTTTTTCCTGTCTAACCTAGAGAAATTATGTGCTCTTTTGGTACTTTTTAAAATGAAAAATTAGTTAGGGGTTGCCTGAGGTTTAATTCCTTTGGATATAACAATTCATAGGGATGGAAACTGTACCTATGACTCACAAGCGTCTATGTTGCTAAGATTATAACTATTTCCTGTCATGTGCCATCTTGTGGGATGTAATATCAACAAAAGATATAAAAATCTGGGTATAAACGTAACTGCTAAAGGAGAGGGGGTGGTTACAAATTGGTTGTACTTTAGCAACTTGATGCTCAGCTTCAGCAAGGGCTACCTTTATAAGCCAGTTCTCACAGCTGTGCACCAAACAGCAAGGAGCTGTATCTGGGGACAGCTGAAAAAATTTGCCAATGTCAATATAAGTTCTTTTGCTTATATTATTAGGTAATACAAAATATCTACTTTTGTTATAACAGGGGGTGTTATTATCGGCATGGGACTTATTCACTTTTGAAATCTCAAAAGGCAGCAGGGATTTCAGAAGAGGTGTGGACCCACATGTAGAATGTTGTCTAAATATAGATTCCTGGGTTTCTGGCTACCCAAGATACAACAATTTAATTCAATAGTGTTTTGTCGTCTGCTCAGACTGCCATAAAAAAATAACAGACTGGATGACTTAAACAAGAAAAAAATTAATTTTCTCACTGTTCTGGAAGCTAGAAGTTCAAAATTAAGGAGGCATCTGATTTGGTTTTGGTGAGGCTTCTCTTTCTGCTGTGGAGATGGCTGCCTTCTCACTGTACCTTTATGTGACCTGTTTTCCGTGCATTCACATAGAAAACTCTCAGTATCTTCTTATTCATATATAGACACCAGTTTCATAAATTTAGGGCCCCAAAATTATGGCCTCATTTAAACTTAAATATATCTTTATAAGTCCCATCTCTATACATTAGCTTTGGGAGTTAGGACTTCAACATAAGAAGCTTAGTGAGACACAGTTTAGTCTATAACAGAGACACATAGAATATTCCTTTCAGGTGGTGAGAATGTAATTAATGGAGATAAGAAGACATAAAAAGAAAGTAGTGTACATTGTTTATGCAAGTCGTAAGCTTCAGAGAAAGACAAAAGCCATGGAACACAAATTACCTGTATTGGACATAAAAATTAGACAAAGAATTACACATAAGGGACTTTCAGACAGACATTAATTGAGAGTACAAATAAAAGAGCCAGAATTGGGTTGGGTAAAAGTAATTGCATGAAGCAGAGGTTTCAGATGTTGAAAGAAATGAAGGTAGAGCTTAGAAGTGTCCTAAGTTTCACTTACCCAAATATCCCTGTAGAAATGGCTATAGAGATAACCTATTTTATTTTTGAAAGAGTTCTTAAAGTTGTTTTTTAAAAATGCCTATATCAGAGACTACATAAGACAAGGGTGAGCATTATGTAATCCAGAAGCATCCCAGTAAGGTTGGATGGCATTTCCATTAAACGGCTAGCCTCAGGAAAAAAAAAAAAAATCTATATTTTTGAGCCTCAGTTTACTCATCTGTAGAATGAAGATAAAAATGATGTCTAGCTTAGAGAATTTCTGGAAACAAATTATTCAATACATCTAAAATGCTTAGAAAAATGTTTGACATCTAGAAACCTTCAAATGATTGAAAATATTAACTATTATATTGATTGAGCGTAATTAGCTTTAATTGTAACTAATATTTAAAGCAAATATTCAAACAGCACTAAATGATATTCTACTAAAGGGAAGCGGAAAGAAAATACTGGTATTTTTTGTAGGGATTTTAATTTTAGATCTATTTTTTTTCACAATCTTATAAAAAGGTGACTTTGGAACACAAAGTGTAAGGAGTAAGGAGCAAGCCTATACATACCTAGAGGAAGAATATTCCAAGCAGAAGAAATAGCAGGTAGAAAACTTGAGGGGAGCATGCTTTTGGTGAACTTGAGGAACAGAATAAACCAGGCAGATGATGGTGAAAGATAAGGTCTAGAAGGTGAACAAGATCGTGTTCAGTCTTTCAGTTCAGGACAGAAAGGTAAAATTTTATTCTTACTGTGAATGGAAGCCATTGGAAGATTGGGGAAAGAACACAATACATTAAAAAAGATACTTTGAGCCATTGTTTGGAAGACATAGTGTGATGGGAAATCATTTTAGTAGGAAGATTTGTTAGACAGCTATTGAGTAAGCCAGAGAAAAATGATGAATTCAAGTGGAACAATAAAAGTAGTGATGAGTGTTTCCTATAGGTCAAAAAAAATGAACACCGTAAAGAAAAGAAAGTCCCAAATTAACTCATCATGCAGAATTATTATGTTTTAAAATAAGAGAGTTTTGATTATCTTTATATTGCGTGTTCTCCTAGGACATCACAGCTCTCAGAGTGATTGGGATATTTCATGTGGGGAGGATCCATAGAAGATGAGAATTGTGAATAGCCATCCTATAATTTGAAATTCATTTTACAAAAAATATTGTAGCCAAACATGTTTGGGAAGGGTACCAATGAGGCTTCACCTGCTGTACATGAAATAGTGCTGAAAAGCCATAATAGAAAAATTGGTGAAATGCAAAAACTTGCTTTTGACCAAAGTACCATGGTAGGCCGAATAATTACCCTCCAAAGATATCTCTGTCTTAATCCCTGGAACCTTGTGTAAACATATGAAGTTACATGACAAAGGGAATTAAGGTAGCAAATAGAATTCAGATTTGCTTATACATTGGCATTAAATTGGTAGATGATCTTGGTTTACCCAGTTGGACCCAATGTAATCCCGTGTTCCTCAAATGTGGCAAAAGAAAGTAAAATACACTATGTCAGATTAATGTGATATGAGAAACTGTTGATGAGAGTAATGCAACCGGCCCTTGCTCTCTTTGAAGATGAAAGGGGACCACAAGCCAAGAATGGCAGGTGGTTGTCTACAAGCTGGCAAAACGAGAATTTGGATTATCCCCTAGAGACTCCAGAAAGGTTAGTAACTCTGGTAATAATGTGATGTTGGCCTAGTGAGACCCATTTTGGACATGTGAACTCTAAGTTAATAAATTTATGTTGGTATAAGCCATTAAATTTGTGGTACTTTGCTTTCAAAGTAATAGAAAATGAATACAATTAGTAAAATATGTTTATATTAGGGGAAGCTGAGTGAAAGGTATATGAAAACTTTGTAATATCCTGTGACTTTTCTGTAAACCTAACATTATCACAACAGAAAAGATTTGAAAAAAAAATTCTCTAAATATTTCAAGCTGCATCTTTCTAAAATTGACCATATAATCAGTTCCCTAACCTCAGCTTTCTACATTAACTCTCAATTAGTTTTACTCTCATGCATTCAATTAAAACAAATCTGGAACGTGAATATCATCCTGGATGTATTCAGTATCTCCTAAAGAACACATCCTAACAAGATTCCACGAAGTAATGTGTCAATTATTTTCCCATTCTTACTCAACTCTGTGACTATTACTGGAGACTCCTAAGCCATTTACTTGCTTTTAATATCTCTGCACATCTCTCTGAGTTCTCTTAATTAGTGATAGTGTTATCCCTTTAATACAAACAACGATTCATGATATTCCATAACAGTCTATAATGATATTCTACTACCCGCAGCAATATACACTTTCAGGAGCTCATATTTACTCTCCATTTCTTTTCCCCTTTCTCTTTTCTATCCATAAGGCTCCAGGAACAGGGAACTTCTCTATTGTCTTTGAATATGCTATACTATTGACACATAAATTTTAGCATGTATATTTTACATCTTTCTAACATATTTCACCACCTTTTCATTGTTTCACAAGTCATAACAGTTATAATAATTACAATGAAAAATTGACCTCTCCATGATCTTTTATGGATTTCTTTTCTGTGACCTTACACAATAAGATCAATTGGGTTACTCACAGGTAAGTAAATTGGTTCGTAGTTCTATTGCAGCACACGTCACATTGCATTTCGATTGTTGGAAGTGTGTAGTCTCCATCCATCTCTATATTCTTCAAAGCAGAGACCATGTCTTACTTGTCATTCTGTGTCCGGTAGCTACAAATAGACTCTATTATCAGCTATGTGTAGGATTAGAAATTGCCCAGTAGGAGACAAATTAAAAGCTTGTTACAAATGGAGTCTGTTTGTTGTTCTACACATATTACAGTTTCATCATTTACATAAACTACTCTTTAGAATATGACTGCATGATTCCACAGCTTACTAATCTTAGGACACAGCACTTGAAACTTAGAATAAATGCATCTTTGTTATATTAATTCCTAATATCCCCCAAGTCTCAGAGATCTTTGAACTAAGGGCAAGAGTTCCAGTGATGTACCAAGCAACTTTCCCCTAGCTGATATTCAAGGCTCAAGTGGTATTTATCATCCTATCAGGACACATCAGAACACATTGAAGCTAATGGGAGGCTCACTCAACTTAACAGGATACACGTTTACTTAACAGAAGGCATATCAACTTAACACAATACATCTGTAACAGATTTGACTTCCGTACACCTTTTGATGCCTTCCCTTTGTTAATTCCGACTTCAGCGGCTAATGCCCTTGTAGTGGTGCAGAACAGTAATGAGTCAAGTGAAAGCAATTGGAATTGAAAGGCAGGAACTGATTAAGTTGACGTTGGTGGTAAAATTGAGGAGAAAACTGAATGTGAACAATGTGAGTAATGAAATTATTTGAGACTCCCAACTTGAATGGATGAGAGGATATTACCATTATTGCCAAAGAATATTAGTCATCATGTATCCAAATGTTATTTGGCTCTGTCTTTTGTTGTACTCAAACTCTACTTTGTGCTAATGTATTTTTAAAAACCCTATGAGATACTAAAAACTAAATAAATACTATAAGATTTCTAATCTTCTTGTGAATTAGATGAGGTGTAATGAGGCAACAAATATGCTGAAAACAACAATGCATGCAAGGAAAAAAAAGGTTGGATTTAATTTTGTCTTTCAATTACCATCTGCATAATCTGGGGAAAGTACCTTCGCTGAGACTAATTTTTTTAGGTATATCACTAAATACAACAAATGTATTGTTTTATGTAAGGACTAATGTGGTTATAAATATCAAAATTATGAATTTATATATGCAATGTATATAGCAGATAGCCGAGATAAATGTGGACACTGTGAGAGAGCTGCTGAGAGAGCTACTGAATAAAGCCATATTTTACATATTAAAATAAAGTCTAAATTCCATACTTTATATATTAAATATTCTGTATATATTATATATTCCATACTTTATTTATTAAAATAAACTCTAAATTCCAACAATCTCTACAATATTTGGAATTACTATTATTGAAGACGCTTAAAAACTATTGTATATCTTCCTTTGTTCTTGTACTCAGAAGACTCTTAAATATTGTTTACATAATGGTTTTCTTTGCCTTTTGACTCAAGCAATTAAGAATTTTAATACAAAAATATAAAATAGAAACTTTATTCACTGTTAGGCTCACAACAATGCCAAATGTCAGGTTCAGGGTCAGGTTGTAGCCCCAGCTGAGGTCCGAGGGGAGTGAGTGGATGGGCAGATAGCTGAAAGAACACTTGGGGGGCCATAGGCTGGTGAAATACGGCTTTATTCAGCAGCTCTCTCATTAGCAGCTCTCTCACACTGTCTGCATTTACCTCCGCTATCTGCTCTGGCTCTGTGGCTCCTCTCAGCAGCCAGTTCCGTGGCTCCTGCTGCCCCCAAACTTGCAGCCGCCCTCCCTGACCTGCAAGGCCAACTATAGGGTCAGCAGCTTAATTCTTTCCCTCTGTGCACAAGTCAGTTCCTGACTTCCCTCTGCCTACCTTCAAGGTGACCAGCTCTACAGGGGTAAGCAGTGTTACTCTCTCTCTGGGCACCAGTGAGAACTGAGCCTATATAGTGTCAGGGCAGTTATACCTATTCAAACAATAGTGGCTCAGAGCCAAGTATAAGTTTACACAAACAGATTATATAACAAGTGGAGTATGCGCCTGCACCCTAAACTCGCTGAGTCATCCTGGCCCGCATGCTTACCTCGGCCTATTCCTTGACCAAAGCACAACCATGTACCTTACATTCCAGCCCCTAGGCTGAGGGAGACATAGGTTTTGGGCACACAGGCCCAATACACAAGTTTGACACATGGGCTCTGGACACACACGTCCAACACATAAGCTTTGGGCACGCAGGCTCAATACATACACATAGGCTTTACACATAAGCCTAACATATAGCCTTTGGGTGCATAGGTCCAATACATACACATAGGCTTAACACATAAGTCTGGCCTGATACATACACATAAGCCTGGCCCGATACGTATACACATACAGGCCAGATACGTACATATAGGCTTGACACAGGCCTTATACATAGGCTCTGTGCACACAGGCCTGTGACATACATTAGCTTTGATAAAGTGCCCAGCAATCAATGCAGATTACCATATTGGCGCAGATTATGTCTTTGGTGATTACCATTTACACTGCCCTGAGTTCAGCTTATTAACTCCTCTGTCTACACCTGGTTTCAAACCATATGGTGTCAGTATTAAGTTGAACTGCAATAGCAGTCCAGGCAGCAGTAGCATCCTGGCTAGACCCATTTGTGTTCCATGCCGCATTAGGAAAGTGGGGATGGTCTTCCTTAAATGGTGATGGCTCGGGCTCTAGGGGTGCCTCGGGCCTCATGGCCTTAGGCCCCATGGCCTTATCTTACATTAGGACTACAGGTCCCAAGCCCTCTTATAACTCTGCTGCTAAGGGACTTGTACTCAGCGTACTCCACTGTTCTAAGTAGCCACCCGACTTTGCAAGGTGGATGTCTGTGCCTTTCCACTCCAGGGGATCATTACTCATGAATGTACCCTCCCCACTATTGGGCAAGTCAGCCTCAAGATGACTGAACTTGTCCTGCCATGCTCTTGTAAGGCTGAAGGGCAGCATATGCAGTTACTAACTGTTTCTTTATTAATAAACATAGGAACTCAGCTCCCTTTCACAGTTGGGACTAAAAGCAGGCCATTCAGCAGGCATAAGCCCAGGGGTGCCCATTTAAACAAGATGCACATGTGACCACATACAGTTTTGTTTAGGGCCTATAGTGGTACATGGAGCACTTGGAAGTTCCAGTAGGCTTTTAGTCTCACAAGAGCATGGCAGGACGAGTTACAGTCATTCCCACTCCCAATCTCCACCCTCTGATAGGCCCCAATATCTGTGGTTTCTCTCTATGTGTCCATGCGTTCCATCATTTAGCTCCCACTTATAAGTGAGAACATGCGGTATTTTGTTTTCTGTTTCTGTGTTAGTTTGTTAAAGAAGATGGCCTCCAGCTCCATTCATGTTTCTGCAAAGGACATGATCATGTTCTTTTTTATGGCTGCATAGTATTCCATGGTGTATATATACCATATTTTCTTTATCCAGTCTATCACTGATGCACATTTAGATTGATTCCATGTCTTTGCTCTTGTGAATAGTGTTTCAATGAACATACATGTGCATGTGTCTTTATAATAGAATAGTTTATATTCCTTTCCATATATGTGAGATAAAGAGATTGCTGGGTCAAATGGTAGTTCTGTCTTTAGATCTTTGAGGAATCGCCCTACTCTCTTCCACAATGTCTAAACTCATTTACACTCCCACCAACAGTGTATAAGTGTTCCTTTTTCTGCTGTCTCTACTAACCCCATCTCTGCTAAAAAGACAAAAATTAGCCAGGCATGGTGGCAGGTTCCTATAATCCCAGCTACTCAGGAGGCTGAGGAAGGAGAATTTCTCAAACCCGGGAGGTGGAGGTTGCAGTGAGCTGAGGTCACACCACTGCACTCCAGCCTGGATGACAGAGCAAGACTCTGTCTTGAAAAAAAATTAAAAAACAAAAAATAGTGTTCCCTTTTCTCCACATCGCCAGCATCTGTTATTTTTTGACTTTTTAATAATAGCCAATCTGACCTTTCTAATATCCAGCATCTTTAAGGAACTTACACAAACTTACAAGAAAAATAACAAACAACCCAATAAAAAAGTGAGCAAAGGACATGAACACTTTTCAAAAGAAGACATACATATGGCCAACAATCACAAGAAAAAAGCTCAACATCACTGATTGTTAGAGAAATGCAAACCAAAACCACAATGAGACACCATCTCACAACAGTCAGTGTGCCTCTTACCTTGTTTTTCCTAAAAAATATGATTTCTTATGCCTAGTCTACCTTCTTTAATGGTAGATATGTGAATGTGCGGGGAAAGTTTAGATATTACAATTACAGATACTACAATTTCCAAAAATTTACGCTCACCAACTGCCTATCTATTCTGTTCAGACTTTTATGCAATGAAAATTGTTGTCATTGCTCAGATTAAGAATTCCATCCTCTGTCTTACAAGTCTGTCTTTAGATTTAACTCTTTAATATAAAACTGTGACTGGCTCTTGACTTTTTTATTTCTATTCTTATCTTCCCTCTACTTCTCATATAACTGAAAGTAGTGCGTGGCAGACCATGTCTAGAAATAAACGATGTTCATAATGATAAAAAATAAAAACATCACTCTTCAAGTCAATTGCATTAAAGATATATCCATTTAGAAGTGTCCTTTTAAAGGTTTAGATCACTTCTCCAGATGTTTTGAGGCAGATTTCATAAATTTCCTTAAAATAAAATGGCTAAAATTATTTTATTTTAAATTAAATAAGTTTAAATTATTTCAAAATGAAGCAGAGGAGAACTGCAAGTCTGAACAATAGCCAATTCTAAATTAATAGAAAATTCACTCACTTTTTGCATTCATATTTGTTTTATTAATTACTATATAAATAGTACATATATATATGGAAGGGGAGAACAAATAAATGACTTTGTTTCACTGTTTGACCATTAAGATGCTTAATGACCATATTCTAATAGGACTACAGTAACCTTAATGCCCACATTTAATTTAATATCACATAAAGTTAGTGAATGATATATAACGTGATTTATTTTGATTGTGAGGAAGTTAACTTGTGGCACATGAGCTTAAATTTTTTGCTGTTTTCTTCTTGGCTAAAATTATGTTATTGATAGATGATTATAGATTTGATATTTTGATACATGTATACAATGTATAATTATCAAGTCATGGTATGTAGGATATCCATCTCTTCTAACATTGAACATTTTCTGTGTTGGGAACATTTCAAATTTTTTCTTCTATTTTGAAATATACAATCAATTTTTGTAGCTATAGTCACTCTAATGTGATATCAAACTCTAGAACTTACTCTTTCTACTTAACTATCTGTTTTTAATCAACCTCTTTTCATTCCCTACCTCCTTTTTCAGACTCTGATAATTATCTTTCTTCTCCATGAGATCAATTATTTTAGCTTCTGCATATGAGTGAGACATTGCAGCATTTATTTTTCTGTGTCTGACTTATTTCACTTAATGACTTCCAGTTCCATTCATGTTGCTGCAAACGACAGAATCGTTGTGCTTCATTGTGTAGATATACCATTTTTCTTATTAATTCATCCATTGATAAACATTTAGATTGAATCCATATTTTGGCTATTGTGAATAGTGCTACAATAAACATAAGGGTATGGGTATCCCTTTGATATACTGAATCCTTTTTTCAGATAAGTACTTTGTAGTGACATTGCTGGATTGTATGGTAGTTTTATTTATTTGTGTCCTTTGGAAAAAAGCCATTTTAATTGCAGTGAGATGGTATCTCATTTTGGTTTTGATTTGCATTTACCTGATTAGTTATATTGATCATTTTTAAATATACTTCTTGGTAATTTGTATGTCATCTTTTGAGAAATCTCTATTCAGATCATTTGCCCACTTTTTAATAAAATCATTCGGATTTTTGTTGTTGCTGAGTTGTTTGAGTTCTTTGTATATTCTGGATGTTAGTCTCTTGTCAAATGAGTAGTCTGCAAATATTTTTTCACATTTAACAAGTTGTCTCTTCGCTTTGTTGGTTGTTTTCTATGCTGTGCAGAAACGTTTTAGTTTATTATGGTCTCATTTGTATATTCCTATTTTTGTTGCCTGTGCTTTTGAAGATTTAGCCATAAAATATTTATCTAGTCCTGAAGCGTTTTCATTATGTTTTCTTCTAGTAGAAGGTCTAGGTCTCACGTTTAAATGTTTTATCGATTTTGAGCTGATTTTTTTATATTATGAGAGATAGGGGTCTAGTTTCCTTCTTCTGCATATGTATATCTAATTTCCTTTCAGTATTTTTGAAGAGGAAGTCCTTTGCCCAGTATGTGTTCTTGGCACATTTGCTGAAAATTTGTTGTCTATAAATACATAGATTTAGGAACTGAGGGGAAAAATGGCAGATAAAGAGCAGAACTAACTTGCAGCTCCCACTTGGACAGAGAAAATGGCATGTAGAGACACACATTGTGAACTTTTGCTCCAAGAGCTACCACAGGAACATACCAAGAAAAACAAAATAATTCACAGACCCTTTGAAAGAACTGGCTTGCCACTGCAAACTCAGCGACACAGCCAATAATCTGTGAGTGCCCAAAGTGTGAGAGAGGGCAAGTCCTCCTCTGAACACACATCCTCACTGAGGAACCTGAAAATCCATATCACAGAAAAGGATTTAACCTTACTTAGAGCTGAAATGAATTTAGAGAGATGAGCAAAATATAAAAGTGAAAGCAGCAGCAAGAGGAGCCCTGTAGGCACTCCCAGTCCCCAGGGAAACTATTTATGACTATATCTCACAGCGGTCCTTGGGGAGGGCTGCCATCGGAATTGGGAAAAGACCACAGGGAGAAGGAAACTTTCAGCTGAGATTTGCAATAATTTTGATCAAGCACAAATTTTCCTGGGCAGAGTCTGATTGTAAGGGGAGGCAATTGGGAGATGCAGATATGATCACAGAAGCTGAGGCAGGTGGAGAGGGGTAAGGCTTTCAAGAGCCTTGCTTACTTTCTCATCAGGGAAGCTTGTAGCCTGAGGCAAGATCTCAGCCCAGCTCACAGTCTACCTGAATACAAACTTGGTGCTGTTTGTGGGGCGTGGTGGGAGTGAGACTGGCCTTGCTGGCTGTGTGGAAGTTGGATGAGGCTTGTCACTGCCAGCTTCTCCTCACTTCCCTGACATCCTGTATGACACAGAAGAAGCCGCCATAACCCCCTTGGGAACATAACTCCATTGGCCTGAGAACCTCACCTTGATTCTGCACAACAACCACAGCAAGCCTTGCCCAAGGAGAGTATGAGCTCAGACACACATAATCGTATCCCTGCCTGCTAGTCTTTCTTTACCCATGTTGGTAGTCAAAGAAAAAAGACTTAATCTCTTGGGAGCTCTGTGACCCCACCCATCACCCGAGAAACCCGAATACTTATCCAGGTGACTGTAGGGCAAGCTTATATCACCCTTATATTAGATGCTCTCTTTAAAGCACCACCTCCTGGTTGGAGGCCAACCAACTTAAGCCATTACAGCAACTCATAAAAGAACAATCCTACTTCAAGAAAGGAGAAAAACAAAAACAAAAACAAACAAACAAAAAAACCCCCAGCTAATTCCACCACCTGTGACTTCCTGGCTAACCAGAGGTTCTGAGTCTGTTCCCATGACAACTTTACTGCTAGCACAGCTAGCATTCGAGAAAACCAGTGCACTAAACAAAACTACAACCAAGGATCCCCACAGAGTCCACTTCAATCCCCTGCCACTTTCACTGGAATAGGTGCTGGTATCCCTGGCTGAGAGACCTGAAGACAGATTCATAACACAGGACTCTTTGCAGACACTCCCCAGTACTAGCCCAGAGCCTGCTAGCTCTGCTGGGTGGCTAGCCTGGAAGAGCAATAAGAATCACTGCAGTCTAGCTCTCAGAAAGCCCCCATCCCTAGGGGCAGGGAGAGAGCACCACATTAAGGGAGTACCCCATGAGACAAAGAATCTGAACAGCAGCCATTGAACCCCAGATCTTCCCTCTGACATGATCTATCCAATTGAGAAGAAACTAGAAAAACAATTCCAGTGATATGAGAAAACAAGATTCTTTAACACCCCAAGATCACACTAGTTCACCAGCAATCGATCCAAACCAAGAGGAAATATCTGCATTGCCAGTGAAAGAAAACAGAAGGTCAATTATTAAGCTACTCAAAGAGGGACCAGAGAAAGGTGAAAAACAACTTAAATAAATTAAAAAAAAAACACAAAAAACAAGATATGGACAAAAAAAATCCAGAAACAGATTGCATAAATAAAAACAATCACAACTTCTGGAAATGAAAGACACACTTAGAGAAATGCAAAATACACTGGAAAGTTTCAACAATAGAATCAGACAAGTAGAAGAAAGAACTTCAGAGCTCAAGGACAAGGCTTTCAAATTAACCCAATCCAACAAAGACGAAAAAGAATTTAAAAAATGAACAAAGCCTCCAAGTTTGGAATTATGTAAAATGACCAAACTCAAAAATAATTGGTGTTCTCGGGGTAGAAGATAAATCTAACAGTTTGGAAAACTTATTTGATCAAATAATCAAGGAACACTTCCATGCCTTGCTAGAGAACTAGACATTCAAACATAAGAAGCTCAAAGAACACCCAGGGAATTTAACCACAAAAGGATCATCATCTAGGCAGGTAGCCATTATATTATCTAAAGGCAAGATGAAGGAAAGAATCTTAAGAACTGTAAGGCAAAAGCATCAGGTCACCTATAAAGGAAAACCTATCAGATTAACAACAGATTTCTCTAACCCTACAAGCTAGAAGGGATTGGGGTCCTATCTTTAGCTTCCTTAAACAGAACAATAATTAGCCAAGAATTTTGTATTCAGCAAAACTAAGTTTCATAAACTAAGGAAAGGTACAATCTTTTTCAGACAAATTAATGCTGAGAGAATTTACCACTACCAAGACAGCACTATAAGAACTGCTAAAAAGAATTTCAAATGTTAAAATAAAACCTCAAAGTACACCAAAGTAGAACCCCCTTAAAGCATAAATCTCACAGGGCCTATAAAGCAATAACACAACAAATAAAACAAAAACACATACCTGGTATTCAGGCAACAACTAACATGATGAATAGAATAGTAGCTCACATCTCAATACTAATGTTGAATGTAAATGGCCTAAATACAACACTTAAAATATACAGAATGACAGAAAGGATAAGAATCCACCAACCCTGTATCTGGTGTCTTCAAGTGACTCATCTAACACATAAAAACTCACATTAACTTAAGGTAAAGGGGTGAAAAAGGTATTCCATGCAAATGCACACCAAAAGCCAGCAGGATTAGCTATTCAGATATAAGACAAAATAGACTTTTAAGCAAAAACAGTTAAAAAGACAAAGAAGGACATTATATAATGATAAGAGGACTAGACAAACAAGAAAATATCAAAACTCTAAATATATATGCACCTACTGGAGCTCCCAAATTTATAAAGCAAATGCTACTAGACCTAAGAAATGAGACAGACAGCAACACAATAATATCACAAATGTCATGGTCCTTGTTTGTGGAGAAGGCAAGTGCCAGGCACCTCCAGTCAGTCATCCTGAAGACTCCCTGTACTTGAGACCTGAATGTCATCATTTTCTTTATAGACACTAACATAGTGAGCAAAAGCAAGTTAAACAACTTCTAAAATTGTTTTCTATTGGTTTAAATGATTAGCCAAAACAAAACTAGTTCACATGGACTTGTAATGGACCACATACATCTTTTAGGTCTTGCTCTTAATGCTGCATTAAGACTTCTAAGTAGAAAAATAAAAGAAGGATCTTCCTTTGGATTAGTACTATGAAAACTGAGCAAAGTGAATGAGATACAAAAATCTATGAGGAAAGATATTTTTACTTGATTGCCATTTAAAAATTGCAATGTATTTTAATCTGCATAAAATAAATGGTGCCTATTATAAAAATATCATTTAGTATAATGCATAAAGTATATCCCTTCAGAGGTTTGCTTTATGGCAAAGAAAATGTGTTAAAAGTATGAGCCATAATTTTATAGTTGAGGCCAAGGATGCAAATAAAACAAAGGAGAAATAAAGACACAAAAAAATAGAACATCCAGTGCAAGCTCAAAAAAGGACATTGAAATATTATCTTAATTACAAATATGCTAAAATGTCTTGTTTCATGTTAAAGTAATTATATCAAAATAAATACTTAAAAGTATTTTATTATTTTTTGTTATCATAGTTTGGCTTTTTAACTACGATATATGCCTCCCCCTCATAATCTCTCATGTTCTCCTGCCATACCCTCTTCTGCTTGTGGAGATCCTTAAATATGATGATGTCTCTAATTGACTTCTCTTTACCCAAGATAATTCCTAAATAGTGGACAAGTCTCATTTAAAACATCCTCCTACAAACATTCCTGAATGTCCCTGTACTAGGGCAGGTGCTAAACTAGGAATACCACGTATCCCTAATCATTCTGAACATTTCCTATGGTACCACTTAGAGAACTTTATTTTTAAAAGTTCATGAGTAATAGTCTTTTTTCCCCAGCAAGATGGTGCTTTCTTAAGCTTACTATTGCTCATGAGGAGAGTCAAGAAGTCACTTAGACACTTAAGACATCTCTACAGAGGCCTTGCAGAAAACTCAGGACTGGAAGAATCTATTGAAGAGGAGAAGCGAAACAGATTTTTGTCTACTAGTTC
This sequence comes from Macaca nemestrina, assembly GCF_043159975.1. Classification (NCBI taxonomy): domain Eukaryota; kingdom Metazoa; phylum Chordata; class Mammalia; order Primates; family Cercopithecidae; genus Macaca; species Macaca nemestrina. Next base: position 29,187,202 of record NC_092140.1, read on the forward strand.
CTCCGATTTCCCATATGCCATTGATTCAAGTATGCTCATAGGGAGTTAACTCCCTCCATCTGGGTTGCATGACCCCGCCCTTTCAGCAACTTTATATGAATTCTGAAGTAGTGGTAGGAGACAGGAGCAGTTTGCAGGGCTCTTTGGTAAGGGTTTGAGAGGCAGGTATGGCCAACACATCTGAGGGAAACATGCAATGGGAAAGGTACAGAAAAGGGACTAAAGAACTAGCACCCTTTTCTAATCTGCAATTCTACATCACACAGACACCCTCAAAAATGTTTAATATATTGAACATTATTCCCATTTCTTATGTGTTAACAAGCACATAGCGATTAAATTTCTTACACAAGTTCATTAAAGCATTAATAAACATGGTGCTAGAACTCAGTGTTCCTTATACCACACCAATCTCATTTTTTTTTCTAGTCTAAATATGGTGATGGTATAAGTTTTGGACAATTCATATTGAAACAAGAAGTGTCTGAAAATTTGATTTTGACCATCCCTATTAATTGATGGTTTATATAATTTGTTTTATTAGTAAGAAAAGAAGCATTCAATTTTGAGAAACTGTCAAAATAGATGTTTCTTCCTTGCAAAGCATACTTTTTGTTTAAAGGCAATTATCTGGTTTGGTGTTAAAAAAAAAAAAACACAAAATCTTTCAAGCTACTGTGGCTTCCATAGTTATGAACATATAATGTTTCTGGGACAACCTTAGAATAACTCTTGGACACATGGGAAAGCTATTAAAAAATAAAATGCTCTTTAAGTTCTTCTGACTAAATGCTTATGAATCATTAAAACAGTTTTTTTTCCCCCAGAATGTAAAGGTGCCAGTTTTCCAATGAGGCACCAAAACCCCAGGATATTGGAGAAGACAAAAAAAAGATTATTCAGTTACATAGGCAAAATTACTTTGATTTCAGATTACACAACACTGGATGAAGTACTAACGTGCCATAATAAAGCACACATAAAAAGCAAACATGTCACACAAACAAAATTCCATCCCAGTTTGAGTGAAATATAATACTACTATATTATTATAATATAATTATACATAGTCATAATGAACTTCTTAGAGTGCATAGAAACACAGACGACTAATTGAGAATTTGTTCAAAAAGAGAGTAGAGGAGTTTGCATTCTTCAAATATTTTATTTAAGAAGCAGCCTGGGCATGTGGGCCATGGGGAGGCTGAGGCGGGAGGATTGCTTGAGGCAAGGAGTTGGAGACCAACCTGAGCAACATAGTGAGACTCCATCTCTCAAAAATAAAAATAAAAAATAAAAAAAAGAGAAAAGACAAGGCTTCAGGTTCTATGAGTTCACAACAGATAAACGTGTCTTATTATTGCACTGCAAGCATCTGTTTTCTGAAAGAAGTTGAAGGAAGTTAGGATTACCAGAGGGTTTTCTCCCCTGATGTTAAAGCTATTGGAATGAAGATATGGAAGGAATTGGCCAGCTGGGTTGCAAAGACGACCTAAAACCTTCTCATTAAAATGATCACTTCTGCTGATTTGGAATATGTCTGTAGACATAAGTGGTAGGAGAATTTATTATTGTAGTGTGGCTACATCTCTTTACAGCGTTAGTGACCCCAGGGTCTTCCTTGCCTATCCACCCCAAATAATGCTGGTTTTGGTTATATTTCTGAAACTGTATAAAGATCCATGATAATTCCGTAAAAGAATGAGAAGAGTTAATCTCATATCCAACACCCTGCTCTCTTTGATATCAAGATATTTTCTAATGAGAAGGGTGCATTATTTACCATGTATGCATGTAAGAAATGAAATATCTATTTTACTTCAAGATTTTTATGTGCATCATTTTGTGGATATTTTATAAGATTTGATCTCTTGTATGTAAGTAGAAAGCATTTTTTTACCTTCTTTGTTAATATGTACCGATTATAAGGCTTCTATTAAAGTAGAAAAAAATTAGATTCAGGTAGAAAATTATACTTATTCCCAGGGTATTTATTACTTTTTTATAAATCATAAATTCTATATAGATAGAAGAATGATTCTAATATTTAATATTAACTGTAATATGCAATTTTTTGTCTTTTCCTTTTTTGTCATATTATATCACGTTATGGGAGGAGGCAAATAAAAAAAAGTAAATAGTCACCTTAATTTCTTCTGAGAAGTCAGTACTGGCAGCAATCTTTTATCAATCAGTGCAAAGGGAATACTCTTTATTCACAAGCTTTATTAGAAATAGAGTCTCTCTATTAGAGCCAAAGACACTCAATCCTTAGTGTTCATTTGCAATGAAAGTCTTGTTTAGGTTTCAGAATACATGCAAAGGCATTATAAACTCATATATATATGTATATTTTTAAAAAGGTAAATGTAATAAAACAGCAGACTTGATTGCATTGGGATAATTTTTAGCTGCTTTTTGTTGTGGTCAAATATTCATAAAATAAAATTTGTCCTACTATGTGTGGCTTACTTTACATAAGATAGTGTCTTCAAGGTTAATCTATATTATAGCATGTATCAGAATTTCATTCCTTTTTAAGGCCGAATAATATTTGATTGTATACTCACACTAACAAAATACAGTTAAGTTGAACATTTAACTTTCTCACACGTTTTGGCTATTGTGAATAATATTGCTGTAAAAATGGGTACACAATATCTGAGTTCCTGCTTTCAATTATTTCAAGTAAAATTGGTGGATTATATAATAATACTATTTTTTAGGGACTGCATAACTGATTAAAAATTACCTGATTTTACATTATTGGGTAATTTTATTATCAGTTACTATTCCTAAATTTTTGACTATATGGTAGCATACTTAAAATCAAATCATGTATTTCTTTGTTAAAAGAAAAGTGAAATTTTCATTGCTAATATGTATGAATACATGACCAAATTGGGCAAACTATTACCTGTATCTGCTAACTTTATAATTATATAATGAAAGTGATTAATAATTAGCTCTCGAAATGTGGATAGTGGTAGATATTTGTGGTACTCCAGTAGGGGCGTAAATCAACTCTTCGCCTAAATCCAGTGTGAATGTGGAGACTGATGCAAATGTTCATTGAAGTTTATTATTCAAGAAAAGAGACTTTCTGGGGCATGCAAGACTGGTACAGAAGCCAGTGTGGAACAACTCGAGCAAGTGGGTGAGGGTTGGCTTGGAGTTCTTTTCCTTAGTAGGGGGTAGATTTGTGAACATGTTCCAGCTTTTGGGTTATGGATTATGTGGCTTGTATTTCCACTGCTGCCAAGGGACCTGTGGTCGTTTTTATCAACTTGCCCTGATAAGTGCTAGAGGGAAAGAGATGGAAATGGGGCCGAATAGCTTCCAGCACTCAAACATCAAACATGGAGTCTGACTCTTTATTGCTGTAGAAAGTGTGATTAGAATTTAAAGCACTTAATTTTACTAGTCCTAAAATTCACTGGCTATGTGATGTTAAAATAGCCAATTAACCTACCTAATTGCTCTAATACCTGAGAGGGTTTTAAGGAGATGTTTTGAATTACAGATATTAAAATCTTTTGAAGTACTACAACAGTTGATTCTAAGTAGTCTGTGCCCTAGAATTCCCGTGCTTAAGCATTAGAGATGCAGTCTCATGCTATTGTCACGTTTAGACTTGTGAGACTGCCTAAATTCAGCACACACTTTGTACTTGAATCTGTAATCTTGACCACCATATATAGCTTCTTTGTTTCCCAGTTCCATATGTATAAAATCAGAGTATTAAGACCATATTTCACAATTCCTTATTGTGAGGATTAAATCAACCCATGTATTTAAAACATTTTTTAAAACTATCTAGCATATACAGATACTAAACAACTTAAGTGTTAGACAGTTATTTGTAGAGAAACGAATGAGAAAAAACAAAACAAAGTTGCTATGGTTCACATATGTGACGCCTCCAAATGGTCAAATTAGATTCCCAGTTTTGGAGGTGGGGCCCAGTGGCAGGTGTTTGGGTCAAAGAGGCGGATCCCTCACGAATGGCGTGGTGTTTTCCTCAGGGTCATTAGTGGACTTTTACTCTATTCATTTCCCCATAGATTTGGTTGTTTTTTTTTTTTTTAAAGAGTCTGGTATCTCTTTCCCGTCTCTCTTCCTTCTGCCCTCTCACCTTGTGATCACTGGACATCCCAGCTCTGCTTCATGTTCTGCCATGAGCAAAAGGATCCTGAAGCCCTCACCAGAAGCAGATGCTGGAGCCATGCTTCTTGTACAGCCTGAAGAATTGTGAGTCACATAAAATTCTTTTCTTTGTAAATCACCCAGCCTCATGTGTTCTTTTATAGCAACACAAGTAGACCGAGCAGAAAACGTCCAAATTTATGAAGATATCTTTTGGGGGAAAAAGTAAATATTTGCATTTATATTTGTAGTTTCTCAGAGGAGCATTTTCTTTAGTCCAATTTCTTATTAGTATCTTCTCAAAATTACATAATTCACTTAAAGTAATTTAATTCAGTATAAAAATTAAGAAATTTGACTGAGTGTGGTGGCTTATGCCTGTAATCCCAGCACATTGGGAGACCGAGGCGGGTGGATCACCTGAAGTCAGGAGTTCAAGACCAGCCTGGCCAACATGGTGAAATCCCGTCTCTACTAAAAATACAAAAATTAGCCGGATGTGGTGGCACATGTTCGTAGTCCCAGCTACTCAGGAGGCTGAGGCTGGAGAATTGCTTGAACCTGGGAGGTGGAGGTTGCAGTGAGCCAAGATGGTGCCACTGCACTCTAACCTGGGTGACAAAGCGACACTCAGTCTCAAAAATAAATAAATAATTAATTAAAAACTTTATATGGCACCTTAGAGCATCTTTCATATTCCTTTTAGAAATAGTCATCAAAGTGATACTGTTGGCTCTTCTCATAAATATCATTTATTATTCCATCCTCTGTTGTTCTAAAGTTGACTGCAGGTTCTTTAAACCTAGCAAATCTCTGTCAAAGTAATAATTACAAGCAAACCAAATGCTTCAGTAGCAATTTTAACACATGGGAGTCCTGGGCCTACTTTCTAAAATGTGAATAACAGGGATTTGTCTTGGAGTTTATATTCATCTCTATCATAACTAGATAAATCACTCCAGTGTCAATGAGACAATGTTCTGGCTCTCGTTTCAAAACATATATATGAATTTTCACACTGTAGCAGTCAACATAGAGATATCTCTCCAAGCTTAGAATTTTGCCCTTGGGGGATGATTTTGACTGTGTATCAATGACTCTCTTTCCTTGTATTGGTATTTACATATCTCTAAGGAGAATTTTTGCTTGAGTTCCAGAGTACAAAGGAGGAAAAGCAGAGCTCTGAGCACTCAAAGGGCACATATAAGTTTGGCTCTTAGAATTACAATTGCAGACCGATTACCTCATGAGCTCATGAAAATCCTTCCTGACAGACATTATGTGATGCATGATGTCTCTGTTTACTACCGTTCAAAGTTTCTTGTTCCATTTTCTATAAAAATCCTACTACAATCAAGTTGTAATCTTGAAGCGATCCCATTGCTCATCTTTAGACTGATGTAATCTAGAAAAGTCAGTTAGAAACCTGTTGAGACTTCAGTTCTCACATAAGCATGCAGTTAGAATTTTGATTGAAAGTAAACATGTTTATAGGCAGAATGGAGGAGTTCTAATTATTTTACAGAAAATTCAGATGTTTCTATAGGAATCAGAATAAAACTGTAGCAATAAGAAATGCTGACGGTGAACAATCATGTATTCACTCAACTATGGCCAATTCTACACCTATTGGGTGCTATCCCAGAGTAGCCAGCCAGGGCCATACTTCTGCTCTTATGATACATGATCCTAAGCAGAGGTTTGAAAATTAGGAAGGGTTCAAAACTGTAAGTAGTGTAACTGTTAAATGTTGTGTATAAATACATTTCAGAAACATACGTTTGTATATTGCCACATTAACTCTGAAGCATTTTTTAATATTGAGCAGAATACTTAAGAGGTGGGAATTTATAATATTCTCAAAGCTCTTAGAATCAGAGGGTGACTAAAGATTGGTAAGAAAAACACCAAATATAATAATGCTTACATATTCAGTCATGAGAATGGTCTACCCTTAGTGGCAAAATACCTATTTATAATTATTTTATATTTTCCTATGGTGTTTCTGACTCTTTAGAAATGAGGGCTACAAAAGGATCACCCAGAGAACATTCCAAAAAGGTTGATTCTGAAGCTGATTTGTAGAGTGCATTAGTAAACTTCGATGTATGGATCAGGGATTTTAAAATTAACCTAAGAGATTATGATGGTCATTCAGATTAGGAATTACAAGCAGAAAAAAGCATACTATATTGAAGTCAAATCTATAAAACATAGGACGTGTGGTTTCCAAAGAATTGTAACATGAAGTCTTTTATTATCAGTGCAACCTAAGGCATTTCAAAAGATCAAATATGAGATAACACGGTTATATATCTAAATTGAAACTAACATGCTCATCACACTTCAGATTTACTTCTTTCATCCAACACATGGGAAATGTATAGGAATTAGATATGTGGTTGGGCATATTTACCTGGTCATGACTTTTCCATTTCTACCTATTAGGAAGAGCAAATAAAAATCATTGGGTAGTAAGCTAACATGAATAGTATCTGAATTTCTCTTGGACCACGTTTGTGTGTGCATGTGTGTATATATACCGAGTTAATCTTTCCTCATTATTTAGGAAATCTAGGGATAAAATTATTTACAAGAAATATAAATAGTAGGACCTCTGAATGCCAACCTAAAATCTTCTTTGTAAGTGACGAGTTAACATATGTTAAAATTAAGAGAACAAAACTTATATTTTCAAGAGTATAAAGAAATTTAAATTGTATTTTAATTTATATAGCAAAAATTGTCAAGGTTTTTGTTTGCTGAAATTGGACAGAAAATAATTAGAGATTCAGCATTAAAATAAGAAATTAATTTTTTGAGAAATATCCATATTGTCTTCCATAATGGCTGTACCGATTTACATTCCCACCAACAGTGTGTGGGGATTCCCTTTTCTCCACATCCCTATGAACACTTGTTATCTTTTATCTTTATGGTGTTAGTCATTCTAACAGGTGTGATGTGATCTCATTGTGGTTTTGACTTGCATTTCCCTGATTAATGATACTGAGCACCTTTCTATATGCCCGTTGACCACTGGCATGTTATCTTTGGAGAAATGTCTATTCAGGCTTATACTCTTCTTTTTAGTGGGTTATGTGTATTCTTTGCTATTGAGTGGGTTGATTTCCTTACATATTTTGGACATTAACCCCTTAACAGATGTATGGTTTGCAAATATTTTGGCAAAAGCACAGAAAGTTTCAGTTAGATTAATAAGTTCTGAAAAATCTCATGTATAGCATATATATTTGAAATTTGCTGATAGCATAGACTTTAAGTGTTCTCACCATACACATGAAAATGGCAATGCTAACAGGTGATGTATATGTTCTTTAGCTTGATTGTGGTAATTACTTCATAATGTGTATGTATATGACATTATCACATTGTACACCTTAAATAGACACAAATTTTGACAAGTGTTCCTCAATGAAGCTTGAAGTAATGAAAATTAAAGTTACTTTTGAGGATATTATGATAGGGAGTTGTCTGATGAAAAAAATTGTGAAGGGTAATATGAGCTCAGACTCATAATGAAAGTGTCTCCAAAAATTATTTATAAAGGAGCTGAGTATAATAATGTTTAACAATTTTAAAGGGGGTTAAGGAAAAAAATAACCAAAAGAATGCAAATGTAAGACATCGTATTTAAAGATGGAGGTGCAGGAGAACTCAGGATGGTATGAAGGCTTGGAATCCGCATGATTAGGATCATGTTTGTTTGTTTTTTGTTTTTTTTTTTGTTTTTTTTTAAATAATTTTCCAAGCCAGTTAGTTTCACTTTCATCAATTGTAATTATTGAAGATTGTTCCTTTTTTTCTTGATTAGCTGTTAAAAATCTTTGTAAAAGGCAACCACCTCTTAGACTAGCACTAGTACCACATTTGTAGTCATAGCTACTCGAAGAAGCAAAATGTGAGAATCTCTACCAAAATTTTCAGCTAAGGATAACAGAGTTGCAGAGTAACAGACACACAGCTGGAATAATGAATATCAAGAAATAAGTGGTGATAACAATACTGCCAACACTTACTGAGTGATTACTGTGTACCTTCATTATTCAGTTTCATATTTATGGTGGCATTTAATCCTTGTATACACAGAACATTTAAATAAGGATAATATGATTATTCTTTATTTTAGAGGAGGTCTAAAATTTAGAAGGATTAAGTAATTTTTCTGGGTTTAAAAATTTCCTAAGAGGCCAGGCCAAGATATAAACAGAGGCAGCCTAACCACAGATCTGCTCATTAGCTACTAAGAGATAAACCACAAGAAAGGCGTAGAATGAAGGGCTCCTGTTATGCTAGGCAAAGTCCACAGTTTTGAAAATCTTCTCATTGGCCTCCAAGATATGCACAAATGTGTTACTTACATTATATACAGATAGAATGATCATCAAAACAAGGTAATTTTTAATGTATATTACATGGTTTTTCCAAAATCCGCTTTAAAGTACAATAAATAAGCCATGCTATGTTTTTCCATTGGGGGGGGGCGGGGTACTTAGTCTCAAATTTATAGCATACTGTTACATCTCAAAATAATTCTTTTGAGAATTATTAGAGAACTCAACACCATCCTTCTAAATTTGCACGTACTTAACATCTATGTTATCTCAAGAGAAGCATTGACTCCATAAGAGCTAGCATTTCAGGACATTTGTATTACGCAAGTCTCACCTATGTCATTGGTGGGGGAAGCTGTAAGAATCTGTGTATACTTTTAGGAGTGTTATACCCACATGCACATCAACAACTTATCACTCATGCAGGGAAGGTTGTGAGCATCAATTTTTTGCATGGTAGTTTGGATAGGCAGTCCCATTTTTCAATATTTTCACGTCTTTCCTTTCTGGTTACATAGTAGAAGTGCAATTCCCTACTTCCTTTAAGTGAAATATGGTATTGTTACTTTCTTTGTGCAATGAAACACGAAAGGGCATAACCTATGTTGCACCTGAGCAGATACCTTGAAGAGTTGGTGCATGACTTGCCATGTTCTCTATTCATAGTCCATGATTCTGAATCAAGGATAAGCCACATAACACATGGTGGAGGCGCCATCATCTTGAGTTCTTGATAGAGTACACTGTAGAGAGAGCTGCTACTTATTGATTTTGTTTGATTGCTTTAAAAATAAATTGTTTCTGTTTTTTTGTTTTGTTTTTGTTTTTGAGACAGAGTCTCTCTCTGTCTTCCAGGCTGGAGTGCAGTGGTAGCATCTCAGCTCGCTGCAACCTCCACCTCCCGGATTCAAGCGATTCTCCTGCCTCCGCCTCCTGAGTAGCTGGAATTACAGGCGCCCGCCACCATGCCCGGCTAATTTTTGTACTTTTAGTAGAGATGGGGTTTCACCATGATAGCCAGGCTGGTCTCGAATTCCTAACCTCAAGTGATCCTCTTGCCTCGACCTCCCAAAGTGCTGGGATTATAGGCATGAGTCACCGTGCCTGGCCTGTTGTTTTGTTTTTTAAGATACTGAGCTTGTTTAAGTAGATTTTATGCAGTATAACTTTATCTAACTTGACTGATAAAGCAGTCTTTCAAATATTTAAAAATAATTATAACATATCTTAATTTTCTATTCTCTAGCTTAAATAATTCCATTATCTTTAACATTACCTTGTTTGAAATACTGTCCAAACTGATCATATTTTCTATTTTAGTGGTAATAAAACCTTTTAAATACCAAATATTCCTGGTTAGTTTACACCAAACATGTTTGAAATATTCCTCCTTGGATTTCTAATGACTACTTACAGGCCATATTTAAATTTGATGCATTTCATTTGTGAACACATTTTCATGGAGGTAAAGGCAATCCATAAAATGGGACTGACAAGAAAGGTGACATTTTCCTGGTTAATGTACATAAACTCAACTGTAAATTATTGTTGTATAGATTTTAGGGGTTACTCATTTCATCAGTAAATGAACTAATCTGGAACAAACAAAAACATGAACTATTTGAAACTTTGAGTATTTTTTCCATAATAACATCTTGTTTTACACTATTCAGCTTGAGCCATCACTACTAATAGAAAATATATTAAATATTAAGAGGGTCATAAAGGAGCCAAGTTAATGGGATCACAGATGAAACATCATTGAACAAGTGAAACAGACTAGACTCCTTCTCAACTCGTTTCATGATACTCAAAACATTAAAGTACCTCCTTGACTTTTTAGAAAAATATATAAAGTCTTTAGCAATTGAAAAAGTGATCCCTAGTTGTGCTTTCTAGTTTGCCAATTTTAATGAACTATGAAGCTCTAAAGGGACAACATGAATTCCACTGGGATGGCTGAACAAAATTAGTCTCCATTTTAGACTTAGATATGGCACAAATGAAATAAAAGATACTGCAGAAAAATAGAAAGACTTCATCATGATTTAAAGAAAGTATGCAATCAAGAATATAGTCTACATTTTATTAGAAATATGCAGATGAGACAAAATAATCTCTGCAGGCCGCTCAAACATAAAATTCTGTAAATGTAGACTCATGTATCTACACATATTCTCCAATCAATTTCCAAGGCATTTGGAGTGAAAATGTGGTACTCTGACCAACAAATTCAAACAGCAGAATTTTACTGGTTTTGTTTCTGAAGGCAGATATGGCTTAGAGAGTCAATTTGTTTTCTACGAATATAGCACAGAAGGAAAATATGCTGATTGCTTTTGTTTTGGTCATACAACAAAGGAATTTCAAACTTTTTTTTTTTTTTTTTTAAAGACAGAGTCTTGCTCTGTCACCCCAGCTGGAGTGCAGTGTGGTGCAATCTCAGCTCACTGCAACCTCTGCCTCCTGGGTTCAAGTGATTCTCCTCTCTTAGCCTCCTGAGTAGCTGGGACTACAGGTGCACACCACCATGCCTGGCTAATTTTTGTATTTGTAGTAGAGATGGCGTTTCACCATATTGGTCAGGCTAGTCTCAAACTCCTGGCCTCAGATGATCCACCTGACTCGGCATCCCAAATTGCTGGAATTACAGGCGTGAGCCATCGTGCCCAGGCTCAAACTTTTTTTTTTTTTTTCAAAAATAGTGTACCCTTCAGGTATCTCACAAAGGAGAATGAGCTGGACACATCAAAACCCCTTGCCCAAAAATGGTGGCACTAGCTTTAGTCTTCTTCTGCAAACACAGTTAATCCTCACTTTGTATGAGAGGAGGTAAAATCAAATAATTCCCAATAGAATAGAATTGTAGTCTAGCACACTGTTCAATAAATATAGCTAAGTATCCTAGTTTACTATTTTTCGATTTTTCCTTTTGCCTTTCTGTGGGGAAACATCTTTGTATCTTATAAAGTGAAAAAAAATTGTAGAAATTATTCTTTTATACTACCTGACTCTAGACTTAAGTGCACAGGCAATACCAACATATTTCTATCTTCTGTCATGGGGACAGGAGGGCAGAGCATAAAGAGAAAGAAAGATTTTTCATAAAAGTAATATCATTTTTTACTTAATGGAGTTTATATCTGTTAAAAAGTAACGTTTCCTCTACATCCACATGTAAATTCACATGCTGTATAAATTATACTGGCATAATTCCATTGCTGAACATCTGCCCAAGTGACAGGGTAAAATCTCCTTTACCAGATGGTTAAACTTTTTTGATAATAGCGTTCTGTCTATTTTCCTAAAATTATTAAGAAAAAGAGGTAGGTCAGTATATTGATTCAAATATGCAAAAAGAACAGAGGACTAATTCAGGGAATCATTGTGATTTCATTTTTTTTCTAGATAGTAATGAGGATAAATGACAGTGAAAATGATAGTGATTTTACATCTGTACCTAAATCAGTGTATTTTTAAACATTTTATTTTAATTTGGGAATTTAAGGAATCTAGCTGTAATATTCATTTCCTGATAGGCATAAGTAGTTTTCTGTTTTCATCTATTCCTTAAATTTAGGAAGTTTTAGAATTACGGCAGTAATACTAGCCAGCTGACCAAAGTGTATGGTCATAAAAGGTATTTTAGCTTATGTGTCTCAAATAAGTCTGCAAAAATAAAACAGCAAATCATAAGGGAATACAATTATTTTTCAGAACATCTGTCTTGGGATAATAAGTTACAGAAATGTAGCTAAACACGTACCATCTGTGAAGGAGTCTGTCCAGCACAATTAGCAATACCGCATTTAATAAACACCTAGTAGGTTTAGTAGTTTCTCCTTGCAGTCATGATATCTAAAAAGCTTGCCAAATTGCTATAGTTTTAAGATTCTAATTTGTCTTCATTTTCTGTAGTGTGGATAATTATTTCTGCTTATAATATGAAGTTTTTGGTCATTTATCTTGTTGGAAACATAGCTATTTATTCACAAACAGATGTTAGCACAAGGCTAGTGTATACTGAATGACATACTTATTAGTTTAATAAATAATAAGACATGCCAAGTAGAGTCTTATGCTGCTCGTGCAATGTCATACAAAAGAAAAGCAACAACAGAAATGTACATAATATGGGAAATATTTACTTATTAGGAATAACTCCTCCCAAAATGCTCTGAATGGTTTTATAATTCTTGATTTATATTAATTTTAAGCAATGTAATTCCTATCTATTTTTAAATATTAGATAAGAAACATAACAAAATCTAAACTAAATCTTAATTTTGCAAAGCATTGTTTTATCTCTATGCTTTTCTTCTGAATAGATTACAAATGGAAGAAACAAATTTATATGCCACAATTTTGCAGGCACAGTAGGAATATCTGCATCTGAATTTATAATATTTTGGCCAAAACTCAAAAGACTATTACCAATATAAACAAATTGCATTCACGAAGTAGTTTTTAAACATTTTATTTTGAAGTAATTTTAAACATACAGAATATCTGCAAAAAATAATACTGAGAGTTCATGTACACCCTTTACTCATCTTCTCCTAATGTTAAAAATATTTAAAACCATGGTACAATGATCAAGACCAGGAAATTAACTTAGGTACAATAACATTAACTCAACAGAGTTTATTTGAATTTCACAAGTTTTTCCTCCAATGACCTTTTTAATGTTCCAGGATCCCATTCAGAAGCCCATGTTACATTTAGTTCTAATTTCTCCTTAGTTTCTGGCAATTTGTAACATTTATTATTCTCTCCTTATCCTCCATGATTCTCTTTGATATTTTTGTTGATTTCTGGGCAGTTATTTTGTAGAATGTTTCTCAATGTGGGTTTGCCTGTTATTTTCCCAAAATTTGATTAATATAATGCATTTTTGGCAAGACTTCATGTTGTCATTCTCATATATTATATTGGACATTCAAGATATCCACATGCCTTATTACTTATGGTGTTCCTTGATAACTTCGTTCAGCTGACATCTTTCGGTTTTCTCTAAGTTGCTTTTTAAATTTTGTAACCTATAAACATCTTCAGAGAAGTATTTGAGATTACTGTAATATCCCCTTTCTCCCCAAATTTTACTCATTAGTTTTAGCATTTTTTGATTGATTTTGCCTGGAATAATTATACTGTGGTGTTTCCTTAAATAACTTATCATTTCTTGAATTTCTTCTATGTGTTAATTTAAATTTTTTAAAGAAGAAGGATCCCTTCTTTTTTATATATTTATTGATTAAATTACTTATATCTATATGTACTCATAATTGTTTATTATACGTTATGATCCAATACTATTTTGTTGTTCAAATTGTCCAGGTTATGGCCATTGAACACTGATTCAGGTTGGCAGATCTTTTTTTGACCTGAGTCTGTCATTTAATCATTAAGTTCTTTATTTCTTAAATCCACAAAAACATGTCAGGTTCATTGTATATTTTAAGTAGTTTTTATTCTTCTAAAATTAATAGAAAAAGAAATCACGTATTCGATATTATTCTTGGTCAATACAAAAATGACATAACAGAAATTTCACTTTTAGATATGTCATGGTAACCAGAAATGGTTAACATCCATGAGATTAAGTAATGAATAATTCAAGGAGAGTCAAGTACAGTCGTCAAAAAATACTTGAAGAGTGAAAAGAGAAAGTAGATATTAAGCTAAACCAGTATTATTTGGTGGTTTATTCTTTTATAAGGTCACATGCTCATTAATTCATTTCCATAAACACATATGAATTACCCATTATATTTAACACACTGAACTTGATATAGTAAAAGCCATTTTTCCTCAGAAAGTTTACAATCATTTTCAGGATGATAACTGTGTATGTATATGTTCATCAGTCATTCAGTATCTATTAAAAGAGTTGTCATGTTAATTGTGGGGACCCCAAAGGGAATAAGAAATGTGTAAATTCATATATATACATACACACACATATATATGTATATATTCACTTCTTTTATTTTTGGGACAGGGTATTACTCTTTTGCCCAGCTGGAGAGTAGTGGTGCCATATCTGGGCTTGCTGCAATCTCCACCTCCCAGGTTAAAGTGATTCTCCTGCCTCAGCCTCCCAAGTAGCTGGGATTACAGGTGTGAGCCACGATGCCTGGCTAATTTTTGTATTTTTTGGTAGAGACAGAGTTTCACCATGTTGACCAGGCTGATCTCAAACTCCTAAGTTCAAGTGATCCGTCCACCTCAGCCTCCCAAAATGTTGGGATTACAGGCATGAAGCACCATACCTACCATCAAACTCATAATTTTAATAACATGGTATTACTGACAGAAATATAATCATGATATTATGTGACACAGAAATAATCGTCAAGTACACCTAATGAAACAGGAATGACTGTTTTTAAAAAGCAGCCTACAGTTAGTGCTATAAGAAAATTATAAAATGATATGGGAGTTCAGAAAAAGTACAGCACCTCTTCAATTGGGAGGAGTCAGGGAAGGCAATTTACACAAATAACCATTATAAATATTGGTACAACTCCTTCTCAATACGGTAGCTACTGGTAGGTATTGAGGAGACAATGGTAGGCGATGATAAGAAGTTAACAGATTTTGTAGGCAGGTCATATCCACATCAGGCTAAAAGATCGGACTGAAACTATAGTACAGATGATTCTTAAAATCAAGCTGTGACATATGATTTAGTTGGTAGGCAACAAAAAAAAATACTGAATGTTTTTCAGCACTAAGTGATACGATTAAAGTTTATTTTATCGATAGTTGCACTGATGTGAGAAATTGTCTAAATGTTGGGGATTCTACCAAGACGTCAAAATTAATTATGGTAAATATCTCCCTTGTTTATTCAATTAAGAATGATTTCATGATCATCCACGGAATGCTAAAAACTAAGATAATGAATAAGACTTCATTTGTATCCTCAAGGAATTTAGTGTAAAAGCCATAAAGTAAACACATGGTTTTAATCATAGAGGTATGCTAAGAATTCTGTACTCTGCCATAATAAACACAAAGCAAGAATGCCTGACCCAGATGGAAAGGAGATTAAGAGTAGGACATTGACTCTGAATCTCAAGAATTGCTAGTAGTTTTGAAGTTGCAGGCACCATACAGGAAAAGTATATTCTCTTAGAAGCAGCAGGCTGGGAGAAGGCCAGAAGGTAAGCAGGTTATGACATCTGAGAAATTTCCAATTTGCTTTCTATGACTAGAGTTTAGGAGACAAGGGGATAAGAAATGAATGTTAAAATTAGCAAAGCCAAAAAGAGTGTTATTATCTTCAGAAGTATATAATGTTTTTTCTTACGGACTATTTAAAACACGTTTTAAGGGAATCCGTTGGGATCCACTAGGGAATAGGGGGACAGGAAAAAGTTAGGATCCCTTATTCCTGTGCCACTTCGATCATACTGTGTCTGGAATTGGTGGGTTCTTGCTCTTGCTCACTTCAAGAATGAAGCCACGGACCCTCAGGACCCTCACGGTGAGTGTTGCAGTTCTTAAAGATGATGTGTCAGGAGTTTCTTCTTACTGGTGGGTTCGTGATCTCACTGGCTTCAGGAGTGAAGCTACAGATCTTCACAGTGAGTGTTACAGCTCCAAAGGCAGCGTGGACCCAAGAAGTGAGCAGCAGCAAGATTCATTGTAAAGAACAAAAGAACAAAGCTTCCACAGCATGCACAAGAACTGCAGGACGTTGCTGCTGCTGGCTGGGGCAGCCTGCTTTTATTCCCTTATGTGGCCCCACCCACATCCTGCTGATTGGTCCATTATACACAGAGCTCATTGGCCCATTTTAGAGAGAGCTGATTGGTCCATTTTGACAGGGTGCTGATTGGTGCATTTACAAACCTTGAGCTAGACACAAAAGTTCTCCAAGTCCCCACTAGATTAGCTAGACACAGAGCACTGATTGGTGTGTTTACAAACCTTGAACTAGACACAGGGTGCTGATTGGTGCGTTTACAAGCCTTGAGCTAGACACAGAGTGCTGATTGGTGCATTCACAATCCTCCAGCTAGACATACAAGTTCTCCAAGTCCCCACCAGATTAGCTAGATACAGAGTGCTGATTGGTGCATTTACAATCCTCCAGGTAGGGGTAATAGTTCTCCAAGTCCCCACGGACTCAAGAGCCCAGGTGACTTCCCCTAGTGGATACCACACGGAGGCATCCACACTCCTCAGCCCTTGGGCGGTAGATGGGACCGGGTGCCACGGAACAGGGGGGCGGGGCCCCTTGGGGAGGCTCGGGCTAGGCAGGCCACGTGGTAGCCCACTGGGCTGTGGGCTCAGGCATGGCTGTCTGCAGGTCCAGAGCCTTGCCCCACTGGAAGCTGGGAGGCGGCTGAGGCCCAGTGAGAATTGGAGCGCAGGTGCTGGCTGGCGGGAAGTGTTGGGGGGACCTGGAGAACCCTCAGCAGTTGCTGGCCTGGGTGCTAAGCCCCTCACTGCCTGGGGCCTGCGGTGCTTGCCTGCTGCTCCTAGGAGCCCGCGCCCACCCAGAAGTGGTGCTGGCCTGCATTGCTGTGCGCAGCCCCAGTTCCCATCTGCACCTCTCGCTCCAAACCTCCCCGCAAGCTGAGGGAGCCCGCTCTGGCCTCGGCCAGCCCAGAGAGGGGCTCTCACAGTGCAGTGTCAGGCTGAAGGGCTTCTCAAGTGCAGCCAGAGTGGAAGCCCAGGCCGAGGAGGCACCCAGAGCGTATGAAGGCTGCTAGCACGTTGTCACCTCTCAATACTTGGTTTCTAAATTTATTTTACAACTAAAGCATAAAATTTTGTTTGCAGAACTTATTTTACGACAGAAAAAAATAGTTTCTAAATTACTGTGCAATAATGAAAAGCTATGAGGAACAAGAATAAGAACAGAGTAAAATAATTGATAGAGCTGTTGGCACTTGAACCCTTAACACCTGGAACATCTCTTTCTTCTATCAAACTAGTAAAAATGAAAAAAGTGATAAGTAATGTTGGCTTGGAAATAATGAATAGAGCAATATTGTATACTTCTGGAAAAAATATATACAGGTATTCCTCTGTATTCAGAAGAGATTGCTTCCAGGGTCCCCTTAAATGACAAAATCTACACCTACTGAAGTCCTAGAGTCGACCCTGCAGAACCTGCATGTATGAAAAGTTGACCCTCTCTATACACAGGTCTCCAGTGCCACAAGTACTGTATTTTTGATCTGGTTTGTTTGAAAACAAAAATCCGTATCTAAGCGCATATATACAGTTCAAACCCATGATTTTCAAGAGTCAACTGCATATTATCAAAAGCATTCTGAAAAGCAGAGCAACATTGGTACGAGATCATTAAAGTGACTAAAATTTGACACAGTAATTCTACATTTAAATGTTTATTCTCAAGTAAATATTAGAAATGTGAGCAAGTCTTGCACTGCATATGTTTGCTACAGTCTATTCAAACTATGAAAAGGTCAACCTGAAATTCAAACCATAGGAGTCCAGTTAAATATACGGTGGTACATAAATACAATACTATGCAACCATTAAAGGAGGCATTACATTTTTAATAACATTACACACTGGTGTCAATATTGACACTGCTGCACTTATACTACACTATTAAGAGATGTTCTGGAGCAACACAGAGCACCTTCGCATCTATGTCCGCCATTAACTTTTCCCTTAGAAAAGTTTTATTTCCTTCACACTCTGTGCTGGCACATATTAGATTACTTACTGTTTACTGCCTGACTCACACACACTAACGTGAGCTCCGTGAGAGCGGCAAATTTGTTTTGTCAGTGAAACATGCTTGATTTCAAGAACAATGCTTGGCACATTCTAAAAGCTAAATAAACATTTTTGGAATGAATACATAGTGCATAATTGTATATGCTTAGATATCAATTATGCAAAAACATCTATACAAACACTAAAACACCCAAAATGCCATAAATTGATAATGCCAGAATTTTGGAATTTTGAGCATTTCTATTCATAAAATGATATTTACCTAGATATAAGAAAATTTTTGGTAAGAATGTGAGTATGTTTTGTTAGAAGAAAAACAGCAAAGTTATGACTAAAAAATTAAATTAACTGTCTTTATTTCAGTGTGGTGAGGGGCACTTTGGCATTATTATGATGATTTTGCATTGAATGTGTTTAAAATATTGAAACCATGAGCTGAGGAATGGCAGAAATAAAAAAGAGGCTAAGAGTATTGTGTGTGTGTTGCTGTTTTTCCTGTGAAAGCATCCATAGCTAGGCCGGGCACCATGGCTCACGCCTGTAATCCCAGCACTTTTGGAGGCCTAGGCGGGCGGATCACGAGGTCAGGAGATCGAGACCATCCTGGCTAACATGGTGAAACCCTGTCTCTACTAAAAATACAAAAAATTAGCCGGGCGTGGTGGTGGGCGCCTGTAGTCTCAGCTACTCGGGAGGCTGAGGCAGGAGAATGGCGTGAACCCAGGAGGGGGAGTGAGCCGAGATCGCACCACTGCACTCCAGCCTGGGTGAGAGAGTGAGACTCCGTCTCGAAAAAACAAACAAACAAAAAACAAAAACAAAAAGAAAAGAAAAGAAACCATCCATAGCTATTATCCAAATTCAGTGATTACGGCACTGATCTTTCTTCAGGTTTCCCTGAAATTTTCCCGCACACTCTTTGGATGCTCTTATCCTAGACATCAGAGTTGAAAAATAGTGAGACAGTTGCCATACCTGAGCTGCAACAAAACACTTCAGTGTGTGTGTGTGTGTGTGTGTGTGTGTGTGTGTGTGTTCGGTTTTGTTTTTCTTTAGCTCCTTTGCTCTAAGACTGACAAACGTAGTCTTTCCTCACCATATTTGGATCATTGAAAAAAAAAAGGACACTACAATTGTAGACTCTTGTTTGTTCTTTGGGCCGGGCTTTAATTCATGATGACATCTTGGAACTCTCTTGCACAGGAAAATAGAAGACTCTACCTGATTCCACCCTGTATCCAGGAATTCCATATTGGACTCACTTCCAACAAAGGACTACAAGGCTGTGTCTGTTTTTCTTACTTCACTGTCTACTCATGTTTCTCCCTCAAGGGAATATGCGGAGAACAGGGTTTCAGTATGTGTGTCCTCATCAATTTCCATTGGAATAACAATTTTTATCCTTATATCACCTTCTTACATCACCTTAACAAGCAAGAAAACTCAATTATGTAGAAATGGATCTGTTGGATGTTATTTCAACCATATTTTATGTCACAGTTTTAGTATATTAAATGTACTTCTTTATATCAGGTCATTTCCTGTGAGTCATTTCTAACTTATTGGTGTGGAAGATAATACAGAAGAAAAGCAATTGATAAAGCTTGTCCATAGATACAGATAAAGATAGGAATCTGTTTATTGTTTCAACAAAACTTTATTCAGTACATACTATGAAGCAAGCAAGAATAGTTTGGGTGAAACTATGAATCAGGATCCTGGGTACATTTGGAGAAAGAAGCTAAAAGCCACCAAAAATAAGAAACGCATCACTACCAAAAACACACACAGCAATGTCACAATTCTGCCTAGAGCCAGCCGTAATTGTGAGAATTAAATTTCTCCCAACTTTAACACATTGAAATTAACAAAAATATTTTAGGGTGTCTTGGTTAGTAAAATGTACTAATTTAACTTATAACAAAATGTGTGATTATATGTAACTCACATCAAAAGCTCTCCATGAAAAGTCTGGTTTTAGTATGAAGCTGGCTCAAGATCACTACAGTTAAAAAGCTCTGAGTTTTGTAGCATATAATCGTAATAGATTTCTGTCACAGAAATCCATAAAGATGTGAGAAATTCCTTTCTCCACATAATATAATCTTCAATTTTATGAAAATGTTACAGTTATCTTTAGATAATTAAGATGGAAATTGCTTGTATGAAAGTTCCGCCACCTGAAGGTATTGGTTACCACCTGGAACACATCTCTATTTAAATGACGTATTAAACTCATGTCTGAAAAATATTTGTCCAAAAATGAAATGTTAGTGTAAAATGTTCGTCAGGAACCTCATATCCATTATCTGAGGTTTTCTAAAAGCAATGATGGAATAAAGAGCTTTCAGCCCAGCCATCATTTTTAGAGAACAAATTATTTAATGCATGAAGCAAATATACTAGGAGGAATGCAAAAATTCCTGAGGTGCATCGGGGCTGGGGGACCTCTTCTTCTAAAGATTTCGATCACTTCAATTGAAAATTAACATATTTTATTGCTGGGAATAGTTTACTTTCTAATGTAATTGATAAGGTTCATGGTTTACTGCCAGTTATACTTTCATTGTGTCATAGCTGAGGTTTATAATGGCATTCTGCAAGGATACCACTGACACCAGTACTTTGTCTTTCATAACAGCACTCAGGGGCATATTTTTAACACAGAATGAATCAGAGAATCACACCCATAACTCTGGGAATGTGATGCTGAAAATTGATTCTACTGAGTTCTACCCAGATGTCTCTTCACTCATAATCTAGAATAAAGAAAGAAGCCATTCATATTATGAATTGATTATTTTTGTTGAATCATAAATTAACAGATCTATATATGATACGTGAACTTAGGAATAAGTGATTTTTTGAAAAAGAATTTAAAACGAAATAAAGCTGAAAAATATTAATACAGAGATAAACCATGCAATTATTTGGAGCAGTTAGGGAGAAGTAGGACATGAGGTTATATACCAAAATACTTGAAGATAGGGGGAGAAGTCACATCAAGAAAGATCCTGGCATGAATCAACCTTAACTGTGACTGCAATTAACATGAAATAATTGAGTGTTCAGTTTGGCAGCACAGGAGTTAAAAAAAACACACACACACAATTCAATGTGAATGAGGTAGCAGATGTATGCAAGGCACAAATTTCCAGTATATGTAAAGTATTTTTAATCTTTGTACAAATTGAGAATGTTAAAATATGAATTTATTATGAAGAACAAATTTTGAGTGTAATGGACAGTGGCATGGCTGGAGGAAAATTTAAAGTCATTTCATTTATTCCTTCAAGAAATACTCACTATTCACCTGTTAGCTACCAAGCACTTGACTACAAGAGGATACAGTGGGTAACAGAACAAGAATGATATCTATATTATGTGTTCTTTTTGATCTTCAATAGCTTCAGTTTTAGTGGAAATGGGAAATAGGTAATTAAAAAATAAATGCACATAATGTATAAAATTTTGGGGAGTGATAAGTGCTATTAAAACAGGAAGGTAAGGATCAGAGGTTTGTAATAAGTTAAGAGGAAAGGAATTTGTGGAGGGAGACATAATGCTGCCTTCATTAAATAGGATGATCAGGTAAGTTCTTATTAATAAAGTGATGTTTGAGCAAATACTGAGATGGTCATATGCATATGTGGGTAAAGAGTAGTTCATACAGAGGGAATAGTTAAGACAAAGTCTCTAAGGCAGGTGCACGCTTGGTATGTTCGTAGAGTATCAAGGAAGCCTAAGTTTGTGTACTGAGATAGTGTAGTATGGGTGGTAAGAGATGAGGTCAGAAAGGTAATTGAGTCCTTGTTAGCTAGGGCCTTGCAGCAACATAACTCTAAGTTAAGTGTGTAGCCACTTTAGGATTTAGAGCAAGAGTGACATATTATGACTTACATTTAAAAAGGTAATTTGACTTACTACAAAGAGTAGGATACAGGAGAAACAATAGAAAAACGAAAATAATTCTGAAGATTATGTTGTAGTGATCCATGTGGGAAATTTCGTGGTGACAATCAAAGTACTGAAAATGGTCATTTCCTAGTTACAGAGTATTTTGAAGGCTTAACAACCAGGTTTAACTGAAACTGGGTGTGCAGTGTGAGAGGAAGTGGAGTCAGGACTTCAGTGTCAATGTAAGCAGTTGAAAGATTGTCATTGCCTGAAATAAGTTAGTTTATAGGTTGAGAAGTTTGGCAGAGAAAAGCAGGCCTGCCAACTAAGGCATATTGATTTTGAGATATCCAGTAGGCATGTTCATAGAGTACTGAGCATGTGGTTACACACTAAGCCTGGATTTGGTGAGCAAGACGTGAACTGATGACATAAATGTAAATGTTATTAGCATGTAGTTAGGAGTTAACAGTAGGAATTGCAATCACCAAAAAAGAAACTATATATGTCGAAGATAAAAGGTCAAACTCCACTAAAATGTTTGTACATCAAAATTGCCACCTCAGACATTTCTTATTTAGAGGTGATAAAGAAAGTCACGTATATATGGAGGGAGAAATAGCATCTGATTTTAATGGTAAACACACATTATTAAATAAACAATGCCACCATTCAAGATATGAAGCATTTTATAATATAAGTGTTTCAAAGGGCTTCAATTTGTAATTCCATGATTCAGTAATTATGTTAAACAGGGTAAGTGAAAACATATCAAGAGCAAACAGATCATTTTAGCAGGAGCTTCAGATAGATTACATTGGAATAGAAATGTAACTTAAATTTAAGTTAAAAAGAACATTGTAGAAAGTGAGGGTTCTCAAAATCTGGTTAGAATAATTTAAAATAAAATTTAATCTTTATATTACAGTAAAATAATAGCTGTAAGGACAGTGAATGTTAAAGTGTAATATTATGTAGAATAATTAATTCTCATTTTCATACTTAATTCACAATAAAAGCAATAGAAATGCCAACAGAAACATGCTAATGAAATAGAATGCGAATATTCAATCAACATAAAATAAGTCTCCACATTGTGTCATATAGGTTTTAAATATAAACAAAACTTACTTCAGTTAAACATTCAATAGTTTTTTGTGTTTTTTTTTTGTTGTTGTTTGTTTGTTTTGTGAACAGGGAAGGTTGGGGAAACTGCTGTATGGAAGTTAGCATTCTGTATTTGACTGGAGTTGAGTATCTGTACTAAGTGAATCTTTTGCACTGCAGCTGGCATTTTTACTGACTGAAGAACTATACTTTTTTCCCCAAGTATCTGCATTCTTAGAAATTTGTCTCCGTGTTTTTTGTTTTTACCATATAGGTAATATTTAAGGAAATTTCTACCACTGTACATCAGAACAAATGAGTTTGTCATCATCAAAGTAGGTCCACAATATAAAAAGGAATTAAGGTCTAAAATATTCTGGTCCTTTTCCACTTCCTTGTAATGTAAAGGAAGGGTCTTACTTTTTAGATACTACATTTGATCAGCTGAAGAATTTAAATGTATTTGTAACCTCAAATTGTTAGATAAGTCTAGATCATCTTACTCTGCTTTCCAAACTATTAATGTAGAAATAACTGGGATTTTTGTCTCTGAAAACATGGGTTTCTCTCCTCATAAGAATGCTGTTGTATCCTACTAGTGATTATGAAGAAATATTTGCTATAAGTCACAAGAACTATTATTGTGTTACACATGGTAGGAAACCAGGTGCAGAATAAACATCAACCACCGCTGTCAAGTAATATAAAATAGAAGTACAATTAGCTATTACAAGAAAGCTTTTAGGGAAACTTTCCAAATGGAAACCCAGTGCTTTGAATAACTTAATTAACTTCCTATGGGATCAAATCAATCACTGTTAAGTACCTGTCATATATAAGCATTGCCCACAGTAAGGTTCAATAAATGTTTTTTATTAATGCTAAAATTATTTATGCCTCTGTATTACAATATCTAGAGAAATGAAACTATTTGCTATATTAAAAAAGAACTTTTGTAATTGACCTAGCAACTGCTGTGATATTTAAAAAACTAATACTGAACGTGAACAATAGGGGAGATCTATTGAATGGTTTATTAGGGGTTAGGGACATAAAAACATTCCTCTGGGATATTGTTGTCATCTCTACAAATCAGTAGGAAGTGAAAAGTTTTATTATATTCTATACATGCCTACATAATCATCTTATGACAACTTG
Source organism: Macaca nemestrina (assembly GCF_043159975.1). Taxonomy (NCBI): domain Eukaryota; kingdom Metazoa; phylum Chordata; class Mammalia; order Primates; family Cercopithecidae; genus Macaca; species Macaca nemestrina. The sequence continues at coordinate 29,211,594 of NC_092140.1, forward strand.
AAACAGCCCCAGCAACCATAGAGAGCAGTTGTTTCGAGTCATTCATGAATACATTCATGTAGTTATTCATTCATTCAACAAGAATTGGATTCCAACGATGTCCACAAATTACATGTCCCGATAGATGTTATCACCCTGTCTTTCAAGATAAGGTGTGCCAATTTAGTTCTCAAAACTAAAAAGGCTGAATGTATCAAAATAATAATTCAAGCTTTGGCTGCTGGAATCCAAGCTCCATACTCTTAAACACTGCATTGTACTGGGGATAATAATAGTGAACAGTGGTTCTGTAATCTAGGAGTATATCAGGCCTGCTGTTAACAGCTGATTTCTTTTACTACTGAGATGGTACATAGCTACAGTCTACTTCGAGAATGGACTTAGGAATTTAGAGACAGAGTCACTGTGGCATTGATTCACCACAGTTTAGAACTGTTTTCTGTGCTGTGCTTAAAACAGTATAACGATATAACATGGGAAATGTTGGCAAAGTTCATAAGAAATACAATTGCTATTTCTAAGGTCATGTGGAAGAAGGTAGGCATTTTATGTTCACATGCAGAAGTCTGGGGCTCTCTGGACAAGCGTATGTTTATTGGCTGTATATGTCAAACACCCCAGTTTTTCCAGTTCATGTGTTTTCACTTTTTCATCCCAATTACATTTTACATAGAGAGACACTTTAAGCAATATTTACTACTCATTTACTACTACTAAAATACACTTGTGTTTTATGTCTATTTCAATTAATATTCAGAACACATCTAGGCATCTCCATCCCCATTTTAACAAAAAGAACAAAGAAAGTTTATTTAAATTACTCCCAGTGGCCAGGCGCACTGGCTGAGGCCCGTAGTCTCAGCACTTTTGGAGGCTGAGGCAGGTGAATCTCTTGAAGTCAGGAGTTCAAGACCAGCCTGACACACATGGCCAACAGGATGAAATCTGTCTCCACTAAAAATACCAAAAAATTAACTGAGCATGGTGGCAGCACCTGTAATCGCAGCTACTCAGGAGGCTGAGGCAGGAGAATCACTTGAACCTGGGAGGGAGAGGTTGCAATGAGCCAAGATGGTGCCACTTCGCTCCAGCCTAGGTGACAGATCAAGACTCTGTCTCAAAAATAATAATAATAAAATAAAATAAAATAAAAATTACTCAGGGCCCAATTGGTGCTAAGTTGTGGAGTCGTAATCAAACCTTTATTTATGCGGCTCAAAAGCCAATGGCTTCTTTTATTCAAGTTATTGAATTCTGTTTTCCATAATCTGATATAAATCTCTGAAAAAGAGCACAAGCTGCATCAGAATGGAGTTTAGTTTAGAACATTATTCCTCACTGGAATTTGATATCAGTAAGTTTTCTGGTAATGCCTTTTTAAAAATATTTTCTTTCATGTAAACAATTTCTGTGAGCCATTTAGATTAGATGACCACAGAAAACCTTGACATTTACCATTTTAAATGTCTTAGAACATTGGCTTGTGAAAGTACAGCCCTAATCCCAAGCAATACACGCAATTAATGTGTTCCATGATGAAATTTTCTTATAAATCGCCTTTATCAGATTCTATATAATAGATAAGTTGGAATGTTTGTTAAACCTATATTTCCCCCTGTATGCTTATGCTTTTATGGTAAAGAAAATTCTACTACCATAATACATATTATTCATAGGAAAAATAGAACTGACAAACATACTTCGATAACTGAAACCAACTGGAAAATAGAAAAAGGGAATCAGATTATTCTAACATTGATACAACTTTTCTACATTATCTTTATTTAACTAAGGCAATATTTTCCAAGAATGTTTAGTCTTTGGCAATTTCCTCGCATAACATCACATCCTGGAAGACAGGGATGGAATGAAGGAAAGAAACAGCAAAGCAGCTTTATGCATTTCTAATAACAATGATAATAATTTGTTTGCAGGTTAAACATTCCACTTAGCTTCTGATATACTGTCAGCTATTTATTAGTTGGAATCAAACAGAACACAGAGTATGAGATTCCGAATAGAACATGAGTCCTTTATTCACTAGATATAAGCACTTCAAATAACTGCCAAGATATTTAAATCGTCTGAAACAAAGTTTTCCTCTTGAGTAAAAGGGAGATACTAACACCTGTGTCATAGTGTTACTATATTCAATTTGCATTAAAAAAGTGCTTGAGATTCCCATAGTACGCCTTCAACAAATGTTAGCATAGTGTTATAATGGTGGAAATTAAAGAAGCAACAGTTCAAACTTAGTTTTGAACCAATTGAATAATAGGCACAGGTGCAAAATGGTGAGAAACACATTTGTTCTTTTGTTCCTAACGAGGCTGAGTTTAGAGAACACAGCTTGAACTTGAGATGACTGCCACCTTCAGGCCTGGATATTACGACCCACCAGTGAGGAGAATGAGGTTTTACACCAGTAATCTGAGTCCGCCAAAGCAGACCAGGGACAAAGAGAGCAAACCAACCACTCTGATAAGTTAGTCTAACACCATCTCTATTCCTATGGCAAGGCGGGAATAGCACATGTTCAACCTTTTTTCATATTAATAAATATCCCTGCTTTCCATAGGGAGAATCTAGTGGTATGCAAAAGAAAAGAAACTGATTGCCAGGACTTTAAGGAAGGAATTCTTCATTTCTAGAATGGCTAAAAGGAAGAAAGACATAGTATAGTGCCGTGACTAAAGTCTCTGAAGCCACACTGCTGGAGTTCAATGACAACTCTACCAAACATTGCTGAGTAACATTCAGTGGGCCCCAAATTCAATTCACAGCAGGATGAAAGTAGCACATGTTTGTATAACACTCAGAAGAGAGCATAGCAGGGAACATGTTTTCCCCTACAGCTGATTTCTTTTATTCCCTATCTCAGTGAGGTAGAGTTTGCATACAGTTTTAGAATGCAAATATGAACAACAGAACCATTTCTTTCACAAGGTTTGGGGGAAGGTAAATACCGGTTACCTTCACAAATTCAGTGAATAGGAGAAAAGTAAAAGAAGAAAGCTTGTTAATGAAGTCAAAAGCTTTACTACTCACATTTAAACTTAAGAATTCTGAATGCTGTGACATACAATGGGCAACTTTAGTTAGAAGTTAATCTTTGTTAAAAACAAAATAAACACTTCGGTGTGGAACTGTCAAGCTTGAATTTAAATTGGTTTTACAGAGAAAACAGAGATACATCTGTAGCCATTTGATGATCTAATGATGCACATCAGTTTGCTTGAAAATCAGATGGGTTACTTGGAGAGAATGCATTCTAAGAGCAAATCAGGGAAGCAAATAAAAATAAGTAAATAGCGTGATGCATAGGAGAATAGACAGTGTGATTTTTGAGGACAGTGGTTGCCTTTAACTTGTATTTATCTATACAAGCTTATGATTCAAGCTTTAATCAACTTTTGTTGGTGACCCAGGGAAAAAGGGGGGGCTACCAGTTATTATTATTATTTGTAAATTTTCAGTAAAACCTTTTTTTGGGCATGCGAGTGCAGGTAATACTGCCATGGTGACACTCTTAAGAGAGTATAACTCAAGAAGGGGTATGCATCTTGCCCTGGTAACCTGAGAATACAAAGCAGCTTTGGGCCTTCGATGGCTCCCGGCAAACTTTGATACTGCTGATTATAATGGAAACCAGTGCTCACGCAGGGACAGCAATATTCAGTAAAGGAATCAATCATACTGAGGAGACTCAGCGGGGAAACTATCTTCTCACAAGAATTCCTAATCCAACCGTCAGAAGCCAAACGTTAAGGTGTATCAATCATGGATCTGATACAACATGATACAAAAACCTGATAATTTTTGTTTTGTACTCAGTTGCCAAACAAAATACACAATGTCTTCATTTTTTGATTGTTTAGGGCAAGATTGGGAAAGCTGTCAAAGAAATAAGTTACAGAGATCTCAAATGGAAATCAGTACTTATATCAAAAAATCAGTGACAAAGGTGAATTAATCATCAATCTGTCTGGCAAACTCAGTTAAACCACCTACAGAACAGTATTTCATGGCATCACTGTGTGTCATAACAAACTTTCAGATATGGCTAAAAATAATTTTTAGGGATTCACAATCCTGTCCTTCAAAGAAGCCTCTGAATGTCCTTGGTTCTTAGGCTGTGAAGTAAAGGAAGTCAGAGTTGAAGCATAGACAGTCTCAAATATGCTTATGGGAATGCGTGTTTTTAAAGGTATTCAGTCTGGCTCTCTCCTTTGTTAATACTGATCTCACAATTGCACATTTTTTCCTTTCCTATGTTTTAGTGGTCATTTTTTTTCATACTAATGTGATTGGCAATTCTTTTCAAGTATTAATACATGCTCATAAAAAGAACATTTTGGAAATCTTTAAATATTTATAAATAATAAAATTGGGAATATTTGACATATTGTGCAGCAAACAAACACCAAAGTACTACATTTTAAATTCTGCTTTTCTAGTTTCTGAAGCATTTTGTGGTTTGCTGTGTTTCAGCAGCTTATAGGCATTTCTCTAAGATTTTCAAAAATAAATCAAAGGCAAGATGAGCTGTACTCATTACTTATACATAATAAATAACATTTTCTTGATATGAAAATTTTTCATGGCTTAGCCATAATTTATAAACCTTAGAATCAAATAAACTTCCACATCTTGTCAGGTTCCTTTACCTCATCATATTTTCTCCTTTAAAAATATTTTGCTATTAAAAGTGCAAATCAATTAAATGTATGGTGTATAAGTGTGCATGTGTGTAAATACAGAGTTCTTTCACAGCAGACCGTAATTAGTGATTATTGACATATTATTTGTATGTATCCTGAGTCAAAAATGATATGAATTATGATTTTCTATGGGAAGTAAAACATGAGATATTTTAATACACAAAAACATTAAGAACTTGTTTAATGAAAGACATTCAATGGCTTAAAATGTAATTTTAAGTTTGGTAGTTGTTTCATATAGTGTGACAAAATTAAAACAGTGGCATGGTGAATGCCACATGAACCCTTTCATTAAGAAATATTTTATAAAATCTTTTTTTTTTTTTGAGACAGAGTCTCACTCTGTCGCCCAGACTGGAGTACAGTGGCGTGATCTCGACTCACTGCAAGCTCCGCCTCCCGTGTTCACATCTTTCTCCTGCCTCAGTCTCTTGAGTAGCTGGGACTACAGGTGTCCGCCACCACGCCTGGCTATTTTTTTTGTACTTTTAGTAGAGACGGTTTCACCATGTTAGCCACGATGGTCTCGATCTCCTGACTTCGTGATCCGCCAGCCTTGGCCTCCCAAAGTGCTGGGATTACAGGCATGAGCCACCACGCCTGGCCTATAAAATCTTTAAATAAGTTGAATTGGAACAATCTAAAATTTTTGGTACGCATATCTTACCTACATCCAAGAGAAACCTAAAGTCTACCCAGGGACCAATTCTTCCCTGTTTTTAAGGGGATGGCGAAAATTTCTAGCTCATTCAAAACGTTATGTCCCTTAGGCATTATCTCTCCTGCTGATTTTTGTTTCTATTTTCTATGCACTGTGAGCCTGAATTAATGGGGCTCCCCTATTACATTTTCCTCTCATTTTTGTTGAAAACCTTATGTGTCTTTTGGCCACACTGATTTACCTCTAGTAGCTGAGTCTGATTTCTGGGTTCTTGGTGACTTCAGAATGGTTCTTTTATTTAATAAGCTGTTTTTGAGCCACCATGATGTGCAGTTAGAAAAACAAAAAAGATAACATGTAAGACAGAATGCTTTTTTCCTTTTTTCTCTTAAAAATTGCATTTGCTTCAATTAGTGATGATTATGATACATAGTTCTGAGGCTGTACATGATCCACATTAACTCGCCAAGACATTCCCCTCAGCTAAGCTAAATTTTAAAAAGTATCTTCCTGACTCTAGGCCCCTGACCTCCCTTTTCTTAGAAAACTTGTAAGTGCAAATTCTTTCTCTGAGCTTTAAATTACATACAAATCTTCTCTCAGTCTCTTGCTAGTTTTACAACCAAGGAATGTCTATTTCATGGGCCTAGGGGACATTTCTTTGGAATATAATAGTCTAAAAGTGTAGTGCTGCTTACTCTCAGTCTCTGTGGAAGGTAGGGGTCTAATTTTAACAAGTGCCAATTAGTAAATACAGATGGATGACCTAATCACAGGACAAATCTATCTACCAAAGCCTTCTAGCACTTTTCACTAGCTCACTCCAGTGCTTAAAAAGCTTGCTTTTTGTTTCATGGGAGTTAATTTCAATCTCTCTCTCCTATCATCTTGCTAATTTACTATGGTGCTACTTTTCTTTAACAGTTCTGGTATGCAACTCATAGGATTTGACTCATCATTGGATCTCAGAGAGCCTAGTACCCATAGCCTCAGGTGTATACCTTTAACTTTTGCCTTCCCAGATGATGGATTGATCAGAGAACTTATTCCTGAGCTATTGCTCTAAACTTCTGACCACTACAGGAATTGACTTTAATACCACACTGATGTGGTTTGGCTCTGTGTCCCCACCCAAATCTCATCTTGAGTTCTACTCCCAGAATTCCGTGGTGTTGTGGGAGGGGCCCAGTGGAAGACAACTGAATCGCTGGGGCAGTTTCTCCCATACTGTTATTCTGTTAGGGAATAAGTCTCACGCGATCTGATTGTTTGATAAGGGGAAATTCGTTTCGCTTGGTTCTCATTCTCTCTTTCGCCTATTGCCATGTAAGACGTGCCTTTTGTCTTCCACCATGATTGTGAGGCCTCCCCAGCAACGGGGAATTGTAAGCCCAACAAACCCTTTTTCCTGTATAAATTACCCAGTCTTGGGTATGTCTTTCTCAGCAGTGTGAAAATGGGCTAATACACATGCTCTTATTGTAATGAGCTTTTGTTTGATTGAACTTTGTTTATTTAACAATTAGAGTTCTTTCTGATTGTGGAGACCATGTATGTGATGACTGAATTATAGAGACATATAAGTGCTTACATAAATTAAATATTCCTAAACCTGTCAAAAAATTTTAAAGCTGAATTTTGAATACTTACAATGTATTTTTAAAAAATATTATAAAATCTTACCCAAATGTTTTACAATTTTAATTTCAAGTGAATCAGATAAATCTTTGGCAAATAAGACTACTTTAATATTTTTGATTTAATAAAAACTGCGGTTTTCTGAGTTCTCTCCATTCGATATGATACAAGTGTACATTTTTATTTTACTTGGGTTTAGTAGTAAATATTATTTCTACCAGATGTTTAAAATTATTAAAAAATTTGATTTTAATCAAATTTTGTCATTATTTTGACGAATTTGTATTTCAACCCTAATTATGTTTTATATGTCTGCTTCAAAATAGTTTTCAAAAGTTTTTTGGTAACTTGCAACATGAGACTTAGGACCAATTAAGTAATAGATATCCATTAAATATTTAGATCATTTCTAAATAATATAAACTACTGAAACATTCATTAGTAAGTATATGTGTAAGTTTATATACTTTTGACTGATGTTTACATGATACAGAGAGGCTAAAAATATTGGGTTTGTTAATAAACATGTTATTTTGGCCACATTTGCAGAAGGACAGGTCCCAAAATAACCTTGGGTGACCCAGCCCTTCCTCTTCCCACTTCCAGTCTCAGGACAACTGTAGAATATGCTAAAAAGGTAGTGCCCTGATACAAGGAGGAACTATTCAGAGCAGCTCAGGTTTAGGCCTTGTCCCTCCTAGAACAGGATGTCCTACAATACTTTAGCTCAGGGAAACAAGTGTTTCCCAGGGTATAAAATCCCAGAGTGGAATGCTTTGGGGATCCCTCAGCTGAAGTGTGAAGTGAGGCATGCACAAACGAGACTCCGTCTGCACTGGGCAGCTTTCCTGAGCCGCGGGGATCGGCTGATCATGGAGCCTGGGCGTCTGTTGATTCTTGCACTTTATCTGTGAGTGACAAATTGATTTGCAGAATGTGCTGTGAGAGTGTTCTGTCTCACTGTACTCATACTCTGGCATTTGAGTTTGTGCAAAATGTTTTTTTGCTCAGCCTCCTGAGTAGTTGGGACAACAGGGGCCTGCCACCAGGCCTGGCTAAGTTTTGTATTTTTAGTAGAGATGGAGTTTCACCATATTGGTCAGGCTGGTCTCAAACTCCTGACCTCAGGTGACCCACCCACCTTGGCCTCCCAAAGTGCTGGGATTACAGGCATGAGTCACTGAGCCTGCCCTTTGTGCAAAATCTTCTAAGGAGGGTTTGGGCAAGACTTCCTGCCAGATCAAGATACCTTGGCAGAAATTGGTGAGATGCTTAGAGTCTTCTCCTGGGGTTGGTAACCAGTGGAGCATGTTCCCCATTCAAGGGCTAATGGCAGTGTACTTCATATCTGCTAAACAAATTTGAAAAATAATAGCATAATAAATTTTAGACCTATAAATATTACAAGATCATATATTCATAAGCTTTATTAATTTGCTGTAGAGTGTTGATATAAAACAGTTCACAATGGTCTATTTCCTACTTTTGTCTGTAAAATATAAGTTATAACTAGTTAAAATTATAATCAATATATGTGAATGAAATGCCTAGAAATAATTATCACAAGGGAAAACAACCTTGTATTCAAAGGATACAAGAAGTTTATGATTGGCTTTGTTAAAGAAAATTATGAAAGTTATGTAGGATATGTTTTTGTTGCCAAAAAAGTAATTTTTTTCTAAAGCAAAACGACTGGTTCCAGAATGAGAAAAGAATGTGCATGAAACCTAAATAGATATGGACAACCATAGAAGGTTTCTCAGGAATGAAATTTTATTTTGCACCTCCACATCTAGTTAAGATTGGATGAGTCTATTTGTTATTATTCTTACGACCTTTAGTATCAATAGTGTAATGATGCAAAACTAGAACTTGTTTTCCTCTCTCTTAAAATGACATTTTCTTGGATTATTGGTCTGCTCTTAACAAGAGATTCCAAAAGCTTTGTTTTCTTTATCTTCTGAGTTATCTGCCTAGAAAGCACAAGTTCTGTGTCATATTAGGATGATTTCCTGTGTTTTAAATTGACTTCATCAAGGATTTGATTACTTTAGTGAACCCAGTCTTTTGCTTTAAAAAAGAGCTAAAGTTTATTGTTATTGTTTTATTGTTTTGAATCATGTTACCTCCTTGTTTGTTTTGAAATCCTTTACTGCCACTTTATTTAAGTACATAGTCAAGTATTTCTTCCTTTTTGAAACAGAGTTTTGCTCTTGTCGCCCAGGCTGAAGTGCAGTGGCACAGTCTTAGCTCACTGCAACCTCTGCCTCCCGAGTTTAAGAGATTCTCCTGCCTCAGCCTCCTGAGTAGCTGGATTACAGGTGCGCGCCACCATGCCCGGCTAATTTTTTTTGTCTTTTTAGTAGAGATGGGGTTTCAACATGTTGGTCAGGCTTGTCTCAAACTCCTGACCTCAGGTGATCCAACTGCCTCGGCCTCCTAAAGTGCAGGGATTACAGACATGAGCCACCTCAGCTGGCCATGTATTTCTTAATGACAAATAATCCTTTTAGCCAAGAGTCCAAAACTTCTGACATTTTTGGATATTTCACATACCCAAAATCAAATCTTAAATGAAATCTTTTCTTAAAATCTCAAATTGACTTTGGAATTTCTCCCAGAAGGCCCCTAGAAAATCAGAAAGGATTTTTTTCACCAAAATGAGAGGTGTCAAGAATAACTAGGTTTATTTGATATGTTGAGTTGCTTTTAACGTACTGTCTAATAATAAGAAATCTTAATCTTCCCTAAGTTATATTTAACCTTTTCTAGGTAAAATGTTATTAATATAAATGTTTAAGAAACTTTAAAGTTACCAGAAATTAGTCAATGCCTCACTGTCCTGACTGCTTTGCTGATATTAGTGCTGCTTTGCTGATATTCAATAACAAGAGTATAATGTTATTAGTCATAATTTCTAAGTTGTTCAGTGAAAAAGGTTGAACACCCACATCTCCCAGTCTTGATGGGAGGGTGTGAGCTTCATGTTAATAAGCACAGATTAGGAAACACAGAAGACGTAATCACCTTGACCACCTTCCTATGCCATGTTCTCCAGAACCTTTTCACCAGCTCACTCAAGTGCTTAAAAAACCTTTCAACTTTTGTTTCAGTAGAATTCAATCTCTGTCCCATAATCCAATACTCTTGAATGAAGTGTTATTTGCCTATTCAATTTGTCAGTAGAATTTTTCATGAACATGTCCTTTATGTGAGTATAGTATAGTTAACATATATCATTTTTCCCTGATAGCCTGTCCCTTTGTTCTATGCATCACAAACATCTAATTTAATCCACAATCAACTTCAAGAGTTATTTCACCCTGTTCACTTAGCTGAGGAAACTGAGGTTTAGATAAACTAAGTAAATCATCGTACTAAGTCATTCAGATAAGCTTCAGGACTCCTCTCTTATCCCAATTCTTTTAAGGTGCTGTGCCTATTTTTGTGTTTATGGTTCTGTTTTTTTTTTTTCTTAAAAGAAGATCCTCCCAGATTATTTGAAATGTTACTGAACCTGGACATGCCTTCACACAGCTATTGAGTGTTAAATTTAGTGTAATGTTCCAACAGTCTCCATGGTTGGTTGGTTACAGAGCCTCCTATGGATACAAAAATCTGTGAATGCTTACATCCCTAATATAAAATGGCATCGTATTTACATATAACCTGTGCACATCCTCCCATATACTATATTTTAAATCTTCTCTAATTACTTATAATACCTAATACAATGGGGATGCTTTGTAAAATGTTGTTATACTGTATTATTTAGAGAATAATTACAAGAAAAAAAGTCTGTATATATTCAATACATGCACAAAGGTTTTTTTTTATGTATTTTTGATCCATAATTGATTGAATCCAGTAATGTAGAATGGTTACAAAAGGTCAATTGTATTTAAATCTGGAATGTCTGAATTCAATGCCTGTGTGCTCCTTTCATTACAGTTATTTTCCAGATTTGTTCTTTGGTGCCCTAGTGTTCATAGAATTAGCTTGAAGGCAGATGTGCAGAACTGTGGGCAGCAGGAGAAGCTGAGGTCTGGGACCTCCACTCCAACTGCAACCAGATCAGCCTTGCTTCTATGTCTCCATTTATCTATTTCTATGTTATTTGAACCAAATTTGTTTGGAAGAAATGTTTCTGTGGGCAAAATGGTTTAAAAGTAGTGGCATAATGCAGTGCTGCTTAGTCTCCTTTTCACCGAATACATGTTGATGTAGGGTAGCAAGTGTGGAAAGTTAATTATACAAAATGTATTAAATATATTTTGAACTGAAAAGGCCTAAGAAATTATCGAGCTCAGCCTTTCTTTTTAAAGATTGGAGAAATGACTCACAGAACCGAAAGTAATTTACCTAAGGTCAAAGACTAGTTCAGCATAGAATTGCAATTATTAAACTCTCATAATACATTATGTCACCAGTTTATTTGAGAGATGCTTCTAAAAGTCACCAAATGAAACTTGTTATCATATTGACTGCAGTGATGCTTTGGGGGTCATTGTTCACTGCATATCACTTAATTCTTTTTATGAGTGAGCACAAAAGTTATTTAACTTAGTTTAAAAATCAAAACAATTTGTGTTGAGTAGTTTTGGAGTTGTTTTGCTCTCTTTATCATGTTAAATTGTGTGACTGAATTTCTCTATGGTTGGGCAAAGAGACCGACGAGCTTAAAACTATCACTGAGAAGATTGAGTAGCAACTATATAAAGGATACAGAATTTCACAGTTTGTATGATCTCTACCAAGTTTATTCCTGCTTTTTTGCTATTTAGTATAATTTTTCCAAGACTAAGTTTTTTTCATTATAAATTGGTAGATTGATCTATCTTTTGGTAAACTGTCACAATTCATTTGGACTGAATCTAGACAGTAAGACAGGGGTCATTTTCCATGAGGATTTTTGTGTAACTGTATTCCCATCTCACTTACATAGAAATATTTTCCTAAATCTGAGCACAGAGTTTTATACATTATAGATATCCAATAAATATTGATTGAAAGGATAAATGGACAAAGGGAAGTTATAACAAATTTCAATACGTAACTTAAAAACTTTGAATGACAAAATTCTAAAGGCAATGACAAAGTGAAGACAAGAGTTGAGCCTCCAGATCCTCAGATAAAGTTCATGTATTCAACTCTTATAGTGCTTTGGGTTCTGTGCTATACACTTTGTAGAACTATCATATTTCATAATTTTATGCAGTCAGGCTATAAGACTTATTTTAAAGATGAGGAAACCAAGGTGCAGATGGGTTAAGACCGAGTTTACATGATTAGCAAATTGCAGAGTCAGTGTTTGGACCTTTATATCTATTTTTAGAAGCAACAATTTTGTGCTCTTTTCACATTTTAAAATAACATTTTTTCTTTACTTTTAAAAATTACCTTTTTGTTTACTTTTTATAATCATTTTTATTATCTTGCAAGTTATTATGTGTCCCAGTAAAGTTAGGGAGAACTAATACAATGGTTTAAAGCAAGGAGATACTACTTATATTTAATGAATTATGAGGTGGTTTTTAAGTTACATATTGAAATTTGAATGGGATTTGAACTTTAAGAAAGAAGAAAAAGATAAACATAAATCAGACATACTAGCATCCTCTGAGAAGAGGCCCATAGTCATAAAATGTGTCCATAATCAAACAAACCTTATTAAGGATTCTTTCCATATCCCTCTCAAGATAAATGTTGAATTGGGTTAAATAGATTTTCTTGACAATTATGGAGACTGACAGTCTATAATACATAAAATAGTAGTAATTCAGAAGAAAAGATCTAGAGTATGAATGTTGGATTTGAAACTCATAACCACTGTTTATTCACTTGAATAAGCTACTCTCTCTCTCCATGTAATCTATTTCTGTTTCCTTTCTAAAAAATGAAGCTACTGTTAGTTATTGTATCACAAGTGCTGCATAAACTGTGTAATCCTTCATATATCAAAAAGGACAATGCCTTGCAGGTGTTAGCTTTCATTTACTCTGTTATCAATTACTTTGAAAAACATATTTTCTGATATTTTATGAACAACTATTTTGTATTTATAAAGACATTTTCTTCTGTTGATCCTCTAGGTGGAAATCATAAGCTATTTCCTTACATTTCCCTAAATCTAGTGATTAGAGGTGTCTGATCAGTTTGAAATTTATTTCTGTCTTCATTTCAGTTTTGAGTCTTCTAGTCAGGAAGTCATGAGTAGTAGGTACTGTTCAATTCTGCCTAACATGTTACTCATTATCAATGAAGTGAAGTGTTTTTTGCAATAGTTTTTATCTTTATTCAATCCTCTTTTTGGTCTTTGCTTGAGGATACAATAAAAGATCAAGAAGCCATCATAAGAATGTATTTCCAGTTCCTTAGGGAATTTTTACAACTCAAAGACCTAAGCATTATCAAAGGCTTTGAGATGGAAGCCCGGAACTGGTGTATATTAATGACTGTGCTTTTGAACTGCTTGTGCAATAAAATATGCAAAAGCCAAGAAAAGCTTTCAGAGTCAGCACAGTCCTGATTATCTTTAAAAGAATACCAGAGTTACTCACTACAAGGAGAATATACATAAAAATATTTTAATTGTAAATTATTGAAAATTGACATTTTAATAGACAAAAATATTAGCTGAAATTATATGTATATATTCTGCACACTATTATATCCTCTAAATAACTAAGTTATTCAATTCAAGCATAATCTCCCAAATGCCTATGTAGTATGTAGAGTAAGTCAGCTCTTCTGCCAGGTTCAATGTTATAAGTCATCACAGCAAATTATCCAGGCCTTCAAACTAATTATAATCTGCAGAAGAAAATAAAGGAAATTAACAAGTAAGGTATCCTGTAGTAAGCATGAGGTCATTGGAGCACAAAGAAGAAAACGCCTATGAAATTGGAAACAAAGCAAACATTTTAGATCAGGGTAAGTCTTGAATTGATACAGAGTTTGCCAGTTGCTTTATGTAAATGCAAAATTTACATAAATGCAAAATTTTACACAATGGGTATTACCTCCACCCAACTGCACAAGTGATTGTCATATATGTCTTACTCAAAATCTAAACATCTTTACCTAGACATACATTTTCTTGTTCATCTAATGGTTGTTATGTAACATTCTCTTTTTTTCCATAAAATGTCCAAACTAAGGGCGAATTTTTCTACTATTCTGTCAGACGTTATTTCCCTCGTAGCAAGATTGTAATAATCCTGCTACATGCTCTTAAATAGTGTTTTAAAAAAAAGGTAAAGACATGCCAGATGGAGAGTGCAACCTGTGCCATGGCAAACAGCTGTAACATATAATGACGTTTTGTGAAACTTCAAACAGTTTTGAGTGACTGTGTAAGTGTGAATGGTGAATTCAGACAAGTAAGAACTTATATTAAGATTTCATAAAAGACCTTATTTGAAAATGAAGAAGTTTGAAATTTTCACTAGTATTTCTGAAAATCTATTGAAGAATTTTAAGAAGGATAGGCACACTGACATACTAATTTTAATTAATATAATTATGAAAATTTTCAAACAGTCAAAAGCTAAGGAAACAGTATAAAATTAACCACTATATATTTGTAGCCCAAATGCAACAATTATCAAATCATTTAAATACTTATAATACTTCTTTACTGACATGTAATAACTAAACCATAATTAAATTTCCCCAATAATCTCAATATAATTAATTTCTATGGTTGTTGTTTTAATCCGAGCCCATATGAGGTATTCCTGTTATGTTTGGTTATTGTACAATGTTAGTGTCTTGGCATGGAATAAAGTACCCTTCATTGCTTTTAGTTTCTATTATTGATTTTTGCAAAGTCCAGACCAACTGTCTTTTAGATTTCTCATATTTTATAATTTTATTTATTGATGTCATTTTTTTCTACCTTCTGTTTTGTGTTAGGTGATATTAACTCTAGAAACTTGATTTAGTTCGTATCCAACTTGTCAAAAAATAATCCAGAATTAGTTTAGTAGAATATACAGCTGAATTTCTTTATATACAAGGTAAATTATCAATTATATAATAGTAAGTGAACAAAAGCAAAGCAGAGTTTACAAAACAGTCTGTGGGACCATGAGCTGTGTTCTGTTGTGTTCTTGTGTTTGTTTACATTTCTTTTTCTAAGCCCTGATATAAAACCACCAGGGCTTAGCAACCTGCTCTAAAGTAGATCAACACAGTTATTAGGGAAAGCAACTTCAATAATCTGTGGTGTTTCAAAAACAAAAAACAAAAAAACAAACAAAAAAAACTTGTGATTTCAACTGTAAAAGCTACATGTTTTGTTTATCTCTGGATAACGGGCACTGGTACCCGTCTGTTACCATCTCTGCTAGGTAAGCCAGGATTGTGCTGTTTCCCTCATAGTAATCCCTCAGTCTTTCCTTTGGGTCAAACTCAGATCCCAGAGGAGCCAAATTGACTATGGAGGCTAAAGTCTTTTTATGACATACCATCTGCTGGATGACAGATCCAAGTTATCAAAGGAAATAAATGTTTTAGCACCTGTATATCACAAAGCAGAGGAAGGCAAAAATTATTCATACAATCACAAATATATTAGGCAACATTCAGAAACTGATTTTTATTTAGTTTTGTTTTGTTTTATTGGTGTGCACTCACCTAAAAGAATTAATCCCATAGATTAACTTGGCCAAATTTTGATAACCAACATTTGTTTTTCCTAATTGAATACTTGATTGTTCCACTTGTCCCGAAGTGGTTAACTTGCTTTTGATTGTGCAGACTCATCTACTGGATATGTAACATTCAGGCGATTATCTTCAATAATGGAGCAATAATCAGAACAAGTTGTAGAGGTTTTAGACTGGACTAGAAAGTCGTGTATAAATTAGTGAATCCAATTACTAAATCACCACACTAGGCTGTTTATAACTTGTAAACAACTAACAGATTTGTTTGAATTCTGAAAAAGGCAAATATATGAAGTGACAAATATGCCACATTTTGATACAGAAGCATGCTAGACACAAAAATATGTAGTCCTAAGGTACAAAATGAGGAGACACCAAGTGGAGACTGGTAAAAGTTGCTATCTGGATTTGTTAGTTTTATTGTGGAAGACAAATTAATCTCCTGGATGGAGCTAAACTAATGCTTTTATCTGGCTTTACTTAAAAAACTCCAACTCCACACTAGTTTTAAAACTAAACTTTAAAACCTTTAGCACAGGTTGTCATTTTTTAAGGCCATCTTATCTCACCCTAAGTTCTTTTAGTAAATCATCTGTATGAAAAATATAATAAAATATAAAGTTTCAAATTGCCTCTAGAATTTTTAATACAAAATATTCCACACTAATTTAACATGCCTAAACACAAAAAGAGAATGGAAAAATAACATCAAATTTACAGTGGGTCCAGGTATTGAGTAAATTACACTAATATTTTAAAATTACTTTGACTATGAGTAAATTACACTAGTATTTTAAAATTACTTTGACTAATGTGATCAAAATTAAGACAAGCTAATGAATTTCAGCAGAGAACTATAACTTTAACAATAATAAGTTGACATTATAGAAGTAAAAACTAAAAAAACTGAAAGTAAGTACTCAATGAATAGGTTTCATAACTCATCAGATATAATTGATAAGGAAATTAATGAACTAAAACAGAGGTAGAAGAAAACATGCAGAGTAAAGTTCAGCCTGTAAATAAATCTTAAAATATGTAAGCAAAAATTAAAAAGAAATAATAAAAATTGTATAATGATATTTAACATATCTCCCTAGCAAATAATCTCTAAGCATGATATAGCCATTAAGAAAGAATGAAAAACAAAATTGAGCTAAGTACTAAGTGACTATATGCACACAAAGTCTGTTTCCAAAAACTGGTAAACTCACTTTTGTTGCTGTTATTCTAGGTCACATAGCAAGTCTCAGTATGTTTCAAAGGATTACAACATATAAAGTATGTATTCTTATCCACTAAAATCAATATAGAAATCACATTGTTAAAAGATAACTAAAAACAAAATCTACACATGTTTGGAAATTAAGATAAATGTGTCTCAAATCTCACTGGTAAAAATTAAAATTAGAAAAATATTTTGAATGTGTATTTAATAAGCTAGAACATGTATACTGCTCCAAAAGTTACACTTAAAGTATGTGTGTGTGCATGTAAGGAATATATGTATGGATATATAGGGATATATGTGTACAAATATATGTATCCCGTATAGAAAAAAGTCTGAAAATTAGTAATAAAGTATCCATCTTCAAAAATTAGACAACTAAATGCAAATTAAATGCAATGAAAGTAGAAATAAAATATTATAATTACAATAGAATAAATTAATACAACATAGGATACAAATATGTCTTAGAAAATATCAGCAACTAAATTGTGGTTCTCTTACTAAAGTAAAAAAATTGATGAAGCCTGGTGAGACTAAGGGAAAATTAGAGAAGACACAAATTTCCAAATTCAGAAATTAAAACCAGTTATCATTATAGACTTCATAGACACTAAAAAGATAATATTGCAACTGACCTAATGATCCCATATACAGCTTTTTTGATAAACATAAAAATTGACCTTTCTGGTCTTAAAGCTTGAAACTTACCTTTGTTTTATCTGAGTTCCTTCCTCAGGAAAGGACTCTCAGTTCCCTCAAAAATTATCAAAGAACTGAAACTCACCAGACACCGCATCCAGGCAATGAAATGCCAGACCCCTCATTTGCTTTGATTGCTTCCTAACCAACCATCTGCGTCTTGTTGACCCACACCTCCTCTTGCTTACTCCTCTGTAGTGGGTTTTCCCACACGTAGTTCTATTTCATCGCTGCTATAGAAACTCCTAATTGTACTCTGTCAGGGAGATGAGTTTAGACTAATCTCCCATCTCCTCAGCTGTAGCACCTGATTAAAATCTTCTTCCCTGGCAATAGTCATTGTTCAGTGATTGACTTTTTGTGCAGTGAGCAGCAGTAGCTCGACTGAAACCCCTGGCATTTTGGTAACAATATAAGAACATTACAAACTATTTTCTCCCAAAAATTTAAAAAAATTTAGATAAAATTGAACATTTGCAGAAAAAAGTGCTACGAAACACATTTGCAAACATTCTCCAGAAAATAAATCCCATCTACAATATATATTACATCCAACCAAACTGATAAAATTGGTTTAAAATTTTAAAATATTTGAAATTTTAAAAATATCATATTATCTTAATAAATGTCAAAACTAATTATAACATTTACACATGGTAAATATCTTTGCAAATTATAAGTAGAATAGAACTGTATCAATCTCATAGAGTATCTAGAAAAATGTATACAGCAAACATCACATTTAGTATAAAAAAAAGTAGGCTTTCACTGAGATTGGAAATAAAATAAACCTTGCTGCTTTCCACATTTCTATTAGGCTGAAGGTCCCTACCAATTCAAAAAAAAAAAAAAAAAAAGAATATGATAAAATATATAATGATGGTAGAGG
Source organism: Macaca nemestrina (assembly GCF_043159975.1). Classification (NCBI taxonomy): domain Eukaryota; kingdom Metazoa; phylum Chordata; class Mammalia; order Primates; family Cercopithecidae; genus Macaca; species Macaca nemestrina. The sequence goes on from NC_092140.1 coordinate 29,230,105, forward strand.
AAAAATTGAGTTGATCTCATTGTGCATATTGAAAATACAAACTAACGTATAGGTAAACTTTAGAATTAAGTTTAGTAAACCTGGATATTAATATTTTAAGTTTAGTAAAGCCAGAGTTTAGTAAAACAAGAATATTTGTGTTGTCATATACCAGTAACAAGTAAATAGAAAATAAACTGCAATAAGACAAAATAATTTATAGAAACAATAAAAAACAAATATGTAGGTATTCATTTACCTAACAAAATATTTAGAAATTTTAGCACGAAAATCTATGAAGTATTACTGATAGTTTTTTTTTTTATTTATTTACATAACCAGAAATATATACTGTGGTCTTGGAATAAAGGCTTTATATTGTAGGAAACTATATGTTAACTCACTATATATAAAGCACTAACAATAAAAAATTTGACAAATTGGACTACCTGAAACTTAGGGACATCTATGAACCAGAATTAAAGGTAATCTATAGACTGCTATAGATATTTGCATTTAATTTTTATAATAAAGGACTTCATTTAAAATATACAAGTAACAGGTAAAATCTATTCAAAATTTTCAAAACAAAAGAAAAAATGGGCAAATAATTGAAAGTGCATTTCCTAAGTGATATCCAAATTGCCCTGAAACATAAGAAATTCCATTTCAATTCATTAGGCATAAGATAAATGTAAATTGAAATCACAATTACTGCACAGCTGTTAGAATGACCTCTACTGGCAGTTATGCAGAAAGGGTCTCCCTAATTGCCTCATCTCCAACGTGCCTCATGCATTCCCCCTGATTCTCTTTGACCTCAGTGTGGCCCACCCACTCATCCAGGCAGATGAGCTCCAAATCTTCACCAATATTCAGAGCTTTCTATTATTTCCTCTTGGTGTTCTTCATGTTGTGTCTCCTCCTCACCCGCCCTCAGAAGTTCCATTTCTCAAGATTTAACTGACTTTCAAGTTCAGGTGGGCAGTCTCTTGATGACTGATTCCTTCAGGGTCAGTGAGTGAGCCCAATATAGAGACATAAGATTAATAATAGCCATTAGCCCCATGCAGACAACCTGCAGAGCCAATATATTTCATTAAGCTATATAATGCAACTTAGCCTGGCGATTTCCAATGCTGAACCACAGAGTTCCAGCAGAGAAGTGTGCTTTAGTACAGATGCTACACTCATAAACCTCTCAGCCAAGGCTACCCTTATAGCTTACATTCTCTTTATGAAAGAAACACCTGGTTATTTACCCGGACTGAATACAGGAATAAGAAAAGGGGAAGAACCCCCAAACTCTGAGATTGCTCCCTGCATGGAAATGCTTCCAGTCAGGGAGTAAACTGATACCCTGGTTGTATCTGGCCAATGCCGTGGCCTGTTCCTGCTATCTGTCTTGTAAGCGCACTGCCAAAATAAACTGCTTGAGCACCAAATGATGTCTAAGGCTCATCTTTGACTGGAAGCAGACTGAAAGAAGAAACATTGCTTCTGGGGAGGCTGATTAACTAGGACCACCAGAAACCCTCAAAGGAAAAGTAGTAAAGAATGTTTCCAGAGCCACACTAAGGAAGCAGAATATAGGTTTGATACTTGTTTCAGCAGGAAGAAGAAGGAATAGAGACATAAACAGTAGAACTTATCATAGAAAGACCACTCTAGTACCTAAGAACTTAATCACCGGAAAGACTATAGTCATATGTTAAAACATTTCTGCAGTCTTGTTTATACAAATTGTTTAATATGTGGAAAAATTCCTTCTAATATTAGACAACGTGTTGCAATCAGCATTAGCATTTAGGCACCTAAAACGCAGAATCTCTTATAACTGAGATAGGGAGAATGGGAGAAAGAGCAAAAGAGATTTGTTAACTTTATATCTAATTAATGTCCTAAGAAATTTTAAGTAGGTAAAAATTCCTGTTTACAAATATAATAGAAACATAATTATAATTATAATGTATATATATTATTTTTCCATTGATTGTTGGGGTACATGTGGTGTTTGGTTGCATGAGTAAGTTCTTTAGTGGTGATTTGTGAGATTTTGGTGCACCCATCATCAGAGCAGTATGCATTGCACCCTATTTGTAGTCTTTTATTTCTCAACCCCCCCTGCCATTCCTCCCAAGTCCCCAAAGTCCATTGTATCATTCTCACACCTTTGCATACTCATAGCTTAGCTCCTATGTATCAGTGAGAACATATAATATTTGGTTTTCCATTCCTGAGTTATTTCACTTAGAGTAATAGTCTCCAATTTCATCCAGATCACTGCAGATGCCATTAATTCATTCTTTTTTTATGGCTGAGTAGTATTCCATTATATATTTATACCAGTTTCTCTATCCACAGGTTGATTGATGGGTTTTTGGGTTGGTTCCATGATTTTGCAATTGCAAATTGTCTTGCCATAAACATGCGTATGCAATTATTTTTTTCTGTATAATGACTTCTTGTCCTGTGGGTAGATACCCAGTAGTGAGATTGCTGGATCAAATGATAATTCTTTCAGTTCTTTAAGGAATCTCCATACTGTTTCCATAGTGGTTGGACTAGTTTACATTCCTCCCAGCGGTGTAGAAGTGTTCCCTGATCACCACATCCTCGCCAACATCAACTGCTGTTTGATTTTTTGATTATGGTCATTCTTGCAGGTGTAAGGTGATATCACATTCTGGTTTTGATTTGCATTTCCCTGATCATTAGTGATGTTGAGCATTTTTTCATATGTTTGATGGCCATTTGTATATCCTCTTTTAGGAATTGTCTGTTTATGTTCTTAGCCCACTTTTTGATGGGATTGTTTTTTGCTGATTTGACTAGTTCATTGTAGACTCTTAGTATTAGTCCTCTGTCAGATGTATAGATTGTGAAGATTTTCTTCCACTCTGTGGGTTGTCTGTTTACTCTACTGACTCTTCCCTCTGCCATGCAAAAGCTCATTAGTTTAATTAACTCCCAGCTATTTAGTTGTTTTTTATTGAATTTGCTTTTGGGTTCTTGGTCATGAAATCCTTGCCCAAGCTAATGTCTAGAAGGGTTTTTCCAATGTTATCTTCAAGAATTTTTATAGTTTTGGGTATTAGATTTAAGTCCTTAATCCATCTTTAGTTGATTTTTGTAAAAGATGAGATGAGGATCCAGTTTTGTTCTCCTACATGTGGCTAGCCAATTATCCTAGCACCATTTGTTGAAAAGGGTGTCCTTTCTCCACTTTATGTTTTTGTTTGCTTTGTTGAAGATCAGCTGGCTGTAAATATTTGATTTTATTTGTGGGTTCTCTCTTCTGTTCCATTGGTCTATGTGCCTATTTTTATACCAGTACCATGCTGTTTTGGTGACTATGGCCTTGTAGTGTAGTTTGAAATCAGGTAGTGTGATGCCTCCAGATTTTTTCTTTTTGCTCAGTCTTGCTTTTGCTATGTGGGATCTTTTTTGGTTTCATCTGAACTTTAGAATTATTTTTTCTAGTTCTGTGAAGAATGATCGTGGTATTTTGATGGGGATTACGTTTAATTTGTAGATTGCTTTTGGCAGTCTGGTCATTTTCACAATATTGATTCTACCCATCCATGAGCATGGGATGTGTTTCCATTTGTTTGTGTCATCTATTATTCCCCTCAGCAGTGTTCTGTAGTTTTCCTTGTAGAGGTCTTTCACCCCCTTGGTTAGGTATATTCCTAAGTATTCAACCTTTTTTTGTAGCCATGGTGAACGAGGTTGAGTTCTTGATTTGATTCTCTGCTTGGTCACTGTTGGTGTATAGAAGAGATACTGTTTTGTGTAGATTAATCTTGTATCCAGAGACTTTGCAAAATTATTTTATTAGTTCCAGGAGCTTTCTAGAGGAGTCTTTTGGGTTTTCAAGGTAAATGATCATATCATCAGCAAACGGTGACAATTTGACTTCCTATTTACAGATTCAGATGTCCTTTATTTCTTTCTCTTGTCTGATTGCTCTGGTAGGACTTTCAATACCATGTTGAAGAGGCGTGGTGAAAGTGGGCATCCTTGTCTTGTTCCAGTTCTCAGAGGGAATGCTTTCAGCTTTTCCCCATTCAGTATTATGTTGGCTGTGGATTTGTCATAGATGCCTTTTATTACATTGAGTTATGTTTCTTGTGTTATGATTTTGCTGAGAGTTTTAATCATAAAGGGATGCTGGATTTTGTCGAATGCTTTTTCTTCATCTGTTGAAATGATCATATGATTTTTATTTTTAATTCTATTTATGTTGACTCACATCTCAAGGTACAGGAGAAGAAAGAAAAAACCAAACCCAAACTCAACAAAAGAAAGGAAGTAACCAAGATCAGAGCAGAACTAAATGAAATTTAAATTTTAAAAAATACAAAAAATAAATGAAACAAAAAGCTGGCTCTTGGAAAAGATACATAAATTTGATAGACCATTAGCAAGATTAAGCAAGAAAAGAAGAGAGAAAATCCAAATAACCTCAATAAGAAATGAATCGGGAGATGTTACAACTGACACCACAGAAATACAAAGATCATTCAAGGCTACTATAAACACCCTATGCATGTGAACTAGAAAACCTAGAAGAGATGCATAAATTCCTGGAAACATAACAACCCTCCTAGCTTGAATCAGGAAGAATTAGATACTCGGAACATACCAATAACAATCAGGGAGATTGAAATGGTAATTTAAAAATTACCCACAAAAAATGGTCCAGGACCAGAGAGATTCACATCAGAATTCTACCAGACATTCAGAGAAGAATTGGTACCAATCCTTTTGACACTATTCCACAAGACAGAGAGCGAGAACCCTCTCTAATTCATTCTATGAAGCCAGTATCACCCTAGTACCAAAACCAGGAAAGGACATAACCAAAAAGAAAACTATAGATTGATATTCCTGATGAACAGATATGTTAAAAACCCTAACAAAATAGTAGCTAACCAAATCCAACAACATATAAAAAAGATAATCCCCCATAAGCAAGTGAGTGTCATACAAGGGATGCAGGGATGGTTTAATATTTATATTTGTCAGCATTATTTATGAACAATTGTACATACTGAATATTATTATAGAAGGTATTCATTGTTTGATTATTTCATTTAAAAAACAATTTTCAACCTCCATCCATAATAATTCCCCTCGCCCTACCTCTCTTCTCTGTTCTTATTTTCCCATCAACCCAGAATATTCTAATACTATCCACTCAGACAGCTAGCTGCTGTTTCATGCACTGAAATATTTGAAGAATAGCTGCATTCCAGGTGGAAATCACAGGTAGCAGAGTCAAGTAATGAATTTAAAAAGCATAATTTTACTTTTATGTTCTTGTGGAGTCTATTAATATTTTTATGAACACAGAGTTGGAAAAAAACAATATCAGTGTATAATTTTGGGAACTGCGTTACTCACACAAAAAAAGTGAAAATACAAAAAGAAAATGTTATATAGCAGAGCAGAAAAGGAAGTGGTGGAGGCGAGGATAAACTTCCAACAGAGACAAAAATATGCATCCTGATCTCCTAATGTAGGTTACTAAGGGGTCAAAGGGTCCATGTGTAATAAGGAAAACACATCAGTTCTGTAACTAAGTGTTATGAAGAATCTCACTACCGCTATTTTGTCTTGACTTCTCACGTTGAATCAGAGAATATTTTAATATTTGCCTTTTACTTTTAACTTTCTCAGGAGCTGATGGAAGTAACAGGATACAGGAACCCATAATATGGAGATAATCCTGACAGCTGACAATATGAAAGAAACATAATCCACTGGAGACAATAGCCATACTGAAGTTTGAGTGCTTTATGTGATGTTAGTAAAATGTGGATGGAATGGTGTGAGAGTGCAAAGGGGAAGACCAGGAAGTTCAAAAGGAAAATGACAAACTGATGACAGAAAATTTTAAGAATTACTGCAGGAATACCGAAGAAATACTTTCTGTTGGGTAGCAGATGACGACTTCTGAAAATGTGGGTACTCAATAATGGGTGGCCCTCTGATAATAATCGTTTTCTATTTTCTGGAGGTCTTCATGGAAGTGTTTTAAGTACTTGAATTTGTACTGAGAGAGGCTGATGTTTGACTTTCAGTATTGACATTCCTCATCATTTCTCAAAAAAATTTCTCCGGTTTGAGCAAAAGTTATAAAGAAAATCCAGTTACCTATTAATTTAATGGGAATGATATTATCTTTTAATAATATCAGTAACTAATACTGGCCTGCAGCATTATATTTTTACAGCTATATTTTCATAAGTAACCCAAAATATACACACTTTTTGGCACTCCTCTAAATCTTCCAATCAGATGGTATAATAGCAATCTAAACCATATAATCATTCTTGTAGGCTTGGATGATCATGATATAATTCCTCAACTATTCACTAAAGCCTTATGAACTCCACTATATTAAGCTCTGGGTATGTCTATGTAAGAAGTACACAGTATAACTTTAGGTATATGATATACTTACTATGTATAAAATGAGGCAACTGAGAAAGTAGGGAGTCTAGCACCTCAACATTCAAATCGTGATCTGTGCAGCAGCAGCAGCATCTGGCATGTATTCTAGTATGGTGCTGCCTTGCCCCATGTATTGTCCAAAGACGTAGAAATTAAGCCAGTTATATTTTTCTTGAGTTGCAAGGTATATACAGTCTTGCTCATGGCTAATTAACATATGCTTTTAGAACGGCCATAGTTTAAAAATGTCTATTATAAATATGTACATAAAGCTAATTATAATGTTGATGCCTCCAACCTATTCTGATATGTGAAAATTTCCTACTATTTTTAGAATTACCAAAATCAATCATTAAATAAACAAATAGTACATGTATCAGGGTCTGAATGTCTTGTAGAAGATTCTTGTAATTCCATTCGTCTAAAGTTATAGTAGAATACTGGCAATTACTAGTTTTTCTTGTTAGAAGAATGGTAAAGGCAGATTTTTATGTTAAGTTTCATTAGTATTATCTGCATATTTTATATATATTTAAAAAAAAAAAAACACACGCTGTTGATTCTGAGATGGAGTTTTGCTCTTGTTGCCCAGGCTGGAGTGCAATGGCACGATCTTGGCTCACTGTAACCTTTGCCTCGCAGGTTCAAGCTATTCTCCTACCTCAGCCTCCTGAGTAGTTGGGATCACAGGCATGCGCCACCAAGCCTGGCTAATTTTTTATTTTTAGTAGAGATGGCGTTTCTCCATGTTGGTCAGGCTGGTCTCAAACTCTCGACCTTAGGTGAACTGCCTGCCACAGCCTCCCAAAGTGCTGGAATTACAGGTGTAAGCCACTGCGCCCGGCCATCAACAGCTTTTTAAACACATTCTTAGCCTATTATGTAACCCTCATCCATTATAATAATATTTTCAAACAAATCAATTTATGCAAATGAATGAATAATTGAAATTTTAAAATACATATATAAATAGAACAGATTATTTTTAGTTTTCAAGTGAAGGGCATTTTGTTTACCTATAGTAATATTTTCACTACATAGGTGTATGTTAAAACATTATTTTTTAAGCTTTAAATACATACAATAAAAAAGTAAACTAAATTGCATACATTTCTATTTGCTTTATATGAACCCAGTATTGAGTATACTCAGAATTTGTTGTTTGTTACTATTAATATTAGTTTTATGATTTGACTATAGTGTTTCTCTGTTATCCAGAAGCTACTCTCTCATCATGTACATTGGCTAAAGCATTACACAGAAAACTCAGGTATTAAGGTAATTTGATCATGTAAAAACAAAGATAAATATTTAACATAATATCCCATATATATACAGAAAAACAAAATTATGCATTGCAAGACCAATAGATAATTTTATGCCCATTATATATATTTACAGAGGAATAGTTTCCTACAAGTTAGCTTTGTCCTGGGAGAACATACAAATATCACCATGTGTCTCAGCCTACTATGACCTGAACAGATCAATGGGCTTTTGTACTCAACAGGTCTAAGGCAGCTCTATAAATATAAAAACAAAATTTTGCAATTTGTAAGTCAAAATAATGATATTATAATAACGGAGAAGTACTCTGGAAAATGAATTATTGAAAAACAACTGGCTGGGCATGGTGGCTCATGCCTCTAATCTCAGCACTTCTGGAGGCCAAAGCTGGAGGACTGCTTGAGGTCTGTTGTTCAAAACCAGCCGGGGAAACATTTTTATTCTCTGCAAAAAAATGTTTAAAAATTAGCCAGGTGTGGTGGTGTATGACTTTAGTCCCAGCTACTCCGGAGGCTGAGGTGGGAGGATCACTTGAGCTCAGGAGTTTAAGGTTGTAGTGAGCTATGATTGCACCATTGCACTCTAACCTGAGTGACAGAGCAAGACTCTGACTCAAAACAAAACAAAACAAAAAACACCCAACAAGAATAACAACTGTTCCTGCATGTTCTTACTTATAAGTGGGAGCTAAAGGATTAGAACATATGGACATACAGAGGGGAACAACAAACACTGGAGCCTGTCAGAGAGTGGAGGGTGGGAGGAGGAAGAAGATCAAGGAAAGTAATTAATGGGGACCAGGCTTAATACCTGGGTGATGAAACATTCTATACAAACAATCCCTATGAAACACACTTACAAGCCTGCACATGTACCTGTGAATTGAAAAGTTAAAAAAAAGAAAAGTAATTACTGAAAGCAAAAATATTGGTTAGAAAATTGCAAAGATGGGGGGCGGAGCAAGATGGCCAAATAGGAACAGCTCCAGTCTCCAACTCCCAGCGCGAGCGACACAGAAGACGGATGATTTCTGCATTTTCAACTGAGGTACTGGGTTCATCTCACTGGGGAGTGCCGGACGATCGGTGCTGGTCAGCTGCTGCAGCCCGACCAGAGAGAGCTGAAGGAGGGCGAGGCATTGCCTCACCTGGGAAGCGCAAGGGGGAAGGGAATCCCTTTTCCTAGCCAGGGGAACTGAGACACACAACACCTGGAAAATCGGGTAACTCCCACCCCAATACTGCGCTTTAAGCAAACAGGCACACCAGGAGATCATATCCCACACCTGGCCGGGAGGGTCCCACACCCACGGAGCCTCCCTCATTGCTAGCACAGCAGTCTGTGATCTACCAGCAAGGCAGCAGCGAGGCTGGGGGAGGTGCGCCCGCCATTGCTGAGGCTTAAGTAGGTAAACAAAGCTGCTGGGAAGCTCGAACTGGGTGGAGCTCACAGCAGCTCAAGGAAACCTGCCTGTCTCTGTAGACTCCACCTCTGGGGACAGGGCACAGTAAAAAATAACAAACTCAGCCGAAACCTCTGCAGACGCAAACGACTCTGTCTGACAGCTTTGAAGAGAGCAGTGGATCTCCCAACACGGAGGTTGAGATCTGAGAAGGGACAGACTCCCTGCTCAAGTGGGTCCCTGACCCCTGAGTAGCCTAACTGGGAGACATCCCCCACTAGGGGCAGTCTGACACCCCACACCTCACAGGGTGGAGTACACCCCTGAGAGGAAGCTTCCAAAGCAAGAATCAGACAGGTACACTCGCTGTTCAGAAATATTCTATCTTCTGCAGCCTCTGCTGCTGATACCCAGGCAAACAGGGTCTGGAGTGGACCTCAAGCAATCTCCAACAGACCTACAGCTGAGGGTCCTGACTGTTAGAAGGAAAACTATCAAACAGGAAGGACACCTACACCAAAACCCCATCAGTACATCACCATCATCAAAGACCAGAGGCAGATAAAACCACAAAGATGGGGAAAAAGCAGGGCAGAAAAGCTGGAAATTCAAAAAATAAGAGCGCATCTCCCCCGGCAAAGGAGCGCAGCTCATCGCCAGCAACGGATCAAAGCTGGACGGAGAATGACTTTGACGAGATGAGAGAAGAAGGCTTCAGTCCATCAAATTTCTCAGAGCTAAAGGAGGAATTACGTACCCAGCGCAAAGAAACTAAAAATCTTGAAAAAAAAGTGGAAGAATTGATGGCTAGAGTAATTAATGCAGAGACGGTCATAAATGAAATGAAAGAGATGAAAACCATGACACGAGAAATACGTGACAAATGCACAAGCTTCAGTAACCGACTCGATCAACTGGAAGAAAGAGTATCAGCGATTGAGGATCAAATGAATGAAATGAAGCGAGAAGAGAAACCAAAAGAAAAAAGAAGAAAAAGAAATGAACAAAGCCTGCAAGAAGTATGGGATTATGTAACAAGACCAAATCTACGTCTGATTGGGGTGCCTGAAAGTGAGGGGGAAGATGGAACCAAGTTGGAAAACACTCTTCAGGATATCATCCAGGAGAACTTCCCCAACCTAGTAGGGCAGGCCAACATTCAAATCCAGGAAATACAGAGAACGCCACAAAGATATTCCTCGAGAAGAGCAACTCCAAGACACATAGTTGCCAGATTCATCAAAGTTGAAATGAAGGAAAAAATCTTAAGGGAAGCCAGAGAGAAAGGTCGGGTTACCCACAAAGGGAAGCCCATCAGACTAACAGAAGATCTCTCGGCAGAAACTCTCCAAGCCAGAAGAGAGTGGGGGCCAATATTCAACATTCTTAAAGAAAAGAATTTTAAACCCAGAATTTCATATCCAGCCAAACTAAGTTTCATAAGTGAAAGAGAAATAAAATCCTTTACAGATAAGCAAATGCTTAGAGATTTTGTCACCACTAGGCCTGCCTTACAAGAGACCCTGAAGGAAGCACTAAACATGGAAAGGAACAACTGGTACCAGCCATTGCAAAAACATGCCAAAATGTAAAGACCATCGAGGCTAGGAAGAAACTGCATCAACTAACGAGCAAAATAACCAGTTAATATCATAATGGCAGGATCAAGTTCACACATAACAATCTTAACCTTAAATGTAAATGGACTAAATGCTCCAATTAAAAGACACAGACTGGCAAACTGGATAAAGAGTCAAGACCCATCAGTCTGCTGTATTCAAGAGACCCATCTCACACGCAGAGACATACATAGGCTCAAAATAAAGGGATGGAGGAAGATTTACCAAGCAAATGGAGAACAAAAAAAAGCGGGAGTTGCAATACTAGTCTCTGATAAAACAGACTTTAAACCATCAAAGATCAAAAGAGACAAAGAAGGCCATTACATAATGGTAAAGGGATCAATTCAACAGGAAGAGCTAACTATCCTAAATATATATGCACCCAATACAGGAGCACCCACATTCATAAAGCAAGTCCTTAGAGACTTACAAAGAGACTTAGACTCCCATACAATAATAATGGGAGACTTCAACACTCCACTGTCAACATTAGACAGATCAACGAGACAGAAAGGTAACAAGGATATCCAGGAATTGAACTCATCTCTGCAGCAAGCAGACCTAATAGACATCTATAGAACTCTCCACCCCAAATCAACAGAATATACATTCTTCTCAGCACCACATCGTACTTACTCCAAAATTGACCACGTAATTGGAAGTAAAGCATTCCTCAGCAAATGTACAAGAACAGAAATTATAACAAACTGTCTCTCAGACCACAGTGCAATCAAACTAGAACTCAGGACTAAGAAACTCAATCAAAACCGCTCAACTACATGGAAACTGAACAACCTGCTCCTGAATGACTACTGGGTACATAACGAAATGAAGGCAGAAATAAAGATGTTCTTTGAAACCAATGAGAACAAAGATACAACATACCAGAATCTCTGGGACAAATTTAAAGCAGTGTGTAGAGGGAAATTTATAGCACTAAATGCCCACAAGAGAAAGCAGGAAAGATCTAAAATTGACACTCTAACATTGCAATTAAAAGAACTAGAGAAGCAAGAGCAAACACATTCGAAAGCTAGCAGAAGGCAAGAAATAACTAAGATCAGAGCAGAACTGAAGGAGATAGAGACACAAAAAACCCTCCAAAAAATCAATGAATCCAGGAGTTGGTTTTTTGAAAAGATCAACAAAATTGACAGACCGTTAGCAAGACTAATAAAGAAGAAAAGAGAGAAAAATCAAATCGATGCAATTAAAAATGATAAAGGGGATATCACCACCGACCCCACAGAAATACAAACTACCATCAGAGAATACTATAAACACCTCTACGCAAATAAACTGGAAAATCTAGAAGAAATGGATAATTTCCTGGACACTTACACTCTTCCAAGACTAAACCAGGAAGAAGTTGAATCCCTGAATAGACTAATAGCAGGCTCTGAAATTGAGGCAATAATTAATAGCCTACCAACCAAAAAAAGTCCAGGACCAGATGGATTCACAGCTGAATTCTACCAGAGGTACAAGGAGGAGTTGGTACCATTCCTTCTGAAACTATTCCAATCAATAGAAAAAGAGAGAATCCTTCCTAACCCATTTTATGAGGCCAACATCATCCTGATACCAAAGCCTGGCAGAGACACAACAAAAAAAGAGAATTTTAGACCAATATCCCTGATGAACATCGATGCAAAAATCCTCCATAAAATACTGGCAAACCGGATTCAGCAACACATCAAAAAGCTTATCCACCATGATCAAGTGGGCTTCATCCCTGGGATGCAAGGCTGGTTCAACATTCGCAAATCAATAAACATAATCCAGCATATAAACAGAACCAAAGACAAGAACCACATGATTATCTCAGTAGATGCAGAAAAGGCCTTTGACAAAATTCAACAGCCTTTCATGCTAAAAACGCTCAATAAATTCGGTATTGATGGAACGTATCTCAAAATAATAAGAGCTATTTATGACAAATCCACAGCCAATATCATACTGAATGGGCAAAAACTGAAAAAATTCCCTTTGAAAACTGGCACAAGACAGGCATGCCCTCTCTCACCACTCCTATTCAACATAGTGTTGGAAGTTCTGGCTGGGCAATTAGGCAAGAGAAAGAAATCAAGGGTATTCAGTTAGGAAAAGAAGAAGTCAAATTGTCCCTGTTTGCAGATGACATGATTGTATATTTAGAAAACCCCATTGTCTCAGCCCAAAATCTCTTAAGCTGATAAGCAACTTCAGCAAACTCTCAGGATACAAAATTAATGTGCAAAAATCACAAGCATTCTTATACACCAGTAACAGACAAACAGAGAGCCAAATCAGGAATGAACTTCCATTCACAATTGCTTCAAAGAGAATAAAATACCTAGGAATCCAACTTACAAGGGATGTAAAGGACCTCTTCAAGGAGAACTACAAACCACTGCTCAGTGAAATAAAAGAGGACACAAACAAATGGAAGAACATACCATGCTCATGGATAGGAAGAATCAATATTGTGAAAATGGCCATACTGCCCAAGGTAATTTATAGATTCAATGCCATCCCCATCAAGCTACCAATGAGTTTCTTCACAGAATTGGAAAAAACTGCTTTAAAGTTCATATGGAACCAAAAAAGAGCCCGCATTGCCAAGACAATCCTAAGTCAAAAGAACAAAGCTGGAGGCATCACGCTACCTGACTTCAAACTATACTACAAGGCTACAGTAACCAAAACAGCATGGTACTGGTACCAAAACAGAGATTTAGACCAATGGAACAGAACAGAGTCCTCAGAAATAATACCACACATCTACAGCCATCTGATCTTTGACAAACCTGAGAGAAACAAGAAATGGGGAAAGGATTCCCTATTTAATAAATGGTGCTGGGAAAATTGGCTAGCCATAAGTAGAAAGCTGAAACTGGATTCTTTCCTTACTCCTTATACGAAAATTAATTCAAGATGGATTAGAGACTTAAATGTTAGACCTCATACCATAAAAATCCTAGAGGAAAACCTAGGTAGTACCATTCAGGACATAAGCATGGGCAAAGACTTCATGTCTAAAACACCAAAAGCAACGGCAGCAAAAGCCAAAATTGACAAATGGGATCTAATTAAACTAAAGAGCTTCTGCACAGCAAAAGAAACTACCATCAGAGTGAACAGGCAACCTACAGAATGGGAGAAAATGTTTGCAATCTACTCATCTGACAAAGGGCTAATATCCAGAACCTACAAAGAACTCAAACAAATTTACAAGAAAAAAACAAACAACCCCATCAAAAAGTGGGCAAAGGATATGAACAGACATTTCTCAAAAGAAGACATTCATACAGCCAACAGACACATGAAAAAATGCTCATCATCACTGGCCATCAGAGAAATGCAAATCAAAACCACAATGAGATACCATCTCACACCATTTAGAATGGCGATCATTAAAAAGTCAGGAAACAACAGGTGCTGGAGAGGATGTGGAGAAATAGGAACACTTTTACACTGTTGGTGGGATTGTAAACTAGTTCAACCATTATGGAAAACAGTATGGCGATTCCTCAAGGATGTAGAACTAGATGTACCATATGACCCAGCCATCCCATTACTGGGTATATACCCAAAGGATTATAAATTATGCTGCTATAAAGACACATGCACACGTATGTTTATTGCAGCACTATTCACAATAGCAAAGACTTGGAATCAACCCAAATGTCCATCAGTGACAGATTGGATTAAGAAAATGTGGCACATATACACCATGGAATACTATGCAGCCATCAAAAAGGATGAGTTTGTGTCCTTTGTAGGGACATGGATGCAGCTGGAAACCATCATTCTCAGCAAACTATCGCAAGAACAGAAAACCAAACACCGTATGTTCTCACTCATAGGTGGGAACTGAACAATGAGATCACTTGGACTCAGGAAGGGGAACATCACACACCGGGGCCTATCATGGGGAGGGGGGAGGGGGGAGGGATTGCATTGGGAGTTATACCTGATGTAAATGACAAGTTGATGGGTGCAGCACACCAACATGGCACAAGTATACATATGTAACAAACCTGCACATTATGCACATGTACCCTACAACTTAAAGTATAATAATAATAAATAAATTAAAAAAAAAAAAAGAAAATTGCAAAGAAAGCCAATATTTGAAATATGACTATTTGGAAAATTAAATAATCATATGATTAAATTTTATAATGAATATAATTAATAACATTATAAATCCTAATTCCAAAATTTGCTACCTCATTTAGAATTAAATTATATATTATTGTATATTTTCAAATTGTATAAGTAAATATAAATTTGATTATCAAAAACAAATGAAAACAACATTTAATGATGTGTATAAATGAACACTTAAGAAATATTTATTTTTGCAAGCATTAGCTCACTTATAACAACTGAAACCGACAATTCTGTTTTTAAAATAATGATAAAATTGTGTTGTCTTTATGTGTATTAAAAATGTGCATCAAAAATGATCTCATTAGGTCACAAGCAAACAAAAAACTATTATTTCTTTTTCATCTCTTCTTCATCTTTGAAAACGAAAAAAAGAAAATGTATCTGTTTTTTTTTTTTTTTTTTTTTTGAGACAGAGTCTTGCTCTGTCTCCCAGGCTGCAGTGCAGTGGCGCAATCTTGGCTCACTGCAAGGTTCATGCCATTCTCTTACCTCAGCCTCCCGAGTAGCTAGGACTATAGGCGCCCACCACCACACCCGGCTAATTTTTTGTATTTTTAATAGAGACGGGGTTTCACCGTGTTCGCCAGGATGGTCTCGATCTCCTAACCTCATGATCTGCCCACCTTGGCCTCCCAAAGTGCTGGGATTGCAGGTGTGAGCCACCGTGCCAGGCCAAGAAAACATATTTCTTAAAGATTAAAAAATTATAACTGAATTGTAACTTAATGTGACTCCAATCTGCCTGAGAAATTTCTATATGTACACTATGATAAAGCCTAGATGTATTTAAACATTACACAATAGAATTCAAAAAAAATATTAGGTTATTTAAAAACTTCTTGCTACACAATTACTCCAAAGCAAATGTTACAAATAAGATTAGGTAGGCCACATACTATAAAGTAGGAGATATCCTTTATTAAAAATATATATATATAAATTAGTGGCTTCATACTTTATTCTCTTTTGTTTTTTGTGGACTCCATCATTCACTTAATCTAATTTGCTTTAATCATCACCTCTATGATTAAAATCAGATTCTTTCTCTTTAAGAATTTCAACACTGGCTTCCTTCTCCTTCTCAGATATGCACCATTTATCTGGAAGAGATTGTCTTGCTCTAAGTTTAATTTTTTGGCACTAAATGTTTTTAGAGGAAAAAAATTTACATGAGAAAATTCAGTTCCCACTGTTTTATAACTTAACGAAGTTTATTATCATATAACTTCCTACATATGTAAATATTTAGTTTTTTGTTTTTATTTTTGTTTTTTTTTCCTTGAGTGCAGTGGCACGATCTCAGCTCACTGCCACCTCTGCCTCCCAGGTTCAAGCAATTCTCCTGCCTCAGCCTCCCGAGTAGCTGGGATTAGAGGCGTCCACCACTACGCCGACTAATTTTTGTATTTTTGATAGACACAGGGTTTCGCAACGTTCACCAGGCTGGTCTAGAACTCCTGACCTCAGGTGATCTGCCCACCCCGACCTCCTAAAATGCTGGTATTACAGGCGTGAGTCACCTTGCCCAGTGATATTTACATTTGACAGAAGTTAGACATTAAGTCACAAATTGGAAAAGCAACAACAAAAAACGACCTTTCTATAATTTTAAGCAGTTTTTATGCCTTGTCAAATGTCCTTAAGTGATTACTTCTTAAATTATTCCTCACATTAACATTCCTGCTGCCATTCATCTATTGTAATACCTCCAAAATAATAAATATACATTTGAATGTATAGATGAGTGAATGAACAACCTCACATCTAAACTATAAAAAATTGTTTATCATCTTTTCTTCCTTTCTAAGTATTTTTCTCTTCCAAACTATTCACATAATCATAGAGAAAGGAAAATAAACAAAACACCATGTTCATCCTATATAATTTTATTCATAGTAACGTTTTACGGGAATCAGAGCTGTAAAATAAGAATAGATTAACAAAGTGGAAGAAACTGACAGGACACGATTTTAGTACTGTGAAGAACCTACTTACTATGTAGAAACTAGTTTACCAGTGACCAGTTACTTATCTGTTTTTTATATGTTCATTCTAATACCTCCTATAAGTAGAATTATAGCACCTGAATATTAACTGATTTTCTATTCTATTAATTTAACTTTGTAATTCATAAGTATGAAAATTCATTGAGCAATGGATAATTGACAACATTAGGCATATTTTATGTAATATAACTATGGTTGTTTTAAAAAGTTATGTCTAAGTGGTAGTTTAGACAAAGGCTTAACGTTGTGTTTGATATATTAATTGTGATTGGTAGTGATACAGAAAGAGGGGCAGGGAAGTGATGGGAGGAGAATGGTGTGGTCCCTGGCAAGGGCTCCACCTCCAGCCTGTATCCATGGACCTAGGTGAGGACAGGTACTCCTGCCTTTGTGCCCAAATGTTGCATTTCCCAAGACAACCTCGCCCGCCACGTCCCGTTTCTGTGCCTATAAGACTCTGAGACCCTAAAGGGCAGACACACAAGTGGCTGGACGTCAAGAGGAACACGTAGGCGGAGGAACACACAAGCGGCTGGACAGCAAGAGAACGTCAGGAGGAAATCATCTCCCTTCGGGCTCCCTCAACTGCTGAAAGCTACTTCCACTCAATAAAACCTTGCATTCATTCTCCAAGCCCATGTGTGATCTCATTTTCCTGGTACACCAAGGCAAGAACCCCGGGATACAGAAAGCTCTCTGTCCTTGCCACAAGGTAGGGGTCTAACAGAGCTGACGAACACAAGCCGCCTATAAACAACTAAACTAAAAGAGCACCCTGTAACACATGCCCACTGGGGCTTCAGCCGTAAACACTCACCCCTAGACACTGGATTGGGGTCAGAGACCCACAGCTTGCCCATCTGTATGCATCTCTAGAGGTTTGAGTAGTGGGGCACTGAAGAAGTGAGCCATACCCCCCGTCTGACGGCCTGTGATGGGGACAAGGCAACTTTTCCCATTTCAGTAGTATAAACTTGTTTACTGTAGACTTACTGCTCTAATAAATAATTCAAAAATGTAAAATGTCTCAAACAAAATAAACATTTATTTTTTGATCACATAAAAACACTCAGCAGGTGGACCTATTGGTGGGGTTTGTCCTCCATGCAGTCATTCAGAGTTGATGTGCCTCTACCTAAAGAGAAGCTTCCAAGATTTCATGGAGTGATGATTTCTTTAAATCTGGAGATGAGGAAGAGAGCATAAATTATCTTGTGGCTCTGGCACTATTAGACAAAGCCTGTCCTCAAAAACAGGTATCTGTGTGCATCCTTCATTCTCCTTAGTACTTTTTCTGTGTCCAGTGCGTAGATTTGTTATGAATTCTTTGCGGCTTCTTGACTGAAATTCAAACCATGATATTGCATAAAACTTAACAATATTCCTAATCATTTCACTCTGTGTTGTTCTAATTATTTTCCTAGTGTAATATCTTTTGAACTAAATATATACGTGTAATATATGTGTGTGTAGGTTTAAAAATCAGATTCTCATTGCTTTGGTGGAAATTAGAAAAAAAAAGAGGCGGTTTTCTTTTTTCTTTCTTTCTTTTCTTTTTTTTTTTTTTTTGAGACAGAGTCTTGCTTTGTGACCTGGGCTGGAGTGCACGGGCACGATCTCAACTCACTGCAGCCTCTGCCTCCCAGGTTCAAGTGATTCTTCTGCCTCAGTCTCCCTAGTAGTCGAGACTAGAGGCATGCGCCACCATTCCTGGCTAATTTTTTGTATTTTTAGTAGAGACGAGATTTCACCTGCTGGCCAGGCTGGTCTCGAACTCCTGACCTCATGATCCTCCTGATTCAGACTCCCAAAGTGCTGGGATTATAGGCAATCACACCCGGCCTAACTATATTTTCTATTGTGATATCTAAAATTACAACAAAAGCATTATACAAACGTTTATTCAATCACATTTTTCTATAGCTCTATGGAACAAATTGAAGGAAGATTGAGAATATTTCAGTTAATAATTATATAATTAAAATTTCAACTTCCATTCATTGTAACATTATAACTTTAAGCACTCCATTTTTATTCCAAGTCATGGAAATACTGGATAAAATGTAAAATAAAAATGCAAAAGTCAGCTGTACAAAATGAGATATTTGAGAGTAAAAATCAAAACTAAAATAGAGAGCAGGGAACAGGGCTAACACCACAGCTTATTCTCTTGGTCTAGAATCAGGTAGGAGTTGCCAGAAGTCCTGTTTGTGCAAAGTAACCATGAGGGAAAAAAGGAGAAGAAAAAAAAAAGCTTTCATTCAAAATTCAATTCAAAAATGACTGGAGTCAAGCTCATGGATGGAAACTAGAGGTCAAATGTGTAGTTCATATTCTCCTCCCACGCTTCAAAAAGAAAGCTTCAGAATGCTAACACTGACCTTTGCCCCAAACTCAAGCTTTTATGAACCTGTAGTCTAGGCTGGTGGGAAGAGAAAAATCACAAACCCTTGACCAGGTATTGAGTCAAACCACCTACTGTTTTGAAGAATAGATTCCCTACATCCCCAAAATAAGCACACAGCATCAGCCCAAACCAAGATTAAAGACCTATATTTTGGACAGAAGGCCACAGGGAACAGCTAACTGAAAAAAGAAATAATAAAGCTGGACAGGATGAAGGTATAGAAAGAGGCAGCAAGTAATGGAAAAATGATCAAAATATAATTTCGCACAAAGAAATTCAGCTGTGCATAATATACAAACACACCTAATGTTAAGAAGGACATACATTAACAAAGCAGAATATATATGAATTTCAAATAACAGATGTGTATAATACATTTTAATATAAGTATGTTGGTTTCTTCAAAGAGATAAACAGAGGTATAATAGAGGTAAAAATTGGCCGGGCGCGGTGGCTCAAGCCTGTAATCCCAGCACTTTGGGAGGCCGAGACGGGCGGATCATGAGGTCAGGAGATCGAGACCATCCTGGCTGACACGGTGAAACCCCGTCTCTACTAAAAAATACAAAAAACTAGCCGGGCGAGGTGGCGGGCGCCTGTAGTCCCAGATACTCGGGAGGCTGAGGCAGGAGAATGGCGTGAACCCGGGATGTGGAGCTTGCAGTGAGCCGAGATCTGGCCACTGCACTCCAGCCTGGGTGGCAGAGCGAGACTCCGTCTCAAAAAAAAAAAAAAAAAAAAAAAGAGGTAAAAATTAATTCTTGCAAAAAAGGCAGAAACAAAATAAAACCAATTAGTCTATTATCAACAAGAAAAATCAAAGTGTTCCAAATGGGAATGAGATGATCCTGAGAAATTAAGATGCAAGACAGAAGTAAGTAAATGTTAAATAAATAAAAGTTCAATTTAAAAGTATGAGTGCTAGATTAAGAAGTTTCTTTAAATGTTCAATAGAAGTTTCTAAAAAAGAAAGACCACAGAAACTTGATAATTTAGATTACTAAACTCAAATACATATCAGTGCCAAGCAAATAAATTAATTCTAATCTAGATACATGACAGTAAAAGAATAAACTATTCAGGGATAAGGAGAATATGTTAGAAGCCAGCATGGGCAAAATACAGAATATATGCAAAAGATGGCAATTGTTCTAGCAGTACTTTCTTTAATCAAAAAAAATCAAAACTAAATGCCAAAATACAATCAAATTAACATGAAAATAATAAAGAAAATCATGGTTAGTCTAGAACTTAAAGTTGGGGTGAATTAACATTCACTATAAGGGTGAAAATAAAAGGCTTTGGGATACGGATATTCACCAAAGAAATAGTAAAGGATATATTTTCACCGGGTTTTGCTGATATAATTCTTAAGCTTTAAAAATTTTTTCTCAATTTGTTTTTTTAATTTTATTTTTAACTGACACATAATTGTACCTATTTCTAGCATACAGTGTGATGTTTTCATACATGTAAACACTGTAATTATCAAATCAGGAATTAACATATTCATCTTCAGAAATACGTACCATCTATTTGTGGTGAGAATATTCAAAATCCTCTGTTAGCTATTTTGAACTATACAATATGTAATTACTATTTAACCACACTGTGCAATAGTACACCAGATCTTATTCTTATCTAATTGTAATGTAGCACCCATTGTTCAATCACTCCTGGTTCTCCCCTCCCTCTTATCTTCCTCAGTCCCTTGTAACCATTATTGTACTCTCTTCTTCTATGGGATACAACTCTCTTAGATTCCACATATGATTGAGATCATGTAACATTTGTCCTTCTGTGATTGGCTTATTTCACTAAACGTAATGTCTCCAGGTTCATCTTTGACACTGCAAATGGCAGAATTTCATTTTTGTGGATGAATAGTATTCCAATGTGTATATATGTCACATTTTCTTTTTTCATTCATCCACAAATGAAAATGTAGGTTGATTTCATATCTTGACTGTTGTGAATGATGCTGTAATGCCGATATCCGTTTGACGTACTAAATTTACTTCCTTTGGATATGTACCCTTTAGTGAGATTGCTGAATCATATGGCAGTTCTATTTTTATTTTTATTTTTGAGGAGTCACCATACTGTTTTCCTAATGCCCATATGAACTAAAGTTCCCATCAAAATGGTATAAGAATTCCCTTTTCTCAAATCTTCCCCAGAATTTATTTTTTATGTTTTTGATAGTAGTCATTGTAACTGGAGTAAGGAGACATTTCACTGTGATTTTGATTTACATTTTCCTGGTAATTGGTAATTACTGATTTGAACACTTCTTAAATATATCTGTTGGGAATTTATATGTCTTCTTTTGAGAAATGTCTATTACGTTCTTTTACACATTTAAAAATTTGATTATTTTTGTCACTTCTATAAGAACAAAAAGGCATACAAAGGAAGTAATGCATGGCAACAATAGCAAAACCAAATAACTGAAGCTCTGATATTAACAGAATTTATTGGTGAATTTAACCAATGATTATGAAAAATACAAATTAATAAATTTTAAAAATAAGATAAATATTGTACCCTGGAAAAGGTGAAGGTAACATTTTGACAACTCTAAGAATATGAGCAGCTACATACTATTGTTGCTCTTTTGGAGACAAGAGCTGACATATTAGAAATTGAAATACCCACTAAGGGCAACATGCTCTGAGAAAGCCCAAGATACATAAAAAGCCAAATGAAGATGCTCCAATGGTAGCTCCAGAATTGCAAACATCCCTACAAAGTCACCAGAATGTGAATGTTAGTTAAACCAATTTGGGCCTCAGGTTCAATTTATCCTCCAGATAAATGCCACCAAATGTCTATCAGCACCATTTGAAGTATGGGGATTACTCAGCAGAACCTTTCTCAAATTCCCGATCTACGAAACGTTGAGATACATTTAAATACTTGTTGTTTATCCTTGTGGGCTTTATCACTACGGAGTAATAGATAACTGGAACAAGCAATATTTTATGTGTGTATATAAATATATGTGTGTATATAAAATAGTTATTTTTACAAATTCAAGAATCAATCAATATCAGAAAATCAAAGTGGTCTGCCACCTTACAAGATGGAAGCAAGACAAGTTTTCATTTCTTACAGAGTAGATATAAAACCAAAAGGAATTAATAAAGCTCACCATTAATGTATAACATTGAATAAATTGATCTGTTTAATATATGTAGAATAAATACATATTTAATATAACATTTTAGCAAAATAAATGTAATACAGCCTTTGTAAGAAAAAAACATTTTTACTTGTCAGTATCAGTACTTTCCTTCACAGTTCAAAGTTTTTTGAAGTTGAACTATCCAGGGAGTCTTTCTCATAATGGTCACTTAAATCACATGAAGTGACAAAAAAATAAAAAAAAAAATAAAAAAAAACCCAGATATTCAGATTCTGCTAAAGTAACTAAATTTGCTAAATGTTCTAATCATCCTAAGATAAACAGATGGCTTCTATTCAAGCAAAGCAAAGCAGTAATTATACACATCTGTACAATACCAATAAAAATCTAATGTATCCAGAAGCTATTGGCTGCCATTTCAGATGATTCCTGAGAATAATATTTGTATAGCCATTAGTCATTTTTTATAAAAGCTAAAATGACACCCAAGTAATTTTTATCATACAAAACACAAGGATGAAATCTTCAATGTATTCCTCCTAAAAAAAATACTATTGACTGTCAGTAGAATATCAAGCTTGCTAATCATAGTATCTCTTTGCCATGTTTTCTTCCTTTGTGTGCCATTAGATATATTTGCTTCTGTTTTTAAGGAATGCTAATATTTACTCAGTTAGTTGAAGAAACTTATATATTCCTGTCATCGGGGGTATGATAAATATCACACCTAAAAAAATCATGCTAAAAATATTGATCACCAACATAGCTGAATACTGTTCTTTGAATTCTAAACTTCTCTTCTGAATTTTCATACACAGGCAGAAATGCCATCACCTAAAGTAGGGTGTTGCAGTTCCACGTGAAGGAACAGCAGCTCAGCCATCTGGAGAGATACTTTAAAGGTTTTTATTGTCCAATTGGATTTCTCTAGTTCTGTATGGCAGTCTGTAGACACCCACATTTTCTGTCTAGAAGTGCAAATGAATGCTTTTATTTCTGGCAGCTCATGTAAAATGCTGCACTCCAGATAGCCAGGCTGCAATGCTTCTGGCAACCAAAATCATTTCATTAGCCCAGTTAGAATGACACGCATAAAATTCAGATTAGACCCTGCAAAATCAATTCTCATTACTAATCTTAATGAGGCCAATATGGTTTTCTATATACAAAACAGTGTAGAGTTTATCCTAATTTTAGGATCAAATGAAAATACACATTTCTGAATGTTTGTGGATACTATGCAATTGGTTATAATAAAGGTATTTCTAACTTGATAATCTTAAGGGAAATGGATGGCAAATAACTGTTAAGAGTATTGAGAGGAATTTAACATTCAATCTAGTTATTTCTGTCTTACAAATTCCCTTATTCACTTCAATTGAATCTGTATTGATCACCATGAGTTAATTGACATACACTTTAATAAATCTGCATTGTCCAAATAGGAAAGCTAAAGCTTTACCTGTGTCAGCAAAGCTAGTGAAATAGGTAAAAAATGGCCTTTATTATTGAGAAAAGTGTTAGTCTCTAAAGCCAATGTGATTTAACAAGTACTTATTGATATATATCTTATGAACAGGCTTTTTAAAGGCACTTATGAGCATTGGTAGTAGATACAGATACGAAAACAGATAATACATCACTTTGTAATGAATTTACAATTCCTTTAATGTTTTAAGTATAGCAAATCAGCCACAAATAATGTGATGTTAGTAGTATAAATTAAGCAGTAGATACAGATATGAAAACAGCTAATACATCACTTTGTAATGAATTTACAATTCCTTTAATGTTTTAGGTATAGCAAATCAGCTACAAAAAATGTGATGTTAGTATTATAAATTAAGCTAAGAAAAGTAGATCATAAAATCAGGATTTAAAAAATTCAGAAAATAAAGGTTGGTAGTTGAGTGGATAAATGTAAAATAAACTTCATGGGGAAAAAATAACCTTATTAAGATCTTAAAAGACAGGTAGAATATGTTGGAAGGCCAAGGCAGGCGGATCACGAGTTCAGGAGACGAGACCATCCTGGCTAACACAGTGAAACCCCGTCTCTACCAAAAATATAAAAAATTAGCTGGGCGTGGTGGTGGGCGTCTGTAGTCCCAGCTACTCGGGAGGCTGAGGCAGGAGAATGGCATGTACCCGGGAGGCAGAGCTTGCAGTGAGCCGAGATAGTGCCACTGCACTCCAGCCTGGGCGACAGAGCGAGACTCCATCTCAAAAAAAAAAAAAAAAGATAGGTAGAATATGAATCGAATTTGAATTAGGGGTTATCTACGTAAGTGTTATGGCTATGAGTATTGACTGGTGAAAGATAACATATAGTTATAAATTTGAAACTTTATAAATGGGAAATATTTAAAATGTTCAAATGAGATTAGGAGTGATTAATGACAGGCATTGAAACTATCTTCACGTTTAGTAAAAAGGGAAATTTAGATGAAACATAATTGCTAAAGCATGTACATATATAGTGAAATAATAGCTTGACACCTAAAGAATGAAAGAGATGGTTAGTTTCAGGTAGAGGTTGTTTTTTATATATATATATACACACACACACTATATCACACATTTTATATATATACACACTATATGTACTACATATAGTAGTTGTGTGTATACTTACATATTTAGTTGTGTGTGTGTATATATATAGGTGTGCATGTATAGATATATAAATATATAGACACATAGATACACAGAAGAACATTTTGTAACAATGAGGTAATTGTTAACATGTGTAGTATGTGATGTTTATAATAATAAAGTGATATTGTTGTACTTAGTATTTGGAACATTGAATGGATTAAGATTATGTTAAGTATGTGACATAGCAATGACAGCAATATAGCAAAATAATTACATCTAATTTTTCTCTCATTCAGATACATTCATTTAGAAACAGTGGATAATCACAAACACATCAAAGAGGAACTAAAGTAGGGGAAAGTTGTTTTTATGTTACAAATAACATTAGAATTACTATGGCAATTGAAAGTATTGCTTGAAGTAAATACGCTTGAGAAAGAATAAAAACTTGCATCCAAGCTATACCTGACAAATATCTGTAGAGCAGATACAGATGGATATAGGACTGATTCATCATAATTATCATTAGAATGGGCTTATTTCAGAAAGTAAGGATATCTTCACATTAAGTTTTCAAGTTAAAAATTTATGACTCTGCAACTTCTACATAAAATACCTAAAAATCAAACTCGGAAATGATTATAACTTAGTGCATGTGATTTCCAGTTGAAAATCTTCAATAACATTCTTCACTCTTTTGATGTATAATCTCACTTTTACCACCAACTTGGCTTATTAGGTTATCCAGTGAAGACAGTGGGATATCACGCGGAGAACATTACAATCAGAATTAATCCCCACTCAGAGAATTTCCTCGGTAATCCACAAGTCAGAAAGTCTACAAAGTGACAATATAGCACGTGTAATTTTGGAAAAGTTTTCCTTGTGAAATAACAGTCCTTTAGATTGATGTCATATCTGATTCTCTGTTATTGCTATTTGGTCAATGTTATAGAAGATGGATGATTGATAGGTTGGTTGATAGACAGACAGATAGATAGATAGATAGATAGATAGATAGATAGATACATAGATAGATAGATACATAGATACATAGATAGATGACAGAATTCCTTCAGCACAAGTTTGCAAAAGGAGTTTAAAATGATACTATGAGTATGCTTTTTGGAAAGGAATCCTTCTTTCATAGAGATGCATACTGAAATACAAGTGGATTAAATATTTGTAGGGTTTGCTTCAAAATATTTAAGAACTAGTGAATTAATTGTAAGTAAAGAAATCAAGACTGGCCATTAAGATAACAATAGATGAACCTGAGTAATGTATAGAGACTCACTATACAATTCTATCTATACATATGTATGTTGCATTTAAAAATAAACAAGGAAAGAAAAACATGTATTTCTATGTATATTCATTCAGGCAATCAGATATGCAATGAATCTAAAGGAATCATTTTTTACAAGGAGAACTTTTTCAAAATTACATGTGCTCTACTATCACTTTGTAGGTTTTCTGACTATTGCATTACCACCTGTCAGCATAATATAGAGGAAATTCTCTGGGTGGGGATTAATTCTGTTTCCAGCGTTCTTCACATGATATCCTACTGTCTTCACAGGACAACTATGTATTTTTCTTTCCTTGTTAATTTTTTAATACAACATATCAAAATACGCGATTTTTCAAATGCCTCATGTTTTCAGTTGGCTAAAATGCTGGAGGAAATGCGACTTCCTACAAGTGTAATACTGTATTTGCAATGCAAAAATTGTCTTGAATAAACGTCCTTAGAAGCTTCCCTGATTTATCAACCCTAGTCGTTCATACTGGGAAAAACGAAATATTTTCAAATGATGGCTAGACTTCAAAAAAAAAAAAAAAAAAAAAAAAGACAGAAATTCCTGGAGAGAAAAGTGGAATAAAAATGACTATTATACATGTAAGCAAATTCAGAGCCATCCTAAGGATATTTGCTGACTGTAAAACATCAGGGATTTTTATGGTCATGTGGAGACCACTGAAAAGGAGTAAAGCCTTGTCAAAGTGAAGTAGGAACCAAGACTTCCACAAGGAGCCAGAGCCTTGGAGGGCTGTGCAGCCTGTGAAAGGGCAGGCTGGGGAAAAAAGTAAAAAAATAAAAAAAAACAGCCCACATACAAAGACAATGTGTTTAATTAACTATCTTGGTCTCAGTTCCAAATAGGACAAAATAATTCTGCCCTGGGGATTGGCAAATATTAGTATGTTTTTCCAGTCACAAAATTGTCTTGTACATTTGAATTTATACGGCATACTTGGTTCAAGATCTCCTGGTATGAAATATACATTTAAAGTTATTCCTGATTAATGACACCTTGGGTTGCTGTCAAAAACAAATGCAAATGCTGCCTAGAATAATTTATGTTAAATCCAAGCAAAATTTCCCCAAAAGTCAAAATTAGAGCCTAGGCAGCTTCAGATATGGAGATAATTGATATTGATGTTTAAATACTTAATTTAAAAGGCAAAATATATATAGAAATATAATCCAGAAATAAAATATTGTCAAAGGAATCAAGCACGATTTGAAAATGTCCCACAGAACTTCTGGAAATTATGTGAATGTAAATATGTACATCTATAATTAAATCTATATCTATGTATCTGCCTCCCTGACTACAGAGAAAGAGAGGGAGAGAGATTTTCTGAAGTTAAATAGATAGGGTTAACGCAACCTGGACAGAGCCAAAGAACATTAATAAACAGAAAAAAAAATCTGAAGAATTTACCAAGAATTCAACAAAGACACAAAAGTAAAAGAAAATACAAAAGAAAGCCCAGCGCGGTGACTCACGCCTGTAATCCCAGCACTTCGGGAGGCCAAGATGGGCGGATCACAAGGTGAGGAGATCCAGATCATCCTGGCTAACACGGTGAAACCCAGTCTCTACTAAAAATACAAAAAATTAGCCGGACATGATGGCGGGCGCCTGTAGTCCCAGCTACTCGGGAGGCTGAGGCAGGAGAATGTCATGAACCTGGAAGGCAGAGCTTGCAGTGAGCCGGGATCACGCCACTGCACTCCAGCCTGGGCGACAGAGAAAGATTCTGTCAAAAAAAAAAAAAAAAAAAAAAAAAAAAGAAAGAAAGAAAGAGAGAAAGAAAGAAAATATAAAAGACGAGTAAACAAGCATGGAGGACAAAAATGAGAACATTCATCATGGGTCTAATTTGATTGCCAGAAGGATAGATGATGTAGATATAAATAAGTCACAGTTGATGAGAAAATTACTGAGAATTTTCCACACTGATGAAAGTCACTAAACCTCAAATTCTGAAAACACACCAAAAGCTAGGCAAAATACATGAAAAGAAATTTAATAAAAAATCTGAAAACTACCCAAAATATACTAAAACAAATACATCTTTAAAATAACCACTGAAATTAATACTATGTAAAAGAACAATAAAGGATGTAACATGATAATTTGCAAGATCAATAGAAAAGACTGAAATAAATTCTTCAAATTGTGAAAAGAAAATAACTGTAAAACTGAAAATCTACCCCTAGGTTAAAAAATATTCAGTTATTGGCCGGGCGCGGTGGCTCAAGCCTGTAATCCCAGCACTTTGGGAGGCCGAGACTGGCGGATCACGAGGTCAGGAGATCGAGACCATCCTGGCTAACACGGTGAAACCCCGTCTCTACTAAAAAATACAAAAAAACTAGCTGGGCGAGGTGGCGGGCGCCTGTAGTCCCAGCTACGGGGGAGGCTGAGGCAGGAGAATGGCGTAAACCTGGGAGGCGGAGCTGGCAATGAGCTGAGATCCGGCCACTGCACTCCAGCCCGGGCGACAGAGCAAGACTTCGTCTCAAAAAAAAAAAAAAAAAAAAAAAAAAAAAAATTCAGTTACGAGGGCATAGGAAAGGCCTTTCCAAAAGCAAGTAGTTAACTCTAAGTATATATTGTCAATAGAATAATAATTACTTTAGAAAACTGATAACTTATCCAAAATAGAAAGTGTAAGATACAAAAATGGTGGGAAAATAAAAGGTGTATAATTTTAATAACTATCCATTGTACAAAGAACTGATAATAATAATGTTCATTTTTTATAACGAAAGCTCAAATTTACAGGACATTCAAATGCATCAAAAACCAATATAAATATTAAATGAAAAGTTCTCCAATTAAAACAAAAGATGCTCAGAGTGTTTTCTTTAAGAGTTCAAAAGTAGAGCACAATTTTTTAAGTGTTTTTAAACAAAGTGGCATAAACTTTAATTGTGGCAAAATGCTATTAGTTCTAAAGAATATTATGATATGACAAAGTTTGACTATAGCAGAATGCAATGACAATTTTAAAATGTGTTTAAATTTAACACAGTTTTAAAATAAATGAACCAAATACTAATTTTCAGAAGCAGAAGCACAAACATAAAAATACTTAAATTAAAACCAAAATTGGACAATGGGAAGAAATCTTATTAGAAATATTAATTCCTCAAAGACACCCCTATAGGCATCACAAAACGGGTCATGAAGTAATATAAGTTATTAGTTACACATTTATCCAATAAAAATTTATAACCAGGATAAAGCTAGGTCTCCTTTAAACCAGTGGACAACCCAAACAAAAAATTAGGAGAATGTTGAGCAAGCTTTTCATATAAGGGGAAATCTAAGAAGTCAATAAATATTTCAAACATATGTTCAAAATCATTATTCTTCAGGAAAATTTTTTAAAAACTCCATTGGAATAAAAAAACACTCATCAGAATACTGAAAATTTACACAGAATGATAGTACCAAGTGTCAGTGAGGATGGGAAATAATGAGAATTTTCAAATATTCCTGGTAGAAATGAAGTTTAAAAAGTCACTTTTAGAGGCTAATTGACAATATTTATTACATTTGAACATTTTAATAATCTATTACCTATTAACTAAATAAAACGCATGCGTATGTGTACTGAAGGATATTTAAAGGAATGTTTATAGCAGCATTATGCATACTCGCTAAAAGTTGCTTTCTTCAGCAAAAGGATAGGTAAACTATGGTATATCAATCCATTTACTGTTGGAATAATATACAAAATTTAAAATTAATTAATTATTGCCATATAATACATGGAAGAATCTCACAAACATAATATGTCAAGCCATGGAAGAATGCATAATCTATGAATTCCATACAACAGGCAAAAATAACCTATGCCTCTGAAATTGGAATAGTGGTTCCTTTTTAGAAGTGGTGTATGGGCTTCTATGGTAGTGGTAATACTATTAATAATATGTTTGATGATTAGATATTAACAACTTTTTGATATTTCAATAGGCTATATACTTACGATTTGCACACTTCTTGTATTTTTACATAAATAAAAACTTAATTAAACTATATGTAAATCAAACAATAATGAAAACACAATGGACATTGTAATAGCCACAATATTGGTTAAACGTTACATAAAATGTCTGTGAGTAATCTATAGATCAAGCGAATACAAAACCAAAAAGCTTGTACCAAAGTGAAGAGTTTGCACAGAAAATTGAACAATCAAATAAATAAACATAATTGGGAGTTCATAGAGGATATTACATACTATAATAATATAATCCACATTTTTTCTGACACACAAATTATAAAAATTGATTACCTACTATGCAAGTCTCATTAAATTTTAAAGAATTAGACTGTATTTTATCAACATAATGTGACTAACGTGGTGATCCATGACAGCATTAACTATAAGAATAAAAACAAGAAATAGTTACAAATATATAGACCTCTTTTTAAGTTACCGGTTGGTGAAAGAAAACATGATCAATTATACTGGATATTTCTTTAAAAATCAGGAAAAGTATAATGCAATATAAGCAGAAGTTTAAAATCTATTCATTAACATCAGCAGGCATGGGAAGTTTTACATTTCCAGCCACAAACGATGTGGACAACATAGTATTGAGAATGACATTGAAATCATTCATATACCTTCATGAACAATTGAAGAATAAAATTAATAAGCTAAATGTCAAAACTAAAGAGTATTTTGCATTACTTGCATAATAAACACAAAGAGAAAAAAATAAGACACCAAAAGATATTAATATAATACAATACAAATATAAAATATAGGCATGCCTTACTTTATTGCTCTTCACTTTATTGTACTTAGCTACAGTATTGCCTGTTTTACAAACTGAAGTAGAGTGGCAATCCTGCATTAAGAAAGTCTGTCAGCACCATTTTGCTAACAGCATGTACTCACTTTGTGTCTCTGTGCCACATTTGTTCATTCTCCCAACACTTACAGTTTTTCCTATTATTAAATCTATAGTGATCTGGAATCAGTGATCACTGATACTATTTTTGTAATTGTTTTTGGATGCCACATCATGAGAATTAAGATAGTGAACTTGGTTGATAAAGCAGTGGCAGGTTTTAAAAGGACTAACTTCAATACTGTAAGAAATTCTATGACGGATAAAATGCTAGTGGCTTTGGATGCCACGAAGGAATCTTGTAAAAGGAAGAGTCAATTGATGCAGCAAACTTCATGGTTTTATTTTAATAAATTGTCATAGACACCCCAACATTCAGCAGCCACCACCCTGATCAGTCAGCAGCCATCAACATCAAGGCAAGACCCTCCATAAGCAAAAAGAGTATGACTGGCTAAAGGGTCATATACTCATTATTTTTTGGGGGAAATAAAGTATTTTTAAACTAAGGTATCTGCATTTTTTAAACATAATTCTATTTCACAATCGATAGACTACAGTGCAGTGTAAACATAACTTTTATATGCATTGGGAAACCAAAACATCCGTGTAACCCACTTTAGTGCAACATTTGCTTTCTTACAGTGGTCTGGAACCAAACCCACAATATCTCTGAGGTTTGCCTGTAGAGAGCTTCAATGTAATAAATATTTACATCTTTGAAAACATATTTAATAGACAAACTTTTAATAATACTGATGGAGAAAAATGAAGATATAAATTAGTACAAGTAACAATAATAATAATGTGGGAGGTATCATTATTTCAGGTTAAAATGTAAAGAAAATAATACATTTGAACACTTAGAAAAGTATTTTATAAAATAGCATAATTATTTAATAATACTCAATATATAACAGAACACCTAAATTATTTTATGACTCTTACACACATTTAATCCCTAGTTTAGCATCCATCCATCAATAGCAGTGAGCACAGATGGTTTTCAGAGAAGTGTTTATCAAACATTCAAGAAAATAATAACTCAATATATTTTAAAAATTATTTTAGAGAATAAGACAAAACAATCAATCCACAATTCATTATCTGAAGTGAAAATACAGTTTACTACTTAACTCAGATTATAAAACAGGTAAATTACTACATACTATAAATTATAAACTTAGATTAAAAACCTTGTATATTAGCAAAATGAATGCACAATGATATAAAATGTGCATTAAGAATAAGTTGTGAAAAAACCAACTCCTGGATTCATTGATTTTTTGGAGGGGTTTTTGTGTCTCTATCTCCTTCAGTTCTGCTCTGATCTTATTTCTTGCCTTCTGCTAGCCTTTGAATGTGTTCGCTCTTGCTTCTCTACTTCTTTTAATTGTGATGTTAGAGTGTCAATTTTAGATCTTTCCAGCTTTCTCTTGTGGGCATTTAGTGCTGTAAATTTCCCTCTACACACCGCTTTAAATGTGTCCCAGAGATTCTGGTATGTTGTATCTTTGTTCTCATTGGTTTCAAAGAACATCTTTATTTCTGCCTTCATTTCGTTATGTACCCAGTAGTCATTCAGGAGCAGGTTGTTCAGTTTCTATGTAGTTGAGCGGTTTTGATTTTGTTTCTTAGTCCTGAGTTCTAGTAGTTGGTTTTTCAAAAAGATCAACAAAATTGATAGACCACTAGCAAGACTAATAAAGAAGAAAAGAGGGAAGAATCAAATAGATGCAATAAAAAATGATAAAGGGGATATCACCACCGACCCCACAGAAATACAAACTATCATCAGAGAATACTATAAACACCTCTACACAAATAAACTAGAAAATCTAAAGAAATGGATAATTTCCTGGACACTTACACTCTCCCAAGACTAAACCAGGAAGAAGTTGAATCCCTGAATAGACCAATAACAGGCTCTGAAATTGAGGCAATAATTAATAGCCTACCAACCAAAAAAAGTCCAGGACCAGATGGATTCGCAGCTGAATTCTACCAGAGGTACAAGGAGGAGCTGGTACCATTCCTTCTGAAATTATTCCAATCAATAGAAAAAGAGGTAATCCTCCCTAACTCATTTTATGAGGCCAACATCATCCTGATACCAAAACCTGGCAGAGACACAACAAAAAAAAAGAGAATTTTAGACCAATATCCCTGATGAACATCGATGCAAAAACCCTCAATAAAATACTGGCAAACCGAATCCAGCAGCACATCAAAAAGCTTATGCCTCATGATCAAGTGGGCTTCGTCTCTGGGATGTAAGGCTGGTTCAACATACACAAATCAATAAACATAATCCAGCATATAAACAGAACCAGAGACAAAAACCACATGATTATCTCAATAGATGCAGAAAAGGCCTTTGACAAAATTCAACAGCCCTTCATGCTAAAAACTCTCAATAAATTCGGTATTGATGGAACGTATCTCAAAATAATAAGAGCTATTTATGACAAACCCACAGCCAATATCATACTGAGTGGGCAGAAACTGGAAGCATTCCCTTTGAAAAGTGGCACAAGACAGGCATGCCCTCTCTCACCACTCCTATTCAACATAGTGTTGGAAGTTCTGGCTAGGGCAATCAGGCAAGAGAAAGAAATCAAGGGTATTCAGTTAGGAAAAGAAGAAGTCAAATTGTCCCTGTTTGCAGATGACATGATTGTATATTTAGAAAACCCCATCATCTCAGCCCAAAATCTCCTTAAGCTGATAAGCAACTTCAGCAAAGTCTCAGGATACAAAATTAATGTGCAAAAATCACAAGTATTCTTATACACCAGTAACAGACAAACAGAGAGCCAAATCAGGAATGAACTTCCATTCACAATTGCTTCAAAGAGAATAAAATACCTAGGAATCCAACTTACAAGGGATGTAAAGGACCTCTTCAAGGAGAACTACAAACCACTGCTCAGTGAAATAAAAGAGGACACAAACAAATGGAAGAACATACCATGCTCATGGATAGGAAGAATCAATATTGTGAAAATGGCCATACTGCCCAAGGTAATTTATAGATTCAATGCCATCCCCATCAAGCTACCAATGAGTTTCTTCACAGAATTGGAAAAAACTGCTTTAAAGTTCATATGGAACCAAAAAAGAGCCCGCATTGCCAAGACAATCCTAAGTCAAAAGAACAAAGCTGGAGGCATCACGCTACCTGACTTCAAACTATACTACAAGGCTACAGTAACCAAAACAGCATGGTACTGGTAACAAAACAGAGATATAGACCAATGGAACAGAACAGAGTCCTCAGAAATAATACCACACATCTACAGCCATCTGATCTTTGACAAACCTGAGAAAAACAAGAAATGGGGAAAGGATTCCCTATTTAATAAATGGTGCTGGGAAAATTGGCTAGCCATAAGTAGAAAGCTGAAACTGGATCCTTTCCTTACTCCTTATACGAAAATTAATTCAAGATGGATTAGAGACTTAAATGTTAGACCTCATACCATAAAATCCCTAGAAGAAAACCTAGGTAGTACCATTCAGGACATAGGCATGGGCAAAGACTTCATGTCTAAAACACCAAAAGCAATGGCAACAAAAGCCAAAATTGACAAATGGGATCTAATTAAACTAAAGAGCTTCTGCACAGCAAAAGAAACTACCATCAGAGTGAACAGGCGACCTACAAAATGGGAGAAAATGTTTGCAATCTACTCATCTGGCAAAGGGCTAATATCCAGAACCTACAAAGAACTCAAACAAATTTACAAGAAAAAAACAACCCCATCAAAAAGTGGGCAAAGGATACGAACAGACATTTCTCAAAAGAAGACAGTCATACAGCCAACAGACACATGAAAAAATGCTCATTATCACTGGCCATCAGAGAAATGCAAATCAAAACCACAATGAGATACCATCTCACACCAGTTAGAATGGCGATCATTAAAAAGTCAGGAAACAACAGGTGCTGGAGAGGATGTGGAGAAATAGGAACACTTTTACACTGTTGGTGGGATTGTATACTAGTTCAACCATTATGGAAAATAGTATGGCAATTCCTCAAGGATCTAGAGCTAGAAGTACCATATGACCCAGCCATCCCATTACTGGGTATATACCCAAAAGATTATAAATCATGCTGCTATAAAGACACATGCACACGTATGTTCACTGCGGCACTGTTCACAATAGCAAAGACTTGGGATCAACCCAAATGTCCATCAGTGACAGACTGGATTAAGAAAATGTGGCACATATACACCATGGAATACTATGCAGCCATAAAAAGGATGAGTTTGTGTCCTTTGTAGGGACATGGATGCAGCTGGAAACCATCATTCTCAGCAAACTATTGCAAGAACAGAAAACCAAACACCGCATATTCTCACTCATAGGTGGGAACTGAACAAAGAGATCACTTGGACTCGGGAAGGGGAACATCACACATGGGGCCCTATTATGGGGAGGGAGGACGGGGGAGGGATTGCATTGGGAGTTATACCTGATGTAAATGACGAGTTGATGGGTGCTGACAAGTTGACGGGTGCAGCACACCAACATGGCACAAGTATACATATGTAACAAACCTGCACGTTATGCACATGTACCCTAGAACTTAAAGTATAATAATAATAAAAAAAGAATAAGTTGTGAGTATGTAATAATGCAAGTAAATTTCTTAACATATTCACAATATTTGTGCATGTAATTTGCCAAAATAACGTTGTAAGGGAGAAACCCATAGATCATGTGAGTGGATTTTTTTCTATTTTTATTATATTTTTAAATAAAGTTGTATATTTGAGGTTTACAACATGATGTTATGGCATCCATGTACATAGTAAATTGGCTACTGTAGTGGAGCAGATGTTTATATCTGTCGTCTCACATAGTTACGTTTGTTGATGAGAATAACAGCTAACATTTATTTATTTAATAGAAAATCCATAATACAATAGAATCTCAGAAACTATAATCCTCATTACATTTACATTACTTTAGACTTCTAGACTCATTTCTCCTGCATATCTGCTACTTGTACCTTTTGGCCTACATCTCCTCATTTCCTACAGTCTCACCACCCCTGGTAATCATTGTTTTATTTTTTATCTCTGTGTATTTGTATATATTTGACTTTGACTTTTTGTTTTCAGTTTTTACATATAAGTGATACCATGTAGTACTCTTC
The DNA here is from genome assembly GCF_043159975.1 of Macaca nemestrina. Classification (NCBI taxonomy): domain Eukaryota; kingdom Metazoa; phylum Chordata; class Mammalia; order Primates; family Cercopithecidae; genus Macaca; species Macaca nemestrina. The sequence continues at coordinate 29,266,513 of NC_092140.1, forward strand.
TCTCTGTGTCTGGCTTCTTTCATATCGCATAATGTCCTCCAGCTCAACCATGTTGTGGCCAATGGCAGGATCTGCTTTTCCAAGACTAAATAATATTTATATATTCATATGTATTCATATATACATACCACATTTGAGTATATAAATACAGGAAATGTATGTATGTGTGTGAACATATATATACACACCACATTTTCTTTATTCATCCATTAATGACAATTGTTTCTATACCTTGGCTATTGTGAATGATGCTGCAATAAACATAAATGCAAATAACTTTATGTGGTGGTAATTTCATCTCTGTGGGCATATACCCAGAGGAGTGATTGCTGTCATATAGTAGTTCATTTTTAATTTCTTTAGAAACCTCCATGCTGTTATATAATGGCTGTACCAATCTACATTCCCACCAACAGTGTACAAGGGTTCCCTTTGTCCACACCCACAGCAACATTCGTTATCTCTTGTCTTTTAATGGCTGTTCTGTTATGGGATGATGCAGTGGTTTTAATTTGCATTTTTCTCATATTGGGGATATCGTATAACACTGTTCACAGCTTTGGTCCTTTCTAACTGACTTTTTAATGCATACTACACGTGGCAACTCATTTCCATTTTTTGACATACAATATTGACACAATATTGTCAATACACACAGTATTGTATGTATCTGTTAACCATTTTTATGTCTTCTTTGCAAACTCTCTGGTCAGGTTCTTGCCCATTTTTTAACCGAGTTGTTTTTCTGCTATTGAGTTGTAAAGATTGTTTATACATTTTGGTATCAGTCTCTTATTAGATATGTGGACGTGGCTTGCAAATATTTTTTTACATATTGTAGGTTGACATTATATTTGTTGATTGTTTCTGTTGCTGTGAAGAAGGTTTTGGTTCAATGTAGTCCAATGTATTTATTTTTGCTTTTGTAGCCTGAGCCTTTGGTGTGATATCAAAAAATCATTGCCAATGTCAAGGAGCTGTTCTCTTGTGTTATTTTATAGGAGTTTCATAGTTTCAGGTTTTACATTTGTATATTTCCTCCATTTTGAAGTGATTTTTGTGTTTCGTATAAGATAAGGCTCTGATTTTATCTTTTTGCCTGTGGAAGTTTGGTTTTTCCAGCACCATTTCTTGAAGAAACTCTCCTTTTCCTATTATATCCTTTTTCTTTTATGTCTTTGTAAAAAATGTGTTGACCATATATGTTGGGATTTATTTCTGGACTTTCTATTCTATTCCATTGATTTATATTTCTGTTTTTATGCCATTTCCAAACTGTTTTGATTACTATATGTTTATAACACAATTCAAAATCAGGAGGTGTGAGGTCTCCAACTCAAGAACTCCTTAATACTGTTGATGTCATGAAATACAAGGAAGGTCTGAGAAACTTTCACAGACCAGAAGACACCAGAAACATGACAACTAAATGCAAAGTGCTACCCTATATTAGACCTTGGATCAGAAAAAGGGCATTAATGAAAACATGGCTGAATCCAAATATTTTCTGGAGTTAAGAGTAATATATAAATGTCAATTTCTTAATATTGGAAAACGTATCATAGTAATGTAAGATATTGATAATGAGGATACTAGATGAGGGGTATATAGGAACTCTTTGAACTACCTTTGCAACTTTTCTGTAGATCTAAATTTATTAAACAATAAAACATTTATTTAAAAAAAATTAAATCCTGACATCATATGCCAAAAAATGGCAACAAGTTGCCATATGTAGTATGCATTAAAAAGTCAGTTAGAAAGGACCAAAGCTATGAACACTATTACATGAAAAACAAAACATAAAAAGTTTATAAAACAAATTATAAGATGTTCAATCCCATTAGTAATGATAAAACCACAAATTCAAATCATTATGGGATATATTTTTATACCCATCATGCTGACAGGAAACAGAATATCATATGTTGTGAGAAAGCAGAACAGTAACTTTTTTATTGGTGGGTAGACTAATCAGTGTAAATACACAGAGGAGACGATTGACAAAATGTAGTAAAATCAAAGATGCATTGAATCTATAAGTCAACCATGTACTCCAAGTGTGTATATTAGAGAAATAGAAATATGCACATGATATGTGTTTCTGAATGTTCATGGTGTTGTTTGTTGTGGAAAAAATAAAGCGGGAACCTACCTATATAGCTATTAACAGAGAAATACATATTCATATAATGAGATACTGTGAAGCAGTGAACATAAATGAAATAGCACAGTACATGTCAATGCATACAAACTTTAAAGATGTAATTTTGCTTGGAAAAAATAAGTTTCAGAAGATATATATCGTGGGTTCAAGTTCCCTAAAGTTTAAAAACATACAAAATAGCATCACAGTATGCTTATAAATGTATATGTATACAGTAAAGCTATAGTGGATAAATCAGAGGTATACACATAAAATTCAGTATAGGAGACATCTCTGCAGAGTGAATAGGAAATTAAATTAGGGAGGGGATTTCAGCAATATTGGCAATATTAATTTATTAAGCTAGCTGATGGACATATACGTGTATATTATTACTTATATATTTTGCTTGTCCTTAATTTTTATAACAATGCACTTTAGTTGTACATGTTATGTCCCCTTAACCATTCTATCTGCTTCTTTCTTAACACAATTCCATTCAATGTCTCTCTTAAAATATTTTACAAGAACTACATATTATCATACAGGTTTTTACAGCTTAAAATATGTCATGTATTTGTATCTGCATGCACGGATGCTATTAAATATGTTAAAGATGCAATACATTTTTCTTCCATGTTGTGTGTTATTCTTATTGATCTTGTCTTTAAAAAATATTTACAAACATTTTCCTTGCATGTTGATGTGGATTACTACCTGACTACCTGTCACTATTTTTCTATAACTAATTTTTAATACAAGCTAGAAATACAAAATTAGAATAAATGGTGACCCTGAATAGTTAATGATTATGCTGCATGGTATATCTCCTGGCAATGTTCAGAAGTTGTCCTTCAATAGGTCTCTCACTGTGACGCTCATATATTCACTAATTTACTGTGGTTCAGGATCTGACCCTTGTATTTGCAAAGCCAGAAAGCTGATTGTATAATTACATGCAGGATGGATCCATGTCTCACTTGTGAACTAACTTAATCAAGTTTTCCAAATTGATCTATGAAGCCAGAACAACAATTTCCTTATTCAAAATAGAAATGTGACTCTTAAATGAAGGAAATAATTTACTTCATATTTGTATTTCATTCTCTCCCTTTATGCATATAAGATAGGAAAAAATGTAGGATCAGGTTGTTTTATGAGCATTTTATAAACTAAATTAATAGATTAATTTCATACTTATTGGCACCAAGGATAAGAAAGCTTAATATTTTTATCCAACATAGTAATAGGTCAACTTTGCTGATTAAATATTATTATTTAAAATATATTGTTTAAGATTCATTCATCCCTGATCAGAAATAGAATTGAAACAACCAATCTTTGCTTCTGTAAGTCCCTTTTTTCCACACTCTCAGGATTGCTACTTCATCTTTTGAGTGACATATACTTTTTGGAAATAGGGTAATGCATTCAGCCAAATTACAACTATGCCTTTGAAGTCTGGGACCTTGTCTGACTTTGAGGTGACTTTGTATAAATGTCCTCTGAATCATTGTGTTGATTTTCCAATGCAACTCTCATAGGACATCTTATATCCTTTGTTTCTTCTTTGCATCTGATATCTGTCATCCAACATAATAGCTATCACTTCCAGTTTTTTGTTGGCTGCAATTGTAATCATGCAAGTCATTGATAAAAATGTAAAACAGAGCAGGGCAAAAACTTCTGTTGCATGCTGCTAGAATCTGTATTCTCTCTTGACAGATTTTCAGTAATTATAGCTTTCTGAACATGATCAACCATTGACAATCCCACCCAAATTCCCTGCCTTCCAACAAAATGAATTTTTGTTTTCAAGGACATCATGTGAGACCTTGTGAAGTGCTTTTCTGAAATCTAGATGAACTTCATCCAATAAGTTTACCAAATTAATTATTCAGTAAACTTCCATAAAAGAAAATATTGCTGATTTTGAGTGATCTATTTTGTGTATCCGTATATCTTTGGTGGGTGCTTTTTATTTTAAGAGCATAATGTTATTTACTTGCTTAAAAAATAAATTTTTAGAGTATCTTCTTTCACTGTTGATCACAAACTAAAATCCATATATTTGTAAAAGGTTTCCTGGACCATGCAGGTAGAAGTCTGTGAATTACAGGGGACTGTTATGTCCTTCCTCCTTTCCAGTTTGCACTCTGTCACCAAATCTGGAATTCATCCATTTTATCTACTTCTGTTGTCTATATTCTTGCAATTCACCATCCACTATGGTGTCAGAAAAATCTGTAAACTAGGTTTCAAAGACTAAACTGTATCAACCCAGGACTTATAGACTGAAGCCCTAATTGCCAATATGAATGTATTTGGAGATAGGCCTTTGAGGATGCGATGGAGAGTAAATAAACTTTTAAGGGTGGGCCCTTATTCAATAGGACCAATGTCCTCATAAGAAGAAACAGACACCAGGAGAGCACGCACACACCGAAAAAAAGGCCAGGTGAAAACGCGGTGAGAAGGTGGCATTCTGCAAACCAAAAAGAGGGATTTCAGAGAGACCAGCTCTGCCACCATCTTTGTCTAGATAGATGTCTTTCTTTTTCCTCATAAGCACTGACACACAGACACACTCACACACAAACATACACACACACACACACAAACCTCTTCTGTGCTTTTACATAATATTTTTCACTCTTTAAATTATGAATTTTCATTATTCTTTATGAAAACTTTTTTTCTCTAGTAAATAGTGATATTGTTTTCATGTCATCACTCAATCTAATCATTATAATAAATGTAAATGTTCTCACTTTCTATCTAGACACACCTTGAGCACAGAGATTTGGCTTTACTGATACTTTTCTTTCAATGTTTATCAGAATGTTTCTCAACTAGCATTGAATATAATTGAGTATGGTATTAACTTAATAAATTTTATTTTAATATAATTTTTATTTTATCATACCATAGCATTATTCAGTATTTTCTGATATATTTTAAAAATGTTTTCTAAAATTTCTACACACCTAAGAAGGCATAGGTATAGCAGAGGTAGAAAGGATTATCCCTGGGAAGAGTATTTTTGGCAAATAAAGTGAGCATGGGGAATTCAAGTGAAAGGATGTTAGATTATCTGCAGTGGAATTGTCATATTAGTTATTAAGGGAAACAAGTGTGGTAAAAATCATTTTGAAATACTAATCAATTTTTCCCTGCCATTTCTTATATTTGGTGTCAATATCCCATTTATTCATCTGATTTCTCTTTGACTAATTTATGATTATTTCTTGTTTACTATATTCAAATTCTTTAGGATTTACCTCGTTCATTCTCTGAGTTCTTGAATCAATCAACTATTATTAAACTTGTATGTTAGGGTGATAACCATGTGAGCCACATATGTGAGAAATCAGTACGATAGATGGAGACACATGGAGATGAAAGAGAAACAAGGAAGCAGAAGACTGGAGGCATCTAACAGGAATGAGCAGGGGCCTCTGTCCAGGATGGTGCTTTGGCAACCAAAGATCCACCTGCTGGGGTATAAAAGCAAGGTATGCTCCTTTGAACTGAGTAAATCTAAGAATTACTGGATAATTTATAGTAGCAATAGTGGATTTCTTGTTATTGAAGGCATGTATATGGCTGGCAACTAATTACAAAAGGAAAAGAGACGTGGCCCTATTTATTTACAGCTAAATCAGATGCATCAGGTCATACAAGTTAGATAACTAACACAAGCATTTCAACATAACCCTAGCCAGATTGAAGGGATAGTCTTATTAGAAAACCCTGGAGGTGACAGGGATTAATAGTGTCACTTACGAATAAAAAAGAAATATTTTTTCTTTACTATTTGTACATAAAAATGGAAGCAACCGTACAAAAAATAAAACAAAAATAGTTTAAAAGTTTGAAACCAAAAGAAAGTCTCAAACAAACTTTAGGCATTCTAATAAGCTACCTATCCTAATTTTTCTTGTTTTGCTACAGTGTATAGATGTGTATAGATGCAATTTAAGAAAGTCATAATTGCAGAATAGATACACTTAGCTATGTGTTCATTTAAAGTGACAAAAGAAACTGTTCACATTTTATGACATGCTACCAGAGAGTTTTTTGAAAAGGTGTGACTAAAGAAAGTTACCATAATACTAAGTGAGAATAAAATTTTAAAAAAACAACAAGAACTCAAAATTCTAGTGTAGTGGAAAAAGTAATGAAAATTATAATTAAGAAAACTTACTAAAACTAAGTATTTCAAGGTGAAGATTATTAATTTAATATGGATGTGCCAGTGCTGAGGTGACATCCAATTTTCCAAGTCAAAAATATCTAGTAGAAAAATGGAGCAATCAATCTAGGCCAGTTGTTCAAATATAACTTTTTCTTTGTGAGCATAAAATAGTATACAGCACACATCATAAATATTGTGGTTATATTTCAGTGGTATGGAAACTATTTTCACTTATGGAATACATATATACATATTCATAAAAGTAATATATATATTTAGAATATATATGTGTGTATATTTATATAAAAACTGATAACAGTCATTAGCTTCATTGGAATATAACTCAAATCAATGTATCTATTAATGGTGAATCATCACCACCAAAAATATAACATGTACTATTGCAGGCAATTATGATAAAAACTTTATTATAGTTACAATTGATTCAGAATTCAGTTACCTATAGTAAATTTTAACTAGTTACCTAATTTGTCAGACATCAACTACATGATATGGGTTAAGTGGCTTCAGAATTGCCAGGTATTGTGCAGAGTTAAAAAAACATCATAGAGATGTTTGACAGCACAGGGGTTAACTGAAAAGTTGTAAAGTTCTAAATGCTAATATTGACTGAAATTTTTAAATCAGGTAATCTTGCACTTTGTTGTTATCAAATGCAGTTAAGTAACATTGAGACTAAATAAAACCAGAAAAGAACACAACATTAAGTATAGAAAGAGTCAAATGTGTTGTGTGTTGTGTATGTGCGTTTGTCCATGTGAAAGTCTGCGGAACACTAAGATATGAGTTCATATAATCAGGTCATAGTCTTGCCTTTTAAAAATATTTTATGATTTAATACTGAGAAAGTCATGGTCTCTGATGTTTCTATCTATATACAGACATTTTCACTAGATCATATTGAAAATCTCTTTTAGCTTTCTGACTCAGCATTTAAATATTAATGTCTTTTATTTTGAATAATGAAAGCTATAAAATACAAGCAGTCTACTTTCATCTCTTAGGAGGTGTAATTTTTTTGCAGTTTCACATATGCTCAGACCTAATCCTAGCAAGACATGTTATTTTCATGACATGTATTGACACTGCATTAATCAATCAGCTTTAAAACTTAAAAATTCCAATTCAGTGTATGTGCTATTTTTTAAATATGCTATATTTAAACCATCTCACTACAAAAGGTAATGTCTAATAGGAAGAATCTGTTGTTTCTTCTCATGCAATTTAAACATCATGTAGTGTGAAGTAAGAAGATGCTTGCTTCTGTCCTAATATAGTATTCAGACAAAGTTTCTTTTGTTTTATTGCATACTGAGTGATTTGGCCTCTATTGAAAAGCAGTTCAGAAAATCTTGGAGGAGGATAATGTCTGTTGACGATAACTGATGCTGGCTTCCATGGAAATGCTAATTTGGTAGCAGTTGCTGTCAATCAGTCGCTTTGAGTTATTGTTCCAGCACTTCTAGATGCAATACGTGATGGCTGATGAAAGTTCCCACCACGGTAATTAGACTGTCTTCAAAGAAGAGAGGGTTGTTAACTTAGGCTAAGGTAAACAGGCTCTAAGCAGGAAAAATAATCATAAATAGCTTTAAATGATTCAACAAAGAAGAAACTTCAGAAAATCCTTCTTGTTCTCATTTTCATAAAAGAAGAGAACAGAGGTTGAACAAAATCAGCAAATCTTATGGTGTATAACAAATTGAACCATTCTGGTTTGTCTATATATTTACTATAGTTAAAAAAGGTTAAAATTATATGTCTGTTGGTGTCATACATGGTTTAATAGAGTAGTTCTATGAGGCATAAAACTTTCAAATTTCTGATGCTATGAAATTCGTCTGTAAAGGTGGATTTCTGAGGGAAATATAAATGTATCCTAATTATTTTTTACTTCGCTAATTAGCAAATACAACTCTGATAGCAGAAATAAACTTTGGAATACAATAATTAAATCATCTTTAAAAATTAGAGGAATACTTCAAATAATTGCAAAAGCAAACTTTTCTAATTCAGTGAACTCAAGAGCAAATAAACTTGATTTGCAGCTAACCACTTCTGAGCCCCAAAGCAGGCAAAATATTAGGCCTGTTTTCAATGTTAAATATAATTTTTCAAAAGAAGAAAAACTAATTCAGATATTTTAAAGTAGTTATATTAATGTAATAAAATAGATTCTCTGGAAATATTTTGAATTTGTGATTTTAATTATAATTCCTAAAATAAACATCATTACGGCACACTTATCAGTGTCTGAAAATAAGCTTATCCTTTGTAAGAAAATATTTTTATTCTTATTTTATAGACGGCTTTACTGTAATGTTATGGATTGTACATAATTAAGTATATAAATTGATAAATTTCATATATGTTCATACCCATGAAGCCATCACAAAGATCAAAATAATCAACATTTCCCTTTCTCTCAGTTTGCCCACACTCCTTTGTAATTCCTTCTTCTACTCCCACCACACAGCTGATATACTTTCTGTCATTATAGCTTAGTAAGTCTTAGAAATTTATTTAACTTAAATCATGTAGATTGTACTCTTTTTGTCTTCAAAAATCATTTTGAGTTCTAAGATGCATGTATATGAAAAGTTTATTTTAAAGTAGTTTATTATTGGATGGATATACCATATTTTGGTTTTTCATTCACCTGTTGAAGGACACATTGTGGGTCACAAATTCCTTTTTTGTTCTTGGCAATCTTAGTAACATTTCACTGGATGCTAGAAATTGTGACATTTACCATGTTGGCTAAGGTTAAATGCTCTGCAGCACTGAGGCGGAACTCTTCTTTATACTCTCCTCGAATCCTCAAGAATCATGAGGTTTTTCAGTCTGTTGGGAATAGGTACTTCCCTGACAGTATTCCTGGCACCAGGCACTATTCTTTCTAGGGTGGTTCTTAATCCAGACCCAGGTAAATTCCCCACATGCCTGCACTAACCAATACTCTGATGAATACTCAAGAGGCACCACTTGCAGATCCCCAGGGTTCTCACCACGTGTATCTCTCATTCCGCCATCACCTCTGCAATACTCAATCCTTGCCTTTTTCTCCAGAGACTCTCAGCTTGTCTCTTTACCTCACAGAATCCATGGGGCTCTTGAGGAGCATTTAGGCTGCTTCCATCTCTTTGCTAATGTAAATAGTGCTGCAATGAACATTCACGTGTATGCATCTTTATGGTAGATTGATTTACATTCCCCTGGGTATATACCCAGTCATGGTATTCTGGGTTGAATGGTAGTTCTGTTTTTGGGTCTTTGAGGAATTGCCACACTGCTTTCCACAATGAGTGACCTAATTTACAATCCCACCAACAGTGTATAAGGGTTTCTTCTTCCCCACAACCTCACCACCATTTGTTATTTTTCGACTTTTAAAAAGTATCCATTCTAACTGGTGTGAGATGGTATCTCATTGTGGTTTTCATTTATATTTCTCTAATGACCAGTGATGCTGAGATTTTTTGATCTGATTTTTGGCCACATGTAGGTCTTCTTTTGAAAAGCGTCCATTCATATCTTTTGCATACTTTTTAATGGGGTTGTTTGTTATTGTAAATTTCTGTAAGTTAATTATATGCTGGACATTAGACCTGTGTCAGATGCATAGTTTGCAAATATTTTCTCCTGTTCTGTAGGTTGTCTGTTTACTCTGTTGATAGTTTCTATTGCTGTGCAGAAGCCTTTAGTTTAACTGGGAATCTCTTTTCTTATACTACCAATTGGAAACTCTGTCTAGGTTGAAAGTTGGAGGAAATATAGTGCTCAATACATTGTTCCCCCAGGACTCCAGGATTACTGTCTTTCATTATTGTTTGGTGTCTTGAAATTAGAGTCAAAACAGAGCAAATGCTGTGGTATAAGTTCCAGTAGCCACGTGGCTGAGATTTGAGGTACAAATCCAAAAAACAATGATCAGGGCTTTAATTCTGAGTTATGTAATTCAGATTGTCTAGATGCCGAAAATCTTCTGGTGAGAGCATATGAAGGATATGAATATATTATACAAGGCTAAAAAAGCTTGTTCTAACTTCTCATTCTGTAGAAACTCTAGTTCTAGAGAACTGCTTGGTGAATATTTCCAAACTGCTTCACAGTTACATCTCTATGACTAGTTTCTGAAAACCTGTAATTATAAGAACTGGCAAACAATTGCTCTCTGCCTGTGGTATCAAAGATTTTCAGAAAAACAGGCATTAATATGGCAAGTGTTTATACTATGTTGTGCAAAAGGATGGAATTAATGCAGTCACAATAACCTTTACCTATTATTTTGTTTCCAGACTAATTCTCAGAACTTGAAATCATTTGGAACTGGGCAAGCGGACCATACAAATAATAGAACATTTATGAACATTCAACTCCTGTTTCAAAATTTATATTTTTATTTAAAATAATTACTGATTTACCTTATCTATGAATATAAATATTTGATGAATATAAATAATTAGAAAGATAGATATGCTTCTATATTTATTTATAAGCATTTTTACATTTGCCTAAAGAGACAAAAATGATAATGTTAGGGATGGCTGTGGATATTATTATTCAGAGACACTGTATAGTTTATGATAAGAATTTTACTTCTCTTAGAAAATAGTTTCTTCAATAATCAGACTGCCCCAGAATTTAGTGGCCTAAGGCAAGCATGTTATTAGACTCAGTTCTATGAGTGAGGCTCTCACCACCAAGGACATGGCTTGCCCCTTCTCCTTATGGCTGAAACCTTAGCTGTGAATACTCAAAAATGGAATAACTTCATGTATGGGGCTTGGACTCCTCTGGAGATTTCTTCAATCACATTTTGGCCAGTTGGTCCCAAATGATAGAAACAACTGCGCTTATTTGAGTTTGTCATCAGGACACTTGAACATGGCTTGACTTCTTTACACTCATTCTTGTAGCCAAACTTTCCAGATCTGATCTCAAGCAGTTAGGTAGGTGGAACAGGTTCTAGTGTTGGATAGCACAGTAAGGTGACTATAGTTAGCAATAATCCATTGTATGCTTCAAAATGGCTAAAAATATATTTAGAATGTCCCCAAAACAAAGAAACGATAAATATTTGAGGTGCTGCATATCCTAAATACCCTGATTTGATCACTACACATTGTATGCAGGTATCAGAATATCACATGTACCCCAGAAATGTGTAAAATCTTTATGTGTAAAAGAAAAATAAAACGAAAGAACAAGACAGTAGCTGAATCTCATTTATAATCTAATATTGAAAGTCACATAAAGTCACTTCCATCATACTCTATTGCTCAAAGCAGTCACTTTACCTAAATTTAAGGATAAGGAACATAAACCTCACAACTTGAAGGGATTAATATTAAATAATATTGTGATTAGCTTTTTTAAAATTATCACACTGCTGATAGCCCAAAGACAGCTGTTGTACTTTAAGTGTTATCATGGAAGGACTTCAGTAAAAATGTGAGATTCCTTTCACCACAGCTTCTTTACAGTTTACTCTCCCATTTATTTACTTTTTGACTTCTAAGGTGCTATTAAATTGTGTAGGACAGAAGTCGTGCTCAGTATGACCCCTACTAGAAGGAGTGAAATTCCTTCACTGATTCAGGTTTCTAGAATCCATACAGGAACTTTTCAACATTAGCTACACTAAACTGTTAAAATCTCTAACTTCGGGGAAATTAATATGAAGTTGTTTTGATTTGATATACTTTACATGGCTCATTAATACAGTCAGTATTTTTAAAAGCTTTGCAAATTAATAGTTTAAATTGAGCTTTAAAAAAGCTTTTAAAAAAGATGGAATTTGGTGGCATGGGAGAGAATTACAATTAAACATCTACAATTTCTGATGCTATTTGAAGAAATGTTTCTTTATTGGACCAATAGGCAGAATTATCCAAGGTAACAAAACCAGCCCAGCATGCTTGCAGCCATGATCTCTGTCCTCATCTAACATGTAGATAACCATGTAATATTTTTGGCTCACAGGGCTATAGAAGACATGTAAGATAAAGTAATCGAACTATAAGGAAAAAGCAAGAAAACAAAACAAAAAATAGAATTTTTACTGACATATGTCCACAAAAGTATGTTTACGTGCTTTCATGTGTGCCAGAGAGTAACCTTAAATATTGGGGCCCTCATGTAGAACCTCTGCTAGGGCAGTGCAGAAGGGAAATCTGAGTCTGGAGCCCCCACACAGAGTTCTGAATAGGGTGGAGACCCAGAGTCAAACTACCTCACATTATTTTTACATAAATATCGTTTGTAGTACTTGGTTAAGTCTGACATTGGAAGAAAGAGAAAAGAAGTGATAATTTATAACTTTATTATATACTTTAAATCATTACAGCCTGTATCATATTTTTAAAAAACAAAGTGTTAAATATTCCTATTGTTTACTATGCAAATAGTCCACTAAGGAAACAATACTAGGCAACAAAGCATGGAACTACAGCTTCCCTACATCAACTGGACAAGCATTCAGGCGTGCTTAATCACTTCAAAGATTTCGCTCAGAGAAACAGCTATAATAATGTGCCCTAAAAATGCATTTCTGGTATTCTGGGAAAATAAACCTCATAATGACCATGTTAATACAAATATTTAATCTGCTATATTATTACTGTTATTAGGATTTTAGTTGTTTAAACTAGAACAGTCAGTACCGTCAACTATTTATGAGAGGAGTGAGATGTAGAAAATGAAAATTAAAATCAAAAGCTAAATAAATCTTAAGGCAGGTATTAGAGAAGAGGTTTTCAATTGAATTTTTATAATAATCTATAATGTTTTTAAAACTACAGATTCCAGACTCCATCTTCTGTAGATTCTATTTCAAGAATCTCTCTGTCCACTCCTACCACTTCCTTAGGATTTGGACAGCAGGCTAGTGTTTTGAGCACTGTGTCATTTAGGGACTCACATTTCAAAAGTATTTATCCAGTGGCTACCATATGCTAAGGGCTGGGGTGCAGAGTGAGAGCAAATGAATGGTAAACTTCCTGTCCTCGAAGAACTCAGTCCACTGAAGGGAGCAGACAAGTAGACAAATGTTTGCAATTTAATACAATAAGTGCTATGACAGTGTACCAGGGGAGTATTTAAATTAAATTGAGGAAGAGAAGAGTATTGAATGTTCCTGAAAGAGAGACACTGACCTGATTAAACCTTGAATGGAGCTGGAAAGAAAGGGTAAGATATTTAATAAAGCAGGAGGGAGAAATGAGCCTAAAAAAATAAACACGCCTCAGAAGCTTAAGGATTTTCCACACTGTTGTATGGAAAATGGCTTTTATCCTAAAAAAAATAAAAAATAAAAAATAAGGATGGAGCAATTTAAAGTTTCTGTGCAGAAAATTAGTAAGATCATTTTGTGATTTGGAAATATTAATCTGTATACAGCATGGAGATCCCATCAGAAAAGTGCCAGAGTTTAATCATAGGAAACTTTTATTTAGCGTAAAATGAACTACATTTCAAGACTGTCTTCATTTCCTCATTATTGAAGGTTGAATATGGTATTAATTACTCGTAGTTTGTAGGTTTTTGACAAATGAAAAACAAATGCACGGTCCACCTATGGATCAACCTATATCATCTGCTTGATTTTAATTAATAAACAATAATTTGAAATCTTAGCAGAATCTCTCATCTCTTTTTTTTTTTTTTCCCCTTAAACCTGAACTTTGGTGTCTCTTTAGTCCTGACTTACTGTATCTAATTTCAAGCTGAGAAATTGGAACTTGGGGAGCAGAGACACAGCTGGAGCTTCTGTTGCATTGCTTACATGCAGATATACCACATATCTCACCACAAGAGTCCAAAAGGCAATGTTTGCACGCTGGTTTTCAAGACTGACCTTTTTCATGCACAAGTCCTCTCTCCTGATTGACATTGCTTCTAAAATTTAAGTATTCCTTCTCACAAAACAAATGAGATAACTCTTTCTCAAAGAAGAAAAGAGAAGCTTAAACACTTCCTCAAATGTTTTCCCTCTCGAAAATTAGGACAAAATATTTTTCAAGGCACTGTAAGACCCTGAGAATCAGGTTTTTCCCCAGAAATATCCCAATTTTTATTCTCCTACGAGTTTCACCCTAACAACAAGCTTGTAGTCAACCAATGGTGTGGTGGTTCCTTTGGGGCAAGGAAGCAGTAGAATATGAGGCCAGCCCCGCCCCATGAGACTTTTCTGTAGAAACCAATTCTGCTTCATTGCGTATCTCTTGAGACCAGCTAAATTAGAATGTATTTTCTATAACATTTCCAAAATTTGAATTAATATAACTAGAAATCTCTCAGGGTAACCTCGCCTACAAATAGTACAAAGAGCCACTAGGTCCCGTATAATTATCACATCAATATCCCTAAGCTAGAAAATACTGAAAACATGGCCGGGCGCGGTGGCTCATGCTTGTAATCCCGGCACTTTGGGAGGCCGAGGTGGGCGGATCACGAGGTCAGGAGATGGAGATCATCCTCGCTAACACGGTGAAACCCCATCTCTACTAAAAATACAAACAATTAGCCGGTCGTGGTGGCAGGTGCCTGTAGTCCCAGCTACTCGGGAGGCTGAGGCAGGAGAATGGCGTAAACCCGGGAGGCGGAGCTTGCAGTGAGCTGAGATCCCGCCACTGCACTCCAGCCTGGGCGACAGAGCGAGACTCCGCCTCAAAAAAAAAACCAAAAAACAAAAAAAAAACTGAAAACACAAGCCAATCCCTATGCATTGCAGCAGTTATTCACACAAAACATTATTCTCAATGCCATATCCAGTACATGTAAGACTGGTCAGCGTTTGAGGCTTTATCTTACTTAAATTAGCCTGCCACAGTTTTATGGATTTGGGCAGAAGACATAAGACTCCTAGGTCAAAAGAGTATATTTAGAGCGATAGCAATAGCTAGAGTATCAGCATCTTTTATACCAGTTCCCCAAGCTCCAATTCTCACAGGGTGACAGAAAGAAAGACAGATGATACCAGCACAAACAGTGGATTGAGTTATATAAGAGGAACTTTGAACTTAGGGAACCTATACTTTTTACAGTGAAGATTAAGTATGCTTGCCATTTGCATCTGAGAGAGGCACTATGTTTTTCAAGGATTTAAGCAAACATGCCTTTTGCTTTGAAGGGAGACTTTATCTTTCAATGCTGCTTGCCATGAAGACTTCCCTCATAAAGTTAGTTTGGAATAAAGCACAGTCAGTTTTTCTGTCACAATATGTGTCGAAAGGTCAGAGATCCATGGAGAATTGTCTCCCAAAAGCATAAACAACATAGATGAGAGATGATAGATAGATAGATAGATAGATAGATAGATAGATAGATAGATAGATAGATAGTTAGATAGATAGATAGATAGATAGATAGATAGATAGATACATAGATAGATAAATACATACATACATACATATAATTTTTTGGCTGCAAAATATTATATTCTTTCTTAAAAGGTAGCATGGAATTGATCTTTTCTTAAACAAATTTACATTGTGCACCCGCAATCTTCAACTCTCTCTGAGATTTTAATCTTCCAGGTACAGCCAACAATATGTTAATGTCCTTATTTTCCATTGTTCCATTTACTTTTCTATTTCTGGTACTCTAGTGATGAAATATATATGGAATTTTAGCCAGAAAGCTCAGTTAAATATTTTTCTTCGGTTTGAGAAAGCACAAACTTATCTTAATATTATTCCTTCATGAGCAAGACACCTAAGACTATTTTGGTAACATGTCCTAGTGGTCACTGTTTTGTTCAGGTATTCTATGGTTATGTAGATCGTTACCTGCTGGGGAAATTCCGTGATTGTTCACTTTTAGCTTTCCTGAATAATCAGTCTGAGCAGATTCTAGGCTATTGTTGATAACTCTGAAAATCCGTCCTCCATTCCCTCTAAGGATGGGTACGTATTCATGCTATGAATTTGTCAGCACCTTGCACTTAAAACTTAACAGGTTTTATGAATCTTGTGCCATTTTAGAAAAGTGATATTTTTATTATGTTTTCTCACCTTTTCTTCTTTTTATTGTAACAGTAGACTATGCATCAATTGTACAATGGCCTCCAGTAGATCCCTTCTCCTTTCAAGGGTACCCTATTGCGATGTTACAATTACAATCTTATTTCTAAATTAACCCCTTCTCTAACACTTATAGGAACAAAGTTGGACAGGCTATTTATTTCTCTTCATTTTGATTTGGACATGATTCCTGAACATATTTTACTAAATTCTATCTTTTTTATATCCTCAGATATATAAAGTTACTTTTTTTAGTGACCCAAAGCATAATATTAAAAGCAAAAGTATCCACCTTCAGAACTATCTAAACAACTTTTAAAATAGTGTATATCTTTCCTTCCAATATTAAATAATGCATAATATTTGCTGAGCATTTATTATGCATCAATCTTCAAAACATGTTTCATAAGTTAACTCTCCCAATAATTTTAAGAGGTTCAACTTTTTGGAAGACTCTTTGTAAATCAACAATTTTGACAATAACTTTTCTAATTGAGCTTGGTAGCACAATGGGACAAACTAAAAAATACCACTTCTTAAAACATTTGGCAAATACAGAATGGATTGTAACAGGCATACAACGTCAGTGAGATATAATCATATGACAATTAGAAAGGAAGTTACACAAGTGAAAAATAAGAGAAAAATAAAAACAAATTGAGGGAATAACCTTTTCACTTGTACGCTCTAGAAATAAAATTAATTACATGAATTTAATAAGACAGAGATTTGGTATCTTTAATTAAATATGTTGGCTAACTAAAAGTTAACCTGCTCCACAAAGAAATACAATAATATCTTCACCTAAAGAAACAACAATACTTAGTTTATATATTTGTCAATATTTGATTAATGTACTGTCTTTCTTATTAGCAGTATTCCTTTAAAAATTCTAAATTTAAGTTATTGTGCACATTGGAGAAATCAGCCCATAAGTAAGGGGATAAAAATAAGAGCAGTGCGCCCTGGAACATTGGCTATATCTGCTGCCCTATAAGATATCTGTAACATGTATAGCATCCTTGTCAGTGCAAAAGGTCAGGACCACAATGAAAATGCTGTATATTGCCATGTGCAATTGTATTTATTTATTGTGCTCATTAAAATAGCCAAAATTGTTCAAAATATAACATTAAATTTATTTTTCTAGTCATAAATACAATAGTTAATAATTTCCAGATACTTATTATTGGTCATATGCATGGTTAGGTTATTTTTACTTCTCACAATAACCTATTGGGTTGCACTACTAAAGAGAAGGAAAATAAGCACAGAGAGGTTGTGTAAATTTTCAAAAATCACAGAGTCCATGTCAGAAAAAAGCCAGAATGTGGGGCTGAGCACTCAAACTGAAACCTGAAAACCTTCAAGGAGAGTTGATAAAAACTGCCAAGACAGTATTATTAATGCTAACACTCTATTGTCTCCTGTCATATGGAATCTGACTCCAATTTTTATTTTCGATGTCTGACTATGGACTGCTCTTAAAATTCACACCTTCCTTTCCCCCTTCTGTCCCACATCTGATCAAACTTATAAGAAAACCCAAGTTCTTACTCTTTTGGCACCTGCAGGGAATTCTAACCATGTAACCCTCTGCCCTAACCACAACAAAAAGTCTCCAAACCAGTCTCCTTTCTCTGATCTCTCAAGCCATTTTGGACTGCTTGGGATATACACCCTGTCTTCAAGAGAAAAGCTACACTATGAAAATATTAAAACTCTTCATATGTGCTTGGTGTGTGTGGTGTCATCTGTGTCTACCTTGAACCTATTTTGTGTAGGTGTTCATCTTGTCTATTTAGGGTGGCCACATACCACACAGTATATCTGGCATAACATTGTAAAATTTGCTAATGAAACAACTCTATTTTGTAGTCTTCAAATGTAATATTTTCTTGAAAAGAAGTTTTTCAAAAGAAAATCAATACAATCATATTTCTTGGATAATTCAAGTAATTGCAGCACCTTAGAAGAACTTTTCCATTAATTATTATGATTACTGTTTCTTTGTGTGTGTATGTATACACACATATACATGTATACAAATATAGCATAAAATGTTGGAGTTTAAATAAAATAACTCAAAATTGTACAATGAAAGGTAAATTTTCTACTACATATTTGATTTATCTATTTTGTTTTATTATCTTTTCTTTACACTAAATTCTAATCACCTGTATTAGTCTGTTCTCATGCTGCTGTAAAGAAATACCCTAGACTAGGAAATTTATAAAGGAAAGAGACTTAATTGACTTACAGGTGAGCATGGCTGGGGAGACCTCAGGAAACATACAATCATGGTGAAAGGGGAAGCAAACACGCCCTTCTTCACATGGTGGCAGGAGGGAGAGAGAGAAGTGCAGAGTGAAGGGGAAAAAAAGTGTCCTATAAAACCATCAGGTCTTGTGAGAACTCACTTACTATCACCAGAATAGCATGGGGGAACATCCCTCACGATCTAATCACCTCCCACACACTCCCTCCCCCAACACATGAGGATTACAATTCAGATTACAATTCAAGATGAGATTTGGGTGGGGACACAGAGTCAGACAATATCATCACCTAAATATTTGTATGCATGTTATTTTTGTTTGGTTCATCTTCAACACTTATTTATTGTGCTGTTAAGTTGGTAGTACTCTTCTAATAGTCAAGAATAACACAAAAGATAAATGTCACAGTTTCTGTTTTATAAGAACCTACTTTATTTTTCAGAATATTAAATATACAGGCTTGGGGAGTTTTCACTTGTATAGCACTTGTATTCCTTAACTCACTTAACCTCCCTATACCTACCTACTCCCACATTACATGAATGTACTGATTATTGACTTAATACTTTCCATAGTCATGAAAATTTATGGCATAATGCCTGTTAATTTTTTTCAAAATGTAAATATTATGCCAATATACAAAATTATCATTATTTTTTAAACAATGAAAGAAATTTGTGAATTTAGATGTTAAACATAAACCAGTAGTAGAGAAAATTATTTCATTTTGTTCTAGTCATAACTAAGCAATATAAAAAGACTCTTAAAAAATAGATTTCCAGGCACTCATGTATATATTCTTTTCAACAGATCATTTTTTATTTTGATCTACTGAAGTCGGTGATATTTTTGTAGTTTTTGCAACTCTAGTTTTGAGCAAGTTTACTATAGATGGATACCATGTTTCATGCAAACTATCCAGTTGTAGCGCAATGTAATAATACACTTAGGCATAACATTATATTGCATTACAATATTATATTGCATGCACATATATTTAGTAAACTCTTTAATGTGTGTAAATCTTATCATTAAACAAGACTTTCACATATCTTGCTTCACTTAGAGTTTGCCCCTAGAACGTTTTAATAAAATGAATAACATGAATTTTATTATCTCCTTTCAAAAAATAATGATAATGATTAATTGGGCATGGAATTCTTTCCATTTGCTTTCAAAGTTAATACTCTTTCCATTTTAACATGACCAAAGAGCCAATGTTCCAAAAAAGTGTCTCTATATATTTTTTGGTGTTGCTTCCAGTTCAGTGGATAATTTTCTCAGTTGTTTTAATGCAATGTATCCTTTATAATAATCCATTATATTTGAAAGGTTTAGGGAAAGCCCTTATCATTCACTGCCAAAATGATATATGTTAATAAGATTATTTTAGGACTAACATCTTGTTAAATTTTGACACCATATCCTTTATTTAGTGGGAACTAGAAATTCAAGAGGGCCATGATCAATATTTCAGATAATGTTAGTTGGTATGACATCCTATCCCCATGTGTAAGGGCATCATCATATGCTATATAATTATTTTTAGTGAGTTTTTTTCTTAGAATGTCTTTGATGCAGATTAGTTTTTACAGAAAGGGAACACACTAACAATGGAAATGTCAAAGTAGATCTCATTTGGTGTTGACCTGACCAATGCCATTTGTCTGTACTCTCAGTACATCTGCAGCATCTAGAGTAGAGTAGCAGTGACCATTAAAACTGGATTGTCAACAAAGAAGACAAAAGTTTGATCTCTACAAGAACTAAGAAGAAATCACTAAGGAATATATAATCTAATTTGTATTCGAACAAATAAACGCTGAAAATTCTCTGACTTAAATAAAATGTTAAATTATAATTTCTAAAATGTATATAAAATATATAGCTTATAGATATGTAAAATAAATGCATGTAAAACATTTTCTTTACTTTATCAGTTAAAGAAGGAGGCAATAAGTTGTTAATGCCTGTTTGAATATTTCAGAATCTATGTATCTGATAGATAATTTGATAAAAGAATGATAATATAATTCTAAGGTAGACACAAACTGGTCAATGTACAAAATAGCAATAAATCACAAACTTTGGGTTATGTTTTCCACTTAGAAGTGATTTGCACCTCTACTAACAAAAAGCCCACAAACTAAACTCTGTCCATATAGTATTATAATATAGCCTAGTCAATAAAAAAGTCCATCAAAGATGCAAGGTTAGAACTGCTCTGAAATAACACCCACAGATCTCTTGTGCCTATCTCCAAGCTATGGATACTTTTACTCCAATATAGAAATAGCAGCAATGCCAGTTTTTTAGGCAGACTGAGGTTTATAAAAAATCTCCAACATGAGGCCAAAAACATCCTTAGGCTATCTGCTGTAAAAATCTCTCCCTGATTTTACTGACACAATGGGAGTATGACTTCTGAATATTTACCCAAAGCAAGTATATGCTTTAGGTTGAGCTATAAATATGATACTTTAGATAATAATCATCAGAGAATGATCAAAGTACAGGTAATATGTTTGATGGAGTCTGTATTAATGAAGCTGCAATTATATTGAATTGATTTTTTTTAATTAAAAAGAAATAAAACTTTATTGAAAGAAAAAAAAAATCAGTCAGGTGCAGTGGCTCAGGCCTATAATCCCAGCACTTTGGGAGGCCAAGGTAGGCCAATCACTTGAGGTCAGGAGGTTGAGATCAGCTGGGCTGACATGGTGAAATGTCGTCTTTACTAAAAAATACAAATACTAGCCTGGCATTGTAGTGGGAGCCTGTAATCTCAGCTACTCATGAGGCTGAGGCAAGAGAATCGCTTAAACCAGGAGGCGGAGGTTGCCGTGAGCAGATATGGATCTCACCACTGCCCTCCAGCCTGGGTGACAGAGCAAGACTCCCCATCTCAAAAATAATGATAATAATAATAACAAATAAATAAATAAATAAATAAAAGAAAAGAAAAAGAAAAAAGAAAGGAAAAAAGTCATTTAACAGAACATCACATTAACTGAACGTGTAGTAGATAATTGGCTTTCCAACTTTCTTTACATTCCCCAATAATAAGTTATATCTTACATAACTTTTGTGGTATATATTTGCCCTTATTATATGCAACATGCTCAATTTTAAATATAGTCCTTTTTATGTTTAGTTAGTTGTTTACAGTTGGACATGAATCTCTTTTATTATAAGTGTAGTCACAGTTTAAAAAACTGTGCAATGTATCGTAGATACTAACATATTCACAATATGATAAGGCACAGAAATATGGACCTGTTAAGTACAGTCTTAAATATAAAAAATATTAGGGAAAAAAGCCTTGTATGTCTGCCTCAGTGTTTATAATACTTTCTAAAATTATGTTTATGCAGTTGTAAGAACACATTTTTAGATTGTTGTTGTAAATAAAGTGTAGTAATTGCCAGGTCTTCATTATCTCACTGAACAGAGCCTTGATTCCAAAACAGATTATGACTCAGCATAAATTGCTGGCCTTTCTAATAAAACAATTAGCTACTTCTACTCCAGGCATTAAGCATCAAAGGAGGGAGTATCTTGATAAAGATATTTTTAGGCACTTTAAAGAGAAAGGATTTTGAACAAAAGAGGTTTATATGAGCTGAGACACTGGAAGAAAAAAGTGCAATAATCATGAAAGGTACTGAGGACTAATCAAGTACTCAATTTCCCACATTGCCCTTAAACTCACATACACATACAAACTTCCTTAAATACTAAAAATCCGGTGTGCAAAACAAAACAAAAAACAAAAAATAGTTGGTATGATGCTACAATATTGACATTAACCTTACAACTGTTACACAAACTTTTTCTCAGAGTCAAGAAACTACTCAGGAAGTAGTAATCTCTAATAATTCTCAGACATTCCCTATATCCTTTCCCATGTCTCTCATGCTCACACCTGAAGCAGGGGGTATTTTTCTTCCTCTTTCACATCACAACCATTAACTTAATAGGGAATACCTTACAGTATAAATAAAATTTTCCTTTTTATTGCCCTTTCTTGACATCTTCGAGAACTCTCTTATTCATAAATGGTCATATCTAATTTGGACATTTACTTAGAGGTACCTTTGTATCTATACTAAACCAAAATTGAAGATCTAAAGAATATGCTAAGTAATGTGTAGGCAAAAATGTCATGCCACAGGTAGAATTATTGGGGCTGAACCCATGAAGGTTCAGATCAACCCAACAAATCCTCTACTGAAACTGGTATTATACTCTTTAAAACCAGAAGCAAATAAATAAATAATTTTTAAAAATTTTTAAAAGGATGATACTTTTTAAAATTATCAGCTATACTTTTCAAATGAGAAGTTAAAACCAATAGTCAAAGACTGGTAGAAAAAGAACTCCTATTTTTTTCTCAATCTTCCTATAAATCCAAAACAAAAACCAAAAAAACACCACTCAGACTTATTAGAAATCCCTTTAGAAAATTAAAACAAAAATTTTCTGTGGCTGGATCATACCTTAAGAAGGAAAAAGGAGACTATTAAAGCTGTAACATAGGAAAATTACATCATAGGAAAATTCTACCAAGATGGCAGAACTAAATCAAGCTCTCTAGAGTTTGATGGTTAGTTGGAGATAAGAGGACTTATGTATACACTGATAACGGAATCTTCTTTTGTGGTCATCCATAATTTCAGAAACTGTTGGGAACAACAAAATTCCCTGACCTCAGCAGTGACCCAATGAAGAATGATTAGCATATGAAATAAACCTTACATACCCTAATACATTCTATGGTAATGGCTATTATAAATGTTGAAACTCATGAAGAAAAGATAGATGTAGAGAAGCTAAAGGAAATTTTCTGCATGATTATTTCCCCAGACAGACTCTCATGATAAGATCCTAGTACTCATAATATACCAAGAAGACAAATTGTTGGAGAGGTTTACAGAGAAAATTTTAAATCCCCATAATTATCTCCTATTAGAAAACATGCTGGGAGAAATTACAACGTCAAGCGAGAGACTAATCCTTGCAACACTTAAATTGGCCGCTGTGTTGCACTGGAGATCTCAGGTGGAGCCTTGAAAACATTGTATATAAAATTACCACCATGGCAACGATAAATTGGCCAACAAATTTTGTTGATAAACATTTATGCTAAAACTTCTAAATTTGTTTCGGGTGTATCTGTTACCATGATAATCCTGATAAACTGTGAAGGTATGACATACAGAAGCCTAAACCTCGGAACCATTACAAATGTCTTCAAACAGATTTTTTTATACTTTTCTCTTGAAATGAGTTATTATTAGAGTAGGCAGATAGCTAGACATGAACAGGAAGGGAGAGCCCATGAGAAAGGAAGCTCTGGAAAATCTAACACCCCAGGGACCACTGGAAACATGCACGCCAGATATAAGCAGAGAGGAGGGGGAATACCTAAGCAGAAAGGAATGCCCCAGAGCACCTTGTAATCACTTATTCTGCAGTCACGCTGTCAGAATGTTGTTAGCTACATGCTGATAAGGTGGGAAAGAGGCCAATGGGGAAATTCCTAACAGATACACACGTGCAGTAAGTACAGATTTAACTGCTATATGATTTTCATGGGGTGGCAGCAACAAGCAATGTTGCCATTAGGTAGAATTCATATCCAAGAGCTGGCCCCCAGCATTCATCAACTAGCAGTAAGGGAGACTCCCACAAATCTGGGGCAGGAAGCAGGTGGGGATAATGCAGAGACTTAAGATGCACAGGAAACCAGACAACGATTAATTAAATCATTGACTATTGATGACAAAATCAGCCTTCAGCCCTTTCCCCCTCCCTACAGGTCATAGTTGGGGCCCAAAGTCCCAATCCTTTAATCAGATGGTTGGATCTCCTGACAGCCAGCCTCCACCCTGAAGCTATCCAAGAGCCTACAACGTCTGGCTTAATGATAACAAAAGATGCTCTAATTACCCAGGACATTCCAAGAGATTTAGAAGCTTTGTGTCAGCTGGCCCTATATTCAGGAAATTACAAAGGTCTTAAGAACTCTCAATAACTCGGGGCAGAGTCCGATATATGTATTTCTTATTATTTTACAAAATGCTTCACATTTCCCATTACAATGTGATAACCATGTGTCTAGCAATACCATCTATTCTAAACTCCATATTTATACAAGCAGACATGGCCACCTATTTCAAAAGACTAATGCAGTGTCCCATTCTTATCAATAGGCATAGGCAGCCATTCCTCAATGTCCTCCTAAATCATCTTTGCAAAACTTGTTCCCTGAAGATCTGGTCTTTGGATAAGGCAGTAGAAAATTGCATTTCTTTTTTTTTTTTTTTTTTTTTGAAACGGAGTCTCGCTCTGTCGCCCAGCCTGGAGTGCGGTGGCCGGATCTCAGCTCACTGCAAGCTCCGCCTCCCGGGTTCACGCCGTTCTCCTGCCTCAGCCTCCTGAAGAGCTGGGACTACAGGCGCCTGCCACCTCGCCCGGCTAGTTTTTTGTATTTTTAGTAGAGACGGGGTTTCACCGTGTTAGCCAGGATGGTCTCGATCTCCTGACCTCGTGATCCGCCCGTCTCGGCCTCCCAAAGTGCTGGGATTACAGGCTTGAGCCACTGCGCCCGGCCGGAAAATCGCATTTCTTAAACACTGATGGAAAGACTTCTATCGGATACTATTAGCTATCTGAGCAGAGAAACTCCAAAGAATTGGCATTTATAATTCATATCTCAACAAAAACAACAAAACCATCCTCAAATCCCTGGAAGACGGTCCCACCTAGAGACCTCAATCTGAGAAGTCAGGATCCTTCTGAAACCAGTTTCAGATAACTTCTTCCATGACTTTTGAATCAAATACTTTGCTTTTTGAGATGTAGACAATGGTTGCCCAAGGTACATGAAACAAGACAGACTACCACTCTTAGACTTTATTTTTGTTTTATTTTCCTAGCTATTTTCTTTCCTCTTTTGCTGGTTTAAGCCTACTCTTAAGTATGTTATCTATAAAAAAGAAGTCCTCCATTCTTAATACCTTTTTTGCATCTTTAGTTACTCTTTATTATGAGTTCAATACTGGGACACAATTTATTTGTGAACTAGCTAAAGAATACAATAAAATGGACTGGGGGATTGGTTTTCTTTCAGGAGCCACCTAGCTTACCTTGGTATAATTTACTTGTGATAAATTAGCTGGTTTCCTAGGTAACTGACTGAAACATTAGGTAACTTTTAAATAGCATACACCCCAACAGGCCAAACATCCAGAAATCTAAAATTCTCTATGGCTTCATAATTAGAAAAAGAGGCTCTTGTCTCCTTCAACACACTACTCTAGAACCTTTCATAGGAGCTAGATTTTTTTTTTTTTAGCTTGTTGGCAAATGAACTTTCATAGAAATAAAACTTGGAGGAGGATTAGAGAACAGATGGTGTATATTTGGAGACTTATCTCCCTTTTACTGATTTGATGAGCAAGAAGCACTTCTTCTCTTTTGCTTTAAATCTATCTATTTATCTTGATACTAAAATTTTTTATTTCCTGTGGTCATAACATTCCAGATGAGCAGTGCCACATCGTTACAACACTCAGTCTCATATTCAGAAATGAAACTCTAACCCCTCCAAGGGAACTCTACTTTTCTCTCTCTTCAAGCCTCTTCACTCCGTGCTTTAAAGGACACCCAGAGGATAAGAATATTGTACCTGATATATATCAGAAAAGAAAAAAGGTACTAGATAATGTACTTGCACATACAAGTGAATTGGCAATGATTCAGCATGCAGCCTTTTTAGCTAGCATATTGGCGTCTCAAGAAAGAACATCCCATGTTTTAGGCAAAGAGTTCTGTGCCCATATCCATGCCTCTCCTTCTGGGATCTTCAATATGAAAGATCTGGGAAAGAAACAAAATGTCTGGGGAAAAAACAAAAGAATTATGTAATCTGGATAATTATATCTGACTCTGAGGTCACTTTGGATTGAGAATAGAATTTATGCATTTGGTTTGATTGGGGGACATCCTGGTTACTGGCTGAGAAGTAGAATACAAACTGTGATAATTTTTCTGATTTTTCATGTGTTGCACTATTTAGGTGTGTGATTTCCACCGTTGTAAATACTGCTGTGTAGCTGTTATAAAATGTTGTAGGGAATGGTCATCAAACAAAAATACAGAAAAAATTTGACCATTAGAGAGGGTGAAACAACCATCTCCAAAAATTTGATACATCTTTGAGACACCTCTAATACTGGGGAAAAGCAGGGTTGATAATGACCACAGATGGCTTACCCTTCAGGTCAGGCTTTAAAATAACTACTGTGGGTAAGGCGGACATTGAGAACTGAAATTATCTTCAACCACTTAGCTAACTGCCTGCCCTATTGTGATCATATTTGGTTGTCCTAGCTAACACAATTTTACAATCTACTATAGGCTTGAATATAACTTTGCTAATGAGTAGAAGACAAAAGTTGCAAACTTATTTTTTCTTTCAGGACCTCTGTGGAAAAAACTGATTAAGTTAGCTTGAAACTTTCCATCTTTACAATATATCTCATCAAAGAATTGTTTATTCCATAAGCTGTTTCAAAACTCTCACCTCAAAACCTTCACCATGCTGAGTCCACCAAATCTAAACTATTGTTTCATAATTTATATTCATTTTTCAATTGAAACCCCTTCATCAGCTCTTATGATACACAGAATTCTTTGGCATGGTATTCAAAGTATATCATGGTCAGCTCCATGCTTACCTCTGCAGCCTCATTTCTCATGTCCCTAGCACCCTCACGTTACAAATTATTTTCATACAAAAGCAATACTGGTCTTTCAGTTTCATTTCTAATCATTTGCTACCTCTTTTAAAGAAATTTATAGACTATTATCAATGCAGAACATTGATATTACCTCTTTAATCATGCTCTCTCTGATTCTCAAGATTGTTGTTATACACATCCATCGAATATATATTTATTTTCATATATAATAAACATATATGGATATATTAGAAGTATGTAGATAACACATATTATATGCATATATTAGATATATGTGTATGACAAACATTATATGTATATATTCAATGTATGTGTATAACATATATTAGATATATATATATAATTGCATTTTATGGTTGTATTCATATGTCTGTGTTTCCCATGATTTTTATATTTGTAGGTTACTTATAAATATTCTACGAAAAATTTGGCAGCACAATTGGCAAAATTAAGGCTAAAAAAGATATTACCCACAAGTCAGTAAAAATATAACAACATCTCTACAATGCAACATTTCAGTGTCTATAAAATAATGAAGAGTTACTGTGCTATTTAATGTTAGTTATTCAATGCCATGTTTCTTTTTTTTTTTTTTTTTCTTTTTATTATACTTTAAGTTCTGGGATACATGTGCAAAACGTACAGGTTTGTTACAGAGGTATACATGTGCCATGAGCACCATCTTTGTTTTAGAAAGAGATATTTACTTCCCTGAATAACCTCTCTTATGTTCTCATGGGGCCAAGTACTTGAATGTCCCGGAAAACACTTTCTTTGACATTCATTTAATTTTATGCTTCGTCTCTTACCTCTGACTCAAAGCAAGTTGTACCTTGCTCAGCAAATAGTGTAACATTCAGCCTGACAGATGTGGTCATAAAACAGGTGTAGAGAGTTTAAAATCAAAATGCATGTTATACATCCTTCAAAATTTGGCACTTAGCTGAAAAGAGTTCAAGAAACACCATTATACTGGGTCATGCTTTGCCATACTGTTACTGTTTGAAAACCACTGTTTAAGACAGAGAACTTCTTAAATGTTGGTAAATGATTTTTTTGTTTTTGTATTCTTAAGGATTAGTACAGTTCTTGGAATATCAGCAAAATTAATTGAATGAAATTCAATACATCTCACCTGTCTCTCCTTGTCTAGTCTCATATGCCATAAAAATTTACTTTATTCTCAACAGTGATGTTTTTTGAATAGATAGCTTATGAACATTTGGCTACAATGGGTAAACAGGGGCTTCTGAAGAGCTCCCTTGGACACCTCAGATGTATGATCAGCAGTTTCAATTCATTGAGATTCAACTGGGCATAGAAAAAGAAGCATAGGGAAATGCAACTAATTTTTTTCAGCAAATGGTTAAAAAATATCAAGGTCTTAGTATGACCTGAGTTAGCTCTTAGATTTAAAGAGATTAAAACTCTCAATATAAACTCTGTGATGTTTAGGATAATCTCATCCATTTACACTAAGGTCTAACTACAGAAATTTGAATATGTTCTTTACCTCATCATTCAACTTCACAACAACAAATCGATATTATCTGTCTAGTATATGCAAGTCTTTGTATTAAAAATGTAGCTGGTATAGCTGAGGAACTGAATATTTAAGTTTATTTAATTTTAAGTAACTTAAATTTATGGTCTCATGAGGTTTGTGACTGTATTAGACAGTGAAAATCTAGATAAAAAGGTGCTTCCATTTACTTGTGTTCCTTCCAATTCAGAATTGCTATGATTAATCTAATATTAATAATAATCTATATTTGAAGTCATGCTATCAAATTAAGTAATCACAACTTTTAGTAAGTTATGTACATAAAATTCAATTATTAGATTAAGTCTAAAATAAACATAAAAATGAGCATATTAACATGCTATTGCGTAGACTTATCTTTATTTTTTATTGTTTTAAATAACTTCAACTTTTATTTTAGATTCAGTGAGTACATGTGCAGGTTTGTTACATGGGTATATTACATGATGCTGAGGTTTGGGGTACAGATAATACCCTTTCCCTTCCTCCCCTTTCTAGTAGTCCCCGGTGTCTTTTTTTCCCATCTTTATATCCATGAGTACTCAAAGTACTTGTGAGAATATGCAGTGTTTGGTTTTTGGTTACTGCATTAATTCCCTTAAGAAAATGGCCCCCAGATGCATCCGTGTTAATGCAAAGGATATAATTTCATTTCTTTGTATGGCTGTGTAGTATATCATGGGGTATATGTACCACATTTTCTTTATCCAATCAACCACCGATAGGCACTTAGGTTGATTCCGTGTCTTTGCTATGGTGTATGGTGCTACAATGAACATGTGAGTGCATGTGTCTTTTTGATGGAACGGTTTGTATTCCTATGGGCATATACCCAGGAATAGGAATCGTGGGTCAAATTGTCGTTCCATTTTTAATTATTTGAGAACTCTCCATACTGTTTTCCACAGGGCTGAACTATGTTGCCTTCTCACCAACAACGCCTAAGTTTTCCCTTTTCTCCATAGCCTCATCACCATCTGTTATTTTTTGACTTTTTATAATAGCCATTCTGACTTGTGTGAGATGGTATCTCACTGTGGTTTTTAATTTACTTTTCTCTGAAGATTAGTGATGATGAGCATTTTTTCCTATATATATATATATATAGGAAATATATATATGAAATATAAATATATATTTATATAAATGAAATATAAATATAAATAGATATATAATTTATATAGGAAATTTATATATAATATATATAAAAAATATATATATTTTTGCTGCTTGTATGTTTTCTTTTGAGAAGTGTCTTTGTGTGTCTATTTCACACTTTTTAATAGGATTATTTTTTTTTGGTGCTGATTTGTTTAAGTTTCTTTTAGATTCTGGATATTAGACCTTTGTCAGATACATAGTTTGCAAATATTTTATCCTATTCTGTAGCCTGTCTGTTTATTCTCTTGCTGGTTTCTTTTGCTGAGCAGAGGATCTTTAGTTTAATTAGGTTCCATTTGTCAATTTTTGGTTTGTTGCCATTGTTTTTGAGGACTGAGTCATAAATTCCCGAGGTGGATGTTTGTAATGGTGTTTTCCACATTTTCTTCTATGATTCTTATAGTTTTAGGTCTAACATTCAAATATTTAATCCATGGAGTTAATTTTTGTATTTGGTGAAAGGTAGTTGCTTCATTTCATTCTTCTGCATACAGCTACCTAGCTATCCCAGCAGTCTGGGATTCCTCTCCCCGTTGCTTGTTTTTTGCTAACTTTGTGAAAGATAAGATGACTCTAGGTATACAGCTTTATTTTTGGGTTTTCTAATCTGTTTCATTGGTCTATGTGTCTGATTTTGTAACAGACCATGCTGTTTTAGTTAGTGTAGCCCTGCAGGATGGCCATTTTAACAATGGCCCACTCTTGATTCTTCCAATCCATGAGCATGGAATGTTTTTCCATTTGTTTGTGTCATCCATGATTTCTTTCAGCAGTGTGTTGTAGTTCTCCTTGCAGAAAGGTTTCACCATTTTGTTCAGATGTATTCCTAGGTATTTCTTTGTGGTTGTTGCAAATGGGATTGCATTCTTAATTTGGCTCTCAGTTTAAAGGTTCTTGTTGTGTATAAATTCTCTTGCTTTTTGTACATTTATTGTGTATCCTGATGCTTTACTGAAGTTGTTTATCAGTTCCAGGAGTCTTTTGGAAAGGTCTTTAGGGTTTTCTAGTTATAGAATCATATTTTTGGAGAAGAGAGATAGTTTGACTTCTTTTTTTCCTGTTTGAATATATTTTATTTCTGTCTCTTGACTGATGGTTCTGGTTAGGACTTTCAGTCCTGTGTTAAATAGGAGTGATGAGAGTGGGCATTGCCATCTTGTTCCAGTTCTCAAGGGAAATTCTTCCTGCTGTTGCCCATTCAGTATGATGGTGGTGTGGATTTGTCATACAGGGCTCTTACTATTTTGAAGTATGTTCCTCTGATGCCTGGTTTTTTAATGGTTCTTATCATAAAAAGATGTTAGATTTTATTAAAGACCTTTCCCATGTTTTATGAGATGATCATACAGTTTTTGCTTTTAATTCTGTTTTTATAGTGAATTGCATATATTTATTTGCATATGTTGAACCAGCTTTGTATCTCAGGCCTACTTAATTGTAGGTGAATTAATTTTTGAGGTGCTACTGGATTTGGTTTGCTACTGTTTTGTTGAGGATTTTTGTGTCTGTGTTTATCAGAGATATTTGCCTGTACTTTTCTTTTTTATTGTGTCTTTACCAGCTTTTGATATCGGGGTGATGCTGGCTTCACAGAATGAATTAGAGAGGAGCTTTTTCTTTTCGATTTTTTGGAATAGTTTCAATAGAATTGATACTATCTCTTATTTGCACTGTGGTAGAATTAAGCTATAAGTCCGTCTGATGTGGGACTTTGGTTGATAAGTTTTTAAGGACTAGCTCAATTTTGGAACTTGATATTGGGCTGTTAGGGTTTCAGTTTATTTCTAATTCAATCTTGGAAGGTTGTCTGTTTCTAGGAATTTATTCATTTCCTCTAAGTTTAGTTTGTGCATGTAGAAATGTTCATAGTAGTCTTTGAGAATGTTTTGTATTTCTGTTGGATTGGTTCTAATGTCACCTTTGTCATTTCTGATTGGGCTTATTTAGATTTTTTATTACTTTGTTAATCTCACTAGCAGTCTATTGATCTTGTTTTTTTTTTTTTCAGTAACCAACTTTTTGTTTCATTGATCCTTTGTATAAATTTTTGGGTCTCAATTTCATTCAGTTCCACTGTGATTTCAGCTATTTCTTTTCTTCTGCTTGCTTTGGGTTAAGTTTATTTTTGTTTTTCTAGTTCTTCTAGATGTAATGTTAGTCACTAATTCGAGTTATTTCTAACATTTTGTGGTAGGCATTTAGTGCTATAACCTTTCCTCTTAACCCTGATTTTGTTGAATCTCAGAGATTTTGGTATGTCGTGTCTGCTTTCAAATACTTCTAAGACTTTTTGATTGCTGCCTTAATTTTATTGTTTACTCAAAAGTCATTCAGAAGGAAATTGTTTATTTTTCGTTTGTGTGGTTTTGGAAGATCTTCTTAGTATTTTTTTCTATTTTTCGAAAGCAGATTTCTTAGACAACAAAATCAGTTGATTAGGTTGATTAGCTAATACCATGCAGGAGTTTTGTTTTTCTTCCTTTTATTTCCATTTACTTAATTTCACTTCATCTCTAGACTCTAAAATAAGAGTATTGTTCACTATTAAAAATAATTATAATAGGAATATGGAATATGGTATTCCATATAATGATATAGTGTAAATGGCCCCATTATCGGGAACTAAGGAATGTACATAAAACTTAATTTGGTTTTGGTCATTCACAAAGAATAAATGGATTTCTTAAAAACTAATGGAATTAACTCCATCCTGCTGTAGAAGCCTGTTCCAAATGCTTTCATTACCAGAAGCTCAATTAGCCCAGGTAGTTTGCAATCATTCAGACTGTAGTCTACATAAAAAGTGTGGTTATCTGACCCAATTCACCAAATATTTCTATCATTCAAACAATTCCACTCTTCTTACAACCTCAGCTGGGAATCTACAGGGTTATTCGATCTTTTCATTGCGCTGTATGTGTCCATAACAATGAAAACACCTTAAGTATTATTAATTTTGTGGTTATAAATTTAGTGAGCAAATCAAAAAATACAGAATCCACAAATAAGGAAGATATAATATATATGTATGTATAAAATGAATGCACGTGTGTACACACACATATATATGATTCTGACATATATATCATATATATGTGAGACATATATATGTATCTCACATACACGATTCTGAAATTGACCCTTAGATTATATTATAGTGAGCAGTGTGCATGTGATACACACACAGAGGTGTGTGATACGTATACACATACACACAAGCACACACACAGAGGTTTATTTATTTATTTATTTATTTATTTTTTGAGACGGAGTCTCGCTCTGTAGCCCAGGCTGGAGTGCAGTGGCCGGATCTCAGCTCACTGCAAGCTCCGCCTCCCGGGTTCACGCCATTCTCCTGTCTCAGCCTTCCGAGTAGCTGGGACTACAGGCGCCCGCCACCTCGCCCGGCTAGTTTTTTGTATTTTTTAGTAGAGACGGGGTTTCACTGTGTTAGCAAGGATGGTCTTCATCTCCTGATCTCGTGATCCGCCCGTCTCGGCCTCCCAAAGTGCTGGGATTACAGGCTTGAGCCACCGCGCCCGGCCAGAGGTTTATTTTTTTTAATGCTGCTGTTTATAGTCTATAGACT
Organism: Macaca nemestrina; assembly: GCF_043159975.1. NCBI lineage: Eukaryota > Metazoa > Chordata > Mammalia > Primates > Cercopithecidae > Macaca > Macaca nemestrina. Next base: position 29,300,243 of record NC_092140.1, read on the forward strand.
GAATTTCCTTTTCTTCACAGGAAGCCTCGGCTCTGGTCTTAAGGCCTTTCAAATGATTAAACCAGGCATACCCACGTTGTATAGTAGAATCAGTCTCCCTATTTAAAAGTCGATTGATTAGGGAATTTCGTCACATCTACAAAAAGCCTTTGGGCTTTTGACTTGTAAGTTTAAAAAATGGAAACATACGTGCCTTTTTAAAAAAACAGAAAAAGTAATGGAATAAAAATAAACTCTAAACTCATAAAATTTGAGAATCATGACAGTTTCTGTACTGATAAATCGTCAGTGTCAGGCACATGGTATGTACTCAATTAATATTTATTTGAATAAATAGATGAGTGAATATGCATGTGTGTGTATGTATAGTGCACAATAATTTATGAAGATTTCATATAACAAAAGACTGTGTTAAATATACTTCATTCCTGTAATATATGTGTGGCCCTTTCTCATTTAAATTAATGTAAGTAAAAATATATTGCGCATTGAATACTTGTTTAGAATATAATGGAAATTTTAGTATTTACTATACAATAGTTGGTTCAGGTTTCTCTGTGTATAAGGTTAAGGATTGTTTATTAGACAATACAGGCTCTTTATGGATTACGTTTTTTCTAAATTACAATACATTTAAATGTACATGCACTCTAACTATTTATTTGTTTTTCATGAATTGAAAACGAAATGCTCTTCCTTATGCCCATAACTTTTAATCAGGGAGTTATTAAAGCACTAGGGACATACTCATTTATTCTTTATGTATTAAAAAGTTCAATATTTAAATTAGTTTAATTAGGTCACCTAGCTTATCTTCCAGATACCTTTTCATCTTAATGAACTTAGAGTAGGCCACGCAGAAGCATTTCAGTTGGAAATCAGTTATTGTCATTTCTATTTCCACATGAGATCAAACATCGGAGAGGTAAACAATGTGCTCTTCTTAAGTGTATTTAGAGATGTATCAACATATGAGAATTCATCTGGCTACCAAATTTGCCTTCCACAAAGACCTTATACATATGTGTGTTTCATCATTTGGTTCTTAATATGTTTAGTCAACCATATGATTTAATCTTCAATAAAATGTGACAAAATAATTGTTACATCATTAAATATTTCTAAATAAATAATTTATTTGAATGTTTCATCTTACTACGTATCAGAGAAGTTCAAACCAAATAGATTATATGGTAAAAACAAACATTATGGTTTAGGCCAACATTTTAACAATTACTTAAAATAATATATTTACATCAGTTACTTTTTTCTTTTCATTGGAACATTTACATAATTTACACTGTGGAAATATAAATATTTGAAAAATTAAAAATAACAATAACATATTTTTATTTGGAAACCTTTAATAGTAGCTTTATGATTTAGAATAATTTAACCATTGATAATTCAGATTAGTCTGTTTTTTACCACAATATGTTCCTTGAAAAGTTCTATTAAAAATTTAATTATGGTTCACTGAGATAAAAAATGGAAAATTTTAGCAAAATGCCTGGTTATCAAAACATGAAAGCTCTGTTGTCTGATTTATAATTAATATTGAAGAGAAGTAAAAGAATCATTTCTTTCTACTAAACTGGTCTACCTAGATAGTTATATCAAATAAATAGGAAAAGAGTTAGATTTTTGAGTAAGATTGTTTGGAGTTTGGGAGGGAAATGTATTTCAAAATATTAAAAACTTCTCTAGTCACTAAATTTTAATTAACACATTTTAGTTCCTCTCCATACTGGCTGACATAGAGAGGAAAAGGCTTATCAGGTTAAGACAACTGAGTCTTAATATTTCCTAATTCTTACACACTGTTGCCACCAGAAGAGTGTAGCTTAGTGAAAAAGTTAAGATTCAATCAGAACTACGTGAAATATTATGATAGATTCAAAAAATATTTTTTCTTTAGCACTAAAATTGTGATATTATTAGACATTTTAGAGCTGAGAGAAGCTAGATATTTGAAACACTTTTCTATTTTACTAAGATGTAACTAATCATTACCCTACACCAATGTGTGATAGGAAAATTACCCATCAGTAGTAATATAATAAAAATGGAATCAATTACCGTTTTTAGAAAACAATGAATACTTGTGATGATTCAAGAATTACTTTATAAAGCTTTGTCAGTTATAATCTTAAACACAACTTTAAAGTAAAATGAAGATTAGCATACTGGTCACATATTTAACACTAGGCATTTGAAGCCCTAAAATGTCATGAATTTGGTTGGGAAAATATTCCTCACTGGTATTACATTGAAAGTAAGATTATGTATTAAATATAGAATATTTCCTATATTACTCAAATATTTATGTATTTTCTTTTTTATTTAGTTCATTAATCCATGAATTTATTTTTATGCAAGATGAAAAGTAGTCATTCAATTTATTTTACCAATGTTGTTTAGTGATTCAAACACAATTAATTGACATGTTTATTCCCCGGAGTTCCAATGCCATTTCTGATATGTATCTAGTGCACAGACAAACATGGTTTCAGTGTTTAAATCTCCAGCCTTAGTCTATATGTTTATACCTGCAGCAACACAGCACCCACATAATATATCTTGATGTCTGATAGAACGAGTTCTCTCATCTCATAATTCTTTTTCAAGAGGTGCTTGTCTATTTTTGACCCTTTTTACTTCTATAATATCAACTTCTCAATGTTCAAATTCCTGAATGAACTTCTTTGTATTTTGATTGGGATTACATTAAATTAATTTGGAGAAAATTTATGCTGATAACGTAGAATTTTCCAATTATTGAATAACTTATAAGTTTCCAAGTTTTGGCTCATCAGTAGTCACTAGTGTTTCTTTTTTATAGAGGTCTTTTACAACTTCATCAACTATATCCCAAATTCTACCGCATTTCCAATGCTTTTAAAAATAACATATTTTCTAAATGTAATATTTAAATAGAATAAAATTGCTTAATTTAGAAATATTACTGGGGTTGGGTGTGGTGGCTCATACCTGTAATCCCAGCACTTTGGGAGGCCAAGGTGGGCAAACAGCTTGAGCTCAGGAGTTTGAGACCAACATGGGCAACACGACAGAAACCCCTTTCCACAAAAAATACAAAAATTAGCCAGTGATGGTGGCACATGCCTTTAGTTTCAGCTACTCAAGAGGCAGAGGTGGGAGGATTACTTGAGCCTGCAAGGCAGAGAATGCAGTGAGACAAGATCACGCCACTGCACTCCAGCCTGGGCAACAGAGTGAGATCCTTTCTCAAAATAAATAAATTAAATTGAATATTGTTGGTATACATCAATATAAATTTGTATATTGTTATTGTATCCACCAAGCTATTCTTTAGAATATTTAATATTTTATCTTGTGTTTATATTGCCATCTACAAATAGTCTAATTTTAATTTTTTCCTAATGTTTTTTCCTTATAAAACTGGCTAAACTCTTTATCTCAAAGAAGAATCAAAGTAACACTGGTTAGTTACTCCAGGACTTAAGACCTTAGGCTTGCAAACGGCATGTCATCATTTATTTCTTGTTCTATTGGTTAGAGCAAATCACATAGCCAAACCTAAAATTAAGTTATGGGGAAATATACTCCACCTCTTTAGTGAAGAATGGAAGCTCACTGACAAAGGTTATGAATAAAGGGAGAAATAGAGAATTGAGCCATTAATACAATCTCCAACAGCATGTTTGTTTTTAACAATTTTGAAGTTTAACTGTTTCGCATTTCAGCATGATGTTTACTATAGAATGCAGTCTTATTAGATATATTATTGTAATAGATTGGGTTCCCTGGATGCAATTCCTGAGACAGCGTTTGATGTTCAGGATATTTGAGGTATCAATAGAGTGAATGAGAGTTGGAGAAAACAGGATTGAGCAGAAAATATCAAACTGCACTGTGAGTCCAACAAACTTTGTGTGATTCATTAGAGTCTTCCAGAGATAATTAGTATATCAGAGTTTTTTGTTGTTGTTGTTTTAACATAGGCCCTAAATGTCCAAGCTACTAAACTATCTGCAGCTAGGACAAACACTGAAGAATCTAACAGGTGTAGGTGATCTGTTGAGAACGTTCTTAGCAGCTGGGGCAGTAAATACTTCCTTGAAGTGGAAACTGAGAAAACCATTTCCCTGTCTACTTCACCTCTATTACATTAAATAAATGTGTTTTTCATTCACGGCATACTAAGTATATTATCAAATTGTTATTTAATACATAATAAATAAAAATTATAATTTTATCTTTTAACTTATTAATCTAAGGAATTGAATATTGCTATGGCTTGAATGTAAGGCCCCTCCCAAACTCACATTAAAATTTAATTGTCTTTGTAACAGTTTTAAGAGGTGGGACCTTTAGGATGTGATTAGACCGTCAAGGCAACACCCTTATGAATAAATTAATGCTGTGACTGCAAGAGTGGATTTGTTATCAGAGGAGTGGATTCCCTATGAAAGCATGAGTTCAGCCCTTTTTTGTGCCTTTCTCACCCATATGACACCTTCTCCTATGTTATGATGCAACAAGAGGTCCTTTTCAGATGCTAACACCTGGATTTTGAACTTTCCATCCCCCAAAACTGTGGAAAATAAAATTTCTGCCCATTATAAATCATGCAAGGTATAAATTACCCATGGTATTCTGTTTTGACAGCGCAAGCCAGATTAATACAAATATTTTCTAAATTTAATTAAACCTTGATTTAGTGCATCAAACTAAATTTGCTCCTCCAATTATGTCTTTGGGCTACATTTAATGATTTCATCTTAACTAACTTCCATTTAACTTATGATTATCAGCAATATATTAGCTGTAGATTAATCTTTCAACTGAGTTTTTAACTTTGATTATTATAATTTATATTTTTTACATATAAGAAATTTTTTCATTTTGCAAGCTTTTTATATTTTCTAATTTTTTTTCATCTAAGCATTTCCTTGCCTGAATTGGTCAATAGTATATACCTCCTATGCAGCCATTAGAAGTAGAGAAGATGTTGGCCAGACATGGTGGCTCATTCCTGTAATCCCAGCAGTTTAGGAGGCCGAGGTAGGTAGATCACCTGAGGTCAGGAGTTCAAGACCAGCCTTGCCAACATGGCGAAACCCATCTCTACAGAAAATACAACAATTAGCTGGGCATAGTGGTGGGTTCCTTTAAACTCAGCTACTTGGGAGACTGAGGCAGGAGAATCACTTGAACCTAGTAGGTAGAATGAGCCAAGATCAGGCCATTGCATGCCAACCTGGGCAACAGAGCAAGACTCCATCTAAAAAAAAAAAAAAAAATCAAAATGAGGTAGAAAAGATGTGAATTTATTGCTGGTTTCCTCTTAGTCTGTGAACTTTTATGTTAAAATTTTACTGGACAGAGAGAATATCTTATTGAAATTTCTGCTTGAGTAGACTCAGACCTTGACTTCTGTTTCCTCACTTTCAGGCCCTTGCACACAATTCTATCAAATATAAAGTTGAAATTAATCAGTTGGACAAATGCTCCAGAACAAAAAGTAACATATCTGCTTTACATTTGGGGTACTGCTCCTACTTTGAATCTAGATGGATTTTTATTATCTTGTTAGCAATTTTTCGAATTAAAAAACGTGTAAACATCTCATTCTGCATTTTTGGTTCCTTTTGATGGAAACATTTTGTTAAAATAGGCTTTATAATCATATTACTGGAAAAAAAGTTAAATTAATATATAAAAATCATAACATAAATATTATAAAATAGAAAGTCTGTGCAAATTAATGGAAAATCAATAAACTCATATCAAACTACTTGAGACTGGAAAAACCAAGGAATGTTACATTTCTTAGTAGATTAATACAGACTTGGTGCAGATTACAAACTTACTTTCTATTTACTTAAAAAAGATTTATCTCTTTTTTTAAAATATATCAGACACTCCCTGAAAAGATCACTCTACATAACCTATAAAGTTTTTTAAAGTAGGGCTCAACTTGGTAAATTTGATTAAATATATCACAAACAGTATTTTTAATATGAGAATAATAAAAAAGAATAAGATAGAATGGAATAGTATAATAAAAAACAGAATATGTTGCACATACTATGTATACGAATTGCATTTGATACTTTTGTTTCACATAGATACAAGTGTGTATAGTGGAACTTGTGAAAAAAATAGTTTCATACCATGGGTCAAAAAAAGTTTGAAAGTCACTGGATAATATAGGGAATACAAGCAAATAAGAAAAAATTCACTCTACATACATTGAAGGAAGAAGGTATTTTTTTTATCACATTTATAACTATAGGAGTAAACTAGTCCACCTTAACACACATAGTAACTTTCTGATGTTTGAGATGATTATAATAAATGCAGTATAACAAGTGTTACTAAATCTCAAGTAACCAAGATTTAGGTTTTAAATGTTTGGATTGCCTTTGCTTTTTCTCCATTCTTGATTTTCTATATCTGTTCCAGGTGAACAGTACAAAGAAAAGTATAAAAAACTTGACTATTTAAATTTATTTTATCATAGGAAACTAAACCAAATTTTAAAAGAAAGAAACAATTGTAGTTTTTGATAGAAATATAAAACAGAGAGGCTCAACAGATGATTATTTTACTCCTTGGGAATTTTATTTAAGCAAACACTATTTTCTCTGATACTATAATTAAATTAAAGCTGATTATAATTGATAAACTCATGTTCTATATTTGCCATTTTCTAGTATGAAAATTGCTTAATTTGATGTAAATTAGTTTTAAAGAATCAGAAGAAAATACGATTGTATTTTCTCAGGGATAGATATGATATAGTATGTACATTTCATGTCAGTAATCTAAAAAGTGCTAGAAACAGCAATTTCCTAGTTATTCAATGTAAATAATGACTTTTACTGATAGCTCTGTAGCCGTCCGATACTCTAAACTACATTATACTTGTATAGCATGTATAAGCACAGTTTATAATTTGTCAGCAGAAAGACATCTTGTAATTAGCTTGCTATATAGAGCTGACCTAATCAGTATTACCTGGAGAATGCCATCTAACATTGACAGCATTCTCTTAGTTAAAGATAGAAAACTGTCAGGATTTCTGTTAAATTTATATACCCAGGGGTTTGGAACTCGGCATAAAAAATGCCACAAGTGTAAACCTAGCATGCAAGGTGTTAGCAGGGTAGTTTATTTTAAAAGGCTGTATGTATACTGTGAAAATGTCCTTCAAGTTTAAAAAGGCAACCTGGCAACATGAAGATCTACATAAGAAAACATCTGTGTTAATACTGTCTCTGTGTTCCTAGAAATCCTGCTGATGTTTTAACCAGGGAAAGATAATGATAGAGCTACACTTAACTGGAAATGTCATACTATTTAGCGAGCTATTTTTGTGCCTTCAGCTCTTCATGTATGTTCAAAAAGGACTCTTCTAATTCTAAAGATATCTCCAAATAAGAATGTCACAGTTGTATTGCATAATATGAGGTAGGACTTGCCCTTTAAAAAAGAATATCATAGCTTTTAATGTTTTTGTCTTAAATCTGACAATTATTAGCAGCTGGTGGAAACTCAAATTAATATAAACACTAATCACTCAAAATATAAAACAGTAATAATAATAATGCCTTGCCAAAAACACTTGCACTGAGCCTCAGAAATTAAACCATATAAAATGGGAAGTACCTTTTTAACATTATGATTTGAGGTACTTCAAGCAAGGTACCTCAACATAGAATTTTCTATTGCCTAAGTGGAAAGCAGACTAGGGTTGCTGATACTGCTAAACTTCAGTGGTATCTATTATAAGCTGTCTAAGCCTTCTCTGTATCCTGCTCTTAATAATTGCAAGAAAGAGGAATTGTATCTATTGGTGAATGTTTATATTAGAATCAGTAACATCAAATTTCATTAATCTTTAAACTGCAGACATCACTTGGGGGCTTCTGTTCAAGATGAAATTACAGTCACAAGTTTTACTCTCCTGACTGACTAAAACAACCACCAAACCAAAATGCACAGAACAGCAATAGTTTCTGAGACAACGGACATTAAGCAATAAAGGAAAATGTATAATGGAAGCAGACAAAGTGAGCACTACCATTGCACCAAAATACTGATTAGAGAGTTTCCAGGTTTGGTACAAAAAGAAAGAACAAAGCAGAGCCTAGTACACTACCTCAGGTGAGAAGATGAATCTAAGTGTCTGAATAAAACAAGGGAGTAACAGTTATCAGGGCAAATTATGGCAAATAAGAAAATCACGTAGACAGAAATTCCAGTAATCTGAGAGTATCGTTCTTAAGTGTTGAGCTACATATTAGCTGGTGTGTTCCTGCAGTGCAACTCCCTGAGGTTAAAGACCCACCCAAAAAAACTATAAAGATTAACAATCAGTGTTCTCATGGAGCTAAAAAAAAGTGCCTGTTATCCTAGCCAGACTAGAAAATCTCAAAATTATCACAGCATTGAGTACAGTATTCATAAATATATTGCTTTTATAGTGTAGAATAAATGACCTCTAGAATAAATACAGCTTACATCAACCTAAAAGTATTCAACGAGCAAAACCCAAAAAAAGGATCAAACTATCCTCAAAAAACATTATGTATCACACAAAAATACTGAAAAAATTTATGAGCGAGCAAAAAAATACCATCTTCAACCAAAATTACATGACATAAAGAGGCAGGAGAAATACAATTCGCAATGAAGAAAATGGAAAATAATAAAGAGACAGTCAATCAAAACTGACCCAGAATGCATAGATGCTAGAATTATCAGGTGAAGACAATAAAACACTTTTAAAAGCTAAACTATATTTCACATATTCCAAAATTAAGTAGAGGTATAGAATTGTAAAACAAAGTACAAACTATTAGAGCAGCAAATGCCAATATCAAAGATGCAATGACAATGAATGGAATACAGGGCAGATAAAATATTGCAGAGAAAAAGATTAGTACGCTTGAAACGGAATGGCAATGGAAACTTTCTAAAAATAAAAAACAATAGGTAAAATTAAGAACAGCATAAGGACAATAGAAACCCTTGAAGGGAAGGATTCTTAAATTTATTGAAAAATATAAACCTCTAAGTTCAAAAAATTTAACAAACACAAAATGCAATAAATATAAAGTAAGTTGCAACAAAGTGTACCACAGTCAAATTGCATGAATCCAGTGATAAAGAAAAAAGAAATTATAAAAACAGGTAGAGAAAAAGATACCATTTTTATTTGTGTATATCATTATACACAGAGAAACAAATAAGTATTGTGAGAAGATAGTAGAACAACATCTTTGAAACACTGAAAAATCTATCAATATAAAACTCTATAGACATCGGTAATATATTTTAATAATGAGTTTTAAAATGACATTTTCAAAATACAAGTGTTGAAAAATATCAATTGATGGCTGGCCTGCTCAACAACAATATTTAGGGGGATCCTTGAGAAAAAAAAAGGAAAATTATAACAGACAGATAGGTACATGGATCCCAGAAAAGAAAAAATAGCAAGAGGAATGATAAAGATGTATAGTTGCTAGTTATATATATATACTTTAAATCCCATTAAAAGATGATTTACTATTTAAACAAGAATCATATTATGTTAAAGTTAATATATGTGTAAGTAAAATGTATGTAAGTAATAACATACAAAGTAGGAGAGGAGATCAATGAAAGAATACTTTTGGAATAGATATTTTTGTAATTTTTTTCTATTATTAGCTTGTTAGTATTGGCTCTTTATACCTTTGTTTCATTTTGCCTTATAGTTTACTGCATACTTCTTTCATACATGATACAACATTTTGAAATATCATTTGCTTATGTGGCATCATGTGTTAAAGAAGTATATAATAAACTATAAGGCAAAATAAAATAACAGTATAAACAGCCATTGCTAACAAGCTAATAATTGAAACAAAAAAAATTCTTTTCAAAAGACATAAAAGGAAACAAATGATATGAAATAAATAGGAGAAATGTAGCAAAGCAATAGACTTAACCACATCAATAATAATACTAACTATAATTGGTCCAAACCTCCAACAAAAGGGAAAGAATCAGACTAAATGGAAAAGCAAGGGCAAACTCAATGTTGCCTTCAAGAAACACAGTTAAGGTATAAAAGAAACACATTGAAAATAATAGCATGAAAAAATTACACCAGTTATAACTAATCAAAAAAGCCAAAGGAGATATATTAATATTAGATAAAATATATTTTAGAACAAATAATATTACCAGGGATAAGGAAAATACTTTCACAATGAAAAAGTACATACAAGTACATAAAAAGGATAAATATCTATGAACCTAAATATAGACCCTCAAAATATATAAAGCAAAACTAATAGAAAAGAAGGATAAAGACAACTCCATATTTATGGCCAGAGACTACCATACTATGCATCCAATATTGGTAGAACAAGGAGAAAGAAAATCAGAAAAGATACAGATTATCTGAGTAACACTGTCAAGCAAAAATATCTCACTTACCTTTATTCAAGACTCCACACAACCACAGCAGAATATCACCTTTTCTTATGTACATGAGACACTCATCAATATAATAAGTATATTCTTAAACACAAAGTGACTTACAATAATTTCTACTTATACAAAGAATATTCTTTGACCACGTGGAATTAAATTTAAAACAACAGAAACTACTCTCTCACACCACCCACTGAATATTTGAAAAATAATAATAATTCATATCTAAATGAATCCTGGTTTAATTTAGAAAATACTTTGAACTAAAGAAAAATTGTAACATGTTATATCAAAAATTTGTTGGTGGTTGTTAAGGCATGTTTTAGGAGACATTTATAACACAAAATGCAAAAAGTAAAAATGTACATAAAGAAACAAGGTCTTATATCAGTGACCTCAAATATACATTAGAAAACTAGAAAATAAAGACTAAATAAAACCCAAAGTAAACAGAAGTAGTAAAATTCAGAGGAGAAATCAATAAAATGGAATTTGAAAAGAGAAACACAAGCCAAAAAGCTTTGCTTTGGGAAGATCAATAGCACTAATAAAGTTTTACCTATTGTGACCAGGAAAGTGGCAAGAAGGGAAAAATTACCAATATCAGAAAGGAAAGAGGCGGCTTTCCTAAATATTCCACAGAGATAGAGGAAAATAGGTAATTATTATAAATATGCCAGTCAATTCAATTATTTATATGAAATGGTCAATTTCTTTGAAATAATTTATCCATCTTAAACCAAGGGCATTCCAAGAAGTAATGAATAATCTGAGTTTCCATATATCTACTGAAGATACTGGATTTCTAATTAGAAAACCTTCCTCAAAGAAACTTGTAGTACCAAAACAAGACAATGGCAGTAGTAAGCCCTCACCTATCAATAATTATCTTTAGTAGAAATGGGTTAAGTTATCAAATCAAAATATATACAGTAATTGAATAGATTTTTAAAAATTGAGACCCCAGTGTATGCTGCCCACGAATGACTCATTTACCTGAAAGAAAACATAGTCTAAAAGTAAAGATGTAGAAAAAGATACATCATACTAAGGAAAACAAAAGACAACAGGGGTAGCTATATAAATAATAGACAAAATAACCTTTAAGTCAAAAACAATACAAAGAGATGAAGGTCATTATATAATGATAAAGAGGTAAATACAGCAAGAGGATATAACAACTATAGATATATACAGACCCAACACCAGGGCACATAAATATTTAAAGAAAATATTAATAAATCTGAACAGAGAGATACCCTGTAAAACAATAATAATAAGGGACTTCAGCAGCTCACTTCCAGCAATTGAAAGATTATCCAGCAGAAAATCATTAAGGAAATACTGGACTTACACTACACTATAGACTAAATGGACTACAGACACTATAGACTAATTAAACTACACTATAGATAAAAGGTGGTATTCTGCTGGTGTACAAGCATATATAAAACATTCCATTCAACAGCCACAGTATACTTATGATTCTTAACTGCATATAAAATATTCTTGGAATATATCATATAAAAATAACAAAGCAAGTCCTAATAAATTGCCAAAGACTGAAGTCATACCGAGTATCTTTTCTGACCAAAATTGTATAAAGCTGGAAATGAATCACAAGAGGAAGTTTGGGAAATTCACAAATGCACAAAACTTGAACACATTCTCCCCTGAACAATCAATACATCAATGAATAAGGTTTTCAAAAAACTGAAAATATTTCTTGAGGTAGAAGGGATGAGATGGCCAACTACATGTAGTTAAGGAGCGTTGCTGCCACCAAGAGAGTCCAAAGTATGAAGTAAATCACCATAATTTGGGCAGCTCTTTGAAGAGAAAATGCTCAGAGTGTATGGAGAGACAGTGCTGATGCTGATCCTGAGGAGGAAGGAAGCTGGGTACCCTGCACAAGGTACCCAAATTCCAGGGCTAGTTCCCAGCCCTGAGTGGCTCCAACACTCTTTCATGATAAAAAATAAACAAACAAATACATAAATGAATGAATGAATAAATGAATAAATAAGGTGTAGAAAGAATGGACCTCGACACACTAAAGGCCATATATAACAAATTCACATCTAACATCATACTCAACTGTGAAAATTTGAAATCTATTTCTCTAAAATCCAGAATAATAAAACAACATGGACAACTTCTCAGCACAGTACTGGAAGTCCTAGCCAGACCAATTAGGCAAGGGAAATAAATGTTATCCAGGTGAAAAAAAAAAAAAAAAGTTGCTTTTTTTCTGTTTTAGATGACATGATCTTTTATGTATAAATACTAAAGACTTCACCAAAAGACTGTTAGAACTAATAAAGTCAGTAAAGTTAAAGAATACAAAACAACTTAGAAAAATCAGACATGCTTTTATACTTTAACAATAAACGATGTAAAAATTTAAAAAAAATCCTACTACTATCACATCAAATAAATAATTAGGAGTAAATTTCACCAAGGAAGTGAAAGATCTGCGTGCTAAAAACCATAAAACTTTCATGAAAAAAATTGAAGATTACATGAATAAATGGAAAGATATCCCATGACCATAAACTGGAAGAATTTAATATTGTTAAAATGTCAAATACTGCCCAAAACAATATGCAGAGTCATTACAATCCTTATCAAAAAAGCAATAGTATTATTCAGAAAAATTAAAAATAAATTCTAAAATTTTTATGTAATCTGAAAAGATCCCAGATAATCAAAACAATCCTGAACAAAAAGGAACAAAGCTGGAGGCATTATACTAGGTGACTTCAAAATGTACTAATAATCTGTATTAATCAAAACATTAGGGCACTGACATAAAAGCAGATTTATAGATCAAAGGGACAGCATGGAGAGCTCAGACATAAATTTACACATTTAGAGCCAACCGATTTTTGACAATGGTGTCAAGAACACACAATGAGGAAAGGATAGTTTCTTCAATCAATGATGCTAAAGAAACTGGATATTCTGATGTACAAAAATTAAACTATGCCCTTACCTCCCACTATATAGAAAAATCAATTCAAAATGAATTAAAGAATTAAATGTAAGAAATGCAACTATGAAATGACCAGAAGGAAACAGAGAGAAATGTTCTAAGACATTTATCTTGTCAACAATATTTTAGATACCCCCAGAGCACAGGCAACAAAAGCAAAAATAGACAAATGGGATTACATGAAACTCAAAAACTTCTGCATAACAAAGAAAATAGTCAACAGAGTGAAGAGACAATCCACAGAATAAGAGAAAATATTTACTATATATTTGATAAGAGTTTAATATCCAACATATATAAATATAAATATAAATGATATATCTGATACAATATATAAACTGTATATAAATATAAGTATATAAATATAAACTCTATATCTAATAAGGGTTTAACATCTAAAATATGTAAAGAATTCAAATTACTTAGTAGCAAAAAAATACATATAATCTAATTAAAAATTGCCTATTTCCAAAATTAATTGGAAAAAATGCATTCAAAAGAAGACACAAATGGCTAACAGGTATATGACAAAATGCTCAACATAACTTATCATAGGAAAATGCAAATTAAAATCACAATGAGATATCATTTCACGCCTGTTATAATGGCTACTATCAAAAAAGATGAATAATAAGTGTTGCCAAGGATGTGGATAAAAGGGAAACTTTGCACATCTTTGGTGGCAAGGTAAATTAGGCAACAACAGACCACATATATGAAGGTGGTCTGACAAGATTATAATGGGATTGAAAAATTCCTATCACTTATCACCTACTAACATTGTAGCTGTCATAATGTACTATAGCACAACACATTACTCATTGTCACTGGTGTGAATGAGCTTACTAAGCTGCCAGTCTTAAAAAATTCTGTACAGTACATAATGCTTGATAATGCTAATGAACAATTGTGTTACTGGTTCATGTGTTTACCATATTATACTTTTTAATCATAATTTTAGAATGTATTCCTTCTACTTATAAAAAATAGTTAACTGTAAAACAGCCTCAGGCATGTCCTTCAGTAGGTATTCCAGAAGGCGTTTGTTATCATAGGAGATGACAGCTCTATGTGACTTATTGCCCCGAAGACCTTTCAGTGGGACAAGATCTGGAGATGTAGAGAGTGATATTGATGATCCTGACCACATGGAGGCTTAGATTTATTTTTGTATTTGTGTCTTAGTTTTTAACAAAAAAAGTTTAAATAGTAAAAAGTAAAATAAAATAAATGCAAAATAGCTTATACAATAAGGATATAAAGGAAGGAAATATTTTAGTACAGCTGTGAAATGTGTTTGTGTTTTAAGATAAGTGTTATTACAAATGAGTCAAAACATTTAAAAGTACATAAAGTAAACAAGTTACAGTAAGCTAAGGTGACTTTATTATTGAACAAAGAAAAATATTTTTATAAATGTCGTGTAGCCCAAGTGTACAGTGTTCTGAAAATCTACAGTAGTGTACAGTAACATCCTAGAGTTTCACATTCACTCACTACTTACTGACTGACTGAACTAGAGCAGCTTCCAGTCCTGCAAGCTCCATTCAAGGTAAGTGCCCTATATAGTGTATCATGTTTAAGCCTTTATTTGTATTTTTACTCTACCATTTCTATGTTTAGGTATACAAATATGTACCATTTTACTATAATTACCTAGAGTACTTAATGAAATAACATGCTGTACAAATTTGTAGTCTATGAACAATAAGCTGCATCACAGCTGAGGTGTCTAGTAGGCTATACCACCTATGTTTGTGTAAGTACACTCTAATATTCACATGAAGACAAAATTGCTTAATGTTGCATTTCTCAGAACATATCCTCTTTGTATGACCCTACTTCAAAATATCACGTTGTACATAATAAATGTATGTAATTTTATCTATAAATTTGAAAATTAAAATTAAAAAAAGAAAACTCCAGGCCTAGATTGTTTCATTGGTGAATTCTCTAAAACCTTAAGAAAAAAATAATAATGCCAATGTTAAACAAAACATTCTAGTAATTTACATTACAATATTTGTTTCTCAGTTCATTTTATAAGGGCACTATTACCCTGATACCAAAGCCATGAAAATAAATTACATAAAATAATGAAAATGACAGATATCCCTCATAAATATGGTGGACATATTACAAACAAATTTTAGCAAATTGAATCCAACAAAATAAAAGAAAATGCAAATCAACTTCTGAGGACAGAGGAGATCTGTTGTCGCCTAGACATAAGGGTATATGTTGGAGGCACAGGAAGGAGGAATTATCTGGTAGCCTAAGGAAAAAATTGGGGGTGATAAATATTCATTATCTTGATTATGACGATTGTTTCATAGGAGTATACATATGCCAAAATGTGTCATTTGTATATGTTAATTATATGCATTTATTTTTGGTTAATTATACTTTAAGTAAATAAATAGATAAACAAATAAATAATGCAGTTTCCTCCCTCTAAAACTAGAGTTAGTCACTCAGGAGAATAATATTTCACTTGAGTTGAAAATTTAAATACATGCTAAATCTGATAACACTTTAGTTTACCTTTATTGTTGTTTAATTGTTTTAAGTGTTTTTCTCTTTTTATTTCTCAACAACAACACACTGTGAGTAAATTGAAACAGTCATGAATTTCATCTTTGTTTGCTTGCTGTTACCCAATTTATATACCATCATTGCTTGGTAAAGGCAATTAGCCTATTATGAAGTTTTGTGGTACATATGCACTATACATGTTTATTAGCTTTACAAAAGATTTAACAAATTGTGTGTGTGTGAATGTGTGTCATTGTGTACATGCAGTACCTTTGAGGAAGCCAAAATAAAGGGTAGGAATAAACGAAGAAAGGAAAGAGAAAAGAAGGAAAGAAGGTAGTATTTGTTAAATATCTGTATTGAGCAAATCTGCATAATTGAAAATTATCTTAATTAGCTATTCCTTATTGAAGCCTATAGTTCACTATATTTAGGAAGGAGCTGGTTTGCTTTTCTAAAATTGTGATAAGTATGCATACTATAAAATTTATCATTAACTATTTTTAAGTGTAAATTTCAGTAGCATTAAGGACACTCACATTGTTGTGCTACAATCACCACGATCCATCTCCAGAAGTTTGTATCATTCCGTACTGAAACTTTGTACCTATTAAACACTAACTCCTCATAATGCCACCCCCCTAAGCACTGTTCTACTTTCTGTCACTCTGAATTTTACTTTTCTGACTAAAGCACATAAGTGTAATTATATTTTTCCCTTTCTGTATGACTTGCCATAATGTCCTCAAAGATCATCCATATTGAAGCATCTATCAAAATTCTATTCCTTTTTAAGGTAGACAAGTATTTTATTGTATTTATATATCACATTTTCTTTATCCACTCACCTATTAATCGATATCTGTGTTGTTTCCACTTCCTAGCATTTGCCAATAATATTGCCATGAATATTAGCGTACAAATATCTGTTTGAGTCCAAGCTTCCATTCTTTTGGATACATACCCCAAAAAGAAATTGCTGAAAATTATAGTAATTCCATTTCATTTTTTATGAACTACCATATATTTTTACAGAGAGGCTGCACCATTTCACATTCCTACCAGCAATGCACAGGATTCCAATTTCTCCACATCCTTGAAAAAAATTGTTTAAATGACATTATAGTCATCATAATGGCATTGAAGTTCTATCTCATTGTAGTTTTGATTTTCATTTCTCTAGTGATTAGTGATGTTCAAAATTTTTTCCATGTAATTTTTTTGGCAATTTGTGTATCTTCCTTGAAGAAATGGTTATTCAAGAGTCCTTTGCCCGGTTTTGATTTTTTTTTTTTTTTTTTTTTTTTGCTTTTTTTGTTTGTTTGCTTTAGGAGTTTGTTACACATTCTGGATATTAAACTCTTATCAAATATGTGATTTGCAAATATTTTCTCTCATTCTATGCTAATTGGCTTTCTAATGATTGAATCACTCTGTGGGTTAGTGCTGGCTTGCAAAAGTGCCTGTTACGCTTTGCTCCAAAATGTCTCCCTTCTTCTGCAATCTTTCTGGGCTTTACGTTTTTCTTCTTTATAATTAACATTGATATAAGCATGCATTGGATCAATTTTTTGTGATTTTTGCCATTCTTTGACAGTTTGGCTAATTTAGAAAAGAGAAAACATAAGCCAAATTCTCTATCAATTTAATAGGAGTTTATAGTTGCCTATCAGAAAAATTCCATTCATTTTCTCCAAAACCTTTTTCATTGTAGCATTATTTCCAAATGGGTAAAATTCACAAGGACATTTACTTGCATGCTCTTTTTTCATTGAAACTGCTTTATTATGTTTTAGTATAATATTTTCTATTGCTTTTAATAATTTCCTTATCTACAGTACACCTCCTCTGAAACTTATTTTATATTTGGTTAGCCATTTCTGTGGGCCCAGAACCATGTTAAGTATAAACAATAAAATAAAGCAGAAAATGTTCTGTATCCTCAAGAAGCTTTTGGTGTTAAAACAATTACAGCACAATTTAAAAAATACATAGAATAAAAAATATTTTTAAATGTTCACTTTGAACACAGCATGAGGTTCTAGAAGGAGGGTCAATTTGATAGAAAATAAATCTATGGTTACAATCTTTATATTATCACTTTCAACATACATGTCCTTGGATACAAAACCCAAATAAAACTTTCTTGTGTTCATCTATAAAAGTGTTAGCATTTCTGAATGAGTTTTATGTATTACAGAGAAACATTGCAGTGCAGTTTATCATGCACAGTTAAATAATTAATATTACCGTTTTATTCCTTTCTCATTGCTTTGAGTGACTTTAATACCTTAAATAAGGATTTAAATACATTTTATTAGATGCATCCCCACCTAAGCCAGAATCCTCTACCATAATAATGAATCGAAGTTAATTTTGTTCTGTTTTACCAGATTATTTTGAAATTTTTACTAAATTCAAAAAACTCTAGTGCTTGAAAAATTTATCTTTTTTTCTAATATATTAACTTTAGAATGCTAGATAGAAATGTGTGTATTATGGTAACTGTTTTGCCATTTTTAACAAGAGATATGAACAGAATAAAATGTCGCTTGTTTTATTTCATGTTCATGAGACTTAAAAATAATATACAAAAATATAATTTGTATTTGCTTTAAAAAATGAAATACAATTATTCAAGTACTTAATAAATAACAAAATGCTAAAAATGTTGCCAGTTTTACATTAACATATTTATTTTTCTTTCATTAAACTGCTTAAAAATTTTCAGTAATGTAGCCTTCTCATTAAATACTGTTTTGTCATTAAAAATATATATCAGGAGTATTGTTGTTTTATTAAATTCAAATAAATACAAGAAGTTTCTTCTATCTGTAATTCAGATCTTAAGGGAATTTATCACAACTTATGGTGTTAATTTAATTAAATTCTCATGGATCATATAACCTCAATAAAAAATTTTATTAGTTGGAAATATTACAATGGTATTGATCCACATTGAGATGTCAGGTTTCAAATTTCTATTATAGTTATGTCTAAATCAGTGTATTATGGAGATATACCTAACTTTACTAAAGCTGTTTTTTCTGTTTAGACTACATTAACAATTGTTCTTCTAGATATGACCTTAAAGGAAAGGCACAAAATCAGTCTAGTACATTTAAAAAATTTTGTTTATTCTCACAAGTAAGAGAGAAATAAATTAATGTCAGAACTAGTATTAGAATACAATACTTTCTCAAAATGTTCTAATGGTTTAGCAAGTAATTTTTCAAATGCTTTTTGGGAGAGCATATACTTTGTCGTTTCATGAGAGCTGCCTGTTTTTGTTTTTGATTTAATTTTTTCTGGATCAATTCAAAACTGAATAAACATTTCTTTGAAAAATTCAATGCTGTTCCCAAAAGTTCTTCACACAATATTGCCCTTTGCTTGAATAATTCAGTACTTCTAATGGCAAATTTTCTATCTATTTACTCTGTCCTTACACATTACTTATTCTGTATATTTATAGAATTACACTGTCATTGCATTTGTACTAATATAGTAGTGTCAGCCAATCTTTTCTGACCAGTTATTACAGTTCAAAATAAGCTTTTGAAATCTGTGAGTTTCTTGTTACTTCAAAGTTAGCTATTTTTTTTTTTTTATAATTTCTCTTAAGAAAATGCCATCTGCAGGAAACACAAACAAACACTATCAAAATTGTATTTATGTGGCAAAATATAAGCTCATGGAAAGCCAGACTGCAAAGTTTAGGCTTATGGCCTGAATAAGAGAGCAATGCCAAGGATAGGAACATTCTCCGTGCGTAGGACGCCTGAGGATGCCTGTTAGATCTGAAATAATACGATCATTGCCTGCCATTCCAGGAATTTCAGCCTTCTTTAGCTTTCAGATATCATTCTTCTTATCTCATTTCATTTGTCAGCAGAAAATCTAGTCCTTTTCCAGTTTAATCACGTTTGTTAGGAAATTAACAACAAATGACTGCATATGACATGAATCGACTTTAGCGTTTGCAGCCACCTCAGCCGACTACCTTACATAGGCCTGCTGCCCAACCTCTTCCCAGGGTGCTTCGTGCCTCACCACTCCTGACTTCTCCAGGCTGCTGATTTGTTCTCAATAATCTTAGAAATGGGTACATCATTTAGAACCCTATAACATATGGAAAATCAGTCACATTAATAAGAAATTACTAAAGGCTTGCATATAAAATAAATGAATTATAATACAACTCACACCCACAACCACACACAGATACCCCACCACATACCACACACACCCACGTATTCTGAGTCATTTGATGAAGTTTCTCTCCCTAGTAGTCTTGAGTTTCTCTGGTATCGTGTCCCTACAGGGGTTTTCTTTGTTCCTCTTAATAGTATATATGTATTTGGTTGTTTTTTGTTTGTTTCTCTCTCTCCTCCACAGAGTTAAATCCTTCCATTCAAAGCCTCACAATTCATCTATTTTAGCTGGCTTGGTATATTATAACAAAATACATAAACTGGGCAGCTTAAACAACGGAAGTGTATTTTCTCATCGTTTAATAGGCTAGAAGTCCAAGATCTAGGTGCCAGCATGGTTGGTTTCCGGTGAGGGCTCTCCTCCTGGCTTGTACATGGTGGCCTTTTGGTTATGACCTCAACTGACAGGAAGAAAGAGAGAGAACAAGTTCTCAGATGTCTCTTCTTATAAAAGCACTAGTTCCATTATAAGGGCCCAAACCAATGATGTAATCTGAGCCTAATTATCTCCCAAAGGCTCCAGGTTATCACACTTAAGGTTGAGGCTTCAACCTGTGAATTTGGAGGGGACATAATTTAGCCCACTGCATTATTTATCAGTCTGTTTTTTCAGAACTGAAGTCGGAATGTCTGTTCTACTCAGGAAAAAACCTTTATCTCTTAGCCATTATTTTAATTTAACCATTGTTTCTTCCCAAACCGTCATTCACTACAAGCAGGATGGATTGCTCATCTACACACCGATGAGATGTGTAGAGGGAACAGGAGAACTTTCTTTTCTTTCTCTCTCTCTCTCTCTCTCTCTCTCTCTGAGACTGAGTCTTGCTGTCGCCCAGGCTGGAGTGCTGTGGCCCCATCTCGGCTCACTGCATGCTCTGCCTCCTGGGTTCACGACATTATCCTGCCTCAGCCTCCCGAGTAGCTTGGACTACAGGCGCCCGTGTCTCTCTCTCTCTCTCTCTCTCTCTCAATAGAATCTTGCTCAGTCCCCCAGGCTGGAGTGCAGTGGCACCATCTCAGCTCACTGCAACCTCTGCCTCCCAGGTTCAAGTGATTCTCATGCCTCAGCCTCCTGAGTAGTTGAGATTATAGGCATGAGCCACTACACCCAGCTAATTTTTTCTTTCTTTTCTTTTTTTTTGTTTTGAGATGGAGTCTCTGTCTGTGGCTCAGGCTGGAGTGCAGTGGCACGATCTCAGCTCACTGCAACCTCCACCTCCTGGGTTCAAGCGATTCTCTTGCCTCAGCCTCCCAAGTATCTGGGACTACAGGCGTGTGCCACCCTATCTGGCTAATGTGTGTAACGTGTGTGTGTGTGTGTGTGTGTGTGTATGTATTTACTAAAGACAAGGTTTCGCTCTGTTGGCCAGGCTGGTCTTGAACTCTTGACCTCAAGTAATCCACCCCTACTTGGCCTCCCAAAGTGCTGTGGTTACAGGTGTGAGGCACCATGCTGAGCCAGAGAACTTCATTTTCTAAAAGCAGTCCACAGACTGGGGAGACGCAGCCTTCATTGCAAAGTGACATTATGCTCCAGGAAGAGGCCAGAGAGAAGGAAAGGTAGGGGAGAAGGAAATTAGAAAGGCAAAAAACAGAGGGCAGAGGAGGGGACTGAGGAAGTTTTGACTGGATAACATTTAAGGCCCAAAGCACCAGTCTCCCTTACCTGGCTGGTTTCAGGTGGTCAGTTAGTTTACAGCAGGTGGTCTGTTGTTCAGCTGGGGAATTTCCAGCTGCAGTCTATGTCAACAACCACAGGAATTGCTTTGGCTTGACTGTAGAAAAGGCGGTCTTGTATTACTTTTACAACACCTTTCTGAGAACACAAAAGCATTTTCGAAGCAGGCAGAGCATGTGATCACTCTCCTATCTTGCCGTGGCTGTCTGATTCTGCTTTTAAGTTTAGGTGTCTCCGTAAATCACAAGAGTTCATTTTGTCTGCCAGCTGGGGCATACTTTAAAACTGTGAAAATATATGTATCCTCTTTCTTTTGGGTTTTATTTAAAGAGTCTGAAGCAGTCAGCATGAATAGCACCACAGACTGAGTTTTTTGAGTTTTACACAATTGCGTTTCCCTTTCGATTCTCATCTGCAATGAACTAGTAAACTTTGCCATTGTCTGCTGGCTACTCCAGCTTTTCTCTGGATAACACTGGACAAATAATGTATGCATTGCCAAAACCAAATTCCTTCTGCAATGAAGAAAACGTTTTACATTTTTCTGCAGAGCAATTTAAGTCTTTATTTTCTTGAAACTCTGCTTTTGCTAATAGAATATTTTATTTTTCTTTGCGGAAGAGTTCTATTAGAGTGATTTTTCTAAAAAATAAAACAATAGTTTGCTAAAATGTAAATATAAGCCTATGTTAGAAAAACAAAAAGACTGCTCAAAGCACAGTTACCACCACCTTTTAGGCTTTGTGTTTAGGGGTGCCTGTTAGAAAACTACTAAATCCAAAGAACAAATTTCTTTTTTTTTCTTTTTTTGACGTAATCTCGCTCTGTCACCCAGGCTGGAGTGCAGTGGCGCCATCTCAGCTCACTGCAATCTCCGCCTCCCGGGTTCAGGCCATTCTCCTGTCTCAGCCTCCCAAGTAGCTGGGACTACAGGCACCCGGCCACCAGGCCCGGATAATTTTTTGTATTTTTAGTAGAGACGGGGTTTCACCGTGTTAGCCAGGATGGTCTCGATCTCCTGACCTTGTTATCTGTCCGCCTCGGCCTTCCAAAGTGCTGGGATTAGAGGCGTGAGCCAACGCGCCCAGCCCAATTTCTTTTTACTTTAAAGACAAATTTTAAACTACCTATTAAATAATATTGAAAAGATAAAATTAAAACTAATTGAAGACCTAATTAGCTTTTCTTTGCAGTTGTAGAACTGGGCAATACCTTACTCTATAAAATAGAAAGATTATTCCACTGGGTATGACAGAACAGTTGGTTTTTGTAATGTGGGAAGAAGAAAAGAAAAATTTTAAAAAGCAGATTGGTTAACATTGGGTTACTACAGGTCACTTCTTGTATGGGTTAAAGCAGAGATGACACTCTTATTAAGCTAACTCAGTTGGAGTGGCTCATTCTAATTGGTTGCTGTGAATCTCCTGCTTTTTAGGAAAAACTGGTTTGTTGGGGGATTTATCTGCTTCACTTAGCATGAGTGATTTCATTTTGGTTTGATCTGGTCTACGGAGGCCTGGTGCAGGTGGCTACTTCAAACCAATGGCCTCCGAATATCAAGGGGAACAAACAAATACAAAAATGGCCTCCTGTAATCTTTGTTTAACATTTTAAAATTACTGCATGTGAATTATTTTCTTTTCTAGAACTAAAATGATTTAACACCATACATTGTCTAACATTTAGTATAGGTAGGTAGCTGGATGAAATTTTTTTCTTTCATTATTATTTCTTTTGCACTACATACAACCCGCCTACCACCCCCCTGCCTTTTAACCGTACGGTCTTTTCCCTTTCTCGATTTCATTTCACCAGAGAAGGTATTGATAAGGAATATAAAGCAGCTTTCTAGTCTTCACCATAGATATTACGCTAGGACTCTTTGAAGACAAAACAATATTATAGAAACAGTTATAGTCTTCCCGCAGTATCTGTGGGAGATCGTTCCAGGACACTCTCACTCCATCATATCAAAATCTGCTGATGTTCATGGACTTTAGTGGGCCCTCTGTATCTGCATGAAACCTCAGAAATGCAGAGCTGACTGCACTCTCAATCAAATTCATTTGTCTAGAGAAAGAGCGCCAAGAGCATCCCCTTAGAAACTAGGAAATGATTACCCTGACATGACATAAAATTAAGATGATGGTTCTTGAAAAACAGGGGCCAACGGTCCATTTTCCAGGGAAGCCCTGGGGAGTTGAGAAAATTCCAGGAATCAGATAGTTGCATAATGATATTAAGCAGAAAGTACAACTGTCAGTGGTATTTGTGCTGCAACAGAGCGCAAAATTAGCAGCAATGTCCTCATGTCTTTAAGTGATAGACCTGCTATCACTGAAGAAACCTTACGGTGAGAGCTGACTCGGTAAATGCCAGTTTCATTAGTTCAGTAACAGATAGAAGGAATAGGAGCTTTTCAGTTTAAGTAGAGAGAAAAGAGAGCCAGAGGTTACACCTCCTGCCAATGTCTTAATATAATGTAAAACTTCCCGCAAGAGAGATGCAATACAGGAAAGAAAGTGATTTAAAACAAACAAAAAAAGAAACCCAAACTGACCAAGATTAAGTGTTAGGCTCCTTAGTTTGAATTTTTTTTAAGTATAAATTGATAGTTATGAATTTGTTCAGTAAGTATTTAAGCACCTACTGTGGGAAATAATGCTTACTAAAATAGACACAATTCCTTTTCCCCTGGTGTTTATAGTCTAATGGGAGAAATGGATATTAATGAATTACCAAAAAATTACCATTGCGATGTGGGATAGTTGGTAGACGGTACTATGAAAGATAGTGACTATAAAAAGAAATAGTTGATGAGTCTGACCTAGTAGAGGACAGGGATTAAGTTATATTTGAGCAAAGAAAACAAAGATAATTAGAAATTAGCCAGTTAGGAGGCCACTAGGGGAAGGATGCATAAGTGTTTGGAGGTAGGGATAGAGATACTGTTCCACTAACTTCAAGGGCCTGGATATGAGCTGGAACAAGAAGACAAAGAACAGCCTGTGGAAAGAAGGGTGGATAATCACAGGTCACATCGTACATGGAGATACCAGAGCCCATATTCTAGAATTTAAAAATTATCTAAAAATCAATGGAAAACTACAAAAGGCATTCACACATAGGTACGGTATGATCAGATTTCTATTTGCAAAGTTTTAGTCCCGTTACTCTCACACCTTGTTAACCTTGAAGAGTTCAGAGCAGTAAAGTAGTTGGTATTCAAAGAGCAGTAGAAAGCTAATGCCATAGTTGAAGCAGGAGACAATGTAGCTCATACAAGAGGGTAACAGTGAATGGAAAGAAACATGGACAGCTTTGAGTGGGATCAGGAGGTAAAAGTGGCAGGATTTGATAAATGATTGATTATTAAGAGTTCAGGGAGAGGAGTTTTCAGGGTAACTCCTAGATTTCTCCATACAAAACTGCATGAATGATGCTACCACTGGCGGAGAACCTTATTTGGGTAGAAAGTGTGTGAGTTTAAACACAGGGACTGCAGAGGCCTGGTCCAATAGGGTCATGTACAGACCTCAGTTTTCACTCTGAATGAAAGGTAAACCACTGTAGGTCTTGAGTAGAAGAGAACCATGATCTGACTCAGGCTTTAAAGTGATTATGATGACTGTGTACTGCAAGTAGATTTAAAAAACAAAAAAAGATTACCAAGGAAAAATTCCCCTGAAAAATTAAGCAGGCAAAAAGAGTGTATTCAAAATAATAGGGAGAGACCAGAACTCAACCTAAGCTCAGCTTCCACTAATACAAAAGGCTGGATAGTTTTTTAAAGACAGAAGTGTGATAGGTAGTAGATAAGGGTTGGAGGATGCCAAGGCCCCCTACTTTTGCTTACTGGCCCCGCCCAAAGGAAAACAGAGAATTCTTGTATCTTCATAATGGAAGGTAGTTTTATAACTTGGAGTAAGATGACCTCCAAAGTTAGAAATGAGGCTCCTATCCTCATGAAGAATCTGGGAGATAGGGGTGCTATCTCCCTTGATGATTACATTTCAACGGAATAACCCCCAGATCCTTGAGAATGACATTCCTGGGTTATAAAACTGGAAAGAGACTTTTAAAAAGATTTACATATCAAAGGGGAAAACAATAGAATTTACAAGTTTTCTGAAGTAAACGCTCTAGGAAAAAGGAGGTCAGGAGCCTAGTTTGGAAAAAACTTGTCTAAAGACTAGGTTAAACTGAGGGGAACTTTAAGGCCCTCTTGGTTTAAAGACAAGAGTGGAATTAGAGAGACGCTTAGTTTTAATGATGGAATTTCTTTCCTATTTAGTATTTATCTTGCTGTGATTCATTATAATTAGTAGGGTTATTCAGAGGTTTCATTTGGTGGGATAAGGCAAATGAGTATGCAGATTGCTGTCCTGTTGGAATATTTGTTCCACCTCCTTGGAGTATACATAGATGGATTCTCTTTCCTCCTAGAAATTTTTCATGATGTCCACTTCAGAACAAGTCTTTTTAATAAAATATTTTTTTCTGTAATATCCGTGTTGCTTCTTTTTCTGAAAAATCTAAATTGTTAAGAGTGTTCTGTATGTACCTTTCTTTTCTTACAAAGTTAGAAATATATATATAGGCACACTTCACTCTGAAACTGAACTCAAATATCTCTGAGGTATGCCTGCGTGCGTGCGTGCGCACACACACACACACACACTCACGTATATATGTATCTATATGTGTACATATATCAGTGTAAATATCTACATGGATATACACATACAAACAGACATATATAAATATATATTTATAATTATAAAGCATACACATATTCATAAGTGTAAAGCAGTATATATCCAATAAATAGAAGACAGCGTTTGTCTTACATAAGACAATAGAAGGCATCTTGTATGTTCCAATAAATGATGGAGAAATAAAGGGAAATGTAGAATTGTATTGGTCAATATAAACTCAACTCATTTATGTATAGGTGTGGAATTTGAGATGTGACCAGTTCTATGTAACAATTTTTCCTATCCTGAAGGAGGAAATAAATCATGTCATTGGTATCAATAAAGTAAAAATCACATATTTTTATATACTGTAAATATTCTTATTAAGATCAAGTGTTTAAAAACAGTCCTATTTGTCTCACTTCAAGTGCTGAATAGCTCTGTTTGACTAGCAATTACTGTGTGGGATAGTATAAATATAGACTATTTCTTTCACCAAAATAAGTTCAATTTGACAGAACTGATATAGAGAGTCACATAAACAGAGACAGGATAAAAGTGGAAGAATGAGCAGAAAAATAATTGAAATCTAATTGGATTATTATTGTGACAGTTATAATTAGCCCAAATTGTAAATAATTTTAAAAATCACAGAGAAAAAGATGTCCTAAGTGGATTACACTAAACTGTAAAACTTGAACAGAAGGAAAGAAATTCAGAAAATAAAAATAGAAAAATCACAGATACAGTTATGCAATGTTTATAATATTATGTAGAATGTAAAGATTCATAAGAACATTCATAAGAACATTACAAATAATATCATGTTTATATCAATGACATAACCTTTATATAAGAATTACAAAGATTAAGTGAACTCATATAAAATTGACAAAGCTTCTGATACTTAGGGAAAGTGTAAATTACAACATACATAGTTGAGGGAGATGTTTAGCGATATTACCTCACCAATGTGAAAGCAATCACATATTATATTTTAAAAGACATGAATACTACTCCTAGAAATTTACCTTAAGGTTTTAACTTCAAAAGTTAGCAATGCTGTATGATAGAAAACGGCACATGTTCATAGATGTTTATCACAGAGCTTATTACAACAAACAATTGGAATTATCCTGTCCTCTCAGCAATTAGGAACTTGAAGGTACATTCTTTCATAAACAATTTAGGTAAAATATAAAGCAAAACAAGAAGTAAAAGGAGCTCAATAGAAAATTCTATCTCTGTGGTACATATAATTGTGAAAAATTATGAAACTATATAAATGGCGATAGTAAAAGAAAAAAAAAAGCAGCAAGAAAACAGACTTGCACAGATTAAAGGGATTTTACAAAGTAGATAGTAATAATGATGATTGTTACAATTTATTCTTCCAGCATTAGGCAATGAATGTATAGGTTACTGTGTGGTGGGTATAGTGCTTATCACTTTATAATAATTATCCTAATTAATTCTTCTAACAATCCAGGAAAGGAGTTACTATCACTCTTCATTTTACAAATGAGAAAACTGCATCCCAGAAAGGTTTGGCATCTTATCCAATGTCACTCAATGGTAAACGGAAGATCTCAGAGTCTAATTCAGGTCTCTGTTGCTAAAATGCTTATTATACAATTTAAAACAAATAGATAACAGTTAGACACTTAATGCAAACTCCCTGTTTTTAGTAACTTTGTTTCTATCATATTTATGAGGCATACATTAAAATACATTAAGAAAATATTTCTTATTGCTTACATATCTGTTATGTTAAAAATGTTTATGCCCCCCCAAAATTTGTATATTGAAATCCTAACCCCAAAGTCATAGGAGGTAGGGCCTTTGGAAGGTAATGAGGCAGGGTCATGAAGGCAGAGCCCTCATGAATGGGATTAGTGTCCTTATAAAACAGACCCCAGAGAGACCTTTGCCCTTTCTGCTATGTGAGGCTGTGACAAGATGGCACTGGCTCTGAGCTAGAACATGGGCCCTTCCCAGACACCAAATTCACCAGGGCCTTGATCTTAGACTTTCCTACCTCAAAACTGTGAGAAATAATTTTCTTTTATTTTTTTACTGTTTAAAATTTTTATTGTTTTCCAGACTCATAGTTTTAAAGTTTGTTTCTTTATTTCATAGTTGAATACACAATTATTCACTCTAAAAGTAATGCCGTGAAAGATACGCTGTTTTCACAGCCTAAATGTCCCCCATCTTTGGCTCAATAGTGTTATGATTATGAGACCTACGCAATTAATCATTTATACTAATACATTAGTTACTGTTTTCCAACCATTCATTTTCATTAAATACTGAGGGGTATTAAATGTTAAATGGACTACGGTGTTGAAAAAGATTGCTTCCACAGTATTGTAATGCTGCCACACTGAGCAGTTCCCTGGCAGACACTCCACTAATTCTAAAAGCACATAGGAAAATGCTTAAAATTGTAATGCAATAAGACAAAACTCCGGAACTCAATCAAATAGAACTGATTCCTCCACATCAGACAGAACTGAATTTCTCTTGCTTTCTTGAAGTTGACACATCTCAGGCAAACCTAACGATTGGATAGAGACACTTCTCACACCGCCCAAAGTATCTGTGTGTTGGGTATTATGTTCTTTCTACCAAGGAAAATTCTTCACTATTACTTCCCTCTGTGTTACTTCTTTCAGTTATTTTATCTAGATAGCAATTCTATTGTTGCCTCTGAACATTTCTTGGTTTACACAGTCTCCATGCTAAATGCAAGATTTGAAATTGTGAGATGATTCATGTCTTTGATTCCACATTGAAATGAGCTTTCCCATTTCTTCTCTCACCCTATAGAAAAAACTTTTCTGGATATTTAAACTGCTTTAACCCAGGTGATAACAGATCAAATTCTTAAGTAATCCCACTAGATAGACCTGAAAGAGAAAGAGAAACAGAGGCAGTCCAGTCCTTTCCATTTGGTCAGCGGTGGCATCAGGGTTTTCTGACTGAGCTCTTCATATTGGTTCCATGTACTCTAGAAAACTCATCTTTTTCCAAGTTTTATTCTGAAAAATCATCTCCTCTTGAATTTCATCAATAGGTATGAATTAAATTTTATCTTTCTCTTCAAAAAGGTTTTTCTGTGAAATGATAATTGACATTATATCTTGCATCATTAAGGATTACCTGGCTGAAGAATTTGTCCTGATGCTTTTCCATTGTTAGATCATTTTGCTGGTCTTCTTTTTTAATTCTTTGTGTTCTTTGATTGTTGCAAACAATGTTACCAGTACACACACAGTGGCTTTGCCTCTATGGGATTGGCTCCGCCTATCTGGGGTTGGCTGCCTTGTCAAGCTCTGTATGATGACAAGTCAGGCACATATCTTAACAATCAGTCAAGTAGAGGAGAGTGTATCCCTTTTCAGAAGCACAACCTATTTCTACTTGGATATGGCCTCATCAATTTTTGTTGTTTATAAGCTACCCACTTTGTGGTATTTCGTTACAGCAGGCCAATAGACTAAAACAATATTCTAACATGTTGCAACTCATCATTCTACATTGTACTCTAAAATTGTAGATAAATGCAGCCACCAGCTGATGCCAACTTTCATAATTGGTTAAATCTAAAATGTTAAGAGTCATCTGGTGTCTCATATCTTCTGTAAACACAGTAAAAATATTAGAGAACATTTTGAAATTAGTAAATGTTTCTCAGAAACAATGATGTCAAAAATTTATGGCATACGAGAACATTAATTGAATGTTCTCAAAAGGACATTACACAAGAAATTAACTCCCTGACATAGGAGTGAATCTGACAGAGGTCATATTGTAGTTTCGACATTTGTCCTAAGAAATAAGTGTTATAATATTAACCTCTCTTTGTGAATAAAACAGTAACTGCGTTAGTTTTCTATTGTTGCCATAACAAATCACCAGAAATCTAGCAACTTAGAACAACATAAATTTATTTCCTCACAGTCTCTTCAGGTCAGAAGCCCAGGGGAACTTTTTACTGGTGGTGAATCCGTACTAGTCTGCAGCAACCTCAATTCTTGCCTCCTCAGAAGAAAGAATTTGAGCAGCAAAAGGCAGAAGAAGAGAACAAAGCTAGTTTTAGAGCAGGAGTGAAAGTTTATTGAAAAGCTTTAAGCAAGAAAAAAAGGAAGGAAAGTACACTTGGAAGAGGCCCAAGTGGGTGACTTGAAGGACAAGTGTCAGGCTGGACCTTTTAATTTAGACATTTTTTTTTTTTTTTTGAGACAGAGTTTTACTCTTGTTGCCCAGGCTGGGTTGCAATGGCACAATCTCGGCTCACTGCAACCTCCGCCTTGCAGTTTCAAGAGATTCTCCTGCCTCAGCCTCCCGAGTAGCTGGGATTACAAGTGTCTGCCACCACGCCCCTCTATTTTTTGTATTTTTAGTAGAGACAGGATTTCTCCATGTTGGCCAGGCTGGTCTCAAATTCCTGACCTCGTGATCTGCCCACCTCGGCCTCCCCAAGTGCTGGGATTACAGGCATGAGCCACTGCACCTGGCCTTAATTTAGATTTTTATATGCTGGCCTACTTCTGGCATCTGGCATCTCATTTGCCTTGATTCTTCCCTTAAGGTGAGCTGCCCACATGTGTGGTAGCCTGCTAGCACTTAGGAGGTAGGCATCACAGTGTGTTTACTGGAGTTGTACGCATGCTCATCTAAGGCATTCTCCTCTTTTCCAATGGAATGCCCCCAGAAGGTCATATACCAGTTAAACTCTGCCATTTTGCCTCTTAATGAGCATGCTCTAGCTCACTTGCCCAGCTCCTGAGATCTTATCAGGAAGCTTCCAATCACCAGTTTCAGGTGTTGTTATCTATTGGGAAACTGCCTTTCACTGACACTGGCTGCAACCAATTATTATTTTAGAGAAGCAGTGTGACAACTGCCTGTCCATCACCTGATGGTCACCTGACAGTCCTGGTGGGGTGTGGAGGCCCTTTCCTGCCCTGTTCTTGTCTGAACCAGCTACCCACTGTAATCTTTCCCCCCTCAAGATTCCAAAATCCCAATTCTTTGGGGAAAATGGATGAAGGTCAGTCTTCTGCAACTCCTTCCCGCTGATAGAGGGGTGGTGGTGGTGGTTCTGTGGGTCTTGGTCTCTTCCTAGCTGTTAGGGCAGGGTTGGTTCCATGGGTTGGTGAAAGCAGCATTCAGCTGGGTCCAAGGGAGACAGGGCAAAATTTCACCTGTCATGTCCCACGGACAGGTAGTTTAGGGGTCTCCTGTAGAAGGGTGACTCTTGACTGTTGAGAAGATGGTATACCTCACTGAAGATCACATGGAGTTTCATGGCCTGATATCAAGAGGAGACTTTTCTTTTGAGCTATTTATAGCTTTTAACAATTGAGTAAAATACACTCATGTAAAGAAAATGAGAAGCCAGTAAAAGAAACTATCATCAGAGCAAACAGACAACCGTCAGAATGGAAGAAAAATTTTGCAATCTATCCATCTGACAAAGGTTTAATATCCAGAATCTACAAGGAACTTAAACAAATTTCCAAGAAACCAACAAACAACCCCATAAATAAGTGGGCAAAGAACATGAACAGACACTTCTCAAAGAGAACATTTATGTGGCCAACAAACATATGACAAAAAGCTCAACTGATCATTACAGAAATGCAAATCAAAACCACAATGAAGGTGGGGTGCAGTGGCTCATGACTATAATCCCAGCACTTTGGGTGGATCACTTGAGGTCAGGAGTTGAAAACTAGCCTGGCCAAAATGGTGAAACACCGTCTCTACTAAAATTACAAAATGTAGCCAGGAGTGGTGGTGGGCACCTGTAATCCTAGCTACTTGTGAGGCTGAGGCAGGATAATCACTTGAACCCATGAGGTGGAGGTTGCAGTGAGCCAAAATCAGGGCACTGTATCCAGCCTGAGTGACAGAATGAGACTCTGTCTCAAAAACAAAACCAAAACCAAAACCATCTCATACCATTCAGAATGGCAATTATTAAAAAGTCAAAACAACAACTACAACAACAGCAGATGCTAGTGAGACTGCAGAGAAATAGTAACGCTTTTACACTGTTGGTAAAAATATAAATTAGTTCAACCATCATGGAAGACAGTGTGGCTATTCCTTGAAGACCTAGACCCAGAAATGCCATTTGATCCAACAATCCCATTATTGAGTATATACCCAAAGGAATATAAATCATTCCATTATAAAGAGATATGCACATGTATGTTCACTGCCACATTATTCACAATAGCAAAGACATAGAATCAACCCAAATGCCCATCAATAATAGATTGGATTAAGAAAATGTGGTAGATATACACCATGGCATATGATGCAGCAAAGGACATGAATAAGATCATATGCTTTGCAGGGACATGGATGGAGCTGGAAGCCATTATCCTCAGCAAACTAATGCAGGAAAATAAAACCAAACACCACATGTTCTCACTTAGAAGTGGGAGCTGGGCTGGCGCGGTGGCTCAAGCCTGTAATCCCAGCACTTTGGGAGGCCCAGACGGGTGGATCACAAGGTCAGGAGATTGAGACCATCCTGGCTAACACGGTGAAACCCCGTCTCTACTAAAAAAATACAAAAAAACTAGCCAGGCGAGGTGGCGGGTGCCTGTAGTCCCAGCTACTCGAGAGGCTGAGGCAGGAGAACGGCATAAACCCAGAAGGCGGAGCTTGCAGTAAGCTGAGATCTGGCCACTGCACTCCAGCCTGGGTGACAGAGCGAGACTCCATCTCAAAAAAAATAAATAAATAAATAAATAAATAAATAAAAAAGAAGAAGTGGGAGCTGAACAATGTGAACACATAGACAGAGGGAGGGGAGGGGAACAACAAATACTGGGACCTGTCAGGGTGCAGGGGTGGAGTGGGAGGGAGAGCATCAAGAAAAGTAGCTAATGCATAGCAGGCTTAATACCTAGGTGATGGGTTGATAGGTGCAGCAAATCATCATGGCACAGGTTTATCTATGTAACAAACCTGCACATCCTGCACATGTTCCCTGGAACTTAAAATAAAATAAAATAAGAAAATGTGGAGCATATTTGTTTCACTCTACCTAATTTCTCCAGAATTTGGAAACTACTTGTGAGTATTCTTATGACAATATGGTTATTTGCATAAGTGTAATAAGAATCTGTTTTCTTTTATAACAGGACATAATTGGAGAAACTGATTATTTTACCAAGGCTTTGACTGGGTGTTTACTGGAGTTGTATGCATGCTTACCTGAGGCATTCTTCCCTTTTCTCGTGGAATGCCCCTGGAAGGTCATATACCAGTTAAACTGTACCATTTTGCCTCTTAATGAGCATGCTCGAGCCCCACATGCCCAGTTCCTGAGATTTTATTGGGAAGCTGCCCATCACCAGTTTTAGGTGTTTTTATTTACTAGGAAACTGCCTTTTCCTGGCACTGGCTGCCACAAGTTCTTATTTTAGAGAGGTAGTGTGACAACTGCCTGACAATCAGCTGATGATTACTTGACATTCCAGGTGGGGTATGGGGTCCCTCTCCTGTCCTGTTGCTGTCTGACTAGCTACCCACTATAACAGGCTCAATGAGTTTCACAAAGTTGATATCAATGTTTTTGCAGGATTATGCTTAATGAACAGAATTATTCAAGTTGTTGGAAAAATTTGTGTTTTGTTTGTTTGCTTGTCTTTGCAATTATAGGAATGAGGTCTCCATTTCTCTTTTTCACTGTTAGGCACGGCTTACTTTCAGCTTCTAGAAGCTGACTGCAGTTTCTGATTTCTGGCCCCACTCAATGCTATTAATGAGGATAGGAACCTTCTCATGCTTCATATTTATCTGATATTATTATCACCATTTCCTCTGCCTCCCTCTTGGGCCACATCTCTCTAACTCTACTATCTTCATTTCTCATCTTTAAGGGTTTGTGTGATTGTTTGGGACCTATATGAATTATCAAGACTAATCTCCCTATCTTAAAATCTCCTAACTAGCAGCCTTATTTCCATCTGCAAAGTCCCAACACAGCAGTACCTGGATTAGTGTCTCCTTCAACAACCAACAGATGAGTATCTTGGAATAACATCTTTGGAATTTTGACTACCCCACAGTAACCAAAAAAAATTAATTCTGCTCACATTTTCTGCTAATAAGTCAAAATAGTATTTTTGGTCACACTCAACTTACAACTAACATTTGAATTATATTATCATAAATTGTAATGTATGCATGTTTAAATTGACTCTGAAAACATTTTAGTTACTAATTGGTTATTCAACTTTTAATCATTGATTGAAAAAGTCTGATTATTTTTTATTGGAGTTGTAAATACCTATGTATCTCATTTTATTCTTCAATTATAGGACTTTTTTTCATTGAGCTTCAAATCTGCACCAGAGGCATGTCAAATTAAATATTTTATTACAAGGAACTTGACTATGTTAATTTTTAAAAGTAGCTAAGCGTTCCATTTAACAATGTCATTTCCTTTCCCTCATCATAGAGAGGTAATTGACTTCACATATATTTAATATAATCAAAGTAGCTACTTAAATCACTTTCAATGCCTAAGTACACTCTTAACAGCTTGTGTTGATTTAGATGCATGGGAATATCGCACCCTTAGAGAGATCACATTATAATTTCACAGGGATGTACCACAGTGCTAAGAAAACACATCTGATAGGACTAAGTATATTTTTGCCTAAAATGTTACCTGTCCTCTTTATTACTCCTAGCATGGATTGCAATACTAGTCCTTGGTATGCATTCCTAAATTTTATCAATGCAAGTCAGAAATTCCTAATAAACTGAAGTCTCCACCTTCTGGAGAGATCAGTCATAATGTTATTTTTGGGGGGAGGTCAATTAGAATCCCCCACCTTTCATCCCCACCTTCGAAAAGGCCAGCGTAATTTTTAATTATTAATTTTTAACACTGGCATGGTTCTTTATTACAAAATAATCAGGAGGCAAAAACTAATTCTTTTCTTCCAAGAGTATTATTAGTTACACTAGTATACTCTAAAGTGGTATCATTTTAAAAATTGCATTTCCCCACATTCAGTCAGTATTGAATTCTAGCAAAACTGAGCTAAATTCATCAGCCTATTAATCCACTAAAATCCTCTAAGATACGCAGGGACACAGTCTGAACATTTCACTTACATTTTGATGGAAATATATTCTCAAGCCATGGATCTAATTTATAAAGGTTAAAATGAATGCCTCCTTTTAAATTAAGACAACCAGAAAGTATGTGACTCTTTGACATAATCAGTTTGAAAGCTGGAAACTTTGCCTTTGCCTCAAATTACTTTTTCAGCTTGATCTCTTGCTTCTATCATCTACTCAACAAATACATATAGGGTACAAAGCACTGTGCTAGGCAGTAGAGATTAAAAAAAAAAAAAAAAAAAAAAAAAAGAACACAGCCCCTGTTTGCAGAGTGCACAGAGGTCTGGTGGAGGCTGCACAAGGATGACTGACCAGGCAGCGTTATGAGGGCTGTGTGAGGCATGTCCTGTATACCCAGCACGGGGGCACACACAAAAGAGGCTGAAGTATCCAAGCCCCGATGCCACCTTGTTTTTCCTCCAATACACCATGCACATGCTTGTCTCTGCAACTTTCATCAATAGCATCCTAATTCTATATTGTGTTTTTCATCATTTTATAATAACAGAAATGTTTTCTATATTTAAAAGGCAATTTAAAATACAAAATTATCCAGGATTTCTCTTTTCACTCCAGCCTATGCACATATGTAACTCCTAGAATAGGAATAAAGTTCCAAGGCCTCTGTATGTACAGGGTATAGGTCATACCTCCAAGAAACTTAGGAACCTTAGAGGTTAAATAAGAATAAAGTATCCCCTTCACTACATATTTATGGTAATTAATTATGACTATATACATGAAAGAAAAAATCAATTAAATTACAATGTGCTATTTCAATACTTGACTTTTTTTGTTAGATACTTTAATGCTTTACAAATCCCTTTCTAATTTGATTGAAATAACTGGAGGACTGGGACTGTGTCAGGCACTGTTTGTTACATCATATTTTAGGACTTTGCTTATGCATTTCTCTTCTACTTCTTCACTTCCACTACAGACAACTAGGAATTGATAACATACATTCTTATTTCTCCATTTTAAAAGAAACACAATTCACCTTGTTTCACTTATGTTAGCTATGACCATTTCCTCTATCTTTACCACACTATCTCCTGGAGAACTGGTCTACATTTAATAGATTTAACTCTTTGTTACTGATTCTGCTGCTGATGTCCCTAAATATATTTTCATGCCCACAAATCCACATATCTACTTTTGTATATGTAGAGCAGCTGTACTTCGTAAGTAACTATTTTCATAAACCTCATTATCCTTTAAAAGTCTATGACATTTGACCCAGCTGAAATTTCCTTGAAAACTTGTGCTCCCTAACATTTACGAAACTTAGAAGTCTTGGTTCTCCTCAAATGTGATTAACTTAAATAACGTGACTATTTATTATGTTAGGTAAACTTTCTTTGCCAGTTTTGCAAAGTTTCCTGTGTCTCTATACCTGCTTTGTACCTTGGGTTGTTTCTCTGCCATTTTTTTCATGCTTCACGTTACTTTCTTCATTTGAAAAACTAACTTACTCTCTTGTAAAGAATACATTATATGTATAAAACTAATAATTTATTCAGACATATTCAGTATAATACACAGATACATAAAATGGAAGAAGGGCTCATTCTTAAAGTAGAATGTTAACAAATAAATGTAGAAGAACGAACGTAACTAGAAAAATAGATCGCTGTTAAAATCACTAGACGAAAGCTTAAAGAGGACAGAGATATTTATAACACTTCAAAATATTTCACCACTCATTATTTATAAATTACAAAGGAGAAAACACTAACTTCACAGGGGAGGAATCTGGCAGACATCAACTAAGTCAAGTGATCAAAGTTAATATCACCAATAATGCTACAAGCTGGCGTCCAATGTTTCTTAACGTAATTCAGTGAGAGCACATTGCCAATTATGTGGTATTCCTGATGATATCTAAATCTAATCAGGTGAAAAAATCAACAAACCCAAGCAGGAGATTTTACAAAACAACTGCTCTATTTTTTTTTTTTTTTTTGAAGGCTTACATGTTTTAGAGCAGTTTTTGATTCATAGCAAAATTGAGAGGGAGGAAGGTACAGAGATACCAAGTATATTTTCTCTCCCAACACTTGTATAGTCTTTCCCATTATTAATCAGAGTGGTACATTTGATACAAGTGATGAATTTACGCTGACACATTCGTATCAACCAAAGTCCACGGTCTAGGTTAGAGTTCATTCTTGGTGTTGAATATTGAATGGGTGTGAACAAACATATAATTACATATCTGTTCAATGAAGGACAATATCCATCATTATAGCATCATATGTAATATTTTCACTGCCTTAAAAAGTCTTCTGTGCTCTATTCATTCCTCCTCTACTCCCCAACCCTTGGCAATCACTGATGTTTTTACTCTCTCCATAGTTTTGCCTTTTGCAGAATGTCATATACTTAAAATCATACAATATGAAGTCTTTGTAGATTGGCTTCTTTCATTTAGTAATATGCATTTAAGTTTCTTCCATGTCTTTATATAGCTTGATAGCTCATTTCTTTTTAGCACCAAATAATATTCCATTCTCTAGATGTACCTCAATTTATTTATTCATTCACCTACTGAAGGATATCTTGGCTGCTTCCATGTTTTGGTAATTATGAATAAAGCTGCTTTAAGCATCTGTGTGTAGTGTTTTGTGTGAATGTAAGTTTTCAGCTCTTTTGGGTAAATATCAAGGAGTGCAATTGCCGGATCATATGGTAAGAGTTATGTTTGGTTTTGTAAGAAACCATCAAAGTGTATTCCAAAGTAACCATACTATTTTGCATTCCAACAAGCAGTGGCTGAGAGATCCTGTTTCTCCAAATCCTCACCAGCATTTTAGGTATTCAGTGTTCTGGACTTTGGCCATTCTAATATGTATATAGGGTTATCTCACTGTTGTTTTAATTTGTATTTCCCTGATTATGTATCCTGTTGAACATCTTTTCATATACTTGTTATCTGTGTATCTTCTGTGGTGAGGTGACTGTTAACGTCTTTGGCCCATTGGTTAATTGGGTAGTTCATTTTCGTGTCCTTGAGTTTTAAGACTTATTTGCACAATTTGGAAAGCAGTGTTTATCAGATAAGTCTTTTTCAAATATCTTCTCCAACTCTGTTTCTTGAGTTTGTATCCTTTTGATGTTCTGCACCTTTCAAAACATCAATATATAATATATGTAGAATAAAAGAAAATAAAAACACCGAACAATAAAGTGAAATGTATAGTCTTGTATCAGGAAATTTAAAATTGCCATCCATATATTACTGAAAAAAAAAACATATTGATATTAAATGTCTTGAATTATAATTTATATTGCATTCCTATGAAGAAATACACACTGAATAAGTAACATGTGATGTTGTCTAAAATTTTGCAACAAATGATACCAGTAATGTAATGGGTATATGCTTATGTGTATTCATAGAAAGAAAGAAGTCCACTGTGATGGTTAATACTGAGTGTCAACTTGATTGGATTAAAGGATGCAAAGTGTTGATTCTGAGTATGTGGTGAGGGTGTTGCCAAAGGAGATTAACATTTGAATCAGTGGGCTGGGAAAGGCAGACCCACCCTTCATCTGGGTGGGTATCATCTAATCAGCTGCCAGTGTGGCTAGAATATAAAGCAGGCAGAAAAACATGAAAAGACTAGACTGGCCTAGCCTCCCAACCTACATATTTGTCCTATTCTGAATGGTTCCTTCCCTTGAACATCAGACTCCAAGTTCTTCAGTTTTGGGACTTGGACTGGCTTTTCTTGCTCTTCAGCTTGCAGATGGCCTGTTGCGGGACTTCTGATCATGTGAGTTAATACTTAATAAACTCCCCTTTATATATATGTATATCGATCCTATCAGCTCTGTCCCTCTTGAGAACCCTGACTAATACATACATATTTCAAAATATTAATGCATGGTGAATATACATGTAAGATATACAGGCGTTTACTGTACAATTCTTGCAACTTTTCTTGTTTAGATTTTAAGTGAATATATATAGC
Source organism: Macaca nemestrina (assembly GCF_043159975.1). Lineage (NCBI taxonomy): Eukaryota > Metazoa > Chordata > Mammalia > Primates > Cercopithecidae > Macaca > Macaca nemestrina. The sequence continues at coordinate 29,339,983 of NC_092140.1, forward strand.
AGATATGAATACAGTAGTAAAATGATAATTAAGAATTTTGCTATAAAGGCGCTTACATACTGAGACAAAATAGATAAGAATGTATGAGCTCAATTACATATTGTGGTAAGTTCTATGAATGAAATACATGATGCAGTGTGGGAGAAGCCCTCTTTAGAACGTGTGATCAGGAATTTCCTCTTCAGAGGTTCTGTGTGAGTTGAGGTAGAGTGTGCATGGCCCAAGCCAGCAGAGGACTTGCAGAAGAGCATACTGTGCACACGTGGCAACCAATATAAAGGCCCTGAAGCTGCAAGAGGCTTAGAAGTTAGAAGAACAAAAAGGGATCCTGTGCAACTGGACTTCCAAGAACAGGCATCCAATAGCTGGGGTGTCTCTGGAGGCAAGAGCTAGAGGTAAGGATCACTTAGGTCACCATAAAGAGGTTGAAATTTATTCTGAGAATAATGCTAAGATACTGGAATATTTAAAAATAAAGAAGTTACAGTACCTGATTTATATTCCAAAAATGACTCTGCTTTAAAAAGTGGGTGAATATTAAAATTTAAATGAAAATTGTGGGAGAGATGTAGTGGTAACAAAATCAGAAAGAATCTCCAATAAAATAAAAGAAATATGTGGAAACAAGTGTTAATGATGATAATCCCAGGTACAAGGAGAAAAGGTAGGCATGGAGAACTTCCAGGGCTGAATAAATTAGAACTGAATATGGAGCTAAATATAGTTATACTTGTGTGTGTGTGTGTATATATATGTGTGTATATATGTATGTATATACATAAAACATATTATATACATATGTAATGTTTATACAAATACATAAATAAAATATAACATAATCACTTTGTTATTTCCATATATATATTTAGTAATCTTCAATTATTCATTATGAGTAATTTACATGATCATGAGTTCTGTTTTGGCAACAACAAGGAAGAAGAACTTTCTTCCAGATATAGATTGAAGCAAGGCAGAGACAAGGAGGTATGCAATAAGATAAAGGTGAGACCAAAAGTTCTAGAAAAGCAAAAACTTGGAGCAATGGGTCTCTAAAAGAAGTATATCTCTGGAATCACTCTGAAACTGGTGACAATTATTAATATATTAAATCAATGTCTGCTGCTTTGTTTTTGTTTTTTCTATTTATGACATGTAAGTTTGGGTTTATGCCTTAGAGTAGAAATTAATTTTATAAAGCTAAAGAAATTGTGGCTGCATAGGTAACCTACCGAAGACGGTACCAATGGAAAAATAATGCTCCTGTAAACAGGTTCTCCCTGTCTTCTGTTAAGAAGAAAGCAGAGGATGAAGGCAGGCAGAAGGAAAGAGGAGAAGAAACACAAGGCAGGGAAATAGCAGGCATAGGCTTGGGCCATTGTTTCTCAAAGTATACTTTTCCAATTAAAGAGGGTAGACACTTAATCTCAAAGCCTTTCTTGGAGTTTATAAGTTATACTGCCATATGTTTATGATAAAAGGTAACTGGGCTGTTTAATAACTAAGGGAGATCAGAAAAATCTTAAAAACTACCATAAATTTGTATTTGAGGTACATAGGAAAATAAAATGAGTCTATAGATCTTTTAAGGGTGAAGTTGAGAAAAGAGACTTGTGTTCTAATTAATCCAGAGACATCCTCTCATTCACTTTAAAAGGTGTGTATATCTACATCCATGCTTATCAATTTCTATTACCTCAATAAATCCTACAATATTTAACTACTGACAAGACAGCTCATTTGACTTCCAAATACGAGTAATACATATTTTTTGATTTCTCTTATTTTAAGTACCTTTCAGTTAATTCCAAATCAAAATTGTCTGCATTAATCACAACTGGTTCCTTGTCTTCAACTATAACAATGTCTGTGCTTTTTTCTATTACACCAGTTAAAAATACGTAAGTTTTCATTTTTCCACCATCTTAGATATATATATACACACACACACACACGTTTGTTTCCACGTTTTAAATATCCTCTCTTTCTCTTCATATTTCAGTCTCCTAGTCTGTTTAAAGGTTTACTTTTAATACTGCAGCACTAAGATTTTTCAGTACTAAGATGGTGGCTGTTTGTGTGCAGACAAATCACCATCCTATTTTGGATGCTCTCTTCTTCCCAACAAATGTTATGTGCAGAGTAAATCATATTTGTTGATTGAAGTAATTAGTTTTCCTGCCATTTGAAAATCAACAGGAAATAGGGAATTTGGTCTGTTTCATGGATACTATGTGAGGATAATGCAAAAATTAATTTAAGTCATCTAAGCCAGTCTTAGAATATTTAAACAGCCTTGAACAGTATGTATTGCAACAATTTGGTTTATAGATGAGAATAAGACCCAGGTCTGCTAAGTTAAATTACACAGATGACACAAGTAGAAACTTAGAAAGCTGTGGTCTCTATTACTATTCACCTTGACTATACCATACCATCAAAACAAAACAGTATTTTAATTTCTTTAACAACATATTCATCTATAAATCTTATTTAAAAAACAGGAAAATATACCCATATATAAAAACACATGAATGAACCATAACCATGGATTCAAACAAGTGAGGGAGGTGGGCCTCTATCTCTCTCATACTGAATATATGATCATTTATGTCTGGTTTGAAGGTGCTATGAAACAGGTATCCAGCTTGTTGCCCATCTAAATAATTGGAAGAATAAGATATAACTTAAATCAGGGATATGAAAATTATCCACATATCAAATCCACCCTGCTACCCATATTACACACACACACACAAAATTATATATTATATGTATATATGTATAAAAATATATGTAGTAGAATAGTTTTGTATTTACAGAGAAAATACAAGGACTCTACAGCCCCAGTTCTCTCTACAGTTCCCATATTATCTACAACTGCTCTTACTATTACTAACATCTTACATTAGTGTGATACATTTGTCACAATCCATTACCCAATATAAAGGCATTATTAAGAAATGATTGTACTTTATTCGGATTTTCTTAGTTCTTATCCACTACCTTTCTGTTTCAGAATTTCACTCAATCATGACATTGGATTTAGTGTGTCTCCTTAGGCTCTACATCAGTATGACATTTTCTCCGAATTTCTTTGTTTTTAGTAACTATGACAGTTTTGAGGAATACCAGTGAGAAATTTTGTACCTCAATTGCAATTTGTTCAATGTTTTTCTCATTATCAGACTGGTGTTTTTGGAAGAAAGACCACAGAATAAATTGCCATGTTTATCATATCAAATGATTTAATGTTGATGTGAATCTAGATCAACTTACTTGAGTTAATGTTTGTGAGGTTTCTCCACTGTAAAGTTACTCTTCTCCTACTACCACCCTCACTTTTCATATTGTACTCTTTGGAAGGAGGTCACTATGCTCAGCTTACACTTAAGGAGTGTGGAGTCATGTTCTACCATCTTAAAGGCAAGATACCCACATACATTATTTAGAAATTTTCTGCATAGGATACTTGTCTATTCTGCACCATTATAACTATAAACTCATGGATATTTATTTTATATTTTGGATTATAATCCAATACTGGCCTATTTATCTTATTTTTCAAATTGTTTCAGCTGTAGCCATTGGGAGCACCTTCAGTTGGCTCCCATGTCCATTTGGCATAATCGCTTATTTTTGTTGTTGTTTTGTTTTTGAGCATTTTGTTACTTTATGAATGACGCAATGTTCCAGGCTTATCTTGTATACTTACTGCACCAGTCCTACAATGATTCTCTAAAAAGCACTTCTTCCTTTTTATGGAGAATGACATTAGGAACCAAAATCTGAGCGTTATAGTTACTAACTGTTTCTGGGGCTCATTGTGTCTAAGTCTTCTTAGCTGATAAGCAAGGAAATACACATGTATATTAACCTGATTATATTCATAAATATGGAAATATATTTATATGTAATCATATTTATAAAGATGATATGACATAATATTTGTGCCTATAACTTGAATCAGTTACCACATGGAACATTCCAGCCTCTTTCCTTTCGTTACCTATAACCTCTCACTCCCAAAATTGAAAACCTGGCTCCACTCATCAACTATTCATTTACTCAGTGTTCAGTTTCCATACACATATCTAAAGGCATCAGTGTTGTTAACCTGTATCCCCATTGGAAATAAATGTGTCAACTATGGTACAATGCTTATGTACAGTTTTTTTTTCTGTCCTTATGGACATCAATGATTTCAAAAGTTACTTAGGTCAGCACCTTTTTCTCTCTTTTTAGATAGGCTATTTTGTATAATTATAGTTAAATTATTTAGTCACATTTTGCATTGCATTCAGTTATCTCTTGACCTCCCAAATTATTTTTTAATTGCATATTGTATGAGATCATTCCTGCATTGCTATAAAGAAATACCTGACAGTGGGTAATTTATAAAGAAAAGAAGTTTATTTGGCTCACAGTTCCACCAGTTTTAAAGGAAGCATGGTGCTGGCATCTGCTAGTCTTCCAGAGAGGCCTCAGGAAGCTTACAATCATAGTACAAGGTGAAGGGGGAACAGGCATGTCACATGGTAAAAGTAGGAGCAAGTGAGAGAGAATGAGGAGGAAGGTGCCATACACGCTTAAATGACCAGATCTCACAAGAACTAACTATCAAAAAGATAGCATTAATCAATAAGGGACCTTCCCTTATGATTTAAACACCTCCCACCAGTGTCCACCTCCAGCACTGCAGATTACAATTCAACATGAGATTTGCATGAGGACAAATATCAAAACTATATCACATATATTAGGGTGTACTCCTTGTGCTGTTAAGTTCTATGAGTTTTGCAAAATGCATAGTGTCATGCATCCATAATTACACAGTATAATACAGAATAGTTTTGATATGTGCTAAAAAATCTTTGATGTTACAGCTATTCAATTCCCGCCTTCCTTTCTTCTTTACTATAGTTTTACCTTCTGCAGAATGGCATATAATTGGAAATATCCAGCATGTAGCTTTTTTCATAATGGCTTCTTTCACTTAGTAATATGAATTCACAGTCTGTCTATGATTTTGATGACTTGATAGCTCATTTCTCTTTAATGATGAATAATATTCCACTATGTGGCTGTATTACAAATTGTTTATCCATTCATCTATTAATAAAATCTTGGTTGCCCTCAATTATTGGCAATCGTGAATGAAGTGTCTGTAAACATTCACATGCAGATGAAAAAAGTTTTCAAATCAATTCAGCATACATGTTAAAGCATGATTACTGCACCATATAGTAAGAGTACATTTAATTTTGTAAGAATCTGAAAAACTGTCTTCCAAAGTGACTGTACCATTTGAAATGAGTGAGTTTTCATAATCAACATTTGGTATTGCTTTTTTTATTTTTATTTTTGCTATTCTAATAGTTGTGCAGTTTTACCTTATTGTTATTTTCACTTGCTTTTTGAAATAAGGTTTTATTGGAACACAGTCACACCATACTACTATTTATTACTGCTTTCATGCTACAATGGCAGAATTGAGTGGTTGTGATAGAGATGCATATGACCCACAAAAATTTACCGTCTGGCCTTTTAAATTAAAAGTTTGCACGGCCGGGCGCGGTGGCTCAAGCCTGTAATCCCAGGACTTTGGGAGGCCGAGACGGGCAGATCACGAGGTCAGGAGATCGAGACCATTCTGGCGAACACGGTGAAACCCCGTCTCTACTAAAAAATACAAAAAAACTGGCCTGGCGAGGTGGCGGGCGCCTGTAGTCCCAGCTACTCGGGAGGCTGAGGCAGGAGAATGGCGTAAACCCGGGAGGCGGAGCTTGCAGTGAGCTGAGATCCGGCCACTGCACTCCAGCCTGGGCGACAGAGCCAGACTCCATCTCAAAAAAAAAAAAAAAAAAAAAAAAAGTTTGCCAAATATCACATAAACTAAAAGAGAAAAATGTATTGAAATTTAATTAGTAAACTGCTAAAATTATTACTTTTATTTTAATTACACATTCCAATAATTTCTAATTACAATTATATAATTACAAATTTTAAGTAAAATTATAGACAGCTATAATGAATTCCTGAAAACTTTCACAGAGAAAATTTTGCAGATGAAATAAAACCTTGCCTTCTTGCCTATATATATGTATATATATACTTAAATATATATTTGTATACTTGAAAAATAGAAAAGTAAGTTAAAGATTAGAGAGCAATGTAGTTAAAAATAGATAGTGGAGGAACTAATATATTTTACTTGTATTGATAGTCTGTGACAATAATTTTGTATAATAACTCCTTTTATTTTTTAAAGTAATTCCAATGATAGTATTATGCTATACTAATATGGACAAAATTAAGAGTTACAAGTTTGTCCAAGTGCATAGAACTAACAAATGGGTTTAAACCCATTTGACAACAAAATTTTGTTTTTATATTTTCAGCGCTGTTCATTTCAAAACTCTCACAATATGAAAAACAATCTTAACATCTAAGATCATCTTACTCAATAATTAGCCGAGTCAACTCCTAACAGGTGTTCATAATAATAGCAGCCTATCAAAAGGACTGTACATCTTATTAAAATTTTTAGTGAGGAATGTTACACTTCTGTAGACTTTGTCAAAGTCTGTAGAATTTATCAACACTGTAACCTGAAAGTTTTGATGTTGTGATCCTATAGGAACCCTATATCTGATGCATTTTCTAACAACATATTGCCCAACTAGATGAAGTAAAAGGAGTCAAAATGCTATAATCATAAACAGAGAATAGAATGATTACTGTTTACAAAAAATGATGTGCTCCTATACAAATTTAAGTAACATATATTGGCCAAAGAGCTCTAAAGCATACAGAAAAAGGCCCCTTTTCTAGTACCTGAGAACTGCGAGATTTAAATTTAGCAAAGACTGAAGAAAGTCTGGATTTAAAAATCATCATGAAAACAGCTGTTAAATTTTCATATAATAACTATGTCCACCAATTTTCATCAAGATTTAAAGAACTGCAAATATTTAAGTGCTTATATTGTCACACTTGTCATCTAAGATGCATATTAAATTTGGGTACAATAAATCAGAAATATGGACAGTAGAAATCTTTTCATACAGAAGATAAGCTTAACTCAGCCTGCCACCAACATACCATCTGTTCTGCATCTCTTCTTAGATCAAGACACAATAGACTTAAGCATATGGACTGTAGGCTGTGAACAAGAAAGAATTTTTAGCATGTTAGCATTCTTTTTTGGATTTCTGTTTTGTTTTGCTTTAGATTGTTGTGTTTTGTTTTGTTTTTCAACATACTATGTTTTTATTCATCGGGGGTAATTTAAATAGCATCCTGATTGAAGGGTAAATGGAACTGCATGCCTTTTAAAGGATATTTTGTTTTCATAATTTGATATTACATGACAAACAATGGAAATGGCTAAAAATTTCAGTAACAATTTTTCCTTTCCCCAAGTCTTCAGAGTTAAGTTTAATATGTCAACAATCACTGCTACTGGAAGATAAATTTGTCCTTATTGTATTGTATTCTTTTGCCTATTCCCCTTGCCGCCTCATAGTTTATAGATCTAAGTGCATAAATGATCCCTTATCCGCATGCAATATATGAATTGCATGCGATAAAATAAGTTCATAGATCTAAGTGCATGAATGATCCCTTATCTGCATGCAATATATGAAATTATATGCAATAAAGTAGTAACAATGAAGATAATATCTAACATTCTATATTTACTATGAAGTAATAATGAAGATAATATCTAACATTATGTTATTAGTATGTTGCATATTGCTTCACATCTCTTACAATTATTAATTTTAGTAAGAATAGCTATGTTAAGCATTCATATTTTGAGACCCATTTATAAATGATGAAAATGAAGAACAAAACTCAATAGCTCTCAGGGCATGATAACTGAAAGATACCCTAAAGTACTGCAAGAAAATATAAGAATCTCACATTATCACAGTGTAAGATAAAAATGGAACTTTAGGCCAATTTGAATAATGAAAATTTGGACCTCAATATCAAGTGATGCATAAGATATTAAGTGTTATTATCATTTTTTAAATTGTATTCCAATTTGAAAGCAGGAATGCCATTATGCTTGACGGGATTTTTAAATATTGCACCTTCTTTTCATCCCTGATTGAGAGAGGCACGTGTATCTAAATGAAGCAACTTACCTTATAGATCTCTATAAAAAGAAAGACCAAGCTGAGAGTCATCACTGCACTGTTTTCATCTTGTCCAGTCAAAAACACTAGCATTTAGATTACTGTATTGTTCCTTTCTCATCATTTGTTACCACCATCAGACACAAATGACTGCTTCTGAAGTGTTCTTGTCAGTGTTCCCTATCATTTTGGATGTAAATCTAGCCATGACACTTCCTTGTTACTAGTTTTCACGCCTGCTTATCTGAACAGCTTTCACAAAGCTGGTTCTACCTATCAGTCAAATAAGACAAGAGAAAGACAAATTTCTGGCGACCCAGGACAGAAGAAGAGAGAGAATGAAAAAAGTGACAAAGACATGCGCCATTCAGATTCAAAGGATGTAGACAGCTTTCTCGTTTGGAACATCAATTTCTGTCTGTCAGATTTTAAACAGGGCTGTTGGCTAAAACATCTAGATACAGGAAGACAGCTATAGGACAAAACAGAAAATAGTGCTAAAGTCTGTGAAAATTTATATCACCATAAAGAATTTGAAAACCAAAATATTCTTTAAAAACCTCTAGGTACTGACAGAATGGACTTAGAGTTCAATTTTTTTCACTTTTTAACTGTGCTACTAGGAAACAATTGCTCAATATCTGTTCCTTGGTTTCAGTCTCTGAAATATGAGAATGGTAATCATATATGCCACCTAAAATTTGCCATGTAGACTTAATTAGTCAATGCAAGCAGAATACTTAAAATGGTCTTATGTATAGTAAGGGGTCAATCAATGCCACTTTCATTAGAAGCTGTTTTAGTAGAAATTGGGTCTTGCTATGTTATTTAGATACTCCTGGCCTCAAAACATCCCCCCGCCTCAGTCTCCCAAAGTAATGCATTACAGGCGTGAGCCATTGCACCTGGCCAAAAACGTTATTATTAAGTTTAATGTAATACTATTTTCAGAAGTAAAGATATTGAGTCATAAAAAGTGATAAGAACTCAATAGTGTTGGAAAAAAGTCTGGTATTGAAATTCAAAAGTTTTAATCTTTATAAAATGTTTAAAATTTATATAAATTTTACTTAGATTTTGCATTAGCATGAATTAAGTATTTCACTTAGGCTAGAATTTGAATGAATTACAACTGAAATTTTTAAATTGAATTTTGAATGAAAAATTGTATTGATATTACCAATTCAGTTGATTAAAAGACTTAACAAAAAAAAAAGATTATTAAAAAAATTACTTACATTTTAAGATGAGAAAAAGCTGTACTCTTAAAGGATTTAAATGTGAAACCTCTCTGTTGGTATGATTTAAAATAACTAAAGACATTTTGGTTAACCAAAATACCTCTTCTTGCATCTACAATAGTTTTTTAATATTCTTGCATATTCTGTTTATTTTAGTTTTTACAATAAAAGCCTACATTAATATAATTTCAAATAATTAATAAATGATTAACAGGTATTAGTGTGCTAGTAAATGTTATTTAAGGTAAAGGGTAAGAGATTTTCTTTGCAAAGTATTACAGGAGTAGAACTGAGATTTTTAAAGGTCTTTTACTAATTACAAAAACACATGAAATGTTAATAAAATTTAAAAATATAAATTAAAGTACAAAAAGAAAAGTAAATCCAGATTATTTTCAGATTTCAGAACAAAGGTTCATATCCTTAGTATCCAGTTTGACATTACACCTAGTGAATATTAACCTTCAAATAAGTATCAATTTTATTGACAACAGTGTACCAGTTTGAAAAATTATTTTATATCTAAAATATAGATAGAGAATACTAAATTATGTGAGACCAAGGAGAAACCAGCAAGTTCATGCTCACCTGATGAGACAGGGTATTGAAATAGACCTTCTGTCAATTTATTTGGCAAAAATTATTACAAATGTTAGCAATACTCATAATGTTGAATGAGATATTCTTTACTTAAAAATTTCAACTTTTATGATAGATTAAAGGGTATATGTGCAGGTTTGTTACATGGGTATATTGAGTGCATTAAGCTTGGGGGTACAAATCACCTCATCACTCAGGTAGTGAGTGTAGTACCCAACAAGTAGGTTTTCAGCCTATGCCCCTCTCCTTCTCTCCTGCATCTAGTTCCCAGTGTTCCCGTTTACCCACTGTATTTTAATGTGTACTCAATCATTAGCTCCACTTATAAGTAAGAACATGCAGTCTTTGGTTTTCTGTACTTGTGTTAATCTGCTTAGAGCAATGGCCTCCAGTTCCATCCATGTTCCTGTAAAGAACATAATTTTGTTCTTTCTATGGCTGTAGAGTATTCCATGGTGTAGATGTACCACATTTTCTGTATCCAGTCCACCATTGATGGGCACTTAAGGTAGATTCCATGTCTTTGCTATGGTGAATAATGCTTTGATGAACATGTAAATGCATGTTTCTTTTTGGTAGAATGATTTATATTACTACAGGTATATACCCTCCAATGAGATTACTGTGTCAAATGATAGTTCTATGTTTACTTATTTGAGAAATCTCCTAACTGCTTTCTAAAGGAGCTAAAGTATTTTGCATTCCAACCAAATGTGTATAAGTGTTCCCTTTTCCCTGCAGCCTTGCCAGCACCTGCTATTTTTGACTTTTTATTAATAGTTATTCTGACTGGTATGAGATTGTATCAGTGGTTTTGATTTACATCTCTCTGATGATCAGGGATGTTGAGCAATTTTTATGTATTTTTTGGTCATTTGTATGCCTTCTTTGAAGAAATGTCTATTCCTAGCCTTTGCTCATTTTTAGTAGGGTTATTTGTGTGTGTGTGTGTGTGTGTGTGTGTATTTGGTGTTTATTTGTTTAGTTTCTTCTAGATTCTGCGTATTACACCTTTACCAGATTCATAGTTTATGGCTATTTCCTCCTATTCCGTAGGTTGTCTATTTACCCTGTCAGTAATTTCTCTTGCTGTGCAGAAGCTCTTTAGTTTTATTAGGTCCCACTTGTCAATTTTTGTTTCTGTTACAATTACTTTTGGGACTTATTCACAAATTATTTGCCAAAGCGAATACCAAGAAGCTCTTCGTCTAGGATTTTCATAGTTTGAGGTCTTATATTTAAGTATTTAATCCATATTGAGTTGATTTTTATATGTAGTGAGAGGTAGGGGTCCAGTTCTTTTGATATAGCTAGCCAGTTATCCCTGCATCATTTATTGAATAGGATGTTCTTTCCTCATTGTAAAATCTTGTCAATTTTGTAGAAGATCAAATGGTGGTAGGTATGTAGGTTTATTTCTGGACTCTCTATTCTATTACAGTGGTCAATATGTCTATCTTTTTTATTCCCACTGTTTAGTTCCCACTCATAAGTGAGACTATATGGTATTCGTTTTTCTTCTTCTACATTAATTCTCTTAGGACAACATCGTCTAACTGCATCCATGTTGCTGTAAATAAAATGATTTCATTCTTTCTATGGCTGTGTAGTATTCCATGTTGTATATGTACCACGATTTCTTTATCTGATCTACTGTTGATGGGTACCTAGGTTGATTCCACCTTTTTGCTACTGAGAATAGCGCTAACTAAAATGAATGTACTAGTGCATGTGTCTTTTCAATAGAATGATTTATTCTCCGTTGGGTATATACCAAGTAATTGAATTGGTGAGTCAAATGGTGGTACTATTTTTAGTTATTTGAGAAATCTCTAAACTGGTTTCTACAGTGGCTGAACTATTTTGAATTCCCACCAATAGTGTATAAGTGGTTCTCTTTCTCTGCAGCCTCACCAACTGTTGTTTTTTACTTTTAGTAATAGCCATTCTGGTTGGTGTGAGAAGTTATCTCATCATTATGTTTTAAAACTGAGAAAAGTCTTTGAAAATATATTATTTTTGTTGAATATTAGGAAACTCAGAAAATAAAAGAGAAAATACAAGCTGCCAAAACTTTTGTTTGCAGAGACAAATATTTTAGTGCATTTTCAATTCTTTTATTTTCTATTACTATCACATTTGGGGAGGAAGTAGGCTCAATTGTTATGATTTGCAACTTCAGGGCCTGATATGGCTAAGTTTTGCCATTTAATAGCTCTGTCATTCATGTTGTGGAATTAGTTTAATCTCTGAAAGACTAATCAAAACTAAATTCTGTTAGCACCCATATCAAAGGACTTACTGAAAATCTGATAATTCAAAGAAAGGCTTAGAACACATCTGATTTATGATCCTTTGTCAGACATTGGTGTAACAGCTTTAACATTCAAACATGTTTTTCTCTTTTGCCTTTCAAAGAGGAGAAACATTATCTAGCCAAAATATGACTTTCTCCTGCCTGAAGGAGTGTTAGGATTGATTTATTCAGAATGTAAAAGCAAAAGAGAGAGTTTATATCAGGCTTTTGACATCCAAAATAGGACATGGCATGGAGTTAATAAAAGGCAAAGCTTTGCCAAGAGGAAAGATTTATTCAATACCTTTATTTCCTCTTTTATGACATCAAAAATTAGTCCTTAATTCTTACTGGTAGAATTTTATGTAAATGAATATATAATATACTATGTTATAAAAGAGATAAATTTTGAACCTTCCCATATGGATTGTGGAAGAGAAGCTGGCTGAAGGCAAATAACTTAGGCTCTATTTTCAGTGTAAAATGCTGGGAAGATGTGACTATCCACAGGCCTGCTGAAATGCTAGGGATAAAAGTACAATGTCCTTCAGGGTCACCACTCATCTCCAAGAACCACTGGGAATAAACCACTGTCCAGAAACAAAGAATGAGGTTCTGGAAAGCATTGCATGACCCAGACACCCTGTTCCCTCCACTTCCACATGTCATAAAAGACATACAGGGGACTGGGCACTGTGGCTCGTGCCTGTAATCCCAGCACTTTGCGAGGCCGAGGAGAGCTGATCACTTGAGGTCAGGAGTTCGAGATCAGCTTGACCAAAATGATGAAACACCATTTCTACTAAACTTACAAAAATTAGCCAGGTGTGGTGGCACACACTTGTAATCTCAGCTACTTCGGAGGCTGAGGCACCAAAATCACTTAAACCCAGGAGGTGGAGGTTGTAGTGAGCCGAGATCAGGTTACCACACTCCAGCCTGCACGACAGAGGAAGACTATGCCTCAAAAAAAAAAAAAAAAAAAAAAGTCATAATGTCCTCTTCCTTTACTCCTATATCCATATTCCAGCATAAAGAAGATCAGTAGATAGAATGGATTCTGAAGGAAAAAACATGTTATTTACAGACTATTCAAATTTTGGGAGAGTGGAAAATACATTTCTCTGTTCAATTACCCAGAGGGTAGGACTTACCAGAGGAGGATGAGAAGGAATTTAGGATATTTAGAATGAATCTGAGTATATTATGATTAATTTGCAATCCTGCCACAGGAGTTATTACTAATTATTATTATAGTTAATATCTGTGTCTGTAGTATTTTTCCGTAGTATTTTGTTTGATTCTACATCTAAATCTTAATTCTCCCCTAGATTTAAGACTTTTTGTTCGGTGTCTCAATGATACGAATAAATATAATCAGTTTATCCAATATTTAATTACTGAACTTTTAGATTATATTCATTATGTTTTTCTGTTGGAAATAAGACTTCAGCTGATATTTTGTAGTTTATTTATGGATGAGATTATTTTCTTAGTAGACGACAGACTAAAAATAACTTGGTTTAGAACCTAAGAATATTTTTTAAACTTTTGAAGCACATTAGCAAGTTATTTTTTTCAGAATGTTTCAATTGACATTCTAATTATATTGTTGCAAGCAACAATTGCATTTGATAAAAAGGAAGATCATCAGAAATATCCATAACTGGTAACGAAGCCCTATTAAACAAATAATTATAAAAATTTCCATATTAAAGTTTCTCAAACATTTAAAACAACATTATAATATGGATATCAGGAATTACAGAGATGAAAATGGGTAAACAGTTACTATAAGAAATTTCTCATTTAATTACACAAGCTTTTCTATGTCTGGGACTCTGTTATATTAGTATTAGCCATAAATCCAAGACTGAATTTGTCTATCACCTTGTATTACAAGCATTCCTTTTCATTCTTTTGCATCTAGATCCTCGTGTGAAGAAATATCAGTATTAGAGTATAAATGATCATGTGTTTTAAAATCAAAATTCTGAATTCAGAGAAAAGTACGCAAATACGAATGAATATGCATTTTTCACATCCTTAGAAAGGATAACTCTACATGTATTTTACATCCTCCAAAATCTAGTCCCACATTTTTTTCCAGTCTCACTTTTTTGTTTTTATTATTGACAAATAATAATTATATACATTTATAGGATACAATGTGATGTTTTGACATATATATACATTGAGTAATGATTATATCTAGCTGGTCAACATATCTGTCACCTCACCACTTACTCTATTCTAGAGAGAACGCTTAAAAATCGAATCTTTTAGCAATTTTGAAACATATAATATGGTATTACTAACTCTTGTCACCATGCTATGCAATAGATCTTGAGCTCTTATAACTGTTTAACTCACCTCTACCTCAGGCCAGAGTGATCTGTACTCATTCTCATTCATTTGTTATGCAAACTGAGTCCCCTGCTAGGTTCAGACATAGAGGACCACTTAAATTCTATAATTTTCATAAAATATTCTGTTAATACAGTTAAAAATTATTTTCTCTTAAATGAATTTTACCAGTACAATTTAACAAATTTTTAAAATTATTATTTTAAGATCTCAAGAGAAATGCAAAATTATTAAACACTGAGGCCCTACTTGTTTGTTTTCTTCTGTCTCTTCCTCTTTCATTCTTTCTATTCATTTGCATATATGATTTTGGCATTGTTCAGAATGTATCAATTTGAACAGTACCAGTTAAAATAATGTCTTTTATGTGACATATGGCCCTCCTATTGCTGTTTAAGAAGTGCAAATTACTACACACAGGAGATCACATTTTCAGAGCATGACTGAACTTATTTTAATTGTCCTATACATCGTAATATATTTTCCCTCTGCAATTTGTGTGTGTGTGTTTAAAGCGTCATAGTCATTTAAAATAATTATTAATCTCATGGTTTTGTTTTATTCAAGCTACTTGTTTTATGAGAGTAAAATAACTATTGGCTTGTCAAAGTACAAAAAGAGATGTTTTGCCTAGGGCATTGTGTTTTCTAGTGGAAATAATATACCAAAAATGTAGATGCTTTATTTCTGAGTTGGTGATGAGCAGCGGAATATGAGATAATGCTTTTTAGTTTTAGTGAAGGGCGAATTTTATTTACTGAATCCGACGTTAAATCAAAATAGTATGTTTAATATGGTCATTCTTTTGCAAAATTGCAATAACTCTGGAGCCAGTTATAATTGTTTACACTGTTTGACATAAAAATAAAAGTTAAAGTAAAACAGGAACAAAGACTACAAATCAAAGTAAAAATAGCTTAAAATGCTCCTATTAATAAACATAATCTGACGTTCCTCGTAGTGAAACCATTTTCCTCATTGTTTAAAAACATGAGTTCTTTCTATTGGACTTTCAGTACCTTTTTTCCATTCTGTGGTAGGAAAGGATTTTGACATCAAAGAACAGAACTCTTCATAAACATTTATGTGAATCGAACCAGGAAAAGAGAGTTTATTACAAAGACAAAAGATGATCTCAGAGAGCTGAAGGGTTTTGAATGGCCAGGCGATACCAAAGGAGAAAAAGTGAAGAGTAAAAATGAATTTATTAAGATTGTGGTCAGGGTACGATACCTGCAAGATAATCAAAGTTTTATGCTATCAAACTCCTCAGTCCCTCTTATCATCTTCTGTATAATATTCTCCAAAAAGAGAGTCTCCTTTAAAGTCCCATGACTAATTTTTGCTAAATTCAAGAAGAAGAGGGAGTGAAATAGGGGGAAAATATGCTGCCATACATGATAAATCCAAATTGTTATCAATAAACATTTAAACATAGCTATGTGCAAGACATTGTTCCGTAGTTACCCATATTCAAAGGATAAGTGAGACATGATTCTTGTCTTCAAAGAACTGATAAAGTTATAAATGGTATTGCAATATAATGTTAAGTCAGCTAGAATGGCTACAGGAGAAAGGAGAATTACAACTCTGAGGATAGGAAGCCCTTGTATATTAAATGACTTTTGAGATAGTCTTTAAAGGAAGGGAAGGTGATCAAAAGATCTAGAGATAGGTGAGTTGGCGTTAACAGTTGGGGAAAGACAATTTGAGCACTAGTGTGGAGTAATGAAAGCTGTATAATCATACACTGGTAATTCCGTGTGGCTGAATGGAATGCTTATATTACCAGGTTTGTGTGACATGAAATTCTAAGATGTTGTATATAGTGACAGGCAGGCCATTGTTACTAATTGAGCCTTATTGTTTCTCCTCTGGTTTTCTAATTTTCTACTTTGAGGGTTCAGATCTATCATAAAGATAATATCTTACCCTCTAAATTGGGTAGCTGGATATTCCTAGCACATTAAACAAACCACACTTTTCACAAATGTTCAAAAAATGTTAGAGCAAGAATATTTTAAATGTGAGCCTAGAGTGTAATTTCTTGATACTTGAATATTAATTTCACTCATACATAAATGCACATGTGTCAAATCAATTTGTAATCTTGTAAGATTTTAACTTTTAGATTTTCTATTTATTGCAAAGCACTGAGATTCAGAATTTACCAGATTTTCTAATCATTGAGAGAAGCACACACTCATAGTGGAAAGAAGAAAAGAGACAAATCAGAAATCTTTGTCATTCTGTATAGTTAAGGAGCCACAAAAATAACATTTAAGATAGCAGAATTTTTAACTTAAATTCTCAAATACTGACTTCCCTTAAGTAATAAATATTGACTCCTTAGACATGTAACATAAGTGCAAAATTATTGGAATCAATATATTATTTAATAGTATTCTTACTAAAAGCCATTGGAAGTTCATCTCCCAGTACTTAGATGTATTAATTATATTTTACTGAATTCTAAGAAAAGTCTTTCCATTCAGAAAGATCTTAAATCCAGTCTCTCTGAGCCTCATATTATTGCATTTAAATAGAAGTAAAAATGTTTGCCACATGTCCCATGGTAAAACTCACAACAAAATAGTACTTTTCAGGCACATAATAAGAACTCTACAAATGGGTAAAATTGTCAAGATATAAAACTTTACAGCAAATCCTATTATTTGATGCTTAACTAACTTGTTTAACAAGAGATAGAGAGAATCAACATTTCTTATGCACCAATCTAGATTAACCTTCATTCGTTCATCAGAATCAATCAGCCTGTTGGACTAGACTCACTGTTCTACTTTTAACTTTCATTTCTTGGTCCTACAGAACATATAACGATGTGTAATAAGAGGCTGTCTTACTCTTAAGTTTAATAATAAATATATCTTTCTCTGCAGGACATTTACTTCCAAAGAATTGGTCGTAAATATTTATGTGGGGTTCACCAAACAAGGTGGGAACATTCAGAGACCCAAGTCTGTATTTACTCTCTTCTTTCAGGCTAAAATACCACCATCTCCATCTCATTCTCCATCACACAAAATTCTTCCAGCACCAGAATAAATGCTACTTTCTTCAAAAATGTTTCTTGTGTGTTTAAACCTAAATTACTCATATCTCAAATCAGTCAAAATATTATAATAATAGTAGTGCACCAGAGTGCCAAATAAAGTGGAAATGAAATATTTTTCTTTGAGAAAAATAATAAGTAATAAAAGTAATAAGAGAAGCACTGATTCAAAAGTTTATAGGCATGTGTCTAAAATACTGATTCTTAACGCGGGGCAATTTTGACTTCTAGGGGACAGTTGGCAATGTCTAAAGACATTTTGATTGTCACCTTGATTGGGGAAGAGGGTTCTACTGATATATAGAGGGTGAAGGCCAGAGATGTTGCTAAATATCCAATTCACAGTACAGTCCCCCACAACAAAGACTTATCTTGTCCAAGTATCAATAATGCCAAGACTAAGAAACTCTGCTCTGGATCAGGATTCCACTCTTTTCCCTTCCTCACTACTAAAGACTGGGCCTGAAAGTGTTCTATTGGAACAGCTGTATCTCTCTGTCATCACAACTGACCCCAGAACATCAAAAGAACGTGCAAGATCCCTGTTCTCACAGGGAGAGTGAAGCAGCCCGCAACAAAGAATAGGTTCTGTTGCTAAACTGAGGAGTGTTTTCTACTGTCCTTTTCTGGGAAGCTTACAGGGACTTAGGCATATTTTGGGATAGAGTATTATGATATATGTCCAAGTCCCTGAGATCAAAGACCACAGCAATTTATAGCTGCAATTCTAAAACTTAAAAAAAAAAGTATTTGGTTTCATTTTGGTGACTAACTAATGAAGCAGGACATCCATAATCAGTGGATTACAAGAATTACCACTTCTGAGTAGATATCATGTGTCAGGAATTTTACATTCGCCATTCAATCCTCACAAATCTCTGTGAGGCAGGCACTATTATTTGCATTTCACGATACTATGCTTGTCTTCATAGTATACATACTTTCCGCCATTTTTTATTCCTATATAAATTAGTAGGTAACTGTTTCTACAAAAAAAAAATGTTATTTGTGTTGAAACTCTTGTGCTTCACAGAGTGGTTTGCTAATAGCAATACATGTAAACATTATGGTGATGATGATGAGAACATGGAAAAGAACATGTGCTTTTCCGTGTTCAAAGTGCATTGAATTCCCTTTGCAATATTATTTCTTATTTCAGGTGCCTCAGTTCTATAATGTTAACTCTATTTAGCTTTCCCACAACCATATGGGATAAATATTTTCAGATTAGAATAATAACACACACACACACACAAACACGCAACTTTTAAATATTAGTAAGCTTTCTCAGTTTCTACATGGTGGGGTTTGGCAAGCAGCCTGAGTATGAAGTTTCTGATCTGAATTGCTCTGCAGTAGCTCAGACACTCTGTAAGTGTTTATCAAACACTTGTAGATTACATTAATTGAATCTACACTTGTGGAATAAATGAGTCATATACTCTACCTCTTGGAGAAATTTCAAACAAAAAATGTATGGAGTATGCAGTGTGATGCAGACATGCCCTCTAAGTCTTAACTTAATCCTTTAACCTCAATCCATATATGTTATCAGCCTAAGCAGACAAATTTGTAAACATCAAGTGGCTCCATTTCTCAGGGATAGACACAGATTAACCAAGCTTAATGCACTAAACCAGGATAACAATACAATTAGTTTACACTGAGAAACAGAATTGCATAAAAATTCAAATGCACAATCTCTTCCGGGAGGTATAGAACAGAAATTGCCAAATTTCATATTTGAAGGATTCTTGGTGAGAAAAAAAATTAAATTAGAAGAGTTAATAATAGGAATTCAATATTTAATGTTGTCATATTAAATTAGCCTCAGAGATAGATCATCACAATAGGTTATGATCAAATCTAATGGCAGGACATCTACTCTGTGTGTAAGATAATTTGTAAGGCAATTTCATTCTAATACATTGTACATTAAAGTTACATTTTATCACTGAAGCCTCTCAAATTCTGATTGTTTTCAGATTATTATTCTAGTTTATTTTGGGGAAAAGTCTGGTCGACAATAAGGCTTTACCATAGCTGTTATTAGTGGTAGGTATTTCTGTGTGATATTCATCATTTTGAGGTCTCTATTACAATTGTTGTTTCTTTCATAAATAATAATTCACTTAATATTATTATTATCTACTATTTAAGACTTAGACCATAGATATAGGTGTAACATTTCTATAGAACAGTACAACAGCGTACTGGAATATGCTCATTATAGTAAGTTTTTAAGCTACATTAAAGATGAATAGATGGTATTTGAATTAATTTCTATAAGCTTTTTGATTTCTACACAGCAATGCCATCTCAGTTTTCAAATATATACTACATCCATTTCAAGGTAGTTTCATTATACTGTTATCTGTATCATAAATAATACATTTTAATAAATATTATGTACAGAAGAATGATTATTTAAGACGATGAGGATAATGACTTCATAAATTTCATATTAATGATTTCTTACCATAACTTAGTGGAATGACTAAGGTTACTGAGCCCATTCCACGGAGAAGGAAGTTGTGTTAATCTAAGTTTGATGTTATTCTAAGAGGGCGTGTCTGGACTTAAATTTAGGATTTATGATGGTAAAGCCTACATATTTTTCACATTGTGTGTTTCCTGTCTTAAAGGTACAAAAAACCATTGCTGAGTAGTATGTTATATTGTACTCTGAAATATTTTATCAAAACTCTTTGCATCTACAGTTCTTTATGTATTCTTTATTCCACAAGAATTTAGCCTACCTTCTATTTTTGTAGGTTACATATCTAAATAGATTAAATACTTCAATGGCATTGAAATTTACATTACCACTTTTAAGAAATTGAAATCATGTTATGGACTACAGGAAAGAAAATTACCAAATGTCATATTTATATAAAAATATGCATACATACGTACCCATGTTACATACCAGCACATCTAAATGCGTGTTTTTAAGTACCAGATTTTCTTGCTAAATTCCACTCAGGGGTGGAATATATGCTCTCATACTTGGCTGAGATTAAGAATAAGAAAACTGGGAGACTTAGAAGTTGGTCCATTTGAAACCAGAGATAGAAGACCTAAAAAAAATCTACCCAGTATCTTAGAGAAGCAATAAGGAAGTTTATTATGTCCTACAGTTCTTGGTGGTGGGAGAAAAGGGCTCTGTGATAAATAGATAAATTCAAATTTAAAATATGCTTCTTCAGAATTATTTAAACAAAAACACTTATTTTATACTTCACACACACAATAATAAACAAAGATAAAAATGTCATGCTCCCTTAGATACCCAAGAAGCAGACTCTGGGATGAAGTGTAGAAAAAGGCTATTGAGGAGTGCTTCTCAGGAGCACATGCGGAGGAGTGGGGAAAGAGAGGTTTTGAACTGTGATGTTGTGACGATAAACACCTCCACTGATCAGGGTATCCGAGACCAGGTGGCCCTTCAGAAACATCCTAAATAGCAGGCTGGGCTTTTTGTCTTCAATATTGTTCTCAATATTGACTTGAGAAGGGATTAGCTTTGGGACAGGCAGCTACTTATAGCACAGGGAAATATATGCTTCAGCCCTGAATGTTGGAGAACTTCTGCAGCACATCACGGCATCTACCAGAGTCCATTTTTGTGCAGATCTGGTGCATATGTTTTATATGAAAGTAAATGCCATCTGAAAATTTGCAGAAACTTGATTGCTCTTTTCCTTAATCCCTCTAAGGTTATAATATCTGGCATGGTAGCTATAGGTGGGGTTACTATGTTCTTTTGCAGATAACAATAATATATACTATAGTCTTCTGAAATCTATCTGGTTTTTATGAGTATCTGATAGATCCTTTCATAGATAATAAATTAATTGATGATATAACATGAATTTACATGTTTTTAGGTGTTTAAGGGCGTTAATTTCTGCTTTAGGATGGGATTTTAAAAAATCTTTACTTTGTGAGTTGATGGTTTGGCAGATTCATATCCTTCTGCTTGACCTCTCCTATATGATAGTTGTTATCTACAGGCCAAGGAGCAACTGTGGGAGGTCTACCAATGACCCCGTATACCCACTCCAATTATATATTTGGAAACTAGTGAAATGACCACTGAATGGGCCCATGGACTTAGCAGAACCAAAGATACTTAGAATTAAGCTAAGATTCCATTTATCACCTGTTCCAATATGTTTTGACTCTAAGAGGGATGCCATGATGATTATTTGATTCTGCAGAGTTCAGTGTCAACTTGGCCTCTGTTTTTCAAAAGTTCTTGAAATGTCTGTGTATTCCCCTTTTTCTACAGCATTTTTAACCAAGTGAATGGTCAGTGGGAGGATTGGATGAATCATAGCTACACACACTTGTATTACAGTTTCCTTCCTTCTGGACACTTGGCCTTTCCATCAGTCAGTGCTTTTCCAGATCTAAAAACTGGCTCAAGTTCAGAATTGAAGGAAGGATAATTATTTTTTATTATAGCAGATGTCCTCTACCCCCAGATCATCCATAATTTATAATTTTGATTATATAGATAGAGCAATAACTTTGTTGGCTGTCCCTATGACATTTTTGTTATAGTAACCATCTTCTTATCTGTCTGCACATCTGTGCCCACTGGCTGCCATTTTGACCTTGTTGTTCTTATTGATGATATGGCACCACCTGGCCTCTGCTATATCGAGATCTTATCACCCCCTCTTAGTATCAGGAAGTCAGTATAGCAGTATCATCTGTTTTATTTTTTTATTATTTTTATCTTGTCTCCTATTAACATTTAATTTCTAGAGTTTTAGAAACATTTGTATAGGCTAGGTAAGAAGTGAAATCAGATAAATGCCACTTATAATTGTGTTATCCACATATACAGTTTTATTTTACTATTGAGCCTCTATTATTCTATAAACACTGCTCTGAAAAAGGTCACCAACGATCTCAGTGTTATAAATCTAACGGATTTAAAAATCTTCACATAATCAGACCTTGAAGCACTGTTGATTATCTTTTTATTTTGTATTTTAGTTTTATATTTCAATAGGTTTTTGGGGGAACAGGTTGTGTTTGGTTACATGAGTCAGTTTCTTAGTGGTGATTTCTGAAACTTCAGTGCACCTATTACCAGGCAGCATACCCTGAATCCAATGTGTAGTTTTTCATCCCTTGCCACTGCCAACCCTGTCCCGAGTCCCCAAAATCCATTGTATCTTGTGCCTTTGCATCCTCATAGCTTCGCTCCTGCATATCAGTGAGAATATACCATCCTTAGTTGTCCATTCCTCAGTTACTTCACTTAGAATAATAGTCTCCACTTCCATACAGTTTGCTGCAAATGCTATTATTTTGTTCTTTTTAAGGCCAAGTAGCATTCCATGTATACACACACACACACACACACATATATACACACACATATATATGCATATATATATTTATATATATGTAGATATATATAGAAAATGTTACATATATATACATTTTCTTTATCCTTTCCTTGAATGATGGGCATTTGGGCTGGTTCCACATTTTTGCAACGCAAATTATGTTGTTATAAACACACATGTATAAGTATCTTTTCCTTAAAATGATTTCTTTTCCTCTGGGTAGTTACCTGGTAGTGGGATTGCTTGATCAAATGGTAGATCTACTTTTAGTTATTTAAGGACTCTCCACACTGTTTTTTTATAGTGGTTGTACTAGTTTACATTCCCAACAGCAGTGTAAAAGTGTTTCCTTTTCATCACATCCACATTAACATTTATTTTTTTAATTTTTTGATTATGGCCATTCTTGCAGGAGTGAGGTGGTATTGCATTGTGATTTTGGTTTGCATTTAGTTGATAATTAGTGATGTGAAACATTTTTCCAAATGCTTGTTGGCCATTTGTGTATCTCCTTTTGAGAATTGTATATTCATGTCCTTAGCCCACGTTTTGATGGGATTGTTTGTTTTTTTTCTTGCTGATTTGTTTGAGTTCTTTGTAGATTCTAGATATTAGTCCTTCGTCAGATTTACAGATTGTGGAAATTTTCTCCCACCCTGTGGATTGTCTATTTACTCTGCTGATTATTTCTTTTGCTGTGCAGAGCTTTTTAGTTTAATTAAGTCCCATCTATTTATCTTTCTTTTTATTGCATTTGCTTTTGGGTTCTTGGTCATGAACTCTTTGCCTAAGCCAATGTCTAGAAGGATTTTTCTAATGTTATCTTCTAGAATCTTTATGGTTTCATGTCTTAGATTTAAGTCTTTGATCCGTCTTGAGTTGAATTTTGTATAAGGTGAAAAATGAAGATCCAGTTTCATTCTTCTACAGATGGCTTGCCAATTATCCCAGCACTATTTTTTGAATGTGGGGTCCTTTACCCACTTTGTGTTCTTGTTTGCCTTGTCAAAGATCACTTGGCTGTAAGTATTTGGCTTTATTTCTGGATTCTCTATTCTGTTCCATTGGTCTATGTGCCTATTTTTATACCAGTATCATGCTGTTTTGGTGACTATAGCCTTATACTGTACTTTGAAGTCAGGTAGTGTGATGCCTCTTTTTGCTCAGTCTTGTTTTGGCTATGCAAGCTTTTTTTTTGTTGTTGTTGTTCTATATGAATTTTAGGATTTTTTTTCCTGGTTCTGTGAAGAATGATGGTGGTATTTTGATGGGAATTGTATTGAATTTGTAATTCATTTTTGGCAGTAGAGTCATTTTCACAATACTGATTCTACCCATCCATGAGCATGGGGTGTGTTTCCATTTGTTTGTGTTGTCTATAATTTCTCTCAGCAGCGTTTTGTAGCTTTCTTTGTAGGGATCTTTCATGTCTTTGGTCAGGTATGTTCCTAAGTATTTTATTTTCTTTGCATCTATTGTGAAAGTGGTTGAGTTCTCAATCTGATTATCACCATGGTCGCTGTTGGTGTACAGCAGTGCTACTGACTTGTGTACATTAATTTCATATCCTGAAACTTTGCTGAATTTATCAGTTCTAGGAGCTTTGTGGATGAATCATTAGGATTTCCTAGGTATACAATCATATCATCAGCAAATAGCAACAATTTGACTTCCTCTTTACTATCTTGGATGCCCTTTATTTCTTTTTATTGTCTGATTGCTCTGGCTAGGACTTCCAGTACTATTTTGAATAGAAGTGGTGAAAGTGTACATGCTTGTCTCTTCCAGTTCTCACAGGAAATGCTTTCAACTTTTCCTCATTCTGTATAATATTGGTTGTGGGTTTGTCATAAACGGCTTTTATTGCCTTAAGGTATGTCCTTTCTATACGAGTTTTGCTGAGACTTTTACTCATAAGGGGATGATAAATTTTGTGAATTTTTTTTCTGCATCTATTGAGATAATCATATAATTTTTGTTTATAATTCTATTTATGTGATGTATCACATTAATTAACCTACATATGTTAAACAGTCCCTGCCTCCCTGGTATGAAACCCACTTGGTCATGGTGGATTATCTTTTGATATGCTGTTGGATTCAGTTTGCTAGCAGTTTGTTGAGGATTTTTCCATTTATGTTTATCAGATATTTGTCTGTAGCTTTCTTTCTTTCTTTCTTTTTTTTTTTGGTTATATCCTTCCCTGGTTTTTGCACTATGGTGATACTGGCTTCATAGAATGATTTAGGAAGGATTCCCTCTTTCTCTATCTCTATTTGGAATATTGTCAATAGGATTAGTACCAATTCTTCTTTGAATGTCTGATAGAATACAGGTATGAACCCATCTAGTTGTGGACTTTTTTCGGTTGGAAATTGTTTTATTACTATTTCAATCTCACTGCTTGTACTTGGTCTCTTCAGAGTTTCTATATCTTCCTGGTTTAATCTAGAAGGGTTGTATATTTCAAAAAATTTATTTATTTCCTTTAGATTTTCTATTTTATGCACATGAAGGTGTTCATAGTGGCCTTGAATAATCTTTGGTATTTCTGTGGTATTGGTTGTAATATCTCCCATTTCATTTATATTTGGGCTTATTGTATCTCTCTTCTTTTCTTGGTTATTCTTGCTAATGGTCTATCAGTTTTATTTATCTTTTCAAAGAATCAGCGTTTTGTTTCATTTATCTTTTTTTTGTTTAATTTCATTTAGTTCTGATCTGATCTTCGTTATTTCTTTTCTTTGCTGGGTTTGGGTTTGGATTGTTCTTATTTTTCTAGTTCTGTGAGGTGTGACCTTAGATTGTCTATTTGTGTTTTTCAGACTTTTTGATGGAGGCATTTAGTGTGAATTTTTCTCTTAGCACTGCTTTTGCTGTATCCCAGAGGTTTTGATAGGTTGTATTGCTATTATCATTCAGTTCAAAGAATTTTTTTATTTCTAGCTTGATTGCACTTTTGACGATTATTGCGGAGCAGGTTATTTAATTTCCATGTATTTTCATTGTTGTGAGGGTTACTTTGTGAGTTGATTTTCAATTTTATTCCACTGTAGTCTGAGAGAGTACTTGATATAATTTTAATTTTCTTAAATTTATTGATACTTGTTTTGTGGCCTATCATATGGTCTGTCTTGGAGAATGTTCCATGTACTGATGAATAGAATTTACATTCTGTAGTTATTGGGTAGGATATTCTGTAAATAGCTTTTAAGTCCATTATTTGTAGGGTATATTTTAAGTCCATTCTTTCTTTGTTGACCCAGTCTTGAGTGACCTGTCTAGTGCAGTCAGTTGAGTATTGAAGTCCCCCATGATTATCGTGTTGCCATCTATCTCATTTCTTAGGACTAGTAATAATTGTTTTATACATTTATGAGTTCCAGTGTTAGATGCCTATATATTTAGAATTTTGATATTTTCCTGTTGGATTAGCCCTATAATAACTATATAATGTCCTCTTTGTCTTTTTTAACTGTTGTTGCTTGAAAGTTTGTTTTGTCTGATATGAGAATAGTTAAACCTGCTCATTTTTGGTGTCCATTTGTGTGGATTATCTTTCTCCACCCTTTATCTTAAGTTTATGTGAGTCCCTGTGTGTTAGGTGAGTCTCCTGAAGACAGCAGAAACTTGGTTGGTGAATTCTTATTCATTCTGCCATTCCGTATCATTAAATGGAGCATTTAGGCCATTTACATTCAATGTTAGCACTGAGATGTGAGGTACTATTCTATTCATCATGCTATTTGTTGCCTGAATACCTTTTTTTTTTGTTTGTTTTCATTGTGTTCTTGCTTTATGTGTCCTGTGAGATTTATGCTTTAAGGGGATTCTATTTTGGTGTATTCTGAGGATTTGTTTTAAGATTTAGAGGTCCTTTTAGTAATTCCTATAATACTAGCTTAGTAATGACAAATTATCTCAGCATTTGTTTGTCTGGAAAGGAACTGTATCTTTTCTTCGTTACAAAGCTTAGTATCACTGGATACAAAATACTTGGCTGGTAATTGCTTTGTTTTAGGAGGCTAAAAGTAGGACCCCAATCTCTTCTGGTTTGTAGTGTTTCTGCTGACAAATCTGCTGTTAATCTGATAGGTTTTCCTTTATCAATCACCTGATGCTTTTGCCTCACATCACTTAATATTCTTTCCTTTGTCTTGACTTTAATTAACCTGATTACTATGTGACTAGGCGACCTGATCCTTTTGTGATGAATTTCCTAGGTGTTCACTGAACTTCTTGAATGTGGATATCTAGATCTCTAGCAAGACCACAGAATTCTTCCTCTATTATTCCCTCAAATATATTTTCCAGACTTTTAGATTTCTCTTATTCCTCAGGAACACCAATTATTCTTAGGCTTCGAGGTTCAACATAGTCCTAAACTTTTTGGAGACTTTGTTCAGTTTTTAAAATTCTTTTTTCTTTGTCTGTGATAGATTGGGTTAATTCAAAAGCCTTATCTTAGAGTTCTTTATTCTGCTTGTTTAATTCTACTGCTGAGACTTCCCAGTGCGTTTTGCATTTCTCTATGTGTGTCATTGATTTACAGAAGTTGTGACTGTTTTTTATTTATGCTCTCTATTTCACTGAATAATTTTCCTTTCATATTATGAATCATGTTTTTTGATTTCTTTAAGTTGGACTTCACCTTTCTCTCGTGCCTCCTTGATTAGCTTAATAATTGACCTTCTGAATTATTTTTCTGGCAATTCAGATATTTTGTTTTAGTTTGGATCCATTGCTGATGAGCTGGTATGACCTTTAGAGGGTGTGAAAGAGCCTTATTTTGTCATATTACCAGAATTGTTTTTCGGGTTCCTTCCCATTTCAGTAGATTATGTCTTAAGGAAGATCTGAAATTCAAAGGTTGCTGTTCAGATTCTTGTGTCCCACAGGGTACTCCTTTGATGTTGTGTTCTTCCCCCATCCCCTAGGAATGGGGTTTCCTGAAAGGTGAACTATAGTAATTGTTTTGCTTTTCTGGGTCTAGACACCCAGCAGAGCTACCGGGCTCTGGGATGGTACTGGGCAGTGTCTGCAAAGAGTCCTAGGATGTGATCTGTCTTCAGGTCTTGCAGCTATGGATACCAGCACAGATTTTGGTGTTGGATCACAGAGAACATTCACGATTGATCTGAAAATTGCTGGTGCTTTCCCAGTAAGATATTCTTTATTGTTTTGTAAACAGTGTCCCCTTTTTCATCCTACAGAAATATTTGCTAGTGGCTTTCCTGACCTTCATAGAATACCCACTTTATACTGCATTTATCTGAGCTTTCTTATTCCTACTTTCACCATTTTTCACAGTTTTTCTTGCATTTTTACTTTGCCTTGGGTAGGCCATTGCTTTTTCTAAGGATTCAATTGACTCATGTGTTAACACCAACTTTTAGGGGGTCTGTATTAAAAGAGAGTGATTCCACATCAGTGGACTCTCTCTTACCTAAATTTATATTTCACAACTATATTTCAGCTCTCAGGACTTTCCCCCATAAACACTCTCCCAGCCCCTACTAATCCATGTTGAGTACGTCCTACTGATCTTATAGTTTACAGTGCCTTTTCTCACTTAATATACCTAGCTCTACCCTGGCTCTGTTAAATAGCAGTTTTTTTTTTCAGTCAGGGTCTTGCTCTCTTACCCAGTCTGGAGTAGAGTGATGCAATCATGACTCTCTGCAGCCTTGACCTCCTGGGCTCAAGTGATCCTTCCACCTCAGTCTCTAGAGTAGCTGAGACTATAGGCATGTGCCACCATGCCTAGGTAATTTATATATATTTTTTTTCTTTTTTTTTTTTCTAGAGATGGAGTCCCACTATGTTGCTTAGACTTGTCTTAAATTCCTGGAGTCAAGGGATCATCCTGCTTTGGCCTCCCGAAGTGTTGGGTTTGCAGGCATGAGCCACTGCTCCTGGCCTACATTGTGATTTGACCTTAGTGTTTGCTCAGATGGCTAACAATTAAGGTGGCTGTAAGTTCAGAGTAGAATACCAGTTGTCCTGCAAAACAGAAGCCTCTTCATTGCCTTTAGGTAGGAAGAGAGTATTAATCTTTAATAGAGAGAAGTACAGCTACTTTTGTTGGCCTAGAAGGTTTAAGAAATATGAATTTTCAAGTCCTGTAGCATATTAACCCATGTGCCTCCATTCTAAGTCTCCGAATCCATTTCCTTCTAAACCAGACCCCTAATCTTTACAAAATAAAAACTGAAGAATTTAGAGTTTGACATTCTAAGGAGCTTAATAAAGTCTAGTTCTTGATTTCCCTGAATTTGAGCTGTGAAAAGGAAAGTCTTTTTATACACTGATGTGGAGGCCTTATGATTTTTACACTTTGCCTTATTCTTGAGTAATTGCCCTCACCCCTCAATATCTTTCTCCATTATTTTAATGACATGCAGGGAGAGTCATATGATGTTACAAAATATAAATTTAAATTTACATGTCCCAAACTACTAAATCCCTGAGATATTGTACCCACCAGTATATTGCCATCCACAAATACTTTATCCCAGTTCACTGCTTGTGGAAGTCTTTTACAAATGCACTGATATGGCATGCTAGAGCTGCACATATCCCACTATCACTAATGATGGAAATCTCATTACCTTCTAACCAGCAGTAATTCAGCTCTAAGGTCCTATTTTAGAGGACTTTCAAACCACTTCTTAACTGACTTGGGTCAGGTGTCCTGGGGATTGGGTTTGGGGACTCAACAGTAGAATATGTGCACAAAATATTATGGAAGAATGCTCTTAGAAATAATACCTATGAGATATTGAGGGAAGCAAAATTTGTCAGAGGGAGAAGTTGAAACATGATGCAATTGGAGCAGAGGTTAAGATAGCATTTTGGAATTGACCAAATGTGAAACGAAGGTTCTGGGTCTTTATACCCCTGCAAAAGCCAGTCACTGGATGTGTCCTGTCCAGAGTGGCACAATACAGTGTATCAATGCAAAAGCCAGCCACTTGGATGATGCCATCCCTTTTTTAGAGAGACTCCATAGGGGCAAGAAATGTATCTGAAGATAAGCTCACAACAACAAAGTTATATCCCATTAGAAACAATAATAATAATGAGAGTAAAGGGACATTAGAAACACAAATGCTGGTGTCCCCAAAATATAAATGTAAAGCATTCTAAATATATCTATAAAATGTATAAGCTTAAATGTGTTAGAGAGGTAATAGAAGAAAGTTATACCATAATGAGAGAAAGACATTAAATAAAAAAAAATAAAGCAGATATTTTAAAGAAACAAGTAGAGGGCTGGGCGCGGTGGCTCATGCCTGTAATCACAGCACTTTGGGAGGCCAAGGCGGGCAGATCACCTGAGGTTGGGAGTTTGAGACCAGCCTGACCAATATGGAGAAACCCCATGGATACTGAAAATACAAAATTAGCCAGGTGTGATGGTGCATGCCTGTAATCCCAGTTACTTGGGAGGCTGAGGCAGGAGAATTGCTTGAACTCAGGAGGCAGAGGTTGCAGGGAGCCAAGATTGTACCATTGCACTCCAGCCTGGGCAACAAGAGTGAAACTCTGTCTCAAAAAAAAAAGAAAAGAAAAAAAGCAAGCAAGCAAGCAAGCAACCAAAAGGAAAAGAAACAAGTAGAATAAACAGAAAAGAAAAGATATCATTATTGGAATGGAAAACTCAATTGTTAAAATAAATAGTTGAAAACCACATTGGTGATCTGGCAATACAATTGAATACATTATCTTCAGTGCAAAGGATAAAAAAATTAAAATGTCTTTGTACTCCTATAAAGATTTTGTAAAATGTCTGTCACACTGCTAAGAAATACCCTAGATTGAGTACTTTATAAAGAAAAGAGGTTTATTTGGTTAATGGTTCCCCAGGCTATACAAGAAGCATAGTGGCTTCTGGCCAGCTTCTCAGGGAGGCCTCAGGGAACTTTCAATCGTGGTGGAAGGCAACGGAGGAGCAAGCACCTCACATGGCAGAAGCAGGAAGAGGAGAAAGACAGGAAGGAGATGCCACACACTTTGAAACAACCAGATCTCAAGATAACTTACTTACTCATTATGAGGAAAATAGCACCTGTGCTGACCCATTCATGAGAACTCCACCGACATGATCCAACCATCTCCCAACAGACCCCACCTCCAACACTAGAGATTACAATTCAGCATGAGATTTGATGGGGACACAGGTCCAAATTATATCGGTCTTTAAAAGGTAAAATAACATTACATTCTCTCTTTGTATGGGACATTGTATGGAAAAAGTAGAAACACCAAATGCAAAAATATATATATTAAAAGATATCATAGACAAAGATTTATGATGATAATTACAATTAGACTGATAACTTCTTATCATCAAGAGTAAAGCTTGTAGAAAATAAATTTTAGTCACGAAATGGCTGAGATGATATTGTAAACTGAAAATTATACATTCAGCTGAATTATGATGCTGGCATGATAGAAAAAGAAACTTTCAGAAAGAGAAATAATTTATTATGGACATAGTATTGCACAGAGACCTAATTAAACATGAACTTTAGAAAATGAAAAGTGAAGGCAGAAATTACAATATGTATGTTACTAGCAATGTTGAACCAAAAAATTGGTAATCATGTGGTTGCATATCTATAAATATTGACTAAATATATAATAATGATAATTTTGAGAACATTTTTAAAAGGTAAGCAAAGGATAACAACATCAGATTTTAAAATTTTAGGTGTTTGTTAGGGAGAGAATAACATTAATTTTGTATATTTCTGTTGAATTAATTATGCCTGCTTAAAAATTTAACAATAGCCACTTAGATAACAGAAAGATAATGTAAATGTCTAAAGCAGTAGAGAAGCCAAAAAGATGCACACACAGACAAACACACATGAATACTATGGAAGAAGGAAAACCAAAACTAAAGCAAACAAAAAGCATGGCAAAAGGAAAATTCGTTCAAAGTGATACAGTTTAGTTCAAACAGATCAGAAAGTTAGCAGCATGGTACTAGAAAATAACAAAAATTAAATATGCTAATAGAAACTCAGAAATTTCAAGTTACAATTTTTTTAAATCGGTAAAACAAAACAATTCAGAAAAATTGAGGGTGAAGGGTACCAAAAAGGCACTTTAGGGTAATTGACAAAAGAAAGTTTTTGCAAAGACATTATTTAGCTATTGGTTAAAACATTGTTATGCAAAAAAGAATGTCATTATTTAATAATAAGGGAAAGAATTGATTGGACATATTTGACACTGAACTTTGTATATCTATTGTATGTGCATGTGTGTATATGATATGTGATGGAGTTGCATCTAATATGTGTAGCTTACTATGAACACTGAGTACAGAAGGATAAGAAAATACCAAAAGCCATTAGTTCAAGCCTATAATAAAATGCTGCAAAGTGAGATCAGCAAAGGAGTGTGTTGTGAGGGGAGAAAATAGGATAGATTGGTGAACATCAGTCAAGGTTTAATTTGTTCTTAAGATTTTTCGCAAGCCATATCCTCAGAAGATGTGGGGAAAGATTTCATTAACCTCAAGTTGGGGTATAGTGAATGCAGCAAAACCAGAATTGTCATCTAGCAACTATTAGATAATATGTGTTTAACAAAAGGGATGAGAATGAAACAGTTGGAGACTAGCATCCCGCAGAGAACAGTGGAAAATCTTTATTATCTCAGCAACTTTCCCAATAATAAGATTTTAATTTTTTGTTCAGAATTTTAATAAGGATAAAAGAAATTTAAATGTTAAAATATTTATCCAATTTATAACTTCTTATTGTGTTCTTTAAAACCAAGTGCTTTTCTAAAATATCTTGATAAGAGGCAAATACTATGCAAAATTTGATAGTTTGTATTTTCTTCTAGCATTTTGCCATTTTTCCTTTTTATCATTAGAATTAAATAGCTGAATGCTGTTATTTTATTTGCATCATCTTTGGTCTTTTTCAAACAACTCTGTGTTGTGTGTGTGTGTGTGTATACATATAATCTCATTGCAGCTTGCTAATTTTGCAACAGGGAGTACTATAAATGCTAAAATTCATAGTTTACTTGTTGTTGTTGTTTAGAGATAGCGGCTCGCTCTGTCACACAGGCTGGATTACAGTGGCACAATCATAGCTCACTGCAGCCTTGAACTCTGGGCTCAAGGGATTCTCCTGCCTCAGCTTCCCGAGTAGCTAACTGGGATTACAAGTGTGTGCCACTACACCTGGCTAGTATATATATTTTTTAATTTTTGTAATGACAGAATTTTGCTAAAGTTGCCCAGGCTGATCTTGAACCCCTGACTGATGCAATCTTCCCACCTCAGCTTCCCAAAGTGCTGGCATTTCAGGCATAAGCCACTGCACCTGGCCTATAATTTGCTCTTGACAGAAATAATTTGAGTTATCTAGATTCCATGTCCAGGATCTAAACTTTATATAACTATATTTTATGATTTACAAGTAAGTAATTTGTATTAAAAACATTTAAAATTAATACTTTAAAATTTATTGCACGCTAAATAAATGTACACATTACAGCTAAATAGATTTAACTTTAAAAGTGGTTCTAGGTCAATTTATAATATTTGTTTACTCACAAATACACAAAATTTAATTTTACTATTTTTTCATAAGTACAAATTCTCTAATTTCAGAAGTTAATGGAACTAGTCTATTTGCATACCTGATTGTGGAAACCTTTCTTCAGGAGGGCCCCATGATGTCCACCCCCTGGTATTTATAGGCTTGCACAGTGCCCTCCCACACTGTACTGCATTTGATCTGTGTGGTTAATAGCATATGAACAAAGTCATACGATATTACTTCTAAGTTTGTGTTACAAAAGACTATGGTCTCCATTTTGGAATCTCTCTCTCTCTCTGCCCTTCTCTGTAAAAAGCAAGCTGCCTTGTTGTAAGCAGCCCTGTAAGGAGACTCATGTGAGGAGGAACTGAACCCTCTAGTGAATAATCATATAGAAACTGATGCATGCCAAAAGCCATGTAAGTGAACTTACAGATTCTCACATCCTAGATTAGCCTTGGGATGACTGCGGCACCAATGCGTAGTTTGACGAACATCTCATGAGAGATCTGAGCCAGAAGACTTCAGCTCAGCCACTCCCACATTCCTGACCCTGAGTGACTTTATGAGAGATAATAAATATAGATTGTTTCAAGTTCCAAAGTCATACGGTAATTTGTTATGCAGCAATAGATAACAAATATATCCATCAAACTGTTATGTTAATGGAAATTTACACAAATTGATACTTTTTAAAGTCAAACTACTCCATCATTCAGATATTAAAACAACAGAAGAAAATAATTTTAATGTGCACAACTGAATGTTTTCCATAAATACTACCTAGTGCCTGCTGAATAGATAGAAGTTAGTTGGTTTCTATCTCTAAAATACTTACAGATTTTTTTAAAAAAATAACAAGCTAGAATCCAATTATCAGTAAGATATATGGATGTATTTATAAATAGGAGCATATATATTTTGAAATTACATACAGCCTCAAATTTAAAAAATATATATTAGCTAGTTAACTTAATTGTACAGAACTGAAGCCAGCTTCCATCCCAAACACAGTTCACACAATAAGAACACAACATATAGCTCCTTCCTCTCCAGCAGGTAAAACCTATTATTCTCTGTCTCACCTATTCCAAATAAATTTGTAAATAAAAGAGGGTGAGGTTGGAACACTACTGATATATTGTGTAGAAGAAAATGAAAACAGAAGAAGGATCTGACTCTTGCTCTGTGAGTTGCAGCCAAAGTGAAATTTAGGACAGAGAATGAATGGCTTCTCTTCTCTTCACCAAGCCAAGGGGATGCAGCAGAAGGATATGACCAGAGAGAAGAAGTCAGAAAGCCAAGAAGTCAGAAAGAGAATATTTAGCATCTAGTTTTAGCTTTTCATCCAAACGTTAGGTATAGTACTGACAGAATAACTAAGCAAAGAAAACTATCAGTGCATCACGAACCTTCTTCTCTGGAACACATGGAAGTAAAGTTTATATCATATTTTTGAGTAGTTTTCTCAGTAAAGGAGAACAATTAAATCAGATAATATAAAATAAGCCATAGTGTTATTGTCAGAAAAAAGTTTTTCTAAGGACATATTCAAAAAGTTATTTAAGAGGCAAAGATTTTGGCTGATTAATACAACTAGAAAAAAGGCATACAAACTGCTCTGGTGCAAGCAAATGGTACGAAAGCAAAGCATGGGAAAATATTTTGGGGAATAGTCATAAAGAGGGTCCTATTACTTTTAAAACAGCTTTATTAAAACATCATTTACATATTATGCTATTCACCCTTTCAAAGTGTACACAGAAAGACAAATAACAAGAGTCGTATTATTTTGTAGGTAGACAAATACAGAAACACAGCTAAAACTATGCAAAATTAGGCCGGGCGCGGTGGCTCAAGCCTGTAATCCCAGCACTTTGGGAGGCCAAGACGGGCGGATCACGAGGTCAGGAGATCGAGACCATCCTGGCTAATACGGTGAAACCCCGTCTCTACTAAAAATACAAAAAACTAGCCGGGCGAGGTGGCGGGCGCCTGTGGTCCCAGCTACTCGGGAGGCTGAGGCAGGAGAATGGCGTGAACCCGGGAGGCGGAGCTTGCAGTGAGCTGAGATCCGGCCACTGCACTCCAGCCCGGGCGACAGAGCCAGACTCCGTCTCAAAAAAAAAAAAAAAAAAAAAAAAACTATGCAAAATTACGTAATGAGAGAGTAGAATATTTTAAAATATATTTTATTGATTTGAGCTGAGAAATTTATTATGAATTACCCTTCAGGATTTGCTGTGTATTTTAGAATGCAAAATGATCAAGCCAGGTAATTGGGGAACTTGCTGGGAATAGAAATTGGCCACATATATTAAATATCACATCTCTATATTTTTAGGAAGCTCTCCAAAAATGCTCCTCAATCTTACAGTACATGGAATCCTGAGCGGTGATAGTATTAGACTGCCTTGCATAAAGTTCTTGGCAGAAAATATCTATGGGTTATTAGGCAGCTTGTCAACCACATATCATTTTTTTGTTGTGCTTCTGGAAAGGAAAACTTATTTCCCAATAAAGAAGTGATATCTGCAGCAGGGCCTCATTTTTGGAATGAAATAGAACACGATAGAACAAGATGTGAGTCTCCTCTTTGCTCTCTGAGGTGTCAGTCTCTTTTATTAGATTGGCTAAGGTTTTCTCTTTTTTTGATTGTATGGTGCTTCTTATTCTAATTTTATATACTCTAAATTAAACTGGAAAATTTACTTTCTTCATGTGTGAGATTGAGTTACTGTGAACTGCAACAAGGGAGTAGGTGGCTGGAAATACGCCAGGATTCAAGAAAAAGGAGTGCGAACGTGAACTCTGTGTGTTTTCCATTTTAGCCTTGCTGTCTTGCTGACAGCATCAGAGAGGTGAGGCGAGCAAAAAGCAGCTGTGGAAGCAAGAAACTAAGCACCTGAGAACTGAAATAAATAAGCAGCATCCGTTTTTAACTAAACAGGTTACAAAAGCAGAGTCATTCATAGCAAGCTATTAAATGATGTGGAAACTATTTGAACTATAAAAAGGCTGATGGCTAGGAAGGCACAGTTGAAAATAATATTAGAGATACTTCAAGAAATGTAGCAGGAGTGCAGTTTCATGTTTTTAAAAATCAAGTAAGCCTCTATGCATGAAGTTGCTATTGATATTGTCTTTTCTAATTCTACATTTCCATAGGAATGTAAGGAATATATCTTGCTCTTCAGCAAACTCAGTAATTAAAAATGCAATGATTACATTCATAGTAGGTGTTTCTTATTTGAATCACTCTCATACATTTCTTTCTAAAAATTTTTAGTGATTTTAATATACCAAGATGACTCTTTCAGAATTCTAGTTTATTGAACTCTCTTTTATCGTCACCTTTACCCCAACTCTGCTTCTCCCAGCCAGTGTTGTATCCTTGTCACTCTAAAAATTTCAGTGCTTCAGTATCTTTATTCTATCCATTTTCTCTCTAATCACCACCTTCTTGGATTCCAGTAAGCTTCCTCTCTCAGGGTGACATTTACATGCTTCTCTTGGCTTTTTGCTGTCACTTCACCCATCGATGTTCTTTCTTCTGTCCTTAACAAGTTTTAATTCCATGATCAATCATTATAATAACTGTCTTACACCTCATCTTGTCTGTCTCTCTCATTCTTCATCACACTCACCTAATAAAACCACAATACACTATTTAAACCCAGCTCTGTGCCTACTTTATTCCTGCACCTAGGCAGCTTAATGAAGCTGTGGGAAAACTATCAACAATAACTCTTTCCACTTAAATTTCTGATCATAAACCAAGTACCTAACATTGAGGTTTAAGATCATTGCATGCTGTTCTGCAATCATACTGTAGCTCCCTGTTGCACTTACTGACCCACACTCAGATATGACTCTTTCCACTCCGCTCCTCTCATCAATACCTCCTACCACATCCTCACTCCCATCGTGATTGTTACTTTACAAAATTAAGTAAACAAAAGAGAACATTCACAGGCTCCTACAAGAACATCTAACTACAGATGTATTGCCATGCTCTGCCTTTCTGCCTCTTTCTATAGATTAGCATTCACATTCCTATTTAAAATGAATACTTGTAAACCTGATTGCATCCCTCAGCATCTCAAGGACACTGCCGCAGCAATTCTTCCCTGTCTTTCTTATATCATTGTTTTTTACTTCTCAATTAAATCCTTTCCTTCATTATACAAAATGCTATATTTCTACCATTATAAACAAACAAACCAGCTTATTTTGATACCACTTCCCCATACAACTGCTATCTATTTCTTTGGATCTCATGACAATAAAACAGTTTGAAAGATGCATTTATATTTTCAGATCTCATTCTTCTTCTTCCATCTCTCTCCTGATTCCATGCGATTCAGCCTTCCATTCTCATCCCTTGACTGAAATGGCTTTTTCACTGTCACCAGTAAACTCTATGTCACTAAATCTAATATTCAGTGTTCAGTAGTCATCTTTGATGTTGTTGATAATTCTTCTCCCTGGCAAATTATCTTCTTTAGTACTGCAGGCCAATCGTTGTATTGCTGTTGTTGGCATTTTCATTTGATCTGCTTGTTGCTATTGCTCAGTCTTTATGTTGGTTCCTTTTTTCTCCCAACTGCATAATGCGACTTATTGTCTCATTTCGGGAATTCCATATTTAATCTATATTCCCTCCTTTGGTAATCTGATTTAATGGTATGGATTTAAATGCTTTCTATTATAAATGATGTAAGTAAGTCCATGTGGTGATTCCCAAAACTTCATCTCTGACCTCTCGTTCCAAACTCATACATATAGAGGCCAATATATTTCTACTTCTAAATCTTATATTTATTTAAGATTGAACTCCTGATCATTGCTTCTCCTTGCGAAAGCAAGCAAGCAAGGAAGCAAGCAGACAAGCAAGCAAGCAAGCAAGCAAGCAAGCAAGCAAGAAAGCAAGCAAGCAAGCAAGCAAGCAAGCAAGAAAGAAAGAAAGAGAAAGAAAGAAAGGAAGGAAGGAAGAAAGAAAGAAAGAAAAAAAGGAAGGAAGGAAGGAAGGGAGGGAGGAAGAAGAGAGAGGTGGAAGAAAGAAAGGAGAGAGAGGTGGAAGGAAGGAAAAAGAGAGAGGTGGAAGAAGAGAGAGAAGGAGAAGGAAAAATAAGGAAAAAGAAAAAAAAAGAAAGCTGGGCCAACTGCACATTTTCCCATCTCAGTTGATGCTAACTCAATCCTTCTCATTGCTGGGAACAAAAATATGAAATTAGCCTTCATTTTCCGTTCTTCTTTTCAAAACCAATCAGTCAAATTTTCATGTTGACTGCATAAATATCTTCTTTTGAGAAGTGTCTTTTCATGTCCTTTGCCCACTGTTAGATGGCAGCAGTCAGAATGGCAATTATTGAAAAGTGAGAAAACAATAGAAGCTGGTGAGACTGTGGAGAAATGGGAATGCTTTTATACTGTTGGTGGGAAGGTAAATTAGTTCAACCATTCCAGAATTTAGTGTGACAATTCCTCATGGATCTAGAACCAGAAATACCATTTATCCCAGCAATCCCATTACTGGGTATATATCCAAATGAATATAAATAATTCTACTCTAAAGACACATGCACACATATGTTTATTGCAGCACTCTTTACAGTAACAAAGACATGGAACCAACCCAAATGCCCATCAATGATAGACTAGATAAAGAAAATGCGGTACATGTATACCATGCAATACTGTGCAGACACAAAAAGGAATGAGACCGTGTCCTTGGCAGGACATGGATGCAGCTGGAAACCATCATTCTTAGAAGACTAACACAGGAACAGAAAACCAAACACCGCATGTTCTCACACATAAGTGGGAGTTAAATAATGGGAACACATGGACACAGGGAGGGAAACAACACACACCGGGGCCAGTCGCAAGTTGGGGGTCAAGGGGAGGGAGAGCATTAGGACAAATAGCTAATGAATGTGGGCCTTAAAACCTAGATGACGGGTTGATAGGTGCAGCAAAACACCATGGCACGTGTATACCTGTGTAACAAACCTACATCTTCCGCACTCGTATCCCAGAACTTTAAAAAGTAAAATTAAAAAAAAAATAACAATAATGAAAAAAAACAAATTAAAAAAAAAATTTCTGTTGGCTTCACTTTCAAATAAATACTGACTCTGACAATGTTTCTTCACCTATCCTGACCCAAACCACTGGCCATTTGCCTGCATTCTGTAATATACTCCTAATGTGTCTGTGATTCCAGGCTAGACACACACTCTCTTACAGCTTATTCTCAGCATATTAGTCAGATCAATCAGGCAAATTATGTCATTCTTCTAAAGATGCTCCAATGGCTCCATGTTGCTCTTTGAGTAACATATTAAGACAATACTGTGGCCCAAAACTTCCTACATTATTTGTCTCCTTTTAGTTGTTTCTCTTGTTTCTTCCTCTACTATTTCCTTCTTTCACAACACTGGTCCACATTCAATTTTTGCAATTGTTCAAATATTCCAAACAAATACCCTATTTGGAGTCTTTGTGGTGACTGCTCTTGTCCCTAGATATTCTGTCTCTAGATATCTATATGATTTTATTTTTTCCATCCTTCAAGTCTTTGCTTATAGGTTCTCCTTTCAGTGAAGTCTGATATAACTATTCTATTTAAAACCACATAATATTTTCATTGCACTTTTTTTTGATTTTTTTTTTAAATTTATTTTATTTTTTAATTTATTTATTATTATTATACTTTAAGTTGTAGGGTACATGTGCATAACGTGCAGGTTTGTTACATATGTATACTTGTGCCATGTTGGTGTGCTGCACCCATCAACTCGTCATTTACATCAGGTATAACTCCCAATGCAATCCCTCCCCCCTCCCCCCTCCCCATGATAGGCCCCGGTGTGTGATGTTCCCCTTCCTGAGTCCAAGTGATCTCATTGTTCAGTTCCCACCTATGAGTGAGAACATGCGGTGTTTGGTTTTCTGTTCTTGTGATAGTTTGCTAAGAATGATGGTTTCCAGCTGCATCCATGTCCCTACAAAGGACACAAACTCATCCTTTTTGATGGCTGCATAGTATTCCATGGTGTATATGTGCCACATTTTCTTAATCCAGTCTGTCACTGATGGAAATTTGGGTTGATTCCAAGTCTTTGCTATTGTGAATAGTGCTGCAATAAACATACGTGTGCATGTGTCTTTATAGCAGCATAATTTATAATCCTTTGGGTATATACCCAGTAATGGGATGGCTAGGTCATATGGTACAGCTAGTTCTAGATCCTTGAGGAATCGCCATACTGTTTTCCATAATGGTTGAACTAGTTTACAATCCCACCAACAGTGTAAAAGTGTTCCTATTTCTCCACATCCTCTCCAGCACCTGTTGTTTCCTGACTTTTTAATGATCGCCATTCTAACTGGTGTGAGATGGTATCTCATTGTGGTTTTGATTTGCATTTCTCCGATGGCCAGTGATGATGAGCATTTTTTCATGTGCCTGTTGGCTGTATGAATGTCTTCTTTTGAGAAATGTCTGTTCATATCCTTTGCCCACTTTTTGATGGGGTTGTTTGTTTTTTTCTTGTAAATTTGTTTGAGTTATTTGTAGGTTCTGGATATTAGCCCTTTGTCAGATGAGTAGATTGCAAAAATTTTCTCCCATTCTGTAGGTTGCCTGTTCACTCTGATGGTAGTTTCTTTTGCTGTGCAGAAGCTCTTTAGTTTAATGAGATCCCATTTGTCAATTTTGGCTTTTGCTGCCGTTGCTTTTGGTGTTTTAGACATGAAGTCTTTG
Organism: Macaca nemestrina; assembly: GCF_043159975.1. NCBI lineage: Eukaryota > Metazoa > Chordata > Mammalia > Primates > Cercopithecidae > Macaca > Macaca nemestrina. The sequence goes on from NC_092140.1 coordinate 29,381,415, forward strand.
CCCATGCCTATGTCCTGAATGGTACTACCTAGGTTTTCCTCTAGGATTTTTATGGTATTAGGTCTAACATTTAAGTCTCTAATCCATCTTGAATTAATTTTCGTATAAGGAGTAAGGAAAGGATCCAGTTTCAGCTTTCTACTTATGGCTAGCCAATTTTCCCAGCACCATTTATTAAATAGGGAATCCTTTCCCCATTTCTTGTTTCTCTCAGGTTTGTCAAAGATCAGATGGCTGTAGATGTGTGGTATTATTTCTGAGGACTCTGTTCTGTTCCATTGGTCTATATCTCTGTTTTGGTACCAGTACCATGCTGTTTTGGTTACTGTAGCCTTGTAGTATAGTTTGAAGTCAGGTAGCGTGATGCCTCCAGCTTTGTTCTTTTGACTTAGGATTGTTTTGGAGATGCGGGCTCTTTTTTGGTTCCATATGAACTTTAAAGCAGTTTTTTCCAATTCTGTGAAGAAACTCATTGGTAGCTTGATGGGGATGGCATTGAATCTATAAATTACCTTGGGCAGTATGGCCATTTTCACGATATTGATTCTTCCTATCCATGAGCATGGTATGTTCTTCCATTTGTTTGTGTCCTCTTTGATTTCACTGAGCAGTGGTTTGTAGTTCTCCTTGAAGAGGTCCTTTACATCCCTTGTAAGTTGGATTCCTAGGTATTTGATTCTCTTTGAAGCAATTGTGAATGGAAGTTCATTCCTGATTTGGCTCTCTGTTTTTCTGTTACTGGTGTATAAGAATGCTTGCAAAATAACCAGTTAATATCATAATGGCAGGATCAAGTTCACACATAACAATCTTAACCTTAAATGTAAATGGACTAAATGCTCCAATTAAAAGACACAGACTGGCAAACTGGATAAAGAGTCGAGACCCATCAGTCTGCTGTATTCAGGAGACCCATCTCACATGCAGAGACATACATAGGCTCAAAATAAAGGGATGGAGGAAGATTTACCAAGCAAATGGAGAACAAAAAAAAGCGGGGGTTGTAATACTAGTCTCTGATAAAACAGACTTTAAAACAGCAAAGATCAAAAGAGACAAAGAAGGCCATTACATAATGGTAAAAGGATCAATTCAACAGGAAGAGCTAACTATCCTAAATATATATGCACCCAATACAGGAGCACCCAGATTCATAAAGCAAGTCCTTAGAGACTTACAAAGAGACTTAGACTCCCATACAATAATAATGGGAGACTTCAACACTCCACTGTCAACATTAGACAGATCAACGAGACAGAAAGTTAACAAGGGTATCCAGGAATTGAACTCATCTCTGCAGCAAGCAGACCTAATAGACATCTATAGAACTCTCCACCCCAAATCAACAGAATATACATTCTTCTCAGCACCACATCGTACTTACTCCAAAATTGACCATGTAATTGGAAGTAAAGCACTCCTCAGCAAATGTACAAGAACAGAAATTATAACAAACTGTCTCTCAGACCACAGTGCAATCAAACTAGAACTCAGGACTAAGAAACTCAATCAAAACCGCTCAACTACATGGAAACTGAACAACCTGCTCCTGAATGACTACTGGGTACATAACGAAATGAAGGCAGAAATAAAGATGTTCTTTGAAACCTATGAGAACAAAGATACAACATACCAGAATCTCTGGGACACATTTAAAGCAGTGTGTAGAGGGAAATTTATAGCACTAAATGCCCACAAGAGAAAGCAGGAAAGATCTAAAATTGACACTCTAACATCGCAATTAAAAGAACTAGAGAAGCAAGAGCAAACACATTCGAAAGCTAGCAGAAGGCAAGAAATAACTAAGATCAGAGCAGAACTGAAGGAGATAGAGACACAAAAAACCCTCCAAAAAATCAATGAATCCAGGAGTTGGTTTTTTGAAAAGATCAACAAAATTGACAGACCACTAGCAAGACTAATAAAGAAGAAAAGAGAGAAGAATCAAATCGATGCAATTAAAAATGATAAAAGGGATATCACCACTGACCCCACAGAAATACAAACTACCATCAGAGAATACTATAAACACCTCTACGCAAATAAACTGGAAAATCTAGAAGAAATGGATAATTTCCTGGACACTTACACTCTTCCAAGACTAAACCAGGAAGAAGTTGAATCCCTGAATAGACCAATAGCAGGCTCTGAAATTGAGGCAATAATTAATAGCCTACCAACCAAAAAAAGTCCAGGACCAGATGGATTCCCAGCTGAATTCTACCAGAGGTACAAGGAGGAGTTGGTACTATTCCTTCTGAAACTATTCCAATCAATAGAAAAAGAGGGAATCCTCCCTAACTCATTTTATGAGGCCAACATCATCCTGATACCAAAGCCTGGCAGAGACACAACAAAAAAAGAGAATTTTAGACCAATATCCCTGATGAACATCGATGCAAAAATCCTCAATAAAATACTGGCAAACCGGAATCAGCAACACATCAAAAAGCTTATCCACCATGATCAAGTGGGCTTCATCCCTGGGATGCAAGGCTGGTTCAACATTCGCAAATCAATAAACATAATCCAGCATATAAACAGAACCAAAGACAAGAACCACATGATTATCTCAATAGATGCAGAAAAGGCTTTTGACAAAATTCAACAGCCCTTCATGCTAAAAACGCTCAATAAATTCGGTATTGATGGAACGTACCTCAAAATAATAAGAGCTATTTATGACAAACCCACAGCCAATATCATACTGAATGGGCAAAAACTGGAAAAATTCCCTTTAAAAACTGGCACAAGACAGGGATGCCCTCTCTCACCACTCCTATTCAACATAGTGCTGGAAGTTCTGGCTAGGGCAATCAGGCAAGAGAAAGAAATCAAGGGTATTCAGTTAGGAAAAGAAGAAGTCAAATTGTCCCTGTTTGCAGATGACATGATTGACCCCATTGTCTCAGCCCAAAATCTCCTTAAGCTGATAAGCAACTTCAGCAAAGTCTCAGGATACAAAATTAATGTGCAAAAATCACAAGTATTCTTATACACCAGTAACAGACAAACAGAGAGCCAAATCAGGAATGAACTTCCATTCACAATTGCTTCAAAGAGAATCAAATACCTAGGAATCCAACTTACAAGGGATGTAAAGGACCTCTTCAAGGAGAACTACAAACCACTGCTCAGTGAAATCAAAGAGGACACAAACAAATGGAAGAACATACCATGCTCATGGATAGGAAGAATCAATATCGTGAAAATGGCCATACTGCCCAAGGTAATTTATAGATTCAATGCCATCCCCATCAAGCTACCAATGAGTTTCTTCACAGAATTGGAAAAAACTGCTTTAAAGTTCATATGGAACCAAAAAAGAGCCCGCATCTCCAAAACAATCCTAAGTCAAAAGAACAAAGCTGGAGGCATCACGCTACCTGATTTCAAACTATACTACAAGGCTACAGTAACCAAAACAGCATGGTACTGGTACCAAAACAGAGATATAGACCAATGGAACAGAACAGAGTCCTCAGAAATAATACCACACATCTACAGCCATCTGATCTTTGACAAACCTGAGAGAAACAAGAAATGGGGAAAGGATTCCCTATTTAATAAATGGTGCTGGGAAAATTGGCTAGCCATAAGTAGAAAGCTGAAACTGGATCCTTTCCTTACTCCTTATACGAAAATTAATTCAAGATGGATTAGAGACTTAAATGTTAGACCTAATACCATAAAAATCCTAGAGGAAAACCTAGGTAGTACCATTCAGGACGTAGGCATGGGCAAAGACTTCATGTCTAAAACACCAAAAGCAACGGCAGCAAAAGCCAAAATTGACAAATGGGATCTCATTAAACTAAAGAGCTTCTGCACAGCAAAAGAAACTACCATCAGAGTGAACAGGCAACCTACAGAATGGGAGAAAATTTTTGCAATCTACTCATCTGACAAAGGGCTAATATCCAGAACCTACAAATAACTCAAACAAATTTACAAGAAGAAAACAAACAACCCCATCAAAAAGTGGGCAAAGGATATGAACAGACATTTCTCAAAAGAAGACATTCATACAGCCAACAGGCACATGAAAAAATGCTCATCATCACTGGCCATCAGAGAAATGCAAATCAAAACCACAATGAGATACCATCTCACACCAGTTAGAATGGCAATCATTAAAAAGTCAGGAAACAACAGGTGCTGGAGAGGATGTGGAGAAATAGGAACACTTTTACACTGTTGGTGGGATTGTAAACTAGTTCAACCATTATGGAAAACAGTATGGCGATTCCTCAAGGATCTAGAACTAGATGTACCATATGACCTAGCCATCCCATTACTGGGTATATACCCAAAGGATTATAAATTATGCTGCTATAAAGACACATGCACTCGTATGTTTATTGCAGCACTATTCACAATAGCAAAGACTTGGAATCAACCCAAATGTCCATCAGTGACAGATTGGATTAAGAAAATGTGGCACATATACACCATGGAATACTATGCAGCCATAAAAAAGGATGAGTTTGTGTCCTTTGTAGGGACATGGATGCAGCTGGAAACCATCATTCTTAGCAATCTATCACAAGAACAGAAAACCAAACACCGCATGTTCTCACTCATAGGTGGGAACTGAACAATGAGATCACTTGGACTCAGGAAGGGGAACATCACACACAGGGGCCTGTCATGGGGAGGGGTGAGGGGGGAGGGATTGCATTGGGAGTTATACCTGATGTAAATGACAAGTTGATGGGTGCAGCACACCAACATGGCACAAGTATACATATGTAACAAACCTGCACATTATGCACATGTACCCTACAACTTAAAGTATAATAATAATAAATAAATTTAAAAAAAATTAGGAAGTTTTATTCATTAAACTAAAGATATGATATGCATACTGATATTCAACTCTTTTTTCAGGATCAATAAATACAATCTCATTAAAATAATTTTAAGCAAACTAAATTATAATATTATTTGTCAAATTTGACCCTCAGGGATTTTCCTGTCGTCAGTTGGTTATTAATTTTTCATTTAAACATAAGACGAAGAGATGAATAAATCTCTTTTCAGTTAAATATTGGACGCTTAACACTACTGAGATGACTCATTGGTGTCTAATTTGCAGCATGGCCTGTAGTGTTTCTTCACAGAGAGGAATTCTTCTTCGCAACGTGAAGCTTGGCCCATGTTTATCATCCTGAGGTTGTTGCCTTTGGTCCTCACTGATCTTAAGTCCACATCTTCTCAAGATAGGAGAAGGCTGCAAAAGTGCTGGGCATGAATGGTTCTAGCAATTTTCCTTTCAGGATCCTGAAATCCTTTCTGCTCTTCCAAAGAATAAAGTAAATGTACTAGTGTCTAAAAACAGAAATTAGCTTACCTTTTTTACCCTTGTGAAATAACTTATGTCTGCCCAGTCAGTGTAGGTAGAATGGCTATCCTCAGAGATTTCTATACAACCATTCTGACTTTTTATAGGAGGTTACCTTTGCTGATCCAAAGGTGATTTTTATCCTGGCTCATTATTTTTGGCACTTTAGGCATAAAAAATAAATAAGAGAAAACAAATTATGCATCTGATAGACAAATGCAATAAAATAAATTTAAAGTCAATTTGTAATCGCATGTGATCATGTGTTTTTTTTTAAAGGAAAAGGGTTCATATACAATTTTTCTCAGGTTTTCAATGAGATTCATGAACCAAAACAAGTTTATATCCAATGGCTGGGATGTATGAAACATTAGGGGTTAGGAAATGTACTAGTAATTTTTGAAAAGAAGAGTCAGCACAGAAGATAGCTAGGATGTATCAGAGGTACAGGTAAAGAACAGGAGAAACTGATATCGTGGAAGCCAGGAAAGAAGAGAGTTTAAGGCTGAAGAATTCAGTTACATGAAGAATGCTGCAGTAGTTGCTATTGGGAGCGTTTCCAGAGTGTTGCTATTAAGGTTGTCACCTCAGTGTGAGTTACCTCAGGCAATGTTGTCAATGAATACAGCCTCCAGGGAGAACCTCCAGACTGTGGCAGTGGAGGAGGATGACAACTTAAAGGAAGCAGTGGGAGGTGCAGAAATTCTCCCTGGCTCCCCATGGCAAATAAATAATTGAGAACCAGCCTAACCATTCAGGGATGTTTATCTGGCCTGATTCTGCCTTGTCACTTCTGTACATCTTCATTTATCATGTGCCGCTACCGCACCGCACCAGTGCTTCTCAAATTATTTGTGGTTAAAAGGAGGGGAGGAAGTTCTCACCGAATCCATCATGGGCTAATACTTTTGTAAAAATCCATTAAAATAAATTATCAGAAAAATGACATAAGAAATACATATAAACTGCAAACAGCATTTTTTAAATTGTTAGACCTACTAGACATAAAAGTGCTCAAAGTGTTATATGGGTTTGAAAATGTTGACTCTCATTTTCTCTTTTTATCTCATTGAAGAAGGCTATCATCTGATAGAAAGACACTGGCCTACAGATCACTCTCGAAGTCACACTAACTAGCACTTCTATTTTTTTTAAGATGTTTCAGTTTAAATGCCTTCTGCACAGTGATTCTTCTAAAAACATACTGTTCCTTTGCCCCCATTCCCATTTTTCAGCCTCATTACTCACCTGCTTATCTGAAACTCTTGTCAATCTAGGATGGATCTCTGCACAGTTAACCTGATCATTATGAGTAGGCTCTTCTCCCCTAAATCATATCTGCTTACCCAAATCCACCTATCTTTTACATGCCAGGATAATGCTCTTCATTCCTGAAGTTTCTCTATGTTCCACCACTCAGAGTTACAGCGATATATTTCATTGGATCTGTATTTTTCTTTACCATCTAAAGCAATTTACTTTAAAAAAGCCATTCAAGCATTTTCCTATCTCTTCACTTTAATGAAAAGGTATGGAGAATATTACACTTAGGAGCCACAGAATAACTCTCTGTTGAAGTAGATTAAACCAAGTAGGAAGAATTGCAAAAATTTAGTTGGTGACTGAGGAGGACCCTGTCTGATTAAACATGGTCCCTAAAGTCAGCATAGAAAGCAGTGTCTGCTGACTTAAGCTCAGGGGATCTTTTCAATTTGTTGCATTTCAGGTTGATTCTTGATGTTTCAAATGAGTATTATCCGAAGGCAGAATAGCAAATGCCCATTAAGGATCACGTTGGGGTTGAAATTCTAGAAATTGGGATTTGGGGATTTGAGACTACCTGAGTTATTGAATATCTTAGCCATCAGAATTCTGGTTGAAAATATCACTCAGGGAAAAAAAAAAAAAAATATATATATATATATATATAATCAATCTAGGGAGATGGAGTAAATAGCAATTTTATGAAGAAAACAACTACAATGAAAACCCCACTGCTGATTAGGCAACTTGATGATTTTATTTCCATTATGTACACATGCCTACGATCAATATTATAACTATAATGATATGACTGAAAATAATATCACAACTATTACTTTAACAACTGCTCTTTTTATTGATTTTACTGTTTAGTCACATGTGGTCCAAAAGCTTTTCTATTTCCATGAAATGTATGGAGTACTTTCACTTACTTATATTTATTGAATACTTACAAAATATTTATTAAGGGTAGTAATACAAAAGGTTAGAACTTCCATGGTGAGAATGTATCCCAACTTGGCTCCATTTTCTGCACTGCAGTTAACAGAGTTCAGATTTCTACATTTTATGATTAGTGCATACTGGTAGACTAACGGCTGTGAGAGTTGCTCTTCATTTTCTATCATAACTTTAGCTCCCCATGAAGATATATAATTAGACTGGGTAGCACAATCTGATTATCTGTCAAATATAAATGAGTCACCCTGCTACCTCCAAACACTAGTTCACTGTGTCTACAATGAATTAAGACACTTCAGTCCTGGATGCAAAAGTGATAATAAAATCTTCTTTCAGTCAGCACATATTTATTGGAATGCCTGCTGTGTGCCAAGCAATCTAATATTTAGAGAGCAGTTTTCAGATAAATTTTACATAATTTTTTCAACTGATCCTCAGAACAGTTATCTAATCTATGGATGCAGAAATATTGCTCTCAATTTACAGATGAGGAAACAGTTTGTGGGGAAAAGTGATTAAGTGAGGATCACATGGTTTGAAATTATATAGTTATGAATAAAAATCAAAAGTTCTGACTCATCACCATTCAATTTTTTCACTACAGCATGCTTTTTATTCAAGAATAAGATGTTTGATGCATGATAATAGAAGTCTGATATCTTTTGTGTGAATTTCTTTATCATCAAATTCTTTGTAATTATGGAGAATCTATTTTCCACTCCTAGAGTATTAGCCCTGTGGGAGCCCAGTGAGAGTCATGTACCAAAGATCTTTAAAATGAAATAAATAGAAGCTGTAAATGTTTCTCCAAAGAATAAGCCACTTGAACCTATGATAAAAGGATATTTAACAATACCAGTTGTTATGTTTTCACTGAATTAGTAGTGTTCCTCAGTATTAGCTCAAAAAACAGTATCTAGAAAGACAATTCTTGCATATATACTAAATGCGCACACATTACCTTGTAATTAACCCATTAAATGGTCTTCATATAAGTTTTCTTGTTGTATAGCTAAGAATATTCAAAGTCCAAGGAAAGGTCCTAATATAAACAAGCGATCTGTTGCAAAGCCCTTATGTCTGCCACTATACCACAGTCCTTTAATAAATGTACTGAAGACAGATATATTTCACTAAAATGTAAGCTACAAGAGGACAGTGTTTTTTTCCGTTTTGTTCACTGTTGTATCTTTAACTCTAAAATAATATCTGACATCCAGTATGCACTTAGTAAATACTTGTGTAATGAATGAAATGCTTTGAAAATGTCTATTTTCATGTTGATTCTTACTTGACTGCATTTATGTCTATGATATTAGGGACAGTTGTCTCAGAATAATAAAATTTTATAATTTACTATATTGCTAAGTAAAGCTAAAGTAGGTAGTTGATTCTTTTGATGCACAGTTAGCTCATTGTACCCCACAAAAGTGTGGGATAGCACGAACACAGTCAAGCTTGCTGTTCCAACAGTCATCTTTAAATAGAACAATGAATATCCATCAGTAGCACTGACATAATTGAAAGCACCCATATGCCACTGACCATGCATCAGGACTTTGCAGATAAAGAGGATAAAAAGCAGCATATACAAATGTCTGTAGCCTAGTGTTGGTCATAGAGTATGCTCAATAAACATTAACTGATCTACATTTGATATGGATCTCAATAAATGGAAAAATGTGTGTATATAAGGTAATCTTATTTGATCCCTATGAAAGTAAGACTAAATGGCCTTACAACTGCACATGTGTATTTAATAAAATTTAAGAGAACTCTTGAATGTAGTAGTTATGCTAGTAGCATTTGTAGACAGAGAAACCTTAGTTCATATCCTGATTTTGTCAATTACCAGCATCCTAAATTTTGGCAAGTTACTCAATATTTCTAAGTAACTTTATTTTTTTTTTCAAAGTGAGGATGATAGTAGTAACAACTCTACAAAGTGTTAGTGAGTAGTACTTGAGATATCTGCATTGAAGGCCACAGGGAGTGTTGGGCCATTGAATAGAGGGCAAGTTCAGATCAGCAATGCCTTCTTGGCTGATTCAATTTCTGTAAGTTATATTCTAGCACGGGCCTCTTTGCTTCTGTAAATCCACATATGATATTGCCCTGAATCCATGTTCCACGGTGCATAGGAATCTAAATTCCTCTCCAAGGTTTCTGAAGAATCACGATTTCATGGTGACTTCTACATCTAATGAATTGCTTCCAAGCCTTTTATTTTTAGATCAAACGTTTTTACTGACTGAGATGAGAAAATAAGGAACTTCCCAAAATTCTACCCATTCCCCAAAATACATATTCATACAAAGTAGTAATAAAATTTTACTGAAGATTTTGGATTCCAGGAAAAGATACCACATTAAAATAACTAAATAAATTGAAATTTTTTATTAGATAATCTTTTAATTAATCTATTTATTTTTAGCTATCTAAATATTTGTACAATTTACAATTGCAAAGATATGGAAACAACCAAAGTGCCCATCAATCAATGAGTGGATAAAGAAAATGTAGTATAGAAGAAAATAATGTCTTTTGCAGCAACTTGACTGGAGCTAGAGGCAATTATTCTAAGTGAAGTAACTCAGGAATAAAAATCAAAATACTGCATGTTCTCATTTATAGATGGGAGTTAAGCTATGATTACACAAAGGTGTACAGAGTGATTTAATGGACTTTGGAGACTCAGAAGGGGAAGGAAAAAGAGGAGTAGTACAGTAAAAAACTACATATTGCATATAAGATACACTACAGAGGTGACAAGTGCATTAAAATCTCAGAATTCACCACTGTATAATTCATCTGTGTAACTAAAAACCACTTGTACTCCAAAAGCTATTAAAATAGTTTTTTAAAGTTTGTATTTTCCTGTCATTTTTCTCCAAATAGTTACTAAGAATTCTAAGATTTATTTGCCCAACATTTGCTCCCTGATATACTCCCCTCTTCCTACTAATCTCCAGAAAAATTCTCATTACCTAAGCAAAACATATTTGCAATTTGTTTATTTATTTTGTCAAAGAATTATGTAGTACTTGTAATTTTAGAATCTAATATTTTTGTACCATGAAACTTAAAACTACCCACCCCCAATGAAAGGCAGTTATTTTTTCAAAGAATAGTATTGTATAAATTCTACAATAGCGTATTTTTCACTTCATTATGCTTATGACTTTGTGAAGAGGACCATGCGTCTCTTACGTGTATGCTTATTGCTACTATTGAACTATGTTTACTCCAGCCACCACTAATAATTCACCATACGAATTACTGACTCTGTCTCTTACTAGAACATTCTTGCATATCAAAACTTATTTCTACCAGTTATGATTATTTTCTCTCCCCAAATAACAGGATTAAACTCAAACTGTGTGTGTGTGTGTGTGTGCGCGCACGCGTGTGTGTTGTATGCTCCTATAACATCTCATAATACTGTGCATATTTTCAGTGATCCAGACTTTAGAAACATGTTCTCCTCCTCCTATAAGTGTCCCCTTTCTTTTAAGTGTGCTTAGTCTCCCTACCAACTGCCATGGTCTTCTTCTATGGCATCATATGCCAACTCTCTTAAATCCTTTTATTCTGTGAAGATTTTAACACTTTCCCAACATTCTACCTCATAACTTCCAATTTCCTTGGAACAGCTTCCATGTGAACCTCCCATTTAGCAATCTGACATATTCACTCGGTTGGTCAAAGGATAATTTCATCAAGCTAAACAGAAGTTGCTACAAAATCACTAATAAAAGCATTCTTTATTTTTACCATGTCTGACTATCTTATCTATATGATAGGTCATTTTCTCTAATGTAGTCCATAATCTCTAATTGTACAAATTTCTTTGATGCAGTTTCCATTTTCTAGTTTGGTTTTTATGATTTTATTTATAGCTACTCTTTCATAAATACAAGTAGACCTTGTTTTATTGCACTTCCACTTATTGCACTTGGAAAAAACTTATGTGTTCTACATGATACAGAGTCTGAGGAAACACCAAATTGAACAAGTCAATCAGCTCCATTTTTCCAACATGTGTTCACAGTGTTTCTCTGAGTCACATTTTGGCATTTCTTACAAAATTTCAAACTTCTTTATTATTATTATATGTTATGGTTATCTATGATCAGTGATCCTTAGTGTTACTATTGTAATTGTTTGGGGCACTACAACCACACCCGTATAAGAAAGTAAACATAATTGAGAAATGTTATGTGTGTTCTGACTGCTTCACTGATCAGCCATTTTCCTGTCTCTGTCCCTCTCCTAGGGCCTCTGTATTCCATGAGACACACTGATACTGAAATTAGGTCAATTAATAATCCTAGAATAGCCTGTATTTATGTAAAAAGAAGTGTCATTTGTCTCTTTAAGTTGAAAACTGAAAATGATTGAGCTTAGTTAGAAGGGCTAGTTGAGAGCCAAGATAGGCCAAAAGCTAGGCCTCTTGCATTAAACAAGTTGCCAAGTTGTGAATGAGAAGGAAAAGACAGTGAAGGGAATTAGAAGTGTTACATCAGTAAACCTGAGAATAATAACAAAGTAAAAAAGGCTTATTGTTGTTATGGATGAACTTTTAGTGGTCTGCATAAAAGAACAAACCAGCTATAACATTCCCTTAAGCCAAAGGCTAAAACAGAGCATGACCCTAACTCTCTTTAATTCTATGGAGGCTGAGAGAGGTGAGAAAGCTGCAGAAGAAAAGATGAAAACTAGCAAAGGTCGATTCATGGGGTTTAAAAGGAAAGATGCTGTCATCACAACATGAAAGTGCAAGATGAACCCCAAAGTGCTGATGTAGAAGCTGAAATGTTATCTAGAAAATCTAGTGAAGATCATTAACAAAGGTGGCTACACTAAACAACAGACTTTAACCGTAGGCAAAATAGCCTTCTATTGGAGTAAGATGCCATCAAGGACTTTCATAGCTGAAAAGGAGAAGTCAATGCATGGCTTCAAAGGTGAAGGTGATTCTGTTGTTAGGGGCTAAGGCAGCTGGAGACTTTAGAAGTCAATTCTTATCCAAAAACCCCTGGGCTAAATTTAGTCTTCCTATGTTTTAAGCCCACCGTTGAGAACTATTGTTCAGAAAAGATTCGTTTCAAAATATTACTGCTCATTTATAATGCACTTGGTTACCCAACACATCTGATTAAGATGTACATGGAAAGTAATGTTGTTTTCATGCCTGTTTACACAACATCCATTCTCCAGCTCATGGATTAAGTGTAATTTTTTACTTTCAAGTCTTATTATTTGAAAAATTTATTTGCTAATGTTATAGCTATCATAGATAGTAATTCCTCTGATTAATCTGGGCAAAGTACACTGCAAAGGTTCTGGAAAGGATTCACCATTCTGGATGCCATTAAGAATATTTGTGATTCATAGAAGGAGGTCAAAATACCAACATTTATAGGAGCTTGGAAGAAGTCAATTCCAACCCTCATGGAGGCCTTTGAGAGGTTTAAGACATCAGTGGATGAAGTAACTGCAGACATGGAGGAAATAATAAGAACATTAGTATTATAAGTGGAGCATGAAGATGTGACTGAATTGCTTCAATCTCATATCAAAACTTGAACAAAGTAGGAGTTTCTTCTTATGGATAAACAAAAAACTTGCTTGCTTGATATAAAATCTGCTCCTGGTGGAGATGCTGTGAACGTTGTTGAAATAACAATGAAGGACTTAGACTATTACCTAAACCTAGTTGATAAGGAAGGGCTAGAGTTTAAGATGATTGACTCCAATTTTGAAAAAAATGTTCTACTGTGCGTAACATGCTTTCAAACAGCATCAAATGCTATAGAGAAATCTTGCCTGAAAGGAAGTGTCAATCTATGCAGCAAACTTCGTTGTTCTGTGTCTCAGTCTGCCCTTCTCACTTTTAGTTCTGTTGCATTGAGGTAGTTGCCTACCTTCCATTTCAGGGACAATCATTCCAACGTACAACATCTCACATCATATACCCCTTGGCCAATAGACATTTCACATTAACTTCAATCATGTCAGTGACCCCCATTTTGCACTTACGTTAAGAAATTGTTACAGCCACCTCAATATTCAGCATCCACTACTCTGATCAATCAGTGGTCATCCAGGCAAGCCTTTCCGCCAGGAAAAAGATTACAACTGCTGAAGGTTCAGAAGTTATTAGCATTTTTTAGCAATAAAGTATTTTAAAATTAAGGCACATACATTGATTTTTAGACATAATACTATTATACACTTAATAGATTAAAATATGCTGTAAGCATAAATTTTATATGCACTGGGAAACCAAAAAAATTGTGTGACTTGCTTCACTACAATATTCACTTCATTATGGTGGTCTGAAACTGAACCCACGATATCGCCAAGTTACGCCTGTACCTAAAACTGTCTTTCTCTATTTTCACTTAGAACCCGTATGCTGTAAGTGAGGATAGTCTGCTATTGCAGTAATTGTGTTGTTAGAGTAGATAAAATCTTGTTAAAAAACAACACTAGATAACAATGGCTAATCACAATAAAAGTAAAATTTATTACTTTTTAATCTCTATCTAATGAAGTCAGTTGAAAAAGGAGGAATGGAGACTTGACTTTGTGCGGTCATTTGGAGCTTCATCAGTTTCCTTCCATTCATGTTGCTATGAGCATAAATGGAGAAGGTATATCTTTTCTTATGTGCTTTGACACCAAATAACATACCACATATTTGCACATTTAATTTGTGAGAACCAAATACATGGCCGCAACCTGAAATAATCTAAAAAATGCAGTTCATGTGTGTCCAGGAAAAAAAAAAAAAGTTTGCTCAGCAATGACAGAAGAATCTAAACTAGCAATACCTCTACTCAAGAAGCTGAGTACCATTAATAAAAACAAAAACACAAAAACAGCAACAATAGTCATAACCAGTATATGCATACTCCTGTAAATCCTCTACCTTGCTCAGCAATTTCGCCACATTTTGTCATGCTTCTTTAATTTCCTCTCCTTTTTTTTTTTTAACTACTTATCATTCATATGTTGTCCATTGTCTTTCAATCTCTAACCCTCTTTTTTCTTCTTCCCTTCCCTGCATTATCATAGAGGAGAAAAATCTTAGAGTAAAAATTGTATCTACTTCCTGCCACTGTAAAAACAGTTCTGTTTCTCAATCTGTCTTTCTCACTTCTGGTTCTGTTGCATTGCAGTAGTTTCCTACCTTCCATTTCAGGGGCAATCATTCCAATGTACAACATCTCACATCATTATACCCCTTGGCAAATAGACATTTCACATTAACTTCAATCATCCCAGTGACCCCTATTTTTGCACTGACTGTACATCTCTCTCCAATTATCCTCTCATTTCACTTATCCATACTGTAATGAAGTATTATGAGAGGATTGTCTGTACTGGGGTCTCTGCTTCTTCATACCTCAGCTATGCTTCAACCCACTTCACTCTGGATTCTGCCTGCAACACTCTATGCAACTTACTCTTTCTGAGCTTCCATTGATTTTTGTCATTAAGTCCAATAGCAACTTCTCATTTCACTTGTTATTTTACACTTTATCAATTTTCATTACATTTGAAAATGAAATCCCATTTTAAACATGCTCTTTCCTCGACTTGTCTCTCATTATACCTCTTATTTTCCTTTTAGCTTTCAGGCCCATTTTCAGGTCATCTTTCATGGCTATAATTTAAATATTGCAGCTCTTGTGATTAGCCTCTAGTTTCTGCTCAATGCTCTCCTTAAAGAAAACTCACACCGAATATATCCAAAAGCAAATTCTCATTTTTTTCTTTCCTCAAATCTGTACTTCCTTCATATTCTCCCATCTCAGTAATTCACGAAGTTGCTCAAACGAGACATATGAGAATAATGAAGTTGCCTCTCTCTCTCTCCATAAGCCACCAAATGGAATCAGTTACAAAGTTGTGGTTATTCTAAATTGGTCTTTTCATTCTTTTCATCTCAATAGCAACTACCATCATTTTTTCAACAACACTTGAAAAGCATAAAATCCTTTGGATTTCCTCAAGTCTTTTATGTATTACCATAATTTTTTTCTCCACACAGCACTGAGAATGCTCTCCTTAAGTCATTAATCCAATCTTGTCCTTCCCTTGCTTAAAGCCTTTTTCTATTAGATTAAAGGGTACACCTATGCACTTAATCCACAAGGCCTTTCATTGCCTGGATCCGTCTTCTTCCAATTTATGTTGGGTCGTGATGCCCTCCTACACTTTTGCTTTAACCGAAATTGTCTTTATTCAGTGACACAACTAGCCCTTTCAAACCCCAAGAATTTGGGGACATTTTTCTCCCTCTGTCAGAATGTTTAGTTCCAGCTATCCCAACTCTCACCTAAACAGCTGATTCCAATTTTGTGTTCTCAGTTCAAATCTCACTATTCCAGGAAAAACTATGACATATGTTACTTCTTCTTTAATTAATTGATTTAAAAACCTTCTCAGAATCAGCATCATATTCTTGCATTTAGTCATCTTTTTATAAAAGCATGCATATCATGTGATTCAGAGACACTAATGAGCAGCTATCTGGCATGAGTTTCTGCCATTGTGTCATTGTTGAAAACTATCTTTGAACAGTAAAATTAAAAACACTAAAAAAAATTCTAGGCTGGGTATACTGGCTCACGCCTGTAATCCCAGAACTTTGGAAGTCTTAGGCAGGAGGATGGCTTGAGCCCAGGAATTTGGTAGTTCAGTGAGTTATAATCATGCCACTGCACTCCATCCTGGGCAACAGCAAGATGCTGTCTCTTAAAAAAATAAATAAATAAAAATCAGAAAACAAAAATACTACACACACATACATATATATATTTGTATATCCGTTTCTCAATTTTACTTCTCTCTCTGTTCTGTTCAACACCATTCTGTGTTTCTCCTTACCCAAAATTAAACAAAAAAGCATTTCTTAACAAATATTTATATTTGTTAATGAGCAGATTCCATTGGTACTGAGAATGCATTAACATTATAATGCTTTAAACTACAATCATTTCATAAAATTTGATTGACTTTTTCCTCAAGATAGTTTTGTGAGATGGAGTTTGAAGAACATGAAATAACACTACATGTATTAGTCTGATTTTCTCATCTAAAAAGGCTTCTCTTGAGAGAGCAATGGAGAGTTTAGTAGCGTTTGATAGAGATTATGTGATAGCTCTCTTATCAAACTCTCATAGTGCATTTTACCAATTGCAGATAAAATCAATTGAGTGCTTAGTCCTTTTTACATGTGACATTATTTAAACTTTAAAAAGACCTTGGAGATGGATATTTGTATTACCATTTAATGAAGAAACTGATGGTTAAAGAGAATCTATCTTGCTTAAATTTACCCAGCAAGGGCCAGGGTATGAAGCTAGCAATAGGTTATATGGCATTTCTTTTTACTGTACAACATACCCAAATAATATAAGCTGGATATTCTGTAGAAAGGAAAATTTGCCTGGCTTCTGTTATGCTTTTAGCCTAATCTCAACTACAAAATTCAAGAGAGGTCCAGACTCCGGGTATCTAAATGTAACAATACTTAGGTTTTTGACTTGGAATTTTACGAAAAGACTATAAGACTTATGAAAATTTAGTTAAATTATTCTCAATTATGAAAGTGGTACAAAATATATTGTAGGGAAACACCGTAATGTTTACAAAGTTGTTTGTGATATCAATATTCAGGTTCCCTTCATTAAAAGTACATCCAGATTCCTGCCTGTGACTCACATATATCTATTCTGGCTACTCAAACATTTTTTTTAGTGGTTGTTTTCTTTCTCATCCTGTATTACTCATCCCAGATAGTTATTATTAGCTTTCTACTTCTTTAACCTGAAAACTGAGAGAATATTAGGATGTTATACACTCTCCAGCATGTTAGGTTCCTCTGGGAAAGGAGGGAAGTTTAATATCCTTCTAAAGAAAAAAAAAATCTTCATGTTTAAATTTAAAATTTAAAATAAACTCCACTTTTTATAACATACTATTTACCGTTACCCATGTGGTAGATTATTGCAGAAAGAATCTCGAGTAATTTTATCCCTCCCTATATTCCTCCTTGGATAGATTATTCCTCATCCATTCTTGTCTTGGCAATGTAACTTGCTTTGAGTAATGAAAAAATTAGCACGTGACAAAAACAAACTTGAAAATGCTCATGCATTAAGGTTTAACTTTTTGTTCTTTTAATTCTGAGTTGCTATGTGAGCAAGTCCAGGTTAGGCTGCAGGGTGTCATATGGCCCAGGTTCTTGTGTCTCCCCAGCTGATTGACTTTTAAGTCAATCAACCCAGAGAAGCAGAGCTGGCCAGTTGGCTGGTTGCTGATGGCAGGCCTGTAAGTGCATCCACGAGAGATGAAGCTCTGCTCATTTAAACCTAGTCCACTTACTGCCCACAAGGTTTCAAACTAAATAAATAGTGATGGTTTTATCCATTCAGTATTAGTGTTTTGTTATACAGCAGAAGCAAACTGATGCAAGCATTTTCCTAAACTAGCTACAGAGACTACTGTTGAATTACTAATTATCCCATAGCTTTTTACTTATATTACTACATTTTCAAGTTAATAACATTTTTATAGGAATCATTGCTAAATAAAATAATATTTAGACCGTAAGAAATTAAAACACACATATATTAAAATTGAGTGCTCAGTTAATGACAAGCATAGTATTAAGTGCCCATATCCTCACTATAAAAATCTGTGTGTGTGTGTGTGTGTGTGTGTAGAAACAGCACGAATACCTACAAGAGTATAAAAATGCATTTTCCTCATTGGTTCTTCAATTAGAAGACTTAAGTGCTTATGTTAACTGGCACATAAGATAGATGTATGCCTAGATGCATAAGAGGAGAAGAAAAAGAACAAGGCAAAGTTAGTCAGAGACCCGCCATCATATTTTTGGTGATACTTAGGGAATTACTACTCCTTATTCCTTAGCACTGAAATATCCCTGGATTTGTAAGTATTGTACCAAAAGGTATGTAATGTTTAAATATTTCCTTGCATTTTAAACAAGAGACTATGCAGTAATGGAATACACCATAAAGATAATTTCTAAGGTAATAATTCTTATTTGAAGAGTGTATGACTTGTATTAAACTAAAGCCTTATTACTTGACAAATTGTGTACAGCATAATTGATGCAAATACCTCTTTCACACATCATATGCACTAGGAAATAATGTGGTATAATGAGCTAAAATTTCACAGCTCCACTTATATTGAGAATGTTCCTTTAAAGTCATTCATATTGTACAAAGTTTTCCTTTCACTCATCACCCTGTTGTAGGAGGCTTTTCAACTATTTATCAGACAGTACTCTAAAGAGAAGTAGCAGCTAAAACAGAAAAAGTTGTTAGTGATGTTCTTAAGTAAACACATTAATGAATCTTTGTAGATCATAAATGCCTCAGGAAACTGAAACTGGTCATGTTTTTTGATAGTTTGATAGCATGTGCTGTTTTTTTTTTTTTTCCTTAAGCATGAGAACAGAAAGTTTCCATTATAAAACAAGTGATCCCTATTTTATTCGATGCCCAATTACACAATTCCAAAGGAGTAAAAGCTGCAATATCAAAGTGTGTACTGTGGTAAACTCGAATCTGAGGTTATATATTGGTTATTAGTGGAGAGGATGGGATCAGGCAGTAATTAATGTAAAAAAAAGTCTTTTTAATAGAAAATGAGAATAACTTTCTAATGAAAAGATGAAATTAGATTTGTTAATGTACCAGAAAGTATGAGAGAGTTTTACATTTATTAGCATAAATCACAGATTGTACTTTTTTATTTCAATAGTTTTTGAGAAATAGGTGCTTTTTGGTTACATGGATAAGTTCTTCAGTGGTGCTGTCAGAGATTCTCGTGCACCTATCATCTGAGCAGCGAACATTGTACCCAATATGTGGTCTTTTATTCTTACCCCACTCTCAAGTCTTCCTCCTGGCTCCCCAAAGTTCATTATATCATTCTTACGCCTTTGCATCCTCATAATTTAGCTCCCACTTATAAGTGACAACATGAGATACTTGGTTTTCCACTCCTGAGTGACTTCACTTAGAGTACTTTAAAAATACATTTAAAATGTTACCTTTTACTAAGTGAATACGATACTTTAACTTACCTAATTCTAAACTTGTAAACACAAAATATTACTGCATATGTGAAGTTAATTTTGGAAGCAGTATATTTTTACATTGACTATATAAGCTTGATTAGCTTCTCCTTTCCCAAGATTTTTAATTTTTCAATCAAAATAAAATGTTTTTTTCCTCAGAAAGCATATTATATAAACAGAATTAGCTCAGTTTTTATATAATATACCTTCCAAAAATTTGCAAGTTTGTAAAGGGCAAAATTTCAGTCAGGTGAACTGCTACTTGACAATATGTTTATAATGACCATATTTCTGTGTGTATGCTGAGGTTAAACAACCAGATGAGACAGTATTCCAAAATATCTCCTTATTCTGAAGCAGCAAGAATACTGAAAGTTGAAATTCAGGAAGAAAAAATATGTCAGCATTATTGCTTATTGAATGATTATTAAAAATAAATAATCCTATATATGACTTAGAAAAGGTTCCTATATGTTAAACCTATAAAGTTGTTCATTTCCAAATGAATAAACATTAAGCTTTTAAGTCATTTTAAGCAATTATCTTATGGGAATTTAGTTAGGAACAATATATTAGTTATAGAAACATAAGGAGATGAAATATTTTATACATCTATGCATATAGGAACTGAAAGGACATAAAATTAGAAATTATGAAAATGTCATGATTTTAGGATTTTGAGAAGTACATTTTGAATGTGATTTGTTATTGTCAAGAGAGTAAAGAAGATATATTACTGGTTTGTGGATAAGAACAAGTAATAGGATCGAAGGAGAAGACAAATATTTTCTCAGTCATATTTGATCTTTAGTTAAAGTTTAAAATGTAAATGAATATGTAACAGAGTGTTGACTCCTCAAAGAAGATCGGTTTTGATATCATAGAAAATAAGAAGATGGTTATTCACTATTGTGATAACATGATATTGCTACTTGATATTTGTTATTCTGGCATCTTCATATATAATCAATTGAAAAAATGAAGAAAGCTAATAGAGTAGTAAATAGATGAGAAGAAGTTTGCTTGCTATAATGCAGTAGTTGTGGAAATATAAGCAATGAGTTAAATCATAAAGATTTGAAGATAAATAAAATTTGATTGATTAGCTGAATATAGAAGAGGGAGGGTGCCAAAAGGGCAATTGAATGAAAACAGTACAGTCTCAGAAATGCACTACGTTGTAAGTACAGGGAATGCTAGCAGAGATGGAGAAATGCAGGAGTAACTTCATTGAGATGAAAAAGATAATAAATGCATTTCTAGTAGAGAAGTTACAAGACAATAATTAACAAGTGATCTGTGCTGAAGGTGTAAAGTATGTAGTTATTCACTAACTAATAAAAATGGAGATTCTTAAAACAAGGTAAGAGAAATGCCAGACTCTGATGAAGGGAAGGAAGGAAGCTAGATGGAGGAAAATGCAAACAATATTACAGAAGTCAAGAAAGGTGATGTGAGAAGGATAGTCAGGAATGAACAATTTTAAAGATGAAAGAAAATAAAGCAGTGCCTTGTGGGAGAAAATTACAGGCAAAGTTATAGAGTAATTTAAATGTGATTATTAGAAAGGAAATCAAATTCTAGAAGACTGCAGAGGGAATATGCAATGAGAAATGGGAGCTGACAAAGAAAACTTACTTAAGAAGCTTCGATGTAAAAGATAAAAGAAATAAGATGATATTTTGATGATCAAATGAGGGTATCCTCATTTCTTCTTCACATTTTCCAATACAAGAAAAAGATAACTGCCAGATACATCTTTTATTCACTGATATAGTGGGGGGGGGAACTTCTGAGAAAATTTTGAGAAGGAACATGAGCATACTGCATGGAAGGGAAAGGGTGCAGAGGAGAGGAAGAGAATAAAGAGAATCAGGGAAATGTCAAGTATAGAGATAATGTCTGAGTGGCCTTTCACTTGTTCTGAAATGTACAGTCAAATAAAAGCAAAGGATGAAAACTGCTTAGCTTTAACAGAAAAAGAAAAACAATCAAAGATGATGAAGAATAAGGCTAGCAATAACTTGAGCTGTGACTCACCTTGGCCCTTGCTAGAAAAGAGTTATCACTATTAAATCAGAACCAGAAGTGAATTAGGGCTAATGGATTCTCATACTTCCTATAGTGTTATTTTTTTGACATATATATAATGAGTTTGGTTAAATTGTTAAATTTGTATAGAATGGGGATGATAGAGACAGAAGCCAGCTTTTGTAAAATGAGCTACATCAAAGAGTAAATAGAGGAGAATGCATGATCCCAACTGGGTGGATTACCAGGAATAAGAATTTCATGGATAGAGCGGCAGTGGGAAAGGCAGAATTTTTGGAATGGAGAATTGGAAGGAAGTAAAGTTTATGATCAAAATTGTATAGAAATCTAAGGCCATGAAAAAAAAAATTATATTTGGGAAGTGATCCAGTGGAGGAGAAATAAAATTACAGAGAAGAAATGCCTGCAGTTAAAGAAAGTGAAAGCAAAAGTGAAAAAAAAAATTGCATAAATATCAACACATATGCCCTAATAAGGATGTATGAAAATTATGCTAATATGCCTTCGTAGGCATTAACATGCAAATTAATACTGGGATGTTCTCCGGGGTTATAGTCATTAAGTACTACACAGACTTTTACAGAATGCATGCAGCTTTTAGCTACTACAGTTTATATTCTTCTAATTGGTCAATACGTATAAAGACTTTTTTCCAGGATAATTTACTTCCTTAGGAAGTCTGGATAGCAAACACCACTAAATATGTAGATTTTTACCTGTCTGTGGTGTCTATTTAGTAGATACATATGTAAAAGGAAATAAACAGCATTGCTTTAAAATGCAAATAAATCAATGCTGAGTAGTTATTATTACTGCTTTCTATTAATATATTTTTTACTTTGTCAGTACTAGCTATTTTCTCAACTTAAAAATTGTGAAAATTTTCACAAAATAATTTTTATTGAATTATTTATTGCAAGTTTTAGTAGTTATGCTGAGTAGTTTTGTAGCACATCATGCACAGTTTCAATAATGTGACAAATATTGCCAACTGCCAGCCTAATATCTTTATTTTCTTATTCAAAAATTCAATATTTGGACTTTATGTTTTATACAGAGAGTATAAGATATATTCTGGTCAACGAAAATGGGGGAGGCAGGCTTCATAAAAAGCTATTGCTTCTGATTTATCAAGCTTCTTTAAAAAATAAGATAAATTAATATCAATGCTTCTTACACTCATCCAACATTGAAGAGGGAATACTTCCAAACTCCTCTGAAGAGGCCAGCACTACCCCAATATCAAAACCAGGAAAAGATACCAGAAAAAAAGAAAATTGCAAGATCATATCCCTGGTACATACAGATGCAAAACTCCTCAACCAAGTCCTAGGAAGCCAGATTCAATAGTGCTTGAAAGGGTCATTCACCATAAGCAAATGAGATTTGTCCCAGGGATGCAAGGATTCTTTAACATATGCAAATAAATAAACATGATACATCGTATTAACAGAATTAAGGACGAAAATCATATGATCATCTCAATGGATGCAGAAAAAGGATTTGACAAAATTCAATATCTTTTCTTGGTAAAACTTATCAATAAATTGGGTTTAGGAGGAATGTAACTGAACACAATAAAGACTATCTATGATAATCCCACAGCTAACAGTATACCTAATGTGAAAAGTTGTAATCTTTTCCTCAAAACCAGGAACAAGACAAGGATGCCCACTCTTACCCCTTCAATTCAATATAGTACTGGAAATTCTAGCCAGAGCAGTTAAGCAAGAGAAATATATAAAAGGCATCCAGATTGAAAAGGAGGAAGTTAAATTGTCTCTGTTTGCAGATGATAGGATATTATACGTAGAAAATCCTAAAGGCTTCAACAAAAAACTGTTACAACTCATAAACAAATTCAGTAAGGTTGCAATATATAAAATCCACATACAGAAATCAGTTGCAATATATAAAGTCCACATACAAAAATCAGTAGCCTTTCTATACACGAACAATTAACTATCTGAAAGAAATCTGGAAAACAATCTCAATGACAATAGCTACAAAAAATAAAATGGGAATGAATTTAACCAAGGAGGTGCAAAACTATTGAATGGAAGATGTTGAATTCTCTTTTCAAATGCCTGACCACAGAATGAGCTCTAAAAATCATTAACACGAGCAGGGGACTCTTGGAGCTTCTTAAAGGATGTAGGATGTAAAGCCTTCTTTGACTCCTTAAAGCCATAGGTAATTGATTCTTATTACACTCATACTTCACAGGAAAAGCACATACTTTAAGAAACTTCCCGGTGCTTCTCAAATAACATAAATTAAATTACCATTTTCTTACCATGAAGGGTCTTATAAACACTAAGTTAAGTATGAAAAAGCAGAATATACTTGGAAAAAAATTGTGGGTTTATTTCTGGAAGTCTGTTGGTTTGTTTAGAGTTTAAGGTGAAATCCATGACTTTGACAATTATATAAATTTCACCATGCTCAGCTGATGCAGAACAAGGTTTAAAGCCATTTTCCAAAGGCTTTAGATACTTTAAAGTGAACAGAGCCTTTACTTCACAGCATGACTTCCTTATTCAAGAATAAAGTAGAACTTGCAGAGCAGCAATAAAAATGATACCAAATAAAAGTCTGTGTTTTGTTGAGTGGGGTAAGAGCCCAGAGCAGTATTTTAATTCAAGCATAAAAGCCAAAGTTTCACATTATTGGTCTGACACACAACTTCATGCTCAAAAAGACACATCTCTCCTGTGATGAACATATGCATAGCAAAGAAGCATCTCCCTCATGTCTTAGCCTCTGAGGAGGATTTTTTATGATAGTGAGACTTTGAACCTATATAGTTTCCCTACCGAAAGCATAAAAGAGAGACATAGGTTTGGATAAGATAAACTCTACAAATAATCAAGATAATATTCCTTTTAGCCACCAGTAAATACATTCTCAGGTCTCAGATATCAGTATGTCTTCATAAGTCTAACCTCACAGGCTTCTACTGTTTCTGTTATATTACTTGCATGAATGGAGGGAACAGTTTGTTTACCTATGAATGCTTATTCCTTAAACATTGACAAGAAACATTTTACTGAACTGCTAAAATTTCATTCTGGGGCATTAGAAAAGTTTCACTCAAAGTCGGTGAAACTTCAGCTATAAATCATTTCCTAACATGTGGAAATCCAAGGTTGGGAAAAAAATGGAATTAATCAATTAATTCAAACAGTAGAAATACTTTATAGCACAAATAGCTTCCTGGAAGTTGGAAAAGTGTTGAAAAATTTAAAACTAATATGTCTCAGTAAAAGCTTTGGTGTTTATTGTCTTATTATCCATCCCCTACTTTTTTCAACCCACCTGTGCCCAAGTTCCACACAAGCAACTCTATTCATATTGGTCCTAATACTGAGCTAGAATTTAAAATAAACACCCAACACTTTTTTTCACAACCCATTTTGTAGCTATTGGTAGTTGAGATTCTGAGCTCTGTTTACTATGCATGCTTACAGAAAACTCCTACTAGAGATAATTATTTTGTGCTTCTTGTATCATTTTTAAGATATGATTCAAACCTTAAACAGTCCCAGAACAGTAAATTTGCAGTTAATATACCTAAATATGTGCTGATAACTCTGTTTACCACCATAAATATAGCCTTTATTTGTATTGGGGCAGATTTTAAAAAATATCTTAGGTTCATGATATTAAAATTATGAAAGCTTCACAATTTTGATTGCATAGAGAGGCTGTGGATGACTGTGGTTAAAATTATGGCAAGTTAGAAGATTTTCTTACTCAATGACTCTGATCGCTCATATGACCTATCTAGGTTTTTGTCTTAAAAAGCCTACAGTTAAAACTTGGTCCCTAAACTTTCTATTCATGCAGTATATAAATGAGTTCTGAAATTTAGCCCTTTTACAGCTATAATTCTAGACCTATTATCTGGTTATTTTTTTCTGTTAGCTTTATAGAGGACTACTTAACAAACAATAAAATTCACAATATTCATTACAAATTTTGATGCTTTTTGACAGATGTATACAGTCATGTAATCATATCAGCAAAATTATGAAATAGAGTATTTCCATTCCCAAAAGTGTTCAGGCCTTTCCCTTGGCATTCAAGTCCCTTTCTTAACACCTTGATCCCTTATTTTCAGTCTCTCCCTACAGTTTTTCTTCTCTAGAATAAAAATGGAATTACACAGTATGTATGTTTTTTCAAATGCCTCTCCTTTTTCATTTAGCAATGTACTTTTGAGATACGTTCATATTGTTGATAGGTCAGTAATCCACTTCTTTATATTGCAGAGTTTAGTTCCATTGGATCAATAAAACATAATTTGCTTATTTATGCACAAATTTACATTTAGTGTGTTTCTAGTTCATACTTATTATAAACAAAGCTGATGTAATTGTGTGGAATTAGGTTTCTTTTTTCTTTAGTGTATTCACAGTAGTGGAATTAGTGGGTCATATGGTAAGTGTATGTTAAAGCTTATTAAAACAAAACAAAACCATACAAAGTAATACGAAAAGCTGCCAATCTCTTTTTCCAAAGTAGCTGTATTATTTTGATTTTCAATGAGTAATGTAGAAGAGTTCTCATGTCTTCACACTCTCTAAAGCTATTTTATGTGTTTTTCATTATAACCATTTTTGGAGTATGTAGGACATCTCATTATAATTTGTATCTCCCTAATTACTAAAGAGATGCAAATTACTTGTAATTTTAATTTGTACCTTCCTATTTTTTTTTGGCTTCTTGTCAAGTGATTATTTATTGCACACATATCTTCTTTGGTATAGCATGGACAAATTTTTTGCAATTTGTTTGATTTGATTTTTTGTCTTCTTTTTGAGTCATACATATTCTTTTCATATTCTGGATACAACTCCTTTGTCACATAACTTCTACAAATCTTTTTCCTCACAATGTGACTTTCTTTTTAATTTTCTAAAAACTTTCTATTGAAGAGTGAAAGTTTTTAATTTTGATCATGTAGAATTTATCCATACTTTCTATGTTTTCCTTTTTGTGTTTAAGAAACATTGCCAAAGCCAAGATCATTCTGATTTTCTCCTGTTTCCTTCTAAAATTTGTATAGTTTTAATTTCTATAGTTAAATTTATAATCAATTTCAAGTTAATTTTTGTGCATAGGTGACATAGGGCAAGGATTCATATTTTATGCAAATTTTATGTGGAATTTTATGTGAGTTTTATTTTGCGTGATATTCAATCTGTGGTAAAGTAATAGTTTTCTGGTTTTGATTTTGTTTTTATTTGCATAAATTTCTAATCCATCATGAACAAAACATGTAAATATATAATTCACTGAAACATTACATTAAAATATTATAGATGTACAAAATACAAACACAATTATTCTTATCATTAGATACATCATACAAAAATCAATATGTTAAGACAATTGTTTTTAAAAGCTTAGTCGCAATTTCTGTACTTATCACATTGAGGAATGGTAATAATCAGTTCAAGTATCAAAATCTATCTGTAGAGCATATTTATATTAGCGTTAGTATACAGGATAGATTCACTTTGTATTATTTAAGTATATTCCTTCCATGGAGATATTATGAAATTTTTTCTTAGTAAATTAGTTGATAGTGACTAAAGGTACACATGCCTTCCTTCATAATCTTTTTCACATGATATCAAATGCAAAAGAAGGAATAATTGTATTTTGCAATGTGAAAAGGACACGAGATTTGGGTGCAGCCAGGAGCGGGATAACATGGTTTGACTCTGTGTCCCCTCCTAGCTCTCATGTTGAATTGTGATCCCAGGTGTTAAAGGTGGGGCTTGGTGGGAGATGATTGGATCATGGGGGTGATTTCTAATGGTTTAGCACCATCCCTATAGTGCTGTCTCATGGTAGAGTTCTCAAAAGATCTGTTTTTCTGAAAGTGTGTAGCACCTCCCCTCACTTCTGCCAGCCATATGAAGACATACCTTGCTTCCCTTTTGCCTTCCACCATGATGGTAAATTTCCTGAGGCTTCCCCAGCCATGCAGAACTGAGTCAATTAAACTTCTTTTTTTTATTTATAAATTAGCCAGTCTCAGATATGTCTTTGTAAGACTGAGAATGTTCTAATACACATAGCAATCACACTCTTGGACCACAGCACAATAAAATAGAAATCACCACCAAGAATAAGTCTCAGAATTATACAATTACATGAAAACTAAACAACTTTCCCCTGAATGAATTTGGGTAAATAATAAAATTAAGGCAGAAGAAAAAATAAGTTTAAAACTAATGGAAACCAAGATACAACATACCACAGAAAATCTGGGACACTGCAGTGTCAAAAGGAAAGTGCTAAATGCTTACATAAAGAATTTAGAAAGATTTCTAATAATCTACCTAGCATCACACCTAGATAAACTAGAAAAACAAGAGCAAACCAACCACAAAGCTAACAGAAGAAATAATGAAAATCAGAGCTGAACTGAATGAAATTGAGATACAAAAATCCATGCAAAAGATCAATGAAACTAAAAGTTCAAAAGAATAAACTTTAGTAGACCATTAAGTAGACAAAAATGACAAAAATAGAGAAGATCCAAATTAACGCAATCAGAAATGAAAATAGTGACATTACCACCAAACACAGAATTACAATGAACCATCAGAGACTATTATGACCACTTCTAAGTGCAAAATAGAAAATCTGGAAGAGATTAATAACTTTCTAGAAACATATAACCTTCCAAGATTGAGCCAGGAAGATATTGAAATCCTGAACAGACCAATAATGGGTTCTGAGTTCTGACAGAATCTGTAATTTAAAAAGGTATCAACCAAAATAATAATAAAACAAACAAACAAACAAAAAACACTGGATCAGGTGGATTCACAGCCAAATTCTAACAGATGTACAAAGACAAACTGGTATCAATCCTATTGAAGTTATTCCAAAAACTTGAGCATGAGAGACTCCTCCCTAACTCATTTTATGAGGCCAACATTATTCTGATACCAAAACAGGGCAGAGTTACAGGAAAAAACAAAACAAAATGAAACAAGAACACTAAAGGCCAATATTCCTGATTAATATAGACACAAAAATTCTAAAAAAAAAAAATACCCACAAATCAAGTCCAACCCTAGATTAAAAGTTAATGCCCCATGATTAAGTAAGCTTTATCCCTGGATTGCAAGGTTAGTTCAACATATGCAAATCAATAAATGTTATTCATCACATAAACAGAATTAAAAACAAAAACCATAGGATCATCTCAATAGACACAGAAAAAGCTTTCAATAAAATTTAATATCCCTTCATAGTAAAAACCCTCAACAAACTAGTTATCAAAGGAACATACCTCAAAATAATAAGAGCCGTCTATGACAAACCCACAGCCAACATCATATTAAACGTGCAAAAACTGAAAGCATTTTCCTTAAGAACTGGAGCAAGACAATGACACCCACTCTCACCACTCCTATTCAGCATAATACTGGGAATTCCAGCCACAGCAATCAGTCAAGAGATGGAATTAAACAGCATTCAAATAGGAAGATAGATGTCAACCTATCTTTTTCACAGACAGTATGTTCTATACCTAAAAAAAAAAACCCTTCAGTCTCTGCCCAAAAGCTCCTACATTTGATAAACAATTTCAATGAAGGTTCAGGATACAAAATCAACAGGCAAAAATCAGTAGCATTTTTATATAACAATAACATCTATCAATCGAGAAAAAAAGACGAGACAAGTGTCAATCATTTTAGAAGGTTTATTTGCCAAAGTTAAGGACACGTACCCCAGAGACAGGTCTATGCTTTTCTCCAAAGATGATTTTGAGGGTTCTAAGTTTAAGGGGGAAAGGGTGGAATGTTGAAAAGTATGCAATTTTCAAGTAAGAGAGAGGTAGGGAAAAATAGTCATTCATGCCTTTGTCTGGCTCAGTGAATCTGCATTTTATTTACATAACATGATATAGACAAATGGCCCAGAAGAAAAATGCAGGGAATCCACATTTCTACATAAGATCACATAGACAAAATGGGGCAGGGTAACAATCAAACATGCATTTGTGTCTGGTAGGCCAGGGGGCAACCGCACTTGTAAAGATAAGCAATCAATTGACATTACCGTGGTGAAATTTTAACAGAAACACCTTAGGGTGAAGGTCTTGTCTCTCACTAGGATTTCCTTGTGGGCAAACATGGGGAAGGGATGTAGCTTTTCATCTTGGAGCCATCTTACTTAGGAACCAAAAGGGGAGGCAGGTTTGCATGACCCAGTTTCCAGCTTGACTTTTCCCTTTAGCTGAGTGGTCTGGGGACCCTGAGATTTATTTTTCTTTCACACACTCAAACTGGGAGCCAAATAAAGAAGCAATCCCACTCCCAAAAGCCACAAAAAGAATAAAATATCGAGAAATACAGCCAAACAGGTAGGTGCAACCCAAGAACTGAGTTTGAGATTTTATTTTATTTTAAGTAGTGTAAATGAAAGACTCAGGTAGCTAGTGGCTGCCCTTTCGGACAGTGCAGCCCAGATCATTCATTTCCTTGTGCTGTGCTGAACCACTTCAGATTTTTGAACTTGGGCTCGGAATTTAGTGCAGTGTACAGAGTTCACTGCCGATCTGTGCTGGACATTCAGCATCAGAGTTCAAAACTGCGTGTTTCTTTAAGTAAATTAAATTATTTTTGGATTTATTACAGTGTAATATATCCCAATCCAGATGTCCAGGTAAGATTGTTTTAATTTAAGGTAACAGGTAGACTTACAAAAAATGAAATAACTCACTTAATAGTGAAATACACTTTTCTTGGAAAAAAATCTGCCTGAAGGCTATCTCTAGATAATCAAGAACTAAATTAAAGTAAATGATTCAAGAAATTGTATATATTTATATACACACACACATACATGTATGTATATACAAATACATGTGTGTATATCTGTTCATGTATATATATATTCAGTAATAACCTTATTAAATTATGAATGTTAAAATTTTAATATATAGATATAGGAATCTAAAGAAATAGGAGAATGATGTTTGTTAAACAGATTGCAATTGGGCAAAATATAACGAAACAACAAAAATGAGGATATGAGGGTACAGAAATAATTAAAACATAAAGTTGTGTACATTTTAAAATTCTAAACATGGATATTGTGCTTTTACCATGCATGTATAATTGAAGCACACAATTTAAAAGTATAGTAAATAAAGTTTTGTTGTTGTTGTTGTCACCTTCCATATTTTCATCTTAAGGCTCTCTTCCTATTTAGCTTTACTATTGCAAACACCTCAAATCTTCTATTCTCTCAGATTTATACCCTCACCATCATCTTTACTCATTTCTTTCTCTAATCATTAATTTGCAGTGTAAGCAGTCCTGCCATGGTTTCCCAGAAGAACTTAACACTATTTTTATCTTTAATCTCCATCTCTCTTATCCTATTTAGGGCCTCATTCACTTATTTTCTGCGTAACTGCTAGATGTAGAAACATGGATCTCTAATTATTTGTCATCTGGATTAATGTTAAGTGATGAATGCAAATAGCCTCCTACTGCTTTCAATAGTTCTTATCATACTGTTTTATTTTTAACAACCAGACAATAGGTTTCAAATAATGTTCGTAATGGTAGAGCAGCTCTTCAGCTCTAAAATAGATCACATTTCTCTGTAAGAATGTACAATGCACCTGTTCTAATCTCATCCTTCTTTGTCATCTGAATGATTCTTCATTATACTGTTTTATGAGATAATCATTTTTATTCTTCTTTAATCTATGAAAACACAGGAGAGAAAACAATAGATACTGGAGAGGATGTGGAGAAATAGGGATACTTTTTCACTGTTGGTGGGAGTGTAAATTAGTTCATCCATTGTGGGAGATAGTGTGGCAATTCCTCAAGGATCTAGAATCAGAAATACCATTTGGCCCAGCAATCCCATTACTGGGGATGTTCCCAAAGGATTATAAATCATTCTACTGTAAAGACACATGCACACATATGTTTACTGAAGCACTATTCACAATAGCAAAGACTTGGAACCAACCCAAATGTCCATCAATGACAGACTGGATTAAGAAAATGTGGCACATATACACCATGGAATACTATGCAGCCATAACAACGAATGAGTTCATGTCCTTTGCAGGGACATGGACAAAGCTGGAAACCATCATTCTCAGCAAACTAACACAGGAACTGAAAACCAAACACCGCATGTTCTCACTCATATATGGGAGTTGAACAATGAAAACATGTGGACACAAGGAGGGGAACATCACACACCAGGGCCTGTCAAGGGGTAGGGGACAGGGGGAGGCATCGCATTAGGAGAAATACCTAATGTAGATGACAGGCTGATGGGTGCAGCAAACCACCATGGTATGTGTATACCTATGTAACAAACCTGCACATTCTGCACATGTATCCCAGAACTTAAAGTATAATTAAAAAAAAAAAAAAAGAAGAAGAAGAAGAAAGAAAGAAAATACAGGAGATTAGAAAATCTCAATCCTTGTCACAGAGATAGTGCATGGTAAAACCAGCTTTTGAATCTTGGTGAGTCAATGACACAGTCTCTCAATAAGCAAATTGTTAAGAATATGTGACTATCAGACAAATTTGCTTTAATGGGCTTTCCCTTTAGGCAGAGAATCTGGAAGCATATGCCTTGAAAGAAAAGTAGAAAAACAATGAGACACTTCTAATTTAGGTATTAGTGAAGACCATCTTTCCCTCTAAAATCCTAGAAATTCTGTATGAAATATTACAAAGAAAAAGTATTTCTAGCCAAGTTGTACAAGAAAAAAAAAAATAGAAGAAAAGGCAAAGAGGAAACTAAAAGCTAGAGGAGAAAGTCCCAAAATGAATAGTATATTGAAGCAGCAATGTTGAAGAGAGAATAACAGAAGTAGAAATAAATATATTGCTAGGTGACTGGATTCATTTTTATTTGTAGTTTTTGTGAATTTTAATTTTGATATCTTAATAGAAAAGTTGCAAAAAAAAACTAAATATTTCACAATTATTAGCAGTTTGGGCTATTTGCATTATTTTCTATTTATCTGTACACATATTTATTTGTACATAGATATATACATATATACCATATATGTATATATATTTTATACAATATACATACATACAATTACCTCTGAAACATTTGAGAATAAATTTCAGTCTTTATGCTGCTTCATCCCTAAATCCTATAGTGTGCATTTCTTAAGAGCAACGTATTCTCTTTCATAGTACAATTATTGAAATCAGGAAATTTAACATTGATGACAATTCACAGTCCAAATTCAAACTTTTCTAATTGTTCCAATAGTGTCATTTTTAGATCTTTCCTCCCTGGAACATCAAGCTCTTCAGGAGGCATGCATTGTGCTTAATTTTCATGTCTTTCTAGACTTCTTTAATCTGAAATGATTGTTTAACTATGTTTGTTAATTCATGATCATTACATTTTTAGAAGTACTCTTAGGCTATTTTGTACTCTATTCTATAATTTAGCTTTGGTTGATGTTTTCTTATTATTATATTTACATTTTTGGTTAAATTTTGTCGAGAATATGACAGGCATGATAATATCTGAGTGCACACTTAAGAAAAGGTATATCATGTCACTTTGCCTAATTATTGGTGATATTCAGTTTGTTCATTTATGTTAGTGAAAGCCATGCTTCTTCATCACAAATTTACTATACTCTCCTTGCAATTTATAAATAAGTTGTGAAGAGGTACTTTGAGATTCTATAATTCAGCTGTTCCTCATCAAATTCTTCCAAACTCTCCTTAGCATTCATCCACTCATGATTTTTGCCTTAATCAATTATGACTATTAACGTAAAAAATTGTTTTTCTAATTCCACAAATCCTTTTACAATTATTATTAATTATTATTTGTATTTGCACTGTAAGAAAAGGGTCTATTACCTTATTTAGGTATACATGTGACTGTGTGTGTGTATGTATGTATGCACTAATGATTGATTAGTTTTAATATCCTCTCAGTACATAACATAAATCCCTGGGATTGTGGAGTTTTAGCTTTGGAACT
This sequence comes from Macaca nemestrina, assembly GCF_043159975.1. Classification (NCBI taxonomy): domain Eukaryota; kingdom Metazoa; phylum Chordata; class Mammalia; order Primates; family Cercopithecidae; genus Macaca; species Macaca nemestrina. The sequence goes on from NC_092140.1 coordinate 29,415,203, forward strand.
GGAAATCTCTACATATAGGTTCAAGACTCTCAATATTTAAAATACACCGGAAAATCTGAACCTCAGCCGGGAAAAATGGCCTAAAGATTTTCTCTGCCCAGAGTTCTGGGTACATGAATTCATTTCCTGTAAAAAGTAGTAAGTATTTTAAAAGTATATTTGTGCTTGCTACCAGTTTTCAGTTTGGCTTAATAGAATCGGCATGGCATAGAAATATCCAAGTTTCAGAGGTAACCTATAATTGGTAATGGTCTAGTTAAATCCCTTTATTTCCTGGAAGAAGACAATAGAAACTACCCTTACAAAATTATGGCAGTGAGGAATTTTACAGGAAGTCCAATAATCAAGGGTTCGGAAACACAACAGTAAAGAATTAAACATTAAGAGTCAGAAAATACAACCGAATAGGAATATTAATAAGTGCCAAGCATCTCTTATAATAAATACATGTTTAAAGTAAATGAGGAAATAAAAGAAAGAACAACACAGGCAGATATGAAAAATAACTTGAAAAATAAAAGAGCCATTTAAAATGAAAAGGCAAAGGGCTGATTAGGCAACATATTTTACAACTAGAAGGCAACTGCAAGATGGATCAGAAGACATTATTCCTAATGAGCACATGCTGGATAATGAGATTAAAATCTAAGAGCTCCGGTTGGGCACGGTAGCTCATGCCCCCAGCACTCTGGGAGGCCGAGGCAGGCAGATCACGAGGTCAGGAGACCAAGATCACCCTGGCTAACACAGTGAAAATACAAAAAATTAGCTGGATGTGGTGGTGGATGCCTGTAGTGCCAGCTACTGGGAAGGCTGATGCAGAAGGAGGCGGAGCTTGCAGTGAGCCAAGATTGTGCCACTACACTCCAGCCTGGGTGACAGAACGAGACTCTGTCTCAAAAAAAAAAAAAAAAAAAAGAATTCATTAGAAAAGGAAAACATTAAAGTGAAAGAGAGATTAGACAAATAGAGAGAAGAGAGGTAGTTAAACATTCAGGTTAAATTAGAAATAAATGCATAATTTCATCAGATAAAACATATTTTGACTTAGGCAAGGAAAGACTTTAATCGGAAAGAGTACTGCATTTGGGGAAAGAGGTTATTACTATAGAAAGAATGTTCAGACCATAAGTTGTGTATGTTTTACAAAGGTCAGGCAGAAATGGCTTTTCCTTTATCGGGAGGAGAACCAAGTGTCAGAGTTGGTGGGTTGAATAGTTATTAACCAAGGAAGGTCTTCTGGTAGGTCTTAAGAGGGGATATTGAGGAGATACTGTATGCCTCATCAGGTTGATGGTGAGTCACACTGAAGGACCTGGGTGAAGGAGAAAACCTGGAATACAGTTTGGTAAAGTTAGATATTTTGTCCAGATTTGTCAGTGGGCCTAAAAAACTCACTTTTTTTTTTTCTCAAAAAATGGTGAATTAGAGGCTGTAGCATGCCTCAGCCACTTAAATATAGCAAGATAATGCATAAAGATAATTCTGTAAGCTTTAATTCAAGAAGGAAAATGGGAATCTACCAGAATTGAAAGGGCACTTCAGATTCTGGGGAGGAGAATGCTGGCAAATAACCCCCATGACAGCATGGGCCTGATAAAAGTGAGTAAAGCCCCAATGGGTGAGAGATGCAAGGAGCCTCCCTCTGTGACTCACCTTTCCACTAGGGATCCATGCAGCCGAGGCTGAGAAAGAGCATTTTGTTTCTCCCAAGTGTGGGAGCTAACTTGGGGAGAGTCTTGGAGACACTGTGAGGGAAAGGCACTGGGAAAAGTTGCAGAATTTTTTTTTTTGCACCCAGGACTAACAGCAGGAGGACATTTTTAATCTGGGTGCATACAATGTCAGCCATTCTTTGATAGCACAGCACTGTGGCTATGCAGAGATTTGAATCTTAGGTTAGAGATTGGAACACCTGCTGTGTTGCAGGCAATGGACCTCCACAGCTTCCACAACTGTGGAAACCACCTCAGCAGTAGGGACTGAAATTGTGTTCTTCCTCATCACAGACTTAGAGTGGGAGGACAGCCATTTCTCTTAGGTGGCAATACTTGCAGCCAGGGCTAACTTGAAATACTTGCATTTCAGGGGACTTGAAATCAGTTTGTGTATGCCATTGATATGTGCCCCAGCCTGTTCTCCCGAGATCATTGTGCAGGGCCCTCTCTGTTCCACTCCCAAGCAGAAATTCAGGTATTTGGAGCACCTATTTGCCTAGCCAAGCAGCCTGAGCTGTCCTACTCTTCAAGGATGTAGATCATGGTGAAGCAGGGCCTTCTCCACTCTATGCCTATGCAGAAATCCTAGAATTTGTAGCACTCACTCATCTGGATCAATAGCCTGACTTACCCTGCCCTTTCTGTGCAGAGATCCTGGTGTAAGGAGGCCCTCTGCGCTTCACACCCAGGTAGATCTCCAGGCATTCAGAGCCCTGCTTATATGATTAAGCAGCCTGAGCCACTCCACCTTTCATGGACATAGTTCATGGTGCTGCAAGGCCTTCACTAATCTATGCACAAGCAGATGTCTAGGCATTAGGAGCACCAGCTTGCCTGAATCAGCAGTCTGGGCTGACCCATCCTTCCTGTGCAGAGATCTTGGTTTGAGGGTAGGGGCCTGTATTTTTCCATTTCATGCTACTGATAAAGAAATAACAGACTGGGCAATTTACAAAAGAAAGAGGTTTAATGGACTTACAGTTCCATGTGATGGGGGAGGCCTTACAATCATGGCAGAAGGTTAAAGGCACTTTTTACATGGTGGTAGCAAGACAGAGCTTGTGCAGGGCAACTCTCATTTCTAAAACCATCAGACCTCATAAGACTCATTCCCTATTACAAGAACAGCACAGGAAAAGCCCACACCCATAATTCAATCACCTCCCACCAGGTTCCTTCATCTACATGTGGGAATTATAGGAGTTAAATTCAAGCTTTGGGTGGGGACATAGCCAAGCCATATCATTATATACTTGGCCCCTCCCAAATCTCATGTCCTCACATTTCAAAGCCAATCATGACTTCCCAATAGTCCCCCAAAGTCTTAACTCATTGCAGCATTAACTCAAAAGTCCACAGTCCAATGTCTCATCTGAGACAAGGCAAGTCCCTTCTGCCTACAAGCCTGTAAAATCAAAAGCAAGTTATTTACTTCCTACATATAATGGGGGTACAGGAATTGGGTAAATACAGTCATTACAAATGGGACAATTTGGCCAAAACAAAGGGGCTACAGGGCCCATGCAAATCTGAAATCCAGTGAGGCAGTCAAATCTTAAAGCTCCAAAATGATCTCCTTTGACTCCATGTCTCACATCCAGGTAACTCTGATGCAAGAGGTAGGTTCCCACGGTCTTGGACAGCTCTGCCCCTTTGGTTTTGCAGGGTACAGCCTCCCTCCCAGCTGCCTTCATGGGCTAGCATTGAGTGTCTGTGGCTTTTTCAGGTGCATGGTGCAAGCTGTCAGTGGATCTACCATTCTGGGGACTGGAACAAAGTAGCCCTCTTCTCACAGCTCCACTAGGCAGTGTCCCAGTAGGCACTCTGTCGGGGGGGGCTCCAACCCCACATTTCCCTTCCGTACTGCCCTAGCAGAGGTTCTCCATGAGAGCCCTGTCCCTGCAGCAAACTTTTGCCTGAGCATCCAGTGTTTCCAGAAATCTTCTGAAATCTAGGCAGAGGTTCCCAAACACCAAATCTTGACTTCTGTGTACTCACAGGCTCAACACAATGTGGAAGCTGCCAATGCTTGTGGCATGCACCCTCTGTAGCCATGGCCCAAGCTCTATGTTGGGCCCTTTCAGACACGGCTGGAGCAGCTGGGCCACAGGGCACCAAGTCCCTGGGCTGCAACAGCCCAACGACCCTGGGTCCAGCCGACAAAATCACTTTTTCCTCCTAGGCCTCTGGGCCTGTGATGAGAGGAGCTGCCATGAAGACATCTGACATGCCCTAGAGACATTTTCCCCATTGTCTTGGCAATTAACATTTGGCTTCTCATTACCTATGCAAATTTCTATAGCCAGTTTGAATACCTCCTCAGAAAATGGGATTTTCTTTTCTATCACACTGTCAGGCTGCAAATTATCTGAACTTTTATGCTCTGCTTCTCTCATAAAACTGAATGTCTTTAACAGCAGCCAAGTCACCTCTTGAATGCTTTAATGCTTAGAAATTTCTTCTGCCAGATGCTCTAAATCATCTCTCTCAAGTTCAAAGTTCCACAAATCTCTAGGGCAGGGGCAAAATGCCACCAGTCTCTGCTAAAATGTAACAAAAGTCACCTTTTCTCCAGTTTCCAACAAGTTCTTCATTTCCATCTGGGACCACTTCAGCCTGGATTTTATTGTTCATATCACTATTAGCATCTCGGACGAAGCCATTTAACAAGTTTCTAGGGAGTTCCAAACTTTCTCACACTTACTTTTCTTCTTCTGAACCCCCCCATACTATTCCAACCTCACCTGTTACCTAGTTCCAAAGTCACTTTGATATTTTTGGATATCTTTCCAGCAATGCCTGACTCCCAGTGCCAATTTACCATATTAGTCCATTTTCATGCCACTGATAAAGACATGCCCAAGACTGGGCAATTTACAAGGAAAGAGGTTTAATAAGCTTAGAGTTCCACATGGCTAGGGAGGCCTGAAAATCATAGTTGAAGGCAAAAGGCACTTCTTACATGGCAGCAGCAAGAGAGAGCTTGTGCAGGGAAACTCCCATTTTAAAAACCATCAGATCTCATGAGATTCATTCACTACCACAAGAACAGCACAGGAAAGACCTGCCCATATAATATAATCACCTGCCACCAGGCTCTTCCCATAACATTTGGTAATTGTGGGAGTTAAAATTCAAGATGAGATTCGGATGGGGACACAGCTAAACCAAATCAAGGCCCTCACTGCTGCATGCCCAGGCAGATCTCTAAGCATTCAGAGCTCCTACTTTCTGGTTAAGCAAACTGAGTCCCCCCATTCCTCTCCTGCAGAAATCTTGCTGCAGGGGCATCCATTTCATTCCACATTCGGGCAGACCTCCAGCTGTCTGGAACACCTACTCTCCTGGGTTAGGAGTTTAAGCCATCCCACATCCCCATGCAAAGAACTTGGGGCCAAGGAGTTTTTCCAGATACTCAGGAACACATCTGGACACTTGGTGCCATCCAATGGGATTCTCTTTCAGTGCTGATGCCTGTGCTTGCTATCAGGGGATCTGTAGTTGGATCTTCCTGGTCCAGTATTGCCTGTCATGGCCCCCAGTTCTCTGGGGCTAAGTAGGGAGCTCAGACCACTTTACATTCCATGAATCAGTCAATTCGTGAGGCAACAGAGAGCTTCTGCAAGTAAACAAGGATGATGTTGGTCACAGCAGGCTCTTACCTATAAGCACCATATACAGGCTTGTAGGTTGAACTGCGGAGCCCAATGTAAAACCCAGTGAAATAAAGAAGTGCATAAGGCTATTAAAGCAAAACCGTAAGACCTTGGCATGTATTCTCTATAGTTGCATCCCCTAGGGAGGGAGGAAAGGGAAAGCTGGGGGCGGGGGATAATATAGAAAAAGAAAAAAAAAAAATCCTACCTCTTTAAACGTATGCATAAAACTTAGAAGTGTTAGTGTCTCCAGATGAGAAAGAACCAGTAAAAAGCATTCTGGAATGATAAAAAAAAAAAATCACAATGTAGTGACTCAGCAAGATATTACACTAGCTCTCCAGCTATGGTTCCTAACCAAAATGGAAACCCAGAAATGACAGATAAATAGTTAAAAGCATGGAAGCTCAATGAAATCCGAGAAAAGTAGAGTGCAAACACCATGAAACTTCCAAAGCAATACAGGAGATGAAGGAATAGATCAACATCTTAAAATGAAAACAATCAGTTTCTGCAATTAAAAAACCCACTTAAGGAATTTCAAAATATAAGTAGAAGCTTTTCAACAGACTGCACCACGCAGAATAACTAATTTCAGGGCTAGAAAAATGGGCTTTTGAGGTAAATCAGTCAAACAAAAAGAAAAAAAATAATAATTTTAAAAATGAACAGTCTTCAAGAAACATAGGTTTATATAAAACAACCAAATCTATTCAATATTGCCAGTCCTGAGAAAAAAAATATTAACCTGGAAAACATATTAAGGGAATAATTGAAGTAAACTTCACTAATTTTCTAGAGAAGTAGACATCCAGATACAAGAAATGCAGAAAATACCCAAGATACTTACAGAAAACTAACATCAGCAAGATGTATAGTCACCAGGCTGTTCAAGGTCAATTCCAAAAAAAAAAAATCGTAAAGAGAGCTTGAGAAAAAGGTCAGATCACGTATAAAGGGAACCCAATCAGGCTTACAGTGAGCTTCTCAGCAGAAACTTTACAAGTTAGGAGAGACTGGGGGCCTATTGTCAACATTCTTAAAGAAAAGAAATTCCCACAGTAAATTTCATATCCCACCAAACTGAGCTTTATCGCAAAGGAGAAATAAAATCATTTCCAGAAAAATATGCACTAAAGGAATTTGTTACCACTGGACCTGTCTTATAAGTGATCCTTAAGAAAGTTCTAAACATGGAAACAAAAGAATGATTGTGCTACAAAATACACAAACTTAAGTGTATAACCCACAGACCCTATAAAGCAACCACAAAATAGAAACTAAACAGCATTCAGCTAACAACTTCATGAAAGCATCAAAACCTCAAATAACAATATTAACCTTCATCATAAACTGTATAAATGCTCAACTTAAAAGGCACAGAGTGTCTTTTAGGTTGGATAAAAAACATGACTCATCTGTATGCTATCTTTGAGAGCCCCATCTCACACATAATGACACCCATAAGCTCAAAGTAAAGGGTTAGAGAAAGATCTACCATGCAAATGAAAAATAAAAAAGAGCACGTTTTGCTATTCAAATACTGGATAAAAAAGACTTTATCAAAAATAGTAAAAAATTGGCAAAGAAAGACATTACATATTGATAAAGGGTTCAAGTCAACAAGATGACCTAACTATCTTAAATATGCATCTGCACTACAGCACCCAGATTTATAAAAGGAGTACTTCTAGATGTACACAAAGGCTTAGCCACACAATAATTGTTGGGGAGTTCAACACCACACTGACAACATTAGACAGATCATAAAGGTAGAAAACTAACAAAGAAATTCTGGATTTAAATTTGACACTTGACCTATTGGACATAATTGACATCAGTAGAATACTCCACCCATCAACCACAGAATATACATTCTTCTCATACGCACATGGAGCATATTCCAAGATCAAGTACATGTTCAGCCATAAACCATGTCACAAAATCAGAAAGTGTAATCATGCCAACCATACTCTTGGACTACATTGGAATGAAAATACAAATAAATACCCAGAAAAATCTCTGAAAAAACAGAGTTAAATGGGAATTTAAAAACTTCTTCCTGAATGACTTTTGGGTAAACAATATAATTAAGGCAGAAATTTAAAATTATTTGAAATAATTGGAAACAGAGACACAACACACCAAAAATCTCTGGGATGCAGCAAAAGCAGTTGTAAGAAGAAATTTTATAGCACTAAATGTCTGTTTCAAAAAGCTGGAATGGCCTGGTGTCATGGCTCATGCTTATCTATGACCTTAGCACTTTGGGAGTAAAGACAGGATTGCTTGAGCCCAGGAGTTTGAGATTATCCTGGGCAATATAGTGAGACCCTGATATCTAAAAATTAATAAATAAATAAGTAAATAAATAAAAAAGTAAAAATTAGCCAGTCATGGTGGCATATGTCCATGGTTCCAGATACTTAGGAAGATCAAGTAGGAGGATAACTTGAGTCCAGGAGTTTGAAGCTTCGGTAAGCTGTTATACCACTGGAGGCTGGATGACAGAATGAGACCCTGTCTCTGAAAAAAAAAAAAAAAATGAAGGATTTCAAGATAACAACCTAACTTCACATCTAAAGGAACTAGATAAGCAAAAACAAACTAACCTCAAGAAGGAATGAAATAACTAGAATCAGAGAAGAACTAAAGAAAATTGATATACAAAAATCCATATGAAAATCAACAAAATCAAAAATTGATGTTTAAAAGAATAAATAAGATTGGTAGTTGGTACAACTGTATATAGCTATATTAAGAAAGGAAAAAAAAGAGAGAGAGAAGGTCCAAATAGGCACAATCAGAAACCAAAAAGTGTGACATTACCAGTAACCCCACAGAAATACAAAAGGATCCTCTGAGACTTTTATGAACACTTTTATGGATACAAACTAGAAAATCTAAAGATAATGAATAAATTCCTGGAAACACACAATCTCCCAAGATTGAATCAGGAAGCATTTGAAACCATGAACAGACCAATATCAAGTTCCAAAACTGAATCAGTAATAAAAAACCTACCAACCAAAAGAAGTCCCAGACAAGATAGATTCACAGCCAAATTCTATTAGACAAAGAAGACTTTCTTTCATTTCCTTTGAAACTATTCCAAAAAATCTAGAAGGGATTCCTCTTTTACTCTTCTATGAAACAAGCATTACCTTGATTCTACAACCTGAAAAAATGCAGTAATAAAAGAAAACAGAAAGCCAATATCCCTGATGAACACAGACACAAAAAATCTCAACAAAATACTAGCAAATGGAGTCCAACAGCAAATCAAAATTAATTCAAAATTAACAACATGATCAAGTAGGCTTAATTCTTGGAATGGTAGATTGGTTCAACATATGTATATCAATAAATGTGATTCACCACATAAACAGAATTAAAAACAAAAACCATATGATCATCTCAATAAATGCAGAAAAGCCTTTCTGTAAAATTCAACATCCCTTTCCGATAACCCTCAGCAAACTAGCCATCAAAGGAATATACCTCAAAACAATAAGAGCCATCTATGACATACCCACAGCCAACATCATACTGAATGGGCAAAAACTGGAAGCATTCCCCTTGAGAACTGGAATAAGACAAAGAAACTCATTCTCACCACTTTTATTCAACATAGTCCTGGAAGTCCTAGTCTGAGCAATCAGGCAAAAGAAAGAAATAAAAGTCATCCAAATAGGAAAATTTGACTTTTATGTCAAACTATCTTTTTTTACTGACAATGTGATTCTATGCTTAGAAAACCCTAAAGACTGGGCCAAAACATTCCTGGAACAACTTCAGTAAAGTCTCAGGATGTAAAATCAATGTATGAAAATCAGTAGCATTTCTACACACCAATAACATTCGAGCTGAGAGCCAAATCAAAAATGAAATCCATTATACGATAGCCACAAAAATAAAATAAAATACCTAGGAATACATTTAACCAAGGAGGTGAAACATTTCTAAAAGGAGAACTACAAAACACTGAACAAAAGAAATCATAGATGACACAAATTAATGGAAAAATATTCCATGTTCATGTATTGGAAGAATCAATACTGTTAAAATGGCCATACTGCCCAAAGCAATTTGCAGATTAAATGCTATTCTTATCAAACTACCTATGTCACCTTTAACAGAACTAGAAAAAAAAGACTTTAAAATTCATGTGGAACCAAAAAAAACACCTGAATAGTCAAAGCAAACTTAAGCAAAAAGAACAAAGTTGTAGTATTCACATTACTGCACTTCAAGCTACACTATAAGGGTACAATCCTCAAAACAACATGGCCCTGGTACAAAGACAAAGAAATTAATAAAACAGAATAGAGAACCCAGAAATAAAGCTGGACACTGGTAACCATCTGATCTTGGACAAAGTTGACAAAAATAAACAAATGAGAAACAACTATTCAGTAAAGGGTGCTGGGATAGCTGGATAGTCATATGACTCCCTATTGAATCCCTACCTCTCACCAAATTAAAAATTAACTCAAGATGGATCAAAGATTTTAATGTAAGACCTCAAACTATAATAATCCTAAAAAAAAAAAAAAAAAAAAAAAACCTTGAAACACCATTTGGCTTTGGGAAAACATTTATGACTAAGTCATCAAAAGCAACTGCAACAAAAACAAAAATTGACAAGTGGAACAAATTAAAGTAAAGAGCTTCTGTTCAACACAAGACACTATCATCTGAGTAAAATATTCACAAAATATGTATTCAACAAAGGTCTAACATCCAGAATCTATAGAGAACTTAATTCAACAAGCTAAATAGCCCCATTTAAAAATGGGCAAAAGACATAAACAGCCATTTATCTAAAGAAGACACACAAATGGCCAAAAAACATATGACAAAATGTTCATCATTACTAATCATCACAGAAATTCAAATTAGAACCATAGTGAGATACTTTCTCACACCAGTCAGATGGCATTATTAAAAAGTCAATAAACAACAGATACTGCGAAGGCTATAAAGAAAAGTGAACATTTATACACTGTTGACGGGAACGTAAATTAGTTCAGCCACTGTGGAAAGCAGTTTGGTGATTTCTCAATGAACTTCAAACAGAGCTACCAATCAACTCAGCAATCCCTTTTACTCAGCATCCCTTTTGAATGTATACCCCATCTCTGGGTATACATCCAAAGAAAAATTAATAATTCTGCCAAAAAGACACATGCACTTGCATGTTTGTTGTAGCACTATTCACAATAACAAAGACATGAAAACAACTTAGGTGTTCATCAGTGGTGGACTGGATAAAGATAACGTGAGCTGGGTGTGGTGGCTCATGCCTGTAATTCTAGCACTTTGGGAGGTCAAGGTATGTGGATCACTTGAGGTCAGGAGTTCAAGATTAGCCTGGTCAATAGGGTGAAACCCCATCTCTACTAAAAAAAAAAAAAAAAAAATAGGCTGGCATGGTGGTGTGCACCTGTAATCCCAGCAACTCTGGAGCCTGAGGCAGAAGAATGGCTTGAACCCAGGAGGCAGAGTTTGCAGTGAGCCGAGATCATGCCACTGCACTCCAGCCTGGGCAACAGAGCGAGACTCCGTCTCAAAAAAAAAAAAAAAAAAAAAAGAAAAGAAAAGAAAGTGTGGTACATATATATCACATAATACTAAACAGTCTACACAGTCATCAAAACGGAACAAAAATCATAGCCTTTGCAGCAACATGGATGCAGTTGGAGGCTGATATTCTAAGAAAATTAACACGAAAACAGAAAACTTATTACCACATGTTCTCACTTACAAGTGGAAGCTATACTTTGTGTACTCATGGACATAAAGATCAAAACAATAGAAACTTGGGACTACTGTTGGGGGGAGGAAGCCGAGAAGAGTTGAAAAACTATTAGATACTGTGCTCAATCTCTGTATGACAATATTATTCACACCCCAAACTCAGCATCACATAATATACTCAAGTAACAAACCTGTTCATGTACCCTCTGAATCTAAAATAAAAGTTGAAAAATAAAGTAAATAATTAAAATTATTATTTTATTAATAAATTAAGTATCATATATTAAAGAAAAAACTTTCCAATAATCCACTTGTTTTCATCCCTTCTCCCCAGTTTTATATTCCAGGGTTCATTATGTTTACTATTTTATTTTGTATGGTTTTGAAATGAATCAGCAACAGGTTTGATCCTCCTCTGTTGAATCATTTACTGTTTGTTTGTATGATTTTCATTTCAAACTTGGGTGGAGTACAAATTTTGAAATTATAACACATATCTCATTTGCAATTGTGTTTCCTGTTCACAACGGTAATTTTTAAAAGAAGCAGGTAGATACATTTTACATTTTCAAAACCCCTTTTGGCATACTTTCAATCAATAATATAGTTGATTCAACAAACTGTAGTGTTTGAGAGACTTAAAAACAAGTTCACTTGATCATTTAGGATGCAAAGAAGAGGAAGTCAGAGGATATGTGTCTGGTTTTGTCATTGGTACACAAGGAGAGCATCTTCAAATCTTACCTAAATCATATGGGAAGCATAAGAGGCAGGGGCATTTCTTAAGTCATCGCTGTTTTCTGGGATCACAGGACTCCAATAAAGTTCAACAGTGTTGACTTTTAAACCAATATTTAAAAAATGAGAAATGGAAAAATATATACTAGTTGGCGCTTTAGGGAAGAGTGAGCAATGCAGGCAAAATTTTTCCAATGCAGGCAAATTTTCCTGTTCAGTTAACTTTTTTCTAGTGAAAGTTATGCACTGGGTAATGTTGAAAGTTCAAAAGTAAAATAGATAATGTCGACTGTGCATGGTGGCTCAGGCCTGTAATCCCAGCCCTTTGGGAAGCTGAGGCAGGCAGACGACTTGAGGCCAGGGGTTTGGCATCTGGGAAACATGGCAAATCCCCATCTCTACTAAAAATACAAAAATTAGCCAGGCGTGGTGGTGCACATCTGTGGTTCCAGCTACTTAGGAGGCTGAGGCATGAGAATCGTTTTAACCTGGGAGGTGGAGGTTGCGGTGAACAGAGATCCCACCACTGCACTACAGCCTGGGCAACAGAGCAAGATCCCACCTCAAAAAAAAAAAAGATAAATAACTTCAAAGGGCTTCCCATCTAATGTGAGAGATTATTTGAATCCTATGTAATAACTTCCATAACTTAGATATAAATTAAAGGCTTTTGTAGCCCAGAGGAGGAAAATGGATTCTTTTTAGATGTGGTCACACATTAATTCCTGAAGAAAGTATATTTGAGTCGGCTCGATCTAATAAAGCTTTGCTCTTTTCGAATTGTTTTCACATATGCAACCTCACTTAAAAATTACAAATCATCATGAGTTAATCATAGTGGGTATTACTTTCCTCATTTTGCAGTTCAAGAAATAAGGCCAATGTATGACGGGATTAATTCTCCAGGTCCCAGTTTGGTTGACTGCCTGCAGAGTGATTTTTTTTCCCTCTTCTGTATTATATTTTAAGGGCAGTAAAGGTTAGAGAGTGTGATGAAAGAAGTAGGTTTTACTCAAAACAGAAAAGAAAGCTGAAAGGAGAGAAAAGGGAATAAAGAAACAAAACAAGTAAAAGAAATATATGCCATTGAGCCTAGGGTTTGGGAAGAAACAATGAAAAACTCTTGGAGAATAAATGAGATCGCCACTGATTATGGCTGTTCACGGTATACTAGAATTTACCCTTATTCACTGGAGTGTCTGGAGATTTCTCGCAACACTTATGCAATGTCTATTTTCTCTCAAATATAACCTGAAATCAGTTTCTCTCTACAAACCTTGATTTTCAACCTAGTTGGTCCTCTGTATTTCTCTTTCAGTACCTCATAAATTTTAAATAATAACTTCTTCAATATGAATTTTTAAAAACAGCTGAGTATATATACATATAATATACATATATTTTATATATACACACACATACACACACACACATACACACACACACATATAATGATTACACTCACAAATAATGCAAACTACCATGATGGGCCTACAGCTGACACTGAAAAGCTTAACATACTGTTTATCATGCAGTTCTAATGGTTCAAAGGAATCCCTAATAAAGAGAGATAAATATAAATGTGACACTCTTTATATATAATGAAATATTGCAGATTGTATAGATTTTATATGAAATTGATATTTTGCTTTTTAAAGATAATTTTTAAAGTTATTATAATAAGTGATGATTTCCATGAGTCTACTCATTTTTTCCATTTTTATGAGTCATAAAATAACATATTCAAGCTTATGCTGAAAACATCTCATAATTTACATGATTGCACCTTAAGGAAACAAATTTGATTAATAATATTATATGCTTGACAGTGTCATTAGATGAAAAAGAATTGCCTTTTAAAAATTTAACCTTCTGGATAACTTATTTGTGTTTATCAGAATATTCTGTCTTCAAAAAGGTAATTTAGACTTAAATTAATCATGTTTTGATAAAGATGGACTTGCAGTAAAAAACAGCATATTGACTGACACATGGTTTTCTGGTGTGTTTATCTGGCTAAACATCAAATTCACTACAGCTATAGTTATTGTGGTAAAGACTAGAAGAAAAAAATTTAATTATTCAATAAAAAGTTTACAGTATCACAAGTTTACAAGTACAAAAATTAAACCAATGTGCATATGTTTAGTCTTCACCATGGGAAGGTCTAGAAGAAGCTATAATTGAAATACCCTGAAAAAGAACTCACATTTTAATTTGCCAATGAGTTGTGGCAGACACACTGGCTGGCAGAGACAGAATATAAGTATTAAGAAACTCACATAAAGGAAAAAAATTGTATGGTATGGTAACTTGAAAATCTTCATAATTATTTTCCTACAGAAGCCCTAGGCTTCTGATTAAAAAGGGAGAAAATGAAACCCAAATGGGCAAATACGTGTTCCCCATTTTATGTGACACTGTAATAATTTAAACGTCATAAAACGTAACCTATAACCTAAGCGTGGACTCATGTAAAAGATATGTGTTAATCAATTTGAAATATGAGTTAACAAATGTTCACCAAGCAATAACTATGTCTAATACTTACTATTGAGCAGGTACCAAAATGCATGGAATGTAAACCAACCCTGACGTCCAAAATCCTTCAATTTGTTAAAAAAATAAACAGAATAAATGCAAAAAATTGGTTAAGAGCATGGCAATTATTATAAGGACATATTTACAATAAACACTGCTGTTGATTTTTTCAGATTCTCTCTGATCCCTCTTACAATCTGTGTGCCTGTCCTTCAGTTTTTTTTGAGGTTGTTTCTATCACTTGGCCTCTACCATCTTTGTAAGGTTACCATTGTGCTGCTAAAGATACATTACCTAAAGAAGCCTAGGGCCAGAAGTTTCTGGGAGTTATATCCTGCCCTCACCCTACCCCATATCCAGAGTGGTCAAGTGTTACTAAAGGATAAATAAATCACTGGTAAGTAGTATGGAAATCCATGCCATGAGATGGGACAAACTCTCCTGTGACAGACCTTCACACAGGATACAAGTGAATCTGGGTTTTCAACTCAATAATGCCTTTGCTTGACTTCTTCCATTGGTGCACAAATCCCTCTGACAGAAGCTGACTTAAGAAAATAATTGCAAGATATATTGTATAACAGTATATTGTTGATTGAAAATAACAAGTAAAAATATACATGTTGATGCCTCAGAAGAGAGAGACACTGAGGGCTGGAATAGGCTAGTGTTATAACTAAGAGAGGTTTTGTTGCTTGAAACAAGAATAGGGTTTTGATACAGGAAGGAAATTAGCTATTCTGCCACAAGGAACAATGTAGAAAAATCTTTATGACAGAGTCTTCAAGTCTTTGTAGGGTTGGTAGAGCAATTCTCATAGAATAAAAGTCTTTGATAACTGGCGATTTGCTTAGGATTAAAAGTCTTGAAGATAAGGAATGACTTTCCTGGAAATAGATTATGGAGGTTCTTAAAATTGAAAACCAATTGTATTTAAATAGCATAAGATGTAACCAAAAATGTGTTCTCTAGAATTGGAGAAATCATTTAACATTTAGGAATAGAGTAGGGATATGATTGCAGTTGTGTTTTAGGATTCATCTATCAGTGGCTGTACTACATAATTAGAGGAACAGGGAGAAAAGACAGAACAATTTAGAACCTAATATACATGTACCAACATGAAGTAACCAGTAGATCTAAATCTAAAATTTAGGCAAGAGTAGGGGAAAGAGTTGTCAAAAGGAATGGAAATTAAGATTTTAGAATGACCAATGCTCTAAAGAGTTTTTAGAATCACTTAAAAGGTTTTGTGACTAATTTGATGGCAGGTGGTAAACGTGTGAACAGGCTTTAAAAAATAGAAGAAAGTAAAAATAAATACAATGAGACATTTTAATTCTTAGAGACTAAGCAATTCATAGCACCATCCTCAGAAATAGGCAAGCATTAAATTACAGGTCTAGTGGCAAGAACAATCATCCATTTTACTAACCCTGTCTCCAAATCCTTCTTACAATATTATGTAAATCGTAAACTTTTCCAGGCTTTAAAAATTCATCCTCAGATAATGCTGATGACAATAATAATTGTCAAGTTATCTTTTGAGTCTTGTGATATCAGGAAGAATCTTAACAATTTTGATTTATATATTTTTTTCTACAGAGAAAATGTTAGGAGATATATGTAGAATTACCTAGAAGGTGGTTACTAGAAATGTAGAAGTGATCTTGACAAGAAGGCTGAATTAGGGCAGGAGTTCCCCTACAAGGCATTTAGTAATTGACAGAGACATTTCGGGTTGCAACAAATGGGAAATTGCTACTAACATCTAGTGGATAGAGGCTAGCAATGCTGCTAAACATCCTAGAACACACCTGACAGGCTCCCACGACAAAGGCATATTTATTTCAAAATGCCTATGATACTGAGGCTGAGAATCCCTGAGCTAGATGGCATCATCCGGGAGTTAGATGCATTGACATTATATGTAAACAGACTACACCAATTTTAGTTGACTCTAAAAAGTTTTAGTCAACGCTAAAGAACAGTGTTTTCAAATCTACCTCTTATTCTTTCTTGCATCACATATCTTCTAAATATCTACTTGACCTTAGTTTTAAAGTTGTAAGTAACTATTCATGACACACCACACTATAAGATTCATTTATTCCCTACTGTCCACTCAGCTCTTGGCCCAGTGTCTGACCAGTGTTAGGTAAACAAGTGTTTATATATTGTGATATGATATATAAAATAATAAGTACTTTTATTATTTTACTATTGTACTTCTTAACTTCAAAGAAATATGCATATTTTTCCAGGAATAAATACTAATGATCTATATGCTCCAAAATTAGATATTAATTAATGAGAGATGCATGGCACATAATAGATGCTAACATGTTTAGTGAATACTTGTGTGAAACAGGTAGACTAGAAGGCTTGAGGAAATACATTTCCCGATTCTCACCCATTTTTGAACATGACATTATCCAGTGCTCACTTTAACTTAAGCTCAAAACCTAAACATTATTTTGCTCTTTTCCTCATCCTGAAATCCAAAGGATCCATGCATTTGCTAGTAAAATCTCCAAACATAGAATTAATCCTTTGACTCCACCACTATTGGCAATCCCCAAATCAAGATACCATCGCCTACACTCTGGATTACAACAACAGCTTCTTCACTGACCTTTCTGCTTTCATTCTTGTTCCCAAATTTCCATTCTTTATATAGCAGCCTAAATAAATTGAGAAAAATAATAAATTAACTGATGACATTTCTGCTTATAAATCTAAAACTCGATTACTCCATTTAGTATAAACTCGTTAAAGCAGCACAATAGATTTCTTCGCTGCTTTCCTAGAATCATTTCTGTCTTTCCCACAGGAGATTCCTATAGTCTTAGGGAAACTTTACTTTTGCCTCCTGGTTAGGAATATGCAACTAAACATTTAAACAGAAACAGAAAATCCTGTCAGCCTATGTTACATCCATGACCACAGGATTGACAAAGGGAAGGCATGTGACTTACACCTATCCAATCAAAGTGAATTTCAGAGAAATTAGTGGAAATTGTGGAACACAAACTTTCCTATACTATGAGCACTTGAACTACTTCAGCAATTTTGAGGTCAGGAGAAAAAAAAGAGTTTGAGGACATAACCAATGTAGACAGGCAAAGAGCTGAGGAAATTACAGGGAACAGAATTCTGCACAATGATAAACTAGATAAAGAAAATGTGGCACATATATACCATGGAATACTATGTAGTCATAAGAAGGATGAGTTCATGTCCTTTGCAGAGACATTGATGAAGCTGGAAACCATGATTCTCAGCAAACTAACACAGGAACAGAAAATCAAACACCACATGTTCTCACTCATAAGTGAGAGTGAACAATGAGAACCCATGGACACAGGGAGGAGAACATCACACACTAGGGTCTGTTGGTGGGTGAGGGGCTAGGTGAGGGATAGCATTAGGAGAAATACCTAATGTAGATGATGGATTGATGGGTGCAATAAACCACCATGGCACATGTTTATGTAACAAACCTGCATGTTCTGCACATGTATTCAGAACTTAATGTACAAAAAAAATAATAATAATTCTGTACAAACAACACTTGAAGTACCTCTGACTTCTGGGTTACAGTGGCCAATACATTTCTTTCTTGTTTAAGTGAGTTATAGTTGGATTTTGTTACCGAAAACATTCTAAAGCAGCAGGGCTTAGCCACTGCTATCTCAGGACTCCTTTACACTCTTACATATTATTAAGAACTCTACAAAGCTTTTCTTTATGTGAGTTTATCTGGTAGTAATTTTAAAATAGCATCCATAAACTCATTACTATATATGCTCTTAAACTCATAAGATAAACAGCAGATATTTGTAAAACTAACTATGTTTTCCAAAATAATATGCTGAGTGAAAGAATGACATTATTTTACATGTTTGCAAATCACTTTAACATCTGGCGTAATAAAAGACAAATGGAATCCCATATCTGCTTCTGCATTCCATCTGCTGCAATTTTTTTTTTTTTTACTATTTTGAAGAAAATCTGATCACACCAGAATATGTAACTCTAAAGAAGACATTCAAATGACCAAGAGGCCATTTTCGTGTGAAAAGAAGCTTAATATCACTAATCATTACAGAAACATAAAACCACAATGAAATACCATCTCACACCTGTTACATTGGCTATTTTTTTTTTAAAGTAAAAGACACATATTGGTGAGGATATGGAGAAACTGCAACTCTTGTATACTGTTGGGAATGCAAAATGGTGTGGCCACTAAACATGATGGAGTTTCCTCAGAAATTTAAAAATAGATATCCCATATGAACCTGTAACCCCACTTGTGGATATTTATTCTGAAGGATTGAAATTAAGGTCTTGGAAAGATATTAGCACTTCCATATTAATTGCAACCATATTCACAATAGTCAAGATGTGGAAATAATCTAAATATCCACACATAAAAGAATGCATTTTAAAAAATCTGGTATATACATACAAGGCAATATTATTTAGCCATAATAAAAGAGAAAAATCCTGCAATACGTAACAACATGGATGAACCTTAAGGACATCATTTTAAGAGAAATAAGTCCGTTACAGAAGGAAAAACACTTCATGATTCCACTTCTATGAGGTATCTAGAACAGTCAAACTCAAAGAAGCAAAGAATCAAGTTTGTGGGCACCTTGCTTAGCCTTCCCAGCCTCCAGAACAGTGACAAACAAATGTCCATTGTTTAAGTGTCCAGTCTATGGTAGTTTCTTATTGCAGCCTGAACTGACTAAAACACTCTTACACCCCCAATTTCCTCCTCTAGGTGTGATTTTAATCTGTTCTCTTAAATACCATCATTATATTAAAAATATTACAGTTTCCAGGGGGTGGTTCCAAGATGTCCGAATAGGAACAGCTCCAGTCTACAGCTCCCAGCATGAGCGACACAGAAGATGCGTGATTTCTGCATTTCCAACTGAGGTGCCGGGTTCATCTCACAGGGGCTTGTCGGATAGTGGGGGCAGAAGAGTGGGTGCAGCCCACCGAGCATGAGCCAAAGCAGGGTGAGGCATCGCCTCAGCTGGGAAGCACAAGGGGTCAAGGAATTGCTGTTCCTAGCCAAGGGAAGCGGTGACGGACGTCACCTGAAAAATCGCGTCACTCCCACCCTAATACTGCACTTTTCTAATGGTCTTAGCAAACGGCACACCAGGAGATTATATCCCACGCCTGGCTTGGAGGGTCTCATGCCCTCGGAGCCTCCCTCATTACTAGCACAGCAGGCTGAGATCACACTGCAAGGCAGCAGCAAGGCTGGAGGAGGGGTGTCCGCCATTGCTGAGACAAAGCAGCCAGGAAGCTCGAACTGGGTGGAGCCCACCGCAGTTCAAGGAGGCCTGCCTGCCTCTATAGACTCCACCTCTGGGAGCAGGGCATAGCTAAACAAACGGCAGCAGAAACCTCTGCAGACTTAACTGTCCCTATCTGACAGCTTTGAAGAGAATAGTGGCTCTCCTAGCACAGAGTTTGAGATCTGAGAATGGACAGACTGCCTCCTCAAGTGGGTCCCTGACCCTTGAGTAGCCTAACTGGGAGGCACCCCCCAGTAGGGGCAGACTGACAACTCACACAGCCGGGTACCCCTCTGAGATGAAGCTTCCAGAGGAACAATCAGGCAGCAACATTTGCTGTTCAGCAATATTCACTGTTCTGCAGCCTCCACTGCTGATACCCAGGCAAACAGGGTTTGTAGTGAACCTCCAGCAAACTCCAACAGACTTGCAGCTGAGGGTCCTGACTGTTAGAAGGAAAACTAACAAGCAGAAAGGACATCCACACCAAAACCCCATCTGTACATCACCATCATCAAAGACGAAAGGTAGATAAAACCACAAAGATTGGGGAAAAACAGAGCAGAAAAGCTGAAAATTCTAAAAATCAGAGCACCTCTCCCCTTCAAAGGAATGCAACTCGTCGCCAGCAGCGGAACAAAGCTGGATGGAGAATGACTTTGACGAGTTGAAAGAAGGCTTCAGACGATCAAACTTCTCTGACCTAAAGGAGGAAGTTCGAACCCATTGCAAAGAAGCTAAAAACATTGAAAAAAAGATTAGATGAATGACTAACTAGAATAACCAGTGTAGAGAAGTCCTTAAATGACCTGATGGAGCTGAAAATCATGGCAAGAGAACTACGTGACACATGTACAAGCTTCAGTAGCCGATTCGATTAACTGGAAGAAAGGGTATCAGTGATCAAAGATCAAATGAATGAAATGAAGTGCGAAGAGAAGTTTAGAGAAAAAAGAGTAAAAATAAATGAACAAAGCCTCCAAGAAATGAAAAGACCAAATCTACGTCTGATTGGTGGACCTGAAAGTGACAGGGAGAATGTAACCAAGTTGGAAAACACTCTGCAGGATATCATCCAGGAGAACTTCCCCAACGTAACAAGGCAGGCCAACATTAAAATTCAGGAAATACAGAGAATGCCACAAAGATACTCCTCGAGAAGAGCAACTCCAAGACACATAATTGTCAGATTCCCAAAAGTTGAAATGAAGGAAAAAATGTTAAGGGAAGCCAGAGAGAAAGGTTGGGTTACTCACAAAGGGAAGCCCATCACACTAACAGAAGATCTGTCAGCAGAAACGCTACAAGCCAGAAGAGAGTAGGGGCCAATATTCAACTTTCTTAAAGAAAAGAATTTTCAACCCAGAATTTCATACCCAGCCAAACTAAGCTTCATAAATGAAGGAGAAATAAAATCCTTTACAGACGAGCAAATGCTGAGAGAGCTTGTCACCATCAGGCCTGCCCTATAAGAGCTCCTGAAGGAAGCACTAAATATGGAAAGGAACAACCAGTACCAACCACCGCAAAAACATGCCAAATTGTATAGACCATCAATGTTAAGAAGAAACTGCATCAACTAATGAGCAAAATAACCAGATTACATCATAATGACAGGATCAAATTCTCATATAACAATATTAATCTTAAGCGTAAATGGGCTAAATGCTCCAATTAAAAGACACAGACTGACAAATTGGATAAAGAGTCAAGATCCATCAGTTTGCTGTATTCAGGAGACTCATCTTACATGCAGAGACACACATAGGCTCAAAATAAAGGGATGGAGGAAGATCTACCAAGCAAATGGAAAACAAAAAAAGGCAGGGGTTGCAATCCTAGTCTTTGATAAAACAAACTTTAAACCAACAAAGATCAAAAGAGACAAAGAAGGCCATTACATAATGGTAAAGGGATCAATTCAACAAGAAGAGCTAACTATCCTAAATATATATGCACCCAATACAGGAGTACCCAGATTCATAAAGCAAGTCCTTAGAGACTTAAAAAGAGACTTAGACTCCCATACAATAATAAGGGAAGACTTTAACACCTCGCTGTCAACATTACACAGATTGACACAGAAAGTTAACAAGGATATCCAGGAAGTTAACTCAGTTCTGCACCAAGCAGACCTAATAGACATCTACAGAACTCTCCATCTCAAATCAACACAATGTACATTCTTCTCAGCACCACATCACACTTATTCCAAAATTGACCACATAGTTGGAAGTAAAGCACTCCTCAGTAAACGTAAAAGAACAGAAATTATAACAAACTATCTCTCAGACTACAGTGCAATCAAATTAAAACTCAGGATTAAGAAACTCACTCAAAACCTCTCAACACATGGAAACTGAACAACCTGCTCCTGAGTGACTACTGGGTACGTAACAAAATGAAGGCAGAAATAAAGATGTTCTTTGAAACCTATGAGAACAAAGATACAACATACCAGAATCACTGGGACACATTTAAAGCAGTGTGTAGAGGGAAATTTATAGCACTAAATGCCCACAAGGGAAAGCAGGAAAGATCTAAAATTGACACGTTAACATCACAAAAGAACTCGAGAAGCAAGAGCAAACACATTCAAAAGCTAGCAGAAGGTAAGAAATGACAAAGATCACAGCAGAACTGAAGGAGATACAGACACAAAAAACCCTTCAAAAAATCAATGAATCCAGGAGCTGGTTTTTTGAAAAGATCAACAAAATTGATAGACCGCTAGCAAGACTAATAAACAAGAAAAGAGAAAAGAATCAAATAGATGAAATAAAACATGATAAAGAGGGTATCATCACCAATCCCACAGAAATACAAACTGCCATAAGAGAATACTATAAACACCTCTATGCAAATAAACTGGAAAATCTAGAAGAAATGGATAATTTCCTGGACACTTACACTCTCCCAAGGCTAAACCAGGAAGAAGTTGAAGCCCTGAATAGACGAATAACTCTGAAATTGCGGCAATAATTAATAGCCTACCAACCAAAAAAAGTCCAGGACCGGATGGATTCACAGCCGAATTCTACCAAAGGTACAAGGAGGAGCTGGTACCATTCCTTCTGAAACTATTCCAATTAATAGAAAAAGAGGGAATCATCCTTAACTCATTTTATGAGGCCAGCATCATCCTGATACCAAAGCCTGGCAGAGACACAACAAAAAAAGAGAATTTTAGGCCAATATCCCTGAGGAACACTGATGCAAAAATCCTCAATAAAATACTGGCAAACCGAATCCAGCAGCACATGAAAAAGCTTATCCACCATGATTAAGTGGCCTTCATCCCCGGGATGCACGGCTGTTTCAACAAATGCAAATCAATAAATGTAATCCATCATATAAACAGAACCAAAGACAAAAACTACATGATTATCTCAATAGATGCAGAAAAGGCCTTTGACAAAATTCAACAGCCCTTCATGCTAAAAGCTCTCAATAAACTAGGTATTGATGGGACGTATCTCAAAATAAAAAGAGCTATTTATGACAAACCCACAGCCAATATCATACTGAATGGGCAAAAACTGGAAGCATTCCCTTTGAAAACTGGCACAAGACAGGGATGCCCTCTCTCACCACTCCTGTTCAACATAGTGTTGGAAGTTCTGGCCAGGGCAATCAGGCAGAAGATAGAAATAAAGGAAAATTAGGAAAAGAGAAAGTCAAATTGTCCCTGTTTGCAGATGACATGATTGTATATTTAGAAAACCCCATCGTCTCAGCCCAAAATCTCCCTAAGCTGATAAGCAACTTCAGGAAAGTCTCAGGATACAAAATCAATGTGCAAAAATCACAAGCATTCTTATACACCAATAACAGGCAAACAGACAGCCAAATCATGAGTGAACTCCCATTCACAATTGCTTCAAAGAGAATTAAATACCTAGGAATCCAACTTACAAGGGATGTGAAGGACCTTTTAAAGGAGAACTACAAACCACTGCTCAATGTAATAAAAGAGGACTAAAACAAATGGAAGAACATTCCATGCTCATGGATAGGAAGAATCAGTATCGTGAAAATGGCCATACTGCCTAAGGTAATTTATAGATTCAATGCCATCCCCATTAAGCTACCAATGACTTTCTTCACAGAATTGGAAAAAAATACTTTAAAGTTCACATGGAAGCAAAAAAGAGCCCGCATTGCCAAGACAATCCTAAACCAAAAGAACAAAGCTGGAGGCATCACGCTACCTGACTTCAAACTATACTGCAAACCTACAGTAACCAAAACAGCATGGTACTGGTACCAAAACAGAGATATAGACCAATGGAACACAACAGAGCCCTCAGAAATAATACTACACATCTACAACCATCTGATCTTTGACAAACCTGACAAAAACAAGAAATGGGGAAAGGATTCCCTATTTAATAAATGGTGCTGAGAAAAGTGGCTAGCCATATGTAGAAAGCTGAAACTGGATCCCTTCCTTACACCTATACGAAAATTAATTCAAGATGGATTAGAAACTTAAATGTTAGACCTCAAACCATAAAAACCCTAGAAGAAAACCTAGGCAATACTATTCAGGAATTCAGGACATAGGCATGGGCAAGGACTTCATGTCTAAAACTCCAAAAGCAATGGCAACAAAAGCCAAAATTGACAAATGAGATCTAATTAAGCTAAAGAGCTTCTGCACAGCAAAACTACCACCAGAGTGAACAGGCAACACACAGAATGGATGAAAAATTTTGCAATCTACTCATCTGACAAAGGGCTAATACCCAGAATCTGCAAAGAACTCAAACAAATTTACAAGAAAGAAAACAACCCCATCAAAAAGTAGGCAAAGGATATGAACAGACAATTCTCAAAAGAAGACATTGATGCAGCC
Source organism: Macaca nemestrina (assembly GCF_043159975.1). Classification (NCBI taxonomy): domain Eukaryota; kingdom Metazoa; phylum Chordata; class Mammalia; order Primates; family Cercopithecidae; genus Macaca; species Macaca nemestrina. The sequence continues at coordinate 29,439,798 of NC_092140.1, forward strand.
AACAGACACATGAAACAATGCTCATCATCACTGCCCATCAGAGAAATGCAAATCTAAACCACAATGAGATACCATCTCACACCAGTTAGAATGGTGATCATTAAAAAGTCAGTCAAGAAACAACAGGTGCTGGAGAGGATGTGGAGAAATAGGAACACTTTTACACTGTTGGTGGGACTGTAAACTAGTTCAACCATTGTGGAAGACAGTGTGGCGATTCTTCAAGGATCTAGAACTAGAAATACCATTTGACCCAGCCATCCCATTACTGGGGATATACGCAAGGTATTATAAATCATGCTGCTATAAAGACACATGCACAAGTATGTTTATTGCGGCACTATTCACAATAGCAAAGACTTGGAACTGACCCAAATGTCCATCAATGATAGACTGGATTAAGAAAATGTGGCACATATACACCATGGAATACTATGCAGCCATAAAAAAGGATGAGTTCATGTCCTTTGTAGGGACATGGATGAAGCTGGAAACCATCATTCTCAGCAAACTATCACCAGAACAAAAAAACAAACACCACATGTTCTCACTCATAGGGGGGAATTGAGCAATCAGATCACTTGGACACAGGAAGGAGAACATCACACACTGATGCCTTACATGTGGTGGGGGGATGGGGGAGGGATAGCATTAGGAGATAAACCTAATATAAATGATGAGTTAATGGGTGCAACACACCAACATGGCACATGGATACATATGTAACAAACCTGCATGTTGTGCACATGTACCCTAGAACTTAAAGTATAATTTAAAAAAATTACAGTTTCCAACTATTTTTAATCTAACTATAAAAACGTTTATTTATTTTTGTTACCACTTCAGTCTGTTTAGTTGTTCTAGACTAAGTGACACTGAAATATAGTGACATTTGCCACAAATTTGAGATGCAGGGGATGATGAATTTTAGACAAAAAAAAAGAATTGAAATTACACCCTCCTCCACAAAATGTTGTAGTAAGATAGACATTTTCTTTGGCTTTTATAATTATTTTCTTCTTCCAGGGTGTAAAAGGAAAAGTTGACTCTGTAGCCATTGTGGATATAAGACATGATTCACACTGATGTCACTATTCAGTTGATTTTTTTTTTAATATAATTAGTTACTTAAAGTTAGTTACCTGTGGAGTAAATGAATGGATCAGGAGGCACAAAAAAAGAATTGAAAGCAGACATTCTGGCAGTATTAAGAAATAGTTTGTTACTGTCACAATCTGCCAGGAAGAAAAGGAGACCACACTTGGTCGTAAATTACATCCTACGTATTAATTTGCACTCATTATAGTGGCATATAGGTCCAAGACTCTCTTGATCTGAATAAGTGAAACAATGATATCTCACCACTTAGTATTGTTTGATGATAATTGTTGCATTCCAATGAGAGTAAAAGTAAAGCCTTTGTAATTTTCCTAGGTAAGGCAAGGCAAACGGTATCAACAACATCTGCGATTTACTTCATTTATGTGCGGCTTGTTAGGGAGAGAAGGAATAATGCTGGCAGCACTCTGCAATTTTCATCTCTGCTGCAAAAGGGCACAATGATTTTTCACTTTACAAAAATAGTTACTATGAGTCCTGTCATACAAAACCATTTAACACAGTTGATTTGGTATTGTATCACAAAAAATTCAAATGAAATAACTGTATTCTCATGCCAGAATCAGACTGCATTGTGAATATTGTTTTCTAGCTTGTATTCTCTTGTACTCACGAAAGAAGGACGAGAAGAGGAATTATGCACACATACACACACACACACACACACACACACACACACACACACACACACCAAACACTTCTAAATAATTCAGCTAGCTAAAAATCTTCTGTTTGTCAGCAAACAAGCAATGCTAATACTTACATACTCTATTTTCTCTGCTTTACTTCATCAGATAAAACCAAACTGGACACTAGGAGATATATTTTATGTGAACAGCACAGGGAATTAGCTCTGCAGTTTCCAGGGACAACAGTAAAATTTGTGTGCTGGATTGCATTCATGTTATTTAAAGTAAGTCAGATATTTCAAAGCAAGCTGATTTAAGGAAACTGAAAATATTTCTTAAGTGATTAAAACAGGGTAGGATATTGTTTGTGTCATTTCAAAATCATCTATTGTTAGGGTTTTTATTTTACAGATTTTTAAAATTTGTATTATAAAATTTAAAATAACTGTAGCAAATACTATAGTGATATGGGCAATGGGACAAATAATTTTTCATTTATGGTATCAATGAAATTAGAAGGAACTAAGTGCTAACAACATAAAAACATTTTTTAATAATTTGAGGTTTAGAAGACATTTTAATATGCCTCTAAAAAACATTATGATATTTTAAAAATGTAAATCTAAAACAGAATGCCTATTTTGAAGGAAATAAAAGGAGCTAAGATAAATTAATTGCCTATTAGGCACTAGGATATTTTTCAATAGTTAGGTGTTGATTGATATAGAAATATTTCCATCATTTTCAATTGATAAATTAAGCTCATTTACCACTTAAGTGGTAAATGCTTAGCATATTGTGAGCTGTGACAGGCTTGGGCCTGCTCTGTCCTCAAAGTACTTGTTCAATGAAAGCCCTATCCTGTCTTTTCTCTCTTTGGAATCTAATGAATAATTTAATGAATGCTCTCTTTTCACCAAAATACTCTTAACTAAAGAATGGAAGTGCAATGCAGGCAATTATTATAAATTACAAGAAAATAGTCACTGTAAATAAATAAAGAGTTTAACACACTGAGCAAGATTTAAAGACTTGGCAATGAGGATTAAGAATTATAAAGAAACAATGAATTGTGGAATACTACATATTACACTTCAAAAATTACAATTCAGCTTTTGGGGGTAAGGAAGGGGCGAGAGAGGAAAGAAGGGAGTGAGGGAAAAAACAAGACAGAGAGCGAGAGTGAGAGTGAGCGAGAGTGAGCGAGAGAGAGAGAGGGAGAGAGATTGTCACTATCCTGTAAGCCAAGCTGAAATATCGTAACTGTGATCCATATGTCGATCAATAATTATCTCCTCAGATCCAATAACACACTTGAGTTGCAATAATTCTGGTCTGTCTTTATAGCGAAACATTCAATCTAGTTATGAAGCATCGTCTTTTAAATCCCCATTATCTCCCATATATAACGCCTTTGACCCTAGCAAAACCATGCAAATGTGTTATTCAACTGCTACTGCTGCTGCCAAAAAAATAATAATAATAAGGTCAAGGCATAGTCCACCCAAGATATGATATTCCACATTATGTTTCTGGTGGGATATTAAATGGCATTAACAACCACACAGGTCATGAGTTGAAAGTTACTATAGTCTGCACTGAAGTTAAAATAGACATCGTTTTCTTCCAAACACACGTGCACATGCACACACACACCATATATATAATAGAGAATGGTTCAGATCTAAATTTCTGGATTACAGGTAAAATTCCTTAGCAACATGAAATCTATTTTCTTGTTGTAAAAAGACCACTGGAAAACATTTGCTTGTTGTGTTCAATTTACAGAAATTATGCATTTTGTAACTGACCATGTAGCCATACAGCTTTAGATAATCTTCAGGCCTTTTCTAGTTGACAACATGTATTTTTCTGTAGCAATTGCTACATTACCTGTTACAACTTTGCATCTCTTTTCATTTTGTTTTAGTTTAAAAACACAATTTGTACCCCCACCCTCCACTCTTTAATAAGTCCTTTTGGAAATGAGGCAGATCAAAATACATGAATTTTAGAAATACTTTTTCCAAAAGTATTCAAGTTTATAGAACAAATTTTGGTAATCTGAATACTACATACTGAATGTCACATAGAATATCACGTTAATGATCACAAATAATTATGTGACCCTAGGCTGAATATTGTGCCATTGCCAATCAAACCCTAGTTTGAGTACACCAAAATCCATATTTTACTAGAGATTTGTAATTTAATCCTCACCCTGACCTCAAATCAACAGCAAAATACACTAATAAGCCCACAGAACTGTGGTTAGCATGGAGGGAAACCTGAGGATGAAGAGAAGAAAGAACATTGTGCCTGTCATCTCTCTGCTTGGAATCTCCTCTGTTTAAAGATACAGTGCTCCAATACACAGATAATATGAAAACTTCTGCTACAGTCCTGAGAAACTCATATTTTGAAAGCAAAGACAAATTTATATAGAAATATTCTATATTTTATGAGAATCTAGAATATTGAAGGATTGATAAAATATAAAAAATAAATCACATTGATATGAGCTGTAAATAAAATATCACTTAGATTTTACCTAAATAAACTGATTATCAAAAATATTTGACAAGGTATCAAAAATATGAAGTATGTTGCTGTACAGAACAGCTCTAAATAAAACTTAGAGACTGAGATAAACAGCTAAAAAGTAAATGAGTAGATTTTAGAAAAATGTGGACAAAAATTCCCTCAGAATGTATAATGTGTATATTTTATTTCAAAATGAATATTGGTATTTTTAATATACAGAAAAATACTATTTGATACCTTCTACTGAGAATATGACTCATTTAAGTTGTAGTTTAATGATAATTAGCTTGACTCTAATATCTCAAATAACCAGTTTTGTGCATATTTAATATAAATTAAATAAATGAATAGTATCTGCATGATGCACATATACCTAATGAGCAAAATTTATGTTACTATTATATTAGAAGAAACAAATGCAATGATTCTAGAATACTGGACTACTTATTCATTTAACGAAACTTTATCTGTAACCTATTCCCATTATATATAATATATTACATACATTGTGTTGGATTTCAACTCCTATTACTAAACAAACTTCTTTCCTTTTAAGCTCCTCCCTGTGTTAAAGACATTGGAAGATTCAAAACTGCTTCTCTCAGATTTCCTTGGTTTCACATACTATTTTAGATTTCAAGAATGAGAAGTACTCACATAATACATGGAAGATGAAAGAGAAAGAGAAACCAACATTAAGTATGCCATGTTGGCCTCAACCACACTGACTTCCTCTCCACCAGCCTGATCTGACTAATAACAGTGTTAAGTGTCTTAGAGACTGAGAAGAGTTGAGCTGTATGGCACCAATCAATCAGCTGTAAACAGGCTGATTGCATTAAATCAGAAGTTGAACGTGTTTTTCTACATTAGAATAACTGAAGTTTGGGGGTATGAACTTGCCTTTCCTGATTTCAAAGCTTCTGCCTGCATTACCATCCATGGTCCTCTTGAAAGCCATATTTACATCCTGATTTTCCAAATAGCATTGATTTTGACCAGAAAGATAATGGATTTGAAGCCAGTAAGATTGATTTTTTCCCTATATTTCTCATCACCCAGAAGCAGATGGCCTGAGAAAATAATAGAATGTCCTGTCAAAGGCTCAGTGGCAGTGCTGCTGCTCCCACAATACATTACATTTTTGGACCACTCTCCTACTAAATTCAGTCTATTCTTTGAAACAGCAGTTTACGTATTATACAGCATTGTTACTCTGGTAAGCAGGATCAATGAGTCCAGGCATGAAGAAGGAGAGTTGAAGTTCATCCCTCTATTACCTCTGATGACCCAGTTGTGAAATATTTTCTTCCTGTCCCCACACTTTGGGCTTTTCTAGCTTAGGGAAATTAGTTTCCAAGGGAAGAAAGCTTTAAACAAGACAGAGTAATTGTCTCATTGAACTGTAAGTTGGAGCTGCAAACTGATCACTAAATCAGCTGGAGAAAAGTTGAGGTGACTCTTGGGGCTGAGGTGACAGATCCCGATGACTAAAGAGAATCATCATTGTTGTTCACAATGAGGGCAGGCAATAATGTATCTATAATCAAGAGAATTCTCCAGGTGCCTCTAAGGTTTTCTACGTCTGGTATTAATAGGGAACCATTTTTTAAAAAAAGTATTATTTCATTATACTACCATAAGTCTTTCAACAGTAAAACCTCATATCTAGCTACCAGGTGGAAAGCCACATTTTCTGATGGCAAAGCAATCTTTGAATGTACGAAGACTATAGTCCCATGACAAGAAATAAGAACTGTAGTAATTTCCTGTGTCTTTTTAAAAATTGCTCTTAATTCATATGTGATATATGTGTGTATATATAATAGTAACCAAATTTTATCCCCTTTACTGTATAATTTAATATGTTATGTTGATGGATTATCTAGGTTGGCCTGATATAATCTTAAAGGTACTTAGAATAGGGGTGCAGAATGGGTCAGAGTCATGGAGAAGGGAATGTGATGCTGTAGCCAAAACTGGAATGATGAAATTTGAAGAGAGAGGAAGGAGCCACGAGCTAAAAACTTGGGTGGCCTCTAGAGGCTACAAAAGGCAAGGCAATAGATTCTTCCCTACAGCCTCCAGAAAGATCCAGCCCTGAAAACACCTTGATTTTAGTCTAGTGAAACTGATGTTAGACTTCTGGCCTCTAGAACTGTAAGGGAGTGAATTTGTGTTGTGTAAAGCCAGCAAGATTATGGTAATTTCCTACATCAGATGTAAGAAACTAATACATTTATGTTTCAAGTAGGCATTTTATGTTAACTATGTATATTTTGCTTTGTTGATTCAGTACAAAGCTCTTCAATAGTAAAGACAAATACATCAGTTTTTGAAATAATACCTAAAAAAAAAACTTACTGTGAAACTCCACCTAATTGTTCGTCACAATTATAAAGGCTGAATAGTATTCAATTTTAAAACCACAGGTCTTAGTTATCACTGAGATTAAGATATATTATTGTGCTAATATGAAAGTCAAAATGAAAATATTCATCCCCCTACACACAAAAAACTAAAAGCATATAACAGAAATATAAGTTTAAAAATATGAACAAGTGGGCCCTTCAACAACAGTAATACAAATAAAATACCTAAAATAGTGTTTAAAAATAGATATATGGCAATTAAAGAAATGAAAGAGAATCTTGTAGTGGAATGCAAAATATTTTTTTACATAGTAAAAACAGAATATGATCATCTTGCCACAAAACTGTAATAAACTGGAAAGTTGCACCAAATAAAAATCATTCAAGCAAAAGCAGAGACATGTATTCAAATTGCATGAAGAATGATGGTGAAGCATCCACTTTTTTCAATACTCTTCTATACAATAGAAGTACACCATTCTTTATCTTTAGAAATTGTCACTTATTAAATACAAATGAAATGTATATATTTTTAAGGATCCTTGATGCTCTCCTTTGCTTTTCATCACAAAACATCGTAGAATTATAACTTTTAGTCTTACTGAGCGTGTTTTGATGTGAACCATTCATCATTTATGATGTTATCACAGCTTGAACAAGATTTTGCATTTGAAAACTCGACAGAAATATTTTTTGGCTAAAAAAAAAGTTTGTTGAATTTGGAAGAATAAAACTACAATATTTTTAACAATTCCTACTGCATATGCAAATTTCTATAACATCCAGAAATGCATTAGCTGTTGGTGTAATGTTCTTTTTGGTATAATATTAACTTTTATTGTTTCCTTTAAATGCAAATATATACACAAATGCATACATATTTGTGTGTATATATACTCACATACGTATACATTGATACATACATGTGTTATGTAATTATCCATAGTTTCTTATCGTCAATCATGTAGTAATAATCATAGGTGCTGTGACTGTTTTTGAGTTACATGTCTAAGAAGTGAGGCTACGGGAAAAAGGTACCTGAGGCAAAGAATGGCGTGAACCAATGTGGTGAGGTGTGTTGATTGTGCAACCTACTGCTTTAAAGAGGCCTGGAGAGACAAGAAGTGCTCCCAGGCATTCTGTTAGTTTGACATTATAGGATATAGCTGCTAATGTGGAAGAATAAAACTGTCTCTTGGAGGAGTCTACCAGAGATAGAAAATAAAGAGTGTGAAATTGACCATCTACCCCCCACCTTTGAGTTTGTGTTGGTTAAGTTTATCTCTCCAGGCAGGTCACTGACATTGCTTGCTCATCATCAGTGTTCCATCTGAAAGTGGAAAGCAGTCTAATGATGAGTGCTGATCTTCACAGAAGCAACAGGCAATATAGCACACCTGACAAGGTGTACCAGGTTTCTCCCCAATATATGACTTTTCTCAGTTGTATAAATAAAATATGTAAATCGACACCATTTCTTTGGTGAATATTTTCCCAATAAGAATCTCTTAAAATTGTGCAGAAATAATATCAACTTTTAAAATCAGAGTGAAATAATTCTTTCTCTAAATATTTTTTCATTTGTACTAAAATAATGACCAGTTTAATCACAGTAAATAATATTCAAGTCAATATCATTTTATATTTGTGTTCAGTTGTATAAATTCTGATTGAAAAACATTGAATAATATAAATGTAAATCAAAAAAGCAAATTTTAAACTTTAATAAAATATTTTGCTATCAGGATGAAATTTTATACATGTTTTGATCTCACTAGTCTCTTTCCTTTGTGTTTGTATATATATTAACAAATTTTGCTTTAGGGATGAAATTTTATAAATGTTTTGTTCTCACTATTCTTTCTCTCTGTCTCCTGTGTGTGTGTTTATTAATTCATAAAATGAATTAATATGTGTATATAATAACTACAAATTTAACAAATTTTTAAAAAACTTGTACGGTGCCATTCTTAATCTCTTTCAAATATTTAAAATACTGCAGTGCTCATACAACTGAATTGAAAAATAAAATAAAATGTCTATGTCTCTTTGGTGATTTTTATTTACTTTAATGTAATAGAAAGAACATTATCCTGGGAATTAGAGTAGATCAGTATTTGCCCCCACTCTTCCTCTTAACCAAATGTTTCATTTAATGTCTTAAGAGTCATAGGTCTCTTAATTTCTCAAAGAAAGATGACTCAGCATGAAATAAGTAATTTCTAACTTTCTTCCCTACCCCAAGATTTTATTCAATTTAATAGTTTATTGTTGATGCAAATTTTAGTATCTGTTTATGGTTTAGGTCTAAGACCCTATTTTAGTCAGCTCAGGCTTCCATAACAAACTACCATAGGCTGGGTGCCTTATAAAAAACATAAATTTATTTCTCACAGTTCTAAAGGCTGAAAGTCCTAGATTAGGATTCCAGAATAATCGGGCTCTGGTAAGGGCCCAGTTCCTACCTTGTCCACAGATGCCTGTCTCCTCACATGGTAGCAAAAAAGTGTGGGGAAAAGAAAGAAAGATCAGACTGTGACTGTGTCTATATAGAAAGAAGTAGACATAAGAGACTCCATTTTGTTCTGTATTTGAGATGCTGTTAATCTGTGGCCCTACCCCCAACCTTGTCCTTGCAAGAGACATGTGCTGTGGTGACTCAAGGTTTAATGGATTTTGGGCTGTGCAGGATGTGCCTTTGTTAAACAAGTGCCTGAAGGCAGCTTGCTGGTTAAAAGTCATCACCATTCTCTTAATCTCAAGTACCCCGGGACACGTACACTGCCAAAGGTCGCAGGGACCTCTGCCTAGGAAAGCTAGGTATTGTCCAAGGTTTCTCCCCATGTGATAGTCTGAAATATGGCCTCGTGGGAAGGGAAAGACCTGATCGTCCCCCAGCCTGACACCTGTGAAGGGTCTGTGCTGAGGAGGACTAGTACAAGAGGAAAGAAGACCTTTTGGCGGTTGTTGGCAGTTGAGATAGAGAAAAGCATCTGTCTCCTGCCCGTCCCTGGGCAATGGAACCTCTCGGTGTAAAACTTGATTGTATGCTCTGTTTACTGAGATAGGAGAAAACCGCCTTAGGGCAAAAGGTGGGACTTGCTGGCGCAATGCTGCTAAAAGGTTTATGGAGATGTTTGCATATGCATATCAAGGCACAGCATTTTCCTTTAAACTTATTCATGTCACAGAGATCTTTTTTTTTTTTTAATTTATTTATTATTATTATACTTTAAGTTGTAGGGTACATGTGCATAACGTGCAGGTTTGTTACATATGTATACTTGTGCCATGTTGGTGTGCTGCACCCATCAACTCATCATTTACATCAGGTATAACTCCCAATGCAATCCCTCCCCCCTCCCCCCTCCCCATGATAGGCCCCTGTGTGTGATGTTCCCCTTCCTGAGTCCAAGTGATCTTATTGTTCAGTTCCCACCTATGAGTGAGAACATACAGTGTTTGGTTTTCTGTTCTTGTGATAGTTTGCTAAGAATGATGGTTTCCAGCTGCATCCATGTCCCTACAAAGGACGCAAACTCATCCTTTTTGATGGCTGCATAGTATTCCATGGTGTATATGTGCCACATTTTCTTAATCCAATCTGTCACTGATGGACATTTGGGTTGATTCCAAGTCTTTGCTATTGTGAATAGTGCTGCAATAAACATACGTGTGCATGTGTCTTTATAGCAGCACAGAGATCTTTATTCATATGTCTTACTGCTGATTTTCTCCCTACAATGATCCTATTATCCTGCCACTCCCTTATCTTTAAGATGGTAAAGATAATTATCAATAAATACTAGGGAACTCAGAGACCGGTGCCAGCGTGGGTCCTCTGTATGCTGAGCGCCGGTCCCCTGGGCCCACTTTTTCTTTCTCTCTGCGTCTCATTTCTTTTCTCAAGTCTCTCGTTCCACCTAACGAGAAATGCCCACAGGTGTGGAGGGGTAGGCCACCCCTTCAAAAAAGGAAGAGGGTCTCAGGGCTATCTTTTTTAAGGGCACTAATGCCATTAATGAGGGCTCCATTTCATGACTTAATCACCTCCTCAAAGCCCCATATATCAATACATCATATTAATGGTCAGGATTTCAACAAATAAATATTGAGGGGATGCAAATATTCCATCTCTAATAGCTCCTAGATGAAATTCAGATCAAGTGAGATACGAACTCCTCAGAGGCTGAGTTTATTTCCCTGATTAATCCTGATGAAGATGAATTTCACTTTAGACAGTAATAGAAAGTATAAAATAAAAAACATAATTCATTGACTAATGACTGTGAATACATAATGCTATTAAAAAGGTACATTTCTTAATCTGTTTTCCTTTTTCAATATGGCTAACTTTGTTCAAACAAGCATTAGTGGTGTATAAACACAGTGTATATTTGTCTTTATAGCTCCAGGATATGTGGTGGGAGAATTATCAGCTATACACAGATTTATCTGATATGATCTGGTCTAGGGATCTAGAAAGTTTTTGGTCACAAACCTGTATCTATGAAAAAAAAGACTCTCTTTTGTTTATGTGGTTATATATTTATATACTGATTATTACTATATAATGTAAATTATCAAATACAAAATATACATTTTATAAGACCAGAAATCGATTTAGAAATTATATTTATTTTTCACATTTTATTAAATCATCTTTACAAAGTCTGGAATGCATATACCTGAATTTAAAGATCATGGCTCCCAACAAGGTGAGTTGAGCTCCCATATATCTATGCATTCATTCATTCAAATCAGTATTAAATTTTTGAGAACCAGTGGGGAAAGTCATGATAATGAAGAATAGCAATTACACATATTCTTATGTACTTTACTTACAAGTGGGAAGTCATAAAATGCATTTAAAAATAGGTAATATCAATTGTATTATGTTCTTATAAGCATTTCAAATTATACGTCAAATAATATACTTCCTAGAAAAAAAATTCTACTGTGAAAATAACACTGAGGTTTTCTTTCAAATGAAATATACAGGAAAAGCACCTAGCACACGCCAGTACATATGAGCTGTTAAATGAACATTAGTCTCCTTTTCTGCATTTGCTAGTTTCTTTCGTGGATTCTGTGGATAGGTATAAGGTTGTATCTCTTCTAAAATGAATTCAACTAGAACCATATCTAAAATAAGAAAGGAAAAATGGAGACTGCACATCTTAGCCCTCACCAATAAGTTGTAGCATTGACTGTGGCTATATTGTTAGGCTTTAAAGATCCTGCAACTGGATTCCGCATGTAAAAGCTTACGTGTTCTCTCTCTCTGGACACCACCGACTGCCACGCAAGAGACTGTTAGGTTAATCCTGTGCTAGACCTTTGCCACAGAGAGAGAAGCTTTACAGGTCAGTAGTTCAGTACTGATCAGTGCAAGTCCTGCTAGTGATCCCAACTATATTCACAGACCCCCAGTTTCAGAGCAGCTGAACAACTATTTTATTTTTGTGTCTTCCCTTCTCGTCCTATTCCCTAATAGAGGTGACTCACTGGTTCCACTATGATTGAAATACTATGATGCCCAAGGATAATGTTTCCTGTTCCTGCCCATCCCTGATTTTTTCTAGTCTAGAAGCATTTTATCTACTTTTCCCTTTATTTGCTAATAACATGGCTTGACCTATCCTTTTAGAATTCCACAATTGCCTGACCTTTTTTTTTTTTTGGTTAAACACTCCCTGAAAGTGACCTGACATCAGCCTATGACACATAGTATATGTGACTAAACTATTATTTTATTCCCCGGACTCATTTCACAAATTGAGTTCCATGTTTGTACTAATAACTCTGTATGACAGTTCCACCAAACAAACAAACAGAAATATACAGCTTTACATGATCTTAAAACTAGGCAGTTCTTAACCTTACAAGTCTTTCTGAATATGCAGTCATGGACTTTCACTGGATAAACTATTTGACAACCAGTTGAACTCCCATCGTGGCTCAGGGGCTTTTAGCCATCTAATTTTCACTCTGATTTAGAAACAGATTCCACTAAACAAAGACAATAGGAAATGAACCACAGTAATCCGCCTATACGAGAATTTCCCTATGATTGGTATGTACATACTTTAGAAAAATATCAGTAGATGAAACAGGCTTTTTGAACAATAGAAATGTATTATTTCTCTCTTGGAGACAATTGTGTCCATGAGGATGATATTTTTATAATAAGGATAGAGTATATGGAAACTGGGACACCAATTTATCTAAGCATTATTTATACCATGGTTTCCAGAATGCCGGGAGGCTCAGTTATGGTACACATTGAAGTTGAGCAAGATAATCTAACACACTTTGGGTAAAAAGCTTTCCTGAAGGGCAGATGGTCAGAATTCTCAGAAGGCACAGACCCAGGCGTGCAGGGCACACACTCTTGCAAGCAATAAAGACTCATTGCCAATGAAACCAGCTGTCCCAGCATCTGTGTGTGCTTCCAGTGAATACAAAATATGAGGAAATGACAGTGTTGAACTTTCAGTTTCTGTACTTCTGCAGCAAACAATGCTAAAATTATGACTTTAAGCATCTTATTTTTGGTTCCACAGGCTTTTTAATGCCTGTGACAATAGGACTCAGAAGAGACAAGATATATCCAGAAAATTCTATAAACCTCTTTTGACCTAAATCCGTAAGACCTATCTACATTATGAGAGGTTGCCTAGAACCTAGGATGTACTACAAGATCCCTTTTCTATCCATCGATCATAGCATACTTAACCCAATGCAGTATAGTTCTCATTTCTCGGCTCATCACACCTGAAACAAACCAAAGACTTCTAATGTGGACTCCTGGATATACCCTTGGAAGCCAGAAGCAGAGCAGAATACTAAGAGAAATCTGAAATTCATTTAACTTTTAACTTACATCCCCCAGGTTCATGTTTGCCAAATGGCTAAGTTAGCTTCTTGTCTAGGTCTAGTCCTACTTCCCTCTACCTACTCTCACAGGCTATGACGGTTCTGCTTCCTTTAGGAATCCTTACAGTTTAAGATTAGCTCCAATGTCTTCAGGCAGCTTCCTCTGTAGTCTTATATATCCTAAGCTGGCTCATAACTATGTCTCTTTCTGCAGCTGCATCTATACTGTGACCCATTTTTTGTTCCATAACTAGGATTATACTATAGTATAAAACAAGAAGGATTAGAAACTGTAACCAAGCTTAAAAGGTAGAGTGGGAGAGCTGCTTAGAAAAATTCTGCTTTATAAGCTGGAACCAGGCATCTGAACGATATAAAGACAGTGCAATCAAGAAAAATAAGCAAGATATTTGAGAATATGGATTGGAGGTCAGTAATCAATGATGAGTAAACCTTGACTGTGCAAGAGGAATTCATGCTCTTGATTTCTGATAATTTTTTCATAGAGCAGGAGGGTATAGCATTTGGAATGGGGTTCAGAGATAAGAACTTGGGGCTTCGAATTTCAAGTTGAAACAAAACAGAGAGCAGAACTTAAGAAAATGGCAAAAATCATCTACCTAAAGGAATAAGTTCATTAATTTAGGATTAAACTGGCAAAAAGATAATTTTATGCTGAAACCCAGAACAAATGAATAGGAATTACCTCCCAGAAAGGCTAGAATAGTGTAGGTTCTATTAAGACAATATAAGACTGAACTTGTTTTTGATCATCAGTCAGTCCTATCTACAAAAGAAATAGAATGTGGAGATTAGAGAAAGACAAAAACAACAAAATTGACAGGATCTGACAAATTCTTTACCCATTTTGTACTTTCTTCTCACTACTTACTCATGGAGTCCCATCTTTTCAGTACCCTTGTATCCTGCCATCTCATATACCCAGGCCTACAGATTCTAAATCAAAGCCTTTAGGTGAGCTGCAAAAACTCCTGACTTACCAAAATTTATTTGGTCAGACATAGCCTATCAGCTCTCATTATTCTGGACAGTAATAGTTGTTCTGAGTTGCAAGACAGATAAGGATGACAGAGCAAGGTAGAGAAGAGCCACAGTAAAAACTCGCAGATTCTTGAAAAAAGAGCTTATACACCATTCAGAATATAACATAGTGTATCACTGCATTTATTATAGTGTTTTTTTTTTATTTGTGTTGTGTTTCAAAGTCATGCTTTGATATTGAAACAGCAGCTCACTCATTCTTCAATAGATATGCATCGAGCTCAAGTTTTCCAATACTGGATGGCAAGACAACAAAGTTACATGAAACATAGTTATTGTCCATGTATTCGACCTTTGCTGTGTATTTTGTTTGCCTCATCTTCTCTGCATTAGGCTAACACGTCATTAAGTCAATATGTCATCCTCACTTTTGCATTCTTCAAAATGTTAGGGCAATGCTTTTTGTCTACAATTTTTATTTTTCCATGGGTGAATAAATAAATGAATAGGAAATGATTATAAAGATGATAAATAGATAAACAAGTACCACAAGTAAAAATTATCACTGTCACATAAAATGGGAAAACTTACTTGAAACAAAGTGATAAATAAAGATACAGCTTAAGATCTCTAAGTTAAAGGACCAGGCCAAGAGAAGAGCTGCATTCAATATTCTCAAGAGTTTTTCCCAGTTACGAGTGATGGCAGTGACAATCCATCTGGAGCGGCCGCTGCGAGGATACCGACTGCAGCAGTTGAGGTGTGGGGCCGTGCGCTCTGCCGAGATTGGGGGAATTGAGAACAGGCAAGAGCCCCACCCCTTATTGAGTTGGGGGGTCAGGAGCCCATGCTCCCGGGTGTAGCCGCAGCCTCCCAGCCACAGCTTCAGACCATGGCACCCCTGCGCTCTTAGGGAACCAGGAAGACTCCTGCCCCCACAGGCTTGAAAGTGCCTGATCCCACTCCCTGGCCTCTCCCTGCTCTCAGTGCCCACTCCAGGGGAGAGGAAAGTTGTGGCCAAGCCTGAATACTGTCACAACCTGGCCAGATGTGCACATGCTCAGGGGGTTGCTGATACACCAGCCCCCTGCCAACTCGATCTGCTCTGGACTTTGGGTGCCAATGAGAGCAGGAGGGGTACCGGAGGTGTGGTGAGGGTGACTGGGCATGGGCCGGCACGTGCCTCTTCGTGTGGACAGCCTAGGTACCATGGACAACATATTAAAGGAAGACGGGTTCCTAGGCAGGAAGGGGTGAGTCTCCAATGAAACCCTACCTTCAAGCCAGGGATGGCCTGTAGCCTGGGGCCAGGCCGCCAGTTCCAGGCAAGGTCAGCAGACCAGAGTGAGAACTTCATTAATGACCATTAGGCCAATCGGATGGTCTTTTTCCAGGCCCATCCATGGCTGTCTATGAACCAATCAACATGTACTTCCTCAATTCTGAGGACCTAAAATTCCCAGACTCAGCTAGACTCACACACTGCCTGGGGAAAGGAGCTACCCACTTTGGGTCTCCTGAGAGCTGTTCTGTCACTCAATAAAACTCCTCTCTGGCTCACTCACCCTCCTGTTGTCTGCATACCTCATTCTTCTTGGACACCAGCCAAGTACTTGGGTCCCTCCGAATGGCAGAACTGAAAGAGCTGTAACACAATCAGGGTTGAAACATGCCCCACCCCTCTCACCACATTGTGGGTGATGAGAAGAAGAAAAGAGCTGTGGCTTTTTGGGGAGAAAAGACCTATGGTCTCCCTGAGTAAGGGGTGTGACACCCTCTTTGGGGCTCTGTGGTTCCTGGTGTCTCCAAGCTTCTAGACACCACCATGTTTCTCTCATCTAGATGTAGGTGCCCACAGCGGAGGCTGCTTGCAGTACATCTTATCCAGCCGTAACCTTGCACTGAACCAGCACCTGTATTGGTGCCTGGAGCTGCCAGTGCTGCCACAGCAGCTGGCATACCTGGCTGTGTGCAGTGGCCAGACCCTGGGCTCATTCCCTCACACATCCCTCACTACTCTGCGCCTGGCTCACCCATGGCACACATAGGATCTGGGCTGGTAGCCCGAGTGGAGCACAGCCTACAAGGCAGAGTGGGCAGAACAAGCCCAGCGGACCGAAACAAAACAAAACAAAACAAAACAAAACAAAACAAAACCACCACCTACGGAAGTTTCTGGCTGGAAAAGCGACACCCTAAAAATCCTTTGACACGAGGATTACACTAAACTTCTATTAGAACGGTGTTTCATTTCTCTTAGGCCACCTGGAATGATTTTAAGAATTAGATCTGTGAATTAGTGGTCTAGGAATGCTATGTTGTTGTATAATTATTCTACTCACATCAAAATAATGTGTAGGCTTATAGCAGTCAGGATGTTCACACAATTTATATGTATTTTTTCCTAAAATAAAATGTATTTATTGTAATTTTCAGAAAATATCCCCAGCTCCACAAATGTTCATATATCAAATTGTCAATTAATGTTTTGTTACTACATTTTTCAAAACCATCCATGCAGAGTAGCTTCCTGATTTCTTGTTGGTACTCCAGAATGATTTAGCTGTTAGAGAAAATTATAGATGATTTATTTTCTAAGCACTAGAGCTATCCATTTTGAGGGAAAGGCACAGGAATATCATTCCCCCTTTTTTTTGTAGTGAGATATTTTCAAAATTAGGATGTATTTGTGTTATTTAACAAATGTTGAATTACATAAGAAGAAAACTCAATGTAACTTTGATGCCTTGATTCTATAGTTGCTTTTATATGTCAATCAACTTATTATTTTTAATCTAAATAGAGTTAGAATATTATTAATTAAAAAATGCAAATCAATCCTTCTGCCTGGGAATAATTTCATGACATTTATTTCTCTGGTCAAAACATATTAAGAAAGAAGCATGATGTTTGTGATTAAAGCAAAACGCTGGCAACGTTATTCCTGGGGTAAATTCCTACCTCATTACCTTCTAGCCATGTGACATTCTGCAGGGCACTTGACATCTTTGTGCCTGAGTTTCTAAATCTGTTAAATGTGGATAATAGTAGAGTTGTTTTGAGGAATAAATGAGTGTGTGTGTATATATATTTAATGTATACATACATATGTATATTTAATACATATATATACACACACACATGCATGCACACACACACATACTCCCTGAGTCAGGGAGTACATATATACACACACACACACACACACACACTTATTTAATACACAAACAGGCACACACACATATATATGTGTGTATATATGTGTATATATACATACATATATATATATATATATATATATATATATGGCACTGTAAGAAAGTTGAAAAGAAATTATTCTGAGTAACATAGACCACAAAGAACCTAAAAAGTAACTTAGGAGTTGTTATAATAAGTAACACAAAATCACATGACAGTGTCACTGCATTTATTAAGCACATATTAGGTGGTCTATATATATATATATAAAGTATATATATATGTATATATAATACTGGCACAGAAGTTGAGACATTCTACTAGTAATGTATGCAGCTTTTTTCTGAAATGGTTTATGACTAACATAAAAAAAGTTCTATAAAATAAAAAACTATCTTCAATATTTTTATCCATTCTAGATCACATTTTCCTATGCACAAATAGAGATAATAATGCAATGTACCTCGTAGGGTTATTGTGAAGAATATGTGACATTACACATTTAAAGGCCTGAGCAGAGAGCCTGGTTTATGTAAATTTTCAAAATAAAGCCTTTTATTATCCCAGCATGGTTACATAACATGCTATTTTCCTAAACACTTTTCTAAAAATAGAATCAAACTTCTGTAGGACATGAGTTATGCGACTGTCTAGAGCTCAGAATAATCTCTTTTTAAATGGAAATACTAATATCCCTTCTTGCTCTTTTGGGAAACTCTAAATGGGATGTATTTTTTTTTTCTCCGTGACTGTTGCAGATGTACATCCAAATGCCTTGAATTATCCAGTTGGTTGGTGTATTAGTTTAACTAGTGTCTCTGAGGAAAGGGAAAAAACTGCTATGGATAACATAAACAATAGATTCATGGCAAATCTGTTCAGTACAAAAATATATACGTCGGGTGTGGTGGCTCATGCCTGTAATCCCACCACTTTGGGAGGCCAAGGCGGGTGGATCACCTGAGGTCAGGAGTTCGAGACCAGCCTAGCCAACACAGTGAAACCCCATTTCTACTAAAAGTAATAAAATTAGCTGGGCGTGATGGTGCATGCCTGTAATCCCAGCTACTTGGGAGACTGAGGCAGGAGAATCACTTAAACCCCGGAGGCGGAGGTTGCAGTGAGCTCGTGAGATCATGACGCTGCACTTCAGCCTGGACAACAGAGCGAGGCTCCATCTCAAAAAAAAAAAAAAAAGAAAAAGAGAAAGAAAAAAAAAAGAACATATATAAAGATATGTACATATCTATTATTATATTCACTTTCTGTTCATTCTTGTATTGACTATTTTAACCATAAGAAACATCATACATTTTATATCTTATATAATTATAATCATTTCCCTATGGTTTAAATAGTAAAAGAGCAATTGTGTTTACATATTTTGTTTACCCGCACTTCCCCTTCTCAAAATTAAACTGTGTTAAAGGAGAAAAATTTTAATTAAATCTATTCAATATTGTGCATTTGAGTATCAGACAACTTATAGATGTCTGATTACTTATATTCCATTTGTGCTAATATCCTATGTATCGTGTTATTTACTTATCACTCTAGAAAAACCTCCATTGTAAATAAAGAAAAATTAAATATGTCACATTTTATTTAATAATGAAGGAGAGGTGTAGTATATAGAAAAAAATTGGGGGCACTTAATGATTTCTACAATAATGCTATTCTGCTTGTTTCATAGCTTTTTCTGTATTTGGCAATCAGAATTACAAATATACTTTTGTTTCATGCATGGCCAAAATACAAGAAATTACTCATCCTTCTTCCTTATGAATAATGCCAATCTTTATCAATAGTCAAATAAACTTTAGTGCTTCAAGCTATACTGTAATATTTGACACTTTGGAAAAATGATACACAGTTTTTCTGGATTCTGTAAACTTTTTAAACCCAGCTGGTTTGAGGCATTAGTTAGAATGATCAAAGTTTGTTTAGATCACAATCAAAAAACGTGCTTCTCTAGGACCCAGAAAATATAGTTTTTATTCCTGAGAAGATACTAAAATTATCCCAATCCATCTTTATATCCTTGCAAGGTTTTATAGATCTGCATAGCTTCTCCATAAGGTAGACAATATATAGACAACAAATTAAAAAACTATAGATCAGAAAGATAAGTAATCTTTCCAAGGTCACACAGGAGTTAAGTAGAAGCCAAGAAATATTAAGCTGTTATAATGAGCTAATTATTGGCAGAAATATTAAACTCTATTTATCATACAAAACAGCATTAATTTACCACTAATAAACTCGCTAGATTGTGGAGGACTGAACTGACAGCCAAAGTCAATGGATGATAACCTATATATGTAATTGATTAACTAAATTTTGTGTTCATTTAAAGAAAAGGCATTTTGCTAAGAGTATGACACGTATGCTAATATTGAGAAATCCTACTGTTGGAACCAAACTTCCTCTTTAAACAGATCAAAAAATAATTTTCATTAATGTGAGAGATTTAGATTAGGTAAAAAACATTAAAATATTTTCAACATAAAAAAAAATTCTAAAATGTTTCCACAAAAAAATGCTAGAAAAAGAAAGAGCTTCAGTTTTCCACTAAGTACAAGCACTTTAGAGAAACTTCATTTTATAATTTAAAAAGTCTGCTTTACATTGGCTTTGGATATATATATAGAACTACTGCATAGAAATAAATTAGGTGGGAAAAAAGTTATTATTTCCTTTTTTTATAAATTCAGGAGTGATATCACTTTCCAAGAAGAAGGAAAAGATGCTACAATGGCTTGTCCTAAAGTCTGAGATGTGGACCTAATCAGTGAAATTATACCTATAAGAATACAAAGATATTATGAGAGCAAACTCAGGGCCTTTCTCAAAAACCAGGTTGACAATTTGGGAAGTAAGCAAAGAATAAGTGCTTAGAGGTACAAGTTTGAAACAAAAGCATGAACATGCTAAGGGAAGCCATGAATCAGCCCTATGGCCAATTCAGAGAAACTATATTGTCAAGAAGCTGTTTTACATATCCAAGCACAATCATGATTGCATCCAACAGGGACTCTTTCTGTGGTCATTTTGCTTTTTTCTGATGTGGAAGTCAGAAGCTCCAAGAAAAGGCCAGCCACATCCTTATCTAGGACCTGAAAAGTCATTCAAGCTGAAACAAAAAGTAGATTCGGAAAGTGTCTCCCTTTACAAGGGCTTAAACAGAAGTTAGACAAAGTGACTTTATTTTGCAGGAACTGGCCACATTTCTTCCTCTCACTTTGCAGACAGCTGAATCATTAAATCATGTTTCAAATGTTTACCAGACAACCTACAAGAGGGAGAAAATCACCATGACCCTCTGTATTCAGTATAAAGGATCTTAACAAAACTAATGTTTAAAGTTCTAGAACAGTCTGAATCACCTCTTATTTTCAAAAGAAAAATATGTATCTATGAAAATAGTATGTAATGAAAGAGAATACAAAACATAGCATGAAGAGATGTCATACATTTGAATGTTAATCACATATGATTTATTCATTTAAAAATGTGAATTCTAATATATTTTTGCAATTAAAATAAGGATTTTTATAGATGGCACTATAGAAAATTTCAGGAACAGATTATGTATATGTATATACATAGTCATGCAAATTTGGTATGTGTACTTGTTGAAGCAAGGGAGACAACAGGAAATGAAAAACCCACAGAGTGAGAGAGTGTTAAAAAGAGATATGGAATTGGATCTGGGCTCGTGTTAGCCAATCTGGGGGAGAATTCAAAGAACTAGGAATTAGCTTTTGTTTGAGTGGTCTCAGGAAGGGAAGTGGGGACCTCAGTAATTAGATACTTTAATTTTTTTTAATTTATGGGGCAGGAGACATGGAGTGTGCTATGCCCTAACAGGTTAAAGAAGCAACAGCAGTCACATTTACTGGCAGATGCTGGGGCAGAGGGGTGGTTGGTCTTCTTTGCGGTGCTCACGGTGTTCTTGTTTTCATCTGTGTAGAACTGTGATTATGGAGCATTCTTGTTCTTACATGCTCCATCCTGGGCATGGAATGTGCTTGCCTAATCTTAGGGTTCTGTGAAATTGTACATGTTTCAGCAGAGAAACAACACAGCCCAGCTACCCAGGCCAGCTCCCAGGGGAAAGTTGCTGGGGCTGCTTTTTTCTTTCTTAAGAATTACTCCAAGAATAAGAAACTACACAGAAAGAAGACGGAGAAAAACAATGAGAACAAATTATGGCTATTGAGGGCTCCGAACAGAGATTTATCTTCTAGTAAAGACAAATGGAGTAAAAACAATGATCAAAGTTATAATAAGGAAAAATCATGCTCATGAGCAATCACCAAATCAGCATTAAAAGAGTGTCACACTTACAAACAAAAATTATTTAAAAGTTGCAGCATCAAGTTTTATTGCAATAGATATTAGAATTTTAAAAAATAAAGACTTGTTTGAATATCTAGTCATATATTTACAAAGGAAGATAATTGTGAAAGGCTTTTATTATCTTCTTTGCAAAAAAACAGAAAAAAGAACTTAGTCACTGAAGCTTAAGAACATTAAATATATCATTTAAAATGTTTTTAAAACTCAAAAATATTTATTTAATATTTGAAATACATAATTAAATCAGGGCACATTTATACTGGCATAGCCAAATTAATGGAATAAAATAGAAAGATTGGCTACAAAATTGAGAAAATACATGTATTTAGTGTAAATGACATTTTAGTAGATGGTAACAGGAGAAATGATATAATAATAATAATACAATTATTTAAATATTTAGGAAAAATTATAATACATATGATTACTACACATCATTTAAAATAAAGTGGAATCCAGGTTAATATGAGTTATATACAAGGAAGTAAAACAAAAACAGAAGTAAATACTGGTATATGTGTATCTGGAGATGCTGCACAGACCTTTCTAGTTGTTAAAAAACTGATGGGAACTTGAAAAACATAAATAACTTGATTGAAAAATTTGTGTAAAACTTTTATACATATACCACATCAAGGAGCACAGTCAAAGAAATCGTTTAAAACAAAAAATCATCTGATGAAAAACATTTAAAAATATAATCATAGCGAAAAAAATGCCAGTAATATCCACAGTTAAAGATAAGTGATTTTAAAAAATAATACCTCAAATAAAAAAATGAAAAAAGGCACATCCAACTGGTCCTCTGAAGCAGTAATACAAATGGCATCCAAATACCTGAGAAAAACAACCTCATTACACATAAAGGAACACAAATTAAGTCATCACCACAAGATGATCTGATTGCAGTGGCATAGCACTTACACATAAAGATGAAGTGTACATGGCAATAAACTCTCCTTAGATGAGTATAGCAACAGGTGTTGAATCACTAAATATAGTCACAGACTTTCATCCAAAATTCCCACTTCTCAAAACCTATTTTAAGAAAATAATTAGATGTGTGCACAGAAATGTATGTAGGAAATTGAAAGAACTATTTATAAATGCCAAACATTGTAAATTAATAAAATTTCCAATAATAGGTGAATTTGAAAATAAATGCAATACATCAGCATTGTACAGTAATGCAAAATTATGTTGCATAAAATATACTTAAATCAGATACACTGTTATTATATAGTTATTTTAAGAAATGACAAAGTGCAAGAGAATGTAAATTTAATGCATAGAAACAACCTATGTGCCAATATATTTGAAATGCAGATATATTTACTTACTTATGGAAAAATGTTTAATGAAATAAAATCAAATATTCTCAGTAGTTTTCAGTGTAGCAAACTTTTAACCAATTTAATTTATTCCAAAGTAAGTCGGCTAGTACATTTGGAATCAAGTTGAGAAAGTGAAGTATGGACTGTCTCTTAGGACTGAAGATAAACAATCTTTTTTCTTATATTTTATGCATAATAATACTGAATTTAATGTATAACACAATTTTAATAGCAAATATCATAAATCACAGTGTTAAATTATCCTGTTTTTCCTTTGAGAAGAAGTGCATGTATTTTGTATCTTTCTTTGTATATAATTGCAAATTAGTTGCCACCAAAGTAAAAAAAGACATTTCCATTAACTCTATCATAACAAATCTTCATTACTTCCTAGATTATTTTAAAATCCTGGTCATATCAAAATCAAGGTTGTGACCCCTCTGTAGCCACATACTGCTGTTGTCACAGACAATAACTCTACAGTACTCAAAAACATACAAATCCAAATGTGACACTTGTGGAGTGTGTTTTGGTTTGTTAGTTGTTTATTGGTTTGCTTTTGATTTATTATTGAAATGCTGTTTCTTTACTGGTTTTTAGTCATCTGCCTCTCTCTGGAGTAAAGAAAACATCTTACTTTAGGTTGTGGAATCAGGCTATTCCCATCCCCCTGAGTGTCCCCAACTGATCCTTCAAGGGAGAGGGCTGATGGTTTTTCGCTGAGCTTGCCTGGGCAGCTATTTCTCATCTTATTGCTCCACTACACATTTCTAAAGAGACCACTTGGTATCTACAATACAATTAAGTCTATCTTTCTCTGATGTAATCTTTCCCTTCCCTGCGTATTTTGTGGTTTAGCTTCTGCTGAGTGCTTTATTAACTTCCTGCTGTAAATCTTCTGAAGGCAGAATGGAGATAATCTAAAATCCTTTTACTTGGCTATACAATGGGAAAGAAGGGAGTACAAAATGGTCTGTCTGCAGTAGCCGCATAGATTTTTCACCCACTCTTTTTCTCCACAGAAGTGTCCTAACTTCTAATTTTCTTTTTTTCTTGGAAGAACTTTGGAGCTTTTCCAAAATAATGTATAAAGTCAATACAAAAAACTATAATTTTAAAAGATAGCTGAATAAATATCCTAGAATTTTCCGTGTCAGATTCCAATAAATTTCTGTTTATTGTATTTTCTGCCTTAACCACTTATTATCAATACAATTTAATTTGAGAAAATCCATAAAAAAAGTATATAATAAGAACACCAGATTTTTAAGAGATTCAATTTCTTGTTCTGGTTCTGTTAGTAATTGTTTCAAGATCATGGGCATATATCCTAGTACTGTTTGCTTTTTCTTCTCATATATAAAATGAGGTTGATGATACCCACCTTAAGGAATTAATAATATATAAGATTTGATTCATCCATTTTTTGTTCTTTCACTGTTGCTTTGTTTCTACTGTATTCCAATATCTGCATTAGTTCATGGAGAAAGTCCACTTCCAGGAGACTACCAATTTCTTTCTTTTTAAAAAAAATTTATTTTACTTTAAGTTCTGCAATACAAGTGCAGAATGTGTAGTTTGTTACATAGGAATACATGTGCCATGGTGGTTTGCTGCACCTATCAACCTGTCACCTAGGTTTTAAGGCCCGCATGTATTAGCAACTTGTCCTAATGTTCTCCCTCCCCTCAACCCTACCCTGTGACTGGGCCAGGTGTGTATTGTTCCCCTCCCTGTGTCCATGTGTTTTAATTGTTCAACTCCCACTTATGAGTGAGAACATGCAGTGTTTGGTTTTCTGATCCTGTGTTAGTTTGCTGAGAATGATGGCTTCCAGCTTCATTCGTGTTCCTGCAAAGGACATGATCTCATTCCTTTTTATGGCTGCATAGTATTTGGTGGTGTATATGTACCACATTTTCTGTATTCAGTTTATCAGTGGTGGGCATTTGGGTTGGTTCCATGCCTTTGTTATTGTAAATAGTGCTGCAGTAAAACATACGTGTGCATGTGTCTTTATAGTAGAATGATTTATATTCCATTGGGTATATGCCCAGTAATGGGATTGCTGGGTCAAATGGTATTTCTGGTTCTAGGTCCTTGAGGAATTGCCACAATGTCTTCCACAATGGTTGAACTAATTTATATTCCCACCAACGGTGTAAAAGTGTTCCTATTTCTCCACAGTCTTTCCAGCATCTACTGTTTTTGACTTTTTAATAATCGCCATTCTGACTTTCATGAGATGGTGGTATCTCATTGTGGTTTTGATTTGCGTTTCTCTAATGATAAGTGACATTGAACTTTTTTTCATATGCTTGTTGGCTACATAAATGTCTTCTTTTGAGAAATGTCTGTTCATATCCTTTACCCACTTTTTGATGGGGTTGTTTTTTTCGTGTAAATTTGCTTAAGTTCCTTGTAGATTCTGGATATTAGACCTTGTCACATGGGTAGATGGCAAAAGTTTTCTCCAATTCTGTAGGTTTCCCGTTCATTCTGATGATAGTTTCTTTTGCTGAGCAGAAGCTCTTTAGTGTAATTAGATCCCATTTGCAATTTTGACTCTTGTTGTAACTGCTTTTGGCATTTTTGTCATGAAGTCTCTGCTCATACCTATGTCCTAAATGGTATTGCCTAGGTTTTCTTCTGGAGGTTTTATGGTTTTGGATTTTACATTTACGTCTTTAATAAATCTTGAGTTGGTTTTTGTATAAGGTGTAAGGAAAGGATCCAGTTTCAGTTTTCTGCATATCGTCAGCTGGTTTTCCCAGCACCATTTATGAAATAGGAAATCCTTTCCCCTTTGCTTGTTTTTTTCAGGAGACAGAAATTTCATAGAGGAGAAATAAAGGGAGAAATTAAAATAAATGTGGTAAATGTGATTACAGAATTCTTAATAAAGCAACCTTTAGGCTGCCTTTAAAAGGGGTATTAAGAATGTTTCAGGTTACGTCAATAGGGTATTCCAGAGACAAGGAAGAAAAGATTCAAATAAAAATGTAATAAAGGGCATGGTGGTTCAAGGGACTAGTGTGGAGTTCCTTTTGGTAGGAGTTTAGGGACAAGTCAAAAGAGAATATGAAGATAAAATCACAAAGGTGGATATAAATCTGTGATGGAGCTGTTATACTAAGCTAGAAAGTATAAAGTTTAAATTTAGGTATTCTGTATATCAGGAATGAGATTATCAAAACTTTGACAGAATACAAGTCTGAAGGCGATATGCAAAATTGAAATTTCTGGCATGGAATTCAACAGAAAGTTACAATATTTCAAACAAAAAATAATGAGGTCTGGAAGACAGACATTGAAGCAACAATGGAAAGGCTAAAACAGAGTATATAATTACTTTTATTACAGATGATGGGGTTTTTTTGTTCAACCGTATGTGAAAAGAAAATAATAAAACATTAAAGAAAAATATCTTACAATTTTCTGTTTTAGTAGAAAAGGTAGACTGGTCACAGTAGCTCATGCTGTAATCCTAGCACTTTGGGAGGTGAAGGAGGGTGAATCACCTGAGGCCAGGAGATTAAGACCAGCCTGGCAAACATGGTGAAACCCTGTCTCTACTAAAAATACAAAAATTAGCTGGGAGTGGTGGCATGCACCTATAATCCCAGCTACTCAGGAGGCTGAGGCAGGAGAATTGTTTGAACCAGGGAGGTGGACATTGCAGTGGGCCAAGATCGTGCCACTGCACTCCAGTCTGAACAAAAAGAGCAAAACTCCAACTCAATAGAAAAAAAAAAAAAAAAAAAAAGATGATAATGCTAATGAAAATCAAGAACACTGGTAGATCAGCATCACACCATATAACCATGTAACAAACCTGAACATGTATAATCAGCCGCTTTGTGATTCGGGTGAGCCATGTTGTGTTAAAGGAATCAAGTGATATTTCCATTTGGATATGTCTAAATTTAGGAGAGAACCTGAGATAAGGATCGAAGCGACAGGGCCATGATGTAACTGAGGTTGTACATTAGAAAGAAGTGTTAAGAAAAAATGATTAATGTGAGATAAAAGAAAGCTGAAGACAGAATTAAGGACTATTAGCAATTAAAAGTGGACAGAAAAGAAGGAACAAGAAAATAGTACATGGACAGTTAATATTTCGACAGAAAAAATTATGAAATATTTTTGTAAATGAGAAAAGAAAAGTTTTAAAACTAAGAGAGGTCAATAGTATCTCAAAACTATTCATACAATATATGAATAAACAATTACATTAGGTGTCTTAGTCCATCTGTGTTGCTACAAAGGAAGACCTAAGACTGGGTAATTTATTTTTTAAAAATGTTTATTAGACTCATCATCGTTCTGCAGGATACACAAGAAACATGGTGTCAATATCTGCTTTTGATTGGGCCTCAGGAAGGTTCTACTCATGGTGTAAAGTAATGAGAAGCTGATGTGTACCAATATCACACGGTCAGAGGGCAGAAGCAAGAGTGAGGAAAGGGAGGTGCCAGAATCTTTTAAACAACCAGCTGTCTCTGGTAATAATAGAGTGAGAACAAACTCCTTTCCCCACCCTCCCAGAAAGGGCATTAATCTATTCATGAATGATGTACCCCCATGATGCAAACACCTCCCATTAGGTCCCATCTCCAATATTAGGGATCAACTTTCAACATTAGGTTTGGAAGGGATCAGCATCCAAACTATACTATATATACATATATTATATATCATATATATATAATATAATAAGCACGGCATGATGTTACCTATGAATAATTATTTACCCGTTTTTTTCTTAAACCAGATTGATGACATCCCCAAGAAATCCTAAGTTATCAAAGGTGATTTTATTATTTATAAAAAACAAAATATATTTTGCTAAATTCAACAAAGATTATCAGGTTCACGTAGTAGGCAAATGTCTAGTGACCAGGGAATATATCACTTAACAAAAACAATGTTCCTTATGAAATTCCAGTTTAACAAATCAGAAAATAAAAAGGTAAAGAAGTACAGAATGTGTCTGGTAAAATGTTAAGAAAAAAATTAAGCAGGTTAAGAAACAGAGGATGGTGTTGCAAGCATATGCTAGTTTAGTTTGCGTGGGCATGAAAGGTTCCACAGTGTATCAGCATTTGGGCACAGACCGGTAGGAAGTGATGATATGAACCATGTGGATGCCTGCGAAGGCTGTGAGCAGAGGAGTGATTTCATCTAAAGAGCTTTATAAAAGGATCCTTCTGACTCCTCTGTGATTACTTGATTGTAGGTGGATAGCTAGGGAAGACATTTAAAGACTATTTAGGAACACATTTTAGGAAAATAGTAGTGAGAGATAATGGAATCTTGGTGCACGTTAGGGTTTCTCAATCTAGGTACTCTTGCCATTTTCGAAGGGATAATTTGTTGCTGTGGGAGACTGCCTGCACTTTGCAGGATGTTTAGTGGCACCTCTAACCTCTACCCACTGAATGACAGTAGCCCCCTCATGTTTTGAGACGCAAAAATATCACCAGATATTGTCCAATAATATGACTAGGGAGCAAAATCACCCTCAATTGAGAACGCTGGTTTCTGTAGATAATGGGGGAGTGAAAGAATGTGTAAATAGATATATTTCATAGATACAGCTGAGAGAAATTTCTTGTGAATTGGATGTACACTGTGAGAGAGATGATGCCAAGGTTTCTGACTTGAACAGCTGGATGATTAAATTGCCATTCCTGAGATCTGGAAGACTAAAAGTGCAGTGAGAACCAATATATCAGTTTTGGCCTTACTAAATTTGAAAATAGTTAGTTGTAAAAGTACAGCTTAAGGGAGAGCTCAGGCTGTGTATATGAATTTGGTTGCTATATGTATATAGATAGTATTTAAAGCCATAGAATGGATGAGCTCATCTAGGGATTGGGCAGAGATAGAAGACAGGATATATTCAGAGACTGAGCTCTAGGCTCCTACAATGTTGAGAGCTGGGGAAGATGAGGAGGATCTGCAATGGAGAATGAGCTATCAGGTGTGTGCATGTGTGTGCATGCTGATGTGTGTGCTTGATTACCTATTTCCTGTTTTATCTCACCTTCATGAGTACAAAAGAATAAAAGGTAAAAAAAAAAAAAGTTACAGTGCAGTCTGAATGAGAATATTGTTGTCTTATAGAAATTTTTAGTGACAAAATACCAACTTAACTGTGTCTACATAATATTTTTCTTTTTAGATTAGCAAGTCCTTCCTTTGGGGAATTGCCCTCTCTCTCCTCATCAAATCCTGTAATTTGGTACTGGCAATGAACCATAATTCTCATCTCTTTAGCTATAATAAAGATGATCTAACTCAAAATTTTCTGGGCCCAGGAGTTGCTGGCAGCCATTGTGGAAAATTTTAGTGCATTAAAAAAAATTATCTATATATAAAGGACGTAAATATAGACTGACAGCAGATTATCTTGATGGCATCTGATGCTCTGGTCTAGGATCCCTGATGCCAAATATACTTTCGGCCTTCACAAATTTTGTTCTGAGCCTAAATATTCATCACATCCTGCCTATTTCAAGTTGGAATTCTCTCACTTGAAACCCAAACCATTCTGCCTAAAATAATAATGCAAAAGAGTAAATAATTTCAAACACCCATCAAAGATGTTTCAGTGTTATGTAGACAAAGCAAGAAGAATATTTAAATAAGCATGATGTGATGTTACCTATGAATAATTATTTGCCTGTTTTTTTCTTACTCCAGGTTGATGATACACCAAAGAAATCCTAAGTTTTCAAAGGTGAATTTTCTTAAACCCCCTAAAAATAGTTTCAAAATGTTGATAGTGAGAGGCACTTGGAATTATCTTATTGGTGTTATAAATTCATGTGGAAACAACAAATTCAAATTTTATGTGGATGTGTAAAATTTCCTTACCTAAAAAGACAATTCTAACATTTGAAAAATTAGGATCCATTGCACTGTGACATAAGTTATGGTCATTTGCTTTTATTTAAAAATGGGCCAGGCATGGTGGTTCATGCCTGTAATCTCAGCATTTTGGAGACTGAGGTGGATGGATCATTTGAGCCTAGGAGTTTGGGACCAGCCTGGACAACATGGCAAATCCTCATCTCCACAAAAAATACCAAAATTAGCTGGGCATTTTGGTGCACACCTACAGTGCCAGCTATCAAGAGGCTGAGGTGGGAGGATTGCTTGAGCCTGGGAGGTCAAGGCTGCAGAGAGCCTTGAACACACCATTGTACTCCAGCCTGGGTGACAGAGTGAGACCCTGTTTCAAAAAACTAAAATAAAATAAAATAAAAATGAAAACAAATGCTAGGCCACCTTACTATTTTCAGCTTTATAGCACAAATTTCATAATAAATAAAATTTAAGAATAGAGCAGGTTTTCCAATAATAAAAAATTCTAGGGTTTTTAGAGTTCACTGAAAGGAATCTCTATTTTGAAAGCAATTTATTATTTGTTTATGTTACTGCTATGCTCTTCATCCCGGCCTGTTTCCATTATTGGTGCCAGGATATAGTTGATCAAAACATCTACAATTCTCTGATTACTACCTTTATAGTGAGCTCTTTGCTGATATTTATTATATAATTTATTATAAACAATAACTCATAATTTTATAGTTCATCATCTGATGGTGTCTTCATTAAAGACTACGTAAGTCTTATGTAGTCTTCATCTTATGTAGTCTTCATTAAAGACTACATAGGTCTAAATTTGAAAGAAAGTTGCATGCAGCATCTTATGCCTATAGTCCCAGCAATTTGGGAGGCTGAGGCGGGAGGATCACTTGAGTCCAAGAGTTTAAGACCAGCCTGAACAAGATAGTGAGACCCCCATCTCTACAAAAAATAAAAAAATAATAGTCAGGCATGCTGGTGTGTGCCTGTGGCCCCAACTATTCAGAAGCCTGAGGTGGGAGGATCTCTTAAGCCTAAGAGTCCAAGGCTGCAGTGTGCTAGGATCACACCATTGCACCCCAGCCTGGGTGACAGAGCAAGGCCCTGTCTCTTAAAAAGAAAAAGAAAATGCTGAAGAAGACATTTAAGAAGACTTAAAGAAGACTAACACTGTAAGATAGTGAACCATCATTAATTGTTATGCTACAGCATTTTCTTTATCACTCATTATTTTTCACTTTTCTGTTCGAATTGCAGCGTAATGAATCAGAGGGGTTATTCTGCCTCTAACACTTACTTAAGCATCTAATGTCAAAATCTCTCATCTGCAAAGAGAAACAAAAATATCAATCTCATTCTTAAGATTTACAGAGAAGCAAATGAGTCCTTATTTTTTAAAGTGCTAAACGCTAGCCAACTTGGAAAATATTAGGCCTTTATGAGGATCTTACAACATGATAAACATTCAATAAATATTTGCTAATATATGGAATCCCAATTTTACTCCATACACACAGTTATGTCTTACATAGTTAGTAATTGTTAGCTAATGTGTGCTTTTTCAGGTGACTATATCTATTCTTTGTCTACTGCTGTTTGACAAGAAATATTAGACATAATGCATTTTGCAAGTCCCTTCACCCACCTAGCTCAGTTTCTTCATCTCTGCAGTGCACGCTACAGATAAGTTATGGTGAGATAGTCCTTATGAAAACATATGGACAGAATTTAAATATGAACTAAGTTAATATGACCTTTTAAATTTCTAGATAATTATAGATTTATATGTAACTGTCAGAAATAATTAAAATAAATTATATACCTTTACTCAGTTACTCACAAAATCTATAGTAGAGTATAAAAACAGGATTTTGACATTGTTATAACCAACCAATCTTACTTAGATTTTCCCTAGGTTAAGAGTATTCGTGTGTGTGTGTGTGTGTGTGTGTGTTGTGTTTGTGTGTGTATATAGTTCTATACAATTTTATCATATGTATAACTTTAATAAATTTGAAGTTTTAGAAACTTCCATAGTCATTTGCATGACTCTTTTCTTAATGCTACTCTTCTTCATTTTGTTCTTTTCCTCAGTAGTCATGTTAATCCAGGAAATACCGATCTAAATGATTTGATATTTAATGTAAGAGTAATTCTGAATAACTTGAGGAGAAAGTTTATGATAGGAGATTACTCAACATGTACAGAAATAAGAATGAGACAAGAGGATAAAAAGAAAATAATCCACAGGCTTAAAGTTACCAAAGAAGAAATTATTAAAAATCAGATAGTAAATGTTATCATTACATTAAAAGTCATGAGGTCATGAAGAGAGTATTTTAAAAGGGGAGTTAAGCAACACCATTAGAAATACATAGCAAAATGGAATATTTTCAACACCAGGTAGTTGTATATTAATGCATAACAATGAAATAATTCAATTAATTTGAATATCTACTTAGTGAATATCTATCATATAAATCAATCTGCAGTAATGAAGATGTATAAAACACATTATTCTCTAGGTACTTATAGTCTAAAAGGAAAAATAAAATACATGCATGCATGTGCAACAGTGGAAATGAGTAATCTAGACAATATGTAGATAAGGAATCCAGAGGTAAAAGAGAGCTATTAGGTTCAATAATATTCCACAAAAGAGATGGAGGATTAATTATACTTTGGTATAATAAGTAGGAGATTGCTAGAGAAAAAGTAAAAGATAAAGATAATGAGCCCAAGGTATGGATGAGAAAAAAAAACTGTCATCAAGAAAGCTGGGTTGACTGCAAGCAGGATTTACATTAGGGAGTATGAGAAGATAATGTTTCACTGATAAAGCCTGGATTATATTATAGGATTCTTGAAAACAAGTGAAATCCCAGACCGACACATCAAACTAGGTGAGATGGCAGGCACACACTTATTTTAGTTCTTCCATTCTGTGAGATACTGTGAGTTGGCACTCGCCAGGCATAAATGATGATGTTTTTAATCTATAAAATTCTTTGTCCAATTTTAACCAAAGAACTTTTCATTTCTGCAGTTATATTTTCACAGTATCCCAAACAATCCCTGAACACATAGAATGTGGGTGTAACTGATAAAACTGCATGTACATATACGGCTAAATTGCTGTGTAATCAGGGTCTGATTGGGTCTGATTATGAAAGCACTCCTTAATGAATACAAATGTTTGCTAGACTGTTAAAATTCCTTCTTATATTATTATGTATTCACTACATAATAATTGCAAAGCACTGAAGAACAACTATTCTCTTTTTATAATTTTTATTTTATTTTTGACTGACACACAGTAAGTGTACGTATTTATGGGGCACACTGTGCTGTTTTGATACATGTACATATTGTGTAATGATCAAATCAGGATGACCGGGATATTCATCACGTTAAATATTTCTTATTTCTTTGTAATGCAGACATTCAAAGTTCTCTGTTTTAGTTATTTTTAAATATACATTTTTGTTAACTCTAGTTTCTCTAATATAAAATAAAACACTAGAACTTTTTCCTTCTAGGTAACTGTAACATCATATCATTAATGAATCTCTCCTCTATCTCCTCTCCTCTATCTCCTCTCCTCTATACTTCATAGCCTCGGGCAACTATTCTACTGTCAACAGCTATCATTTCAATTTTTAAAGATTCCACATATAAGTAAGATATTGTTCTATTTGTCTTTCTGTGCTTGGCTTAAAAATAAAAAAAACCTGAAGGCATCACAATACCTAACTTCCAACTATACTACAAAAATATAGTAACCAAAAAAGCATGGTACTGGCATAAAAACAGACACATAGACTGATGTATCAGAATAAAATGCCCAGAAATATATCCACACACGTACAGCCTACAGGTTGTTGACAGTGGAGCCAGGAACACACATTGAGAAAAGGACAGTCTCTTCAATAAATGATGTTGGGAAAACTGGATATCCACATGTAGAGGAATAAAATAAGACCCTTATCTCTCACCATATGAAAAAATCAGCTCAAGATGGATTGAAGACTTAAATATAATACCTGAAACTACGAAACTACTAGAAGAAAACATAAGGCAAAAGTTTCATGACAGTGGTCTGGGCAAAGATGTTTTGGATAAGACCACAAAAGCAGAAGCAAGAGAAGCAAACTAGACAAACGAGATTACAGCAAATTAAAAATCTTTTGCACAGCAAAGGAAACAATCAATAGAATGAGACAGCCTAAAAGTGGGAGAAAATATTTGCATGTTTGCGAACTATACATCTGTTAAGGGTTTAATATCCAAAATATATAAGGAACTCAATCAACTCAATAGAGAAAAAACAACCTGTTTAAAAAGGGGGCAAAAATTCCTAAATAGATATTTCTCAAAGACGATGTACAAATGCTTAACAGGTATATTAAAAAAATGCTCAGCATCACTAATAATTAGGAAAATGCAAATCAAAACCTTCTAACTCTTGTTAGAATGACTAATATTTTTAAAAAAGATAATTTGAGGCAGGAATGTGGAGAAATGGGAGCCCTTCCAAAGATTGCTTGGAATGTAAATTAGCACAGCCACAATGGAAAATATTATAAAGATCCGCAAAACATTAAAATTAGACTTGCCAAATAATTCAACAATCTTCCTATTGGGTATATATTCAAAAGACATGAAATCAGTATGTCGAAGAGACACTGATAGTAGCAGGTGTGTGTAACTGATAAAATTGCTTATGCAGATACTGATAAATTGCTGTGTAATTGAAGAGTATGTTGGAGAGACATCTGTACTCTTATGTGTATTGTATGATTATTCACAATAGCCAAGACATAGCATCCACCTAAGTGCCTATCAGTGGATGAATGTATAGAGAAATTGTGGTATATAAAATGGAATACTACACAGCCATAACAAATATGAAATTTCTGTCATTTACAACATCTTGGATGAACCTGGAGGACATCTATTCTCTTTTGAGTCTCACGTGCTTAAAGTTTTACTTTTATAAAATGTTAAAAATAAATAACATTATTGACTTTTTAATATTATCTTTAAAAATGCTAGTATGCTAGTAAACTAGTAAGCCAGGTCATCCTTACACAAACAATTAGTCATAGCCATGTAGTATCAAGTATCCTCTTAGAAAATGACATGTGGAACTTATTTGTACATATATAGGTCAAATAATGTTCAACAAACAAAAAGTGGGAGTATTAACACTGTTAAATTTCTTTTTAATTGAAACAGAAATATGTTTTTTAGTTAGAGTCATCTTTCTAGTTGATAAACTATAGGTTTGTAACACAACATATGAGATAAATCAAATAAAGATACATACACCTCTATGGTCATTAGAGTTGTAATCTGGGGGTTTAAATTGATATTGCTCAGCAAAAGAGGCAGCTAAGAAAGCTAGGCTCTTTTTAACAAGTACAGAGAAAGGTCATTAATATAAACCTTTACTATCGCTTACTTCAAATTTACCAGGTTAACATACTGTCTTTTCTGTAAAGCTTATCCATCCCATTCCTCTGTTACCAGAAGAATTACCATCTCTTCTGGACTTTTGAGAAGTTTCCTCTCAAATGTTAAACCTGTCCTTGCTAGTAAGTCTCTCCCTAGGGTGCATTCATCTTTGTCTTCAAGTTTACGTATATTCTGGGTCTTGATTCTATCACCTATGGTGTGTCAAATTTGTAAATTATGTTATAATAGTCATCCTCCAAACAACTGCTTTAAACTTTAACTGTTTTCTATAATTAATAAAATAATATGTAGGATATAAATTGTTCACATAGTAAATAGGCTAGCATATACTTAGAGCACTTAACCTAGTCACTGACAAGTAGGAAGAGATCATGGCACGTTATTTTCCTCCTTTCTCTTACCTTTTTTTCATGTCCATACTTCACAAATAAATGTCTGGAGCTATTCCATTTTTTCATCATCAGATTTAAATTTGCTTCACCATTGCATGCTCTACAAAATTGTTTTTAAAAAAATCACCACTGATCTGCAATTAGTCTCAATCCATCTGTTATAATTCTTCCCTCTCTGAGCTTTCAAGTGCATTTCACACTTTTAATTATTGCCTCTTTCCTGAAACCCTCTTCTCCTTTGGTTTCCATGACCCTTATTTTCCTTTCCTTACTCCACATTATCCTCTTCTTACCTCTAGAGAATTTAGTGGCTGGTTAAGCATATTTTTGCAAAGTTGTATGAGGATTCTAAAGCACTGACAGTAATGAGCTATGCAGTTTTGTTGGACTACTTCACTTCTGTAACTTACCTTTATGAATCTATAAAATGGGTTGGTTTAATATTATTAATATCTAAGATTTTATCAAAAGTAGAGATTGTGGAATACAAGATTATTTTTCATTTTAATTTGAAAAGTATAATTCAAGTGACATATAATTTATATAACAAAATAGATCATGCCATAGAAAGTTGATCCAAGAATGTGAGGAGTAAAGTGTTAAACTAGTGATATAGTAGAGTAAGTGATATAAATTTGTTGCCAGAGTTGTATATATTTTCCTATAAGACTCTTCCATGATTCCAAAAGATTCGATGGATCTTTTGAACATCACTAGGATGGCAGTAACTTTTCACAAAATTACAGGTCAACTAAAGAGCCCCCTGTTAACTTTTCCTCGTCTCAAATTTCTCATTTCAATTTTAGTATCATTAGTATAAGTCTCCTAGAGTCA
Organism: Macaca nemestrina; assembly: GCF_043159975.1. Classification (NCBI taxonomy): domain Eukaryota; kingdom Metazoa; phylum Chordata; class Mammalia; order Primates; family Cercopithecidae; genus Macaca; species Macaca nemestrina. The sequence continues at coordinate 29,476,817 of NC_092140.1, forward strand.
AAAATGAAATATGAATTTATTCATTGTAGACATAACAAACCCCATTTGCTTTTAAATATTTTTATTCAAAATACTCCATAACAAATTTTAATATAGATACAATTTATTGATTGATTCAATCCTACTTAATACTAGTGTGAGCTATTCTAAGTTTTAGAATACTTATGTGAAATTTCTGCAGTATTTATTAAGAGTACAGATATATTCATGCTCTTCAGATATGAAGCTCCCAAACATATTTGTGTGCTTGTCCTGGTTTTTATCAAACATCTGAGGGTCACCTTTTACACTATATTAAGTTATGTTTGTGATACAAGCATGAATCAAAGACACTGCCTTGAACATGAACGATACAGAATTAGAGACACATACAAACAACTAACCCAAATAAAAAAAATCAGAGATAAGGGCAAGCACAATGGGAGTACAGGGTTAAAGTGTAGGCTGGAGACTATGGCATCAAATGATAGGAACTTGGAATAAGACTTGGGGAAACTTCAGGAAGAATTACGAAACAGATATTAGACTTTAGATCAACCTAAAAAGCAGCTCATAGTAAGGGAACCATGATGAATGTATACAGATGGTTCACTGTGGTTGGAGTAACTGTAACACCTTGTAGTTCCTTCTTATTGTTTGTTCCCTTCTTTCAGCAATATCCAATCCTCAATGAAAAGGACATTGATAATGGTCCATATTGTGATAGGTTTTATTTGTATATTCTTATTTAACCATTTCCGAAACCTTATTAAATACCTTTGCTATTCCCATTTTGTCAGAGTGGTTGAAAAACCACGATTCAAATTGTGATTTCTGATCACCAAAGATCATGCTAATTGCCTTATTTTCATTATGCAAATAATAAATATACACACGTTTATTTAGTTAGTTAGCTAATCCCCCTCCACTTTAGTGTTAACCACTTATCATAAAAATATGAGTATTTTTATCTTGATTTTCATAAATCTCTGCTTCTACTGATAGAATTTTAGATCTGGCTAATGCTGGAACAACCCATTTTATAAAGGTAAGTTAGAGAGGTGAATTTATTTAACAAAATTGCATAGTTAGATACTGTCAAGAACCATAGCCAGAAGCAGAAGCTTTTACATCTCTTGCCATGTTACTTTCTATTTTACTATCCAATTTATTTTTTCTCTGTCAAATGCAGCAGCCAAGAATGTTCCTTAAATAGTGCTTTTATCATGTTAGTCTGTGACTAAATGCTATATTAAAGCCCCATTTTTTGTTAAAAGAGGGGGAAAAAACTCTTTAATGCATACTGTGAGCCATCTCTGTCTTCATATCTGGTTCTGTGCAGTATATTCTAAGAAGCACCATTTCAACAACTCATTATTTCATGGCAACAATTGAATGTATCAGATGGAAAGGAACTGTGGTTTGCACACAAACACAAATGTGCTTTTGTCTGCCCCCAACCTTTGTTCTTTCTAAGTCTAATGACCAGGAAAATATCCTCCTAATGTATAATCTGGCTTCCACTTGTGTTCTTAGTCCTACACTCCACCATTTGGTCTATTATAGTCTTTCCTGTAGCCAGTCCCTTCCTTCCTTTCTTCCTTCCTTCCTCCCTCCCTCCCTCTCTTCCTTCCTTCCTCTCTCTCTCTCTATCTCCCCTTCTTGCTTTTGTCAGTGATTTAAACAACTTCAAATCTCACCTAGTTGTGGCAAGAATATTGGAGAAAGTTTACTTCTTTTTTACTAAGATCATTAAAAACTGTAGTGCTTTTTAAAAAAAAAATCAGAATGTTTATCTTCCATCCTCTTGCCTTATTAGAATAACAATTAATGATTATACTTGTAAAGACTAGTCTATTTATGTGCATATACTCCTTTTTTTTTTTTTTTTTTTTTTTTTTTTGGAGACAGAGTTTTGCTCTTCTTGCCCAGGCTGGACTGCAATGGCGTGATCTCAGCTCACTGCAACCTCTGCCTCCCGGGTTCAAGCGATTCTCCTGTCTCTTCCTCCCAAGTAGCTGGGATTACAGGTGCATGCCACCATGAGCAGCTAATTTTTGTATTTTTTGTAGAGACGGGGTTTCATCATATTGGTCAGGCTGGTCTCAAACTCCTGTCAGGTGTTCTGACCATCTTGGCCTCCCAAAGTGCTGAGATTACAGGTGTGAGCCATCGCACCCAGCCTATATTCCCTACAAACAAAATTGCATGTAAGATATTTATCATGTGTGCTTTAGTAAACCAATAAATACAAGTTGAACTACAGGTTATAGTTAGTTGTTCAAATAATCTGTAGTTTTTATTGTTGTTGTTGTTGTTGTTGTTTTTGGTTGCGTTTTGGTTCAAAGAGACTTAGAAACAATTTGGTTCAATTCCTCTACTATTTCACCATGTATTTCTTTTAGAACTTTCTTTATACAAGTGAAAAAACTGAAACCCAGTAAGGAAATGTAACTTGCTGGTCAAGGTCAATGACTAAATCAGTCACAGAAGCAGTAGAGAAAGCTAAGGTACACTGAACTACTGTGTACTAGAGTCTACAAAATGACTGATATGCAGGTATTCTTCAGTTTTTGCAGCAAATCTGTAAAGTAACTAAGTACAGTTATCCTCATTTGACAAATTAGAGACCAACAGTGAGGAGCTGGGGAACTGGAATCAAGCTTATCTAGAAGGTATGTCACAGGAATTGGTACTCGGCTCTGTTTGAACGCAAGTTGTGGTAATGTACACTAAAGCAGAATTCACAGGTGATGCACCTTTAAAAAACTGATTAGGAAACAAAATAAAAAAAAAGAAAAAAACTTACATGTATATGCTTTACTGTAAACTCATTCATATCTATTACATAAGTAAATTTCCACTACAGAACAGTCAATGAACAGCATATCATTATCTTCCTACTCCTTCTTTTTCTGATGCTACTACTGCTACTACCATTACTACTACTATTAATGCTGCTACCACTATTACCACCCATATTACTAGTAGAACCATACTGTAATAGTTTCTAAAATATTTTCCAGGCAGTTGTCGAAGTTATTTTTGTTTAAAATGTACAACCACTGTATGAGATACGTATTGTTCTTATCTTCCTTTTGCAGGAAGAGGCAAAACACACACACACACACACATAGAGGTTAAATAATTTTCTTGAGGAAATGAGTAAAGGATACTGGATAGATGTTATAGCCAACACATCAAATGGAGGCAGAATGAGTATAGATCCTGCAATAGAAATGATCACATTCTAGAACCAAAATTGTCCTCAGGCATGTAGGCAGATAAATATAGAATTATATTCTTGATTAAATTGTGTTTATGTTCTTTATTATTTTATACATTTGGCCAAACTGTGTATGAACTCTTGTACAAACTAAAGATAGTACTGACTTTACAGGATTACAGTTAAAATTAAGTTGAATATTAAGCATTTAATTGGCACTATATCCATTGTAGATATTTAAAAGACACTTACTTTTTGTGTGTGTGTTAAACATCGTTGTCTAAATTTATGAGAATATAAAAATTAGTAGTATAATTTATTAGGATGTATGTATTTGTATTCATGCATATTAAAAAACCTGAGTTTGGTCGGGCGAGGTGGCTCACACTTGTAATCCCAGCACTTTGGGAGTCCGAGGCAGGCAGATCACGAGGTCAGGAGATGGAGACCATCCTGGCTAAAACAGTGAAACCCCGTCTCCACTAAAAACACAAAAAATTAGCCGGATGTGGTGGCAGGCGCCTGTAGTCCCAGCTACTTAGGAGGCTGAGGCAGGAGAATGGTGTGAACCTGGTAGGTGGAGCTTGCAGTGAGCCGAGATCACACCACTGCACTCCAGCCTGGGCAACAGAGCATGACTCCGTCTCAAACAACAACAACAACAACAACAACAAAAACAAACCAGAGTTTATATGTGTAAGAAACTGATCCTTCTAGAAAAGCTTTAGTGTGTGTGTATGTGTATTCCTCATGCCACATTTTAAATAAATATACTAAGGTCTGAATCAAGAAATAGAATGACTAGCAAAAGTAAAAGTAACAAATTATTACCATAAAAAATTGTCAGAAAAAAATATGCTGAGGACTACAGGGCATGCCACCCAAACTACTACCTCTAAAATGAGCTATGGAAGTTCAGAATACAGTTCAAAGACCACATTACAAACACAAATGAACAGTTTTCCTATCACAAAGCCAACTTCTTTGGAACTGTAAAATTATTCATGAGAAAATTTTAAATCCTTTTAGACATACTTCCAAAAACGTCATGTCATTTCAAGAAAAGTTAAAAAAAATCAGCCAACTACTACTTCCTACCCTTCTTTGTTTATAAAATATTTTTTACCTGAAGTGCCTTGCAATAGAATAACCAGATTCATAGCAACTTATAAGTCAATTCACTATAATAGGCTGGAAACCAGGATGATTAATGTGTAGCTCTTAATATATTCAAAATGTTGTGTCTACATGCAAAATATTCTTTCTCAGTTCTGCATATAATATATGCCACAACACCTTGCCAAGCACAAAGATTGAATTCTAATAAAGAATAGAATTTATCAGAGTAATATAAGGTAGCATAGCTTTTCATAATAAGGACCCTCAAGGAACATGAACTTCAACTATGAAATATTGTTTCTTTTTTTCATTCAAACATATGTCACAAAAACTTGTGTAACAATGTGATATCTTCTTATTAAATATAATTTTCTAGAACTGAAGTATAATTTTTCCAGCGATTTTATGTATAGTTGCCTTATTTTGTTACATTCTGTACAATTTCAATAACATATTTTTAAAGCCCCTAAATTAGAAAGAGAGAGAAGTAAAGAGAAATTTATGGACTACTACCTAGTATGGAGAATAAGTTTTAATTCATGTTAATGTATTTCTAAATGTCTTCATGAACTACAGTGAAAATGAATAATTACAAAGCGTTTATAAATTAATTGTTTTTGTGGTTCTAATCAATAATATATTAATATATCAATTATGTATAATTTTTAATCAAATCAGAAACATACTCTTTCATTATTGCTACTCAGTATTATTATTTTTCCATAGCATACACAAAAGGCCAATTTGCCATAACCAAGTTTAGGGGGTACACTAAATAATTAATTGAATACCTTTGAAAAAAATAAAATGTTCAGAGTTGGGGACACTTTCACTTCTTTCCTAGGTTCTTCTGAAAATATATCATGATTCTTTACTCTTTGCTTCTTAAATTACAGCCCCATTAGCAAACTGAACTTTATTCTCGATATGAAACTGACATAGATTCTGTTTAAGACTAATGAATTTTCCTTTAATAGAAATCATACTAGTTGTAGTCTCATCCAGTGGGTGGGAGTACCAACAGAGAGAGAGCAGCAGAGAATGTTTTGGGGCAATGGAACTATTCTGTGTCTAGACTGGAGTGGAGGGTAAACAAGTATATACATTTGTCAAGCCTCATCAGACTGTACACTTTAAATGAATACATTTTATTGTATGTAAGTTATACATTAAAAACTCCAAAAGAATTTGAGTGCCTCTTATGTACCAAAATAAAGTATAATTCATAAATTCTAAATTTAGTTATAATTTTGAAAAATGGCTTTGTGAAACAAATGCCTTTGTGTTGTTTAGCACATTTCAAAACGTGGGTATCTTTTTCAGAGTTGCATAACTTTAGTGAGAAGTTGAGTCTCTCAGGTTGCCTTCAGTTTAGTTCTTCATTGCTCATATGGCCAGAACATTCTACTAAGCTCTGGGGGAGGGTGTAAAACCAATAAAATCTGGGATACCTGTCTTCAGAGAGTTGACAATTGAGTGGGAGATTTAAAATATTTCGCCACCTTTAAAAAGTAACAGATAAAGGAGAGCCAATGAAAATTGCACAGTCACAGTGCAAGTTATGAGGTGTAGTATATGAGAAAAGCGATCAGAGTGAGTCCGAGTTAATCAGGAGAAGTGCAGAAATGATTTGTGTTTTCAGCCAGGCAATGAAGGAGAGGGAAGACAGGTTGGAGGGAAAAAGGAGGGAGGTCAGTTTTAAACAGATATGCACACTGAAAGCAGTTTCTAATGAAGAAAGATTGTCTTTGCAGCATCCAGTTGGGATTACTGAGGGTCTCTACCTCATACCATCACTATTCCTCCATTAGAATGCCATCCACAAAGGTGCAGAATGAAAGGAGACTTGTGACCTCCTGAGGCTTTTCTATCCTCTTGCTACTCGGAAGCAAAGCATTTCTATCTTTTCTTTCATTACAGCTCGGTCAGCTAACATTTTAAATAGATTATTAGCTTTAAAAAATCTATGAGAAATAAAACAACAAGTTCCAAAGTATATTTATTTTTTCTGAGTATATGACAATTTCCATTCAGTTACTGAATAATTTATTGATATAATAGATTGAATAATACACAAGGTCTTATTTATTTTCTCCATCAATTTGGAAAATCCACAACCTAAATTATTTTTGAGTTTGGCTGGCATTCTGACAAATTCATTAAGATTCATAGTCTTTCCAAATATTAAGAGTCTAATCCTCTCCCTGATTATAATTTCCACAGATATGTCCTAGGTACCCACTACAGCTTTCTTCCCAATATTGTCTTTTTTCTTCACCCTGTATTTTTAGCTACATCTCTTTGAGTGCAAGGAATAGAGAGATACTCAAATTTTCCCAAGCACAGAAGAGAGGTGTTTATCATACTGATGTGTAAAATACAAAATGCATGGCACATATATTTACGTATATGTGTATCCATTTTATACACACACATACACACACAGAGGTTATATTGCATATTACAGCAGTAATCTGTAACCAGAAAAATGTCTGCTTCTCTGTGAAACAATGTGCTACAGGGAACTCAAATAAGGGTGTACTGGATTGTGTTAGATGTCGGAGAATCAGCAGTGAGCAAGACAGACATGATCTTTGAATTCATGAGATGTGAAGTCTAAAGGGCAAACAGGCATTGAGCAAAGCACTATTCAGGCAAGTGTAGACGCTATAAAAGTATATAACCAGAACTCCTAAACACTGTAATACAGACTTTCTATGGAAAATTAAGGTAAAACTATGGGCTGAAAATTATTGAAGTCAGCTATCTTAAAAGTAGACGGAGAGAATTTTATGGGTTCCACAAGTTTTTGCATACTTGTGGAGCTCTTAAAATTCTCTGCACCTACTTTTTCATGGCTCTTCTGAAACCAGTAACGTATTTGTTTTCTTTGTGTACTGCTTTCAGAGGAGCCATGAAAATTCTCCAGTCATCCAAAACACAAGTTGATACCAGAAAATCCACCTCCGTTGTTACAAAACTTAATACTTTAAAAAATTATTGTTGAACTTAACATTTAAATTCAAGTTCAAATTCACTGCTTCATTCATTCAATAAATAGTTATTAAGCATCTACCATGTACCCACCCTTATTCTAAGTAAAAGGCAAGAAACAGTGAACAACCAGGGTGACCAAACATTCTGGTTTGCCATGGGCCATCCCAGTGACAGCACTGAAAGTGCCACATCCTGAGAACCTCCCTACTCCCCTTCCCTAGTCTCACACCAACCAGAACGTTTGGCCACCCTAAAAAAGACACAACTCATCCTTAACTCTGTAAGGTTTAAATTCCAGTTGGAGGAACAAAACATAAACATACACTTCTATGTGTATGAGGCATTAATGAATGCAAAGAAGAAAAGTTAAGCCAGGCAGTGGAAAAAGGAATAAGGAGCTAGAGTTTTTGACATGTTATTCAGAAAAGGCTTCTCTAAGGAAGTGATATTTAAGCAGAATCTCAAATAAAATGAAGAAGCCAGCCATGAAAATATCTGGGGAAGTTTCATAAAGAGAATAAAAGGGCAAACTTTCTGAAGAACAGAAGGCTTAGTAGGCTCAAGACAGTTCAATGAGATTAGAGAGGTAATTGGGGACCAGCTCAGGCCAAACGTTGGTTAGATATTGATTTAATTTTCAGTGTGATAGGACACCATTGAAGAATCTAAACAACAACTGATTTGTGAACTAATAACATACTACTTTTGAAAGCTTAGTTGTCTCAAAAAAAGTGCTGGAGAGTTAGTTGTTTTCTTATTTTGGCTCACATTTTTGTTATACTTTTTTTGTGATATTTTAACTGGAAAATCAGGACTTCAAGATTTCTAGTTAAAATGTTCAATCCTTTTTTTGGCATAAAAATAACTTCTCCTTTTTTGTTACTGTTTTGATAAACATACTATATATACTTAAAAATAATATGTATTCTACAATCTAGTGTACATAAAAAGCCATATGTGTGATCACGTGCACTGAGAAAGATATAAAAATACATATTAAGAAATAAATAAGATTACCTCAAGGCAAGGAAGTAAAAGATTACGATAATAAGAAAATAGTATCTCGATTTTTGTATAATTAAAAATACAGGCCAAGCACAGTGGCTCATGCCTATCATCCCAACACTTTGGGAGGCTGAGGCAGGCAGATGGCTTGAGTCCAAGAGTTCAAGACGAGCCTGGGCAACATGGTGAAACCGCTCTCAACAAGAAATACAAAAAGTTGTCTTGGTATGCTGTGTGTGCTTGTAGTCCCAGATACTTGGGAGGCTGGGGTGAAAGGATGACTTGAGCCCAGGAGGTGGAGGTGGCAGTGAGCCAAGTTCACGCCACTGCATTCCAGCCAGGGTGACAGATCATGTCTCAAATAAAATAAAGTAAAATAAATATAATTTTATATCCTGCATTTTTAAATTACTAAATACTTATATTTCTGTTTTGATATAGAATCTTTTAAATTAGTTGTCATCATCTTTATCCCTATTCTCCTTTCTCACATCATGACAGATATTGACAACAGTATCAACAAAAAGAAAAACCAAAAAGTAAACAAACTAAAAAACTATAGCTGTGGAGGTCAAAAATCACCTAATAAAATTAATGTGTTTTGAAATTGCCCATACAAATACTTAATTCTTATATAACTAGAAATTTAATGTGATACTCTACATAGTTACTTAATTTTATATGCATTTTTCAAATTTTATGTATGATTTCAAAAATATGCATTATTTGTGTGGGCAACATTAAATATATTAATTTTATTAAGTGAATTTTGTCTTGAACCTTATTGTTTGAAGATTGTTTTGAAATAATAAAAAAAACCCTCTAAACAATGGTTATTTTCTCTTAGTAAGGTACAATGTAAATAAATGTCAATTTTAATATAATTTTTATAATTGCTATTTTAATTTGTCTTTATCAGTAGTTTCTCAGACAATACTTCCATTACCTGACTGGAAATGTGTCCCCATAATATTTGCTAAATAATGAATGAAGATAAACAGTTTACCTATCTGCACTGTTTTCTATAAAATATCATTGAATTATTTCTTGAACACTAAATGGATTTTTTTGTATCTCTGACATTCTTACCAAAAGTTTTGTTTCTTTTTTCTGTTTTTGACACAGGGTCTTGTTCTGTCACCCAGACTGGAGTGGAGTGGTGCAATCACAGCTCCTTTTGGCCACCAACTCCCGGACCCAAACAATCCTACCACCTCAGCCTCCTGAGTATTTGGGACTACAGGCATGATTCACTATACCTAACTCTCAACCAAAAGTTCAAGATCATTAAGCATTGCTTTACAAGGTTTGAAATATCCTACTCTTTTGAGGCATTATAGTTCTATGTTGCTATTATTAATAGCAATTAACATAAACAAATATATGAATAACTATGAATATCTTTAAGAAATTTATTACACAATGTCACTAACCTCAGAGATGGAAAAAATAATTTAGTAAATTATGCTTTTTGGAGAAATTTCTCATATACTTTATCTCCATTTAGAAAAGATATGTTTTTAATTTGCAATGCAAAATATGGCTTTGATTGGACTATAGCTTATTTTCAACATATTCATTACATTCTTTGGTGCTAAACCATGGCAGTTTCTAAAGGATTTGAAAGATGGTGAAATAGGTTTAATAAATAAAGGATTAAGAAAGTACTTCTCTGTATCATTGTTATTTTAAAATCTGAAACTAAAGGCTGAGGTAAAACCTAGAACTAAATGCTGAGAGGTATAATCAGCTAAAGACTGATTATAGCCTTCAAATATACTGAAGAATAGTTTTTACATTGAAGTTTACAGCTTTATTTCCTAGAAAAAGCAGACTACAAAAACTCAGTGGATTTGGGTAACAGAACGATGAATTCAAGTATCCATTATTTTTAAGTTGTGGAATATTTGAGTTGTTGTGTGCTCAACCTTGAACATTTTTTAAGAAGGAAAAATAAATCCAAGGTTTTTTGTTTTCAATAAATTAAGTGCAAATAAGAAAGTAAACAGTAAATTACAAAGTCCTTTTTTATTTCAGTGTTCAATCTTTTCTACTTAAATTTTTTAAATTATGGCTATAAAGATATTTATTTACAGAAGATTTCAAGAAGTTTTTCCTTATTTTTCTAAAATGTCACATGTGCCAAATGAAATGTCTGTGTGTATATGACATCACAGTATTTTAACCAGCATTTATTTATGATTGTGCATTCTTTAATTATATGGAATAGCCAGAAGCTAATGTGGATAACAATATTTTTCTACACATACATAAACAAACACATACACACACTTTAAGTAGAATGTGATCTCCATTATGTATAAATAGGTTGTATGTTTACTTAAGCAGAAATTACCTCCAAGAGTCTATAACAATAGACTATCATACATATTTTTACACTTTAAGGTAGCCAGGTATTATATAGAAGTTTTATAATGTATAAATTTAAATTATAAATAATGCATCATCCCACAATAATTTTCATATTCTATACATTTCTATAAAATATATTATTTTATTCACTGAATGTTTCAATGTAACCTCTTCAAAAATAAATAAATTTTTCAGTGAATCATTATCATTGCTAAGGTAAGTGGAGGGTTTAGCAATTCTTTTCTCAATTCCATTATAGTGAAAGCTTGAGGATTTTGTATGGTTATTGGGTACACAATGCCATTTTTCCTTATTAAACTGTCACCAAATTTTTCATATAGCTCATATTATTCTCCACGAAAGAATAATTATGGGATAACAAGGTATACAATTTTACATTTGAGCCAGGCTGCTCTGAAGATTTGGAGTTTTTGTTTTGTTTTGTTCTGTTTAATGTCTTTGTGAATATAAAGATAACAAAAAGTCCATCCTGATAAACATGCACACATACACATACATACTCACAAACACAGAGAGAAAGAGGCAGAGATTTGGGGGGAGAGAATGGATAGTACAAAGTACTGATGCATGGAGACTGTGAAAAAAAGGAATTTAAAAAAATCCATCAGCCAAGAACGCAACAAAAATACAAATTTTAGTAGAAGGTAAGAAATAAGCAAATAAGCAAATTTCCTCTAACTTGAAAGACACCTACAGATGATTTAAAGAAATGAAACAGATATTAATGTGCAAACAAACTTGAACAGATTTAAATTTAGTTAATTTGATTTATTCAGCTCTTTTATATCTCTAAATTCTAATGAATGCATACATAAAGCTATGAGTGATCATAAGAATATAAGCTAATTTCATTCAGTCTCATTATTCTAAATTACAAAATGGCAGTAACATCTATTCCTTTATGTTGTTAGGTTGAACCTTAATTGACATAATGCATTTAAAACACACTTCATAAAATATAAAGTGACACAGACATGAAAGTGTTCACATTAGGTTGCCCTCCAACATTTTGTGACAATGCAACAGTTTTCTTTAAAAGCAACATACGGGACAGTTTTTCATGGAAAAAATACAGCTACATTAGTACACACTTGGAAATAACATTCTGATCTGGTTATTAAGGAAGCTAATCTTATGTCAGTTTCAAAACCCAGTAAATGATAAACTGGCTGCTGCAGCGGTTAATAGTTGAAAAATTGTAGTTGTGGATATAAGTAAAATACAAAAGCTCTATTCTTTTCTATCTCTTTGGCTATATAAGAAAAGACGTGCGGATAGGGCTTCAGAAGCTTAAAAGTGAATACATCCTTCACTGAGGAAGCCATAAGCTCCTACGAAAAAGCCAGAATAAAATACATTTTACGTACAATGTATAACAAGCATTTGATTTGCAGCAATATGCTATGCATATATGCAAACAACGAAGAGGCATTTGATGAAATTTAAACCTCAGAGTGGTATTTCTATTCAGTAATATCAAGGGAAAGTTCTATTTGTAACAAAGAATTATAAGGCTAAATTTAGTTCATTAAATTCAAATACAAGGCATTTTAAAATCTGACCCTAATTTATCTTTTCAAGCCTGCCTGTCATTTCTGAACCGTATATACATTGTGAATGAAGATTCTGTGTTCTATAGCTATAAATTTATTTTTGCTAATTATTCTATTCAGGGACTTTTTCTATTCAAGTACTTTTTATTGCTATATAATAGTTGTATCTTTACAAGGCACATGAGTTTTTTGGATACATGCATACAATACATAATTATCAAATAAGGATAACTGAGATATCCATATCATTTGTTTGTGTTGAGAACATTTCCAATATCCCCTTCTATTTTGAAATATATAAAAAATTCCTATTAACAATAATTGTCCTAGTATGCTATTGAACACTAGAACTTCTATCTATTTGTATTTTTGAACCTATTGACCAGTCTCTCTTCAATGCCCACCACCCTCTTCCCTTCCCTGACTCTGGTAACCACCATCCTACTATCTGCCTCCATGGGATAATTTTGTTTCAGCTCCTACATATGAATGAGAACGTATTATATACTTCTTTGCCTCCCTCATTTTAATTAACCTCTAGTTTCATTTATCTTGCTGCAAATGGCAGAATTTTATTCTCTTTATGGATGAATAATATTACATCTTGTATGTGTACCACATTTTCTTTATCCATTCATTTGTTAATGGACACTTAGGTTGATTCCATATCTTGGCTATTGTGAATATCGCTGCAATGAACACGGGAGTGCAGCTATCGCTTCAATATACTGATTTCCTTTAGGAAAAAGTGCTTTTTTAGGAAAACTTGCCTTCACAAAATTAATGTCTTAGAAGAATTTATCTTTTAAGTATAGAAACTTTATTAGGGGAAGTAATATTAAAGTATGACTAGTCAAATTTATTAATAAAAATTAAGTAGCCATTCTATAACCCTAGAGAAGTAAACAACATGGACAAAACAGCATTCTTAGTGCAAAAGCTATTTCAGACGTATCATATTTGTTATTTTTGTTCCCACAGAAACTCTTTGCAAAGTATGCATTTTATTGATGACAAATTATGTACCTACATATAGATTAAATGAGCAAAGATCTCAGACATCTAGTAAACTGCATATATAATCTGGTTAAAATTGATCAATCTGATACAAATCAAGTTCTAATTGAGCTTTATTAACTATAAGATCTAGATTCAGAATCAGAGCCTTTTCCTAAATAGAAATATTCTGAACATCTTTTTCTTTATAGCTTATCTCAGCTAAGAATTCATAATAGGCAAGAGAAGAAGTTGAGAAAACAGAAGCTGAGATAAGAAGTGGAAAACAAGAACTAGCACACAAGCTATATGGCTGTCTACTCAGTGTTAAAGTCAAAGGTCAAAAAAAAAAAGGAATTAATTTTCAACTGATGGCAACATTCAGGAATTCTGACCCAGAGGATTAGGAGTACATACAAATGGTTATTCATAAATAGCTTGGGAATATTTTGGAATAACAGAACAGGGTGTCTTTCTATCGTTCATTCCATCAATATACATTACTAAAGCAATTGGGAAGGAGGTATTATATTGCTCAGCTACACAGGACACTAGGATGTGATGAACACATCATTACTCCAGTAATAGTTGGAATTGCTGAATGCTGAATATATAACTGGGGAAAACATCCACTAATGTAAAGTTGAAAAGATAAACTGTTAATGGAACCTCTTTGGCCTAATATATTTACAGGTGTTTGGATCTACCCCCAGGTACAATCACTACAAGGTCTATAACAATGATGGATATCAGAGATCATCTTCTTGTGGGAATCAGTCATGGCTGACTTGGGAACTGAGGACCGCTGAGCCTAGAGCTTCCAGTTATCCGTGCATGATGGATGCATGGATGGATTTTATTTACTTAGAACAATTCCTAGCATTGAGGCACCGCATATTAAATATTTGTGAAATGAAAAAAAAAGTTTGAATAAATGAATGGATGATTGAATGAATGGACTGAACAAAGTAGAATTATTTTTATTTAGTATTTGCTTCTGTTTTGAGACTATGAACAAATATTCCCTAAATATTAGTTGAGAAAAGAGAATGCCATAGGATTAAAAAAAGAAGGCACTGGTAAGTGAAATGATTGCATTTTATATGAATGACATTTCTGAAGAACACAATAGTGTGGTTAAGTGATTTGAAATAGCTGGGAATCATATTGCTAAATAATGCCATTGAAATTTCTGAGAACTTTCAGGAATAACTTATTTTTTAATGTCCAAGACAGCATCCACTCATAATTGTCATTGAAGAAACAAAAAATACTGATAGGGCTTGGCTGTGTCCCCACCCAAATCTCAAATTGAATTGTGGTTCCCATAATCCCCATGTGTCATGGGAGTGACCCAGTGGGAGGTAATTAAATCATGGGGGCAATTTCCCCCATGCTATTCTCATAGTAGTAAGTTAGTTCTCACGAGATCTGATGGTTTTATAAGGGGCTTCCCCCTTAGCTCAGTTTTCATTCTCCTCTTTCCACCATGATTGTAAGTTTCCTGAGGCCACCTAGTTCTGCAGAACTGTGAGTCTATTAAACCTCTTTCTTTTATAAATTACCCAGTCTCAGGTTTGTCCTTATAGCAACATGGGAATGGACTAATACAGATATGTAATATTAAGTACTGTGTCTTAGTAGATCAGTTTGGTTAGATATCTAAGAATTAAATTTAAGTCTTGAACTCTCAGTTTACTATACAAATTAAAAATAAAAATCACTGAGGATTTTAATTATAGCTGACGTAATAGTTTCCGCCATTGTACAGAATTGAATTGCTATGTCACCAACTCTACTTGATTAAAAAAAAAAATTCAATTTATTATCTTGGGTATCTTAAACAGTTGAAACATAAATGTTTTTTGTATTCAATATATCTGAATAAATGAAAAGTGAATATGACTCTTAAAAAGCAATTCTATTGTAAGAAACTAAAAAGTTTCTTACAATAACCATGAAATCCATTAGCTATTTCAGAGAGAGAAAAAAAAAAAAAAACACTGGCTTTAGATCACCTAAGAAGCAGCTTAGGAGGGAGGAAATTACTTATGTTTTGTGAACTATTTATTGTGACACTTCCTGGTGAAAACCACAACACAAATCTCAAACCAACTTACACAACACAGATGGGTTTTCTCAGAGTTCCAGGTTCATATATAAAACAAATCCTTTGTTTCATTCATCACTATACTCAAAGATTTGGAAAAAAAAAACAGACAAACGTACTAATTGTTTTCAAAGAGGACATATGCTTGAAATGCAGTAGTTTTTAGGATGCTAACTGTCAAGAATATCTTAAAAAAGAAAAGATACTACACTATTTTCATATAGAATTATTTGTTAGTTCAATAACTATAAGGATTGGAAGCTATCTTGGAAATCTATTGTTTGTTTCGAATATCAAGAAATTAATGTCAGGGTTTACATAGATCAAAAAAACTTGTATAGATAAATAGTAGCTACATTGGGATTAAGACTCAGGTTTTCTGATTCATGGCCTATATGAATATTAACTTGCTATAATATCTGCTTATTCAATTGAGTTTTATGATAGCATATTAGTTATTGCCTTCATAAAATAAATAAAATTGAATTATAAATGTCATTTGGAGTTGGGAAGTGGATACAAAGCAAAGAGAATTGAGTAGGACAAAGATGATACTTGGGATAGAAACCATGCCAATTAGTCCTTTTTTCATTTGGAAAAAGAAGCCTGGGACATCTCAGAAAAAGAGATACCTTCACAAGGAATTACTTAAGATGCTAAGAGTGCAGATTAGAGGTGAAATATGGTTAGATGTGGAATATGCCCTGGGGTGTGTGTGTGTGTGTATATATATATGTATGTGTATATATATATACACACACACACATATATATGTATATATATGTTTCAGTAAAGCCTTTGAAATATCCAAACATACCCAAAACATAGCACTGTTGTCTCATGCTGATGTGGTTTATGACAGTTACAAGATGTGGTATATATATACACACACACATATATATACACACACACACATATATATATATATTTGTGAAATACCATGATTGCTGTTTTCTCATTAGGAAGGGTTTTGCTTATTTAGAGATCTTCCATGTAGATATTTTGACTTTTCTTCTGAATCTGCCTACTTTTCACAGAATGTTAGTGAAATTTTAAGCCTGTGATATTTTTAGGAATATGTTTTCTGTTATGTAGGAAAACATCAAGATATTTCTTTTTCATTACAAACTCATGATCACTTATTAAGGTCATTATCAATATTTTTTCTTTTAAACATCATATACATGTACTAAGTTATATGATGTCAGATAGCTTCTAACTTTTACAGAGGTGGATCCAATAAGGTAACTTTTGAAATCAACATTTTGTCTATAGCTTAAAAATTAATTGGTTCATTGAGTTGATTTCTATGACAACTACTTCGTATTAAGCTTTGTCAGCATTCTGCGAGCTATTGGGTTAATGATAACTAGCTAATATAATGGATTAGTTAATGAGATTCTTAGTCACCCCTATCTGACTTATGGATATATGGCTTTGTTATTTGGAATTACAATTAAACATCTCACATAATTACTCTTTGACATACAAAATAAACAGAGTAAAATATAATTTGTACTTACTATATTATTTCAATGACACTGTTGTCCTTGGTAGGCATATTTTCATTATTCATTTTACGAAATACACTTTACCTGGCACCAAATCATGAAGTACGGAAAGAGAAGGAAGGCATTTTAGCACACATATTATTACAATTATCAACAAAGTACAAGTATGTAAAGCAAGCATATGAGGCTGCAGTTTCCAGGAGGCACCAGGTTTCAGTAAAGTCTTTGAAATATCCAAACATATCCAAAACATAGCACTCTTGTCTCATGCTGATGTGGTTTATGACAGTTACAAGATGTGGTATATATATATATATACACACACACACACACACACATATATACACACATATATATATACACACACATATATATATATATGTGAAATACCATGATTGCTGTTTTCTCACTAGGAAGGGTTTTGCTTATTCAGAGATCTTCTATGTAGATATTTTGACTTTTCTTCTGAATCTGCCTACTTTTACATATATATAATATATATTATATATATAATTATATATTATATGTATTTCAGTTTAGTTATATAATTGTTGTATTAGTCCATTCTCACACTGCTATAAAGAAATAACAGACTGGGTAATTTTTAAAGAAAAGAGGTTTAGTCGGCTCACGGTTCTGCTGGCTGTACAGAAAGCACAGCACCAGTATCTTCCTGAAGAGACCTCATGGAGCTTTTACTCATGGTGAGAGGCAAAGAAGGAGCAAGTACATCACATGGCAAAAGCAGGAAAAAGGGAGAGAGAGAAGAGAGGTGCCTACTTTTATATATATATATATATACACACACACATACACACACACACTTATTTTATATATATATATATATAGAGAGAGAGAGAGAAAGCATCTGTAAAAATTCTGCTATACGTATAGTGTTGGGTATTAGATACTCTGAAAATATATGACCTAATTTAAAGACACAGGACAACTTTCTATAATACTATCATTACACTATTTACATATTTTCACTTAACAAATCTTATTGCATTAAATATGTGTAACTAAAGTTAAGATATAAAATGTCTATCTGAGTGCTATGATGAAAATTCTCACAAAATAAGTATACAAAAAAGGAGTTTTGATTCTAAAATTTAGCAAACTACTAATAAGAAGGCTTAGAAGATATCTGTTTTCTCACATTTGAGGTCTCCTTCAATGTTACTGTTAGGAAGAAACACTTAATAGCTCTTTAGAGTCAAAAGGCTCCTGTTTCTGGAATTTACACAGACCACTTTCCTGCACATCTTTTCCAATATCACAACCCTTCCTTTAATCTGCTGTAGTCATTGAGGCTTTCAGATCCTTAATTTTAATCTCATAGCTTCCTCAGTTACCCCTGCTTTAAAAGAAAAGTCTGATATTCCATATTTGAATCTTAATATCCTTCTTGAGGCATTTGTTTCTCTTAAACACTTAATTGTTGGAAACAGGTACTCTCACCTGTTTCCAAGGTGGAAATCCAAGGTCATGAGCTAAGCTCCAAATATCTGCCTCGCTAAATAGATAATTTGATATCAAATACAAAAAAATGATAAATGGAGATATTATTACACTTTGAAAACAAAAAGGGAAAACAAGAAGAGGCAGATAATTGAAAAGCAATAATGAGAACATACTACATTTAATATAGGAAGACAAACTATTAAGCCATAGCTGGACAATTCTTCAAAAATTGCATTTCAGTTTAGTTACATCATTGTTGTATTAGTCCATTCTCACATTGCTATAAAGAAATAACAGACTGGGTAATTTTTAAAGAAAAGAGGTTTAGTTGGCTCACGATTCTGCTGACTGTGCAGAAAGCACAGCACCAGTATCTTCCCGAGGAGACCTCAGGAAGCTTTTACTCATGGTGAGAGGCAAAGAAGGAGCAAGTACATCACATGGTGAAAGCAGGAAAAAGAGAGAGAGAGAAGAGAGTTGCTACACACTTTTAAATAACCAGATCTCGTGACAACTCACTATTGTGAAGACAGTATCAAGATGTTGCTAAAACACTCATGAGAAGGCCACTCTCCTGATCTGGTCAACTCTCACCTATCCCCACCTCCAATACCGGGGATTACAATTCAACATTAGATTTGAGTGGGGACACATCCATACTGTATCAACTGTTATCAGAGAAAGTCGTCCAGTATTGTCCAGGAGACAATGCGATACGATATGATACGATGCAATACGATATGATACGATACGATACGATACAATACAATCTCACTCCAGTTGAACGATGTCTGGAGGCTATTTGTACATTTACATAAATGTCCTCTATGTGGACCATATCAGTCTGGGCATAAAAATGAGACTGTTTTATTTGAAATGATTTTTTCCTTAGTAATCACTCAGTTTCTATAAAAGGAATTTCAGAAAATATGTCCAAATTATTTCTGCAAACTGCCAGAGGATGTTTCTCATTTGGTCACATACAAGTTTTCTCAACCACATTACTGTCTATGAATTTTACTAATATTATATTTAACTTCTCCTTTGTGATGCTTCGTTTTGGTAATATCTCTTGACTAGTGCATTAAGCTTACTCACCTGCACAAGGTTTTCAGTCCTGTCATCACCAAGTTTCCTTCTCCGCTCTAAACATCAGCAAGTAATTAGTACTCTCTTATTGAAGTACTGGATAGGCAAAGACTAAACTCTGTTTACAGCAACCTTATTTTTAAAGAAAGGCCTCTGTAATTTAAGAAAAAGTTTTTTTCTTCCATTTTTGTTACCTGTCATTAGATAGGTGCCAAACCATATTTTTTTGCCCACCAGTGTCCTCAGAGTAAAATTTTTAAGCATGCTGTGAGACTTGCACCCAAAAGGATGACAGATATGGCCTTGCATTTGAACTCTGAAGTTCCTCATACATCCATGATTAGTATATAAACTTCATAAACTTACAAGAAGGAAGATCATAGAACTTTTAGTTAGGCTTTGAGTGGGGAGATCCTCTCCAGTGTTCGGTGGATGACAAAGAAAATAGTTGAGCAAAAGTCAAAAAAGCAGCAAAATTTCACTGTATCATTCAAATCACTGTATCATTACAAAAATCTTTTAAATTAAATAAAAGGAAAATCTGCAATATGAATATACGATAAAAAGGGAAAAATAAAGGTACCGTGTCTAAATTTACAAAGTCAAAAATATCAACAGAAGAAATTACAATTTGAATTTACATAAAGGTAAATAGATTGACACATTTAATTACTTTAACCTCTATATAACCTTGAAACAATTTCTCAACTGAGATAAGCTATAAAAGTTGCATACAGAAATAGAGGCAAAGTGCATCTTAGCGCTATTCAACTATCTGAAAACAGCTTTTAAATAATTAAAACAGAAAGTCAATGTAATTATGGTTTCTCCTTGTGCAAAGGATCTCAAAATTTAGCTAACATCAGAATGATCTGAAGGCTTTTTAAACTACACATTTCTAAGCCCCTCCCCTAATTCTGATTCATTATGTCTGCAGTGAAACAAAACAATTTGTGTGTCTAACAAGTTCCTAAGTGGTAATTATATTATTAATCCAGGGGTTATGCTTTCTTCATCCAATATAAAATCACAGAAAGTTGCCAAAAAAAAAAAAAATGCTTGAAGGATTAGTGGAGTGAAAAATCTTTCTTGCATGGCAAGTTCAAGGTTTCTGAGAAATCAGTCAGAAAACATACAGTGGCAAATTTATATCTAATATAACTTAGTGGATGCTTTGCCTTGAAATACTATGTGGAAGTCTATAAAAAGTAATTATTAACTTTATAGAAAAAAATACTTCAGGAATGAACTTGTCAAAGAAAGCTAAGGTCTTATCTGAAAGATACAATGATCAATGTTACTATTATCACAAGGAAGGCAGCACATTTTTCTTTGTTGCTCTGGTAGATTGGAGATAGGGTGATGTTAAAGATTTAAAGTTTGTACTTCACTATTTTATGAGTACAAATATATGTTACTAATGAGGCATCCATACTGATAAATTTACATGAAATAATATAGAGAAAACATATGTAAAAATTGTGTGAACAAAATTATGAAGGGCTTTATATTTCTGTTTAAAAGCAATAGCAGCATCATTATAAAGAAATAAAACAAATTATAAAGAAATACTTTTATGGAAATAAATTAAAGGAAGGCCATTTACATGCATAATTTCCACTGCATTATTCTTTTCATATGTCTAGTAAATCTTAAGGGTTGCAGCCTCCTTTATTTATTTCCTGAGGATTTTTTTCTGCAGTAGAAAACTACAATATAATATCAAGACACTATCATACCTCACAACCATAATGGGTGATAGAAGGGAGTACATGTCACTTTGAAGAACTATAGGACATGTGTTACTATACAAATACAATTACAACCCTGTATGTAAGTGAATGATTTGTTTTAAAATAAAAATAGATTTTAAATATAACATACTGTTCGAAGTTTCAGAGTTGGTTGCTTTTCTTCATTTTCCACATTGCCTGCAAAATAATAGAAGATAACCAAAAATTGTAGAGGACCAACAAAAGCAAAATTTCAAATTAAGGTCTAGTGAAACTAATCATCTTTTTTATGTGACATTGATATAAATGATACAAATGATATTGCATATGTACAAAGTTCTCTGAGAGCAGAAAATTTATCATACCCATTTTTGCTATTCTTTATAATGCCATTCAACAATTTTTCAAAAAATAGTAAAACTATTGCTCACAAGATTTTCACTTATCTTTCCATTTCTTTCTTCCCTTTATTGCAAAACTGAAATATTTGCCTATACAGTTTTTCGTGTTCTTGTTTGATGCATTCCTTCATTCACAATAATTAGGTTTTCATTTCTACTTCTCCAAAGAAATTGTCCTTACCAAGTTCATAACAACTTCACTAAGCCAAAGCCAGTGGCAAATTCTAAGCCCTCAACTGATTAGACTCTCAGCAGTATTTGACATTACTAATGACTCCTTTCTTCCTATAATACTTACTTCACTTGGTGTAAGGGACAGCATTACACTCTTGCCTCCCAATGTCATCCCCTTTGCTGGCCCCTGTGCTTTCTACCTATAATTTTAGAAACTCCACAGATTGACTCTGATGTTTATTTGTCAGAACTAACCATTTTCTTGAACTTGAAATTCATTTATCAAACTGTCCAGTTTGCCACATGGCTTTGGTAGGTAACAGCATCACAAATGGATTGTGCTTATAACAGAACTCTTGATTTCTCCCTTCAAACTCTAGAAGAAGGTATGCTCTCTTAGGACACAATCTTGTTAGATATCACATGTAAAGGATGGACAGTAGGACCTGAAACACAGTGTTCAAGGAATGAAAACTAAAACAAATCAAAATAAACAAATATGTAAATGGCCATTTAAATGCAGAAACATGGTATTTGAAACAGCATGAGACTTCTACAGGTAGCTTCATATGATGCAGAGCTAGGATTCAGAAAAAGGAAATGATTAATTAAGATAGTCTCAGAGACTTTTCTCAAAGATAGAATGATGTATTTGGCTGAGTTTCAGGAAATCCTTGAGTGGAAATTTATAGAATATTTGAAAAAAAAATGATTTAAATAATTTCTATATTTGGTTATAGATGTCTCTATATATGTAAGTTTCTCAAAGTGATTTCAATGATTATTTAATTTTTAAGGTGTTTATAATAGAGAACTTTCAGATATTATTAATAACTACGGACAGCATGGGTTCTACTACACGTATGATTATGCTACCCACTTTAGACAAAGCAGGTAAACAACATCGCTTTCACAAGGCAGACTGCAAAGACTGATTCCAAAGTGTCTTTTGTACAGGTCTGTTACAAGAGTGAGGCCATCTGAAAGGTAACAATCAGTTCTCAGAAGATACGTATCCAAGTGGGCTACTCCAATTTCTATGAGAGGTACCTGCACTTAAGAGTTCCTATTGCCTTACCGAAGTTTCAGCTTCTAGACAAGATCCTAGTAGAGACTAAAGGAAAGCACACATCCACATACCTCCAAACACACAACACGATGAAGCTCTATCTAAAAATAAGTAAGAAGCTGGTTAATCTAGATTTGATATTGGATCTCTTCTAACTTCAATGCATCAGAGATTTAATCAGACATGGTTGTTTTACTGTGAATATTGAGAAAAGTGTTTTAATTTTCTGAGTTATTAAATGAGAAGCATGAATGAAGAAGAAAAATTCAAGAAAATAAAAAAGCTAAACGAATCTGCTTCTATTTTTACTCACCTCAATTACCCGTAAAAAATTATCATTCAATTTGAAACATGTTGCTCTTTACCAGCATGTTACACTGCTCCCCCTTGTTAAGCTGAGGAAAAATATATGAGGTCCTGGGCTTGTGGATAAGAAGCAATAAGAAGCAACAGCTATTCTTCAATCAAGGGGAGAAGCAGCTGCATCCCCAATATCCATGCCCTTTAGAATATACATAACACCCTGGAATCCCCAGTGGCAGCTGTGCACCACAGTATCCTGGCTATTGCACTGTCTACACTATTTCATGAAGCTTAAGATGCTAATTTCAGGATGTGGAATGTTTAGCCTTGCAGCTTTGAGGATGTTGGCACTGAAGCTGATAGAAATGTGTTCTCTCAAGTTTGAATATGTCTTTATGCATCAGCATCTCTGGTAAATCATTCCTTACATTTATTTTCAAGCCCCTGTGTGCATTTGATAGAGTGAGACCAAGGTATTATTGCAATGACACACTGCACATCTTTGTTATTTTGGGGAGCAGTTTTCCATTCTGAAATATCAAACATATTTTGGGTTTATTATCCCAAACCATTTCAGTTTTGTAATTTTTGTCATCCTCAGCAAATTAATCCCACACATGCCTTTGTCTGTCGTGTGACCCATGCAGAAATTCTGAATTATGTCACCTCTATAAATGGGAATCTTGGAAGAAGGATTAAATGCTAAGGGTGATCAGTCAGAGAAAGTGGCAACTCATCTGGTTCAATGATTACAGTCTGGACATGAAAATAAGAATTACTAGATTCTATTTGTGGCTTTGCTATCAATTTGCTATATGACTTTTAGTATGACTTTTCACCAGGAATTAGTTTTCAGATATGGGCTAAAGGAAAAAAATGTAGACCTTCAAAACCTAAAGGACGAATTTGTTTTATTTCTTAGAAATATTACACAGTTTATTAGGAGGGCGTTTCACAGAGTTTGGTTAAATCTCAGCCAAATACATGTTTTATGTCAGCTAAACTAATAACCAAACCATTAATTGGAGAAAAATTTGTAGGATGTTGAATTATCTCACATAGGCAGTTCAAGTAGGCATCTGGCTATGTTTCTGTTTAGACAGAGTCGTAAACAGTAGGAATTTCTAAGGTATGTAAATAACTTACAAAATCAGGACAGTATTTAGAAACCTTAGGGGAAAAAACCTACTAATCTCCGAATTTAGAGTGATTTTTTTTTCCCACTGATTCTCTATGTTTAGCCTGTTTGGAACATGACACAGCTAAACCCTTCCTTTCCTGGCAATTTACTGTCAGTTATGACTCCACTGTATGTAATTGTGCCTCCAAATTCATATAACATAGGTTTTTCTGATGCTTTGTTGTCCTTATTGTTTACTTTGTTGGTTTTTAAATATTTTTTTAAATATTTTTTTAAATGTTTAAATATTTTAAAGACTTTTCCTTTCAAACTACAAAAGCTTTATATGCTTATTGCATCAAATTAGGTCATACAGATGTGTACAAAATACAATGCCTGAATGTAATTTTTCATTATTCCACTTTATATTCATCTTTCTACATTTTTTTCTATGAATAAGAAACAGATATATGTATAAACATCAAATTTCTTATTACAAAATGTTATTATAAAAATGTTTGCCAATTTACATTTTTTCTTCTTGATTAAAAAGAAACCTAATTAGGGCGTTTTCATCATGGTTTTCCAGAGCAACAGAACCAACAGAGTATATATTTCTGTATATATATCTTACATATATATATATATGGACATATGTATATATACGTATGTATATATGTCATGTATTATATATTATATTATTATGTATTATATATAATTATACACACACACACAGAGAAGGTGGAAGAGAGATCAATGTTAAGGAGTAGACTCATATGATTATGGAGGAGGTTCATAAGTCTAAAATCTGCAAAGTAGGCTGGCCAACTGAAAACCCAGGGAAGAGTCGCTATTTGAGTCTGCTGGCAGAATTACCTCTACCTCCTGAAAAGTCCATTTTTTTTTTATTTCCCTTAAGTCCTTCAACTAATTTAATAAGCCCCATCCATATAATGGAGAGCAATCTGCTATATTCGAAGTCTACTAATTTAAGTGTTAATCTCATGTAAAAATTAACTTCACAGAAACAAATGGAATAATATTTGACCAAATGACTGGGCACCATGGCATCTAGCAAAGATGACTGATAAAATTGAACATCACATAGGCCTATGACTTTCTAATCTGTTCTAAGCACTTTTCATGTATTATCTCATTTAATAATCAAAACCACCCTATGATATAGGTATTATCATTTCAGTTCCTGAATACAAACAATGCCACGACCTTAAGCACATTGCTGTCTTCCTATGCTTTAATTTCCTCATCTATAGAATAAAAAATAATGGTATCTACAAAATGTTGATATGAGTAACAAATATACAATATATGCAAAGTGTTTAATCCACTATCAGGTACATGGTAAGCACATTAACACTTTTGTTATCATTTCATCAGACTATATTCAAACATTCCTTGTAGATGGTTATTTATGTTGCTTGCCATGACAAATACTTGGATATAAGCCTTTTTAATTTATTTGCTGGTAGCTTTATTTCTGTAGAATATGGTCACAAATAAGGGTAATTGACCCTTTTAATAGGTTCAAATCAATGATTTTTTATACTGTTCACAAGATTTTGCAATCATCACCATTAATTCCAGAGTAGTTCATTATTCCAAAGGAAACCCCATACCTATTAGCAATCACTCCCTGTATCTCCTCCTGACAAAGTCCTGATAACCACTGGCACAGTTTCAATGTGTGTCCCTGCCCTGAATTTCATGTTGAAATCTAACCCCGAATGTTGGAGGTGGGGTCTGGATGGAGGTGGTTAGATCATAGGCGCAAATTTCTTGTGAATGATTCAATGCCATACCCTTGGTGCTGTCCTAGGCACAGTGAATAAGTTCTCATGAGATCTGGTCATTTTCAAGTGCTTAGCACCTCCCCATTCTCTCTCTCTCACTCCTGCTCCCTCCATGTGAGACACCTACTCCCCCTTCATACTCTGCCATGACTGGAAGCTCCCTGAGCCCTCCCTACAAGTAGATGCTGACGTTATGCTTCCTGTAACGCTTGCACAGTGAACCAATTAAATGTTTTTTCTTATAAATTACTCAGTCTGAGGTACAGCAATACAAGAACAGCCTAATACAACCACAAACTAATGTTTTGTCTATTTGTCTATGTTGGACATTTAATAAAAAAAAGAATCATATATAATATATTGCCTTTTGTGTCTCACTTCTTTTACATGGTATGTTTTCAAGATTCACCCATGGTATAGCGTATGTCAATACTTCACTCTTTTTCAAGGATAAATAATATTCTCTTATATAGATGTATACCTCTTTTGTATATCCATTTATCACTTGATGAGTATTTGAGTTGTTTACAGATTGAGATATTATGCATAGCACTGCTGTGAATAATTATGTATTAATACAAGATTTTGTGTGAACACGTTTTTATTTATCTTGGGTATACACGTAGAATGGAATTGCTATATTGTTTTCCTAATTATAAAAATTTACACTCCCATCAGCAATATGTGCCAATAATTGGGTTTTTTGTTTTGTTTTGATTTATGACATAATCACCACAAAAGAGTCATTTAGTATTTTCTCAAATTTTTGTCTTAGAGGAGGATATAATTAACAGGGACAGAGATTAACTAACATTTGTTAAAGCAGGCAAAAATGTGGATACTTTACATATATTATCAAATTTTATGTTCACAATATCCTTGGAAGATTTTATCAGATATACTTGCTGTATGGTGAATATTCATTATCACAATTTTAATATGAGGAAGTTAAGGCCTGGGATTAATGTATTCAATATCACTCAGCTAATGAAAAATAACATCAGTCTTTGAGAATACTATAACTAACCCATGTGTTTCAAGTTGCCTTATGAATTTTAAACATATTTTGGCAACTTGTCCAAAGCAACACAGCAACAAAGCAACTGTAATTTGGTAGAAAAAGGATTCAACATTAGTGCCTTCTGATTCCAAAGTTTCTTTGCCTGAAAAGTGTGTGAATTTCCCAAGAAAATCTCTTTTCTCCGTCTCTGTGTAGAAATGGTAGCCTTACCTCCTACGTTTCTTTTTACAGGATTGCATAGCATAAAAGGTTAAGCCTTTTATCCTCTGGGAAGAACCCTGTGTTCGTTTCTGCTGGGTCCCGCCATTGTAGTATCACACATCAGCACAGTTTGTTCACTGTGTTCGTTTCTGCTGGGTCCCGCCATTGCAGTATTACACATCAGCACATTTTGTTCACTGTGTTCGTTTCTGCTGGGTCCCGCCATTGTAGTATCACACATCAGCACAGTTTGTTATGTTGTTCTTGTTTGCCAGGTCTTGATTGCAAAGCTTCCTTTATCTGATACTGTCAGAGAAAACCTCCGATGCATTTTGATGAACAGACTTGCAGTTGTCTGTCCTCATTTTTAAAAATCATCTCTTAATTTTACCTCTACTATGTTTACCTGAGCTGATGTGTGGTGCTTTTACATGATAACCGAATGGGCTGTGAAATAATACAGTTTAAGTATAGCAATTTAAATTTGACCACAATTAAACTCTGCACTAAATATAAGTACTTGGTTATTACATGCTCTTTAAGCTGAATATGGTCTTTTCTTATTAAGCTATTTAAAACATTGTTGACCATATGTTGTTTTCACTGTTTTATTAAAAAAAAAAAAAAATCCTCAGAAACTATTTACATGCTTCCACATTTCATTTGGTGTCAGTTTTTAATTTAAAATAAAATGAAAAAATAACAAATATAGTCTTAAGAGATTCATGCTGTTATTCCTAGTTCTAAAGGGTGTTTCAGCTCTATTTACTTTCTGGTACCCAGTGCTTCCTTTGGGAAGAATTGTAGTTGGCCTATTCTGTGGACCCAGCATCTGTTGCGTAATATGTCATTGAATTTGGGAGCAGAAATATTGCATATGAAAGCAGTAAGCAGTCTCCATTTAGGATCTCTGCTGGTACTGGTCTGTCTGTGCTCAGATATGATGAAGGTACCTTGACCTTTCATTCTGCTTGAGGTGAGAAGTTCAGGCAGGACTGGCCTTTGAGGGCATGTGAAGTTCTCCTTTCCCACTGTTCGTACTTTCCCATTTTCAGTTGAGAATGATGGAAAATTAAGGTAAGCCCCTATTTGTCTCCAATTCAAGTAAGAAAGATTTGTAGGCCTATGTTGGACTGAAGTCCTTGTCTCGTTGTTAATTCATTTTACAGGGAACCCTGCACTTTGAGTAATAATAGGAACACCTGACTCTTATGTTTATCCTCACTCTCAATAACAAGCCTGAAAAGGAACAATGCATAAAACCCTATCTCTCTAATAGAATCCCTGATCAATCCACTTCAACCTCTAATCCATACAAATTTAGGAAAGAAATAACATATCAAGTACAAAAATGGGGATTTTTAATTATGCATATTTCTGCTCTCTTTTACTATGCATATATATAACCACATTTATATAAAGCTACATAAATCAAATCACAAGATAATTATTCGTTCAGCTTTACTTTTATATATGCAATAATAAAAAGTTTAACAATATAACAGTTTATTCTAAAAATTAACTTTATTATTTAAAAATTTATACCTAATAAATTTAGAGGTTTTGGCAAAAAGCTAATAAATATCTGCGTCAACGGCTTTAATTGACATTCTGTATATATCCATTTTTAGAATGACATATGAAGTAACTCTTCACAGAAAAGTTGTATTTTCACAGTTTATTAATGACACTAATAAACTGCATATTGTGAGAG
This sequence comes from Macaca nemestrina, assembly GCF_043159975.1. Classification (NCBI taxonomy): domain Eukaryota; kingdom Metazoa; phylum Chordata; class Mammalia; order Primates; family Cercopithecidae; genus Macaca; species Macaca nemestrina. The sequence goes on from NC_092140.1 coordinate 29,505,807, forward strand.
ATGCTCAAGCAGGCAATTACTATTACTTTTCCTGTTTCCTATGTTAAGGAACTAATTTAAGAATGAAGGTTTGAGGGCCGGGCGCGGTGGCTCAAGCCTGTAATCCCAGCACTTTGGGAGGCCGAGGCGGGTGGATCACGAGGTCAGGAGATCGAGACCATCCTGGCTAACATGGTGAAACCCTGTCTCTACTAAAAATACAAAAAACTAGCCGGGCGCGGTGGCGGGCGCCTGTAGTCCCAGCTACTTGGAGGCTGAGGCGGGAGAATGGCGTGAACCCGGGAGGCGGAGCTTGCAGTGAGCCGAGATCGCGCCACTGCACTCCAGCCTGGGTGACAGAGTGAGACTCCGTCTCAAAAAAAAAAAAAAAAAAAGAATGAAGGTTTGAGAAACCTTCATTTTTAGCTACTTAGTTTTCGCTGCTTAGTTTAGCTACTTTTAACTACTTAGCTACTTAGTTTTCCAGTCTGCCTCTTACTCAAAAACCTGATTTGCAATCAAAAGTTATGTAAACTTTTATCAGATTAGACTTTCAGAACTAAATTTCAATAACATACATAACAATTATTTCAGTAAAATTGACAAAATGTCAGAGTGTGGGACAAGGTTGAGTAATTAGCAGAATGGTGGGAATCTGCAAACAATTCAAATAGAGAAAGTTTTTATTTTCCTGAAGGTTGTAATTTCCCAGAGGATAAGCAAAGAACAAAATTTTTATGGACAATTTTATTACTCAAGTTAGGATGTAGAGAATCTATATATCATCTAATTTTAAAATTCCTGATAACTTACAATTTGAGTATTATTATATAATAATATTTTTACCTATAATTTATATCACAATAAAATTTTGTGCCATTTCTAGGTAACTTGTTGTGGGTATTATAATATGCAAATAATTATATAAAGGCTCTAATCTTTGCTTTTACTAAACAAATCACCTTTTATAGATTTCAGGATGCTAATTTTATTTCATCCTGACTTATACCCTACTAAGTTGACAACAAAATGCCATTGATGTCAAGATTTTCTCATTGTGCTAAAGCTTCAATATATAACATTTACAAACTCAAAAGCAAGACCAGCAGAATCTGAGAGTGGTGCATTCTAAAGTGAAATGTTTACCAATTTTAGTTTTGTAAATAAAGTTGACTTATATGCAAGTAGTTTATGTCTAATTATAAAACACAGAGGTAAAATTGTTAGTACATATGTTATTTAAGCTTAAGTAAACTCTTTTTATTAAGAATTCTTTGCATATTTGAGAGAATATTACCTTGATTAAGCTTATTTGCAACACAAAATGCATAGTTCCTTTTCTTAAATTTGATCCTTTTTTTGCTTCAAGCTTAAGTAAGAGAAAAATGTATATAAAGAAACAAAAATCTGTTTAATCTTGGAACATTGCTACTTCTATTTCCAATATATATCATATGGGGGAATAATTTCTTAATTTTCACTGTTGGAAATTTTAAAACAATTTAGGTTTTTCTTATAATTATTTGTCTTTTCATAGTCTTATCCCGCCTGCCCAGTGACAACATGTCACCAACATTTTCCAAAATATTGTACTACGATTTGCATTACTTTCTTTTATTATTGTCTCAAACCTCAATAGAAAAGATTTAAGAAAGGTCTTTATACTAAAGTAATAGTTAATAAGTTTATACCTTATAACTCTAAATGGGCAATGTTAGTTTCAATAAGAGTTCTTTAACACAAAGAAATTGGTCAACAATGTTGGGGTTTTCATCATCTGCAGAAGATTTGTAGAAAAAGAAATAGACCTTTTGGACAGAAAAACGTCCTCTCAAATTGTATCCTATAATTGCACATAAAAATATTAGAAACAGAAACTTTTAAAAGTAGACATTTAGTATAGTACTTATTCTTTAAAAGTGTTTACATATACTATTCCAATTAACCTTTACAACAGTTCTATGAAATTTATTATTATAAGTCAATTTACAAATTTACTGATGAGAAGATTGAATAGATAGTTGCATCAGGCCTGCTATAATGATAAAATACCAGATATAAATGGGCTATATTTTCTGAGACTTCCTGGACCAAATAGCTGTAACTCCCCTCCTTTCCCAATAATATTCACCACATTGTTGTGTCATGATCTTCCACTTAAGAAAACTTCTCCTGTGTTATATCTTCCTAAAATATTTTTATTAAAAAAAATACTCCATATGTTCAGATCACGTTTCTACCCACATTTTAACTGATGCCTTATATTCTTGCTTCATATCTCAAACCCTGGGTTTGTTAATGTCTCCCAAAATGTTGAATATCTTTACCACAAAGCAGATTAATACAATAGCACATACATTAGGTAATATACAGCGTAGAGTACAGATAAGCTTTCCTCTCAAAACTCTGGTCTTTGCACCATTAACTACTTTCCTGAATGAGCTATCATGAGACTAGTGATTCCTTCATGTGTTTTACTGTCACAGACTTCTCACAGTCTGGCTTTGCTCTCAAAATAGCAATTTCATTGACCTGTTGTCATGACACCAATAATTATGATCATCTCATTGAAAATTTCTTCTAAAGGTACCTCTGGGCCATTGATAAATTTGAATATTTAACAAATTTAATTTCCATAAACTGTCCTTAAAAGAGAAAGGTGATATAATGTATTTCCGTGGAGTAGTAGTCACTTCTCCTTTGTTATTACATTTAGGCAAAAACACCCATAATTTTCTAAAAGGTCATTAACAATATAGATAATTCATTCATCATGAACTTATTTGGTACTGATGTTATTCAAGGGCACAGCTACAGATTTAAGAATTTTATCATTGATAAATATAGATAAACAAACAACCATCCCAACAAATACACACTCCCAGACTATCCTTAGTGTCAATCTTAACAAACATTGGTAGGACAAGAAGAAGTGCATGAAAAAGCTTTAAATATATCTGATGGAAGGCAGTATCAACCCTCACTAAGCCGCAATTCCTACACTAAGACTTCTATACGTTTTCCATCTTGACCATCTACTAATTAATTAAAATTATTCATTATGTTCCCATGAGGTGTTACTAAACTTTATCTCCAAAAACTACAGCCTCAGTTTAGTTGCATAAATGACAATATAGATTTTGCTAATATCTGTGGAATTTTAAAAATCATGCCGAGATCTTCATTACTATGCACATTTATCAATTTGAAGTTTTTGTTTTCCATTCTATAGTGTGTATACATTAATTCAACAGTCTAGACAAGTTTAAAATAAAGAAAAACTACAATGTTGATTATCTTAGGGAAAACAGAATTTCTGATAGAAGTTCCTTGTTTTGCAGTAGTTTTTCTAGTCATGGCATTTATTTACATATACCTTTGGGCATTGATCTCATGAAAATCACAGCTATATCCTCAGTTCTCCAGAAAATATCCAAAAACTAAGTAATGTTAATTCAGTATTTGATGAATAAATATTATGTTCACCAACTGTACAAATAACCATGAGATTTCTTCTCAAGGTACCTCTAGGCCATTGGTAAGTTTGAATATTTAACAAACTTAATTCCCATAAACTGTTTTAAGACGATTTACATAAACTGTTCTTAAGAGAGGAAGACGATATAATGCATTTTCATGGAGTAGTAGTAATTTCCTTTTTGTTATTACATTCAGGCAAAAACACAAAATTTCCTAAAACAAAAGTCATACACAAGCCTTACAAACATAGACACATTGGGAACACAAAACATATTAATAAATATAAAATAACTGTCAGGATACAATCAAATGTGAAAGTGAGGAAGAAGTTGAGAACAGGGTCAAAAATGTTAAACTCCCTGGTGTATGGAATACAATCCTTCACAATAAAGAAATTTCCCACTAAAAAATGCAGAAAGTGTCTTCATTTAGAAACACTGGTATTAGAAGATTTAGTATTTACTAGTGAATCATTACTGATAGATCAGTGACAGTAGGAAATCAATTTTTGCTGTGTTTTGATATTATAATGGTTTACTCATATTTAATCTGAAATAATATTCAGAACCACTTGGAAGTAAGAACACATGAAAAAGCTATGAATACAGAAGGCCACATGGCCAAATTAGAAAGAAGAACATTGGCTCGAATAGTCTTCCACCTGCTTGAGATGTATCATACATAAAACAAACTGCATCAACTCCAAAAGATTTCTAAACAAGACTTAGTCCAAGGCGTATGACTGGGTCTTATAAAACAGAGATTCAACAACCAAGTAAGTTTCCAACGTTCTGTGTTTCACATAATAAACAATTTATATACACATCTCAACAGCTTTAATATACTAATGTGGTTTATAATTTTCAAAAATAGAAATAATTACATAACACGTATTAATATAATCAAATTGCTTTTTCTGCAAATGGTATTTTTAGAAACAAAAGTCCTATATGCGCTGCTTCTACCAAAATGTATGAAAGACACATCCTTTATCCATTGGTTAGAAAATGAGGCTTAGTATGATTTCTCTTTTTAATGTTTGCTCTATAAGCATTGATGGCAAAAAGTGTGTTTAATTATCCATATGCAATTAAACACTTAAGGGATTAATTAGTTGGCATTTGTAACACTCTTTAAGATGAAAATCACTGTTTAAGAATTATCATTATTAATATGAACAGATGCAACGGATGAAAGCATCATTTATGCATGCATATGGCACACCCATCAACTCTTAGCTTACACTTGATTATGAAGATGGATAAATACGCTCTTTGCTTTATCATAAATGTCAACTTTGTTAGGGCCCTATTCAAAGACGTGATTGCTCTTTGAGCCAACATGAGCACCAATTTCCAAATAGCAAACCAATGTGTCTTCAGAAAAATTATGCCTCAAATCATTCTCAGTAATGCCTGTTTTCACTTATAGAAAAACTACATGTTTTGTGAAAGCATATTTAAACTACTTAAGTAAATTATGTCACCATTATATATATGTACTTGTTGTCCAATGCTATTGGAAATGACACTACAAAATTAACTATCAGACAGAAAGTATTATTTATTTAAAAGAAGTAATAGAATTTGAGCCATTCTCTACTGCAACATCTAACAGTACATCATGTCCAACTGCAGATTTAATTTAAGCCTTGTAAAGTTAAATTTGGATATTTACTATCATTGTTATGATATAATTATCTCCCTTTATAAGATAAAGGATATTCATTTAATGGAAGGGCAAATCTATACGAAAGCTTATTTTTGTATTTTATCTTTGGCATGTTGATTTAATAAAATAAGGCTATTTTGGTGCTACATTGATGTAAAGCCAAAACTCATTGAAAGCAATAAAAATCCATACAAACTGTTGACTAACGCTTTCATTTTAACCTAAGATATCATATTAAAACTTACAACGTGATAAGTGATGTCCTCACACAATATCATAGCAAGTAATGAAGAAATAATATGGAGTTTACAGAGCCATTTATATCAACTTCTTAAATGGCCAAAACCTGTTATCTTAGCTCTGCAGGCCATAAATTCAAATATATAATAGAAAGATGTTTTCCTTGAGAACATTTTTGATGCTTGGTAAAGCTTTATATTGGCATTTTTATTAAAACAATGTGTAGGTTGCTATAGTTATACGGAAATGGTATTTCAGCTTCCAACCACTGTTTTCATAAAGTGAAAATATAAGCAAAACACTCATCAGAATAAAGCCTTAAGTACTTACTTTCAGTATAACACTTAATTGTGTTTCTAAATTTAATGAATAAATGTTAAATTAACATGAAAGCCAAGGCTTAAGCATGCAGAGAGTAACGCAAAGGAGGCTACAAAATTTGATAATTTAATGGAAACAATTTTTGGAATACATTCAGTGTCTTAGCACAACAGATATTCTTCTTTTAAAATGATTTTATTAAGATTTATATATTTTTAACTCTAGGTCACTTAATGTTTGTAGCTAGAGAAGATGAAGAAAGTCCTTTGTAATGAACTAAAACATTATATCTCTCTTTGTTACAGATTTTCAAACTTGTTGCCAATATATATAATTTGTTCAAGCATAGAATGTTTTATATTCTCATTATTATTTCTTTATCTTAAGCTTCAACAGCAATGATGATCCTATCTTTATCTTAACGATAGCATATCTAATTTATATTTTCTTAGAAAATAAGCCGTCAGTAAATAGAAAGAATTATGTGCATTAAAGTAAGTAAAATCTATGTTGAAAATATCCAGAGATGAAATCCACATTTTCATTGTTGTTATAGATTACCCAACTCCTAAGGGTCTTTCCAAAATTACGCCTAAGCAATTCCGTTAATATTTCAAAAGATTAGTTACTACATTCTGGGAAATAACTCTTCACATAATTGAAGGAAGGTTTAAAATTAACTTTCAGCTTTCTTTTTTTATATACCAAGTTTAACATGTTAAAATAGAGGATTTAGAAGTGACATGGCTATCAACAATGACAGAGACCAGAGATTTAGGAGTAGATGACTGAAGTGGAGTGGCAGGTTAGACCATTCAAAATGTAGAGCATGGAAATATTTAAACCAATAAAAATAACAAGAACATTAGAGGATAAAAGACAGCAACTTGGCTATTAAAATATATAATTACTTGGATTATAAATCATTCTACTACAAAGACACACGCACACGTATATTTATTGTAGCAATATTTACAATAGCAAAGACTTAGAACCCAAATGCCCATTAATGACAGACTGGACAAAGAAAATGTGGCACATATATACCATGGAATACTACGCAGTGATAAAAACGAATGAAATCATGTCATGTTCAGGGACATGGATGAAGCTGGAGACCATCATTCTCAGCAAACTAACACAGGAACAGAAAACCAAACACCACATGTTCTGGCAAATGTATCCCAGAACTTAAAGTAAATTTAAAATTAAAACAAACAAACAAAAAAAGAAATAAAGGAATCAAAAAAAAAGGTAAATTAAAAAAAGGGAAAAAAAAATGTCATTAGTGAGGAATAGTAGGAAGCATGTGGTCAAGGAGAAGCATCTAGGGTAGTAACAGGTGCTTCAAAAATTCTTTGCTTTTCTAGGGAGGAAGATAAAACAGTGACATAAAAGTGGTAATGAAAGTTTAGTGAAGGACCTAGTTCACCTCTGCAGTACACAGATGAAAAGGGAGAGAACACAGTATCTTCAACTGTCATCCAGGCTTTTGCATTAGTTAGGAAAGTTCTGAAAAAAAAGATGAATATTTAATGGATTTTGTTGATGACAGATTTTTGAGTTCACATGAACATCAAAGAAGAGTTTGTGTTGACAGGAGTTAGGAAGGGGTGCACACTGTATTCATATTGGGGGATACACTGAACATTTCGTAGATGAACCTAAATGCTGACAGATAACCTGGGAGGTTGTGAATTGCTCTAGATACCAGCTAAGAAAATGGGACACGATTGAAATTATCTGGATGGTTTCTTAGAAAGAGCTAATCAAAGACACTTGAGACTCTGCCTGTGCTCTTAGGCAGTCTATATTGCTAGTGTCCAAAATGTTGGCAGATATGAAGTAAGATTTTTTGTTTGTTTTTTGAGACAGAGTCTCCCTTTGTCATGAGGCTGGAGTGCAACGGCATGATCTCAGCTCACTGCAACCTCCGCCTCCCGGGTTCAATCAATTCTCCTGCCTCAGCCTGCCAAGTAGCTGAGATTACAGGCCCCTGCCACCGCTCCTGGCTAATTTTTTGTATTTTTAGTAGAGACGGGGTTTTGCCATGTTGACCAGGCTGGTCTCAAACTCCTGACCTCAAGTGATCCACCACCTCGGCCTCCCAAAGTGCTGGATTACAGGCATGAGCCACCGTACCTGGCCTGAAGTAAGTTTTTTTATTCGATCCTGCAATGGGTGACACAGAGAGCATGGGAGAACATTTTGAGCAGAGTTATCTGGGTAATCCTAGTGTTCTGAAATTTTAAATTGATGTGCTTCATGTGAGAACTCTCATTACATGTCATAAAAAACAGCTATACTATGTGAATTAGAAAATGCTTTTGCTTTTAGTTCTGAAATCACATTGTTTCATTCATCTAATTACTAGTCCAGTTATTCCTTTTTCAGTTTTCTCTTTCTGAACGTTTGGGCATTCAACTTAGATTTAGCCTATAAGTTTCTCATGTATTTTTTGTTACTTTTTAATCACTTTGTCTTTTTGTTCTACTCACTAGAGCAATCTTCAATTTTACCTAAAATGAGTATTCTGTCATTCAATTTTTTTTTTATTTCCAAGTGCATTTCTTATTTAAGAAACATGCCTTTTAAAACACGTTCTCATTTTATGGACTTAATAAACTTTGTGGTATTTCTGACAACATCAGCTATATTGACTTAAATTTCCATCTAATCTCGGCATCACCTATTTCTTTAAATTCCTTTTTTAAGTTTCTTGGTTTTGTTTTCTCTCGTTGATGCAAAAGTCTTTCTTCAAAGTGTGGATCACAATTTGCTATCATATTTAAGAGTCTGTCAATGTACCTGTTGGCTATATAAATATCTATTTTGAGAAATGTCTATTCAGCTCTTATTTTACAGTATATACATGTATCAAAACATCACATTGTACCCCATAAATATGTATAATAAAAAAGAGTAAGACATTTTAACAGCACGGGATCTCTGTTTCAAGTGAGAGATTGGATAGCAATCCATCCTTTTTATGGAAATAACCCCCAAACAGCACAGGACATCTTTTGTTTGGGATTATGTAGTTTATTCAGAGAAGAGTATCTCATTCTCCTGATTTAGGGAGGATGAGAGGAGAATGTCCCTGTGTTCTTGGTCTTGGAGCTTATCTACATAGTTTGTCACTATTTTTTTCAGTAATTTAAGTTATTCTTATTGCTCTTGCTTTTAGTGTGAGATCATTTTCTGGTAATCCCATATCTGGACAACCTTTGGTTAATTTTTTCATAGATTAAATTTTCTGTTCACTTTGTAGAGAGATGTAATCAACTGGTTTCCCTGATGCGAACTGCAAATTGAGTTTTAACTTCTTCTTATTCATATTTTTTAATATTCTTACATTTTTAGTCCCATACCTTACTCTCATTTAAAGAAATTCCTCCTTTCTCCAATTCTGGATTTGCCTATTGCACTTGAAACAAATCAGCTTTATGATTCCACGGGCAGATGCCAGTTTTCTCTTTGAGGATACTATCTAAACCGATGTTCATCCACTTTTCACCTTTTAAAGCTTAGTTTCTGCTTCTCAGCTTGTATCATCTATACATCCATTTTCCTTGACATTCTTATTCCTTTATGACCAACTTAGTGTTAATGCAGGAAAGAGCAAAAACAAATAACTTCACACAATATGCCGTGTTTTGGTCATAATTATATTTTATTCTTATTATTTTCACTATTTTTGTTATTTTTCTTTTTTGCATTTTTAAGCTAAGAAGTTGATGATATGTTTTAGTCAAAAATTCTTTCGGCCGGGCATGGTGACTCACGCCTGTAATCCCAGCACTTTGGGAGGTCGAGGCAGGTGGATCACGAGGTCAGGAGTTGGAGACCAGCCTGACCAACACGGTGAAACCCGGTCTCTACTAAAAATACAAAAATTATCCAGGCATAGTGGCATGCGCCTGTAATCCCAGCTATTCAGGAGGCTGAAGCAGGAGAATCACTTGAGCCCGGGAGGTGGATGTTGCAGTGAGCCAAGATCGTGTCACTGCACTCCAGCCTGGGTGACAAGAGCAAGACACTGTCTCAAAAAAAATAAAATAAAGTAAAAAGAAAAGAAGAAAAACAATTCTTTCAAGTAAAATTAAAATTGAGATAAATATCACAACACCAACATGTCACATTGTGTTATTTATGAATAATTATTTCAGTGCAAAACTCTACATAATAGGCTAAGTTAAATATAATAGGTAATTATATCACAGTGAACTTAACATAGTTATTGACATTAAGATTTAATACTTACATGGAATATATACAGTGAGTCCTATGTAACAAAAGACAACTTTGTGCAAAACAAATTAGTTTTCCCAAAAATATACAAAAGAATTGCTTGTCGTACATAGATTTGAAGGAAACCATGTAAAAACATAAAACAGATTTACTCCAAATTTTTTATGTTTAGATGGAGGATCAATTTTTTACATAAATTTTCAAAGTTTAGAAGCAATTTTGTTTTTCTTTGTGATAAGCTTCATTTGGTGCTTTATTATAGTGGAAAAATACTGTCATGTAAAAGTCTTGTAGCTTTTGATAATATCCCTCAGGTTCATCTTAAACTGCCTGGAATTTACAATCAAGTCGCAAAACTCATTCAAAATTTTTGGCAATACGAGCAGATTGAAGGTTACGATTGTATAATATTTTGGTACAATTACCTGTGACCTTGTAAAAGTAAACTGCAAACATCTGCTGAAAAACTGATCATCCTCATCTCCATACATGTGAGAAGTTCTGAAATATTCTTTTATGCAGTAGCCAGAAAATAAGAAGAAATAAATTAAGAAATAAATTGCTCAGTAAAATATAAACAATGCAAAATCCATTTGTGTCTAAAAATTTTACCATAGAGAATGATCTCACTAAAAAAATTATTTTCTTAAGATGTAACAAGAGAATCAAGCTTTTAAAAAAAATTCAATGTACTTAGAAAGTAATAAAAGGTATATAAAGAATGAACTGTGTGATCAAGTTGTTATTCTAATACATATGAGACAATTTTGCTCCTAGAAGTTATAAAAAATGGGGAAAACTATTATAGCGGTAACTTAACTATTTTTATTTCTTTTAAAATTAGTATCAATTTTTCTCAAGTAGATTTTGTTAACATGCAAAATATAAAAATAAACATTTAATTTATTTTAATTGCAGATACTGTTTGCACCGTCCCCCACCCCCACCAAAACAAAACAAAACAAAACAAAAGAAAAAAACAAGGACTGGCTTCTCTAGTGCTTGCCACCTTTGTCAAAGCACCTGACAACACTGTCAAAGCACTCACAGCCAGCAGAGCTACCTCACCTGACAGTTATCACCCTAGGGCCTGAGAAATGGCCTACCTGGTGGCCCCCAAGCTCACTGAACTAGGCCAATGACTCCACAAACACCCACAGTCTAAGCCACTGAGCTACATGCAGACATGATTGAGATTGATTTTTTTTAAATATCACAGATTAAAAAGGCATTCCATTCTAATTAAAACCAAAATCAAGCAGGAGTAGCTATACTTAGATAAAATAGACTTAAGTAAAACACTGTAAAAAGAGTCAAAGAAGGTCATTATAAAATAATAAAGGAATCAATTTAGCAAGAAGATATAGCAATTATATTCTCACACAACACTGGTGCACTTAGATATATAAAGCAATATTAGTAATCCTAAAGGAAAAATAGACACAATAAAAGCTGGGGACTTCAACAACACACTTCTAGCATTAGATCACCTAGACAGAAAATCGACAAACATCAGATATAATGTACACTGTAGAACAAATGAATCTAACATATTTACAGAATATTTCATCCAACAGATACATAAAACACATTTTCCTCATCAGTACATGAAACTCTCTCCAAGATAGACCATATGTTAGAACACAAAAAAGTTCTTAACAAATTTTTAAAAATCAAAACTATATCAAGTATCTTCTCAGGCCACAACAGAATAAATCTAGAAATTTATAACAAGAAGCCGGGCAAGGTAGCTCACGCCTGTAATTCCAGCACTTTGGGAGGCCACGGTGGGCGGATCACGAGGTCAGGAGATCTAGACCATCCTGGCTAACACAGTGAAACCCTGTCTCTACTAAAAATACAACAAACTAGTCAGGCGTAGTGGCAGGCCTACAGTCCCAGATACTCAGGAGGCTGAGGCAGGAGAATTGCTTGAACCTGGAGGCGGAGGTTGCAGTGAGCCGAGATCACACCACTGCACTCCAGCCTGGGCCACAGAGCAAGACTCAGTCACGAAAAAAAAAAAAAAAAAGAAATTGATAACAAGAGGAACTTTGGAAACTATATATACACAATGTGGAAATTAAACAATGTGGTCCTCAATGACCATTGGATCAAGGGAGAAATAAAGAACGAAATTTTAAATATTTCTTGTAATAAATAAAAATTAAAATATAACGTGCTAAAATCTAGGAGATACAGTAAAAACACTGCTAAGAGGGAATTTTATAGCAACAAGTGCCTACACCAGAAAATTAGAAAGATTTTAAATAAATAATCTAGTAATGCATCTTAAAGAACTGGAAAAGCACCAACAAATCAAACCCAAGATCAGTAGAAGAAATGAATAAAAATCAGAGCAGAACTAAACAAACTAGAGACCAAAAAACAATAGAAAAGACCAACCAAAAAATGATTTCTTGAAAAGATAAGCAATATCAATAAACCACTTGCTAAGCTAAGCAAGAAAAAACAAAAGGAGATCCAATAAACAACACCAAAATGAAAAAGAATATATTAATATTACAATTGACATAGAAATGCGAAAGATTATCAATGATTTTTATGAACAACTCTACACTAAGGAACTGGAAAACCTATACGAAATAGATAAATTTCTGGACACATGCAACCTACCAAGTTTGAATCAGAACAAATACAAAAACTGAACAGAACAATAGTAAGTAAAAGATCAAAGCAAGAATCAAAGTCTCTGATATGGTTTGGCTCTGTTTCCTCACCCAAATCTCATGTTGAATTGTGTTGGGGAGGGGCCTGGTGGGAAGTGATTGACTCATGGGGGCAGACTTCCCCTTTCTTCTTCTCATGATAGTGAATGAGTTCTCATGAGATCTGGTTATTTAAAAGTGTGTAGCACTCCCCATAGGTTTGCTGCACCTATCAAGCCGTCATCTAGGTTTTAAGTCCTGCATGCATTAGGTATTTGTCCTAATGCTCTCCTTCCCCTTTCCCTCCCAACTCCCGACAGGTCCCAGTGTGTGATGTTCCCCTCCCAGTGTCCATGTGTTCTCATTGTTCAACTCCCACTTACGCCTAAGAAAATGCAGTGTTTGGTTTTCTGTTCCTGTGTTCGTTTGCTGAGAATGATAGCTTCCAGTTTCATCCACGTCCCTCCAAAGGACATGAACTCATTCTTTTTTATGGCTGCATAGTTAGAATAGTTATTACTAAGAAGATTTAAAAAATCACAGATGCTGGCAAGGATACAGCAATGTAACTTCATATAGCCATTATGAGAACCAGTATGGAGGTCCCCACAACAACAACAACAACAACAGCAACAACAACAACAGCAACAACAACAAACAGTGTATTTTTGCAAATGAATAGATATCGGTGGATCAAAGGGATACCTGCACTCACATTTTATTGCAACACTATTTGCAATAGCAAATATATGAAATCAACCTAAATGTCCATGAATGAACAAATGAATTTTTGAAAATGTGGTTTGTATATAATGGAATACTATTTGGCCACAAAAGAGAAAGCAAACATGACATTTGCAGCAACATTGTAGGAGCTAGAGGTCATTTGTTAAGTGAAGTAAGACAGGCACACAAAGACAGATATTGCAGGTTCTCACTCATATTCAGGAGCTAAAATAATTGATCTCATAAAGATAGAATAGAGAGTGAAATGATGGATATCAGAGGACAAGGAGGATGAGATAGCAGGAGAAGAGAGGTAAATGGGTATAAGCATACAATTAGATAGAAGTTATAAGTTTGATTTTTGATAGCAGAGTGGGGTGACTATAGTTAGCAACAATGTGTTGTACATTTCAGAGTTGCTGGAAAAGACAAATTGTTCACAAAACATTTAAATGAGAAATGCTCAATGTGATGGATCTTCCAAATTTCCTAACTTAATCATCATACATTCTATGTAACAAACACTTACTTGTAGTCCATAAATATGTAAAATATCATGCATCAATAAAAAGATTCAAAAATTTCAAAAATTAAAAAGAGAAATTAGAACATCATAATTTACTAAAAAATCATTTCATTCAAAGTTGTTGCAATTTTACCATTTTATTACATGTCCTACCTATGTACCCTGATGGATACTTTCTGGGGAGGTTTCAATTAAGGTTTTAGGAAAAGTTTTTTAAATTTATTTCAAAACTTTACTAAACATCTCTTCTGTCAAGGCACTGAGCTGTGTTCTATGGGTTGTATTGAATGGTTTCAGGATACAGATCACACCCTGAAAATAAAGCTGAGGATGTTATGTGCTGTCATATCACATGGAAGTCAATTGACAAGGAAATTGGAAGAAAATAATGACAAGCTTGATGATATGCATGTTCCTAATTTGAGGTTTGAATATATGGGAGCTGCTTGTAAACAATTCCTATATCTCTGCTTCAGATGCATATTTAATGCCAAAATACTTGTGCAGAAAACAAGTCAATAGGGAATCCATAGAAAAAGCGCCATCCAAGGATTATTATCCATGTTAGGAGTTTATCTGCTACATGATTTGTTTATACTAAGCTTTATTAATATAGAAAGTAAGTGGAAGGTATTGCCTTAAAAATACTTACTCTATCATTTGAGAGTCAAGAGATACAGTCATAATTGTATTAATATTATAATGAGGTATGAAAATGAATGGGTATAAAAGTAATAATAGCAACACTTAATGGATGATTCTAAAACTTTTGCCAGTGATTGTTCCAAAACTTTCATACTGCATTAACTCAAGTAATCATGATAATAGCATAATGAAATGAATTCTATTTTTATAAACATTTGCAAATGAAGAAGCTGAGCAAAAGTCTAAGGCCATTTGCCAGAGAGTGGGGAAGCCAGGATATCCACATTCAGTTCCATTCTCAGTTCTTAAGCATATGTTATATCAATTCAGTAATAAGCCTTTTAGAATTTCACTGGAAATGTGTGTGTAGAATTTGTAGTCACTGGGATGCTGAGGGAAGATTTCATGAGAAGATGGTTCCTTAAATGCATGCATAAGTATGAATGGATTTAGTAGTATAGTACATGGGTCAGTAAAGATAAATTCACTAATGCAGTAGAGTGGTGTTTGCACTTTAGTGGGTTAAAATCATCAGAGATTATTGTTAAAAATACAGATTCCTGAACTCTATGCCTGGAGGTGTTGGTTTTCAGAAGGCATTGAGTACACCAGGGAAATTACTTTTTAATAAGATCTCTAGATGATTTTGAAGCCAGGACTATAGAGGATGCTATGAAGTATACTCCACAAGTATTTTGTATTCAAATTGAATTTCTATTACAATGAAGTTATGTGGATGGGAGCATTTTAAAAAGCATGCAACAATGTATCTCACTAAACAAACACATCTACACAGAAAATAATACCAAATAGAAGAGAAACTAGTTCTTATTTCATAGATTTTTGCACTCATTAGAATGTAAACTCACAATGTAAACTTATACAATAATGGTTATGCCATTGCCACATTCTTAGTATCTAATATTGTCTTACAAATTGCATTTATCTTTATTTCCAACCCATGCTTTGACTATTTATTTCAATTCTCCAAGAAGAATCTTAGTTCTTAGCATAGACATACCAGCATTCCAGGAGAGGATGTATGATTTTAAAAAGGCATAAGCTTTTTTTTTTCCACCTAGCATAATTACTTTGAAATGTGCCCATACTGTTGTCTGTATCAATAGTTTATTCCTTTGATCTCTGTCATTCCATTGTGTGTAAATGCCATAATTTGCTTATTCATTTGCCTGTTGAGGGGCATTTGGATTGTTTTCTGTGTTGGGCCTTTACCATAAAACCGTTATGAACGTTTGTATACGTGTTGACCTGACTCAGGAAGGGGAACATCACACATCGGGGCCTATTATAGGGAGGGGGGATGGCATTGGGAGTTATACCTGATGTAAATGACAAGTTGATGGGTGCTGAGGAGTTGATGAGTGCAACACACCAACATGGCACGAGTATACACATGTAACAAACCTGTACGTTGTGCACATGTACCCTAGAACTTAAAGTATAATAATAATAAAAGAAAAAAGAAAAGAAAACATGGCACATACACACCATGGAATACTATGCAGTCATAAAAAAGGATGAGTTCATGTCCTTTGTAGGGACATGGATGAAGCTGGACACCATCATTCTCAGCAAACTATTGCAAGGACAAAATACCAAACCCTGCATGTTCTCACTCATAGGTGAGAATCGAACAATGAGAACACTTGGAGACAGGAAGGGGAACGTCACACATCTGGGCCTGTTGTGGGGCAGGGGGAGGGAGGAGGGATACCATTAGGAGATATACCTAATGTAAATGACGAGTTAATGGGTACAGCACACCAACATGGCACATGTATACATATGTAACAAACTTGCACATTGTGCACATGTGCCTTAGAACTTAAAGTATAACCAAAAAATATTAGAAAAAGAATATGGTTTAGCAATGAATGTTGATTTTCTTCTGTTATAGAAAAAGCATTTGTCAGCTGGGCGGAGCAATATGCCTGAATAGGAACAGCTCCAGTCTCCAGCTCCCAGCGCCAGCGACACACCCAAGATGGGTGATTTCTGCATTTTCAACTGAGGTACCGGGTTCTTCTCACTAGGGAGTGCCAGACAATCAGTGCTGGTCAGCTGCTTCAGCCCGACCAGCGAGAGCTGAAGCAGGGCAAGGCATCGCCTCACCTGGGAAGCTCAATGGGGAAGGGAATCCCTTTTCCTAGCTGGGGAACTGAGACAACACCTGGAAAATCAGGTAACTCCCACCTCAATACTGTGCTGTACCAAGGATCTTAGCAAAGGCACACCAGGAGATTATATCCCACACCTGGCCGGGAGGGTCCCACGCCTGGGGAGCCTCCCTCATTGCTGGCACAGCAGTCTGAGATCTAACTGCAAGGCAGCAGCGAGGCTGGGGGAGGGGCGCCCGCCATTGCTGAGGCTTAAGTAGGTAAACAAAGTCGCTGGGAAGATCGAACTGGGTGTAGCCCACAGCAGCTCAAGGAGGCCTGCCTGTCTCAGTAGACTTCACCTCTGGGAACAGGGCACAGCTAAACAAACAAACAAAAACAGCAGCAGAAACCTCTGCAGACGCAAACCACCCTGTCTGACAGCTTTGAAGAGAGCAGTGGATCTCCCAACATGGAGGTTGAGATCTGAGAACGGACAGACTCCCTGCTCAAGTGGGTCCCTGACCTCTGAGTAGCCTAACTGGAAGACATCACCCACTAGAGGCAGACCGACACCCCATACCTCACACGGCAGGGTACACCCCTGAGATGAAGCTTCAAAACAAGAATCAGACAGGTACACTCGGTGTTCAGCAATATTTTATCTTCTGCAGCCCCTGCTGCTGATACCCAGGCAAACAGGGTCTAGAGTGGACCTCAAGCAATCTCCAAGAGACCTACAGCTGAGGGTCCTGACTGTTAGAAGGAAAACTAACAAACAGGAAGGACACCCACACCAAAACCCCAACAGTACGTCACCATCATCAAAGACCAGAGGCAGATAAAACCACAAAGATGGGGAAAAAGCAGGGCACAAAAGCTGGAAATTCAAAAAATCAGAGCACATCTCCCCCTTCAAAGGAACGCAGCTCATCGCCACCACCTGATCAAAGCTTCATGGAGAATGACTTTGACCAGTTGAGAGAAGAAAGCTTCAGTCCATCAAACTTCTCAGAGCTAAAGGAGGAATTACGTGCCCAGTACAAAGAAATTAAAAATCTTGAAAAAAGAATGGAAGAATGGATAACTAAAATAATCAATGCAGAGAAGGCCATAAACGAACTGATAGAGATAAAACCATGACACAAGAAATATGTGACAAATCACAAGCCTCAGTAACTGACTCAATCAACTGGAAGAAAGAGTATCAGCAATTGAGGATCAAATGAATGAAATGAAGTGAGAAGAGAAGTCGAAAGAAAAAAGAGGAAAAAGAAATGAACAAAGCCTTCAAGAAGTATGGGATTATGTGAAAAGACCAAATCTACGTCTGATTGGGGTGCCTGAAGTGAGGGGGAAAATGGAACCAAGTTGGAAAACACTCCTCAGGATATCATCCAGGAGAACTTCCCCAACCTAGTAAGGCAGGCCAACATTCAAATTCAGGAAATGCAGAGAACGCCACAAAGATACTCCTCGAGAAGAGCAACTCCAAGATACATAATTGTCAGATTCACCAAAGTTGAAATGAAGGAAAAACTGTTAAGGGCAGCCAGAGAGAAAGGTCGGGTTATCCACAAAGGGAAGCCCATCAGACTAACAGCAGATCTCTCGGCAGAAACACTACAAGCCAGAAGAGAGTGGGGGCCAATATTCAACATTCTTAAAGAAAAGAATTTTAAACCCAGAATTTCATATCCAGCCAAACTAAGTTTCATAAGTGAAGGAGAAATAAAATCCTTTACCAATAAGCAAATGCTTACAGATTTTGTCATCACCAGGCCTGCCCTACAAGAGACCCTGAAGGAAGCACTAAACATGGAAAGGAACAACAGGTACCAGCCATTGCAAAAACATGCCAAAATGTAAAGACCATCGAGGCTAGGAAGAAACTGCATCAACTAAGGAGCAAAATAACCAATTAATATCATAATGACAGGATCAAGTTCACACATAACAATATTAACCTTAAATGTAAATGGACTAAATGCTCCAATTAAAGACGTAGACTGGCAAACTGGATAAAGAGTCAAGACCCATCAGTTTGCTGTATTCAGGAGACCCATCTCACATGCAGAGACACACATAGGCTCAAAATAAAGGGATGGAGGAAGACCTACAAAGCAAATGGAGAACAAAAAAAAGCAGAGGTTGCAATCCTAGTCTCTGATAAAACAGACTTTAAACCATCAAAATCAAGAGACAAAGAAGGCCATTACATAATGGTAAAGGGATCAATTCAACAGGAAGAGCTAACTATCCTAAATATATATGCACCCAATATAAGAGCACCCAGATTCATAAAGCAAGTCCTTAGAGACTTACAAAGAGACTTAGACTCCCATACAATAATAAGGGGAGACTTCAACACCCCACTGTCAAAATTAGACAGATCAACGAGACAGAAAGTTAACAAGGATATCCAGGAATTGAACTCATCTCTGCACCAAGTGAACCTAATAGACATCTACAGAACTCTCCATCTCAAATCAATAGAATATACATTCTTCTCAGCACCACATCGCACTTATTCCAAAATTGACCACATAATTGGAAGTAAAGCACTGCTCAGCAAATGTACAAGAACAGAAATTATAACAAACTGTCTCTCAGACCACAGTGCAATCAAACTAGAACTCAGGACTAAGAAACTCAATCAAAACTGCCCCACTACATGGAAACTGAACAACCTGCTCCTGAATGACTACTGGGTACATAACGAAATGAAGGCAGAAATAAAGATGTTCTTTGAAACCAATGAGAACAAAGATACAACATACCAGAATCTCTGGGACACATTTAAAGCAGTGTGTAGGGGGAAATTTATAGCACTAAATGCCCACAAGAGAAAGCAGGAAAGATCTAAAATTGACACTCTAACATCACAATTAAAAGAACTAGAGAAGCAAGAGCAAACACATTCAAAAGCTAGCAGAAGGCAAGAAATAACTAAGATCAGAGCAGAACTGAAGGAGATACAGACACAAAAAACCTTCCAAAAAAAATCAATGAATCCAGGAGCTGGTTTTTTGAAAAGATCAACAAAATTGATAGACCGCTAGCAAGACTAATAAAGAAGAAAAGAGAGAAGAATCAAATAGATGCAATAAAAAAGGATAAAGGGGATATCACCACCGACCCCACAGAAATACAAACTACAATCAGAGAATACTATAAACACCTCTTCGCAAATAAACTAGAAAATCTAGAAGAAATGGATAATTTCCTGGACACTTACACTCTCCCAAGACTAAACCAGGAAGAAGTTGAATCCCTGAATAGACCAATAGCAGACTCTGAAGTTGAGGCAATAATTAATAGCCTACCAATCAAAAAAAGTCCAGGACCAGATGGATTCACAGCTGAATTCTACCAGAAGCACAAGGAGGAGCTGGTACTATTCCTACTGAAACTATTCCAAACAATAGAAAAAGACGGAATCCTCCCTAACTCATTTTATGAGACCAACATCATCCTGATTCCAAAGCCTGGCAGAGACACAACAAAAAAAAAGAGAATTTTAGACCAATATCCATGATGAACATTGATGCAAAAATCCTCAACAAAATATTGGCAAACCGAATCCAGCAGCACATCAAAAAGCTTATCCACCATGATCAAGTGGGCTTCATCCCTGTGATGCAAGGCTGGTTCAACATATGCAAATCAATAAACGTATATAAACAGAACCAAAGACAAAAACCACATGATTATCTCAATAGATGCAGAAAAGGCCTTTGACAAAATTCCACAGCCCTTCATGCTAAAAACTCTCAATAAATTCGGTATTGATGGAACGTATCTCAAAATAAGAGCTATTTATGACAAACCCACAGCCAATATCATACTGAATCGGCAAAAACTGGAAGCATTCCCTTTGAAAACTGGCACAAGATAGGGATGCCCTCTCTCACCACTCCTATTCAACATAGTGCTGGAAGTTCTGGCTAGGGCAATCAGGCAAGAGAAAGAAATCAAGGGTATTCAGTTAGGAAAAGAAGAAGTCAAATTGTCCCTCTTTGCAGATGACATGATTGTATATTTAGAAAACGCCATCATCTCAGCCCAAAATCTCCTTAAGCTGATAAGCAACTTCAGCAAAGTCTCAGGATACAAAATCAAAGTGCAAAAATCACAAGCATTCTTATGCACCAGTAACAGACAGAGAGCCAAATCATGAATGAACTTCCATTCACAATTGCTTCAAAGAGAAAAAAAGCCAGAGTTGACAAATGGGATCTAATTAAACTAAAGAGCTTCTGCACAGCAAAAGAAACTACCATCAGAGTGAACAGGCAACCTACAGAATGGGAGAAAATTTTTGCAATCTACTCATCTGACAAAGGGCTAATATCCAGAACCTACAAAGAACTCAATCAAATTTACAAAAAATAAACAACCCCATCAAAAAGTGGGCAAGGGATATGAACAGACAAAAGAAGACATGCATACAGCCAACAGACACATGAAAAAATGCTCATCATCACTCGCCATCAGAGAAATGCAAATCAAAACCACAACGAGATACCATCTCACACCAGTTAGAATGGCAATCATTAAAAAGTCAGGAAACAACAGCTGCTGGAGAGGATGTGGAGAAATAGGAACACTTTTGCACTGTTGGTGGATTGTAAACTAGTTCAACCATTATGGAAAACAGTATGGCGATTCCTCAAGGATCTAGAACTAGAAGTACCATATGACCCAGCCATCCCATTACTGGGTATATACCCAAAGGATTATAAATCATTCTGCTATAAAGACACATGCACACATACGTTCATTACAGCACTATTCACAATAGCAAAGACTTGGAATCAACCCAAATGTCCATCAGCAACAGACTGGATTAAGAAAATGTGGCACATATACACCATGGAATACTATGCAGCCATAAAAAAGGATGAGTTTGTGTCCTTTGTAGGGACATCAGCCGGAAACCATCATTCTCAGCAAACTATTGCAAGAACAGAAAACCAAACACTGCATGTTCTCACTTATAGGTGAGAACTGAACAATGAGATCACTTGGACTCAGGAAGGGGAATATCACACACCGGGGCCTATCATGGGGAGGGGGGAGGAGGGAGGGATTGCATTGGGACTTATACCTGATGTAAATGACGAGTTGATGGGTGCTGACGAGTTGATGGGTGCAGCATACTAACATGGCACAAGTATACATATGTAACAAACCTGCACGTTATGCACATGTACCCTAGAACTTAAAGTATAATAATAAAAAAAATAAATGAATAAATAAATAAAAAGAGCATTTATCAATCCTTAACTTTTTCAAAGATCTCTCTGAGCAGACAGTTTAAATCATTCAATGAGATCATACATCAAAACCAATTCTTTCTACTTCAAAATACAACTTGTCCCAGGGGTTTGGTTTCATGCATATACTTCTCATGAAAGATTATAGTCAGGTCAAAAAAGGCAACAGTGTAATGTGGCTTTCAAACCGTAAGATCATGTTTTGATTAACAATGGTAATAATTGCAAGTTGGAATAAGTTAGACTTTATTGAAG
This sequence comes from Macaca nemestrina, assembly GCF_043159975.1. Lineage (NCBI taxonomy): Eukaryota > Metazoa > Chordata > Mammalia > Primates > Cercopithecidae > Macaca > Macaca nemestrina. The sequence goes on from NC_092140.1 coordinate 29,527,966, forward strand.
TCATTGTGCCCTGCGCTCAGTGCCCCAGCAGAATTGGTTTCAATCTCATTCTGCCCAGGAACTTGGTAATTGTGTCTGTCCTACCAGTCATCACATTGTGATTTTTACTTAGTGTCTGTCTTGAACCATACTTTACGGAAACACATGGAGCTCATATCAAGGTAATGTTATATTTAAAGAATAATTCACAAAGACAACTTGAATGTAAATAATGATAGAAATTTATTGTTTATAATTTCTTGTGCATTGTTATTCAATGTGATTTGACATCTTGCCAATTTCCTAAGAACAATGCACCAATTTGCAGCATGTCTGAAATATGAGAGCATCATAAGAAAAATATAAGTAGTACCTTTTATATGTGTGAGACGTACAAAGGTTAATGACTAACATTATTAGCTTTATAATTTAAAAAGCCATTATATTCTGAAACTACTATATAAGAGTTGATGTAGATTACAACAGTCCTTAAGATAAATGTGTGAGTTGAAAAAAATAAAAAGACTTGTTTTTGGCAATATTAGGTTCACAGTAAAACTGAGCAGAGGATACAGAGAGGTTATTTATACTCCTTGTTTCTTCACGTGCATATACTTCCTCATTATTAACATCCCCCAGCAGAGCAGTAGCTTTGTGTACAACTGATGAACCTACTGACACATCATTATCACCCAGAGTCCATAGTACATATGGTTCACTATTGGTGTATTCTATGGGTTTCAACAAATGTAAAATGATATGTATCCATCACTATACTACCATACAGAGTAGCTTCCCTACCCAAAAAATTCTTTGAGTAGGCAGTTACAACATTTTGAAAAAAAATTTTTTTAAGTATAATCTTCCTTATCAAAGAAATAAATGAAGACACTATCTGAAAAAGAAAATCATGTTATAATGAATTATAATGCCCTTGATTGTCATTTTAGGTGAATTTATTCATAAACTAATATTTTACACCAAAGATAAGGTGGTCACAAATTCAATTTCTAGAAGAAAATATAAATTTATTTAATTTTGAGAGTTAAACCTCATTAAGATTTCTTTGAATTATTTTGCTCACTGATGTGTTTCTTAATGAAGATTGAAAATGATATTTCGTGAGGCAACATTACTCATTTTCTGAGACAGAGGATTATGAACTGTCTTATATTCAATAGCATTTTTAAAAAATCGATAGCATTGATATATCATTATATTAAAGACTCATTTATTTATTTAGATATCAACTAAAATTGGGTTAATGGGCCTAACTAGAGAACTCCTTCCATTATATCCATTAGGGTCCTGATTTTAGTTCATTGGAAATAGAGATATTTAATAAATGTAAGTAAGACTTGGGTTTATTTTATGTTTAAATATTAATGAAAATGATGTCAGATAAAATACATTTTAAAATTCCATATGATCATAAGAACACTTTTATCAAAGATTATCAGTACTGACTGCATTAAAAAAAGAAGACCCTAGTTTAAACAATAGCAGCTGACAAATGAAAATTGATAACAAATTTTTTTTTTTTGAGACACAGAGTCTTGCTCTATCACCCAGGCTGAAGTGCAGTGGCTCACTTCAACCTCTGCCTCCAGGGTTCAAGCAGTTCTCCTGCCTCAGCTTCCCAAGTAGCTGGGACTACAGGTGTGTACCACCACGCCCACCCAATTTTTGTATTTTTTTTTAGTAGAGAAGGGGTTTCACCATGTTGGCCAGGCTGGTCTCAAACTCCTGACCTCAGGTGATCCGCCTACCTTGGCCTCCCAAAGTGTTGGGATTACAGGAGTGAGCCATCGCTCCAGGCCAATAACAAATATTCTTAATCGTTTGATTTGCCAAGACTTGTATCTAGTTTATAGATACCTTCGTTCTTCTGTACCTTTTATTAGCACAAAAGCACATGTAAATCCTACATGTAAGATTTACCTTATTGTACTGGAAAAGTAAAAAAAAGTAAGATGGTCATTTTCATTTATATAAGAAGATACTAAGTTTTCTGCACCAATTTATATTTAAAAATTCAGTGGAATTCTTTTTAATACCTGTCAGAAGTACATCACTCCCTCAGAGCAAAATAGAAAATGCCTTTATAATTGAATGGAACAAAGGCTCCTATAATATGATTTTTACTAAAACAACCTAAAGCTATTCATCAATTTGCATTAAATTAATTCAGTCCAGATGAGAAATCATATAAAAGCTGATGTCTTTACTTCATAGCCCATTACCTCTGAGAGGTAAAGATAGCTCTATATTACTATGTAACGGTGTAAAACATTTGAAACTCGAAAACCTATGCTGTATTTCAATTTTTAATGAGATAAGTTATAGTATTTACATGTGTAAACGACCATAGTCTATTTTTTCTTATTTTCATGTGATAAAGCAGCTCTCCCTCTGCTTCATTTTAAATGCACACCATCTCTTCAATCTTACAACTCAGTGTATCTACCAAGGCAGGTAAACATGGTAAAATGTTATTTACAGCTAATACACTAAAAGGGCATGGGCTGCCTGTATTGAGCACTGATGATGTGCTGTGTTCTACGCTGGGCACTTGGTATTCAATTCTCAGAGCAATCTTAGGTCGGAGGTATGATTATTGTAACTTTACAGATGAGAAAATTTAACAGACTCAGTACTGCTGAACAAGTTATTCAGGATAACATGGCCAGTAAGTGCCTGACAGGCTTCTGTTTTTGTGATTCTGCAAGTTCCTAGTATTACAGAAATGATGTTTTCTGTAATTTCTTTTTAGCATTGATTTAGTAGAAATGTCATTTCTTCTTAGATGATGTTTTATTGCTTGTACCCCATATGACTCACCTCTCCCTTTACCCTTATTAATCTCCTCATTTGGTGGTAGTATGTTCTATGCAGAAAAAGCACCTTGACATTTGAGTGTACAAAATTAAGGACTTTCCTACATACCCTTGTGCCAATCTCCAACCACATCATAGGAGTAACATTTGGCTCTAGTAAAACTGGAAGCACCTTGAAGGCAGATGCACACTGCATCTGCACACTGCAGACATAGTGGGAACTGAAGGAGTTAGGGTCATGCCACCTCAAAATATGCCACTGTGGCATTTTGACTATTTTAAGTAAAAGTACTTGAAAAACAGCAGGTACAAGATTATCATTCTGACCTTCCTTCTGTTTCTTAAAAGCTGCAGACAAAATTTCCATGTAACAGATTTCCTCTCTGTTCCAAAAGGAAAGCATCATTCTCACCATCAAAGATGGAAATGTAAGGCTGGGGGAATCTGTATAAATAAACTTTGTTTAATTACTCCTTATCTTCCCAGGCACTTCTACACCCAAATAACCACCTTAGCCAAAGCTTTTTATTTTTATTTTTATTTTTTTGCCTTTTCACAATTTACTTCTTGTCTAATTCAGTATATAAGTGTTCAACTCTGGGTCTTTGGCTCTACATTTTTTCATAAGGCTCCCATGCCACACATAACTTTTATTAAATAAATTTGTATTTTTTTCTAGCTGATCTATCCTATGTTTATTTAATTCTCAGACCCAGCCATAAGAAAAAATATCTTGAAAAGATAAAGATAAAATTGTTTCCCCTATAAGTACCTTATGAAGCAAAACTGCATTTTTTAAATGCTTAATAAATACAAATCAATGCAGCATTTAGGCCAAAATTTTTGTATTAATCACTCACCATAGTTTGAACAGGGCTGAGTTAAAACTTTACGCTCAGAAAAAAAATATGTATTTACTTCTTTCCACAGCAAAATGGTTCTTTCAGAATTATTTTTGACCTTTATGAACTTCTTCAATTTTTAAGAAACCATTTTAAGTTGTAAATGTTGGATCCACATTTCTCTGAGGTCGCAACACCATTTTTGACAACGTGTATGAAATTAGAAATTAAGAATGGTATTTTACCAGATACAATTATTTAAATAACATTAGGTGAGAGATATTTTGTTTGTAAGACTATTAATTATTATAAGACAGACCTATACAACAACAAAGTCATACACAGTAAAATTGGAAAGTTATTCAGAATCTTTTTAAATGAAGGATTTAATGGAAAATATAATCAGAAAGTCAGTGACCAGAAATCTATTTTAATTTTATACTTAAAATCACCAAACAATATAAATCTAATCCACAAAATAAATAAAAACATAACCTGGAAAACATAAAATAATAAAGATTTATGAAACAAAATTTTAATTAAAGATTGATAATTTTCTTCAAATTTTCACTTATTCTTTCTCCCTTTGTTTAAATTCAGCTTCTAGTATTGTTACACTAGAAGTTATCTTGTCATCAAAAAACCCTCCAGAATTATCTAAAAAATAATCAAGAGAATAATTGTCTTCAAACTTATCAGCGGTCAATGCTCAGTAGTAGCTAGCTTTGTTAATGCCAGACGATGGTTTTTATGCTTGATTCAGTTCTACTAGAATGGTTCTCTGAACAAGCACTCCTGTTGAGGTGGTTAATGTACAGTTAGCTAAGGCTTCAATAAGGGTCATCTTTTTTCTTTATTTTTAAATCATTCCCAAATAAAGGTCATATTAGAAATTAAGAAAAGAAAAGAATAGAAAGAAAGTAAATGATACTCTACTTCTGGTCTAACAATTCAGGATCTTTGTATCAATGAAAAAATAATTATCTAGATAACTGCAATATGGGAAGAATAAATAATTATCTAGAAGCCGGGCGCGGTGGCTCAAGCCTGTAATCCCAGCACTTTGGGAGGCTGAGACGGGCGGATCACGAGGTCAGGAGATCGAGGCCATCCTGGCTAACACGGTGAAACCCCGTCTCTACTAAGAAAAATACAAAAAACTAGCCGGGCGAGGTGGCGGGCGCCTGTAGTCCCAGCTACTCGGGAGGCTGAGGCAGAAGAATGGCAGGAACCCGGGAGGCGGAGCTTGCAGTGAGCTGAGATCCGGCCACTGCACTCCAGCCTGGGCGGCAGAGCGAGACTCCGTCTCAAAAAAAAAATAATAATAATAATTATCTAGATAACTGCAATGGGGAAAAATAAATATATCAACATATATATGTGTGTATGTACACAACTGTGATATAGGAAGAATAAATAATTATCAAGATAACTGCAATAAGGGAAGAATAAATCTATCATATATGAGTATATATGAGATATATATATACTCACATATATATGCACATATTTATTTATATATATATAGGTTTATACCTCAACTGAGGCTAGGATTTAAGAGAGGGTTTAAATAATCTTTAGAAGAAAATAACCATTGGGTGCCATCTATTCAAGTTGAACAGTTTGATGAACATTTAAATAATTTTTTAAGGAAATTTCCAGAATTAACAGTAAAGTTATTTGTAACTTTTATCTTCATTGCTAAGTCTTTGAGAATAGTAATATTGATGATAAAAGTGTGTGAAAAGGAAAAACATATTAATAAAGACATAAAAATAGCAAAGTTAACATAGATAGCAAGCTGTGTGTGTGTCAATGGTTTCAATTATTAGAGTGATCATAACAGGAAAATGATTAGATCTTTTGAAATGTAGTAATAAAATATATGGACATGTTTATTAAATCTCAAAACAAACAAATTAACATCCCATAGAGTATCCTTGGCTCTATTTCCTAAGACAGAACATTGAGTTTATGCATTGTAATACAGTTCAATTTGAGTAATTTTTAGGTTTTCATACTTCCGAAAAGGTGTGGCCTCAAAGTTACGTAACTTACTAACAAATGTGGAGAAGCTGTAGTTAGAAATGACTGTTGTATCCAAAATTATTTTGTCAGTGCTTAACATAATAATTTTTCTATTTCAAAAACCATATTGAAATGGCTTTTTGTCATTATATTACTGACAAACACATACACATACACACAAAAAAAAATCCTTTTTTTTTGGGGGGGAGGGCAAGTATCCTTTGGTAAAGCATGCAAAAGAAAACTGTAACAGAGTGATTCTATCTCTAATTGCACATATATTAGAATTTTTAACTATAGAGAACATGTAATGATGTTGGAATTAACCTACCTTTGGTGAGAGTTAGAATGAAAAGTGGAGAATTAGCCTAGAAAAGGTTGCAAAAACTAATTTCTGGAATCCCAAGAATGGAGCTAGCTCAGGATATAACAATCAGGTAATAGCTAATTCAGCAGATTTTATTTTTCAAAATCATAGGGAAATAAATGTGATGGGAATGTTCAATATCAAACAATTTTTAAATATTCTAGTAAATGTATCTGCCCTCTGGTTCCAAGTTGTACACCTTAATTCTTATCTAGATAATAAGAGGAAGGCTGTACACAGAGTGTTTAAAGTACAGGGCTTAGAATTAAGCAGACCTGGAATGATTAAATTCTAGCTTCAAGTTGCTCAGTCTTTTGCAGGAACCAGATTATCTTTTCTATAAATGAAGATATTAATACCTACCTCATAGGCTTTCTGGGAATATGAAATGAAATGATTTATGTAAAGCACTCAGCAACACTTGGCACAAGATAGAAGTTTAAAATAAAAATATAGCCTTATATTTTTTTCTCCTCCTTAAAGATGAATGTATTCTAGATTAAATTTTTTCCACAAGGAGATAGCACCTCCCTTAAAGCTTTTCATATATCTGGTGAAATGTAGTTTTCAAGCAGTCTCCAGAATACTGGATTTATAATTTTTCTCTCTGAACTTAATCAAGTTATTTAGCCTCTCTGAGCTGTATTTTCCTTTCTGTACATTCAGCATACTAACGTCACTCTCATATGGTAATTATGGGAATCAAGGGATGCAAAATTTACAGTTATATCTGACAAATATATAGTATATAGAAGCATTATTATTTTATTTTTAAATAGCAAAAAATGAAAGGCCTCTTCTTTTTGTCATCTGAGTTCCTTCTACCTCCCACTGCCTCCGACAAGGATGTAAGCCCTGCCCGGTATTTGGTTTCTAGTTTGAAGGCCAGTATGAACATACACACATTTTTCCAGTTTATAAATACTAGTTACCTTAATCATATAAGGTCATTTGCCTGCTATTCTAATATTTCCCAACCTTTTTTCCTCATTTTATCTGACAGGCAGTAAAGAATACACAAAACCTGATCATCCTAACTTCCAAACCTGATCATCCTAACTTCCTTTGGTAAGTGATTTATGATTCAAACATTCACTGAAATCAAACCTTACATTTGCAGGCCATATATGATTGACTTTCACATAAACACTCATATTTAATGACTTCGTTGACTGTGATTCCTACACAAGGCTTCTAATAACTTCAGGGGTGGTGGAGGTACATTTATCGTCTTGGTTAAAACATCTGCAAGTTTGTGTCTCCAAGAATTAACTTATGGTTTGAATTATCAAGTGGTCCTTACGCGGGAAGGTGTGCCTTATCATCGAACTCAGGAGCTTTCCCTGAGTACTTGCACACACCACTCACAAAAATTTTATCTTCATTCCTAGCTACGCCAAAGGGATGCAGAGATTGGAAGATGAATTTGAGAGGAAGAGTGGAACTGTTACACAGTTTACTCACTTAGCAGAAAACTTAAAGCCAATACTTTACAAATCTATTTCTCCAAGTCTTTTCTACTACCCTCCAATGCAAAAAATGAGTGTACCAGCAACTTGCTATTTTAATGTTTCTTCTTTCTTCTCCCTCTAGAATGCAGAGACAATTTTAGCTCCAAGCTCATTTTTTGTGTGTGACCTAAACTTATTAAGATGTTCAGTTAAACAAAAATATACATCTACTCCTTTAAAAAGAGCCTGCTTACTTAGAAGACTTTTTTCTTTTAAATGTGAATTTATTTCATTTATTATTTCATTGACTATTCCAGTGCCATTATTCTTGTAAAATAGTGTTTCCTGATTTGGAATCCAACTGTTAAGTACTCTATATTTTAATAATAATGTATAGACTGTGTTGTAGTGATGTGTATTGTGAGAGATAACTGTATTTTAGATGAAAGTGTTTCTCTAAAATTAGAATATATTAATAAATTGGCTTCTTGAACAGTGAACACAAAATAATTCCTTCACTAAGCTTTCCCTTTAGTCGGTTTCTGAGGGCTTGAAGGATAGGACAGCATGATGAATGGTGATTAAACTGAGCCTGAGCAAAATGATAAAAAAAATACAAAATTTTTCATTCTTGACAACAGGCATTAACATAGAACTTAGGCCATTATGTTCAGCAGAATGGAAGCCAAGATCCTTTTATAAGTTCTTACAGTGGCACACAGGGAGTAAAGGAAGGAAGCCAAAGGACAGGCCATTTTATTTATAAGCTAAAAAAAAAGTCAACAGTGGGAATTTTGAGTCTTTCATTCTTCCCAAGTAGGAAATATTTACTATAGTACATTTTCTTTGTTATGAGAAATGTAAGTGCACATTTGGATATAACAATCATTTAATTGCTAAAAGTATGACAACCTTTGATTCAAATATTTTATAATTTTAGGTCTTATTATTACCTTCAGTAACAGCAAATAAAAAACAAGCAGTATATACTATAATAATAATTGCTAACACAAAGCATTTATTATATGATAATGTTATATTTTACAAACGTTAAGTATTAACTCCTTTATTACACATTCGCATTTTATGAGTTATGCAAGATTTTTGTTCATTTCAATGAATGGATAAACTAAAGGTAATTTTCTTAGACTTTCTGGCTTCTACATCCATGTTTATCAGCTTTGATATTCTGAACCTCACCACTCAGAAAAGAGGCCATATGGAAGAGAGATGTCGGTCATTTTAATTCAAGTGGTAGCAGTAGAAGTACAAGAGTTTTTTTCTACAGGTAGAGCTAGCACGTTTGCTGGGGAATAGATATGGTGTATGAGAGAATGAGAAAGTCAATAAGGGCTCCAAGGTCTTCTCCGATACAACTGAAATTTTGGAATTCCAATGAATTGACATGGATAAGACTGTAGATGGAGTAACTTTTAGAGGGATCATAGCAATTTTTTTTGGATAATATTTATTTAGCATGTTTCTTAGGCAGTTAGATGGCAAGATCTAGTAGACAGTTGGCTCTAAGTATCTATAGTTCATAATAGATGTAGAAATTCAATTTGGGATGTTTCATCTTATAAATTATACTTATAAAGTATAGTATATCTTATAAGTATAATATACTTATAAAGTATATCTTATCTTTAAGTATATCTTAAAGTATAATATACTTATAAAGTATATCTTATAAATTATACTTATAAAGTATGTTTCTGATATGAATGAACAAGTTAACTTGATCAACTTCATGGCTAAAGGCAACTAGTATATCTGATTCAGGTGCTTAAAAATTTGCTTGAAGTTACTAAAAAGTTAACATCATAATGAAATGTTGCCAGGCAAATATATCAGGGACAGATAGGAAAGTAAGCTTCGTATTTGAGAACAAGTTTTCTTTAGGGTTGTTCACCTATTCTGAAGAAGGGCTGAAGGCACAAAAAAAAAAAAGCATAATTTTGTTGATAACCTTTTAGAAGCTGAGGGACAAAGTCCAGGGTCTCCCAAGAGGAAACAGCTGATAATTTCCCCACACTTTGAGTTAAAACCCAAGAGAGCTATAGTCTAGCAGTTAGGGTGCATCTGGAGACCTGCCCTCCTAGAGCTTGAAGCCAAATATTCAGTAATATTAATGCCAGAAATGAGTTAAATGCCAGATTGGTGGCCTCCTCATTTGACTTCCACAGGTTAAAGTAAAATTTCTCAGAAGACAACTTTACCTTGAACTTCAAATTACATTTATGCTATCAAATGTTACACAACTCCTGACATTCAATAAAAAAAAAAAATCAAGCACATACAGAAGTTAAAACACAGAAAGAAGAAACGAAAAAAATTGATAATAAAAACAAAAGTAATCCTGGACATGAAATTACAATATTTTTAAATAACTTTTAATATTAAATGTACAGAGATATAAGAGAATGTTCAGATTTTTGGAAGAAAAAAATGAAAATAATTTAAAAGACCCAAATGATAATTTTAAAACTGAAATATAAAATAACCTAAAATAAGAAGTCAACAGGGAAACTTTGAATGTTCTAATTTTGAAAATGTTTGGCAAGATGATTGGCAAGAAAGCTACATGTAGTTATGTGATTAAACTACTGAATATTGAAGGAAGAAAAATAGAAATTTTTAAAAGATCAAGAAATATACATGACAATTTACCTTCAAAGCAATAACATAGACTTATGGATATTTTCTCATCACAAATAATGACAGCAAAAGCAGTGATGAAAATTGTGTATTTAAAATGCTGAAAGAAAATGTTAAAACTAGAGTTTTCTCCCGAGGAAGAATATTATTCAAAAATGAAGGGTAATCTAGGGTAATCTAGATATCTTTAGACAACCAAATTTGAGAGAACTTATCACCCATCAGGTTATATTAAAAAGTATTTTTAGGGTGGTTTTCAGGCCAAAAGTAAACTATCCCAAAGGAAATTAGGATATGTAGAAAAAAGAGCAGTGAAAATAGTAAATATGAAGGTTGATATAAATGAATAGTGGCTGTATAAAACAATTTTGGCAGTACTGTATCAGATACATATCTAATACTTATTTACATATCCATATTAATATCATTATATTTATTGGAGAATATGGAAGAGAAAAGGTCCTTCATTGACTTCAGCCCTGGCCTTGTGTGTTTATGGTTGTGTCTGCTGCTACCAGTGAGTCTTGGAAATAAAATAAATATTAATAAGTTTTTACATATGTTTCATATATATTATCTGAGAAGTATTATATAAAATAAAAATTTTTATTACCTGAATAAGTCCTTAACGTTGCCACTCTGGTATATATTTCTGTGAGTACTATTAACCTTGCTAAAAAGTATGAATGTTTCATGATTAGATACTACTCAGCAGTGCTCACCGGCATTTTCACTGCATGAATATTCACTATAGACTATGGTTCTTTGTACATACTCTTAAACTTCATGTATATCGAAATTTTATTATATTCATAATTAAGGGTATAAAAATAGCTTAAAGTATTTAAACATTTTAATTTCAGGAATTCCAATTCTTTGTGTGTGAATCCTGAAGATTCATATTTGTCAAGAGTTTAAAAACATTACACAGGATATTAATAACTGAGACATCCCTGTGGGAAAGAAAAGTAAAGAAACCATAGTAATTATTACCAAAACAGACTTACCTATATGTAGTGAAGTGATTTACGTATATTATTTACATGAGGCACATTATTTAGCATGAATATAATAAACATAAGAGGTCAAGTGAGCATGAAAGTATTTCTGAGAAAGTATAGAAAAGGAACAAACCAGAGTGTAAAAAAGAATTATCAATTCCATGTAATTTTCATCTGCCAAATGAGCCAAAGGTACAAACACAAACTTTATTGAGCCCTTACTCTTATTTGTACCATAAGGACAGTAAAGGATAGTTAGAGCAATAAATCACTGACGTTAAGGAATGTCAGAATATTTGTATTTAGCCCCCAATAGGAGGAAGTGTTCTGGGGATGATATTCACTTGTAAACAGTAATCATTAGCAGCAGGGTCATATAGATACCTGCTTTCCCTGATGGTGTCATGGTAATCCTCAAGAGTCCTTTTGGGTATAATTGATACCTTTGAGATTATAATTTATCTGGTAAATAATCTTAATGAACTGAGTCTTTGGGGAAATTTACACAATACAAGAATTATTATTCCTCTGAAAATCATAGAAAGAAAACACATTTGCACCATGTAGTCCAGATGCCAGAGGTTAACATATTTCCCTTTCCTAGAAAAAAGTTGTACAGAATACTCACTTTAACTATCTCTCTTCTGTTTATTTATTTTTCTTAATTCCATGTATTTTATCACTTAATAAGCCTTAATTGTGCATTTGCAATATAGCAAATATTGTACAAATAATTAAAACATAATTCCATCATCTAAGAAGCCCAGGTCATTAAACTGTCAACAAATGATTCAGTCATCATTATTTTACCACCATTTGTTAGCTACCATCTAATGTCTACTATTTCCTAGATACTACATATATGTTAAGTATTTAGCTAAATATTTTGAAAAGATCATCTTAATTAAAACCTCTGCTGCAACTAATGTGACAGTAAGCTTGGATATCAAAATACTGAGCTCAGAGTAATTAGGCAACTTTTTCACAGCTGAAGAGTCAGAGACTGATGAATGAAGGGGTAAGCCCAGGGCTGATTTCAGTGTTTGGAGTCTCAAGCACTACGATAAACTTCCTAGGTACCAAAGCAATGCAATAGCTGCTTTGGACACACAGAATTGGGGTGGTACACTCTGCCTGAAATGAGAGGCCCTAGGACGACTGCACAAGGATGTGATATTTAACCTACACTTTGAACGTACAGCAGATAAGCATTCACCCATTGTACATATTGGAATAATACATTCAAAACAGATGATCCTATATGAATAAAGAATCAAGTCTCATTATTTCTTATCGTAAATTTTCAATATGATGATATGTGTTATTGCACTTAAGAAAAAATTTATAGGTCATTGGGCATTAAATACGTATGCTGTAATCATAGAACATTTATTAATCTATATTGGACTTTGCACACTGCATTTCATCTCAATGCTGATTAATAAACATTTGAATGATTTGTCTGATTTTACAATATTTATAATACTGTTTATCTTTTCCATTTAAAATTACCTACTGTTTTCATTTCATTTTTAGATCAACACATTTTGGTTAACAGCCCTAATCATGCAAATAAAGCTATTTTACTGTGGGAGCCAGACACATAAGAGCAAGTGAAATAAATTCTGAGTAGCCTTCAATGTAATCACACTAATGGCAATTCTCATCTTCTTTGATCTATTTTAGTACCAACTCCTTTAACAGTGATGGACAATATCATAGAGTAATGATGACATGATAGTTAATAAGTTGCCGACTCTTATTTCACTGTATTTTTTTCTGTTAACTTCCTGTGACTGTAGATGAGAAGATGCACTATTTTAAAACTGTCGTTTCTACTATTGGTTGACCTATGTATTTGATGCAAATTTAAACTATCACAACGTGACTTTTTTGGATTAGAAGAAATTTATTCTGAGGTTTATTTGGAAGAAGAAAGTTACAAGGATAGGTAACAAAATATGCTTTGCAAAAGAGAAAGAGCAAGGAGGATTATTGATACCTTGTCATATGTACAAATATGCCATCGATCCTTATAATTTAAAGAATATGTTACTGAGTATCCTTAAATGCAGAAAAAATAAATTAAAAATAGAAATATATGGAAATGTAATATATATTCAATTATTTGAACTGAGTTTTGTCTCCCATGTTTTCTTATTTATCAGATGACTGTTATTACAGCACAAACAAGCCAATGAAATATATGGTAACATTGAAATTTCAAATTCGCTGTGGGGGGAAGGTTGATTATCATTAGCTAAAAAGTAGTAGGAAAAATAAACTTAGATTATCACAAAGCACGCACACACACAGACAGTATTTAATTGTGTCATATAACCTACAAGAAAGCGATAAACTATTACAAGAAGAAAATTTAGAAGAGCTTTCTAGATATCTTGTAGTAACAAAATCCATTCAAATATCACATGACACCAACATTTTTAAAAGAAAAGGACTATTTTATGTTAATGGACATTGTTAAGTTTAAAGAAAAAAAAACAAGATAAAAACATAGTGGCAACAGATATTGTAAACACATCACTGAATATAAAAAAATACAGATGTATTGATTATGTATTGCTGTATAAGAAATCACCCCAAAACTAAGGAGCTCGAAACAGGATAAAAGAGACACCGGTCATGAATTCAAGAGCAGCCTTTCCAAGTGGTCTCTGGCTTAGAGTCTTTCATGAGATTGTAGTCAGACTGCAATCTGACTAGGGCCATCCAAAGTCTCCTTCCTTCGTATTCTAGTGCTTAGGCTATACAGTCCAGAGTAGAGGATAGAGCAGCCTAGGACCTTCAGGCACCATTCTCTTTCTCTAGCTAAACAGCCTCTCCAGCTTACTAGCATCACCGTAACACGATTTCTCATGTGGATGCTCAGAGTTCCAAAGGCACGATCCCTGAGACAGCAAGCCAGATGAAACTCTACCAGTTTTATTCTCTGACCTTGAAAATCACAGCATCACTCCTACTGCTGTAGTTGCTCAGAGAAGACAGAAGCCCTTACCCAGATTGAAGAGTAGGAAACATAAGCCCCACCCGTTAATGAGAAGAGTGTGAGTCACATGGCAAGAATAATATGTGGAAAATTCATTTTGCCACAGTATGGTGACTTTACAAATAATGAAGAACATAATGCCTAGGCGTAGAAAGACTTAGATTTCCATAGGTGAATGGGAGAGGAATACAAAGGCAGAGGGATTCAGGCAGAGGTTTCTGCACCCCCTGTCCCCACCATCATCCAGTGGAGGTATTAACAGGAATTTCAGGAGCATAAAGTCATGAGGCAGAGGGAAGCCTCATGAGAAGATCCTCTTCATGCTTATGTGGTATGGAAAAAATCCAGAAATTCCCTGAATCCCGGAATGTCGAGTGATACATTCAGATAGACACACCTGATAATATGGAACCAAGTAACTATGTGTCCCATAAAAGAAACAAAGGCACTGAAGACCCTCATCAATTTCTTCTTTTCTATATGTGAAAATGGAGGTCTCCAGACATGAAAACACATCAAAATAGAATTAGTTTATGGAAAATATCCAACACCTGGAACAAGTAGATATGTGAAGGACTTGGAAGCTTCTCTGTGGATACTCCTGAACTCAGATTCTTGACTATGACATAGCAGTTCTCAATATGCAGTCTTCTTTAGGGAAACAAGAGAAACCACAGCAGTGGTGACACATCCGAGATTCTCAGCACAAATACTCTACAATTTAGATATTTTTGAATAAATGAAAAAATAATAAAGCCCTTTTAACTTATGCATCACTTATGTATAATTATTCACAAAAGGGCTGGGCAAAAATTTCCAATAATTGCAAAAAATGTTATTAAATAAAATTTACCTACTTAGGAAGACAAATTATTCACTATGGTGGTATATATTCCTCTGTAATTTGCATTATGTTTATATAATTAAACTAGATGTGAATGTAGTTAAAGGCTAAACCTAAAAGCTACAAAAAGTATTTTTGCAAAGATTCAAAGTGTGATAAATTAACTAACATTCATGATGTATTTAGAAATCAACGTAGATTCAAAAACATCCCGACTCTAAGTAACCTTGCATCCATCTTTTCTCATTCATTGTTTTTCTCAGATTTCTCTTACAAAGGTCATTAATTGTATCTCATTATCAGATCCTACTATTAGTTCTCATCCTACTTCACATTACTTGAATTTATCTTCCTTTGCCTTCTAGGTCACTGCACTCCTGCTTCTCTGATTATTTCCTTTCTGAGTAATTTTCATGATTCTGGTTCTTAAAAATACTGTCAGTTCACAATAAAGTTGGTATTAAATGATTAAATAAATAAAACCTTTGTGCTCACAGGGACGAAACACATGTAACAGGAAATGTTATGCTATCTTAATTATATTCCTGTTTTCAGTTTATATTCCAATTGGAAAATTACTATTCACTTAAAAAAAAAAAAAGCAAACATAAGCAATCCATAGCACACCACAAACAAAAACGTGAAGTATAAAACCAGCTCATGTGTAACACAGAAAATGCAGACAAAGTGAACAGAAAGTACAACAAAATGCTTCAAGGGACAGAAAAAGAAACAGAATCTATTCATATGGATAAACTAACTAGCAGTTGACATTCTGCAGACAATACTGGAGGTAATGAAAATATCTTAGAGATACTATAATTTTAAAAGTACTTATTAATTACTATTTAGCATATACAAACCCCAAATCTGGGAATTTTATATTTTTTCACAACTAAACTTGTTTAGGACAAAGATACTGGAATGTTATCACCAGGAAAAAATTAATGGAGAGCTTAGAATAGAAGAAATTATCT
Organism: Macaca nemestrina; assembly: GCF_043159975.1. Classification (NCBI taxonomy): domain Eukaryota; kingdom Metazoa; phylum Chordata; class Mammalia; order Primates; family Cercopithecidae; genus Macaca; species Macaca nemestrina. The sequence goes on from NC_092140.1 coordinate 29,543,957, forward strand.
TTATTAAACATTCCTAAAAGTTTTTACTATTATATGTATAAATAAAATGTAGATAATTAATACCAGAATCTCTCTTTAGGTATGATTTGGGATTTGGGTATGCGCTCATGCTGTCTAAATTTAGGTTGACTGTATATGTATGTTTTTCTTCGAGAATGTGGGCCCAGTCATTCTAATGGAAAATCGTTCTTGTCTACATCAAACCTAAGATAAAGAGCCTCTTAAAGTGGATAATATCTGACATTACTGAGTGAACATCTTTAGGTAAATAGGCCACCTTCCTGAATGCCAGCCTAAAGAGTCTTACTTGACTTGCACATTGCCATTCATTATCCCTCTATCCTCAAATACTTCTTTATTTCTCTTTTGAAAAGTCTCTGCAACCCAAGAATTTCTTGTCTGCTATGCAAATGACTTCCTAATGTCTAGCTGAAACCTGCCTAATGAGCTTTAGATTGATACTTCCAATTACTTGATCAGCAGCATCATCACCTGGATTTCCAACTGATACTTTAAACTCAGTAAACACAAAGCAGGATACATCAACTTTCCCAGGAGATCTGTCACTTTGCTTTTCTAAATTTCTCTTGGTTCAAAACGATTCTCACAGTTACCTAAGCACAGTCATCCAAAACTAACACAGAAGGCACATCTCCTATGCAGATTTCTCTGATTCTAACAGTAAAACAACAACAACAAAATGACAACAAAAACTCTTCTTCTGATGAATGTATAACTGAAAGTTGCCTATGACACATCTTATTTTTTATCATGGATTAGTCTGTCTCATGACATACTTCATGACTCATGAAAGCATGCCTCAGGACTTGCTTTATTACGACGATATGAATCTCAGGCACTTGCGAATTTGCAATCTTTTCTGAATATATTTCAAATGAGTAGTAAATGAATGAATTTCATATGTATAAAAGAAAAATATTTCTAATACCTCAAAAAATGTATTACACTACACACACACACACATACACACACACATTCAAGCCCTCTTTAGCTTTTATGTAGTTTTAGTTTTTTAAAACCTTATGGGAAACTAAATTTGACCTATGTCAAATTATATGTCTAGGAATTAGAATTAGATAGGCAGATACTTGTTTACCTAATTAATGCCTCTGCAATTGTAGAGATTCCAATTTTATCACATTGCTTTAATCTTCCAGATCAGAGAGCCATTATTAAGATATTTTACACAAACTGATACCATCTCTTCATGTTTAATCATTTAATGCACTCTTCCTTAGATCTTTTCTATCTACTCCATATAAAATAATTTGATGTTCTATATTAAACTTAGCATTATCATTTCACTGTCATTGTGATTTTTGTATATTGTGAATTTTTGTGATTTTTGCTTCCAAAGATTTTCACATGATGGCTATGATTTTCCGATTTATTAGAACATAGTTTCTACTGTAGTTACTATTCTAATTCAGGAATATATCCCTCAGGGAAGCAGGATACAGTAGCTCTAAATTCCTTTCACAGATCAGATACATATATACATACCTATATTGAAATGTATATACATCATGCATAAATGTGTGTAAATGGAGATTATAAAACATGCATGATAGAACTATTGAGAAGTGTAAATAAACAAACATAAGTGAAGTATTTGAAACAATGGCTGGCACACAATCACATAATAAATCTCAGCTTTGATTATTATGAATGAATCTCCCAGGATCTTTTACAGTGATAAAACAGTAACTGTTGAAGTTTTAGATCCATAAAAATCATTCTGCTGAAATCTGAAATAGAAACTCTCAAAAATTTATAACTGCATGGAGATTAACATATTACCTAACTTAACCCTCCTACTTGTGTTAGATATAATGGTAGAATAAGAAATGTGTAGTGACTTGCCCAAGGTCAGACAGTTAGTTTGATTGCAGAACTGGTGGCTAGAATATGAATCTTACGAGTCAGTGTACTTTCTAACTCAGTATGTTTCTTGCAGTTTAGTTTGTTTGTTGCTACTCCTTTTTTATTGAGATCTTGTCAAAGAGATACTGAACATAAGTATGAATGCTGATATTTGGCTTCCTTTCTTATATATTAAAAAATAATTGTAAAACTGTGATTAATTCTTACAGAACCCATATTTCTTACACTCTTACATTCCTAGAATTTGATAATCACATATTTCTTTTTTTTTTTTTTTTTTTTGAGACAGAGTCTTGCTCTGTCACCCAGGCTGGAGTGCAGTGACCGAATCTCAGCTCACTGCAAGCTCTGCCTCCTGGGTTTATGCCATTCTCCTGCCTCAGCCTCCCGAGTAGCTAGGACTACAGGCGCCCGCCACCTCACCCGGCTAGTTTTTTGTATTTTTAGTAGAGACGGGGTTTCACCATGTTAGCCAAGATGGTCTCGATCACCTGACCTCGTGATCCGCCCATCTCGGCCTCCCAAAGTGCTGTGATTACAGCCTTGAGTCACCGTGCCCGGCCAATAATCACATATTTCTTATTTAAGCACTTTGTTATACACACCTGTGACAGATAAAAGCATAAGGAACTAAGATTTTGGTGCCTAGGAGTCTACCAAAATCTGTGCTCTACCCTCCATAGTCTGGAGCTCTCATTGGGCTTTCAGTGGTCAACTGGGGGACAATATTTTCTTTGTTTCTTTTTTTTTTTTTTTTTTTTGAGACCGAGTCTCACTCTGTTGCCAGGCTGGAGTGCAGTGGCGGGATCTTGGCTCACTGAAACCTCTGTCTCCCAGGTTCAAGCGATTCTCCTGCCTCAGCCTCCCGAGTAGCTGGGACCACAGGAGTGCCTCATCACACCCGGCTAATTTTTGTATTTTTAGTAAAGACGGGGTTTCACCATGTTGGCCAGGCTGGTCTCAAACTCTTGACCTCACGTGATCTGTTCACATAGGTCTCCCAAAGTGCTGGGATTACAGGTGTGAGCTGCAGGGACAATATTTTCTAATATCACCACTCCATCTTGCCTACAACTCTGGACACATGACTAATTTTCACCAGCAGTATATCAGTAGCAATGATGCTTTTATGAAGTGTGTGAATATCTTCATTCTCTATTTGTCATTTCTCTAGGTACAAGACTGTCAAGCCTAAGGAACAGCAAACTTGAAAGGGTATGTAATCTTAAATCAGTAAATTGCATGAAGCTGCCTGGCAGCCAGGACACCATATTGTATTGTCATGTAAGTGAGAAATAAACTCCTATTGTCTTACATCACTAAAATTTTGAGGTTCTTTGTTTCCTCAATACAATCCAAAGTAAAATTTGCCTGTCTCCTTCGTGTTTCTATAAATGATTCAATATTTGAAGTTAATAAAACTAATCTCTTAAAATTTTCCTATATCGTGGACTTTCTACTAATTCAGAGAGGCACCCTGCAAATCTAGTCTGATTCAATATCATTAATATATGTACTTCATTCATATATAGCATTTGTGGCAAATAGAGATTTACAAACTCTCTATGAACCTTTTTGTCACTAGGATTCACTTTTATTTCCACATCATTCACTCCAACCCACTCTGTTCAGCAAAGGTCTAAGTAGTATCAAGTGAATTGAAAAGTTCAGCAGGGGGTTGGGATGCTTGAATGAAAAATAAATACAATAACATACGTCTGTTTTCTCAATACAAACAGTAGAAAAATGAAAATTCAGATAATTTGTGAGTATTATTACTTAGAAGTAATGTAGATTTAATTTTCACCAATAATATAGATCAATTGCTCTTTAATGTCTTTTAAAACTTTCTGAGATGTTGAGTTTTATACTGATCTTGATTTTTTTTCCCTTTTGTTTTCACTTCCTGCAGCTGTAGCTTCCCTGTGACACAGTTAAGCCACATCCTGCCCACCTCCTTTATAGTGCCTCTTCTGTGACTTACTGGAAATAGGCTCCCAATCGTTTTTTAATTGCCATGCATGGGAAATGTTTTTCGACAGCACAGCTGGCTCCAGGATATATCTCTGGTATTGGAGCAACTATTTTCTAATTGCTTCTCTACCTTTCCGATTAAACTGAAAAGAGCTCAGCTGGGGGCAAACTCTTCAAATGGATAACCAGCCCTACTACGTCAGCTCCTAGTTGCTCTGATGTGATAATCAGGAAAAAAGAAGTGCTCCTTTTGATAACTGAACTTCAGTAGTATTGAGAACAAAGGAACTTCAGCAGGATGGAAATGGGACTTTAGTCCAGTATTTCAGCCTCATGGGAAAAACCAGAAACACTGAGATCTTGCCTATTAAACAATACATGACTAAATTCTCCTGTATTTGCTATGTTAATTTTTCTTGCTTGCCCATGTCAAAAACCTTCTTAGTGGAAAAATTCTTCCTACTACTCTATTGTCAACTTTCTCTATATAATACAAGTTCCCATCTGTGGGTTAACTGTATCCTAATCATGAACATTCAACTGATGTTTGGTCTGTATGTTAGTTTGTGGTGTCAGTGAAAATTGTGTACAATTACAACTACATAATCTCAGAAGCAATATTTTCCTCACTAGGTAGGCAGACATATTTTTCTAATTCTAACTAAAAGATAATATATTCATTCAAGTAAGAACACCTTTAGACTGAGGTCCTTAAGCCTTTTTGTTGATGTGAAAGGAAAATAAATCTTGGGGCCCCCAAGTCCCTAAGCTAAAGGGAAAAGTCAAGCTGGGAACTGCTTAGGGCCAACCTGCCTCCCATTCTATTCAAAGTCACCCCTCTGCTCACTGACATAGATGCATACCTGAGTGCCTCCTTTGGAAAGGCTAATCAGAAACTTAAAAGAATGCAACCATTTGTCTCTGACCTACCTGTGACCTGGAAGCCTCTCCCCTCTTAGTTCTTCCCACTTTTGCTTCAAGTTGCTCTGCCTTTCCAGAGCAAACCAATGTACTTCTTACATATATTGATTGATGTGTCATGTCTCCCTAAAATGTATAAAACTAAGCTGTTTTATACAGTTTTTTTAAATAAATGTTCATGTTTTATACATTTCATCACCTTGGGCACATGTCTTCAGGACTTCCTGAGGCTGCGTCTTGGCAAAATAAACTTGCCAAATTAACAGAGACCTGACTCAAATTTTGGGAGTTCACAGTGGAAAAAAACATGAAAGAAAAATATCTGTAAGTTTCTGTTACTTTCATTTTAGTCTGGTGAAACAGACAATAAATAAAGCTCAAATTTTTAAAATGATAAATTATTCACAGCACCTCAAATTTAAATGATGAAAAATTTTCAAAATGAATTTGATAAAGGGACATTATATTTTTCATTAAAATGATTTTAAAGACTATTTTGTTATCATACAATAGATGGTACCTTGTAAACAGACCTACACAGTGTAAGGACATGGTTCTGTTACAGTGGGTAGTTAGGTCACCCAACCACGACAGTCAGGTGACCAGCATGTGATGATGGTCAGGCAGCTGTTACATGGTCTCTCTAAAATAATAATTGGTCGCAGCCAACACCAAGGAAAGGCAGTATCCCAATAGATTGAAAAAATCTGGAACTGGTGATCGGCAGCTCCCCGATAAGATCTTAGGAGCTGGGTGAGTGGGCTCAAGCATGCAAACTAACAGGCAAAATGGCAGAGTTTAACTGGTATGTGACCTTCTAGGAAAGCCTCAAGTGAGCATGCCTACAACTTCAGTAAACGCACTAAACATGTGGCCCCTCCCAAGTGTTAGCAGGCCACTGGACATACGGACAGCCTGCCCCAAAGGAAGAATCGGGGAAGAAGGCAACAAGACCCCAGAGGCATGCCAATGTATAAACCCCAAGTCAAAGGTCAAGCTGTGCACTTGAATCTCTCAAGTCACTCTCTTGGCACTCTTCCAATTGTACTTTACTTCCTTTCGTTCCTGTTCTAAACCATTTTAATAATTTTTTGCTCCTGTTCCTACACTTGCCTCGGTCTCCCACTCTGTCTTATGCCCCTCAGTGGAATTCTTTCTTCTGAGGATGCAAGAACTGAGGTTGCTACAGACCTATATTTATTCACTGCTGCTAACAGTTCCATCTTTGCAACTACATAAAGGCAGATTTTGGGGAATTTGATGAATTATTCACTTGGTAAAATAAAGACATTGAGCTCTGTGATTAGTATTTTGTAATTAGTTCAGTTTTAGTAACAGACATGTATTTTTTACTTTCTTCACCTTTGTATATTCTAAATATTATTTCAGTTAAGGACAAAGAGCTCTTTTATGTATTATCTTCAGCAGTCAGATATTTGCTTCAAAGCTTCCTCAAATCTGTAAGTTCTATTAATATCCTTTAACCAAAAAAATCAAAACCAATTAAAATAACACACTCACAATTATTTAAATGTAGAATGAAAGACTAGATCAAAGTCTCAGCAGAGATTAGCTTAAATTGACATTCTCACACTTATGACTGCTAGAGAGATTAAAAAGTATGCCTCATGACTCAGATTCAGTTCTTCAATGCCTTGATAGAAATATTCTGATTGATTCATATGTTTAAAACTTTCTAGAACCGTCAAGCACAGGTGATATTCAATTTTTAGGATAATAATCATGAGTATATATCTGCTAATGAGAAAATACACAGTATATTGACGGTAAAATTTGAAACTATATTATCCACATTTAATAAATGCTGGTTGTAGAACTGAAAGCACAATTGTCAACAACAACAAAAAACTATGTCTTTTAAAAAATAAGAAAAAATTTATCAAACTGACCTGCAAATTTATAGCCCAAGTCACATTAGAATAGTATTAATTTCACAGAAATGTACAAACACACACACACACTCACAAATGTATATGTTATAGCACTTAAGTTATATTTTAACATATTGCTCTCTTTTAAATTGTCTTACGTTGTAAATACGCATGGCAAAACACTTGTCTAATTATGTCCTTAGATAAAGGTATATTGGCCTATTTATGTTATTTTTTCTACTTAAATATAGCCTTAAACACAAATATTGTTGAATTCAGAGTTGAATTTTTGTAATAGAATAGAAGCAAAATTTTAAAACTCTAAACACAAATGTTTTCCAGAAACATTATTGTGCTTACAAATTATTTTAAAATATTATCTCCCAAAGACTATACTTTCTGAAAACTATTTTCAATTGTGTTCTTATGCATAGGCTTTTAGTATATAGTTTAACTTCTTCCAACATAAGCTACTGCCTGAAGGCATATTTTACAACTGTCTTCACAACATGCCATAAATTGCTATGGCATGCAGTTACAAAACTATATACCAAAAGAAATCAGAAGTGTATGAATAAGGAACATTAAATTTAATTTAATTATAGATGAATTTGACAAGTTTATCATTACACACAGAATTAAAATATTAACAATAATAATATGTCACCTTTTTAGACTACTTATCATGCCATAACCTGACATCTATTACTGATGGATATAATATCTTAGTGGACCACAAATGCTTTTAGATAAATAATTCACATCATGACAAAGCATTTCAATCAACAGAAACAACTTTCTTCACTTGATTGTTTAATTAATCATTATACCTCAAAGAATATGAAAAAAGAAATATACAGTATCAGACCGTCAATGAAATTTTACCTGGTTAAGAGAAAACAAAAGATAATCAAATTGAGCAAAAGCACAAAATATAAGATTGTGGCCAGTAAGTGTGAAGTTTAACATTAAGAGGTTTATTATAATTAGCTGAGATGAACTTGGTATCTCTAGTTCTTGCAATGGCCTCATCTCATAGCCTGTGATACATATTTGAATCACCTTAACATCTGCTAATATGAGTTTCTTTTTCCAGTTCTTTCTGATGTAATGTTTGTAACAGTTTTCCTTCAGAGACAGAACATGAGTGCTCACTTTAAAATATACTTTGGAACAGGAGTTTCTAAGGATACTGTTGCCTGCTGGCCACTTTGTGTGATAGCCAGTGGTGGCATGGTTTGTGCTAAAGACTTTGAGATGCATGGTAGTTGACCAGGGAGTGGGAAAAATGAGAAATTTATGTTAAGTGTATGTAGAAATTAGAGGCAGATCAGAACTGCCCTGGAGATTCTACAGGGTAATATGAATCCTTTTGCTGTAGTGTTTTGTCATGGATTATATGACTTAAACCTTTTATATTTTGTAGGAAAATGTATACTTTTATAATAAACATATTTTATTAGCAATAGGTTAAAAATACAAAAATACAAATACACAAGTTTTCTCATTTACATGTGGGAGTTTAAAAAATTGAACACATAGCAGGGCACAGTGGCTCACGTCTGTAATCCCAGAATTTTGGGAGGCCGAAGCTGGTGGATCACCTGAGGTCAGGAGTTCAAGACCAGCCCAGCCAACATGGTGAAATCTCGTCTCTACAAAAATACAAAAAATTATCTGAGCATGATGGTGGGTGCCTATAATCCCAGTTACCTAGGAAGTTAAGGTGGGAGAATCACTTGAACCTGAGAGGCAGAGGTTGCAGTGAGCTGAGATCATGCCATTGCATTCCAGTCTGGGCGATGGAGTGAGACTCAGTCTCAAACAAAAAAAAATGAACACATAGAGGAGGTAGAGAGTGAAAAAATAGATAACAGAGACTGGGAAGGATGAATGGACAGGCGGGAGAAGGATGATGAGAACTGCGTTAAAAGGTACAAACACACAATAAGATGGAAGGAATAAAGTCAATGTTTGATAGCAGAGTAGGATGCCTATATTTAACAAAAATTTGTTGAACTCAGGTGATGGACTCCCCTGAATACCATCACTTGATTACTACACGGTATATACATGTAACAAAATTTCTCATGTACCCCATGAATTTGCACGCACTAAAAAAAATGTAAAAAAAAAAAAAAAAGAAAAAATAACATTAAGCAATGTTGAGTTAAAAACAAACAATGCAAAACTTACTAAATAAGTTGGCCTATAAATTTGTTTGGATTTGTCTTCTTTACTTTACTTGCTTTGTTAAAATTAGAATCAGGTGTCAATCACCTTGAATTAAAAGCACTAGTCTTTATTAATACTAAGTGATAGTAATTTCTTCATGATGCAAGGTAAAGTTAATAATTACCCAAAGGCACACAGATTTTCAGTGAGAGAAAGACAAATCGCCCACTAAGGTCTATCTTAATTTTGGGTTCAATCCTCTTAGCCAGATTCCATGACATCTCTAGAAAAGATGATGGGGGAGATATTCCTGTCTCTAGCGAGAATTTTAAAAAGAGAAATAAAGGCTGAAAAAAATAAGTACCGCTGAACAAAATCTATGTGACTTAAAGTAAGTTACTCTGGGACTCTTCCCAGCAGAACAGTCAATGTACATTGGCTATGTTAAAATTGCCACAACTCCCTGGATATACCAGGATATGGTATGATATTGTGATTTTGCCTCTGCTTTGGGCATTTAGTATACTTCATCTTCAGAATGTTCCCTTGAAATCACATGAGTCCCTCAAGATCCAGTTCTAAAACCAACTCTTCAATAACACTTTCCCCAGCACTGTTCATTATACCCAATCCTTAGCACAACAAGTTGATTTACTCTTTAATCTAAGACTATATGGAGGCAACAGCAAATGTTACTTGGGAATGATTAAATCCACAATTTAAAAAAAAAAAGAATCTCAAATAATAGGAAAAGAAATTAGAGAGACTCCCCAGTGGAATTTAAAACAAACAAACAACACAAAACAAAAAACTAAAGATGAGAACATAGTGTAATGGTGAGAACCACAGTCTCTAATTCTAGAACTAAATTGACTCAGTCAGATTCTGTATTTTGGCAATACTTGTAGGTGACTCGCATGCACAGTGAATTTGAGACCTTCTTGATTATGTGTTTTGCTTTGCTTGACTTTGAAGATCACGTGTTTTTTATACATTGAAAGTTTGTGGCAATCTTGCATTAAGGACATTTATTATATCAGCGCCATATTTCCAACAGCCTGTGCTCACTTGCTGTCTGTGTCACATTTTGGTAATTCTCACAATATGTTCAACTTTTTCATGACCATTATATTTGTTATGATGATCTGTGATCAGTGATTGTTGCTGTTACCATTGTAATCATTTAAGGGTGCCATGAACCACAGGGCAAACTCAATCAATGTGTGTGTTCTGACTGGTCCACAGGCCAGCCATTCCCCTGTATCTCTCCCTCTTCTTGGGCCTACTTGTTTTGTGGGACACAAAGATATTGAAATTAAGCCAATTAATAACCCTACAATAGTCTTAAAGTGTTCAAGTGAAAAGAAGAGTCACATGTCTCTCACTTTAAGTCAAAAGTTAGAGATGATTAAGTTTAGTGAAGAAGGCATGTTGAAAGCTGAAAGGCCAAAAGCTGGGCCTCTTGGGTCAAACAGTTATCCAAGTTGTAAATGCAAAGAAAAAATGCTTGGCTGGGCGCGGTGGCTCAAGCCTGTAATCCCAGCACTTTGGGAGGCCGAGACGGGCAGATCACGAGGTCAGGAGATCGAGACCACCATGGCTAACACAGCGAAACCCCGTCTCTACTAAAAAAATACAAAAAACTAGCTGGACGAGGTGGCGGGCACCTGTAGTCCCAGCTACTTGGGAGGCTGAGGCAGGAGAATGCCGTAAACCCGGGAGGTGGAGCTTGCAGTGAGTTGAGATCCGGCCACTGCACTCCAGCCTGGATGACAGAGCGAGACTCCGTCTCAACCAAAAAAAAAAAAACAAAAAAAATGCTTGAAGAAAATTAAAAGTGCTACTACAGTGAACACGCAAAAGAAAAAAAGCAAACAGCCTTATTGCAGATACGAAGAAAGTTTTAGTGATCTGGATAGAAAAGCAAACCAGCCATAACAGTCTTTTAAATAAAAGAGCCATACAGCCTCTTTTATTCTATGAGAGAGGTGAGGAAGCTGCAGAAGAAAATTTGAAACTAGCAGAAGTTGATCCATGAGGTTTAGGAAAGAAGCCATCTCCATAACATTAAAGTGCAAGGTGAAGCAAGTACTGATTAGAAGCTGAAGCAAGTTATCTAGAAGATATAACTAAGATCATCAATGAAGGCAGTTATACTGAACACTAGATTTACAATCGGATGAAAACAGTCTTATATTGGAAGATGATGTCATCTAGAACATTCATGACTAGAGAGAAGAAGTCAATGTCTGGCTTCTAAGCTTCAAAAGACAGTCTGACTCTTAGTAGGGGCTAATACACCTGATGACTGTAACTTGAAGCCAATGCTCATTTGCCATTCCAAAAATTTTAGGACCCTTAAGAATTACGCTAAATCTACTCTGCGTGTGCTTGTAAATAAAACAAATAAGCTAAGCCTGAATGATAGCAGGTGTGTTTACAGCATAGTTTGCTGAATATTTTAAGCCCACTTTTGAGAACTGCACCTCAGGAAAAAAAAAAAATAAGAAAAAGCTTACTTTCAAAAAAACTACTGCTCATTGACAATGAACCTGGTCACTCAAGAGCTCTGATAAAGATATCCAAAAATTTAATGATGTTTTCATGTCTGCTTACACAACATCCATTCTGCAGCCCCTGGGTTAAGGCATAATTTCCATTTTCAAGCCTTATTATTAAAAAAATACATTTCAAATAAGGCTGTAGCAGCCATAGATAGTGATTCCTCTGATAGATACGGGCAAAGTAAATTGAAAGTCTTTTGAAAAGGATTCATCATTGTAGATGCCATTAAGAACATTTGAGATTCATAGGAGGAGGTCAAAATACTAAAATTAACTGTTGTTTAGAAGAAGTTCATTGCAATCCTCATAGATTAATCTGAAGGATTCAAGACTACAGTGAAGGAAATTATTGCAGATGTGGTGGAAATAGCAAGATAAGTAGAGTTGGCAGTAGAGCCTGCAAATATGACAGAATTGCTGCAATTTCATGACAAAAATTTAATGAATAAGGACTTGCTTCTTTTGAATAAGCAAAGATTCTTGAGATGGAATATTCTGGCAAAGATGCTATCCCATTATTGAAATAACAACAAAGGATTTGGTATATTACATAAAATTAGTTTATAAAGCAGCAACAGGGTTCGAGAGGATTGACTCCAATTTTGAAAGATGTTCTACTGCATGTAAAATGCTATCAAACATCATTGTATGCTACAGCGATATCTTTTGAAAAAGGAAGTGTGAATTGATGTGGCAACTTCATAGTTGTCTCATTTTAAGAAATTGCAGGCCGGGCTCTGTGGCTTATGCCTGTAATCCCAGCACTTTGGGAGGCTGAGGCAGGAGGATCACGAGGTCAAGAAATCAAGACCATCCTGGCCAACATGGTGAAACCCCATCTCTACCAAAAATGCAAAAATCAGCCAGGCGTGGTGGTGCGCGCCTGTAGTCCCAGCGACTCGGGAGGCTGAGGCAGCAGAATCACTTGAACCTGGGAGGCGGAGGTTGCAGTGAGTAGAGATCGCGCCACTGCACTCCAGCCTGGTGACAGATTGAGACTCTGTCTCGAAAACAAACAAAAAAAAAAACAGAAAAAAAAAAGAAATTGTAATAGCTGCTTCAACCTTCAGTAACCACCATACTCTTCAGTTAGCAGCCACAACACGGAGGCAAGACCTTCCACCAGCAAAAACATTATGGCTAGCTGAAGGCTCAGTTACTCATTAGCATTTTTAAAATATAGTATTTTAAAATTAATATCTGCATACTTTTAGACATAATACTGTTACTCATTTAATAGATATAACATAAACAAAGCTTTCTATATGCACTGGGAAACCAAAAAATTTGTGTGACTCGCTATGTTAAGTTATTCACTTTATTGCAGTGGTCTGGAACTAAATCTGCAATATCTCTGACACATTTCTGTAAATAAAGGCTGTCTGAGCTCATTTGGTTATACAATTACGGCTAACAGTAGCAACTCTGAGCTTTGAGGAAGGAGATTAAAAAACATAACATGGCCCAGCACTGCTACTGTGTGGTCATGGGCAATTACATAACTTCAATGTGCTTCAACACAGTTCTCTACAATAATAGTAATAAATAATGAAATAATAATGAAACCAACCTCAAAAATTTATTGTGAGGAATAAATAAGTTAATATAGTTTAAGAGCTTAAGTCAGATCCTGGACCATAATGAGTGCTATACAATTATGATGAAGGTGATAAATTGAAGTAAATAGCTGCAAAGATTGTGAAAACAGTCTTGAAGAAAATAAAAATGTTCTTAGCAATACAATCAATATCTGCTGCTTATGTAAAATGAATGCTGATTAGAACAAAAACAGAAGCCAGTACATAATCACTCCAGTTTAGAATGTCTGAGACACAGACTCACTGAGAGACACAAAAACAGACCAGCAGAATGAAAAAAGAAAGAAAAAAATATGGATAAGACTGGAACAGAGTCCAAATGTTTTCTTCATCTACTTAGAAGAAAATATGTATATCTGAAACTTCATACTATATGGTATACATATATAGTTATTTTGTTTTGGCTATTGATGAAGGGGGAATACTTTATTCCTCAGTCATTTCTGGACTCGTGGCTGAGGCATCTATAATGAAAGATTATCAAGAGAAAAAATGGCTAGGTAAGATGGCTTACTCCTATAATCTCAGCTACTCAGGATGCTGAGGTGGAAGGATCACCTGAGCCTCAGAGTTCAAGGCAATGGTGAGGTATGATCATGCACTGCACCATAGTCTGGATAACAGACAGACCCTCTCTCTAAAAAACTGACAATAATAATAAAAATCAAAGGAAAATCACACAAATTCATGTAATTCAACTTCTACGTGACACAGTAGCCTTCAGAAATGAAGACACTACAAAAAAGGGAAACCGGTATATTTTTATGGTTAGGTTGATAAAAATGGATAGTTGTAGAGAGGTATGACTGGGCAAAAAGGGTAAAATCAAATAGTAATAAACTAGAGGGAGTTTAGCAAGGCTTGTTTGTTCAGATTCTCCTGTGTTCTTGTGTCTTCAGATATAAAGACATTCCCTTTTTCTGGATATAAGGAGGGTTCCTCTCAAATGAGGGACTCATGACCTTCTTCAGAAGGTCAGAGCATTTTTTCTGGCCTGCTTCATGGGAGAAGGGTATAGATAAAACAAGTTTTCCCATTATGTGACAATTGAAAAAGCCTTGTGACAGCAACATGAGAAGTCAAAATATTACTATCTATCTTTACTTTTAATTTTGTTTGAATTTGTCCATAATCTAAAGCTTTAAAAAATGTGGTCAGAGACAGTTACAGAAAAAATGATTGGAATTTGATCTTATCATCAGGGGATTAAAAACTTCTACTAGGTCTTAGACATGTCACACTTTTTGATCTCCTTTCTGGTAGCAGCAGCAGCAGCTCCAAGTTGTTACTCTTAATCATGACATTTGTGTTAGCAAATAAGCAAAAACAGCATTTATATATTGCTATCTGATATAGCTTGGCTCTGTGTCCCCTCCCAAATCTCATCTCTAATTGTAATCCCCACATCTCCAGGGAGTGACCTGGAATCCCCACCTGCTGAGGGAGGGAGTTGATTGGATTATGGGGGCAGTTTCCACCATGCTGTTCTTGTGATACTGAGTGAGTTATCATGAGATCCAATGGTTTTTTAAGTGTTTGGAAGTTCCTCCTTCGCACTTTGCCTTCTCTCCTGCCACCTTGTGAAGGTTCCTGCTTCTACTTCTGCCATGAGTATAAGTTTCCTGAGGCTTCCCCAGCCATGTGGAACTGTGAGTCAATTAAATCTCTTTTCTTTATAAATTACCCAGTCTCGGGGAAGTTCTTTATAGCAGTGTGAAAACAAACTAATACAATATCCATCCATGGATTTACTAAATTGAGTAAGCATCAGAATCACCTATGAGGCTTACAAAAAACAAATTGTTGGTATCTTTCTCTTTAAGAGTTTCCAATTCAGTAATTCTGGGGAGAGGGCCCAGAATGTGGATTTCTAATAAGGCCCTAGTTGATGCTACTGCTGCTGCTAAAGGAACTACATTCTGAGAACCTTTTCTCTAGCCTTTGATATGGTTTGGCTGTGTCCCCACCCAAAATCTCTTCTTGAATTGTAATCCAAATTGTAAGCCCCATGTGTTGGGAGCAGAACTTTGTGGGCGGTGATTAGATCATAAGGGCCGTTTCCCCACGCAGTTCTCAAA
The DNA here is from genome assembly GCF_043159975.1 of Macaca nemestrina. NCBI lineage: Eukaryota > Metazoa > Chordata > Mammalia > Primates > Cercopithecidae > Macaca > Macaca nemestrina. The sequence continues at coordinate 29,559,064 of NC_092140.1, forward strand.
ATAGTGAGTGAGTCAGTTCTCACAAGATCTGATGGTTTAAGGGGCTTTTCCTCCCTTCACTCATTCTCCTTGATGCCATCATGTGAAGAAGGTTGTGTTTGCTTCCCCTTCTGCCATGATTTTCAGTTTCCTGAGGCTTCCTCAGCCATGCTGAACTGTGAGTCAAATAAACCTCTCCCCTACAAATTACCCTGTCTCAGTATGTCTTTATTAGCAGTGTGAGAATGAACTAAAATACCTGTATAATTACAACACTTCTCAACATTATTAATCACTGAGCATTATGATGTGAGAATTTTATTTTATTTATCAGAGCATTGTGCAGTAGCTGGCATATTGGGTAAGATTAATAATTACACATATGAATATACTTAATATACTTGGACTGCTCTTATTTTTTTTTGCTCTTGGCTTAAATTACCTCAGGGAGTCTCTCTATTAGATTGAAATGAGAATGCCAAAACAATGAATAGCATTTTAGATTTTGCTCAATATTATTTTAATTTGGGTAGTAACATCTAATCATCCATCTGAAAATAATAAAGGGACAAATATATCTTCTATGTCAGAAACTATCTTGGGCACAGGGGCACGACCCTAAGGAATACTTCAAGGCCTCAACCTTCATTGATTAGAAAGATTTATATTGTTAAAGCATACAGAAACGATCAGAGGGAGCCAAGGCAAGAAGGTCATTTTTACAGCTATTGCAGAATCACAAATGTAACATCATACATATTAAACTGTAGGTGGTAAATGCAAAAATAGGAAAGAAGTAGTAGATGTAAGCTATATTATAAAAGAAGATAACAAGAACTCAGTGACTGTTTTAATGTCAAGGACTGAGTAGACTGTTGCTCTTGTTTCTGTAATAAAAGTATATTTCTTGAAAAGGATAACTAGCTTTCATAAAAGAGATAAATTAAATATAAATAAAACCATTAAGTTAGGTAAGAATATACCATTTGTCCATTTTGAAAATTTAAAAAGGCATATTTACAACCACAGAGTTTGAGACTTAAAATAACAAGATGATTTTACAGGTAAATTTTATGCTATCTCAATATTCATGCATCAAAGAATAAACTAAGTCTTAAATATGCCGTTTGTGTTCATGCTATGTTTTTATGATTCAACTTTTTGTTTTGCTTTGTTTTATTTCCTCAAGGGCTAACCATTGCTTTTCCCAGCAGGGGAAAGAAAGCCCACCCACCAAGTCCCTTCCAACTTTCACTGATGAGATCTTGGGGCTGTTTATATTAACCATGCAAATTTGAAACACCCTGTCTCCTGGTGCTTAATCTCACAACCCAATTTGTTTCTGAAGCTGGTGTGCTTAGCAGCTGTGCAGTAGTGCTTTGTCCCAAAGACAAAAGACTATTTTTTTTTACTTAAAGAATAGACAGAATACTCCAGTTATCTTAGATCACAGCATTGACAGAGTTAATTAATGACCCAGAACAGTCACAAACAGCCTATTTTCAGTTATCACTGAGAACAAAAATGTATGTGTCAGATATTTCCTGGAATTGGACCATATATATAACAGTTACTCACAAACACACTTTGAAAAGTTAGGAATGACAAAATATCTGTGAGTAAGCAAATTCCCCCTCCCCACCAGCAATAGCTTTTCCTTACAATTTATTTAAAAACATCTGTTTCTAGCAGACTTAAAAATATATAAAATTGGGTTAAAAATCCTGCTGCTGTTAACACAAAAAGAGAAAGAGGTATATATTTATGTATCCGGCCTCAAAATGGCCCTCAGTTGAGCTGTTTCTGAAGAAAGTGCTTTTAACACAGGTCTCTGAAATTGTGGGCTGTAAATAAAAATCTCAGAAAATAAATCTCCGAAAATGAGTTAGATCTATTTCTGCTATTACTAGGAAATAAATGACCTCCAACTTTAGATTCCAGGGTTCCATTTTGCATTTAACAAAGTGAGTTTTTTGTTTGTTTTGTGGGTTTTGGGTTTTTGGGTTTTTTTGGGTTTTTTTCCATCTAGAAAAGTATACTAGCTTAACTCCAAACTTCTAAACATTGTCTATAAGGTCCTTCACAATTTGACCTTGATCCCTTGATCAACTTCCTTTCCCAATGAACCTTTTTTATTTTTTTAAATAGACTTTTTTTTTTTTTTTTTTTTGAGAAGAGTCTCACTCTGTTGCCCAGGCTGGAGTGCAATAGCACCATCTCAGCTCACTGCAACCTCTGCCTCCCAGGTTCGAGAGATTCTCCTGTCTCAGCCTCCCAAGTAGCTGGGATTACAGGTGCCTGCCACCACGCCTGGCTAATTTTTGTATTTTTAGTAGAGATGGGATTTCACCATGTTGGTCAGGCTGGTCTCCAACTCCTGACCTCAGATGATCCACCTGCCTTGGCCTCCCAATATACTGAGATTACACGAGTGAGCCATGGTGCCAGCCTAAATAGACTTTATTTTCAAGAGAGGTTTAAGTTCACAGCAAAACTGAGAGAAATTAGCAGTGATTTCCCATGTATCCTCTGTGCCACATGTGTAGCTTCCTCCATTATCAACATTCTCCACTAAAGTGGTATATCTGTTACAACTGATGAACCTGAACTGTCATGTCATTATTATCCCAAGTCCACAGTTCAGTTAGAGTTCACTCTTGCCACTATACATTTTATGAGTTCAGAAACATGTATAATGACATTTATCCACCACTATAGTTTCACACAGAGTTATACCGTCCTAAAAGTCTTTTGTGCTCCCCCTATCCATCCATGTTTCCTTTCTAACCCCAGGCAACAACTGGGCTTTTTACTGTCTCTATATTTGGCCTTTTGAAGAATGTCATATAGTTCAAATTATGTAACACATAGGGCTTTTTTAGGTTGGATTCTTTTACTTGGCAATATGCATTTAAATATCCTCCATGTTTTCTCATGGTTGACAGCACATTTCTTTCTAATGAAGAATAGATTGCTTTTTCTTAAGTGTACCACAGTTTGTTTATCCATTCACCTACTGAAGGACATCTTAGTTGATTCCAAGAGAATTTCTACATGCAAACAACAACAAAATAAATCTAGACATAGATCTTGCATACTTTCACAAGAAATTCACTCAAAATAGATCACAGACCTAAATTTAAAATGCAAAACTATAAAAATTATTAGTGATAACATAGGAGATAATCTAGAGGTCCCTGAGTTTGGTTGATAACTTTTTACATGTAATACCAAAGGTATGATTCATTAAAGAAATAATTGAAATATGGACTTTATTTTTTTTAATGTGCTCTGTGAAAAAACTTTCAAGAACATTTAAAGACAAGCCAGAGACCAGGAGAAAATATTTGAAAATCACATTGCAAATAAAAGATTGTTATTAAAAGTATACAAAGAATACTTAAAATTTCACAGTAAGAAAATAAACAACCTGACTGAAAAATAGGACAAAGACCTTAAAGGACACCTCACCAAAAAAGATCTTCAGATGGCAAATGAGCACACGAAAACATACACCATCATATGTCATCAGGGTAATATAAATTAAAACAACCATGAGATACTACTTCACACTCATTAGAATGGCCAATGTCCAGAACACAGACACCATCAAATGCTGGGGAGAATGTGGAGTTAGAGAAGTTATCATTTATTGCTGGCGGGAATGTAAAATGATAAAACTGTTTTGAAAGACAGTTTGGTGGTTTCTTACAAGACTAAACATATTCTTACCATGCACTATAACAATTTTACTTCTTGGTATTTACCAAAATGAGTGGAAAACTCATGTCCACACAAAAACTGCTATACACAGATGTTTATAGCAGCTTTATTTATAATTGATGAAAAAAGCAACAGATTTCTCAGTGTTACTAAAAATATCTGCCTCTTAGTGTTGCTGTGCCATTATTCATGATGATGCCGTTGTTGCCTTGCCTGCCCTCCTCATTCCTCACCTTTTAAATCTTATTTATAATCTAAGATTCTTTCCACTTTATTAAGCTCCTCAAGTCTTATTTCCCCTAATAGGCAATAGTAATACCCATCTCTTTGCTGTTTTAGGAATACCATGGAAAATTGTCCTTATGATGGATGCTATGTTATGGTAACTTAATAATTTCCCTTCTGAATGAGACATTCCATAATAATACATCCCTGTGTAATAAACACTCATTTATCCTCAAGTACTTATCAGTTACAGTGAGTAATCTAAAGGTTTTATTTTACTTAGTAGTCTATTTGATCATTTCTTTTACCATCAAGAATTAGTCAGCATTGTCACTTGTCAATTTCAAATTTATAGCACTGAATGTGTAGTTCTTTTAAGTAATTTTTAAAATCAAATTTTTGGAGGTATGAATCAGATACAAATTGTTTCTGAGGCTCACAATACGAGTAAATTGCTTTAAAACATGAATAATACTCCTCTCCTATTTGTTCTCTGTAACTTTTCTATTTTAACAAATAGTCTACGTTTTCATCATTTCTGTATTAGTGCTTGGCGTACGCTTCTTTTAGGAGATAAAGTATACATTCAATGGCCTAATTAATTATGTACTTTGCAGCATGGCTCTGCTTATAATTGTCTCTTACATCATGGCACTTAACTCCTAACTGAAAATTTAATCAAGCAGGGGCAATGTAGTTTAAGTAATGTAACATTTTAGATAAGAGTAAGTAGAACTTACAAAGAAGATAAACACACAATTCTAATTGAATAAAGTGTCTCCATATAGTTAGAAGCAAATGAAAATAAAAGCACAGTTGTGAGTTAATGCTGCGCATGTACACTTTAAAATGGAAAAAAAAAAAGACAGATAAGAAGGCTGAAGAAAGCCTTTGACATGAGAGTCTCTTCTATACGTTAAGCATTATACATTATGTAATGCTATGAGGAGACACTTCTAAAGTACAAATCAACCTTATGCATGTCATTGCTTTCCCAAGATAGGATTTATATGAAGACACAGGAAAAAAGCTACAAAATAACCCACAACTTTCTTTCCTTTCTTGAGGAAGTATTTGTTTCTTGAATCTGATCTTTCACTCCCAATTGGTAAATACTCCAGTAAGTGTAGTTTTATATTAAAATAATTTCTTCTTCTTAGCCAAAAAAGGGGGATTATTAACTCATAAATCTTTGCATATTGTAAATATTAGTATACGAATTCAACCTGTGGGCCATATAAAGTGAAAGCATGCACGTCAAGATCTGTACACCTCTGATTCCTTCCCTCAGAAGAGAATGAGCCCTTGGCCGGGCGCGGTGGCTCAAGCCTGTAATCCCAGCACTTTGGGAGGCCGAGACGGGCGGATCACGAGGTCAGGAGATCGAGACCATCCTGGTTAACACGGTGAAACCCCGTCTCTACTAAAAAAAAATTACAAAAAACTAGCCGGCCGAGGTGGCGGACGCCTGTAGTCCCAGCTACTCGGGAGGCGGAGGCAGGAGAATGGCGTGAACCCGGGAGGCGGAGCTTGCAGTGAGCTGAGATCTGGCCACTGCACTCCAGCCTGGGTGACAGCGCGAGACTCCGTCTCAAAAAAAAAAAAAAAAGAAGAGAATGAGCCCACAAAGTAAATCATATCTAAGCTATTCCAACAAAAACCATAAAAATGTATTTTTCCTATTATTCAAATTTTCAATATTTACATGTATCATGATTGATATGTGTTTAATTTCTGTTTATATATGTTTAGATTATTTCTATGGCCAATCAATATAGTCTTTCCAAAATGAGAATAACATAATTTAGCTAGCATTTGCTTTAAAATTTTAGAAATAAAAGTCCCCTTGCTTTTTATGGAATTAACTCACAAAACTGAATCACTATCTCCAAAAAAACTAGAAAATATATAGTTAATTCATCTTTAAAAGTTCCCATGATATTCTGCATACAGTGCTCCTGGAGAAAGTGTCAAGGATAATTCCTAAGCTGTTCTGGAAAAGTAATCTCCAACTCTGAAAACAATGTATTTGATGAAAATCATCTAGGTTCCCTTTAAGCAGCTGGAGGAATTGTGAGCTAGCTTTTCTCTCCCTTGAGAAAATTCTGTTTCATACCATGAGTGACAATAATTCATGGCATTCATTTATTTGGAAAGTGAAGGAAAAACAGACATCTGAAGCAAGAACACAGAGATTCAACCACATTCCTCCACTTACTAGCTTTGGGAGTTAGAGCAATTTTCTTAATCTCTTTGTGCCACTGTTGATACTGAAATTAATTACTCTTCTCTAAATTAATTCCTTAAAAGAATAGTTGCTAATCATCCTAAAATATGTGGATGTGTAATTCTTGGCTTAGCGCCCTTTACCAAGATGGCACTAGAAAACACTTTTAGCTCTATTCTGGAGGCCTGAATTCTCTAGTTTATCAACTTAGTTCCATCATTCAGGAGAAACTGGGTAACTGGAAAGCTCCTTGGCAGTCCAAGCCAATAATAAGTTTCTATTGGCTTGAAAATGATGCTCTTGAGACATAATTCTCAAAGGATATTCTATTTAGAAAATGAATATTCTATCTTCATGGGTCTTCTGCTTACAGTGTTACAATATTCTCAGATCCCAAAAGTAAGCACTACTCTCAGAATTTTGAGTTCTTTAATGCCGAGGACATAGTCTTTGCCAGACAAAAAGGCTCTGTGTCCAGCACTTTACTGTTTTCAATAGTCACAGGCTTGATTTCTTACTCACGTGCATCTGAATATTGATTTACTACAATGGGTGACAGAGACTCTAGATAGACTGATCAGACTCTCCCACAATCAAATCTTGTTTTTGCCCCTGTGTATGGAACTTAAATTGTTATTCCTAACAATATATTAAAGCTTATTTCAACTATAATGTAGGTTATTTGGACATGAAGGTGGCATCACACATTATACTACTGAGCTCATTACTAAGATATTCTGTTATTCTTATTTCTGTCTGTTTTATAGATCTTTACAATCACTGGCATTGGGGGAGTTCACACAATGAACGCAAGGATAAAAGACCTTTATAAATAGTTAAAGCAAGAAGCCATTGTGATTTTAGAGTATCACAACCAATGGTGCCATTACTGCTAATATTTAGATGATAAATTCTTATTTTAAATTCAACCTTAAGTGGCTTGAAGAGCTAGTTTGTAAAAAAAATTAATTGTCAAAAAGGAATAGACCATATTAAAGGGACTTTCATTAATTTTAATTAGGGTAACTTGGCAATTAAACATATCATCCCCAACTAGGGGGACTGGGCTCATAAAGAAAAGATTTTCATCATCTTTTTATTTATGAAATCCTGGTGTCCCAACTCTTCACTACCCTTTCTTCTCTCAAAGAGGTAAGGTTTTTTTTTTTAACATGCAGAGCAATCAAATCATTTGGTCCTACTATTTTTTTCCACAGCCTGCTAGGTTAAATGTCTTGCAATTGCCAAAAATAATCACTGTAAAATCTAAATTATAATTCACATAAACAGAGTATTCCTTAAAGAAAATGTAACAGAAAATCCTGTTTCTCTTGCCACATTGTCTCTAATACATTAATAATAATATGTCCTCAAATGAGAATTCAAATCTAGAAGAGAGAAAAGCTGCAATTCCAGTTTCTGAGAACTTATCTTGCATAGTCTTCCCAAAATATATAAAACACTTCAATCCTGAGGGCTCCATATGCAAGTTTCCGTGTAAATACTCCTACCATGTCAGACATGCACTCAGGCTCCCACCAGGCCACCAACCTCATCTCTTGTCAGCTTTGTCTAGGTGTTACCTTACCTTCCTTTTAGGAAAAGGTCAACCCTTTCAACAGGTGGAGCTTTCATTCTCTGTCTATGAACTGTGTCTTATAACCACTAATAGTGCCTGGTCTATTGTGATAAATATGGATGCCAATCACTACCTTGAGATTTAGAATCAAGAGAGTCTCCTCTCATCCCCTGGATGAGAATTGAAGATGGTTGTCTCTTTCCAACAGATTTCCATTAATGAGATTTTTGGTTCAATTATGCATATTTTAAAAAAATATATTTATTCTTAAAACAAGATTGATAGAATATCAAAAAAAACATATTGAAAAACTACTCAAAATGGCAACAGTCCAAGTGTCCAACACAAGAATAGAAAAACTACTTATGATATATATTACATCCAGTGGAAGGCTCTTTGGCAATAAAAAAGAACACATTTCCAAAATAGGCAAAATGTGGATGACTCTCAAAAACATTTTATTGGACAACAGAAACCAGACACAAAAAGATATACATTGAGGCGGGGCACAGTGGCTCACACCTGTAATCCCAGTACTTTGGGAGGCTGAGGCGGGCGGATCACAAGGTCAAGAGATCTAGACCATCCTGACCAACATGGTGAAATCCCGTCTCTAATAAAAACACAAAAATTAGCTGGGCATGGTGGCGTGTGCCTGTAGTCCCAGTACTTGGGATGCTGAGGCAGGAGAAATGCTTGAACCTGGGAGGTGGAGGCTGCAGTGAGCCGAGATCACGTCACTGCACTCCAGCCTGGGCGACAGAATGAGACTCCGTCTCAAAAATAAATAAATAAATAAATACACATTGAGTAGTATTACTATTCATGTAAAGTTCTAGAATAAGCAAAGCTATAATTCTTAGAAATCAGTATAGTGGATGCCTAGAGTAGAAGACTGTGATTGACTAAAAGGAACAGAGAGAGCGATGTAGGGAAACAGTAATATCCAGTACCTCATCTGGATAGTATCTACAGGAATGTATTCATATGTTAATATTCCTAAAGCTAGACCCTTAACATTAATGCATTTTACTGGATGTAAGTTATACTTTAATGAACATACTATTATTTGATTATCATAAATAATAAGGTAGAATTCAAAATTGAATAAGCATAATTGAAATTTGTAGGGCTCTGGCTCTGCTTTTTTAGAAAATTTGATCCTATTTTTGGCATGAGATGCACTGTATACTTTACTACTCTTTCTGAAGTACATATGAACTTGAGAGGATTCTAACAAATGGGATTGTGGTTTGCCAGGGCACCTCCTTTTACTTTTTTTCAGCTATTCCTGTCAGACATCTTTTCCACTAACTTCACAATAAACAAAATTGTAACTAGCTTCTGACCACTAGCAGAAATATTTTAAAACTTATGGGAGTATGATTGGCAGCACCCTGCCTATTTCTTATTTGTTTACTTGTATGCATCAGTGTTCTATGAAATAAATGCTGGATGTGCTCTTGGAAGACAATCTTTCTCCATATATGCATATTAATACTTATTTTTAAATGACTGCATATAATAATATGCTAGGAAAGCAGGAAGTATTTCTGACTTCGTGTCATGAGAATGGTTTTATATGTTACTCTTTGTGGCAATTGAAAAAATATTCAGATATATTGAGCTGGAGTATATATGGACTTTCATATTTAAACATCTTATCAAAATTGTGTTCACCATTTTTTCACATAGGCATAGCAATATATTTTCTGCCTTACCAATAAAATGTCAATGTGAGTGAAAGTTTTTTATGTAAACACAGTAAATCCTAAAATGTTACATGCAAGGGCTGTGAATAAACATTTTTAAATTGACATGTTATTTAATTGTTATCTCTAGTTTTCCTTCTTTTGCAATTCTTTTATTGTCTTTGTTACTCTTAATCAAATCTAGCCAAAATATTATAGAGAAAAAGCTTGCTGATATTTTGATCATCTTAGCATGCTGATGTAATTTGGAGTTGATTGATGAATTCAAAGATGAGACTCAAAAACTGGAAAAGAGTTCGTTCTCATTTTTTTAAAATTTCAAATGATTTGGGTTGTCTATCTAGTTGTATAGATATATTTTGATGTACTGAATTAGAAACACCAACTAGTAATGCAAAAAAAAAAAAAAAAAAAAACACTCAAAGAATTTTAATGTGGCCCCAGTAATAGGGCAGATGGCTAATTTCTGAAACAATATGAATGCATTCCAAATTTTGAAAAGAAATTTGTTTCTATACCTTGCGGTAGTTACACTACCATCTTTTAGTCAGCCTGTGAATAAACTATCAGTTTGAATAATATGTTATACTTATTCATACAGTTAACAAGGCTTATTGAGATTCAGCACTGTGGGATGCTTAGATGTACTCAACAGAGATTACACTTTTTTTCTTATTCAAATAGACTCATCATAGTTTTAAAATTAACATCGTTTGTAATAATAATAAATCTTAAATTGTATGTGTGTGTGTTTCTGTGCATGTATGTGTGTGTATGTGTGTGTGATACAGAGAGAAACCTCCATGAGGGATGTATAAAATGTTTCCAACTGAAGATTCAAATTAGAATTCAAAGCAATGATGGTTTATCATGTGCTTTGAAGGGAAATTAAATGCAATGTTCATGAAAAACAACAGTTTCAAAAAGGTGAAAAGCAGTAGCTAAAGGAGCATCAATAAAGATAGTTGAAATTACCAAAATAGACAAAGAATTACGTAAATTGGTGTATGAATATTGTTATAGAGCAGTGAGGAGTTCACATGTGTCAATATGAATTAAAATAGCTGTAGGGTATAGACACTTATGGCTCACAGAAAGTGATAATTATTTGACTCTTCTAGTTAAAAGACTTTCTCTTTGCCTCATAGTGTTGCCTCCAATGATCCTTTCAGATTCCTATTTTCCTTCAAAAGTATGCTTTCCTCCTGCCACACTGCCTATTTACAGTTCTCCAAAAAATCCAGACTATTTTTCTAATGAGTCAAGATTTATCTCTTGCTTCCCGGAACATGTATTTTTCCTGCACTCCTTCTTTTGCATTATCATTACATCTACTACCACACTTAAAACATAATTCTAACTATTTCTATATCTTTCATCCATAAAAATGCAAACTGTCAATTGCAGAAAACATATTCCATTATATCTCTAGCTCTACATCTACTATAAAGTCTGGATGGCATAAATGTTTAATAAATATGTTAATTAATTTTAAAACAGCCATATAGAAGTTTTTTTCAAGGTATAGTCAAATGGAATGTAAGACTTTACTGGAATTGAATAATATTTAGAGATATACACAAATGCCTTGTTTTTATTAAGAGTTTTAAACTATTCCATTTGTACCTAGAATCTCAATTTTAAAAAAAAATCTGAACATCATTTAAAAAATCATATGAAACAAGCTCTCATAAGGAAAAACTTTAGATGCTTTTCTCATCTAACTTCAAAATAAAACTCTCCAATATTATTTATTTATTTACTATTTTGTCTTCACATTTTAAAGTAACATATTTTACTGGTTTTCCTCAATCAATTTTAGGCACCAATATCCAGTGATAATCATGTATATTTCATTGTCATACTTTCTTCTTTCTAATAGCGTATTCCTATTTCTGGTTAAATCACCATTCTATGATTATTTTATTAGGACTGTAAATACCATTTACTGTTGAGCCATGAAGCTTTCTATGCATTTTAATAAACATTTTATTCTTCCTTAACATTTTCTTTATTTTAAATTGCATAATGTCATGCAATAAATGTATAAGTGAATAATAAGTAACATTATGATGCTTCATCCAGAAAGCAATCCCTACCTTCCTTCAATTTAGTATCAAAAATTTTGAAATGATTACATTTCAATGTATCTCTGCCACATGTTTCAAGTTTTGTTAATGATAGCTTATTCTGCACCACCATGTGGCTTGAAATTAATATTTATTGCTTGTATCAGATAGGACTTTTATTGAAATAAACAGAAAGCTATCCAAAACTAATTTAAACAATACTAAGACTTCAAAGCTAGGTCATGGTTAGAGTTGGCTGCTGTGGTGGTAGAGTGGTCCACCACGTTAACAAAAGTGGCCGACATTCACTGATACTTTTGTCAAGTTTTACTAATACTTCCCAAACTCCTAGAGGATTAAGACATGAGTTTACAAAGGATTAGATTGTGATACATATCCAAGTGATCAATAATATGTTGTGCTCAAAATTGTCTCTTCCTTGCAGGTAAAAATGTCCTAGTTTTGACAAATAATTATTAAATAATTTATTAAAATATTTAATAATTATTTTAAAATATTTAAAAATTATTAAATAATTTATTAAATAATTATTTGTAATTACAAAATACATTTTGTATTTTTGCATTTTGTATTTTTATTACAATAAGAACTCAAAATTTTTATTGGAAAACTAAAAAACTTTGTTGAAAGAGTCTTCTGATTCATCCCTAAGACTCAACAGAAATACCTAAACTTATCTGTATCCAGGGATATTCAAATAATAATAACAATAATAACCTATCAGAAAACAACTATATATACCCTAAGTTGTGAATATCTTTGCAAGGCACTACTGTTTCTTTTCTCATAAATAAAAAACATTATTAATTTAATTAATATTTATTAAAAATAGGATAAAACAAAACTAGCCATTGAACCACCTAGCTAATAATTTCACACATTTGACACTTCCAGTTTATACTTCACATACCTGCCAGAATATGGTACACACATTGATTATACAAAATCACAACATCATTGCAAAAAAAAAAATCTTTATTAAATCACTGGCATAATAAATCAAGTAATGCCATCTCAGGATCCAATCCATCTCTCAAGACCAGTCTAAATAACTTTTAAAGAACATTTCTACTTTCTCAGAGATCATTTACACTTTCTCAGAAAATCTAGAGAACTGCTTATGTGCCATTTATATTATAATGATATATTGCTTTTCGTGATATTTACTTGGTTTATTTTTTCTTTCATACTTAGTTGTAAATTTCTTTAGGTAGGACACCACATTTAAAAATCTTTGCAATATTTATAGAATTGAGCACAGTACCTTGTATTTATCAAATACTTTATATTTGTTGAATAAATGTATTTTTAGTATGGAAGAAGGCAGGCAGTACGTAATAAGCATATACACTTTGGGAAAACTATTGACTTTTTAAAAAATTTTAAAGGTCATGTTCTTCTCTATTGGCTATTTTTTATGATTTATCAATGCTTACTGACAACATAGAGCTAATGTAGTTTTTGAGAAAGTGGACTATAGTGAACTTCACATAGGAATTAATTCAAATGTTCCAGGCATCAAGCTATGTTAAATAAAAGGTCATTTTCTGAGCTTACTTTAAGTTAGTGTGTGATCACTGTACTTTGGGCAACAGGTCTGGAAACTAGTGGTATTATTAATAAGCAACCATTTGTTTTCCTCTGTGTGTTGTCTTTGGGGCAACCACATCCCGAGCAATGTCCCCTATGTGTTCCAAACTTTCAGAATTATGTAATACAACGACAAAAGCAGACAGAAACATTTTAAGTTTACTCTGAGGCTATGTACGTTTTATTTTTATATATTTCATTGTTTACTTTTGTACGAATTTGTGCTTTGATCTATATGACTTCATGTTTTTCTTAATTTAATATCAGAAATGATTCACATATTTAAGTTTAAAAGTACACTCTTTCCCTTTTACCTCTGCCATTCCCCTCTCCCTTCTCCTTTCCTAACCCACTCTTTTCCTTTCTCTGTCTCCCTTCCCATTTTCAATATTTCAAAAATATATCACTTCATTAAAATTTATGTAAAATCTATCCAAATAAAGTAAAAGTGATTCACCAAAAATATTGACAACCACAACAGCGATTCTGGGCATTATAATAAATAACTCAGAGTTAGTGGAGAGAGACGCTGTTCAGCATGGGAAGACTTTTGAATGTGACAGGTTACTCATGAACATACATGCATAACTATTTTTCTACATATATATTCTCCCCCCAAAACAATGTGTGTGTGTGCACCCATGCACGTGTGTGTGTAGAACACCTAGATGAGAATTTAAAATGCCATCAATATAACATTGAAAATATGCAATTTGTTCACATGATAATTCTAGTCCCTGATCCAATTTAAAAATGTATATTACCTTCTTTTATTTATTTATTTTTTTTTTTTGGTGAGACATTGTCTCACTCTGTCGCCAGGCTGGAGTGCAGTGGCGCGATCTCGGCTCACTGCAAGCTCCGCCTCCCGGGTTCACGCCATTCTCCTGCCTCAGCCTCCTGAGTAGCTGCGACTACAGGCGCCCGCCACCACGTCCACCTTATTTTTTGTATTTTTAGTAGAGACGGGGTTTCACCGTGTTAGCCAGGATGGTCTCGAGCCTTTTAACTTTTCAAAAACGCAAACAAACTGAGTAGGAGATTCGTTAAGAAAAAAATGTTTACCTTGACAATATGATATGTTCTTTAAGAACTCAGTAATTATTTTCTTTTATATTTACCTAAATAACACACTGTACATCCAAGGTTATAAAACTTTCCATCCCTGGAATTCTGTCTTGCCTTGACTTCTGGGAATTCTGTAAAAAATGAAAAGACCTCTTCTGGCATTGGCCTTTGAACAGGGGTGCTAATCCTTCTGCTCTGGCTTCAGAGCACTATGCCATTTAAGATAATGAGGTTATTCTTTCACATTGGCAATATTGTGAAAGACCTGAATATTTCAATAGTAGAAATTATGTATATATATATGCAGATGGATTAAATGTAGAACTGATTGTACCAAAAATTCTATGTTTTCTGAACATAGAGTTTGTATTTGTAATAATCAGTGACTATATTTACATTGCTATTACCTTATATTTTGAAATAAAATTGGCAACACTTTGTGATAAATAGCTTATCAGTTCGTTTTCACGTTGCCTGATAAAGACAAACCTGAGACTGGGGAGAAAAAGAGGTTTAAGAAAGTCACAAATATTCTACAATTTCAGACTAATTTGGTAACAAAAATTTTTTAAATAACTTCTTCCACTTAAGGGTTAACAATCTGAGGTTAAGTTTATTACATATTCATACATATGTGCAATAATTAGATTGCTTAATTCTTATGATAAATTTGGATTCTTATGGAATGAGAGAGCGAGTTTTTGGAGGGGGGAGGGCAAGAAGTGTTAATTGCACAGCTTGGTTCAAGTGGGATACCACTGTGAGAAATTTTAATCAAGTGAATGTAATATTCATATACTCCCCTCTATCATCCCTTCTACAAATGTTTAAATATTCATATGGCAACACTCTATATCATGAAGTTCCTTCAGTTTAAAGAATCACTAATTATTTTGGTTTGATGACAGGTATATTTCTTTTTATCGGTAAAAATATTAAAAGGAATCCTACTTTAAATACTATAGTAAACTATGTAACTTCAAAAATATTGACAATGTTTTCAATTCTTTATTATAAAATTGCAAAGATTAAATATCGTCTAGTCTAAAACCTTCATTTTTCATACAAGGCACATATGAGAATAGATTATTCAATCCATTATGAACATGACTAATGAAATTCTATTTGTGCTTGGTTAGCACTTTTCAGCTTGGAAAAAGGTTTAATAATTTTTAGAACTACAGTCCTAGCTCTCTTCCATTTACAAATTTCTTCCAAAACAGTATACGTAATGAGTCATTAATTCATTAGAATATAACTTTTGCCTAATTTTTGTACCATTGAAGTTATTAAGTACACTAGTCACATCTCTGTTGCAACATCAAATAGGCACATTTATCTTCATTGTTCTTAACGTCTCAACAGTATTTGTCCCCAATTGTTTACTCACTTACATAAAATGCTGCCCCTTGTCTTCCTTAATATCTCCTTTCCTCTTTGTCACTGGTGCCACCTTCTTTTATTCTGTTTTTGAAGTAGTATAAAAGCTTATTTTTACTCTACGCTCTTTCCTTCTAAGAACTTATATTGCTTTAAGTTTAATTACTCTTAATACATAACAAATTTCCAAACGTTTTTCTCCAAATCATACTTGTCCTGGGAGTTCCAGAGGTCTGTATCCAACCACGTAGTTCCTATCTCAATATTCAAATATACATACACAGGCCGAGCACGGTGGCTCACACCTGTAATCCCAGCACTTTGGGAGGCTGAGGTGGGCACTTCAGGAGGCTGAGGTGAGCAGATCACCTGAGGCCAGGAGTTCAAGACCAGCCTGGCCAATGTGGTGAAACCCTGTCTCTACTAAAAATACAACAATTAATCAGGCATGGTGGTATGCGCCTGTAATCCCAGCTACTAGGGAGGCTGAGGCAAGAGAATTGCTTAAACTTGGGAGGCAGAGGTTGCAGTGAGTGGAGATGACACCACTGCACTCCAGCCTGGGGAACAGAGCAAGACTCAGTCTAAATTTTATATATATATATATAAATTATTATATATATATAAATTTTATATATATAAATTATATATATAATAAATTATATATGTATGTAAAATACAGCCCCCCTACACACACACGTGTACCTATTCAATCATGAGTCACTTAAGGATGGGGATATGTTTTGAGGCATGTGTCAGTAGACAGTTTCATCCATGTGCAAACATAGAGTGTACTTCCACAAACCTAGGTGATATGTCTTTCTACACACCTAGCCTATGTGGTATAACCTATGGCTCCTAGACAAGAAACCTATGCAGCCTGTTACTGTACTGAATACTGCAGGCAATTGTAACACAGTGATTGGTATTTTGTATCTAAACTTATCTAAACAAGAAAATGTACAGTAAAAGTACAGAAGTACAGTATTATAAATTTATGGAATGACTATCATATATGCAGTTTGTTGTTGACCAAAATTTTGTTAGGTGGTGTCTGAAATATGTGTGTATGTGTGTGTGTATATACATATGCAGAGAGGGAGAGACAGAGACAGAGATAAAAAGGGAGTCAAAGAGCAAGATAGAGACACAGAGACTGAGAGCTTTTGCTGAGCTGCACCCCATAAATATTTGTATGTTATGTTTATATTCATTTCAAATTATTTACTATTTTTTCTTGTAATTTTCTGACTCATAGCTTATTTTGGAGTTTATTATATAATTTCTGCATATTTGTGAATTTCCTTAATTTTTTTTTTCTGTTACTTATTTCTAATTGCATTCATTGTAACCAGAGAATGTACTGAGCATGATTTGGGTCTTTCTAAATTTATTGAGACTTGTGTTAAAGGCAAAGATATGATCTATCCTGTTTAATATTCCCTGGGAAACTTAAGAATAATACATATTCTGCTATTGCATAGTGTTTTATAGATGTCTCTTATGTCTTGTTCATTTATAGTGCTTTTCATTCTATTTTCTTTTTTATTTTTTAGTTTTTCTATCTATTATTGGATTTGAGGCAATAAGTCTCCAACAATTATTGCTGAATTGCTTAACTCTCCTTTTTGTTAGTTATTCATATATTTGGGGGCTGTGTTGTTAATAATATATGTATTACATTTCTGATTGATATTATAAAATATTATTTTTGTCTCTAGTAACAATTTTTGTCTTAAAGTTTATTTTGTCTCATGTTAGAATAGGCAGCTCAGCTCATCTTTTGTTGGTGTTTTCATGGTAACTTTTTTCATCATTTTAATTAAAAAAAAATGGTTATCTTTGAACCTGAAGTGTTTCTTGTCTTTTTTAGAAAGCATACAGTTTGATCATTTTGTTAAATCTATTGCTCCAATCTCTGCCTTTTGATTGCAGTGTTTATTCTTTGTATATTCAATTGTTTAATGTAATTACAAGTAAGATAGGGTTTCAGTCTGACATTTTTCTATTTGTTTTCCTTATGTCTCACATGGTTTTGTTTGATAAATAGTTGTCTTCTAATATACTATTTTAATTTTCTTAATTTTTTTACTATAGTTTATGAGCTTTTTTTAAATGGTTAACCTGGATATTACAATCAGCTTCTTAATTTATAACAATATAATTTGGTTTATACCACCTTAATTTCAATCATTCACAAAATCTATGTGTCTATATAGTTCCATCCATCCTACTTATTTTTGGTTTTATTGTCATACAAACATTACAGTGTACATTTTATGCCCATTAATACAGACTTATAATTACTTCATTAGATATTTGTCTTTTAAATCAAGTAGGTAAAAAAAAGTATTAAAATCTACATTTATACTTTTTATATTTAACTATATAGTTACCTTTCCTGCTGCTTCTTATGGGTGTACGCTGATTTACCGTGTATTGTCCCTTCTTTTCACCTTAAAAGACTTCCTGTATGTTGATTTTAGACCACGGTCACTAGCTATTATCTCTATTTTTTGGTTATTCAGGATGTCTGAAATTTGTCTTCATTTTTTTGGAGGATAATTTTACTACATATAGAATTTTTTGTTGACAATATTTTTCTTTCAGCCCCACTCATTTATTTCTGACAAGAAAGCAGCTGTTAATCCTAAACATGTAGTGGATTCCTTCTACATGTTGTGTTACTTTTTTCTGATGTTTTTAATATTCTTTGTCTTCTGTTTTCGACTGTTTATTATTGAGTGAGGTTAATACTGCTTTATTAAGAAAATAATTCCTATCTTTTAGGTCTAGTTTAGGTCTTCCAAATATATTTTGGAAGAATTGAGAACGAGAACCTAATCTGGATTGTAAATACAAATCTAATTACAAATAATATTTTTAAATTAATTGTGAGATTAGGAAGCTAATATCTGTATCCTCCATGCCTATGAGATAGATGAAGATACTGCCTTTTTAATATATTATCAATGCATGTACAATGTCAGTCACCTAACAGGACTATAGTAAATATTTTTAATGGATAAGTTAATGTGTAAGTGAAAGAATTTAAATGTCATTTAAAAGTTATTAATACGCTGTTTGAATGACTGTGAGAAACCAGAAGATAAAATAACTTAAAATCAATTTAACAAAATGTACAGAATTAAAATTTCAAGGCAATAGTTATAACAAGCTAGATCTTGTAGCAGTAACTAACATCTGGAGATCTGTAGTGGAAATACAAGAATTAAGTCTTTTCACACTCATGCTAAATATTCAGCAATGTTCAGCTCTTATTCTGATCCATATTACCTTCACTTAAGAATTAGCCTGATAGCGATGCTTTTGTCTTCAAAATTGCTACATGTATGAAGGCAAGGAAGAAACACTGGTAACCACAACTGGCTCTTAAAGTTACTCTCAGAAATGCCATTATATCACTTTCACTCACATTTAATTGGCAAATATAAGTTGCATGGGCAATCCTAACTCAAGTGGACAGACATGTATAACCCTCTAATAAGACAGGGTAGACAAGTCATAGGGCCAAGCTGGTCCCTCATAGAGAAGGAAAAACAATCTTCTGGAAAGCAGGGTAGTTATTAAAAAATAAATAAATAAATAAATAAATTGTAATTTACCACAATGATATTGATCCCCAGTCTAATGTTGATTCTACTAAATTGGTTTATATAGTTAGGCACAGTGGTTCATGCCCTTAATCCTAGCACTTTGGT
The DNA here is from genome assembly GCF_043159975.1 of Macaca nemestrina. NCBI lineage: Eukaryota > Metazoa > Chordata > Mammalia > Primates > Cercopithecidae > Macaca > Macaca nemestrina. Next base: position 29,578,359 of record NC_092140.1, read on the forward strand.
AGGCCTAGGTGGGAGGATGACTTGAGCCCAGGAGTTCGAGACCAGCCTGAGCAACATGATGAAACTCCCTCTCTATAAGAAATACAAAAATAAGCCAGGCATGGTGGTATGTGCCTGTAATCCCAGCTACTTGGGAGGCTGAGGTAGAAAGATCACTTGAGCCCTGGAGGTTGAGGCTGCAGTAAGCTGTGTTCATGCTATTGCACTCCAACTTGGGATGGAGAGTGAGACCCTCTCTCAAATAAAATAAAATCAATAAAAAATTGGTCTACATAATGCATATTCCATTACTAGTAATATCTGATAACTAAGCTTTGATGTGCATATATATATATACAGTAGCTCTAGCATACACAAAAACAATTTACAGCGGAGATTTGTTCACAGTTCATTAAACAGCTATACAAAACTGGTTTTATACTTTCCAAAGCATGTTTATGATTTGTAGAAATGACACCTTAGATATAAAAGTAAAATAAAACATTACTTTGACTTCTGACATATCTGGAACGGCAATGCATCAATCACCCACAGCCTAAAGAACAAGATGATGTTTAGTGCTGAGAAAGTCTGTCTAAAAATATTGCCTGAGAGGCATATCATGGTCTTCTTTTTTTTCCTCAAAAATTAGTTGTCCAGAGAGACCTTCATCAACAATACAACATATGTACTACATTATTTAGAATGTATGTTTTTCAAAATCAGAGAGAAAAAAAAGAAAAACAGAACATACACTCTGGACAATAACTTAGGATGTTTCATCTACAAATGACTTTTTTGTACAAGCATTTTCTAAAGCTCCTTTTTTTTTCATATTCTTGAAGGAACAGAGAGATCAGTCAAAAATTTACTTTGGGTCTTGTATTGTGCTAAGTAATCTGAAGGATACAATTAAAATATATAAAATGGATACTACCCTGAGGCAGCCAGCCAGTAAGATGGTGATTTAAGGGAAAATTAAACAATTAAGAATTAATCAATTCTCAGCTCGCTGCAAGCTCCACCTCCCAGGTTCACACCATTCTCCTGCCTCAGCCTCCTGAGTAGCTGGGACTACAGGCGCCCACCACCACACCCGGCTAATTTTTTGTATTTTTTCGTAGAGACAGGGTTTCACTGTGTTAACCAGAATGGTCTCGATCTCCTGACCTCATGATCTGCCAGCCCCGGCCTCCCAAAGTACTAGGATTACAGGCATGAGCCACCGTGCACGGCCAAGAATTAATAAATTCTTAATCCCAGTACTTTGAGAAGCTTAATCCCAGTACTTTGGGAGGCCAAGGCATGTGGATAATTTGAAGTCAGGAGTTCAAGACCAGTCTGACCAACCTGGTGAAACCTCATCTCTACTAAATTACAAAAATAAAAAATAAAATAAAATAATAAAATACAAAAATTAACCCCATCTCTACCAAAAATACAAAAAAAAAAAATAGTTAGCAGTCACCTGTCATCCCACCTACTAGGGAGGCTGAGGCAGGAGAATCACTTGAACCTGGGAGGCAGAAGTTGCAGTGAGCCGAGATTACACCACTGCACTCCAGCTTGGGCAACAGAGCAAGACTCCATCTCAGGAAAAAAAAAAAAAAGGAATTAATAAATTCTAAAATGAATAGTGCAAAATTTTGGACAGAGATATTCAAGCCAGCCAGATATCTAATTGTGGTGCTGAGGCAGGAGGACTGCTTGAGCCCAGGAGATCAGGGCTTCAGTGAGCTATGATCACGCTACTGCATACCAGCCTGGGTGAAAAAGTAAGACCCTGTCTCAAAAAAAAAAAAGATATCCAAGCCTAATTATATAAAACAATGAGATACACTACACACATACACACACACTCACATATATGATATATATATATGATACCAACATCAAAGGCACACAGTAATGGAAAATCTGTAATACCATAGTTTTTGACACTATCAAAAGTATGTTTTATTCTCAGAACGATTTAAATTTGAATTCTTGAGAAATACCAAAATAGTGAATGTAAAGTGATCTCCCCACAAAATTATGATGAGTTACACATTATATTACAATGCATACAATTTCATCTGTAAACTTTAATAAACTAATTAATTTAAAATTATTCTAGAGATTAACAGAGTAAGTATTAACTTCCAACCTGAGACAAGACACCAATGGAAGAGAATAACAGAATGAATATAACACCAGAAAACAAATTTTATGGTAGATGTACCAAAAGCAGTGTTTAGCAGAAACTTTCATTGTATCAGAAGCAAACTGAAAAGTAATGAGCTAAAGAGTAAGTTCAAGAAGTTATAAACAAGCAACAGAATAAGCTATGAAAAGAAGAAAGTGAAAAATAAGGATCAGAGAAAAGCATAATGAAATAAAAAGGTGAAGTCTGAAAATAACAAATATTTTTAAATATATTTCTAAACTATATTTAGAAGATAGAGACAAACTGGCTAACTTTAGGCAGACTGATAAGAAAATGAAAATACAGATGAAAAATATTAGTCTCTTTTATTCAGTCTCTTTATCATTGCTATATATTTTAGTAATGTAAAACTTAGTGAGAGGATACTGTTCGTAATATAGAATGAAAATAGCAAAAATAATCCAAGGAGAGAAAACCTTAGGCCAACATCATTATGAACATCAATGCAAAGAAACACACATTATATTAACCAATAGAATTCAGAGGTACATTAAATGTATAATATGCCATAATCAAATGTTTCATTACAAATTAAGGATGTGTTTTCTGTAGGACACATATGTTGATTAAAAATATAAAACCAGCAGAGGCGCACCCAAGATGGCCGAATAGGAAGAGCTCCAGCCTCCAGCTCCCAGCGTGAGTGACACAGAAGACAGGTGATTTCTGCATTTTCAACTGAGGTACTAGGTTCTTCTCACTGGGAAGTGCCGAACAATTGGTGCTGGTCAGCTGGTGCAGGCTGACCACCCAGAGCTGAAGCAGGGAGAGGCATCACCTCACCTGGGAAGCGGAAGGGGGAAGGGAATTCCTTTTCCTAGCCAAGGGAAACTCAGACAGACAACACCTGGAAAATCAGGTAACTCCCACCCTAATACTGAGCTTTATCAAAAGGTCTTAGCAAATGGCACACCAGGAGATTATATCCCACACCTGGCCCAGAGGGTCCCATGCCCACAGAGCCTCCCTCATTGCTAGCAGAGCAGTCTGAGATCTAACTGCAAGGCAGCAGCAAGGGTGGGGGAGGGGCGCCCGCCATTGCTGAGGCTTAAGTGGGTAAACAAAGCAACCAGGAAGCTCGAATTGGGTGGAGCCCACCACAGCTCAAGGAGGCCGGCCTGCCACTGTAGACTCCTCCTCTGGGGACAGGGCACAGCTAAACAAAAAGCAGCAAAAACCTCTGCAGAGGTAAATGCCCCTGTCTGATAGCTTTGAACAGAGCAATGGATCTCCCAGCATGGAGGCTGAGATCTGAGAACAGACAGACTGCCTGCTCAAGTGGGTCCCTGACCTCTGAGTAGCCTAACTGGGAGACATCCCCCACTAGGTGAAGACCGACAACTCACACCTCACAAGGTGGGGTACACCCCTGAGACGAAGCTTCCGAGTGAGAATCAGACAGGTACACTTGCTGTTCAGCAATATTCTATCTTCTGCAGCCTCCGCTGCTGATACCTAGGCAAACGGGGTCTGGAGTGGACCTCAAGCAAACTCCAAAAGACCTACAGCTGAGGGTCCTGAATGTTAGAAGAAAAACTAACAAACAGAGAGGACACCCACACCAAAACCCCATCAGAACGTCACCATCATCAAAGACCAAAGGCAGATAAAACCACAAAGATGGGGAAAAAGCAGTGCAGAAAAGCTGGAAATTCAAAAAATCAGAGCGCATCTCCCCCACCAAAGGAACGCAGCTCATCGCCAGCAACGGATCAAAGCTGGACGGAGAATGACTTTGATGAGTTGAGAGAAGAAGGCTTCAGTCCATCAAACTTCTCAGAGCTAAAGGAGGAATTACACACCCAGCGCAAAGAAACTAAAAATCTTGAAAAACGAATGGAAGAATGGATAACTAGAATAATCAATGCAGAGAAGACCTTAAAAGAACTGATAGAGATGAAAACCATAACACGAGAAATATGTGACAAATGCACAAGCTTCAGTAACCGACTCGATTAACTGGAAGAAAGAGTATCAGCGATTGAAGATCAAATGAATGAAATGAAGCAAGAAGAGAAGTGTGGAGAAAAAAGAGTAAAAAGAAATGAACGAAGCTTCCAAGAAGTATGGGATTATGTGAAAAGACCAAATCTATGTCTGATTGGGGTGCCTGAAAGTGACGGGGAAAATGGAACCAAACTGGAAAACACTCTGCAGGATATCATCCAGGAGAATTTCCCCCACCTAGTAAGGCAGGGCAACATTCAAATTCAGGAAATACAGAGAACGCCACAAAGATCCTCCTCAAGAAGAGCAACTCCAAGATACATAATTGTCAGATTCACCAAAGTTGAAATGAAAGAAAAAATGTTAATGGCAGCCAGAGAGAAAGGTCGGGTTACACACAAAGGGAAGCGCATCAGACTAACAGCAGATCTCTCGGCAGAAACTCTCCAAGCCAGAAGAGAGTGGGGATCAATATTCAACATTCTTAAAGAAAACAATATTCAACCCAGAATTTCACATCCAGCCAAACTAAGTTTCATAAGTGAAGGAGAAATAAAATCCATTACAGACAAGCAAATGCTTAGAGATTTTGTCACCACCAGGCCTGCCCTACAAGAGATCCTGAAGGAAGCACTAAACATGGAAAGGAATAACAGGTACCAGTCATTGCAAAAACATGTCGAAATGTAAAGTCCATCAATGCTAGGAAGAAACTGCATCAACTAGCAAGCAAAATGACCAGCTAATATCATAATGACAGGATCAAGTTCACACATAACAATATTAACTTTAAGTGTAAATGGACTAAATGCTCCAATTAAAAGATACAGACTGGCAAATTGAATAGAGTCAAGACCCATCAGTTTGCTGTATTCAGGAGACCCATCTCACATGCAGAGACACACATAGGCTCAAAATAAAGGGATGGAGGAAGACCTATCAAGCAAATGGAAAACAAAAAAAAAGCAGGGGGTGCAATCCTAGTCTGAGATAAAACAGACTTTAAACCATCAAAGATCAAAAGAGACAAAGAAGGCCATTACATAACGGTAAAGGGATCAATTCAACAGGAATAGTTAACTATCCTAAATATATATGCACCCAATAGAGGAGCACCCAGATTCATAAAGCAAGTCCTTAGAGACTTACAAAGAGACTTAGACTCCCATACAATAATAAGGGGAGACTTCAACACCCCACTATCAACATTAGACAGATCAACGAGACAGAAAGTTAACAAGGATATCCAGGAATTGAACTCAACTCTGCACCAAGTGAACCTAATAGACATCTACAGAACTCTCCACCCCAAATAAATAGAATATACATCCTTCTCAGCACCACATCACACTTATTCCAAAATTGACCACATAGTTGGAAGTAAAGCACTCCTCAGCAAATGTACAAGAACAGAAATTATAACAAATTTTCTCTCAGACCACAGTGGAATTAAACTAGAACTCAGGACTAAGAAACTCAATCAAAACCAATCAACTACATGGAAACTGAACAACCTGCTCCTGAATGACTACTGGGTACATAACGAAATGAAGGCAGAAATAAAGATGTTCTTTGAAACCAATGAGAACAAAGATACAACATGCCAGAATCTCTGGGACACATTTAAAGCAGCGTGTAGAGGGAAATTTATAGCACTAAATGTCCATAAGAGAAAGCAGGAAAGATCTAAAATTGACACCCTAACATCACAATTAAAACAACGAGAGAAGCAAGAGCAAACACATTCAAAAGCTAGCAGGAGGCAAGAAATAACAAAGATCACAGCAGAACTGAAGGAGAGAGAGACACAAAAAACGCTCCAAAAAATCAGTGAATCCAGAAGCTGGCTTTTTGGAAAGATCAACAAAATGGACAGACCTCTAGCAAGATTAATAAAGAAGAAAAGAGAGAAGAATCAAATAGACACAATAACAAACGATAAAGGGGATATCACCACTGACCCAACAGAAATACAAACTACCATCAGAGAATACTATAAACATCTCTAAGCAAACAAACTAGAAAACCTAGAATAAATGGATAATTTCCTGGACACTTACACTCTCTCAAGACTAAACCAGGAAGAAGTTGAAGCCCTGAATAGACCAATAGCAGACTCTGAAATTGAGGCAATAATTAATAGCCTATCAACCAAAAAAAGTCCAGGACCAGACAGATTCACAGCTGAATTCTACCAGAGGTACAAGGAGGACTTGGTACCATTCCTTCTGAAACTTTTCCAATCAATAGAAAAAGAGGGAATCCTCCCTAACTCATTTTACAAGGCCAACGTCATCCTGATACCAAAGCCTGACAGAGATACAACCAAAAAAGAAAATTTTAGACCAATATCCCTGATGAACATCGATGCAAAAATCCTCAACAAAATACTGGCATACCGAATCTAGCAGCATATCAAAAAGCTTATCCACCATGATCAAGTGGGCTTCATCCCTGGGATGCAAGGCTGGTTCAACATATGCAAATCAGTAAATGTAATCCAGCATATAAACAGAACCAAAGACAAACACCACATGATTATCTCAATAGATGCAGAAAAGGCCTTTGACAAAATTCAACAGCCCTTCATGTTAAAAACTCTCAATAAATTCGGTGCTGATGGAATGTATCTCAAAATAATAAGAGCTATTTATGACAAACCCACAGCCAATATCATACTGAATGGGCAAAAACTGGAAGCATTCCCTTTGAAAACTGGCACAAGACAGGGATGCCCTCTCTCACCACTCCTATTCAACATAGTTTGGAAGTTCTGGCTAGGGCAATCAGGCAAGAGAAAGAAATCAAGGGTATTCAGTTAGGAAAAGAAGAAGTCAAATTGTCCCTCTTTGCAGATGACATGATTGTATATTTAGCAAAACCCATCGTCTCAACCCAAAATCTCCTTAAGCTGATAAGCAACTTCAGCAAATTCTCAGGATACAAAATCAATGTGCAAAAATCACAAGAATTCTTATACACCAGTAACAGACAAACAGAGAGCCAAATCATGAATGAACTTCCATTCACAATTGCTTCAAAGAGAATGAAATACCTAGGAATCCAACTTACAAGGGCTGTAAAGGACCTCTTCAAGGAGAACTACAAACCACTACTCAGTGAAATAAAAGAGGACACAAACAAATGGAAGAACATACCATGTTCATGGATAGGAAGAATCAATATTGTGAAAATGGCCATACTGTCCATGGTAATTTATAGATGCAATGCCATCCCCATTAAGCTACCAATGAGTTTCTTCACAGAATTGGAAAAAACTGCTTTAAAGTTCATATGGAACCAAAAAAGACCCGGCATTGCCAAGACAATCCTAAGCCAAAAGAACAAAGCTGGAGGCATCACGCTACCTGACTTCAAACTATACTACAAGGCTACAGTAACCAAAACAGCATGGTACTGGTACCAAAACAGAGACATAGACCAGTGGAACAGAACAGAGCCCTCAGAAATAATACCACACATCTACAGCCATCTGATCTTTGACAAACATGACAAAAACAAGAAATGGGGAAAGGATTCCCTATTTAATAAATGGTGCTGGGAAAATTGGCTAGCCATAAGTAGAAAGCTGAAACTGCATCCTTTCCTTACTCCTTATACGAAAATTAATTCGAGATGGATTAGAGACTTAAATGTTAGACCTAATACCATAAAAACCCTAGAAGAAAACCCAGGGAATACCATTCAGGACATAGGCATGGGTAAGGACTTCATGTCTAAAACACCAAAAGCAACAGCAACAAAAGCCAAAATTGACAAATGAGATCTAATTAAACTAAAGAGCTTCTGCACAGCAAAAAAAAACTACCATCAGAGTGAACAGGTAACCTAGAGAATGGGAGAAATTTTTTGCAATCTACCCATCTGACAAAGGGCTAATATCCAGAACCTATAAAGAACTCAATCAAATTTACAAGAAAAAAACAAACAACCCCATCAAAAAGTGGGCAAAGGATATGAATAGACGCTTCTCAAAAGAAGATATTCATACAGACAACAGACACATGAAAAAATGCTCATCGTCACTCGCCATCAGAGAAATGCAAATCAAAACCACAATGAGATACCATCTCACACCAGTTAGAATGGCGATCATTAAAAAATCAGGAAACAACAGGTGCTGGAGAGGATGTGGAGAAATAGGAACACTTTTACACTGTTGGTGGGACTGTAAACTAGTTCAACCATTGTGGAAAACAGTGTGGCAATTCCTCAAGGATCTAGAACTAGAAATACCATTTCACCCAGCCATTCCATTACTGGGTATATACCCAAAGGATTATAAATCATGCTTCTATAAAGACACATGCACATGTATGTTTATTGCGGCACTATTCACTATAGCAAAGACTTGGAATCAACCCAAATATCCATCAGTGACAGACTGGATTAAGAAAATGTGGCACATATACACCATGGAATACTATGCAGCCATCAAAAAGGATGATTTCATGTCCTTTGTAGGGACATGGATGCAGCTGGAAACCATCATTCTCAGCAAACTATTGCAAGAACAGAAAACCAAATACCACATGTTCTCACTTATAGATGGGAATTGAACAATGAGATCACTTGGACACAGGGAGGGGAGCATCACACACTGGGTCCTATTGTGGCGGGGGGAGGGGGGAGGGATAGCACCAGGAGATATACCTAATGTAAATGATGAGTTAATGGGTACAGCACACCAACATGGCACATGTATATATATGTAACAAACCTGCATGTTGTGCACATGTACCCTAGAACTTTTAAGTATAATAAAAAAAAATTAAAAAAAAAATAAAACCAAATGATCAAGTTGACGACGAGAGAAATTGACTAATTCAACATTTATATTTAATTTTTTAAATGTTAAATAGATAATATAGATACATATTTAACATGACATATGTGTGTGGATGTATATCCATTAATTTGACTATGAGTAATTAATGACCATATTCTATGTAAGTATACTTATGCTTGAAAGAAATACACAAGATTCTTTCCTATTGAATTCATGAACTAGACAAGTCAATCTTGCCCAGTATAACAAGTATTATTCTATTTATTTTAGCAGTGCTAACCATATTGATTTAGACATAGTTAAAATACTAGTTTTAAATATAGTCTACAAAGAAGAAACATGGAAGATTATTTAATTGCATATCAGAAAAACACATGAGAATCATCTAAAAAACTCATTAAAAATTAAAGAATTTACTATAATAAAAAGTTACAAAACTAATCTAAAGGAGTCATCTTCTTTTTCAGGAATAAAAAGATGCTTAAAATATATGACAGAAAACAAACCTCTTTAGAGTAGTAAACAAAGCATTTATATCTATATCTGCATCTATGTCAATATTTACAGGGAAATGGGAGAGAGGAAGAAACAAAAGAGCATAGAAAAGTAACAATACCTACTGAGAAACAAATAAATGATTAAAATAAATGGAAAGTGTAATATAGTTCTAGATTTTAAAAAGCTCAAATTGTAAAGATATAAAATTTTCTTAAGTCAATCTATAAATTCAACTGAAATCCAATTAAAATAACAGCAGGACAGGGTTACTGAGAAAATAAATATAGTAGACTAATCAGGAAAATCATTAAAAAAAAGAGTAATGAGGCAAAACATAGTCTTAACACACTAAAAGATTGGAAGCTAGAATAATTAACATAATTTGTTACTATCATCAAGATACATAAATCAAAGGAACAGACAGAGTTCAGGAAAAAACACCAAAAATACATATACTATATAGTATGTCATAATGATGGCATTTTAAGTTGGTAAGGACATGAGAGTGAACCACACTTGCAACAGGTTTTGTGTCTGTGTGTATAAGATGTGTGTAATGCTTATTACAAAAATAATTTTTCATAGATTAATTTTTAGGGTTGAAAATGAGAAAATAAATGTTATGAGAGTTGACTGTGTTTGCTAGCCCACTTTTTATTAGGAAACACTTTTTCAAGGGAAGGAGAGATTTCCTCCTATTCAGTTCTTAATTAATACTTGGCAAAATTTTAGACTAAGACAATTCTTAAAACACACAAAGACAGAAATCAGTCATAGGATATTTCAACAGAGCTTTTATTTTTATTCACAAAAATGTTCTATGCATTGGACATTACTCAATTGGTTTCCTAATCCTGTGAAAGTGAGTCACTTTTCTTCTTTGTATAAAGTACAAATTCTCCTCGACTTTATATAATGAGATTACATCCAAATAAATCCATCATAAATTGAAAATGCACTTTAATACTCTATCCCAAGGCCAGGTGCAGTGGCTCACTCCTGTAATCCCAGCAATTTGAGAGGCCAAGGCGGGGTGGATCACTGGAAGTCAGGAGTTCAAAACCAGGCTGGTCAACATGGTGAATCCCGTCCCTACTAAAAATACAAAAATTAGCTGGGCATGCTGGTGTACACCTATAATCCCAGCTGCTTGGGAGGCTGAGGCAGGAGAATCGCATGAACCCAGGAGGTGGAGGTTGCAGTGAGCCATGATAACGCCACTGAACTCCAGCCTAGGTGACAAATCAAAACTCCGTCTCAAAAAAAAAAAAAAAAATCTACCCTACCCAACATCATACCTTAGACTAGCCTACCTTAAACATACTCAGAACACTTACATTAGCCTACAGTTGGGAAAAGTCATCTAATACAAAGCCTATTCTATAATAAATTGTTAAATATCTCTAATAATTTAATGAATACTGAGCTGAAAGTGAAAAGAGAATGTTTGTACGGGTACTTAAAATTCAGTTTCTACTGAATGCATGTTACTGTCACAAAATTGTAAAGTTGAAAAATTGTAAATCAAACTATGGTAAGTCAGGAACTATTTGTACCTGAATAATTTTTCACTCCCATTTCCCCAGTTTGAGAAACCTCTTTTTATTGATCTGATTAGGAATCAATAATGTCATCCAATTTCATTATTTGTCTTTTAAGTATAGGTCCTAGAGGCAGCTTTTCCTTTAATAGATTAAGCTTGAATAATATCCCTGAATAAATAAAAACAATTTTGTTAAGTATTACATGCATTTTGTTGCATCATATATATACGTCTCAGGATTTAAAGTTCAGAGTTTAGAGTACCAAGGAGTAAAAATAAGTTACAGTTATTAACTTCACTTCTTTTTTTGTTTGTTTGTTTTCCCTAAATAATGAAGAATTATAATCTGGAAAGTTAATCCAAGTCTCAGAAAAGAACTCTGCAATATTCTCTTGGCTTATTTTGTTTGAGGAATTTTTCTAAGCAACACATGTAACACACTCCAAAAGTAAAAAAAAAAATATAGGTATATCTGACTATATAAAAATGTAGAATACTATCAAAAATAATCAATCAAGGTATTTAAAAATTGCGAAAAATACTACAGTGAGATTCTTACTTATTAGTCGAATACAGAGCTCATAAAAATAAGAAATCCATCACAAACAAACTTATTTGGAAAATGAGAAAGGATGTAAATAGCTAAATGATAAAGATAAAAGTTAAGAATAGCAAAAGAGTTGGATATTTAATTTTAATAATGGAAATAAATAACAATTTTTTACCTGTGTTATTAAAAACTCTTAATTTGACAAACCAATAGCCATTAAGTATATCTGTCTTTTAAACTGTTAATAGGTCTGTAAATTGTGAACATTTCTGGAGGTAAATTTGCAATGTTTAGAAAAACTTAAATGCTGGTACCTTTTTAACCATCACAGCTAGAAATGAAGGTATACCCTGTGACTATCTGCTATATGTACTGTGATTACTGATATACTCATAAAATTCTCTGTACGTACACATACACCCTCCATCCCCCAAAACACACACTCAAGTTAATTATGATGTATTATCATTTATAATGGCCAAAAACTGAAATCAACCAATGTGACTATCAACAAAAAACTGATAAAGTAAATCCTGGTACATTCATATGATGAAAAGTTATTATAAAGAATGACTTTGTTCTGGAGAGAATGCCAAAATATTTTTTAAAACATAATTAAAACTCAAGATACAACTACAATGTATACATTATCATCCATTATGTGTAAATCAAATTGATGGACAGTTAAGATAGATATTAGATTGTATAGATATTAGATTGTATAGATATTAGATTGATGGTACTATAAGTAAATAAACAGATGAAAATAAATTAAAAGTGTCTTCTTTGTGGAAAGCACTACAATCATTTCAAAAACTAAATCACATTTGGAGTGTATTGCTAGGATAGAACAGGGATATAAAGCAGGGAAATAAGGATTTCATGTGTCATTTTGTGTTTTTTTAACATAAAAAATGTGCAGAATTAGTCATATGAACTGCTTATTGAACATTTTATTAAATATAACATAAAGTGTATAAATTACAAAGGTATAGCATAACAAAACCACACACCATGAGTATACATATTTGACCAGCATACAGATTAAATAATAGACTTCAACATTGTTACAGGACTTTTTCTTGAGTCAGCTAAAGATAGGATCCTTGTCCCATGGCCATGAAAGTTTAGGCTTGCAGATGGTTCGAAGGGCGAGTAAAGCAGGGTTTTATTTGGTGAGAAGGAAAAAAAGGGAAAATATGGACTCTCTACAAGGCCAGAATCCCCTGCTAGAGTGCTTCCTGTCTCGCCCTTTGAATCCCAGGTTCCACACAGGAAGAGGAGGGGATAGGCTTCACCCTGCTGCAAATGGCGCAAACTTCCCAAGGCTCCACCTGAGTGTGCAGCCTGGCTGGATTCTGCCCAGGACTCCCTCCCACCTGGCTGTCTAATTCCTCACTCTAAAGAAGTACATCTAATTGCCATTAGAATAAGGATAAGGACAAAGACCAATCTTAACTGCTTCATGCTGACAGGGGGCGCTGTTTTAGGAGGCACTGTTTTGGGAAAATGGCAGTCACAGCTCCCTCAGAGGCCTATCTAAGGGTCCCCAACAGAAGGGGCCATTGTCAGAGGCTCCAGTTGCATGACCATTTGGAGTCTCATGAGCGGAAGGCAGGAACAGACAAACCAGGTTATTAGAAAACATGTATCAAAACAAAACAACGGGAGAGGCAAGGACAGCTCAAAAATGTTGAGGCCTTTTACCAGTTTGCACAGGGAGACTGAGGCCAAAAGCCTGACTGGTAAAAAATACTTACCCTTGGCTGGGCGTAGTGGCTCATGCCTGTAATCCCAGCACTTTGGTAGGCCAAAATGGGTGGATCACCTGAGGTCAGGAGTTCAAGACCAATCTGGCCAACATGGCAAAACCCTGTCTCTACTAAAAATACAAAAAATTAACCAGGCCTGGTGTCTCAGGCCTGTAATCTTAGCTACTCAGGAGGCTAAGGCAGGAAAATAGCTTAAACCTGGGAGGTGGAGATTGCAGTGAGCCAAGATCACGCCACTGCACCCCACCCGGGCAAAACTTCATCTCAAAAACCAGAAACAAAAACAAAAAACCTCTACCCTTTTGCTGGCATGTTGGGCTTCTGGTTGCCTTCCCCTGAGCCCAATCGTAAGCCGACCAGTTTAAGGTTTGGGAAATTAACTCTTCCCAGTTTGGAGAATGCATTTGAGGAGAGTGTCCTGTAGTAGAGACACAATTACCTATCTGTGAAGAGAGAAAGGAGAAGAAAGGAGAAAAAGGTGTTTTTTCAAAGGAGTCCCAGGGGTTCAGGATGCATTTGAAAGGGTTACAGACTAAAGATGAATGGCTACCCATCTAGACAGAGGAGAGGGGAAAAGGCATCACTGGTTCCCTTCTCTTCTTAGCAGATACCTGGGGTACATGAGGGAGAGAGGGAAGAGCATCCTCTTTCCTTCTTCCGTCTTTGTATCCCTGGGTCTCAGCAACCTTAGTAGGTGCTGACATGAGTGCCAAAGCAGCTTGCACCCATGAAGCAAAGGGATCCAGGGGGTTGGAATCACCCACTCTTACCCATGTATGCCCTATCTCCCCTGCTGTCAGTAGCCTGGGATTCCCTAGACCTCATTTATGCCATGGATACTAATGTGACCTTTATCCATGAAACAGGACGCTTGGAGTTGGCTTGATAGGCAGGATCATCCATGTTCACCTGCACCATGCTTTTTAACTTCTTTTATACTTTGCCTCTGGATCCCTGAGATCCAGTTTTCTTCCTAGGGCTTTGACCTAAAATTTGCAATTGAGTTTGGGAAAAAAATGTGTCTCAGGGGGTGCTGCATGGACTCCTTATCATAAGCTGAATGCTAAGGTGAAACTGGAACTGAGTCCTCCTCCAACAAAGGAGAGAAAAAGTCATCTTGTGACACACCCAGAAAATTGACGGCTATAGTTATGCTTGCTGAAATACGGGTGTATGGTATTGGCTTTGGTTAGTTCCCTTGGTCTTACTTTCCCAAAAGGAAACCTTCAAGTGGTGGGCATCCTATTTATTGCCATCAACTGGCACGATTTGCAGAATAATTGCTCAGGACTAGAATACTGATCCAGGTTTCTACATTATCCATCCCTTTTGTTCTTTCTGAGCTGCAGCCAGAGATTACTGGTTGGTTCACCGGAACAAGCAGGGTTAGTGTAAATGTAGGCAAAAACTTAAAAACAACTGATGAGTTTAGAATTTAGTGACAAATGTATGATAAGTTTTAAAACATAATTTCTCATACCATATGACCCAGCCATCCCATTACTGAGTATATACCCAAAGAATTATAAATCATGCTTCTATAAAGACACATGCACACGTTTGTTTATTGCAGCACTATTCACAATAGCAAAGACTTGGAATCAACCCAAGTGTCCATCAATGACAGACTGGATTAAGAAAATGTAGCACATATACACCATGGAATACTATGCAGCTATAAAAAGGGATGAGTTCGTGTCCTTTGTAGGGACATGGATGCAGCTGGAAACCATCATTCTCAGCAAACTATTGCAAGAACAGAAAACCAAACACCGCATGTTCTCACTCACAGGTGGGAATTGAACAATGAGATCACTTGGACATGGGAAGGGGAATATCACACACCGGGGCCTATTGTGGGGAGGGGAGAGGGGGCAGGGATGGCATTAGGAGTTATACCTGATGTAAATGACGAGTTGATGGGTGTTGATGGGTGCAGCACACCAACATGGGACATGTATACATATGTAACAAACCTGCACGTTATGCACATGTACCCTAGAACTTAAAAGTATAATAAAAAATAATAATAATAATAAAAATTTTTTAAAACATAATTTCTCTCCTTCCAGTCCTCATTTAAAACAAATTATGTTAGGACTGAGTTATTTGCAACACAGAATTTAGTTTTATACTTGCCTGATTATTTGCATAAAGTGCAGCAAGAATAACTGTTTCTACATAGGCCTTTTGGATTGGCTTTGATGAAAGTCTGTACCACAAGAAATCTCAGATAAGGCCTTTAAAGCTGAACTTTAAAGGATCTGTCTCCTCAAGTACCTGTGAGTTGGGTGATCCTTTCCTCTTAAGGTCCTAAGACAAACTTGGAGCTGCAGGACATGTTAGAAATTTGGAGCTCCTGGATCTGTTAGAAAGTGACATTCTTTACTGACCACAGGTAAAAAACCCTATACAGGGACTATGTAAACGACAGTATAAGGCCAGTCTCCCATGGGGCTTTTATCAGCTCTACAAGTCAAGATTGAGTCCTTAAAGGAAGCATACCCTTCCACCCTTGGTAAAATGACCACTTTCTCCAATTGTGTCCCATTGCAAAAGAAAAATGGATTCTTATTGCACTGATGCAAACAACTATATTGCCATAAGTTAAGAATACTCACAGACAGTTTCCAAATTCTAGAGGATTCAGGCAAAGAGAAGCAAACGTGCTCCAAATTTTGTTCATAGGAGTAAGGCTGTAAATAGTTCAAAATAAGTTTCCTTGACTCTGAAAAACAAAACATGGATCAGGATTATTCCAAGCAAAAATCAAAAAGGTTGCTTCAGCTTTCTGAGTTTAGTCCATTTAGTTAACATTTGTTTTGCTTAATATTTGTGAACATTCGGCTCTTTATGAGTCCTGTATGTTTTGCTTTATTCCAATATTATAATCTCCAAAGTTACTGGAAGCCTGTATATGAGAACACCTGTTGCAGTTCTATAAATTATAAACCATCTTTTGAAAAGGATTAAAACAAGAAAAACAATTGTCTATGAATAGCAAAACATCTAGGGTAGTTAGAGTTAGAAACATGATTGATGAAGTTTGGTTAGCTCCATGATTTACAATAACTTAACATAACCTCAATTACTATTGATAGCATATACTTAGACATTAGAGTTTTAGAAATTCCATACAATTTTGGAATATGTATTAACATTATTCCTAAAAATATAACCTAAAGATTGAACATCATTTATTTCCAGTAGTTTCAATTACATGTCGTAATAATAACTTCTAACAATTTCTAACTTTAAGGTGAAACCTGGTAAGTTGCTTTAATTGTGTGCTAAGTGCAGCCAAGGTTTGACGTTTTTCAGCATAATTAAGGGTGTGGATAGTTCCATATATCCCCAGGCCTTGACAACTGTGAAGCCGGCAAGTCAAGTAGTTCTCAAGACTCAGAAAGCAGTCTATAACCTGAAAACATTTAGCAAGCCTTGCATCTGCCCATATAATTTAGTCACCTATTTACATTGTAATGATACCTGCATTTTACCAATAGTCTTTAAGGCTCTTTTTATTTCTCAAAGATTAAAGTCATATTAACTGAAAGGTACCACAGCTTTTATCTTCCCTTCAGAAAATATTCAATCCAAGCGCTTGTCTTTCTTTAAGCCAAATTAATTAGAGCTATTTTTACAGACAATACACAGACACAGACAGGCAGGAAAAAACCCAGTTCCCAGGTGGGGTTCTATAAGATACAGGGCTAGGAAAACATGCAGGTATCAAACCAGAAAGGAACTTATTCCCTAAGGCAGGATTGCTAAACAAAGCCATGCCACCACAGTTACAAACCATGCCCTCCAGGATGGAAAGCAAGATGGAGGCTTGCTTTCACAACCAAAGCTTGCAGAGAATATAAACAGAGACAGTTGGGGGGCCTGGCTTAGAAAAATGTCTTCTGAAAAACAAAACAAGAAAAAAAAAAAAAAAAACTTTAAAAAGTTAACTGCTGATGGGGTAGAGAAGGGGAAGAAAAAACAGTTTAAAAATGCCTGGGGAAGAACCTTTTATTCTTATGCAACTGGTTCCTCCACCAGGGAGAAAAGTTTACCCTTAATTACTGTCCAATAGAGTTAAACACCTTGGCCAGGGAAGGGGAAGGCTGCGGAAGTATGTGGCTGGGAACCAGCCAGCCTCCTGTGTGTGGGACCCTTGGGCCATGCGTCCAGGTCCTGGCACAGAGGTGAGGGTGGTGGGCGGCGCGGAGCTGCTGCTTGCTGGTTTGTCCTTAAAGAAGAAAGAAAAAGGCCATGAAAAGGCCTGATTCCCAGAAGCGACAAGGGGTGGGGGTGCGGTTTCCCATAACCTCAGAAGTTTGAGGATGAAAAAGCTTAAAATCCAGAGGGGGAAAAAAAGATCTCTCCGTTTGCATTTCACTCACCGCTTCTAGAGCCCCCACGTTGCACGCCAAAAATGTTGCAGGATTTTTCCTTAGTTCAGATAAAGATGGGGTCCTGTTGCACGCCAAAAATGTTGCAGGATTTTTCCTTAGTTCAGATAAAGATGGGGTCCTTGTTCCATGGCCTATAAAGTCTGGGCTCACAGATGGTCTGAAGGGTGAGTAAAGCAAGTTTTTATTGAGTGAAAAAGAAAAAAGGGAAAACAGGGACTCTCCGCAAACCCACAGGATCCTGCTAGATTGCTTCCCCCCTTCCCAGTTCAAATCCCAGGTTCCACACAGGAAGAGGAGGGGCCTAGCCCACCGGAAACCACGAAAACTTTCCAAGGCTCCACCCCAGTGCTCAGGCCAGCTGAGTTTTGCCGGGAACCCTCTCCCACCTGGCAGTCTCATCATTAGCCAGAAGTTCCCTTCATGTTCTCCATAAGCCTATTTTTCATTGTAACATGAAGACACACAACTGATATTATTAAATGCTTAGCTACAATTCTAAAACCATTGTTACTGGGTGTGAAAGGAGTGCAGATTTGGTTTTAAGTAATTTAACATTGAACATTTTTTATGAACTATCTTAAAAGTGATTAAAATTTTAATATTTTAAAACAGAAAGTTTTACCAACATTGCTCCCAAAACAAAACAAAAAAATAGAGTTGTTAACATTTTTTCTCAACAATATAATTTACTTTTCTTATAAGACACTTGTAGGAATTTAGCATTTCTGTAGTATTCTTCAGCTTTATTTATAGTCGCCAAGCTTTAATTTAATCGAATTTGATTAATACAGCTAGATTATTTAGAGTTGATAGTATTTATACTTAGAAATGCGAGATATTGATTCTTCAACTTTACAACCCACATTCATCCTATACCTTAAGATTTTTAAAATATATTTTAAAAAATAGTTAAATTTTTTGGAACGGTTTATGGTTCATCCCAAAATTGAATGGAAAGTAGAGAGCTTTTCCATACCTCTTCCCCATCAAATGTCATCAGGGAAATGCAAATTAAAACGAAAGTTAGATACCACTATGTACTTACTGGAATAATCAGTATCCAGAACACAGACAACTTAAAATTCTGGGAAGGATGTGGATCTAGAGAAACTGCCATTCATTTGTTGATGAGAAGGCTAAATGTCATAGCCACTTTCAAAGACAATTTGGTAGTGTCTTATAAAACTTAACCTAAAGTTAACAAGCATAGCTTTCATCATTGTCAATATCCCCCACCAGTACAATTGATTAATCTACATTGCTACAACATGATCATCCAAATTCCATAGCTTACATTAGGTTCACTTTTGATGTTCTGCATCTTGTGGGTTTGGAAAATGTATACCAATACGTACTTATCATTTCAGTATCATAATGAATAAAGTTACTGCCTTGAAAATTCCTCCAGCTGTTCAGCCCTCCCTGCACCCTAACCCCTGACAATGATTGGTGTTTTTACTGTCTCCAGAGTGTTGCCTTTTCCCAGAATGTCATACAGTTTGAATTATATAGTATGTAGCATTATTATACTGGCTTCCTTTACTTAACAGTATGCATTTAAGTTTCTGCCGTGTCTTTTCAGGGCATTTTGGTTGCTTCGAAGTTTGGCAATTATAAATAAAGCTACTAAAAGCATTCATCTGAAGGTTTTTGTGTGAACAGAAAATTGCTACTAATTTGTGTTACTACCAAGGGGCTAGATTGTATAGTAAATTTATGCTAAGTTTTATAAGACATAGCAAACTGTCTTTGAAAGTGGCTGTAACATTTAGCCTTCTCATCAACAATGAATAGCCGTTTCTCTAGATCCACATCCTTTCCAGCATTTGAAGTTGTCTATGTTCCGGATACTCATTATTCCAATAGGTGCATAGTAGTATCTAACTTCTGTTTTCATGTGCATTTCCCTGATGACATATGATGTGGAACATCTTTTCACATGCTTACTTGCTATCTGTATTTCTATTTTGGTGAAGTGTCTGTTAAGGTTTTTGTCCCATTTTTCAATCAGGTTGTTCATTTCTATATTGTGAAGTTTTAATTCATTATAATAGATAACAGTCCTATGCAAGGTATGTCTTTCTAAAATGTTTCCTCCCAGGCCCTGGCTTGTCTTTTTGTTCTTTTGACAGTGTCTTTCATGGAGCAAAATTTTAAAATAAAGTCTAGTTTATGAGTTCTTTCTTTTACATATTGTGCATTTGGTGTTATATGTAAAAAGTCATCACCAAACTCAAGGTTATTTAGAATTTTTTCTTTTCTTCTGGAGTTTCATAGTTTTGTGTTTTACCTTTGTTCTAAGATCTATCTTGAGTTAATTTTTGTGAAAGGCATGTGGTCTTAGTCTGGAATTTTTTGCAGGTGAATGTCCAGTTGTTCCACTACTATTCTTTGGAAACTATCTTTTCTTCATTGCATTGTCTTTGCTTCTTTGTCAAAAATCAGTTGACTGTAGATCTATTTCTGGCTCCTGCATTCTGTTCCGTTTATATATTTGCCTATTCATTTGCCAATAACATACTTGCATTAATTGCTATAGCTTTAAAATAAGTCTTGAAGTGGAACAACGTCAGTCCTCCAACTTTGTTCTTCTTCAGTATTGTGTTTGCTATTGTGGGTCTTTTGCCTCTCCATATTTGAGAATCAGTTTGTCAATATCCACAACATAACTTGCTGGAATTTTTATTCCGATTTAGTTGAATCTATGGGCTAAATTGGAAAGAACTGATATCTTGGCGATATTCAGACTCCTAATGCAGGAGTATTAATTATCTCTCCATGTACTTGTCCTTCATTTCCTCAGATTTTTGTCGATTTCCTCACATATAACATGTACATTGATTAGATTTATATCTAAATATTTCCTTTTGGGGTGATAATATAAATGTTATTATGCTATTAATTTCAAAATTCACTTGTTCATTACTAGGTTATAAGAAAGTAATTGAATTTTGTATATTAAATGTGTTTCCTAGAACCTTGGTATAGTTACTTACTAGTTTCAGGTTTGTTTGGTTGGTTGCTTGCTTGTTTGTTTTTGGTCTATTTTGTTTTATTTTGTACACAATCATTTCTTCTTTCCCTATTACTGTACCTTTTCCCTCTTTCCTTATCTTACTACATTAAGTCTTCAAGTACAATCTTAATAAGGAATACAAGAAGAGACATCTTTGCTTTGTTCCTGATCCTAGTAGGAAAGCTTCTAGTTTCTCACCATTAAGTACAAAGTTACCTGCAAGGTTTTTTGTAGATATTCATTTTTAAATTGAGAAATTTCCTCTGTATTCTGTTTTTATCTGGAATTTTTTTTATCATGAATGGGTGTTGAATTTTGTAAATGCCTTCTCAGCATTTATTACCATAATCAAGTAAATTTTATTTTCTTTAGCCTGTTGATCCATTAGGATTACATTAATTGATTTTTACTTATTGAATCAGCTTTGCATGACAGGCATAAATCTCTCTTGGTCATGGTGTATAATACATATACATGCATATACACACATATGTATTATATATAATTATATGATATATATAATTCTTTATATGTAATTTTAATATAATTTTTATATATAATTCTTTTCTTATATGTCCATTAAATGTTATAAAGTTTCTAAGTACTGCATTTCACAAATCTCTATATTTTTTTTCTTTTCTTTCTTTTTTGAGACAGTCTTGCTCTGTTGCCTAGGCTGGAGTGCAATGGCACAGTCTTGGCTCACTGCAAGTTCACTTTCCGGGTTCAAGTGATTCTCTTGCCTCAGCCTCCCGAGTAGCTGGGATTACAGGCACCTGCCACCACGATCGGCTAATTTTTGTATTTTAGTAGGGACAAGGTTTCACCGTGTTGGCCAGACTGATCTCGAACTCCTGACCTCAGGTGATCTGCCCACCTCAGCCTCCCAAAGTACTGGGATTACAGGTGCAAGCCACCGCACCCAGCTATATATTCTTTATATAGAAAGAGTAGGATTTGATTTTCTACTTTTTCTGAAGATTTTTGCATATATGTTCATGTGAGTTTTTTTGTAGTTTTATTATGTTTTATTGTTTGGGGATTAGGGTGGTGCTGGCCTCATAGAACTGAGATAGAAAGTATTTTATCTGCTTCTGTATTCTGAAAGAGATTGTAGATAGTTGATGTAATTTATTCTTTAAATATTTGGTAGAATTCATAAGTGGACTCATTCAGATTTAGTACTTTCTATTTTGAAATGTTATTAATTACTGATTTAATTTTTTATTAGACATGGTCCTATTCAGATTGTCTGTTTTTTCTTGTGTGAGTATTGGTAGACAGCGTCTTTCAAGGAATTTGTTCATTTTACATAGGTCATCATATTTGTGGGCACAGCATTGCTCATAGTATTCAATTAATATCCTTTTATTTTCCATGGGATAAGTAGTAATTTCCCCTTTTTAATTTCTGATATTAGTAATTTGGGTCCTCTCTTTTTTTTCTTAGCCTGAAGGAAGGCTTATTGATTTTAATGGTGTTTTCAAAGAGCCAGCTTTTAGTTTCATTGGTTTCTCCATTCAATTCTGTTCCAGTTTTATTGATTATTGCTTAGCTTTATATTATTTCTTCAGTTTCTTTACATTTAATTTGCTCTAGTTTTTCTAGTTTTCTAAGTTTGAGGCTTAGATGACTGACTTTAGTTTCTTTTACTTTTCTGATATATTCATTCAGTGTTGTAAATCTTTCTCTAAGCCCTGCATTTCACAAATCTTGATATACTGTACTTTCATTTTCCTTTAATTCAAAATATTTTAAATAACCTTTAGATTTCTTTTTTTACCCATGTGTTATTTGGAAGTGTGTTGTTTAATCTTCAAATATTTTGAGATTTTCCAACTGTCTTTCTGTTATTAATTTCTAATTTAATTCCATTGTGTTCTCAGAGCAGAACACAAAATAATGATTTTTATTTTTTAAAAAAATTTTAATATGTTTTATGGCCCAAAATGAGGTAGCTCTTGGTGAATACCCCATGTAAGCTTCAGAAGAATGTGTATTCTGCTATTTGTGGATGAAGTAATTGATAGATGTCAATTACATCCAGTTGATTGATGGTGTTGGTGAGTACATCTATGTCCTTACTGATTTTCTGCCTGCTGGATTTGTCCATTTCTGAGAGACAGTCATTTAAGTCTCTAACAATAGTAGTGGATTAATCTAATTTTTGTAGCAATTCACCCATTTTTAACTTATGTATTTAGATACTCTTTTATTAGGTATGTAAGCTTTGAGGATTGTTAAGTCTTGGAGAACTGATCATTTTAGCATTGTATAATTCCTCATAACTTTTCTTGCTCTCAAGTCTGCTTTATCTGAAATTAATATGGCTATTCCTACTTTCTCTTGATTCATGTTAGCATGGTATATGTTTCAAATTTCTTTTAATGTATATGTCTCTTTATAGTTGGTTTCTTGTAGACAAAATATAGTTGCATTTTTTATCCACTCTGATGATCTCTGTTTTTTTTTTTTTTTTTTTTTTATTGCTGCTTTTAGGCCATAGGTATTTAACGTGATAACTGACACTGCTGGATTAATATCAATCATATTTGTTTCTTTTTTCTATTTGTAGCCTTTGTTCTTGTTCTTATTCTGTCTCTCACTCATTCTGCCTTTTGTGTTTATAGTTGAACACTTTATATGATCCAATTTTCTCTCCTTTGTTAGCATATCAGTTACTTCTTTTTTTAACCTGTTTTTTAGTGGTTGCCCTAGAGTTTGCAATGTACATTTACAATTAATCCAAGTTCACTTTCAAATAAAATTATACTGCTTTAGAGAAAATGTGAGCGCTTTATACCAACCAAATAATCCTAATTCCTCCCTCCTATATCCGTTGTGTCATTGCTGTCATTGATTTTACTTATACATAAGCTTAAGTAAATAAAATACATTGTGCATTTACAGTGTGTATAATAAAATACATTGTTGACATTATTTTTTAACAAACTTTTTTATCCCTGAGTTCAAGTAATAATAAAAAATACAAGTTTTATTTTATCTTTACTTATTTCTCCTCTCATGCCTCATTCTTGATGTGCATCTGAGTTTCTGGCCTGTATCTTCTTCCTTCTCTGTTAATAACTTTAAAACAATTATTGAAATGCTGGTCTATTGACATTTTTGTTTGTCTGAGAAAGTCTTTATTTCTCTTTCACTTTAGAAGAATAATATTGCAAAACACAGAATTCTAAGTGGGTGTTTTTTTCTCTTAGTCCTTTAAATATTGTACTTAACTTTCTTCTTGCTTGAATGGTTTCTGAAGAGAAGGTGACTTTATCTTTGCTCCTCTAGAGATACAGTACTTTTTAAAAATCTGATCTCTTTAGAGATTTTTTTTTAATCTTTGATTTTCTGCTTCAAATATTTCTTGTATTCCTTTCTCTCTTTCTTCTTCCATTACACATGTTGTGTCTTTTTTGTAGTTGTTCCATAGTTCTTCGGGAGTTTGTGCAGTGTTTTTAGTCTTTTTTCTTTTTGCTTTTCAGTTTTGGAGGTTTCTCTTGATATCCTCAGTTTCAGATATTCTTTCTTCATGGTGTCTGGTCTGCTAGTAAGATCATCAAAGGTATTCTTCATTTCTGTGACAATGTTTTTGATCTGTAGCATTTTCTTTTTATTCTTTATAGGAAATTCCACCTCTGATTGCATTGCCCATTTGTTGTTGCAAAACTGTTTGTTTTATTTATTGGCACCCTTAGGATATTAATCATAGTTATTTTAAGTTCCCAGGTTTTTAATCACATTATTTTTGCCATATATATGTGTGGTTCTAATTTTCACTTTGTCTCTTCAAATTGTGTTTGTTGCCTTTCAGTGTGCCTTGTAATTCTTGCATGATTGCCATACAGGATGTATAAGGTAAAAGACACATCTATAAATAGGCTTTTAGTACTACGGTGGTAAGGTGTAGGGGGAGAGGAAGCAGCCTATAACTCTTAACGGTCAATTTAGCACATGCTTCTCCATCTCCCCCACCCCAAATGAAACAGGATGGATCGAGTGAAACAGAGTTGGGTATTTCCCTTTAATCAAGTCATTTAGACTCTGATAAAACTCTAGTAGGTTATGCTCTGGTTAAACAGTTTCTCCTTACGCAAACTTTTTAATGAAACAGAATATTCTGGTGCTTTTCAAAATGGCTACATTTCCTCTCCACCTGACAAAAGCACGAGAAGATTTTTCTGTGATATTCACTGTGAGAACCTGGCCACGTTCCTGGAGGTGAACTTCTTAAACGTGTGGGAAACCCTACCATCATAACTGATTTCCCTTGGAGTATGTGACTCCCACATTTGTGCACACTGAGCATCCAGCAATTCATTTCAGTTCTGGTTCTCCAGCCCCATCGTTGGTTCATGTGACGGTTTCTGCTCATGGGTTTCTTCTCCAGTAAGTTGAGATTCTCTGTATTTGCTTCTTTGTCTCCCAGTCTGGGGGACAACGTTTTGCCCTATGACCTTACTTCTTTTACAGATCTTAGAGGAGTTAATTTTTCAGTTTGTTCAGCTTTTTACTTTTGTTAACTTGGAGTAGTGACTCCTAAAATCCTTATATGCCAGACCAGAAATCATTAAGTTCTTGGTGATGCCATTTAAAAATGTGAATATATCAATGAATTATTTAAAGATAAGGATTCTCAATTAGAAAGTGATAAGAATTTTTATCCAGCTCAAGCTGAGCCCTTTTCTCAACAATTAATATGGGAGAAGGTATCAAACCTAAAACATTCTAGATTTGCAGATTTTTTAAAATTCCAATTTATATGTATCTATTAATGCATAACCAATTTTAAATTCAGGAACATAAAATACCATTTTAATGTGTATGATTCTTTGGATTATGAGTTTGAGTAGGGCACAGAGGGGTGAGACCACCTCCATTCTATGAGGTTTGAGACCTCAGCTAGAGTGTCTTGGATAGCTGGGGATGTCTGGACTAGCTCAGCTTGGACATGCAACCAGAACCTTGGTTCTTTTTCACATGATGTATACTGGGGCTAGAATGTTCAAGATGGCATCTTCACTCACAGTCTGGTATCAGGGTTCGTATGACCAAGACAGCTAAAGAATCACCCACAGTTCTTCCCCTGTGGCTTCTCCAAGTAGCTAGATTAGCTTTCACATGCTTGGTGGTCTCAGTAAGGTTGGACATAATAGAACGTGTCTGGCTTCCTGCAGAGTGAGCATTCGAAAAACCTTAGGAAAAATACATAAAGCTTCTTATAACTTAGCACTGGAAGCCCCAGAATGTCACAATTCTGCTACATTGTATTGGTCAACCAATTTATTAAACCAGCCCAGATTTAATGGGAGGAAAATTAATCTCCATCTCTCCAAGGGAAGATTAGCACAGAACGTGAAGCCATCTTTAATCTAGCATACCAATTGTTTAAAAAAAAATACAAAACATCTTACTTTTGCAAATATGACATTAACAGATGACCAGAGAAACACATTGCCTTGTACACTCAAAATGCTTCATACAAGTGAGGGACCGCAATTAAATTTCACAGTTTAAGAGTACATCTGATTCTGCTAGAAGCTGGGCACATTAACAATATACAATAGAATAAAGCTCTGGACACAAATTTAATATTTTGGGTAGCAAAATAAGTATTTTTTAAAATACTGTAATATAGCTCACCTACATTTTGCCTCTCTTTTATATAAAACTACTGGATGTGAATGTTTTTAATAGTTTTAACAAGATACTTCACTTTTCTTAATATATTCTATTTTCTTAATATCCATATATTAAGGCTGATATATTCGTACCTTCCAGTTATTATGTCCTTTATTTATTTGATGAAGTTATAGGTTAATATATCTGTAAATCTATTATGTTTCTATTTGTGTGTACATGATTTGCTTCTAATCAATTTACGGTATCTTTCAGCCCTGGGGTGAAAAGAGAACATTGGTAAGGGGAAGCGATTACTCTAGCATTCTTGAAGAGAGAAATGATTAAAATTCTTCATATTCAAAAATGACATCTTAATGATACAACAATACAACAGGCTTAAAAATGAGACTTTTTGACATAAAATGTTTTTTCTAAATTTTTACCACATTGTAAAATATATAAAGCAAATTTTTTCAGAAAAGGCAAGGAGTATATTTGGAGAGGAGGTATAAATCCCTTAGTCTACCATTTCTGGTTTAGAGACTGGTGCAAGGAAGAAATGGGAGTGGTCAGGGAGGCAGGAATGGATACTTGCAGACAGAGTCCACTCTCTCTACTCTTGGTTTCTTCTGCCTAATCCCAAACTTGGTGGACTGTCACATAAATTTAGCTCAAGTTATTCTTTTTTCCTGTGTGTATTTCATGGAAGATATTTGTAAGTTATATGAGGCCTGGAAGGTGATACAGAAAATATCTAAATTGAAAGTATGTTAAGAGTTTAGTAAACTGAAGCCATGGTCCAAATAGACAACAAGGCAAAACCAACATAAAAGTCTCAGAGCCATAGTGAGTTTTGATAAGGCCCATCAGGCAGAGAGCACCATAGTCCCCAACAAAAGTGATAGTGAACACAAAACAGTTGAACACATGTAATGTTATTCACAGATTTCAGTAGAAGATGCAAGCAATATACTCAAGGATTGGAATAGCTGCACATTGGAAGTGTTTCTAACCAAAGAGCCCACATCAGACACAAACAAACAAACATCCCTCAGTACATCACATAGATCCAGTAAACGATGAGGAACTCCTTTGTCCTCTTAAATTGTTTAAATACCTTTTCTCTAGACAGAGAGCTATTATTTAGAAAAAAAAAAAATTATTGAAGGGAGACATAAAAGTTAAATTTAAGCGATCTAGAAATTTTGCCTAAAGAAACTGAGAATTAACCTGCAAAGACTGAATTATTACACCATATAAGATTACAATTTAGCAACCTGCTCGTACTTGATATTGATCCCTGAAAACAATGGTTTTCAGTGTGTGGACTCTAGTAGCAGTTATGATCATCTAGGAACCTGTTGAAAATGCAGATTATCATACCAATCTCCATTTCAATGAATTGAAAAACTCTTGAGTTAGAACCCAATATCTGTGTTTAATGTGTCTTTCAGATGATTCCTATACACTGTAAAGTTAGAGAACCTCTACCTTAGATAAACGGAAACTTTCATTTCTATATATTATCTTCTCATTTTCCACAATTGTGGTCTCTTCCAGTCACTATCACGTGTACCTGTTTTGCTAAGGCATGAAAGTTAACTTCTAACATTCATACTTTGCAGTTTAAAACATGTAACTATCCTTTGCCTGATTTAATTAACAGCCTCCTGTGCCTAACTAATTTGGGAGAAATGCCAGGTGACTAATCTCTGTTTTCTCAGATGCCTATCAATTGCTCTTTTTCTCCTTGGGATACACCCTGTTAAGTCAAGTTATCTTTGCATTTTCCTTTACATTGAGGCCTCTTAATAGATGATAATCTATATGTATTATCTTTGCATTTTACTCTTATTTCCTCCCCAACACCTTAAAATCCTGAATCTGACTCTACCACTCCATTATTACAGTTTTCCAATTGTCTTACGGATATGATAAATCAACATATTTTGTCCACATTTAATTGGCTTCTATGTAGCATTTGATATTTCCCCATATTCTTGAAAGGAGTACTTTTTCTGGACTTTCCCTTATATTTGGATTGTTTTTTTCTCAGTGTCTTAAATAGTTTCTTTTCTCTCTCCATTTTTTGAAATGGTAGAATTCCTTAAGCCTATCTTCTTGGTCTTTTCTTCTTATTTTATTCTGACCCCACTGAGGTGCCTCATACAATCTATAGCTTTTCATACAATTTATAGCTTTATAAATCAACAGTGATTACAAAGTCTTATTTCCAAAACTGACCTCACCTGTGAGAGTCAGGTCCAAACATCCAAAACCTACTGAATGGTTTCCTATAAATTATCTACAAATTTCCTCAGTCAGTAAATCTGAATATACACATGTACTATTTACGATAGTAAAAGTTCTACATACTCATTAGAGACATGAATATTTCTAAATGAGCTAAAACTGAAAACATTAGTTATTGAAAATACTATCACTCAGAAATAATCAGTGTGTAAGCACACACACACACACACAAATTGTATTCTTTGATTTGTAATCATAATGTTGTACATTTCTTACCACAAATGTGATTGTTAAGAACTCAAGTGTATTTTTTATTACCCATGCACACAATGTTGTAACTGTTTATGCATAACCTTGATACCAAGTAAATCAGACCATTTTTGCACAAGAATCTGTTTCTTTGACTGTTTATATGCACTCGGTTGCATTTAAATTACAAAGGGTTATGTGCAGCAGGATGGAGATTTTTCAGGTTCAAAGCTGGCATACAACATTACCCTTGAGTTATAGTATATAGCTTTCCATAAATGTATTTTCCTTCAGGGAACAAATATACTTTCTCTAGAAAAACAGTGGAGAGCTACAGTATGACATTTAGTAAAAATTCAGTTTTGAAATGGACATGTGGCTTCAAACTATTATCTCACTACCATGCATCTTAAATCAAGACAAATGAAAAGCTGTTTATTCTTCAGTTCAAATGGAAACCTGCAGTGTTCTAGGATCAATGTTATTTTGAGGGGTCTGTATGTGTGTGTGCTTATATTTTAAAAAAATAAACAGAACTGGAAAAATATTTTTCACTAAGAAACAGGCATTTTGATTATTTCTAAATTTTTGACTTAGAAAATTTAGCTCCAAGTCGAAATCATCTCAACGTAATAGATGATGTCTAATGGCAGAATGTCAGAAGGTGACTGAATAACTTAGAATATGAAGGTAAATGCCAAAAGAATCAGCTACATGACATGTGAGTCAATGAAAAAGAGAGCGCATCTTGGAGAGTACTCTTCATCTTACAAATCTCTGTAAAAGTATGTTTTTCCTTAAGGTGTCCTACAGTTGTCCTTCTGTACAAGACTGAGGGGGGTTGGTTCCAAGACTTCCGCAGATACAGAAATCCCCACTTACTCAAGTCCCACAGTGTGCCCTTCAGAACCCACGTTCAGAAAAGTCAGTCCTCAGTATGTGTGCATTTCACAGCCCCCGAATACTGCAGTTTCAATCTTATTTGGTTAAAAATTATCCGTGTATAAGTGGATCTGTTCTATTCAAACCCATGTTGTTCAAGGGTCAACTGCACATGAATAACTTTGATTTTAAAATTAATGTCACTCTTTTAAATAGAGAAAAGTTGTATCAATAGGGAGCATTTGTGTCATGTAATCTCTATGTCTCCTACCTAATTAAGAAGAAAAATTATTTTTTTGCATGCTTCTACTAGGGCAAGCAAAATGCAAAGCAGAAACATAAATAAGTCTGATTACTGTTCTAAAGGAGTTATAAATTCTGGAGAAGATGAGACAATGTGTGACCCAAGCACAGTGAGAGATAGAATGAAATAAGTGGCAGGACAGCAAAAGCATCTTTCTCTGCCATAGAGCTCTATACTGCCAACTCTGAAGTTTCAGTGTATACCTCTCCTGGATATACAGGAAATCATTACAGAGTTTAAAAAAAAAAAAACAAAAAAAACAAAAAACAGAGCAAATCATTACTGCCCATAGAACCAGAGCTGACCACCCAGCTTTCAGTTCCGACTAAGACCAATCCCATGATGTGGCATGTTTCTGTTTCCCTCAGGCCTCAAGGCATGCATTATGACCTGAACTCTCATGTCCCAACTTTTCTCTGTCTCCCCAATCTGAACCAGTTTTTAATCTATACATTGTAACCTGTTATTCTTTGTTTTTCTGGAGAGCTGCAAATCAACAATAAGCAAACTCTGTGGCATTCTGAAACTCTCCTCAGAATGTTTATTTTACCTCTTTGCCTTGAAAGAGACTTGACTGTGCCCTGAATTCATCTCTGTAGCCACCTCAATCTGATGGTCTTTATTTTATTTTCTGTCCTACCAGAATTCCATAGTATATGAGCAGCTGTTGTCTTTTACCTTAATATAACTTTCAAATGATTAAATCCTTCTATCTTCCAAAGATTAAAAAAAAAAAAAAAAGTCTGTTTCTTTAAGGGTCAAACCATTCAAGGTGAACCACTCACTCATCTTCCTTTTTTCCATCATAAACCAATCTCTGGCTGACTTCCATGGATTCAGTGAAAACTCAGCTCTTGACTCAAAGTTGTCTTTTACCAGAGTTGCTGTTATAATTCTGGGCAACTTCAATATCCACACAGATATGTATTTCAGATGACATTCAGTCTTTCCGTTTCTTCATTCTCTTATCTCTAATAACATTTTCCTTAAAACTTCTTCACGTACCCTCTTTCATAACCACCTTCAGAACAATTATCATCATCAAAAACATTCTCCTCTTAAGCAGTTAAAATGCAAGAACCTCAGCTTTCAAAACTATTTTTTTCCCTTTAGTTTTCCTTAAGTACTCATGGTACAACTTTTTTGCCACTTCTGAAACATGACATCCACTCGTCTGCTAGTCTCACTGTTTGTTCATAATTCATCTATTATCCATTTCTTTGCTTCACTTTCTTTTAAGAATCCTAAGGTCTACAGTCTATCAATGTAGTCACTCCTCCATAAGCATTCTTGAGTTCATTCCACACCCAATTACTTATCACCCCCATCTCCATAATATTTGTATTTCAAAATTCCAACTGTGAGTGAACTAAAAAATAGGGTTTCTAGGCCGGGCATGGTGGCTCATGCCTGTAATCCCAGCACTTTGGGAGGCTGAGGGGTGGATCTCCTGAGGTCAGGAATTTGAGACCAGCCTGGCCAACGTGGTGAAACCCCGTCTCTATTAAAAATTTTAAAAATTAGCTGGTGTGGTGGTGGACGCCTTTAATTCCAGCTACTCGGGAGGCTGGGGTAGGAGAATAGCTTGAACCCGGAGGTTCAAGCAGTGAGTCGAGATACTGCCACATGTACTGCAGCCTAGGAGATGGAGTGAGACTCAGTCTCCAAAATAATAATAATAATAATAATAATGAATGCTTTCTCTATGCCTGTAACCAAGCAGCTGAATTACATATTCACACTAACCCCTTAGTTTTACCTAATGTTCACTATCTCAGGAGGTAAACAGGCTTACCACATTGCCTGATCACCCTCACCCTTCTATTCTAGCGGTAGACTCAATTCCTCACTTCTGAGAATATATTACATCTTCTTCTTTCTTCAAATATCTGTCACTCCACCCCTATTCCACCATCTTAGCAGATGAGTTTGCTTCACATATGACTGTAAAAAGAGAAATCATTAGATGGTAAATCTTTTATTTCTTACCTATCATAATCAATCTTGGCAAGGTCATCAGTGACTTTGAAGTTGCCAAATCCAGTGTTTTCCATTCTGCCTACACATGACACAGTACAGAAGGGCACTATTTGATGCTATTGACTTCTCAATACTGGAAACGTATCTTGTCTCTTCAATCCCATACCAACAGAGTCTCCTTGTTCTTCTCTGAGTCTTTTCTCTCTTTTTATACAAACTCTAAATGTTAAAATTATCTTGGGTTCTAGCCCATATTACCGCATCATTTTACATTTTCTTCACAGCCTGAGGTCTGTAAACATCTTTGTGTGATTTTTATTGAGTTAACATTGGTCCTACAATGTCAGACACCAATGTTACCTGTATTTCACTTAAGGGAGTTCTCTTTATACATTCTGGTCACTTTGTCTCTACTTCCATTATATCACACAGGGCATTACACACAGAAGATGTATCAGTTTGTTGAATGAATGAGTAAATGGAACTTTGGTAGTCTTATAACAACAGTAATATTTGTACTTACATGCACAAAAGTACAAAGTAGAGGTCAATTATTTCTATCTTTTTTGTGTTTTCATTTTTGAAACAGTAGGCTTTCAACTGCTCCTTTTTCCACTGATTATAATCATATCTTGTTATTACACTCTTGTTCCTTCTTGAAAGCTATAACTGGAAGCTTCTTTTCTCTTCTTGACATATTGTGCTTTTGCTGATGCTAAAGAGGCCTTTACTTGCTTAGAGTTAAAAGTGGGAGGCTCTGCTGCAAGGAAAAACTTCCTTTCACTTTAGTGCCTACAGGGCATCTGACATCATCATTCATTACAAATAGGCTACTTTCTACCTTATTAGTGATGCTACATGCTTCATGGTGCAGGTTAATTTCCTCTTACAGATCTGCATAAATTGTCAACATTATCCTATATCTCAGCTACATATTTCTTCAGGGAATTTATCAGCATACCTTCTCCTACTTGAATACTATATTTAAATTCCCTGCATATCTGTATTGGAATATGTCTGAAAAAATATAATAATCTAGAGTACGTTTGGTTATAGATATTAGCTACAACATAGTTAAATTGTATCATTTTATGTATCAATGGTTGACATACTGGCCTAGTTCATCTACTATTGTTTTAAGAAAATGTTGACAGCTTCTTGTTGGTTTAAGTAGAATCTCCCTTTTCTGTATCTTTGCTGTTACTATTAATATGCCATGTCAAGTCAGATGTAGACAAAAAGGAATTAGTTTAATTTCTAAGTTTATATTCTGGAGGTTTAAGGTTCTTAGGTGTCATATACTGTGTTAATACGAAAATAGAGGTACTTTCTGTTTGGTGAAGTATGCGTCTGTTGTAACCACTTTCTAAGAAATAAACACAAAAATAAACCAACTAAAGTAGATTATTGACTGTTGCAAACCAGCTCCCGGATTCATGGCTTAGACCAAAATTGCCTACAGAGAAAACCACTTTAAATGTATATTGTGTGTCTCTGTTGTTTAATCTTATTTGATTAAATAAGATTTTTTTAATTTCTGTGGGCTAACAGTTTAGTCAAGATTTTGTTTCCTAAGTTTGAGTTTATAGAAATGTCCTAGGCTAAGTTCAGTCTAGGAGACACAGACAACTGTACAATATTTTAATAAGAGAGATGACAGTTGGAAAGGCTGCAGGAAATTATAAAATAATAGGCTTTTCAAGAATGACACACAGAACATGTCCAACTTTCCAGGGTCATAAAGCTACGACCACTGTCCAATTAGAAAATAGGTTATTAGGAAATTGCCAATGGATTTATTGCATTTAGAAGCATATCTTCTAAAGCTATGACCACTGTCCAATTAGAAAATAGGTTATCAGGAAATTGCCAATGGATTTATTGCATTTAGAAGCTTATCTTCTATTTACTCTTTGGGAAGCTATGATCAGGAGGCCACTGTTATGATAGCCACAAGTGTGTCTTGACACACACCAGCCAGTGATGGACACGAAACATAAATTCTGGTCTACTGACTGACCCTGTCACCTTGTAACCCCACAGCATAGAGATGGGGCATTGGAAAACCATTTCAGACCAAACCATCTTCACATCCTTGCTTTCCAGAAGAAAAAGCTAAAGTAACGAGAGGATTGCCTCTGTCTCATTTCTGTCTTCCAAGGCTTAAGTGCAAATTTTGTTTTACACTTTGTGGCAACAGAGTACTCGAAGCCATACTAGGAAGAACTGTGAGTAGAGTCTGGATGATATTGACCAAATCCACCATAAACATTTTTGTGGAAAAAAAAAAAAAAAAAACCAACAACAACAATACTAAAAGGGAACTGGTATAGTGATCCATTAAACAAGTATATCACAAATGTTCTACTTCACTGACATAATGATTGTGAAACACTTAAAATATGCAAAGGATAGAACTGGTTCTTTATTTTTCTTAAGTTCTGCTGTACTGAGATATTTGAATTTCCTAAATTCCCTAGATTTGTTCTTGCCTCTTAGCTCACACATTATGCTCCTAAAACAAAACTAGGACATTTTCTCCCCACATCTTATCTATTGGCCACTCTATTTGCTTCAGAAAGCCTTATTTTATCATAAATATCATTTGCATTTGTTCCTTCCTGTATGGTCCTAAAGCTCTCAATGTAAATGTCTATCATAAAATCATCATCTATTAAGCTACTTTATATACCATTAAATTCCAATAGATCATAAAGTTTTTCAGGACAACCTTCTTCAATATGTAGTGTTCATAACAGATGCTCAGTAAAGATTATTTGAATCTATGTTCAAATGCCAGTTTAAGGCTTCTTGGTAGCATTTAGATATGAGTTATATTTAGCAAACTTTTATTTTATTCAAAGTGCTATATTACTGATTGCATGGCATAATGAATAAATAGATATGTGTCTTCAGTTTTAAGTTTAAGAATCTTAACCTGTTAGGTATTAGATAAATTCAGTTGTTTTTTCTTCATAGACTTAAGACATTCGAAAGGTAAAAAAAGATGTTTTTCCTCTCAAAGCCAGAAATGTTAAATAAACAGAGAATATATATATACATATCTATATAAAGTTAATAACTCAGGACAAAAAAGAAGCTGTCCCTTATGCAGAAGACTACCATTACCACCATCCCTGTCCAGTAACAACTAATTTTGAGCAGCAAATAACCTGGATGGGAGAATCTCTGAGTGGACTGGAAGGGCAGTGGGCACAGCTGACAACAGAAAAAAATATGTTTTATTAGAATTAAGGACACCATATTTCCCTGAATTCTTTGGACTCCCTAACTCCTATTCTTTGAGTAAACATCAACAACATTCATTTTAACTTGTCCATAGAAAAAGGCCAATAATGTAAAATTTTTTTGCATGTTTTTGGCTTTCTGAAAAAAAATAAGGTGTAGATAATAGGTTTCATAGACTAAGTTTTCAAAAGCCAAGTTATTATTTATAGTCAACTGTCTATATTTAGGAATTGCTTATCTTTATTTTTTTCTTTATGTCAACAATGCAAATTCAAAAGTGTCAGAAGAAAATTTGGAAAAATAAGTTATATAGCACTGGTGTCTTGAGAAACAGAGACCAACATAATAATTATGATATTATCATTCCAGTGTTATTCATCCCAATTTCAAGAACAAGTGTTGGCACAGGGAACCTAAAACTGAGATGAGATGGCAAACATCTTTAGAGTAGAATATAGAAAAAATAAATACAACCATTCTATGAGTACTTACCTTTAAACACATCTATTGTTCAAGAATTGAAGGACATTTGGAAAGAGAATAAACTATGAATTATTACTCTTTACACTAGTAAATAGTTTAATAATTGAATTGCAGAAAACTTTTGCCCAAGTACTGAAAATGAGAAGCTGAGGGAGGCGGGAAGGGAAGGGGGAAGAGCAAAAGAAATAACAACAAAACACAACAGAAGAACATAATTCAACTGGGATGAAGGTAGGGTTTTTAAAATTTAATCCCTTTAATTCGATTTCAGTTAGATAAAATAGATAAATTTCAACAGATTAGATAAATGCAAACAAAAACTTCTTTATAAATAATGTCATTAAGTACCATAAATTAAAAATTGCAAAAATTCCACAAGTACATTTTTTATGGTAAACTGGAAAGACCAGCATCTAGGAATTTGTCCTGTGAATATATCCACAAAAGTTCACCTAGATCCTCTTTGAAAAATATAAATGTAATTTTTTAAAAACAGAAATGCAGAGGATCCTATGATAATTATAATATATATGATGCCACCCATGCAGGCAATTATTTAAGTCACAAATTCTTTGATTTAAATGAAAACAAAATGTGATTTCACGTGCTCAAGTGTTGCACAGCAAATTAATGCTTCTTACATCCAAATAAAGTGGTAGTCTGTGAATTTTCTCTTTTTTTCCTCTTCATCCTCCCTTGTTCTTTATATTATTGATCTGTGAAAGTAAGCTGAAGTTTTGAAGAGATAAATACTATTGCTTTAAATTTCTGATGATATACTTAATCTATATGCTAATTCTGTATATTTTAGGAAGTTGGTATATTTTCAATCCCCTTGATTCCAATAATGTTATGACAGTACTATGCAGTCTCTGACTCTTAAGTGGTTTTCATTAAAACTTGTTGATTGCATAAATAAGTGAGAGTTCATCAAAAAACTCTGGCCCTTTTTACATGTATAAATAAGTGAGAATGCACATTTTAAAACTATGACTCCTTTCCTTGTGAAATGTACCTATTTTATTAGATTTTATCACTGCCTTAGCAACTTCCTACACACTATGAGTGGCTTAGAACAACACAGATTTATGATTTTGCAGTTCTGGAGGTTAGAAGTTCAACAGATGTCTCATGGGCTAA
This sequence comes from Macaca nemestrina, assembly GCF_043159975.1. Lineage (NCBI taxonomy): Eukaryota > Metazoa > Chordata > Mammalia > Primates > Cercopithecidae > Macaca > Macaca nemestrina. The sequence goes on from NC_092140.1 coordinate 29,615,251, forward strand.
AACCATTGTTAGCAAGGCTGTAGTTACTACTAGAGGCTTTGGAGGAGAGTCCACTCCCAAGCTTACTCAGTTGTTGGAAGAATTTAGTTCCTAGCAGTTGCAGAATCTGTCTCTGTTTCCCACCTGGCTCTCTGCTTTAGGCTGCTTTCAGCTCTGAGAGGTCTTTCTTCTCTTCTTGCATGTGAACCCTTCATCTGAACACCAGCAAAAGAGCTTGGAATCTTTTCCTTCTGCTCTTTCTTCTGCTGGTAACCACAGGTTATTTGCTTATGCTTATTTTGGACTCACCAGGATAGTCTAAGCTAATTTCCCTGTTTTAAGATTTGTTACATGAATTTTATCTACAATGTCCCTTTGCAGATGTAATATAATACATTCATATGCCGGGGAGATTAGGTCATGGAGATGGGGTTGTCATTCTTCTGCTAACCATAACCATGTTTTCTTTACTATGGATTTGATTATTTAAGAGACTAATGTCAAAACAAGGATCAGCTACAAATTTTTGTGATGTGAAATATTTGCAATGAAGCCAAAACGATCTATGGAATTTTTTAAGGAATTCCTTTGCTCTTCAAACATTTTATTTGCTGATAGGAATTGCTAAATATTTATTCAGCATGAAGTAATAAAAACAAGTGCTTCACAGTCACCTCCTGAGGTCACATAAATGTGGCTTTTCTTTGACTAGCATTTTCTCATTTTAATTTGCTACAAATATTATACGTGACTATGGGAATATCTATGCATGGATATAAAATCTGTCCAAAAATAAGATTTAACATTGATAAAACAAATCATGAAATTCCCTGTGGCTAAGTTTTAATAAACTGTAAATCAACTTGAAAGTAACTAGCAAGATAATCTAGAGTAATCTTGAAAAGAATTGATATGTTATTGTTGTAGTCCAGGGCCTAGTTTGCATACAGTTGATAATCATAGCATTTGCAAGCATAAGAGATTGGTATAAAGATTGTAATTTCAGAAATTTATGTTTAGTAAATTTAATTTTAAAACTATGTTTTCTAGTTATACAGCGCTTTAGTTCAGAAACTGTTTTTTATATTAACTAATATAATTCTTACAACCCACTAAAATTGTTATTAAAAAATATGTAATCTCTATTCAATGACAGATTTAGCATGCAGCTGTGATCATAAACTGGATCTTTCAGTTACTTGTTTCTGATTTTTATTTTATACGTGTTGGTGTATATGTATTTTAGTAAAAATGTTAATCAAATAGAATATTTATATATACGTACACATTCTAGATAAGAAAATATATGTGATAAGGTTACGCAAAATCCTCCTAAAGGCAAAAGGATGATGCAAATGAATTCTAGAAGATCTCTCCTTCTAGTTTTATTTTTCTAACTTGTATCAAGATGGGAATGGAAAGTGGGGGTAGGGTGCTTGCAGGTTTCAGATGAGATGTGGGTTACTTCAAACATCAGTTACTTCACCATGTTAACACATTCTTACATTTTAAAAAAAATTTCTTTGTTTATTTTGAGACAATGTTAATTTATTTGATGACTTTACGTTATATAACTCTACAAAAACACTTAAAATAATTAAAGTCAATAATACACTCAAGGGTAAACATTTGTCAGTCACTGTATGTCACACACCTGTATGAGAGTTATTGCTTATTTACTCACAGCAGCCAGAGGTAGAATCTCCTTGAATTATAGCCACCCAAACTCTTAAAATTTCTAGTTAAATATGTGTTGTTATGTAATCAACCGAAGCAGTGAAAAGGCAAGCAGATAAAAAAATAAAAGTACCAAGAGCTTTCCAGCACAATCTCCTAACATAGAAGTGTACCATCTATTTCAAATTTAAAATCCTTAAATAATTTTGTGTCAAATGTATATCCTATTGTGTCCTACACAAATTAATCTCTTGCGCCAATTAAATCTTTACCTAATTCATATTGCACATGTGAACTTAAACATTCCACTAAATATTTAAAATTTGATGTGATAATTATCTCCTCCTGTATATTTGTTTAGTAATTCACCACCTTTGAGATTATGATTGATATTTAACATATATCTCATTGTAATTAACTAGATCTTTTCAACAGCAATGAATCGTGGCAGCCCTTAAAATACTCTACGTAGTCTTGTTTATTTCAAGGACACTTTTCTGATACAAAACAAAAACGAATCCCTGTAAAGATGAGCCATTTTTAGAAAATACTATTTAGTTTTGTGAACTTCAGTCCGTGAGTGGTGCAAGTGAAATAACTGTCTAGGGTATAAGAAAAACAATGCATTAGGAAAGGTGTCTTGTTTCGAGGATTTTCTACCAAATGGTTTCTTTAATTGTTAAATACTGACCTAGTCTAGGAGGAAAGTTAATGAAATCTAGCTGGAAATCTATTGCACTTGACCAAGACAGCCCTAACATTTCACTCAACTTCACAAAACTTTAGACAGGTTGCTTCCTGATTCTTGGCTCCTGATCCCCGTTTTCTTAAAGCATTTACTTTAGAAAACTTGTAATTGTCAATCCTTTGTATGATTCTAGATTTTTAAATCCTTTAGAAAACCTCTTGCCAGTTTTACAAACCAGGACTGTATTTCTCAAGGACCTGGAAGCCATCTCTCTGAAATGTAGAAAAATAAAGATGGCACCCCTATTTCCCACTTTATGTAGGAAGAGAGTAGCCTCACTTCCCAGGAAACCTTAATCTAGGTTGTAAAATTTTCTCCTATCATGAAGATAGGAGAAAGTTTTTTAAAAAAGATGTTTAATTATTATAGATACATACTAGTCATACCTATATATCAGGTACATATATATGTGATAATGTGACACAAGAATATAATCGGTAATAGTTAAATCAGGGTAATTGGAATATGTGTCATATCAAGCACTTGTCATTTCTCTGTGTAACAGGCAAAGGAGATGTTACTTAGTCTACTGCAATAGGAGAGAGAGTCCAGAACTGAGTCTGAACTCAACCTCACTGAAACAAAAGTTCAGTGCAAATGCTGCTTTGTCATTTTCTAAGAGAAAACTTATTCATGAACACCAGAAAAGGAGGGGGAAATTCTCTTTAAGTTATGATACAAGGATAGCATTAAAATCAGGTATAATAAAGCATTTTTGGCTGTGATGAAGATTATGCACATTTTGAGGATATATATTTCTTATTTACTGAATCTTGCACTAAAATGAAATTTAAAAGTGCAGAAGGAAAGAAATTTCTAATAATGTTGAGAAGATAGTGACTGGATGGGAAGAGTGATGTTGATGCACCATTCATTAGAAAATTCATTAAATTTCATGAAGACCATAGACAGAAGAAGAATGTGAACAACTTCAAATCTGAGACTCCTAGAATATAATGTTTCTCCACGGGCTATAAGCTGGTTAATGTGTCAGAGCAAGGAACATAGATGCAACATTGTGCTAGGATGGGTAATGACCCTACAGGATTGAGGTGAGAAGCAGGGCTGAAGAGCGAGAGCCAAAAAAACTACAAACCTAGGCAACGGAATCATTCTGTACTCCCATCCTTCTCCCATTCCAGGCAGAACACATACTATAAGCAAAGATAGGGCAAAACAGGTATCTTTTCTCTAAACTGATAAACAAACAAACAAACAAAATCCACTTACCCAATATACAAACAACAACAACAACAAAATACAAAAAGCTTGGATACATATTAAAGTATGAAAAAGACTCTTTTCTTTTAGGTATTGGAGTGTCCACAGATCTCAAAGGAAACCTATGTTTTAACAGGACCTATCCTGCCTGGCTTCACACAACTCCTGCACAAAGTTCCTACTCCCAGAAGAGATTTAGATGGAAAGGAGATCTTTCCATACAATAGCAAAGGGGAAATGGAAAAATACACTAATCATTTTTTAGGGTATAAAAATGACAATTAAGGATCACCAATATGCCTAAAGAACTAACAATATACAAATTAAAACAACAAACAAATATTTTTCTTTTTAAAATCTATACAACTCAGGGTCCAACTATGAAACAAAACAATTGATGTAATGTAAGAAAAGGTAATCCATTACCTATATTTTCTTGTTTAGTTATTTTGTTTCCTTTGATAACCCTTTTGGACATTTTGTCTACTTGTCAGGATTAAAATAATAACAATAATGATTCATCTTCTAGGTGAGTTATTTTATTTTTAGTTTTTGCAGTCCCGCACACACAGGCTGTTCTAAAATTCCATGCACCTAGAGCAAATTCACACTTGACTCTGCCAAGGCCTTTAGTGTGTGGACATGAACAAAGGCCAGCCTAATGAGATCAAGCAAAGGCTATTTACGCAGAGCTTGCTATAGGAAGAAAGTACTTTTCAGTACATTTAGAAGAGCCTCCAAGGTGGAGAGGGGAGTGGAAAGTTTTATACTGAACAAAAGGCTTGGATATGCTCTGAATGGACTTTGTTGATGTGGAGAAGCTGGACTCCAGCTAACTAGATGCTGGGCATCCTATATGATGGGTTTGAAAAAGATATTTGACTTTTTCTGGTTAGTCCTGAGTTGGAAAGAGATGAGCAATAATCAGAAAAGCTGGCAGTTATTGGGCAAATCCTACTCTTTTAGGGTGAATTGCTGCAGAGGTTATGGTTTGGCTTCCTATGGTGGTTGCTATAGAGGTTGTGGATGAGAGTTTTAATTTTATCTGTGGTCTGGTAATTGTCATTTTTATACTATCTCTCGAGGATTTATAGATCCCCCACAAGAATACGGCTCACAGCTTTAACACCACTCCAGGTCTCCAAACATACTCAGATGTGCTCATGTGCATGTGCACCTACCTCCCAGCCCACCCACACAAACACACACACACACACACACACACTGTCTCTCTTAGGGTATTAAAACTCCAGTATCCAAAATGAACTGCCTGTTGCGATATTACCACGGGCTCAGCAGTTAACTTGTTTTTGCTACTCTGCATTTCTTCTTCTTCTTTTCTACCCAGTTCAATAGTTGGGGGTTTCCATTTGTTTTATTTTTTCTTTCTTTCCTTTATTCTTTCTTACTTACTTTTTTTTTTTTCATTTTCTTTTTAAAGTACAATCACAGAGTTAATTTTCTGGTTATACTTCAGGTTGCCTTTATATAATATTGAAGTACAAGGACTTGGCATATTAATTCACTCTGGTATGAACCAGAAATACCAATGAAACCAGAAGTGCTTATTATATTTATGATAAGAAAAATTAAAAGATTAACACACTTACAGAAAAAGAATAAAAAAGCATACAAAAAAGACATTCCTTGTAAATCTATTTAATTCTATGTAAATCTCTCTGGTAATTTTGTGTCCCACCGGAAGCAGACAGTTTATCTGTACAGAGAACAGTGTGAACTGATTTTTACTACATATGCAAACTTGAAAATTTTGTTTTCTTTACTGATCACAGTTTTCTCACATGTCAAGTGAGAATTACATGAGATCATATAAATCTGGTGCCTGGAACAGCCACTATTATTATTACATTATTATTGCAGGAGAATGGGACACTTGAGTTATTCAAATATTGTGGCTACTTAGAAAATATCACATATACCATGCATAGGTTATTCATTTTTTACCATGTAGATTTGACTAAGAACTAAATAAATTAAAATCAAAACATAATTAGAATTTTTATGCTTCAATTAAAAATAATTATATTAATATAAATTACAATTTCACTCTAAGGATTTGAATATTGACTTGATAATCTATGCTTTATTTGTGATTTAATAGTCTTGATCCATTTTTAATAAATTATTACATTTCTCCATGACATAATCCCTCTTTAAAAACATGTCAATTTGTTCAGTTTGTTCTGTGAACATTTTGTATATATCATTCTGCAATTCCATTAATAGTTAAAATGTACAAACATGTTCTACAGTTGTTTCTTGTACTTATTAGAATTCCTACCAGAATGTAAGGTGATTGTAGTCAGGCATTGGGTTCATACAATATGGTTTGTACCTTCAATGATACGACAAATTTTTTAAATATAAATATTATTTAATAGATAATGATGACTCATTACTCTATGTAACTATGTAAAAATATACAGACATACCTATGTATGTGCATATGTGTATACACACATATCTTAACATTGTGAGTAAATTAGAGTTCACACACACAATCTTGCCTTTCTATGCCATTTTTGATTGCTGCTATTATAGATTTAATCTTTCCTACCTACCTTTAAAAAGTATGAAATTGCCAGCGGTGTTTCTGGATTATCACACACGTAGAGAATTAAGCAAACTGAAATCTGGAGTTTGTTCCAAGATTTCTAAATACTGGAGATTAGATGCAGGCAGAAAGGATTGATGAGATCATTACCTCAAAGCTCTGAAAGGACACTGCTGAGGAATATGAGAGACGTGAGAGTTCCTTCTGAGCCAAAAAAGGGTTCAGCAGAAGGGCCAGATCCAAATATCTTTCATGTGGGTAGTATTTTTCTTCTGAGAGAACTTGAAGATATTTTTACTTTATTTTATAGAGAGTCATCAATCACTGTAACTGATTTTTCTGAGCTCACCAATAAAGGTCTTCTATGAACAGCCCTTTGGAAAAAATACAGAATAACATGGGGCAACAGATTACTGCATCTTAGTTCTTATTTGTGAAGGCTGAAGCTGATACAAAGATAAGGCTACTAAGAATGAACTGGCTTCAACAGATAAAATAAGGTTCTAAGGAGATCATTTTTCCAGGAAGAACAGGGAGATCTTCAGTTTATTATACCACTATCACGTGTAAGGCACTTGAGAGAAAAGGACAATCAGGCACTCATTATACACATCACACTTGGGAAGAACAAGAACACTGACATTTCTCATTGAAAAAAGGAAAGTTAAATTTTCATGGCAGGGAAAAACCGAGCAAAGTGAATGATCTAGAAACTGGATCAGAGCCTGGGCAGTTATATAGCACTTTAATCAAAACATATTTTCTGATTTGAGTAAAGTAAATGGCACAGGAAAATGCAGGTATTACCTGAGAACTCAAGAGAAATCAATTGAAAAAAGAGGTGACCTGAATAAGTGAATGGCATATCTCAATTCATAACCAAAAGCCTTGTAAATAGAGCCTCATCATATCAGGAATAATCATCCTTTCATTCCTCCTAGTTACAAGTTAATAGTTCAATGATTCTTTGAATCCAAATAATTTTGTTTCTTAACCCTGCCAAAATCAGAATTTGAACATTTTTATTATTCTTTTAAAAAGTGTTCTTAATTATATCCCTTTCTAGTAACATTATGCTGCATGTGTCTTTAAAAAGAAAAAGAAAATGCCCTAATCAATGACTTGGATGATAGGCCTGTCTGTATGCTTCGCTTAGCTAGACACTTGAGAATGATGTTATTTATTAATTTTTTTATTTACTCTCTCTGGGTTTAATATAGAAATAATACAAGTTGTTTGATATATCTTAAAGTTTACTGCTTATATATCCAGGTGGCCTTCTCAGGAGCTCTGCTACTTTTTCAGTGACCACAACATTAGTTGTCACTCCAGAAATACATTTTTCATTTTTTGTTAAATATAAAATAAAATCTTTCTCTTTAAATGATAGTTTGGTTGGCCTTTATTATCTCTTTTTTTAAAGGTCAATGCACCATTTGTATTTATACTATATTTGCCCTTTGATACTTTCTCTTCTTTAGTTGATCAAGAAGGAATGGTGCACCCAGCGCAGTGGCTCATGCCTGTAATCCCAGCACTTTGGGAAGCCAAGGTAGGCAGATTGCCTGAGGTCAGAAGTTCAAGACCAGCCTGGCTAACGTGGTGAAACCCCCTCTCTACTAAAAGTACAAAAATTTGCCGGGCATGGTGGTGCATCTGTAGTCCCAGCTACTCTGGAGGCTGAGGCAGGAGAATCATTTCAACCCAGGAAGTGGAGGTTACAGTGAGCCGAGATCACGCCCTTGCACTCCTGGTTGGGTGACAGAATGTAACACAGTCAAAAAAAAAAAAAAAAAAAAAAAGGAGGAATGATGAATGAGATCTGCTGTGCATTGCTATAATATACTATACTTTTTTCTTCTTGTTGGTTTTGGCATCTAATCAGTGGAGGAAATATTGGCTTCAAGCATGAACTCAAACTTTTTCCCCACCATTTCTGTCTTTGTAGGTTAAAGTACCTATTTGGAAAAATGTTTTTTTTCCCCAAAATCTTTCTACTTAATTGATAAAGTCCCTAGGCTGAGATTCCTTTGGTCAGTCTTCTTTCATTCCCTTCTCTAAATGCATGTTTCAAGCAGTCATTTAAAATAATCCAGTAAGACTTTATTTTTCTTTCCTCCTATTTTCACTGAATGACAATTAAGATGGCCAAGAACCCATAGACAAAATTTCAGATGGAAAAAGTTAAAAACCCATAAACTTGGCTTCATCAAGACATTTTTCTAAAACAAGTGTTTATTGAAATATTTGACTAAGAAAAAAAATTTAAAGGTCTGTGAAGATTATTTTCAATTTTCTGGAAAACTTGTATTGAACATAATAAATACAAAACATGGATATGATATGTCATAATAGATCATATTAAATCAGTGAATCTGAGGCAGCAAACGATTCATAAATCATTTGAATGAACTTCTTAATATATCAGTATGTATAGTGCACTTAAATCCCCTTATAATAGTGTAACAGTTCATCTAGATATACATTCCTAGGAGAGTGATTGAGAATTTTCCTAAGCTTAATCAGTGAATGCAATCACTGTAACCAGACTGTTTGATTATTATTTTTTAGTGTATCCACATTTAACCACTTCTAAAACAGGATTAAAGAGAGTTCATTTAAGCTAATGATATTACCATGGTGTCTTTAAGTTCAATTTTAGAAGTAGGATACAAATTGTATACTTGAGTAAATGCATATATTCTCTACTTTATTTAGGCAATATTTCTGATATCCTACTATGTTTTAGAAATTGCTATTAGAAGTACTGAAGCCCAGGCCGAGTGTAGTTGCTCTTGCCCATAATCCCAGCACTTTGGGAGGCTGAGGCGGGCAGATCATGAGGTCAGGAGTTTGAGACCAGGCTGGCCAACATAATGAAACCCTAACTCTACTAAAAATACAAAAATTAGCCGGTGTGGTGGCATGCACCTGTAGGCCCAGCTACTCAGGAGGTTGAGGCAGGAGAATCACTTGAACCTGGGAGGCGGAGGTTGCAGTGAGCTGAGACTGCGCCACAGCATTCCAACCTGGGAGACAGCATGAGGCTTTGTCTCAAAAACAAACAAACAAACAAAAAGAAGTACTGAAGCCCATACAAATAACATGGTTTTTAGCGGCCCAATCTCTTCCCTAATGTAATTCACAGTCTAGTAGGGTGCTCTGCAAACTTGACATTGACATTACTTGGAAGGCATTAAAATTACTGAAGCCTAGGTTCAACTACTAATGCCTGGATTACACCCCAGAGATTCTGATATAATTGGTACAAATCTGATCAATGCTTCAAGCCATTTTGAATCCCCCAGTGAGTTTTGTAAAATAATTGTTTAGAGCAGTTTAAGGTTCACAGCAAAATTGAGAAAAAGGTACAGAGACACCTTGTATACTCCCTTCCTCTACGACATGCATAGCTTTCTCCATCATCAAATCACACCTCCCCACAGGATTATCACCTGACTAGAGCCATGCTGACTGTCCAGATGAAGCCAAACATTGAGACAGCAGGTACTAAATTAAAGATAGAATTTAATTATCGCAAGGCAACTCAGCAAGGAGGATGGGAGATATTTTTCAAGGCTGCCTCCCAGAGACTTTAGAGGCTAAGATTTTAAAGATGATTTGTTGGGCAATGGGGCTAGGAGATAGATGCTGCTGATTGGTCTGGAATGAAATCATAGAGGTGACAAGGCTGTCTTAATGTGCCGAATCAATTCCCTGGAAGAGAGAGAGTTATAAGATTAGTCAAGTCAAGTCTTTGCTTGGTGACACAGGCCACAAGTCCTGTTGGTGTCAGTTTGTCCACTTGCAGGCAAAGTCTGAAAAATATCTCAAAACCAAGTGTTAGGTTTTACAATAGTGTTTGTGACTGCTGGTTACTACAGAAGCCAAGCTGGCAAACAATGGTGGGTTATCATTTAACTATGCCTATAGCTAAGCAGAAAAGATCTCCTCGTAGTTACAGCTGCAGGCATATCACCCCACATTTGCCCAGTTCAACTCCTGGAAGTCATCCAAGGGAGCTGCGTGATCTAAGGATCAATGTTCTTTAAAAGAAAAAAACAAGTTTATTAATCTTGTGGGCAGCCTGCCTGGGGACTAGAATAGGAAGATAATCTATTATTAGCGACTACTATTTATTGAAATGATTATGTGCAAGTAATCATGCATGGAGTAGGAAAAAGAGAGAAAGGAAAATATCTTGCCAAAATTTAGGCTCCTATGGTAATTTTAATCTTGAGGCCATTTAAAATCTTATAAAGGCAGTTTCAATACAGTGGTACTTTGTTAAAATTGATGAAATACATTGGCATATCATTGTCACCTAAAGTCCAGTTTACATTAGAGTTCACCTTTTGTGTTGTACATTCAATGGGTTTGGATAAACGTGTAATGAAATGAATCCCCATTGCAATACTATACATAGTATTTTACCACCCTAAATATCTTCTGTGTTACATCTATTCATTCTTCTCTGCCTCCTAGTCTTTTGCAAACATTGATATTTTTACTGTCTCCATAGTTGCCCTTTCCAGGATGTCATATAGTTGGAATCATACAATATGTAGCATTTTCTGATTTGCTTCGTTCACTTAATAATATGCATTCAGGTTTCCTCCATGTTTTCTTACGGATTGATAACTCATTTATTTTTTAGCACCGAATAACATTCCATTGTCTAAATGTACCACAGTTTATGTAGCCACTAATTTAATGAAGGACATCTTGTTTCCTTCCAAGTTTTAGTCATCATGCATAAAATAGCTATGAACATCTTTATATAGCTTTTTGTCATGGCATGAATTTTCAACCCCTTTAAAAAAAAAACTGTGATTGCTGAGTCAAATGGTAAGAGTATGTTTAGTTTTGTAAAGAATACCAATTTTCATTCCCATCAGCAGTGAGTGAGAGTTCCTGTTGCTTTACATTCTCAATGGCATTTGATGTCAGTGTTCTGGATTTTGGTTATTATAATAGGTGCATAGTGGTATCTTATTGCTGTTTTAATTTGGATATCCCTGATAATATGTTAGCATCTTTTTGCCATGTGCATTGGTGAAGTATCTGTTAAAGTCCATTTATTAATCGAGCTATTTGTTTTCTTACAGTTGCATTTAAAGAGTTCCTTGAATATTTTAGTTAGTAGTCCTTTATATCCCACTTGCTTTTTGCAAATATTTTCTCTTCGTCTGTGGCTTGTGTTTTCATTCTCTTGACAGTGTCTTTGCAGAGCAGATTTTTAAATCTTAATGAAGTCCAACTTATCAATTATTTCATATCGCATATCTACATATCATGTCTGTGATATTGAATCTAAAAAGTGACTGCTAACATAAGGTCATCTAAATTTTTTCAGAAGTTACCTTCTAGTTTTATAGTTTTTTTTTGTTTGTTTTAATTTTTGCTTTTGCTTTTTGAGATGAGTCTCTGTTGCCTAGGCTGGAGTACAGTGTCACAATCTCAGCTCACCGCAACCTCTGCCTCCCAAGTTCTAGCAATTCTACCTCAGCCTTCCCAGTAGTTGGGATTACAGGCACCCGTCACCATGCCCGGCTTTTTAAAAAATTTTTAGTAGAGATGGGTTTTCACCATGTTGGTGAGGTTGGTCTTGAACTCCTGACCTCAAGTGATCTGCCCGCCTTGGCCTCCCAAAGTGCTGGGATTACAGGGGTGAGCCACTGCGCCCAGCCATTTTATAGTTTTATATTTTACATTTAGATCTGTTTTTTGAGTTAATTTTTGTGAAATGTGTAAGGTCTGTATTTAGCTTCTTTATTTTGCTTTATTTTGTTTTGTTTAGCTTTTCTTTTTCGGTATATGAATGGCCAGTTGTTCCAGCAGAATTTGTTGAAATGACTATTTTTTTCTCCATTGTATTGCCATTGCCATTGCTCCTTTGACTATCTGAATATCAGTTGACTATCTACACGAATTTGGTTTTGGGTTCTTCATTCTGTTCCATTAATGTATGTGTCTATTCTTTCACCAGTACTACATGATCTTGATTACTATAGCATTATAGTAAGTTTTGAGTCACATAGTGTCACTCTCTCAACTTTGTCTTTCAATATTGTGTTGGTTATTGTGAGTCTTTTGCCTTGCTTTATAAACTTTAGGGTCAGATTTTCAATATCTACAAAATAACTGCTGATATTTTAATTGGAATTACATTGAATCTATTGATCATATTGGGAAAAATTGACATCTTGACAATAGTGAGTCTTATGATCTATGAACATTAATATCTTTCCACTTATTTGTTCTTCTTTGATTTATTTCATCAGAATTTTGTAATTTTTCTCATATATGTCTTATACATATTTTGCTTGTGTTTCATTTTGGAGATGCTAATATAAATGCTCTTGTGTTTTTAATTTTAAAATTTACTTCTTCATTATTGAGTTACAGGAAAATGATTGTTCTTTTTTTTTTTTTTTAGATGGAGTCTTGCTCTGCCAGTACCTGGAGATACACCATTGAATGCGACACAGACTAGCAGTGCAGCAGCACGATCTCGGCTCACTGCAACCTCCGCCTCCCAGGTTCAAGTGATTCTCCTTCCTCAGCCTCCCAAGTAACTGGGATTCCAGGTGCTTGCCACCACACCCAGCTAATTTTTTTTATTTTTTATTTTTAGTAGAGGTGAGGTTTCAACATGTTGGCCAGGCTGGTCTTGAACTCCTGACCCCAAGTGATCCACCCACTTCGGCCTCCCAAAGAGTTGGGATTACAGGCATGAGCCACCTTGCCCAGCCAGTCTTTTGTATATTAACCTTCTATCCTACAACCTTACTATAATTGCTTATTTCCATAAGTTTTTTAAAAATTCTGTTATTTTGGATTTTTGACACAATCACATTATCTGTAAGCAAAGGCAGTTTTATTTGTTCATTCCTCATCACTGTATGATTTTATTTTCTTCCACATTCTTGTGTTATTATAGTAACTAGAACTTTTAGTGTGATCCTGAAAACGAATAGCAAAGGGAACATCTGGCTGGATGCAGTGGCTCACGCCTGTAATCCCAACACTTTAGGAGGCCGAGGCAGGTGGATCACCTGAGGTCTGGAGTTCGAGACCAGCCTGACCAACATTTTGAAACCCAGTCTCCATTAAATACAAAAATTTAGCCAGGCATGTGCATGCCTGTAATCCCAGCAACGCAGGGGACTGAGGCAGGAGAATCACTTAAACCTGGGAGGCAGAGGTTGCAATAAGCCAAGATTGCACCATTGCACTCCAACCTGGGCAACAAGAGAGAAACTCTGTCTCAAAAAAGAAAGGAACATCCTTGGCTTGCTCTTGATATTAGTGAAAAAGTTTCTAGTTTCTCACCATTAACTGTGATATTAGCTGTATGTTTTATGTAAACATTCTTTATCAAGTTGAGGAAGTTCCCTCTATTCCTAGATTACTGAGCCCTTTTGTCAGGAATAAGTGTTAAATTTCGTCAAATGCTTTTTCTCCATCTATTGATGTAAGTAGATGATTTTTCTTTCTATTGATGTGATGGGTTATATTGTTTTTTTCTTGTTGACCCAAACTTATAAAACTTGATCATGGTATATAGTTCTTTTTATACATTATTGAATTTAGTGTTTTGTTAAAGATTTTTATGTCACCGTTCATAAAACGTATTTTTCTTTGCTTGTGATGTCTTTGTCTGGTTTTGGTGTTGTGGTGATGTTGGCTTCACAGAATAATGTTAGGAAGTATTCCCTTTGCTTTTGTCTTCTGTAATTGATTATAGGGAATTGATATAATTTCTTCCTTAAATATTTGATAGAATTTACTAGTAAATCCATCTGGGCATGGTGGTTTCTATTTTGGAAGGTTATAAATTACTGTTTCAATTTTGTGATATATATAGACCTATTCTGATTATTAATCTCCAGGTGATTTTAATGTGCAGATAAGGATGAAAACCACTGATAAGTAAAGATATGTAACCAACACAGAGCTCTAGCAGAAATAATTACAATGAAAAAAATATGACTTAATTTCTCCCGAGGAAAGAGAAAAGGTCTTCGTCAAAAGGTTGAATTGAACCTTGAGTGAGGAGTAGTTGCTACTAGTTAGCTGGCAGAGCAATACTGAAAGATATTCCATAAGAGGGGAAAGTATGTGCATTAAAGAGTTGAATGTATTTGAACATACGTTGAATGTATTTGAACAGACTGAGTGTACTTGAACAGAAGGAAAACATGAAGCTGGAAAATTAGGTTGAAAGCAGATAGTGGCGTCATGTCAGAGTATTTTGTAAGTGAAAAGAAGCATTTAAACAGTTTGTCATATTTATAAATTTTAATTAAAGGAAGTGTTGCATTAGGTGGAATCAAGAAAGAATGAGAGAAGAACAGTTGGCTGACCTAAATGGAAGTTCTGATATCCTGAACATAGTCAGTGCCAGAAATGTTACAGAGAATAGATTACTCATATTCATTTGAACAAAATGCATTATGTTGTTTTCAATAACAAAACATTCATTGAAAGACTGTTTGCTGAGTAACCTGACAGTACCTGCAGATACACCAGTGAATGAGACAAAGACTAGGAATTTGCAGTGTAATGGGAGAGATTGGCTACTTTTGTGCTATGTAAAGAATTCTATGTGAGTTCCTTACCAGCTGGTGATATTTTCAAGCACCCTGAGAAGAATCAACACTACATGGTTGAAACAAAGGGTGTGGAAATATAATAGCATATTTAGTTAATACTTGTTTGTATTTTTAACCCTTTGTATGTTGTGCTGACCATAATATTTTTTTTTAGATCAGTTCCCTATCCTTTCTTACTCTTCTGTATTATAGCAGGATACCTCCTGAAAATTGAATTTATTCCATTCTTTTGCAAACTTGTTTTTAGTTAGGTTTTGACATGGGAGGCTCCAGAGGGAGGTTGAAGAAAAACAGTGGAGTAAAGTCAGTGCCTTTCTCCCCATCTCCTTCTGATGTAGCAGGTCCAGAATCATGATTCCAATTTCCTGCCTACAACCTTCTCCTTCTGTCTTCCCAACTCCAGCTCCAGAGACCACAACCACCCTTCATCTTTCAGCCCTAGGGAAGACATTGGCTCCTCTATACCAAGCTCTGTGTGACCTGATTATTCAGTTTGTCACTTCAACATTTATAATACCTTCATAACAAGTGTCTTATCTTTAACTTCTTTATTATTTTACTTGGGTTAGGTTTTATATTTTTTCTAAGACTTTAACTGATACACATGCATTAAATCAGTTGATTGTCACAAAATCTTATAAAGTTGGTACTGTTCTATTTTCACTTAATAATGCAGTAAGTTAGAATTGTTTTAATACATGCTACAGGCCCACTCACACAGGTCTCTGTAATAAAAGTGTCACACAAGAATACCTTTTCTTATGTAAGAAGTAAGTAATACTAGACACGGTAACAACTAGATTCTGTAACAGTTTTTCACATGCACTATTCTGCTCTAAGTCAATTACTGACCTGAGATCCTCCTGTCTAGTAGGTAACCTTCTCCTAGGATCTCCATGTCTCTCAATGCATGCCTCTGATCAATGCAGAATCAAAGAAAGACTATAGTGTAAGGGCATACATAGTTTCTTAACTACCTTAGCTTGCACGTGACAAACACTGACTCACATTCCAATGGTCAGAAGTAGTTATTATCCCACTTAAATACAAAGGGTCATGGATTTATAGTCTATCATGGGTGCCCAGGGTAAAAATGTAATGGGTTTGGAGGACTCATTTATTTCTCAGAAAGAATAAGTCCTGTTATAGAAAATCTGTGTGGATTGAAGATTGCCATAATTTTTTGCCACTCCTTCAATTGAGAGATGGAGATTACCTCCTATGTCTCTGCATCCACACTGCTCTTGAAGTTTATTTTGACTAATATTAGGTTGATGCAAAAGTAATTGCAGTTTCTAGCATTACTTTTAATGGCAAGACCACAGGTAATGGCAAAAACCACAATTGCTTGTGAACCAACCTAATAGAATCTGAGAGAAGTATTCACGTGCTGCATATCCTTTAAGAGGTTGCAAGGATGCCCAGCCTAGTTTTCTAAAGAGGCCACATAAAGAACTCATGGAAAACGATATACTGTAGAGTCAGAGAACACACAGAACCCCAGGCTATGGTCAACACCAAGGCCCCAAACACGTTAGAAGCAAACTGAATGCAACCTAGTTGGTGGCTTCAACTGACACCAGAGAGAATAGAAGAACTGACCATTCAACCCACAGAATTATGGCAAATAATAATTGTTTTTAAGCCACAATTTGCTCTGCAGCAATAGGAAATGGAAACATCATTAAATATGAATTTCGCTTTTTCTCACACATATAGAACACACTCACCATCTCCCCAAGAGACACAAAGTCTTATCCAATCATTGCCTCCAGTTAAGTCCATGATCTCCAGATGATAGAGCACATTCTTTATTTGGTCTATATGTGGCTTTTTGTGGCCAAGTATTGTTGTCCAAGGCTCTGGATCTGCCATGAGTTTAGTAATTGTGTGTTCTATGTCATTTTCTATTCTACTCCATCATATTCTATTTAATTTTATTTTATTGAATTTGAAGGTCACATGACCCACTAAATTGATAATATGACCTGCTAATATTAAATCATAAACCACAGTTTGAGAAACACTGCGTTACGCTATACTGCCATTTATAAAACTGATTTGTTTTGTGTGCATTTGGGAAGGAGAAGTGGAGAGAAAGGTTACAGAACAATTTTAAGCAGGGAAATTACATAAACAGATTTTCCTTTTGAGCTAACCACTCTAACAGCACTTTGGACAATTGATTGGAAAGAAACAGGGCTATTGGAAGTTTACTCAGTAAAGAGGCAACAGAGATATTTTCGTAGTAATTTTCCTGAGAGTGAGGAAAAACACAGACATGGATGATTGCATAATTTTGAGGTCCTTTCTTAGATGTGTGGCATTCCTGGGCTGGGGTGGGAGAGGGCAGACTGTTCTTTCTATCTACCCTTACTGAGGTGACTGAGGGATTCTTAAAAAATAAAGCATGTTCCATTTAGATACATATTTTTGTAAGCAGACATGGGCTATTTATTTTATTTCTGAAGCACCTATATAAGAAATGGAGACCTGTGATGAGGATTGATGAATGGTGATAAAAATATAAAATAAAAATAAGCAAAACTGATAAACTGTCAAGTATATTTTGAAGTTGTAAGCAACTTCACCAAATAAGAATATATGTGTGTAATGTGAGTGTATATGTGAATGTAAAATCTGTGTATACCTATATAGGGATTTCAATAAGAAATTCGAACTAATCAAAAGCTCTGGTGAACTCTTTCCATTTTTCGGGATATTCTTTTAGGAGAAAAACAATCAAATAAAGCAACTTGCACTGATTTTAGGGGATTTGGGGAGACTTGGCACAGGCTATTTAATTCCACCAAAGTCTGCTATTCAGTAAGAATTGATTTTCTTAATGATGCAAGGGCAGAAAACACATAGTCACCAATAAACAATGAAATATGCTCATCATACTATATTTTTTAAAGGCATGACAAGCAATTATATTTGTACAAAAAATGGCAAGGTTTTTTTTTTTCCTCTTTAAAACTCTTTTAATCAAATAATCATGCCTCTGAAATTTCATTTAGTGAAGATTTTATAGCAGCATCGTAAGAAGAGTAGGATTTTATAAAGGGAAATGGCCTGGACAATAATAATATTTTGAATATAATGCATCATTTAAGGTGACATAGAATGGTGTGATTAATCCATTCAAACTCTCTGCATACCATGCTGAGTTACACCAGGACTTGCTGCATAAGATACTCTACATCATCACACTGCCTTGTTATTGCTATCATGATGATTTATGTACTGGAAACAGCTAAGCTTAGCTTGCTATTTTTGCTTTTCAAAATAAATGTATGTTATGAATCATTTTAAATACTTGGAAGTATATTTTATTTAAAAAATAGTTGCCTTAACTTTTTCTCTATTAAGAGGAATGATGATAAAAATGTAATCTTTGTACAAAATTTTCAAGTAAGGTTGGATGAATGACATCAAGTGAGTTGGTGGGAATGGGTAGTGGAATACACATCTTCTCACAACCTACTTGATATGTATGGAAATTTAGTTTTGTTATGATTCCTCAAAGTGACTTTATCAGTTTTGACCCTTTATCTCACCAATATTCCTATATTTACAAGGGCCCCATAAAACAGGCTTTTATACAAAATCATTCTTAAGTAATTTAACTGAATAATTATTTCTATAACACATCAAAGGCAATGCATACTTATTTAATTTTGAATAGTTTGATTTAATTCTTTTACAAATGTTATGACAGATATAATCTGCAATACTTGGTCCTGAGCTTAATTTGATGATATATGATCAAAGCTTCAATAACAATTTCCTCTAAATGTACTAAAAATAACCCTTCCTAATTATCTCAAAAGAGAAATTTGTTGTGATTTATAGTAAAATTCAGTTAAAAACCTATTTCTAGGCTGGGCATGGTGGCACATGCCTGTAATCCCAGCACTTTTGGGAGGCCGAGGTAGGTGGATCACCTGAGGTCAGCACTTCACAACCAGCCTAACATGGTGAAATCCTGTCTCTTCTAAATACAAAAAAATTAGCCCCGCATGGTGGTGCATGCCTGTAATCTGAGCTACTTGGGAGGCTGAGACAGGAGAATCACTTGTACCTGAAAGGCAGAGGTCGCAGTGAGCCAAGATCATGTCATTGCACTCCAGCATAGGCAACGACAGTGAAACTCTGTCTCAAACAAAACAAAATAAAAAACCTATTTCTTAATTTGGTTACTTTAGGGAGCACAGAGATTTCAGAAATGTCCTACTTACCATGGTCGTGTATCAGAAAACTGTGTTGAAGAGTTTCAGTAAACTGAAGTCGGAGTGTATAATACAAACTATCCACTTACTAGAAGGGCTGGATATGAAAGCATAAAGCCATGAAATTTCAGAGAGTCTACAGGTGTTAGTATTTATCTGGGTTGAAAGTAGGAAAGACTTAAAATAATGAATTGTGTAAAAACTGATTCCAAATCTAATTGGAAATGTTTGTGCTGCTAGAGTTATAGCTGATTTTCTGCAGGTGAGGTATATATGATATTTATTAAGAATAGTTATAAGAACTAACTTTTTTAAGCACTGATTTCTGGCAGTGTTGTAAGAGCTTTGGATATATTAATTTATTTAATCTTCACAAAGAGTATCTGAGAAAGCAGCTATATAACACCTATTTTACAAATGAGTAGAATAAGGAATGATCTGAGAAGTTATCCTGCAATCCCAGGTATAACAAAATGAAAATATCAGGACCAGGATACCAAACCAGGTATTCTGCCTCTACCCCAGTAGTTCTTCCTAGTTCGTATTCATTTGGTATTTACTGGGTGTATAAGTCCCATGACTCCACAAATAACACAGAATGCATAGCCGAATATTATCTTCATTGGTTTATAATCTAGTTTTAAAGAAAAAGTTTAACTAATGTAGGAAAAAAAAATCATGGCTCATACTAATGTGTGAGTATGTGTAGGCATGTATGTGTACATCTGAAGAGAAAAAGAGAATTAATTAGATTCCTCAAACACAGGCTATTTAAAATTCCAACGAAGATTGAATAGAGCAATGGGTAGTTTTCATGCTAGGCTGAGTGAAAACCAAGATGCATGACTTTTTTTCCTATGTACAAAGGAAATCAATTTCCAGGACCTCAGTTTTCAAATATATTATTTTCTAAAAGGAATCTGCCTAAAATTAGGCCTGGAGTTGAAAACTCATGTTAATTCTTTTTTCCTGCTCGCTCCATTAAAATTCACCATCTCCCAATTGACATACGAACCAAATTTTACTCTTGGTACACTGCCTGAGATTGTAAAACTTCCCAAGCCCAAAACAAAAGGTCAATTTGAACTACTGGTGTCTGTATAACTAAACGAAGCTATAAGACAAAAGAAAGAAAGTGAATGAGACTAAGAGCTGGTAATACATTCTTTTAAAAATCAGGTTGCTTCAGATTTTTTTATTCAGGAAATGGGATGACCTAAAAGAGATATCATATTTTTAAAATATATTTTTTAATATTTTTAAAAATTAAATGATGCCCATGTTGTGATTTTTGGCATTAAACTTAAAAGAAGTCCTACAAATTTATCGATAAAATGAAATTCTTTTCTTTTAAAGTATTTTCTTATGTGAATAAAAACATTTTCAAGTTTTACTCTACCAAAAATGTTTTAAAATAAATTTTAATAATTGTATAAAATTAACTTCTGTATTTTCAAACATGTAATAGTCAGATGTGTACATAAAATTATTGGGGAAAAGCCCCATTTATCTCATCTAAGTAGGCATTTATAATATCTTACTTGCTGCTATATTTTATAATTATTCATAGAGAATTATGTTTATAATATGTGGTTTTGATCAATTGTCCACTAGTACAATTTTAACACCTGCAGTCTTGTAGTCTAAAGAAATAAAAAAATAAACTCAACATATATGCATGTTTTTACTGCAGATAAATGTTTTAGCTCATCTGGGGCAAATGTTTTGCAAGAAAACACTGGTCATTCTCCAGATCTAATGCATTCTCCCTACACCATCACCCCACCACACACACACACAGATTATATCCTCCAAGGTAATAAGCAGAGACTGGTCTCATAAAAACTTTAGTAGTGAAACACAGTTCCTCCTCTGTAGGAAATAATATACAACAATAGATATTGTAGATTTAGCTATTAATAACTTTCAAGAACCAAGAGAACATTTTTGTGAAGCTAAGTGGCAACCAAACCTGTTGTTTGAAGTTACCACTGAGAGCTGCTGCAATAGAACTGGGCTTCCTACTATCTGTGAGGATAATCGTGTTGAGACAGGACAGAAGGCAGCATTTCACTAACCAAGGAAAACTGGATGTAATTACTGAAATGGGAAGCAGTGCTGAACCAGCAGACTTGGTTCTCTAGTAATGCAGACTGGAGGTCAGACTCCCTGGGGAGAAAGAACAGGTTGGAAGAACATAGAAAATGAAATGTGGGTTGCAGGTGGGGAGTAAATGCATAATAACCAGCATCTACTCATATTTTTTTAGATGAAGAAAATCAAACCCCAGACACAGGGCAAACGCAAATTTCTACTCATCACCATTTAGCTGTAGCATCTTGTCAATTCTTTTATGTACCATGTGAGCATAAAACTGTTCTATTATCTGTCATTATTACTTTTCATAGAAAAAGTGTCAATTAAGCAAAATTATCAATCACAATTCCCACTTTGTTAACACATCACAAGTCTACATTGGATAATTTTGCTTTGCTTTTCCATCAAACATTCCATATTGTGCTCAAATTCTGCCAGCACCTACATTGGTTTTTAGTTTGATTTTTATAACCTGTAGAGATTATCAATTAATCATCTCCAAAAAAGCTGTTTCTGTCTTTATGGAGTTGTCATTTTTACTATGAGGATCAAATATGGTATATAAGTAGCATCCCTGTGAATCTCTAGAGTTCCGGCACATTCCTCTTAGATCCTACTGTGAAGCAGCAATCTCTATAAATTTCATAATACTGTTAGGTAGGACAAATCCCCAACAGCTATAAAACCTGTGTCTTATCGATAAATGCATGGGATGAAACAGAAGGAAGGCATCAGTGCTTCTTTACAGCCCTGAGAACTGAAAAATGTTTGATTCAACAGGGATTTTCCTGAAATCTTTGCAAACCAATATCAGCAGCTGTAACTTACAGGGGAAGAGGCAAAAGGAAAAAAATGATACTAGAGTTAGAAACCCTGGGCTGCATGCATTATTTGCTTTGTTAGCAAAACTTCTTTTCAGAACAAAACTCTATTCTTGAAAGAATCTGCTAAGAGTTACAACAAAAATTAGCATTCTAAATATAGTCCAAGTTTCTCTTTTATATTTATTCCTAGATACCTTAAAAATTTTATTATAGTCAATATTATTATTTTCATGAGATTTTTACATGCATCATATTACTTAAATGACAAAATACCCCTACGTACCTCTCTTATCTCCAGATTAATGATAATGCAGCTGAGGAATAAAGACCCAAGGTCATTGGCCCAAAATTAACCTATTATCAAGTGAGGGAGGCCAATTTTGAGTCTATATTTTATAACTCCAACAATATGTTATTGATACTGTGTTTAACTTTTCTAAATCTATTTCCTCAAGTGCAAAGCAGGATTTTGGAGTTTTTGAAAAGACTAAATGACATCATGTACCAATAATAAGCTATTAAGTCAAACTAATAACAGTATGGAAATCATCTATCTTTCTGTTGGGTATGCACCAAGGAGACAGAATATCTAGCACTGGTATTTTCATTTTTAGTAGATACTGCCAAACAATTTTTTACAGCACTGTATAATGTACATCCCTATCCACAATGTAAGAGTATTCAAGTTGCTCTGCATTATCACAAACTCTTGATATATTCAGGGTTTTTTTTTGGGGGGGGTATAGTAGTGTATCTGGGTGGTTTTAGTTTACATTTCCCTGATACATAATGACATTAAGCACTTTCCTTTTGTTCATTGTCCATTTGAGTATCTTCATTTTTTGACAGGCCTGTTTGCCCACTTTTTATAAAATTGGGTTTTTTGCCTTTTTTTCTATGATTTGTAGGAATTCTTTATACTCTGGATGAAAGTCTCTTGTCAGATATACAGTATTGTTATAGTCTCACCAATACACCACCATGTAGCAGTCTCTCATTGTGAGGTATCACTGGGAGTTCTTTGTCTCAGGACCAAGAGAATTAAGGAGCATGGACACAAAGGGTGAGGTTAGAGTGAAAGTTTAATAAGTAAAAGAAAAAAGCTCTCCATTGTGAATCTGGAAGAGGGTTGCAGTTTTTACAGTTGAATGCAAAGGCTTTTATAAGAAACCAATGAGAGTTGGGCATCTCATTTGCATAAGGCACAAATTTCTGGTGGCTCCACCCCATTCTTGCAGTGCACACATAGGCCCTTAGCTTGAGTTACTCCATATTGCATTGTTCCCCTTACTGCTTACGTATCAGGGAATGAAATTTTCCACTACATGTCTGGGCAAGTTACCTGTGTAGCTTTTCTGATCTGTGAGGCTGTGGGCATGTCTTAGGCAAGCCCCCTATGCAAATTCCCTTATCTGTGCCTACTAGCTGTTCTTTCTTGAAAAGATTCAGCCCAGGACCCACCCTAACGGCCTGCCTGATCCAGTTTTTTCTTTTCTCCTCTCTCACTGTGTGGGAGCCAAATTTACACATTCCCATCACCCCTGCAAAATTTGAATTGATGCAAGCAAGAAATAAACATTTGTTGTATTTTTATTGTGTTTATTTTGTTTAAAACATCAGTAAGTCTGAAACTGATTAATACTTTTTGGGCAGGTATGTCAGACAGATTGTCTATGTAATTGTTCCTCCAGTGCTCTTAGTATTTCCCAGATCACTGCTCTTGTATCCTTTTTGTTTATTTATTCATCTACATTTCTTAATATATGGATAGCCTCTGTAGGTATTCAATAAAGCCATCTACTTTGTTTTATGTTAGTTATCTCGGAGCTAATAGCTACTGTATAAAAATTGGTCTGCTTAGTTAATTACGTTCCTTGAAATTTGTGGCATATAAAGAGCATGCATCCTTAACTTTCTGTATGTTTTACTGCTTTTTTTTTTTAATTTTTATGTATTTCACTATTCATTTAAATGGCATTCAGGAAAGGATAACATAGATATTACTGAGGCATCATTTTTGCCTGGCGAGGTGTTAGAGCATTGGCAATGGAAAGTGGTTGGCTCTTGGGGGGTAAAAAAGAATTTACTGACAATAGTACGGGTTTGAAAAAGACAACTGTATTAATTAGAACATTGCAGAAGAGTGCAATGGGGCTCTTCAGCAAGAAAAGACTGAGCACGCCTCCATGGATTTTTCTTAGGGTTATTCAGAGAACTTAAAGCAGAAGCTGAAGGGTAATTTGGACCATATTAGTCACAGAGGTCATGATAAATCATTACATTTGTAGATATTTTGGTACCTTGATGTCAGCAAAGATTGCACAATGAGTTTCAGCATGCATTCATTCTGGAGATGTATAGAAATTCTAGTTACTTATGAATTTCTGGGAAGAAAGCCTGGTACCCAATGTAGGCTTTAGATAATAAGGAATTCTGATTACTTCTGAATTCCTCAGATAAGAAGTTTTGCCTCTGGATGATCTGTTTGATGGCCACCAGGTGACCTTTGCTCTCCTCAATTTTGCCTACAAAGGCTTCTGATCCTCACCTTTTAATATCTTTTATTTTTCCATACACATTTGGTATTCAAAAATTTTGAATCATTTCTAGTTCCCATTGCTAAACAAACCTCAATTTACTCACACTGCATAATATGTTCTTACAATCAGATTCTTGCTTATCATGCCTTATAGTAATAAGGAAATATTTTGAAATTTCCTCCCATCCTGTGCTCTTTCCCATTTTCTTACTTTCACATGTCCTGTCTCCCTAGGGTGGAATGCCCTTTCCGTACTTTACTCAGTTGGCACATGACTGACAATTCAGCTTCCTAAGTGTCTCTCTGTTTGATAACATTTTGTGATCTTTCCATAAGAAGTAGCCAAGCCTTCCACTGTGCCTTCAGGGAATTTTTTTTTAATTTTATTTTACTTCAAGTTCTGGGATACATGTGCAGAATGTGCAGGTTTGTTACATAGGTATACCTGTGCCATGGTGGTTTGCTGCACCTGTCAATCTGTCATCTGGGTTTTAAGCCCCACATGCATTAGGTATTTGTCCTAATGTTCTCCTCCCCTTTGCCCCTTACCCCCAGAGGATTTTATATATGCCTTTATTATGGAACATACTATGCCCAACAAATTTTTAATGAGTATATCAACCACCTAATCAATGGCTTTTAATACTACTACAATGTGCTTACTTTACATTCTTCTAACTACTTCACAAACTGAGCATTTTAACCATTTAAAAATATCAAAAGAAAAATCACTTTTGAAACATTACATTTTATCAGTATGAATATAATTCTCTACTATTTCAGTGGAGGCATAGTGCCGTGAAATATGTGAAATTGTAGAAGTCACTTTTCTAGAACCTCTATTCTTAAAAGGTGGACTAATTTTATATATTTTTAAAATATTTACATAAAGATGGTTAATTATTCTCTGCACTTATTCAAGTGATATATTTAACACTGGGATTTTATATTACCCATGTATGCAGATGCTAGCAAAGATATCTTGTTATAGCTGGTATGTAATGCATTTGTGGGGGTTGACATAGCTTCATTATCTTCCTAATCTTAGAAAAATAATTATTGTGGTTAGGATTATCCAGAGTCAATAAAAAGATTAAAATACATCTATTAATGAAAGGAACAGGCTTTTTCTGACCTACATTTTTTGTATTATGTTTTAGCTCACTGAAAATCTGCCAGAAGAGTTATTTTACCTTTATCTACCAAATCCTGCTCTCACTTATTCCAAATAACTTTACAACTTTTATCTCTCCACTTTATTTATTGAACAACATGGTTCCACATTACCTGTTAAAAGATTAGAAAACATAGGTGGTTATAAATTAAGAACAACATCTTCTATCCAATTCTATTGGTTTCATAGTTTGTATCAAAGGCAATCTCTGCATGAAACCAGAAAAAAAAAAACAGTTTTATGAAAAAAAACGACAATTTTATAAATTAGAGTCCTAAAAACTGCACTGTTTACTTCAGATTCAATGGTCTTTTCAGCGATGATGGCTCCCTAAGGAATGCCAGTGTCTGCGAGTCCCTGACAGTGTTTTTGAAGGGGAAATGCCTCTTTTAGTGTGGTAGAAATATTATCAACACCTGAGCCAGCTCTGAACCACCTCTAAATAGGTTCTTCTCTGACTTTCATTCCATCTGGTTGAGGAACAGTTGTCAGTTCTGTGAGATAAGTGTCGTTGCACATATTATTCATGGTGTGTTGTCAGTGACTCTGAGAGGTCCCATCACGTATTCATATTTTCCTCTTCACAGATGCATATTGTAAGTCATTTAATCATATGCTTAGTATAAACAGGTAAATGGTTGGTTTAAGTAGTAATAGTTTGTTTAGGTAGCAAACCAAAAATGCTTAGGGTTCACTTAGGTTACTTTTTCACCTTTGCCTAACCTAAAATTTAAAGGTTTCTTTTTTTTTTTTAATTTCTAATGTACATTATATAATCATATATGAATTGATTATTTTACTTGAATATATGTATTGAAATAATTTCTTGGTATATGTTTTTGAATTATGAGAAAATGTATATAATATTAGCTTTCTGTTAATTTATAACCCAACATGCCCTATGCTCTGTTTACCTTAACTATCTAGTAACCAGAAAAAGCCAAAGCACAATATAACACAACCCAACCAACACAAAAAATGCCCTACTATTTAATACTGGGTTGCTGTCAATCTAGTGATTGACCTGAAAACTATAATAATAAATTAACTTGTGAATTAAATTCAAACTTCAAGTTCTTTAAATCAGCGTTGTCCCAGTCCTCACACATCCCTAATATGTTTTGAGTCCTATTTAACTCATATATATGGCCTGCCTGTCGTATTGGCTTATGCTCTTAGGCATTACCTAATTAAGCAATAACCCTGTAATGGAGGTAATATCAGTGATCCCAATTTAACAAACAAAAATGAAAAACTTTCAGAAGTTCAGAAAATTGTTCAAGATCATACATTTTGTAAGTGAAGATTCAGGATTAGAATTTAGAAGTCATATTTCTAACTTCTTCTCAATATTGCCCCAGTTTTGATAATAGAATTTTAGATGCCTGTTTGAATAAATTTTTGCTGGCTTTAAAATACAAACAGGAAAATGTGTTTTGTCACTGGAATTATAGTTTCCACTAAAAGCACAGGAAAAGTGTTTGGAATAAAAACAAAATGAGAAAAGTTTGATGTTTTAAAATTTCACTTCCCTAGAATATTTTATTCATGAAAACTATGTTTTGTGCTCCAAGACAAGCCAAATAAATGCATTTTTAAATTTAGATTTCTTTATTCAGCATACCCCTTTGATATGCAATAATTTCCTTTATAATGCAATGAATGTTAATAATTACATACATAACAATCTGACCAGATGTTTACATTAGCTGCAAGGTAATAGAAAATAACAAAAATGTGGTAATAACACACTCATATGAAAATAACTTAAACTATGCTAGCTATTTTATGAATGAAAAAGATTTATTTATGAAGTTAAGAAAAGGGAGATTATCTTTCCCTACTAGTTTCTTAGAGGATGTAAATTTTGTAATCTAAATGACTTATAGAAATCCTGAAAAGAGCAAAGAATAAGTACTAAATGAATACTTAGCATGTGTACCTATGTGTGTCTATGTATGTATGTGAATCTCCATAACACATTATTTTCCTTCAAAGCTATTGCTGGCATATGATTAAAAAAATTAAAAGAACCAACTACAAATAACAAAAATTAAAAAGCTATCTTAGAAAAGTCAAAAGGGCATAACAAGGGAATATACAAGTTTAAGAGCTCTACTTTTAGAAATACCTACCTGGTTAAGCAGAGCACTTACATTAAAACTTCATTTTATAAGGAAATAGTACAATTTCCATTTTTGTACAGTCAATATTTAATGATGTGAACCATGTGCCAGGTTCTATGCTTGATCTTGAAGAGAAAATGCTGAATAAAATATGACACCCTCCCTCAGAGAGCCCACAATAAAATGAGAGGCAGGTGTGAACAAATTATTGTAAATAAAATATGGTGAGTAGAGGTATAAACCAAGTACTATGAAAACACTGAGTGAGGATATTCACAGAAAGATTCAATGAGGAATAAGCATTTGAGCTGACTTTTGAATGTGAGTAGGGGCTTATCATGTGGGTCAGGGAAGAGGGCAACTTCCAGGGAGAGAAAGCAGCATTGACTGAGGGAAACAGGAGGAAAAGAGTAAAAAATGACGAGCGGATTTCGTTAAGAAGAGCACATTGTGCTTAGAGGAGAAGAGGGTGGACACAGACAGATAAAACTAGACCAGGGGCAGAATAGGACTGGGAAGACCTTGAATATGAGCTTTACCTTTAGGCAATAAAAGGCCAATGAAGATTTTAAAACTGGAAGCAATATTACTATATTCGCTTAATTAGGAAGTATCTCTGGAAGCTGAAGTAAAATTTCTGCTTTTCTGCCTTCAAGGAAAAATTGCTTCTTAGCTCATACTTTGTATTTTTCACAGACACAGCTGGCTCAATTTCACCAATTCCAGATGTGGAAGTAGGAGGATAGAATAGAGTTTGCAATGGGTAATGGGTGGAGACAATAATGCAGATAGAGAACTCCTCAGCCCCCACCCTCTGAAGACCTCTGTTCACTTCCACATCCTTCACAATCATGGAGGCTTGTAGGCACCTCCATCTCAGTTTTTCTCTCCATCCTTAAGTAACTTCAGCATTCTGGCGTAATGTCAATATCCTCATGAATGACTATGTAGAAACATAGCCTAACAACTCTTGATGCATTAATAAAACTGTTAGCAGTGGCGAAACAGTACAGGTCTGTAGCAGATCGATTCTTGCCTCCTCCTCAAAGGAGAAAATCCATTTGAGGGCTATAAGAGTGAGAGACTGAGGCAAGTTTTTGAGAAGGAGTGAGAGTTTATTAAAAAGTTTTAGAGCAGGAATGAAAGGAAGTAAAGTACACTTGGGCCAGGCACGGTGGCTCACGCCTGTAATCCCAACATTTTGGGAGGCCAAGGAGGGCGGATCACCTAAGTTCAGGAGTTTGAGACCAACCTGACCAACATAGAGAAATCCTATCTCTACTAAAAATGCAAAAAATTAGTCGGGCGTGGTGCTGCATGCCTGTAATCCCAACTACACGGGAGGCTGAGGAAGAAGAATCACTTGAACTCAGGATGCAGAGTTTGCAGTGGGCCGAGATCATGCCATTGCACCATAGCCTGGGCAACAAGAGTGAAACTCCATCTCAAACAAACAAACAAACAAAAAGTACACTTGGAAGAGGGCCAAGCAAGCAGGCAAACAGGCAACTTGAGAGATCCAAGTGGCTCATTCGACCCTTGACTTGGGGTTTTATACATTGGCGTAATTCCAGGGTCTGTGTTTCTTCTTCCCTGATTCTTCTTTGGGGTGGGCTGCAGCATGCACAGTGGACTGCTAGCACTTAGGAGGAACTGCATGCCTAGTGTGTTTACTGAAGTTGTGCATGTGCTCATTTGAGGCATTTTTTCCAGTTAACCTCCACCATTTTGCTTTTTAGTTTGCATTCTTGAGCCAACTTGCCCAACTCCTGAGATCTTATCTGGAAGCTGCTGATCACCAGGTTTAGGTGTTTTCTATCTATTGGGAGACTGTCTTTTCCTGGCCTTGGCTGCAACCAAATATTATTTTAGAAAGACAGTTCAACAACCACCTGACCATCACCTGATGGTTGCCTGACATTCCTGGGGACTGGGGCGGGGAGGACCCTTTCATGCCCTGCTCATGTCTGCCTAGATCCACCTACTCTAACAAGACCTTTGAAGGCCTTCCTCCATGCCCTTCTTCAGGCACCAATTCTATGACCATAATAGCCACCAATAGCTCAAGGATTGCAATTGCAGCAGTCCTCTCACGAATATGGAATTTCTTTTCCATACTTAAGGAATAATCTCGCCATCTCCACTGATAATCATCACTTTGATATTTGCAAGGACATCACCCTCAACAGGATTAGTCTCATTGTAGTATAGTTATTTAAGCGATAATTATAATGCAATAAGAAATGTACATGATAGGATAATATGATATTGATGATAGACGTACATTTTCCTTTAACATTAGGGAAGTCTTTTTTAAGAAAACAACTGAAGTTTTAGGGATGAACATATATTTGCCAGATTCACAATTAGATAGCGACTATACAACACTGTCTTTGAAACACAAAAGTAGCCACAAAAATATATAATGTTTGAGTATAGCTGTTTCTAATAAAACTTCACTTATAGATATTAAAATTTGATTTTCAAATGAGTTTTATGCCATGAAGTATTTTTCTTTTTTTTTCCCCAAAACATTTGATTTCACCCATATAAAAGAGGTGAAAGCCTGGATTCAGGACACACTCTGCCAATGTCTGAAATAAAGGGTAGTTTAGCTACATACCAGATAGAGAAAATATAGAATGGAAATAATTCCATCTTCAAAACTTATTTTGGATTTTCTTTTTCTTTTTTTTTTTTTTTTTTTTTTGGAGATGGAGTCTCTGGCTTGTTGCTCACGCTGGAGTGCAGGGGCACAATCTCAGCTCACTGCAACCTCCACCTCCTTGGCTTAAGTGATTCTCCTGCCTCAGTCTCCCAAGTAGCTGGGATTACAGGTGCCCACCACCATGCTCGACTAACTTTTGTATTTTAGTAGAGACAGGGTTTCACCATGTTGGCCAGGCTAGTCTTGAACTCCTGACCTCAAGTGAGCCACCCTTCTCGGCCTCCTAAAGTGCTGAAACTACAGGCGTGAGCCACTGCACCCAGCCTATTTTGCATTTTCATTGGTTAAAATTTTTTAAAAGACTAAATTTTTTCTTAGATTTTAGCTATCATCTTTTGTAGGAAAACAATAAATAGAAATGTTTAGGAAACAAAGACTTCTGAAAGATGAATAGAAATTGTTAGAAAACAAAGACTCTTGAAACCCTCGCCTGTTATGCTAACTGCATTTCTTTGTTAACATGATTATCTCCTCCCACTGCCTCTACCCACCTTGAAAATCATAATTCATATGCCATTTCCACATCCATGTCTTCTCTTATTGTCATACCTATAAAGAACATTGCAATCTTTAAAAGCTTATTGAAGTTCAAATACTATGGACATATTCAGTATTTTAATATTTTCTAATTCTTTCATTTTATATTAATTTAGTTCATGGGTTAAATTATTTCCCCCAATAACTTTCACAATATATTTGAAGTTACAGTGTGCTTTAAAACAATACCTTTTAAAAATTTAATCAATATAAGGAACAAAATTTGGAATCTCTGATCTTAGAACTTTTTAGAACTGGTCTAGTCTCCGTAGGTCACATAAAACTTTGCTATCCCAATATTTTTTTCATGACAAAACTGAAACTCAAAATAGTTTTTAAAGCTGTTTATATTATTATTTTTCAATCTAGAATGTAGCATAATTTAAGGTCAAACCAGTAAATGATAGATCTTTGTTTCACTAGCTTTCAGCTCTGACAAGGTGTGAGATTCTAAGTTTTTTTATTCTTAATGACTGTAATTAACATATTAAGATTCCTTGAAAATAAGATCTGAAGCCTTTTTTTTTCTTTTGTAGGAAAGCTTTAGACAGGAAGTCTTTGAAAGAGAACTTTTATCTTTGACTCTTCTCAGCAAATGAGTCCTGCCTTTCTTTCCGATTGTTTCTCCTCATTAGCACGAAACAAAATAAAACAGTTACCAGTGTTTCCGGAATGTGGGAGATTCTTGAGTGAATAAGTAGACATACTTTTTTATTTTAAAACAATGCATTTTAAAATCTCATCTATGCTATTCTTAATTGAATTTAAATTTAATTCTTATGTGAATTTTTATATTTGCTTATATATTACTACTGATTTTATACTTTGCATAGCCGTGGCTTAAAATTGGTACAGGTGTTGTATGTCCAAGGAGTATAAATGGAAGCCTTGTCTAGGATTTTCTATGGATATTTAGGGTTGATTTCACTTTTGAAATATTCTTTTATTATATAACAGGCTTTTAATCCTATAAGCTGTTCTACACAGTTCTTGGAAAAGACAAATACAAATTCTTTTGAGTGTAGTTTGTCACAGCAGAGTGAACCCTATCTTTGATGACCCCAGTTCTTCCGCAGCTTTCTGCAGAAGCTGAGAACTGATCACCTTTCTACTGTGACTTATTTGGAGGCCTGGACTCAGTGAAACCTTTCAAAATGATAGAATTTGGACATCTCACTATGACTAAAATGTCTGATGATCTTTCCCACATAATAGCACAGTAAATCAAAAAAGCCACAACAATTTTTAAAAACTCTACAGAAGTATTCTAGGAATCTATTGTAACATGTATATTAAAATGTATAATCATTTATCTCTTAAACTAGATTATAAAATATCATAGTTTGGATATATACAAAAATGCTAAAATGTAGATCAAATATTCAAGTTCTAGGTAGAAATTCTCTTTGATTTCTCTTTAGTTTATCTCATCAAAATTTTATCTACTATGCCACCGAAAATATCATTATTCTTAATTTGTCTAACTGCTTTCAAGATTTTCCCTTGTCTTTGGTTTTCTGCAGTATGAATATGATAGGCCTGGGTGTATTTTTGTTTGTCTGTTTTAGTATTTAATGTTTATATGACTCAGTCCTCTTTGATCTTTCTGGATATGTACTTTGCCATCTGTTACTATTTTTGGAAAATTCTCAGCCATTGTCACTTCAAATATTTATTCTCTTTCGTTGTCTTTGTGTTTTCTTTCTAGTATGTCAGTTACGGGTGTGTTACGCCTTTTGAAATTGTACCACAGTTCTTAGATGTTCTTTTCTCTATTTTTTTATTTGTACATCAATTTTGTACATTTCTATTGACATATACATATTTTCAAGTTCACTGATTTTTTTGTCAGCTATGTCTAGCCTACTGATAATCAAAATAATCAAAAGGATTTTTTTTGTTACTTTTTTTATTTCTACCATTTCCTTTTATTTTCAATCTCTACCTTTATTTTTGCATAGTTTTATTTCTATACTCTATAGAGAAAAAATGCATTTGAAATGAATCACTAGCCACATGTTCTGTGTAGCTAGTACATCGAAGTGACTTTCATCAGAAATAAATACATTTTTATCATTAATCACATTAGTTGTGTTAAACCAGATATAGAGATGCCTAAAAAACTCCATTTGAAATTTGGCTGGGCACAAAATATCACCTAGAAATATAAAGGATTTGAGTAGCATCCAGTGTGTCTGTGAGTACTGCAGTTATTCAGGGGAAATTAAAAAGAAACTTTCAGTTTCATATCGTTTTATTTTCAAAGGCAAAATCTGCCAGTATAATAGCTGCAACATTATCTTTAGTCATCACTATATTCTGTGTTTGTTGGCAGCATGTACAAAGAAGTAGTGTCTGCAATCTATGAAATAGAAGCATAATATGAACAATGTTTTTTTGTCAGAGGCATGTGAACCACAGCAACTTCATCTTGAATAGTAGTTGGGTAAAATGAGGCTAAAACCTACTGGGCAACATTTCCAGATGGTTAAGGCATTCTAAGTCACAAGATGAGATACAAGGTCAGCACAAGATACAGGTCATAAAACAAGTTGCAGTAAAGACTGATAAAACAGGTTGCAGTAAAGAAGTCAGCTAAATCCCACCAAGACGAAAATGGCGATGAGAATAACCTCTGGCCATCCTCACTGCTACACTCTCACCAGTGCCATGACACTTTAGAAATGCCATGGCAATGTCAGGAAGTTACCCTAGATGGTCTAAAATGGGGACGCATGAATAAAACACCCCTTGTTTAGCATATTATCAAGAAATAATCATAAAAATAGGCAACCAGCAGTCCTCGGAGCTGCTCTGTCTATGAAGTAGCCATTCCTTTATTCCTTTACTTTCTTAATCAACTTGCTTTCACTTTACTCTATGGACTTGTTCTGAATCCTTTCTTGTGCGAGATCCAAGAACCTCTCCTGGGGTCTGGATCCGTACCCTTTCCTGTAACACTATGAGAAAAATCTAAAGGGCTAACACTACTATTTCTCATTTTTGCAAGTTTGGTCAGATAAACCATACAGAAGGTTTCTTTGAATATTATTAAGACTTAACTTTGGCTCATTTAGAAGACCACAGTTTTCAAACAACCTTTGCAAAAATTGTATCAATGAAAAAATTATGACACTGAAAGAGATCTGACCTAACTCACCTCACCTTACCTTTCCCTTAATTATTCCTGGGTTTTGGGCAGAGCTAACTTGAGAGACATTTAGGCTATAGTTTAAATGATGATAGGCCTCTCTCCAAACTCAACAGCTTGTGTAAAACTAATGGGAGACTATCAGGCTAGGGGCTGGGGGCTGGGAAGAGGAGACTGAGTCCTGCCAAGGCTTAGACATAATCAATTATCAGGCATTATTCCAGAGGTTGTAAGATAGGCAACTTCCCCAGTTATTCCTGCTGATAGTATCACTATTGGTGACTGGCATTTGGAGACATATTTTCAGGGTTGTTTTGCTTTTTTTTTTTTTGGATGTCTGACATCCATGGCTCCACCTGGACCCACCTGGACCTGCCAACTCCACTTCTATGGCCCCATCCAGAAGCAATTCAGCATGCAGAACAGTTTCTACCCCCTATGATTTCATCTCTGCCCTAGCCAATCAGCAGCAAATCTAGTCACCCCCACACCTTCCCCAAACTGGCTTTTCAAAACCCCTACATAAACCATGAGCTTTGGACAAGATGATTTGAGTACGAACTCCATCTCCTCGGTGTGACTGGCCTTGTGTCTATTAAATTCTTTCTCTCCTACAATGCTGTGGTCTTTTTTTTTTAATGCAGTAGGCAGAAAGAACTTGGGTTGTTATGGTTTTCTTTGTTATGGTTTTCTTTGGGAATCAATAGTTTGGCAGATTTTATGAGTAGTTTTTGCTAGTAGAACTTTACGGTTCACTGTATTTTTCGTATTTCAACCTATATAATGTACTCCCTGAAAAGTGCATTGTTTTTAACACAAATTAAACTAGAAAATGGATGAACAAAAATCAAGGACACTGTTCAATATAATATAGAAACTGTAGGCCAATAGTTCAAATGTATGTGGCCATTATGATATACAGGTATTTAAGATTCTTAAGGAAATTTTTAAATAAATGTTCCTTAAAGGTTGAATATATTCTCATGTTGTAAATGTTTTCTTTAAATATACATGTTATGCAACCCAAATGCATAGAGAATATTTTTAAAGAGGTCTTTTACTGTAAAGGCTCACAGTGCAATGTCCAGGTTGATAAATAACAAAGGGTGGCTTAACTAGGTAGAATTTATACAGCAAAAAAGGAAAAGAAAAAGGGTTAAATATTAGAGAAATAGTCTAGATGAAAACTGGAAAATGTAAAAAACCTATGTGGTTTATGCTCTATAAAATACGTAATACATGAACAGGAAACAATTTATAACTTAATAATTAAGTTTATAGTCTTACCAGTGGCGAATCTGTATGGATCTGTAACAACCTCAGTTCTTGCCTCCTCAGAAGAAAGAGTTTAACGAGGGGCATAAGGCAGAAGCAGAGACTGAGGCCAGTATTAAAGCAGGAGTGAAAGTTTATTAAAAAGTTTTTGAGCAGGAATGAAGGAAGTACAGTACGCTTGGAAGAGGACCAAGTGGGTGACTTGAGAGATCAAGTGCGCAATTGACCCTTTGAATTGGGGTTTTTACTTGTTGGCATGCTTCTGGGGTCTTGCAGTCCTTCTCCCTCTAATTCTTCCCTTGGGATAGGCTGTCTGCACATTCAGTGCCCTGCCAGCACTTGGAAGGGGCCACATGTGCAGTGTGTTTACTGGAGCTGTATGCATGCTCATTTGAGATTTTTTTCCCTTACCAGTCAAATGTCCCTACAAGGTCATATACCAGTTAAAGTCCACCATTTGCCTCTTAATGCACATGCTTGAGCCCACTCGCCCAATTCCTAAGATCCTGTCAGGAAGCTGCTGATCATCAGTTTCAGGTGTTTCTGGTTATTGGGAGACTGTCTTTCCCCGGTGCTGACTGTAACCCATCATTATTTTAGAAAGACAGTTAACAACCATCTGACCACCACCCGATGGTCGCCTAACATTCCTGGTGTGTCTGTGGGTGGAGGCAGGCTGCCTTGCCCTGCTCATGTCTGACTAGCTACCTACTGCAACAATATGTGTGATTATCTAACAGAGTCTTTCTAAGAGAAATGCATCTTAAGTCAGATTTTGAAAGGAGCCGATCATAATACCAAAAACACAGTCCTAACCACCATAATCCTGAATGTTGAAATCCTAAAAGACTGAAATCCCTGTAGAAAAAGTAACTAAGAGTATTTAAAAATATATACTTTTTTAAAAGGAGATTTGAGAAACATGTAAAACCATGACAAAACGCTTTATAGTCCACTTTACACAATAAAATAGACAATGATAACATAGTTGCACAGGTATAACAATTACAAGCAGATGAACCATATTCATAAAAAGGTCAAAAAGAGACACTCATAAACATATATAACTACAGTCAACGTTGATAATTGTGTGTACTCAGCTTTAGACCTGCAGTCATCAACACCATGATGAACAATCTAAGTCTTTTGATGAGATTGATCAAAAACCATGATGGATTACCACCACATATATAGTAGCCCAAATAGCCAAGATCTTGAAAAATTTTATCTTTCACAAATGCAGATGTACAAAAAGGCCATCTCTTTATTTACTGAGAAAGTTTCAGTGCTTAAGCACACGGCCAATGATTACACAGAGTCAACCTTGTAATAATGCACTTTTGTGGAGTTTAATTTGCAAAACGAATTGCATAAAATGAACTCGAATGCTCTCAAATTCTCTATAAAAAATTATTCCAGTATTGGAAATAATGTGAAGATGAAATATGTAACATAGCAAATTATAACAATAATGCCAACAATTTAAAATAGTAAAAAAAAGCAAACACAAAACTAAAAAAAAAAAAAACCTAAGAAAACTAAAAAGAAAATTTGACATATAAAAAGTATATTACAGGGATAGATTATAGGCAATCCATAAAAGTTTACTGATAATCATGATTATTAACTATATTTTGAAATCTTGTAGCACAAGAAATAACTATTTTAGTTTTTTCTTTTTCTTTTAGGACATGGCTGACCTTGGAGAATACAGTCACATTTATTTTCTACATGGCACTAATCTTTTTGGAATTATTCTATAGGTTGATAGAGACCAACATGAGCATTCCCTGTTAAATGTTCCCATTGTCTATGCCATGCTCATATGTTGTTTTGGGTATGTGGAAATCCGTTCTGCATGCATTTATATACAAACTACAAACTTGGCAGAAACAGTATTGGTGATCAAACAGCAACACCATTTCATAAGCGTCTTCTTATCCTACTATGCCTATAATCCTATAATTATTTTTGAATCAGTCAGTGACTTCGCTGGTTTCTTCATGTAAAGGTAGCTTTAGTTCTTTAAAAACTTTTGAAATTTTATTAGCTAGAAGGAATATCAATGCAGGTAAATAACACATTTTTAAAATAAAGTTTTGTCATTGCAGTATCACATGTCCAATCCACTCATTTGAATGTTCTGCCAAATGTATTGGGCTGAATGGAAAAGCAAACTATGAGTAATACCTTTAAATTCACTTTTAGAAGCCTTGATTTCATCTAATTCCAAATATGTCATTATGGTTTTGGGATTCATTTAGAGGTAAAGGATTTCAGACTTTAGAGATTTTGATCTTTTGGGATTCCAACATTTGGGATGATGGCATTTGGAATTGTGTCTTTTGAAATTATGATCCAAGCTCATTTGGAAGATATAGTAATGACACTGAATTGGTAGATCTAGATATAGAAAGACTGGAAACAAATTTGAGTAAAGGAGGAATTACTTGAGAATAGCCACAGAAAATTAGGATCGACCAATTACATGTTGAAAAAGACTACTGAGCAACTCAAGTAGGATACAATATTATTAATAAAGAGAATTAATTTAGTGAGATTGGATTTATATGATAGAAAGGATGAATATTTAGATATTAGATGAGGTACTAAAAACAAAATTTTAACTATTAGGGAATAAAATACCATTACAAGTGAGTTAAGAAAAAACTGGTGCCATCTTTAATTTTTATGTATAATCAAAATAAATAGTTTACAAAAGGAATATTGAATATTTAATTCTAGTTAATTGTCTAATACCTTAGAATAAATATAATATGATTTTCAATTTCTAATTAATCTGTAACTCTTCAATACCATTGGAAAAAAAATAGAGAGCTCAAAACATTCTCAAAGAAACACAGAAATTCAATATTGCAGTGCAATGGGAAAAGAATGAAAGAATGTATTATCAATCAGTAAGACTCTGTGGATGGGCTACATTTTTTAAGTATGAATTTTGTTTTCTCATTCCTTTGACAAAAACATTTTCAGATGATTTATAAATTTACATATGGAAAGTAAAATAATAAAGTTTATAAGGTAACATGTAAGAATATCTTCATAATTTGGCAGAAGGCAGAGATTTCTTAAAAGATATTCAAAATAAGTACTGAAAGGAGAGATAATAAGTTTTACTAATGGTAAGAACATCTTTTTATCAAAAGTTATCAGTAAGAATGTGAAAAGGCAACCCACGTTGTGGGAGAAGACACTGGCAGCACATACAGCTGACAAATATTTCTGATTATATAAAGAGCTCTTCTAAATAAATAATAAATAGCTCAACCAGGAAAATAGAAAAAAAAAAAAAAAGGAAAAGACTTTAAAAAGCACTTTACAACAGAAGTTATCCAAGTGACCAATAAATATTAGAAGGTGTGTACAACTTCATTAATTATCAGGGAAAAGCAAATTAAAAACCTAAAATTAACATCCTGACATACTCAGTAGAATATATAAGCTAAGAAAGACAAAAATGTCAAGTATTGGTAGGTATGTGGAGCAAATTAAATTCTCTTATTCTGTTTGTGAGAGATTAAATTGGTGTAGGCATTTTGGCACACTGACAGAATCTATTAACACCAAGTTACTACTTCCTTGACCCAGTAATTCTGTTCATGAGCTGATAACATATGGAAATGCATCTCTATGTTCATCAAATACAAGTATAAGATATTTACAAAACTATAAACATTAGCCAAATATTGTGAACAACACAAGTATTTCTCAATATCGGAGTGGGTAATTATGCTGTAGCTTATCCATTCAATGAATGAATAAACTATAAAGCAGAGACAATGAACATGCTACAATTACAAGCCACAATAGAGAGGAGTTTCTAAAATAAAATGCTGAGTGAACTAAGGTAGTCACAAAAGAGCGTTATTGTAATAGTTCTATTATCTAAAGTAAAAGAAAATCACACGTATTAATACATATGGTGGTGGAAGTTAAACCCATGGTTACCTTTGGTTGAGTATATAGTCTTGGGAGGGTCAGGGCATTTTGGTTGCTGCCAATGTTACATTTCTTTATCTAGGCCCTGCATTCATGATTGTATTCACAAGCCCAAA
Organism: Macaca nemestrina; assembly: GCF_043159975.1. NCBI lineage: Eukaryota > Metazoa > Chordata > Mammalia > Primates > Cercopithecidae > Macaca > Macaca nemestrina. Next base: position 29,654,828 of record NC_092140.1, read on the forward strand.
TTCATCAAACTCTGTAGTTTCATTTTGTTCACTTTTCATTACTGATATTAACTTAAATACAAATTTTTATTAAAACAAAATTTTTTATTGGGCAATGCCACAAACATAAGTCCCCAGGATTGCCAATATAAACTCTTGTTTAAAAAGTTCTAGAATCTATAATTTCTTTTCCAAAATTGAAGTCAAAGACAAATTATAACTGGTATTTTATTTATAATAAAAGAGTTTGATGACATTTCTGTCCAAGAGAATAGTATAAAAAAGAGGTACAGGGGATGTAAAGTTTAGGGAATATTTTCAGGTTAGTGAGTTGACTGGTGTGATTAACTCATTAATTTCAGAAAGAATTGATGCAAGTGATGATGTGGTAAAAATGGAAAGAGTATTTGCATCCAAATGTTGAAAAGGGAGAGGTAATTTAGATTCAAGTAATTGAGGTATTTGCATGCTATTCTAAAGAATTTGAACAGTATTTTGTAGATAGTGAGACTCCTCAGATGGTTTTTGTAAAGAAAAATGATGGAATTTTCTGTTGTTATGAAGATAACTTGGATGGCAGTGTGAAGAATGGATTAAAATGATTAGAGTCCAAACACCTGGAGTTGGATAGTTGGATAGATATTGCAACAAATAAAGCAGACTATGAAAACCCGAACCAGGATATTAACAAGAGGAAACTTTAGAAGGGAATGGCAGATAATTTTCAAGATGTAGTGGGAAGAGAATTGATAGAATTTAGCAGGTGATTAGATATGGAAAATGAGAAATAAATGCGTGGAGTAAAATGAACTTTAATATGTCTAACTTCTGAGATAAGCAAGTAAAGAGTTTCATTAACAGAAAAATAAAAAGAAAAGAAGCACCTTATAGAGAAATGAAGGAATTCGTTTTAGAATATTGGAGTTTTGTATAATGGAGTTGGTATAAAGCCAGCACGAACTGGCAATCAAGAGCTGGAGTTTAGAAGGCAGGTTAAAATGGTAATGTATATTTCGTACTTTGCATACAAAGGTCCCCTTAGGAATCTTTGGAATGATTTCCTGGAATCTTCCTGTCAGATTTAATATTTATTATCATAACACCTCATTGTGTTGATGTGTAACCTTATGTGTGTATTTCTAAATTCTCTCTGCTGAAGTAACATTTCATATTTTTTGTATATTGCCTCATAGGACCCAGCATAAGGCTTGCCATAAAGTAATCATTTACTACTGATTTTGTTGTAATTTGAGCTCTTGGGTATCTTGATAAATAGCCTCATATGCTTTAATATGCATTGTGAATTTTATAATTTGTTAATACTAAGACTATAAAATACATCACTCAACTTTGTGAAATATAGGTTACCAGAACAACTCACACTATTTATTTCATTATTATATCAAATGTGTTTCAACACTGGTTTTGAAAAAACATTCATTAGATCCTGTAGCAAAATAAAATTTGGCTACCATCAATAGTAGCAATACTTAGAAAATATGTGCCTTCATTATTCCCCATGTAGATTATTGTATTGCTTTCCAACTAGATATCCCTTTCTTTAATCTAATTCTTTTTTTTCTTTTTCTTTCTTTTTTTTTTTTTTTTCTGCTTTTTGTTTTGTTTGTTTGTTTTTTTTGTTCTGAGACAGGGTCTCACTCTGTCGCCCAGGCTGGAGTGCAGTGGTGAGCTCTTGGCTCACTGCAGCCTTCACCTCCCAAGCTCAAGAGGTTCTCCCACCTCAGCCTCCAGAGTAGGTGGGACTACAGGGGTATACCACCACACCCAGCTCATTCTTTGTAGTTTTAGTGGAGACAGGGTTTTGCCATGCTGGCCAGGCTGGTCTCAAACTCCTGGGCTCAAGTGATTTGCCCACCTTGGCCTCCCAAAGTGCTAGGATTACGGACATGAGGCAACATGCCCGGCCTCTTCAGTCCAAATTTTCTTTTTCACCCTATAGTCAATAATCAGTCATCCTTTAGTCTATGATTTGTACTCCTGCTTCAGGATAGCTTTTAAAATTTTTTTCTAGACATTTCCCTTGCAGTTATTCCATATCAGTGCAGCTTCTGTGAAGTCCTACTATCAGAATTTACTGAACCAAATGTACAATAAAAAATAAGACTTGAATGCAGGGAAAGTGGCTGTGTTTCAGGAGCTTATTGTTAGGGATATTAGTTTTTTGTGGGAGGGGTGAATTCTCTTCCTATGATTGTCATATTATGTGCTAATTCATGTAAGTGATTTCTCCCAGAATAGAAACCTACCCTTTAAAATTTAAAACATAATGTGACTTGTTTTTATCATTTTCATGGCAATATTTCCAAAATGGATAGCACATTCTCTTTCCTATCAAATAATAAGTACTGAACACAATTTAACCTTCAATAATGACTCAGGACCATTATCACCAGCATCACTTGGCTCTAACTTCAAAATTGTTGTATCCAGCTTTTTATATCACCCTTACTGCTACCCCTCAGGTCCACACAAACATCATATATCATCTGGCTTACTGTAATGCCTGCTAACTTGTCTCTCAGCCTCTCATGCTCACTGCAGCCTGTTCGCAGACAAGCCAGAATGTTTATTTTAAAGTTTAAGTCAGATCATGTCATTTCTCAGCTCAAAACACTCCAATAGCTCCCTGTTGACTCTTACAATAGCCTACAAAGTCTTATATGACTTGGTTCCCCATTACTGCTCTCATCTCATTTCCTACTACTCTCTTTGAAGACATGAGTCATGTTCCCTTTGCACTAGCTGTATTATCTACTTCTTCAGTTTCTTCTGCCCTTGACAAGGCTTCAATACATCTTGGCTTTGAAACACTCACAACCATATACATACAAATACACATGCACAGAGAGACTTCTAATTTGTGAATTTTAATAGCAACTAAAAACATCTTGTCCAAATGATGCCTAAAATTAGCAGGCACAAGCTCTGAAAGGCAGCCTGAAGGATTTTTCTTTAAGGAAATTGTATACTTTTAGAAAATGATTAAATGGCTCAATTCTATTGCGTTCATGTATTTAAATGTTCTAAATATTTGACATTATGGAAATAGTCATCTCAACAAAAGTGGGGTATTATTTTCTATGTCATATAAGTGGCACTGATGAAACTGTCAATATAATGGGTAGGAAAGAAAAAACCTTTATCTGTTGGTGATTTAATTTTCAATTATATTGTTTCTATTTTTATTTTAAAAAGAAATAAATGTGTTGAACCCCTGAAGAATGAATTTAAATTGCAATCCAAAGCATTTAGCACATACTCAATGATTTAAAAAAATAAAACTGAGAAAACAATCAGTTACAAAGAAAACACAATGGGAAATGTTTATCTTTTGTCGATTTATCTGCATCAATCCTATTTAGAAAGATGAAAACTGAATTTTTAAGACACACAAAGCACATAAAAAAAGAATTATGAAAAAAATTGTTCTTCTCATGATAAAAATTTTCACTTCATTCTCATATTACAGTGTTAAATGCCAAAATTAAATTAGTTATCTCCTCTTCATTAAAACTCAAATGAAGTGTTAACAATGCCAAGAGTACCATGTAAATTTGTTGCATGGTTCAGTGTAAGCAACATATTATTATTACTACTTAAAATATAACAATAACAATGATCCATTATATTTATAAGCTCCAACATTCAGGAAAAAAAATCTTAAACATAAGTAATATATGTATTTAGAAATTCCTTCAATAGCTATAGAAATAAAGACATAATAACTGAACATATTTTTGACTGAACAGAGTCTGACAACACTATGTGTTCCTTGCTTGAGTGGTTGACTTAAGTGGCTTCATTTACTGCAATCCCTTTAGATTGTTTTATAATAGGAAAACCCAGATGATAGCTGGTGAATTAAGCCAAACAAGCATTGTATCACATTGGATGCTAAGATGAAGATAAGCCTTAGAGTGAAAGATTATTTGGATAGTGAATGACCCAGTGACAAAGTACACCATGACTAAAAATCAGGTCTCTGCAGTAGCCACATGATATGAGTCCATTGAGCTATTTTACAGGAACCTTATTAATATATTACTCACTCTTGATAGTAATTTATAGTGAGATAAAATGAAATTCATCTTCAGATCATCTGAAGAAATTCAGGAATAAAAGGACAAGAAAACCTCATCTTGTCAGAGTGTATCTATCTATACTAGGGCAGAATTCATCCCTGGAGATAGGCTCCACTATTTAGAGATCATGACCTGCGACAGTTCCAAACAGTATACAAATAAAATACTGTGGTTTGCTATTGTTTTCATACTAAAATATTAGTATAAATAAACAAACAGAAGCAAATGTTTCAGAGAAGATGATGGGGTTTCCAGAACAGAAATGACTACGCAACCTCCAATTGTTCCCCTTCACTCTTCCTATCAATGTAACACTGAATCTAGAAACCCTATGGAATCTTCATGAATTAAGAACATGGTCAAAATCCCTTGTCTCTCCTGGATAGACCTTACAGGATGAAGGGAAATGTTTTGGTAGCCTGATAAGGCCAGGTGACAGAAAGATAATTAAGTATCTATGCTCAGTGCTAGTTAGATGGGGATTTCTTCCATTATGAATATTAAAAACAAGCAAACCAAAAAAGCCAAATTGTGATTCATTTCTATATCATCATCATCATCATCCTTCTCCTCTTCATAGTTAATATTTACTTTATGTGTGTGTCAGGTTCTGTTTCACATGCTTGACAATTTAACATGTATTAATGAATCTTAATAACAACATTATGAAATAAACACTGTTGTTATCCTCATTTATAATAAAGAACCCGAGGCACTGATTTCTCTTTGTGAACAATTACGAATGACTCCAGAACAATTATTTAATCAATCTACAAACATGTAGCTAACTCATTTTATGGTATATACAAATACTATGCCAACATTTTATAATAAGAATTTTTATTTTTCGTTTTCATAGATTCAGGGGGTACATGTGCTGTTTGTTACACGGATATGTTGTGTAGTGGTGAAATCTGGGCTTTTAGTGCACCTAAATAGTGAATATTGTAACCAAAGTAATTTTTCAGCTCTCACTGCCCTTGCACACTCCCTGCTTTTGTAGTCTCTATTGTCTATTATTTCCCTCTGTATGTCCACGTGTACCCAATGTTAGGTTGCCACTTACAAGTGAGAACATGAAGTATTTGAATTTCTGTTTGAGTTATTTAACTTAGGATAATGGCATCCACCTCCATCCATGTTGCTGCAAAAGGCATGATTTCATTCTTCTTATGGCTGTCTAGTATTCCATGGTGTATATAAGCCACATTTTCTTTATCCTATCATCTGTTAATGGATATTTAGGCTGAATTTCATGACTTTGCTATTGTGAATAATTCTGCAATAAACACATGTGCGTAGGTGTCTCTCTCTGGTTAAAGAGACATAATGTGGCCCTGTCTCTCAGACTAGATATATAGTGGTGTAATCATAGCTTACTATGGCCTCAAAACTCTGTGGCTCAAGTGATCTTCCCACCCTGGCCTCCCTGAGGGCTGGGCTTACAGGTCAGAGTAACTGTGCCCGGCCCTGCAGGTGTCTTTTTGCTAAAACAATTTCCTTTTTTGGGTAGATACCAGTAGTGGGATTGCTGGGTTGACTTATATACACACACACACATATATATGTACACATATTACAAGATATTCCTTATTCTTTATTATATATAATAATCTTCTATTTAGTGATTAGACTTTATAACTTTATATAACCACAAACTCATATATTAAAAAGAGGGGTCATCACAATTGTACTTACCAACATTAAAAATACATATAGCATTATTTGACTGTCACTAACTCATTGTTAAGTATACAGTTACTGCCTAGGTTGTGCTAGGCGTTTCATGTAGGTACTGAGAATATTGCTCTCAATGAAAATGTGTGATCCATACCCTCATAAAACTGTAAAACATTATAGAAGAAATAAGTATTTACAATAGTCACAAAAATGACTATGCTATAGTTACAAAATATGAAAGTGCTTTGAAAGAAAACTAAGGCAAAATAAAAAAAAATTATAATGACCAGACATAATTAATATCTGGGGGAAAGAGAGGTGGTTAGAGAAGTTCTCCTGGAGTAAGTAATACTTCAATTAGATTTTTTTTCCCCCTGGCAAAAGGAACAGCATATGTAAATCTCTAAATCTAAGTGGACATTAGTTACCTAAAGTAACTGAGATCAATGTAGCTGCTTCAGAATGATGACAAGCCTGATTAGATTACAGAGATAAATGGAGTGAGACTATCAGGCATTTTGAGTAGGAAATCATGAGAAGGTTTTGTTTTAGCCAGGATGCAATGGGAATCTGTCAAAGTGGTTATGAGTAGGGGATTAATGTGTTTTCATAGAGATTAAAAAGATCACTGCAAATCCTGGGTAAAAATTTCTGATCATTCAAAAAGTCCAAGAAGTGAAAAAAGCAAATACTCTTCAATGCCCACTGCAGCTTATCAATACATGCTGCATATCTATCTTCCTTCCCTCCAAAAACTTCCTTAAATTAGTGAAATTAAAATATCTCCAAAACCTCCAGCCTTTTATAACATGTGAAATGCCTTTACACAATGTCAGTGTCCCCAAGGTTGAGAAGCACTGCCTTAGAAAAAAGGTATTGATGAAGAGAACTTTAAAATAACTGTAATTGAATTAAATATTGCATTCACAATACAAGAAAGAATATAAAAAAAAAACAAGAAATAAGAAGCTCTTAAAATTAAAGATATTTCTAAAATTACACTTTAAAAATTGACAGCTTAGAAAAGTTAAGAAAATAAATTAAAAAAGGACAAAATGAGGAAAACAACATGAGATCCAATACACAATAAATAAAATCTTAATAAAGAGAGCAAAGAAAATAAAAGCTAATAAAAGAAAACTTCTCAGAAAGATGTGTCTAAGCTGCTTAGCCTTGGCCAATGCCCAAAAGAATAAGTGACAAAAATTCTGAAAGATAAAGAGTGGATCCTAAATTTTTCCCTAGAGAAAGAGTTCACAAACAATTAGTTGGATTTGAGTCACAATTATCATGAGCAAGGATGTAGATTCAGATCACATGTGTAAGGAAAATGATCTCAGAAGGAAGGACAGAGGTAAAAAAATGGAAGCAGAAAATTACATACATATAGGTAAATCAAAGAAACAAGACGAGGTCAAATAGAAAGCTTACTACGCTTATTAAAATCTTGTTAATTTTATCTTATTAAACTGAACTATAAAAGCATGTAAGATGTGGAGAATGATTGAAACTTAAGTGTTCTAAAGTTTTGCACTGTGAAAGATAAATATAATTATATACTTTAAATTTAGATTTTAACCTTATTGACTTAGGTATGTATAATAAAGTTTCAAGCACCACCACTAAAAGTATATAATTAGAGTGTGACTACCTAATTATTAAAATCGTGATGGAAATTTGGAATGAAAAATTTTTACTGCGTGAGAAAGAGGCAAATCAAAATAAGAAAAGATTAAAAAGTATATAAAAAGTTGGACAAATTGAATATGCAAAATATTTAGGTAGAAGTAAATTTAAATGTCAGGAATTATAATAAATGAAAACAAATTTTCTAGTTAATTAGAAAAATTGGCTACTTACTCTATTTCCAAGCCATAACTAATATGTAAGAACCCAGAGGAACCCAAATCTTTGGGTTCCTCATCTGTAGATTCAACCAACCACAAATAAAAAATATCAGAGAAAAAATAAATAAATAAATAAATAAAGAACAATAAAAAATAATGCAAACAAAATATGGTATAACAGCTATTTATATAACATTTACATTGTATTAGCTATTATAAATAATCTAGAGATAACTTAAAGTACATGGGAGAAAGTCCATAGATTTATATAAGGGACTTCAGTATCCTCTGATTTTGGTATACACAGAGACCCCTATAATCAATCCCCCACAGATACACAGGGACAACTGTAAAGTTAACATGTTACAAGGGATTATGTATTAGATAATAAGGTAAGTTTAACACTTAAAGTATGATTGTGAAACTGGTCATATGTTTGAATCACAATGCAATTTAAGTTAGATGTCAGTATCACATACAAAGTTACTCTCCTACCTGTGACATTTTTAAATTCACTTCCATGTATCTCCAAATGAACTTCTCCCATAACATAAAAACGGAAGTCAATGAAAATACCACATATTGAAACAAAGCAAAAGGATATGTAACTGCCTGAACGGTTTTTTCCTGCTTGCCCTACAAACAAAATTACTTCACTGAGAAAACAAAGAGTTTAATTCACATGAAGACACCAAGGGGGCAGATGGACTTACTACTCAAAGTTGTTCAAGGACAGTTTGGTGGGCTGAGTACTAGGGAATAGGGAATGTTGATTGGTTGGGGATGAAATCAGAGGGGTATGGAAAGCAGTAAAGCTGTGCTGAGTCAGCCTCTGGGTGGGGGCCACAGGACCAGTTAAGGTATGAGTTTCAGGGCTGAGTGGAGTCAACTGGTCATGAGAAATGCAAAAGTCTGAAGAGACTCTCAAAGGGCCAATCTTTGGTTCTACAATAGTGATGTTATCTATATGAGTGATTAAGGAAGTTACAAATCTTGTGACCATAACAATGGCAGGTTATTAGTGTACACTGCCTACATCTTAGCAGAATTCAGACCCCTCTCATAAACATAACCTTGTAGACTTTCATTAATTTTACAAAGGCAGTTTAGTTTTGGGAGGAGCTATTATCATCTTTGCTTTAAACTTAAACTATAAGTTCTTCTCCAAGTTAGCTTGGCGTATGCCCAGGAGTGACCAAGGACATCTGGGAGGTTAGAAGCAAGATGAAGTCAACTGTGTCAAACTTCTCTTACTGTCAATAATTTTGCAAAGGTGGTGTCAGGTATATTTTTAAAATTATGGATATAATATTTACATTAGTAAAGGATAAAAGGATAAAAATCGTGAGCAAAATGTTCAGCTTGTCTGAAAAAGGAACACAAAATAAATGCAAGAAGAAATAACTAACATGAGAATATAAATTACTAAATTAGCGAATCAAGATTCAATAGAGAAGATGAACAAAACCAAAGCTGTCAGTGGAAAAAAAAAAATGAAAAGAATTAATAAAAGAGGCAGATTTTTCTCGAGTATTATAAAAAAGTACAGATGTAGATACGCAATAAAATGGAGAATAAAATGAACACTAATATACCATTGAAACCGTCATTGCAAAATTATGACCGAGACAGTGAAAGAGATCTAACCTAACCAACTACATCTTGCTTCTAACCTCCAACCCGTTCTTGTTCATTCCTGGGCATAGGCTGAACTTTGAGAGGAACTTAGCCTTTCCCAAAACAAAAGGAAACAGCCCTTTCCCAAAACAAACCACCTTCTTGCCTAAGAAGCAGACTCTCTTTGTAGGACTAAGAAATTAGCCACAAGATTAGAAACTACGGTTTAGGAGTCATGCAGCTGGAGGCTACAAGAGTCTGACTCACCCTAAACTGCTTCTAAGATTAGTGCTTGAGAGGAGAGAGGAGCCACCCCGGCTGCAGTTAGGGACTGGGGTGGGGGCCCAGGACAGAGAGGCTGCATGACCCTGTTCTGTGAAGGGCTGAGTAAGGAGCCAAACTCCTGGCGGCCCCGTGTCCGCACAACTTTCAGCACAGAGCAGGTCCGCGCCTTGGAAGGCGACTTCTGGCACCACCAGTACCTGGGCCCTCTGGAGCGGAAGGGGCTGGCCAGGGAGATGCAGCTCTCAGAGGTCCAGAAAAAAACCTGGTTTCAAAACTGCTGGATGAAACACGAACGGCAAATGCAGGACTCACAGCTGAACAGCCCCTTCTCGGGGTCGCTCCACGCGCCCCGGCTTTCCACTCACCGTCTTCCGGTCTTGCCAAGGGCCTGCAGCTGCTGTGCCCTTGGGCTACCCTGCCAGGGCCCCAGGCTCTGATGATGCCCCGTGGCTCCTGGGAGTCTCTGCCAAGTGGAATAAGAGCCCCTGGTCTCTGCGTGGCCTTCCTGCTGCGGGCAGCCTCTGGTGTAACACCCCCCAAACCCAGGAAGTGGCGTGGATACGCTGGGACCAGCCCTGTCCGCAGGGCCCTGGGGCCTGTGTGCTCTGCCAGAGACAGCGGCTGCATTTTCAGCAAGCGCGTCTGACTCCATGTCTCCCACACACGCGGCCTGTGCAGATGGCACCTGGCACCTACCCGGAGGACTCAGCTGTTCTGCTTACGTCCTGGCGGCACCTTTCACCCTGACCCACGCAAAGGTTCTGGAGATTTCTGGAGAATGTATTTGTTAAAGCCACCTCTTCAGTGAAAGTTACCAAAAGCGTTGGATTAGGAAGTAAATGAAAGGTCGGTGAACAGAGTCAAAGGCAGAAGTGGGCTTGTTATGGGTAGGGCTTTCAGCATATGATAAAAGGATAATTTGTTTTTAAAAATGTGTTGGAAAAACTGTTTTGCAGTTGGAAAAAGTAAAGGTTGTAAGCTTTGTGTGTAAAAAAGAAAACCATGAAGGATTGGAAGGGAATGCAGGTGTCGCGTTTATAAGCTTGTGGTTCGAGTTCCTCCTAACAAGGACTCCAAAGCTGGAAAGCAGGAGGGAACAAAGGTGAAAATTAAGGCGGGGCGCTGGGGCCCTGCAGAGCGGTCTAGGCCTTGCATGAGCCGGGAATGTGCCCGCAGCCTGCTGGGGGCTGCTCTTCTCCGGCCAGGGAAAGCAGGGCAGCCGGGACCTGTGACTGTGCCTGGACTGAAGCCTTCCCGCACGTCCCCACCCTCCAGCATGTGCTCACCTGTCCTCCTCCTCGCAGCAGCCTCGGGACAAAACAGAGTGACTCAAAGACAGCACTTCCTGCAGAAACTCCGGAAGTGCCCAGAATGGCAGTCACGGAAGCCCCTCCCGGGGAGGACTCTCCCTCATCGATGGACGGAACATTGTTGGTGCAGTCCTGACTGCACGCACCGAACCTTAGACAAGGGCGCATCCGTCCACGTCGCCCCAGAGTGCCCAGGAGGTAGGCAGCGCAGGGCGCCCAGATAGACGGGTTCAGCCTGCAGGACTGCGAGGCGACCTGTGAAACCGACCTAGGCATCCCAACAGGAACAAAAGCGTGGTCGTGTGGCCGTGTCCACAGCAAGTTCCACTTTCCCCTTGCTCATTTCTGCATTGTTGGAAGTGTTTTCAACCAGCACGTGCTTTTATAATACAACCTCAGGTAAGAGTGGAAGAGCTGCTGTGTGTCCTAGCGAGTGACGGTGTGAAGGAAGCCTGGGCGAGGCCCTGGGAGGACAGTGGTTGGACAGGGGCTCCTGGGTGTGGCCTGGACAGCACTAATTTGTGGATGTGGATGGGGGCACATTGTCCGTGATAAAAGTACAAGTGCGCCGCAAAAAAAACTAACTAACTAACTAAATAAATAAATAAATCAGTGCTTGAGATACTTTGCAGACCCTGCACTTGATGGTTTAGCTAGCATCACCCAAATCCATAAACTGGCTCATCTAATCTTGTGGCCCCCATCCAGGAACTGACTCAGCACAACAAGAAAGCTTTGACTCCCTGTGATTTTGTCTCTGACCTGACCAGTCAGCACTCCTGGCTCACTGGCCTCCCCTACCCATTAAGTTGTCTTTAAAAACTCTGCTCCGCGAATGCTCTGGGAGGCTGATATGAGTAATAATAAAACTCCAGTCTCCCACACAACCAGCCAGCTCTGTGTGTATCACTCTTTCTCTATTGCAATTCCCCTGTCTTGATAAATCAGCTCTGTCTAGGTGGCGGGCAGGGTAAACCCATTGGGCAGTTACACTATTACACAGAGTTTATGAAATGTAATATTCTTCAATCTGTTTTAATAGTTTACATATTTGCAGTTAATGTTTTAATTTTCTATAACTTTTCAAATTTCTGACTTAAAGCTGTTCATAATGCCTTTTCAATCTTGATCTTAAATTTATTACTGCCCAACAGAACATTTTTGAACAGATAGTAATTTCTATTGATTTCTAAAATAAGCTACAATTTGATTACAGTTACAAATAGAGCTTAGTGGTTTCAACTGCTAAGAAATATAAGCTAACTTTTATATATCTATGTTACCATATAAACTACATGCTATATGACAATATGACAGTATGGTTATATACCTTTATACTTATATATAAATATATACCTATAGAATATACATTGTATACAATACACATATACGTTGTTTATGTGTATGTGTATTCACAATGCAAGATAAGAAAAAGATTAGTGATATTAAAATGACATTTCAAATGATACAATCATGATGGAGTTGAAAAATATAAATTAAACCTTGTCATACTTACCAGTGACAGTGTTACATTTGATGCACCCCATAAACAGATTCTTTTTGTAAATTCAATATTAATTTTTACTTAAACTTTCAGTGTTTGTAGAATTCCATTTTGTTCCTATTTTTCTTTTATTGATGACCTAATTTCAGAATCTGCATTTGTGCTAGTTTCACGAATTCACTATTCACTTACAACATGTGGCTATATTGTATATGTGTGTATGTGTGTATATCTTTATATATGTGAATATATATTCATTTATTTGTAACAAACTTTTTAGTAAGGGACTAATGATTTTATTATTCACCTTTTAATATCTAAGCAATGTGCAATTATATACCATCTGAAGTTTTACGAAGGGAAATCAGGGAATATCTCTGATTTCACTGATTTGTACTTATCAAACTATACCTGCAAGGGATTGGATAATAGCTAACATCCATCCATTTCTTGTCAACATAAATACCTGAAGGTTTTTTTTTCCTTAAACAATTCTACAAGTAATAACAACTCAAAAATACAAATCTTTTTGTAACAATTTGACTAATCTAAATATTACATGGCTCAGAGAGAGTGTAATTTTAACACAAAAATAAGTGCCATGCAAGTAGGTAATTATTAAGGATCATTATTTTGAAAGACAACAAAACAAAGCAAGATGGAAATGGGCATTTTTGAGGAAGACCACGTAGGTAATGTACTGGTTGTCCCTAACTTAGGACGGTTTGACTTAAAATTTTTCAGACTTTTCGATGGATCAAAAGTCATGTGCATTCATACAGGTACTTTGGGTACCCATACAAACATTCTGTTTTTTACATTCAGTGGAGTATTTAATAAATTGCATGAGATATTCAACATTTTATTATGAAATAGGCTTTTTTTAGATGATTTTGCTCAAATGTAGGCTAATGTAAGTGTTCTGAGAATATTTAAAGTTGGTTAGGCTAAGCTATGATGTTTGGTAGGTTAGGTGTATTAAATGCATTTGACTTAAGGATATTTTCAACTTAAGATACACTTATTGGGACTTGACCCCATTGTAAGTCAAGAAGAATCTGTATTTCCCATTACATTTTTAAAAGACTGCACAGGGGTGAAGTAACCGATAGATTCCTGTGACTATTTTAATTATTCTCTCTAGCTTTGATGATAAACCTACTTTCATAGCCAAATTAATATTTTTCCCACCAACAAATGAGTATTTTTCCGCCTAACAAGAGGATTTTTTTTCCTGTATTTTTCCCTGTATATGTTTTATTTTATATAAACTACCAATGTATTTTTATCATGTTGCTGCTGAAATACATGTAAGTCCTATATTCTATAATTAAATTTTACATGATATGTTACTGTATTAGGCTGCACAAAATAGGGTTTTTTAAAAATCCCTATAATCAGAAAAATACTATAAAACATAGATTTCCTTTCTGAGCATGCTTTATTACTAGTAATTTCTGCTAATTTTTCACTTGGCTTTGTTTGACATTGCTGGTGCTTTAGTTTTAAAGTTAAAAACCAGATGTAGTGGTCACACACCTGTAATCCCAGCTGCTTGGGAGGCTGAGGTGCAAGGATTGCTTTGAGTCCAGGAGAAAAAGACCAGACTGGGCAACATACTGATATACCCCTCTCAAAAAAGGAAGAAAATTTAAAAAGTTAGATACATGAATTATTGAGTGAGTATTAGATGTGTAACAAGGCTTCTAGTATAAATTTATATTCACATGTATTAAAGGATATACATATTTCTAGATAAATATTCAAATTTTTTCACAATGAAATTGAGAGTTGCATATGCTGTGGTGCCCTGGTGAGGGCAGCAAAATATTCAGCCTGATTTCATTTGATTTAAAAAAAAAAATTTAATTGACAGTAATTGTATATATAGAATACAATGTGGTGTCTTGATATGTGTATACATTGTGGAATAATTAAATCAAGCTACATATCCATCACTTCATATACTTACCATTTTTTATGGTGAGAATATTTCAAATGTACTAAAGCAGTTTTGAAATATGCAATACATTATTTTTAACAATAGTCACCATACTGTTATAGATCTCAAACACTTATTTCTGCTATCTATGTGAATCTATGTACCATTTACCATCAGCTCTGTATTTCATCCCTGCTACCCTACCCTAGCTTTTGGTAAGCATCATTCTAATTTCTGCGTCTATGAGATCAACATTTTTAAGATTCTATATACAAGTGAAATAATGGAATATTTGCCTTTCTGTACCTGGCTGCTTTCACCTGGAATAATGTCCTACAGACTCATCCATGTTGTCACAAATGACAGAATTCTCCTTTTGTAAGGCTGAGTAGTATTCCATTGTGTATGTACCTCAGATATTCTTTGTTCATTCATCCCTTGATAGACACTCTAGTCAATTCAAAATTTTGCCATTGTAAATAATGCTTCAGTGAATAAGAGAGTACAGATGTCTCTTCAACATACTGATTTCTATTTATTTGGATATACACCTAGAACTGTGATTGCTGGGTCATATGGCAGTTTTACTTTTAGTTTTTGAGGAACCTAATTACATTTTGATTTTAAAAGGCAGATACTCTTCTGTACAAACTACAGGCTATTGGAAAATCTGAACTGTAGCTCTTTAGTCCAAAAGAAAGCATTCCCAGAAAAACAACTGTATTTCATATCAGAACAATTACTGTATCATTATTGTTTTCTAAATCAGAGTAGCTGTATTCTCGAATTCAGTCATTCATTCTTCACCAGCATTAATATATCACAGTTACAGACCTACCAGAAACCTTAGGAATCACCTAATATAAACTCAAAAGATGTGAATATATCTGTAGTTGGTATCTAGAAAAAATGTACACTGTTAATAGTTCTGGAAAAAAATGCAGTAGTTCATATGTTGCGTGCATGCTTTCTAATCTTTTTCCTTTTTATTTTATTTTTTTTTTGTGAGACAGAGTCTTGCTCTGTCACCAAGGCTGCATGAAGAAACTTAAGTTCAAACTCACATTATTGGAGTTTCCACTGTGACAAAATTGAAGTGGCTTTAGAAATCTGAAATGAAAACTTAACATTTCAGTCTTTTTAGTGATGTGCTCTATGTTTCTAGTTACATCAATAGTATAATAATTTGTGGAAAGCACCCCCCACCCAGTGAAAATATTTCAAGGAGCTCAGGGCATGTCTCTTGCTATCTTCCTATTTGCTGTTTTAAGAAGTGATTTTCATATATGTTTAACTGATACCATAATTTTGAACATCAATAAGTCAGCTGTCCATAGTTGTGGCTCCCATATCAGTTAAACCAACTTTGAATGGAGAAATATTTTGAAAAGTAAAAATAAACAATAATACAACAATAAGTACTAACAAAAATTTAAAAATACTTTTAGTATAGCAACTATTTCCACTGCATTAGTTATTACAAGAAATTTAGAAGTGATTTAAAGAACATGGGAGGATGTGCATAGGTTCTATGCAAAAACTATGGCATTTTATATGAGGTACTTGAGCATAGGTGGATTTTGGTATCTTCGGGGGACCACTCTTCCACAGATAAGGAGGGACAGCTGCATATACTTCTAGTTGATAAAGCTCAGAAATTACAAATTCATCCTATTCTCTGAGCCACTAAACGAAAAAGGAATTAGTGGTGTCGTATCTTATTTGACACATAGAATTACAAATTTGATATTGGTGATATATTTTATTTTGGAGACTCAAAGAATAAATATATACTGTGAACCTACTAAAAGTGAGTGCAAAACATAATTCAATTTTAAAGTACATACAGCCTAAGCAAGAAAATCAGTTAATGGTATGTTATAAATTAAGAAAACTATATGTTGAAATGTTTGGTATTTGGGAATTTATAATTTGTAGACAAATGAGAAGCAAAGACATACAGCAAAAAAGAAGTGCAAATAAGTTAATTTCATGTTGTAATTATCATCCATTTATTCATTTGAAAATTTATTTATTTTATTTTTTACTTTTATTTTTTTTTCGAGATGGAGTCTCGCTCTGTCACCCAGGCTGGAGTGCAGTGGCACAATATCTGCTCACTACAACCTCCGCAGTGATTCAAGTGATTCTCCCAGGTTCAAACGATTCTCCTGCCTCAGTCTTCGGAGTAACTCAGACTACAGGCACCTGCCACGACGCCCAGCTAATTTTTGTATTTGTAGTAGAGACGGGGTTTTGCCAAATTTGCCAGGTTGGTCTCGATCTCCTGGCCTCAGGTGATCCGCCCGCCTCTGCCTCCCGAAGTGCTGGGATTACAGGGGTCCGGCCTTATTTGAAAATTTATTTTGGTTATCTACTTTGTTTAAGTTATGTATTCTCATTCCCTGTAGGCAATGTCTGGGGAAGATATATAGTTGTTAAAAGGTAAATTGATGTGAGTAAAATCAGAATTAAAGAACTTACGTAGATGTACTTTCCAGGGCTTTACTCTTCTCCTTAAAGTTATTAGACAGCCTTTGTCTCTGACTTTCCTCCTGTTTTGCTCCATTTCTAATGCTTTTCTCTCGTTTTTAAGTTTTCAGCTGTGATACTACTCAAATGGTATCAGTTTTATTTATCCAAAGAGCTAGTATTTAGTGTGAGTAGCACATATATAAGGTGATGTATCACATACTAATTTGAAAGTATAACTTCCAATCTATAGTCAGTAAATGAATCTTGTTATTGTGCTTCATACAATGTACCAACTACATTATTATTTTTAACACTGGTGTGTGTATGTGTGTGTGTGTGTGTGTGTATATATATATATATTCATACATACACATAAATTCAAAGTTTACAATGTGTAATGTGAGATGGTACCTACATATAATAGAAGCTTGACTATGATGAGACTGGTAGGGAAATGTGCCATATGAATTCTACTAAGTTTACACTTAGGTTTATTAGAGAACAAGCATTAAAAAGGGGCCATCCTTTTGCAGAATTTTCTATGGGTCTAATGTTTGGTTTTTACACTCCTCTAACATGTTTCCATCATAATCTTAACAACTATCAGACCTTTTGATAAAAATACTGTTTGGAGAATCAGATGAAGATTCTAGGTATGCATTTGGGTTTTGCTCAGCCGACTTCCTATAGTTTTTCCTTTTAAATTATTTTACAAACAGCCAAAAGCAAGTAAAATAATGGTGCACTTAGATAGCTAAGATACAGTGATTTATAGTTGATAAAGCTTCATTATGTACATCAATTCTCTAATCCTCATAACATACACAGGAGTTAGGTAGGGCATGATTAAAGTGAGTTGTGCATCTTTTATTTTTCGAGCTACAAAGAGTGATTGTATTTATTTTTAAGCATTAATTAGTATCCTTTGGAATCTAAGTTCCTCCACCTATTTCAATTATGTTTGGCATATTTTCTACCTCAAGTTTTTACTAAGTTTTGAGAATTGTTAACCTTAATTTTTGTAATTTTTAAATCTTGTAGCTCAATAGTTGGCTAACATTGAAAACCTCTCCTTCTTTTCTTCATATTTTTCTCTCTGTTTTTCTTTTTGTTTTAAAATTTATTTTAATTGAGACATAAAATTATATATATTTATTGTGTCTAATATGTTATTTTGAAATATGTAGACATTGTAAAATGATTAAATGTAGCTAATTGACAAATGCATTACTTCACCTACTCATTATTTTTGGACAGTGGATGAGAAAACTTAAAATTTACTCCCTTAACAATATTTAAGAATACAATACATTGTTATGAACTATAGTCACCATTCTGTACAATATATCTTTTGTACTTATCTTTCCTATCTATCTGAAGTTTTGTATCCTTTGACTAACATCTCAAACTTCCTTCCACCAATTAATAATAAATAAATAAGGAAGCCTGGCCAACATGGTGAAATCCCATCTCAAATGAAAAATACAAAAATTAGCCTGGAGTGGTGATGCACGCCTGTAATCCCAGCTACTCAGGAGGCTGAGGCAGGGGAATCACTTGAACCCTGGAGGCGGAGGTTGCGGTGAGCTGAGACTGCGCCACTGCACTCCAATCTGGGTGACAGACTGAGACTCTGTCTCTAAATAAATAAATAATATATTTTAAAAGAAATAACAAGAGCCTAATCTAAGCACTGTTTTGCATAGAATATAAATATTTCCTCTAGAGTATTATCTTTGAAGACCTGGACGTGTATTTCACCTCGTTCTACATGTGAAATAGTTCAAATTTACCATCATTCATTGTACAATTATGAGCATTTTTAAGCTTCTTAACCTTTTATTTAAAAGATAGAGTAATAGATATATAATACTATTTGAAGAAAGTTCCTAAAGCATATGGGGTCCATTTATATTTCTGGACGATGAACATTGTGAACATGGATTACATCAGATAATTAAAGAGTTCTATGCAGATTATTGGATCTTGGCAACCTATACATTCTTTGAGCACAGTGGTGCTAATTGACTGAAAAAATACTACGAAAACAGTCTTACAAACTCATGTGGGCCGGGCGCGATGGCTCATGCCTGTAATCCCAGCACTTTGAGAGGCTGCTGAGGCAGACAGATCATGAGGTCAGGAGTTCAAGACCAGCCTGGCCAATATAGTGAAACCCCATCTCTACTAAAAGTACAAAAAAATTAGCCAGGCATGGTGGTGGGCACCCATAATCCCAGCTCCTTGGGAGGCTGAGGCAAGGAGAATCACTTGAACCTGGGAGGCAGAGGTTGCAATGAGCCAAAATCACACCACTGCACTTCAGCCTGGGCGTGACAGTCTAAGACTCTGTCTCATAAAAACAAAACAAAACAAAAAAAAACTCATGTGTTTGCTCTATGGAGATAATATAGCTTCCATAATATTGACATATCTCAGTGTCTTTTATATGGAAGCCTACATTGAAGACATCTTTCTAAATTCAGTGCCTTTAAAAACATTTTGTTTTCCTAAGAAAACTACAGGTTTCCTCCAAATATTATGAAGCAACTCCCAATGTAGCATTTTATTTTCAGAATTTGACCACTTTCCAAAGGATATTTAAAAATGTCCTGCACCCCATGTACATTTTATAAATGGATATACACTATTTTGAAAGGTAAAATGTGTTTGGTTAAAAATGAGGGGGCATGAGCTGGGGTGATTAATAACTTACAAGCACTTTTTAAAAATTATGCCATCCTTACTGGCAGAGTGTGAAAAAAGAAAATACCATAATTCTATGAATTTGGCATCTTGTGAGTAGAAATATGGAATACAACTTACATATAAGCATGCCCTTTTAAAGTAGCAAAAGTGCAAAAGTGGTATTTCCCATTTTTACTTCAGACACCATAATACTCAGGTGTAAACCTGTAGCCACATTAAAATGGCTCTAAGGACCTTATGGTCTGCAGGTTGGGTGCTGATAGCCTTTTCTAATTTGTAGTTTCCCTAAGAATGTGGTTAGACTATACTTATATTTTGTTACCTTATTGTATGCACTTCCTATAAACTACCTCAAATCCTTTGTGGAACTAGACATGCTCTTAATTAATTGCCTAATTCTGTGCAGCTGCACTGTGCCATGCCCTCTGCCAGATGCTGGAAATACAAAGATAAACATGACATAATCCCTTTTTTCAAGTTGAAAATCCAGCCAATGTAACTCCCATTTTTGTGACACTTTGGAATAGCAAACTCTTCCACATTATCATATTTGGTATACACACATGGGAAATTTACAAAGTGCTTTAGGAGTATGTTTACTCTTTCTGGGCACTGAACTGAAACAATTATTTTTTTCAAAAATAGATCCACTGGGAAGATCTAGCTAATGTGTGAATACTCAAATCTGAATAGATTCTGTGACAATAACTATAATTTTGGTGATGTTGCTGTTTTTTTGCTTCTAAAGTGTCATTGGCTTTTCATTTTCATGAAGCAAAATGCATGCATCGTGATGAAAATCTGAGACTCTGATATATGTGTGTGTGTGTGTGTGTGTGTGTGTGTATATAAATGCCGATTAGGCACTAGTTCTTCATAGCTTTGAGAAGGAAGTGGCATGACCTCATGTGGAATAAAATGCCAAGAACCTAGAGGCAATGATCAGAGTATAACTTGATAGCATATTAAGAAAAATCTCAATGAATTTATATTGTTGAATCTTTAAGAACTTAAATATTGTAAATATCAAAAGCAAAATAATTTAATGTCCACTTACAAAATAATAGTGAGATATGTGTGCATATATATAAATAATTGTTTAATTTTTTATACAAAATAGAAGTAGAATATGACTATGTATCTGAGTGCTCTCTGTGGTTTATTTGGTTTTAATTTGAAATTTTATTTTAAAACAAAGCTATTCACTCTACCACTCTTTTGGCTTCACTCCCTTTTACCTCGTTGGTGAAGGAGGGATTCCTGTTCTTGGCTTCCAGGGATGGCCAAACACATGAGACCTAACTGGAAAAATAACATTGACAGTAGTTTGTTAGCCACATACACACACATCCTGGAGGAGGACACCGCTTGCTATGCAGAAACACAGGGAGGTTGCACTCGAGAACAGAATGAACAAGCAAGCAGAAGCTGGGGGAAGTGCATTTGTAGTAGTAATAGAGGATGTGCTGACCCCAGGTTTCCTCATAAGAATGTTAGTTGCTTCTTTGAATAATTTCAGACTGGCAGGGAAAGGAAACATATTAGGTTTTGGATGACATGGAGTGCAACTAGTCTGGCTGATAGGGGATCTAGTGGTGAGCCTTTCCCACTGGGTGGTGAGCCTTTCCCACTGGGTAAGGGACATACCTAGAAACAGCCAGAGATCTCACAGTTAGACCTTTGAGACTCTGTGAAGTCAAGAATGTCAAGTCAGCACAAAAACTTTGAAGCCTTATATTACATTTATAACACCAGGTCTATTTTTGAAAGCCTTCTATTATGAAGAATTGCTCAAGAGATATCCCAAATAGTTATAAAGCAGATTCTGAAAAGGAGCAGTCCCTTTCTTTCCAAAGAAACCATGGACATTAATATAGGTATAGAAATTTTTTAAAAAATAGTGTAGAAATAATGGAAAGGTGATTAGGGTCCCAGTCTAAATGTGTTTCTGTCATACCCATAATCATAATAAATTAGTTATGGGTATTCATTATGGGTTGCTGCTAATCTTAAAAAACATGTCAAAAATATAGACAAACAACCATGATTTATTAAAATTCCTAGTGTTAATTTTAAAATACAAATGAGTTGAAAATGCATTGCCAACAGAAAAAAGGTAGCATAATAATTTGCCATTCTTTAAGTATGCTAACATATCTAATATTCTCTGATTTTTAAATTTAAGGTAAATTAGAAAGTAAAAAATGCTTTGGCCTTTTAAACATTCTTTTGCAGTGAAGCTTAATGAGTATCTAGGTAATCTAAATCAAATATATAATATAAGAAATGCAACATGTTAAGGCTTATGAGGGTAGTTACGAATAAAATCAAGGTGTTATTTCATAGTCATATAATATGTATGAAAGTTAACTGAAATTACTTTAATATTTTATAGTTTCCTTCTCATTTAAGTATGATTTTTATAAATTTATAAAATATTTCTATATTAAATAAATCAAGTCTTCTGATTTAAATAACAGATATGATATTGGATTTTTTACATCTGAAATGTTTTTTTTTTTCCTATAGATTCAGATTTCAAAGTGGTAAAATCAGGTACCACTTTTTGTACTCACTCTTTTTTATTTGACATTGAATCCCCACTTTGTTTTTCTTGATTAAATGATGTTATACAATAAACCTAGAGTGTGTATAATAGCACTATTTGTGAACAGGCCCAAAATGATCTATATATGTTTTTATTATTCATAACAGTGCTATTCTACAGAGTTATTTTAGCTTCCTTAAATTATCAAGTGAAACTCATTATTTAATATAGTATATTTATCCTAGGGAAACATTTTAAAGTATTTCTCAAAAAGTAATACCATTGAAAATTAATATTTGCCACCACCAACTCACATTTTAACAGTCAATTTTTGTCAAATATTGGATAGATATCCACATAAAATTATCTCCAATAAATGGGCAAGTGATAACAATTATAGATACTTTAAAGTCATTTGTTTCTTCAAAATGTTATTAACACACTGTTACATAAAAGCCTGTTGCTGGACAAGTCTTCCATTTTGGGCTGTCAGGCTCATTTACAAGCTTCTGCTGTTGTTTTGCCAATAATGCAATAATGCTGTCTTGCCCTAAGAAGACTTTCACCTAGCAGCATATTAACACAGGATTTAAGAAGAAGGGACCAGAGGAGATTGCAGTGCAGCAAACTGTTTGCCAGAGGTATGTGTGCTGATGTTAGTTGTAATAGGCCAAAGTGGAATTAAAGAAAAAACAAAATTAAAGAAAAAGTCTCCTTTTAACAAAGATCAGGGGAGCTGTTTCAACATCTTTTGACTCACATTTTTGCAGATGTTTAAGTCCTATGAGCTGAACTACAATTTATGGAAACAAAAGTTAGCACCTAGTGATTTTTCTTTGAGACATCTCGTTGAGATAAGACATTTGATTTTGAGTTTTCAAGACCACCTCAGAGACAAAGTGCCATTCAGTATCTCCTAATGCTATTAACATATTTTGTGGCTGGTAATATTTCAGCAAGTCTTCCTTCAACAATATCATGAATAATAAATAAGTGACTAAACTGTGGTAAAATCTGTAGGAATAAACCATACATTCTCAATGGGGATTATATCACCCACAAGGGGAACAGTTTGAGTGGTGGCATCTTAGCTATTACAATGGTTTGTGGTCCTCCAAAGCACCATATAGTACATAAACAGTTATCTCTGGTGTGAAAGTTTCCCTTGGGAAGTTAGGAAAAAAAATTGCTAAAAGGGCTGCTGGGGTGAAGGAATGAAGATAGAATAAAGTTTTTGAGAGATAATGGTATGAAACCCATTCATTTAAGATTTGAAGCCATATACTTTGTTTACTTAGAATTAACACATCCAGTAAAAGGCAAAACTTGGCTGAATTGGTAAATTTGCAAATGAAATAGTAATCCTAATGTGGCAGTAAATAATCGTCTTCTGAATAGTTGCCTAATGATGTTGTAACATTAAAAAAACTGAAAACAATTATACTTTATAAAAGTTAAATATGTTATTATCACTGATTATTTTTATATTACTTTGGTCAAAGTAAATAAACGATAAAACTTACAAGCAAAGTTACAGGTTTTTTGTGTTTTATGTTTTAATTAATGTATTCATTTTCAATTTCAGAAGGAGTAAAACGTGGGGGAATTATTATCAAAATATTTTAAAATTCAGCTTGATAAAAAAAAGTGTAGAAGAGTATATTAAAACATCCCTTCAAATGAACATGAGAATTAAAATAAACAGATTTATTTTGTATTAATTTAATTATTGTTTTATACTTAATTTTTTTATTATACTTTAAGTTCTAGGGTACATGTGCACAATGTGCAGGTTTGTTACATATGTATACATGTGCCATGTTAGTTTGCTGCACCCATTAACTCGTCATTTACATTAGGTATCTCTCCTAATGCTGTCTCTCCCCCCGCCCACCCCATGGCCGATCCCAGTGTGTGATGTTCCCCGCCCTGTGTCCAAATGTTCTCATTGTTCAATTCCCACCTATGAGTGAGAACATGTGGTATTTGGTTTTCTGTCCTTGTGATAGCTCTCTCATAATGATGGTTTCCAGCTTCATCCATGTCCCTACAAAGGACATGAACTCATCCTTTTTTATGGCTGCATAGTATTCCACGGTGGTTTTATACTTAATTTTTAAATCATAGAGACAATATTTGCAATTTCTGGTAGTGATGTTCTTCAATAACAATTATTTTTATGCAGGTTGTATGCTAATAAACAAGCAATTTAAGGTAGCAAAAGTCACAAATGTTACAAATAACCAATTTAACTAAACGCAGCTAGAATAAAATAATATGCGGTCAGTCTAATGATATGTAAAAATCAATGGCTGTGTACAATAAGCCCAAAGTCCTTTTAGAAACCTACTGAAAAATAACACTTTGCTAAATTTGTTCTCTTCAAGTAAAACTATTATACCAAAAACTTCATGTAAGAAAACATTAAGTTACACTATGAGTTTTAGAATGTAAATGTGGTATCTGTTTTATACAATTACTTTTAACATAACTATTCAACTAGTAAACTTACTTTAAAGATGTTATGCATATTTTCACTATATTTGCAATTTATATGCTGATATATTTTCCATGCTAGTGAATGGATTTTTTTTTAGAGTGATAATTTCAAGCTATGCCATATTGGAAAACGGATTGAAGGGAGTAAAAAAAAAAATAGGGAGGCAGAGAATGTTACATAGACAATGACAAAGAATAGAAGTCATCCATTATTATATATAGAAGCTTATTTCTCAAAAATGAGTTACTATGTCAATTTTATTGAAAAAACAAATGAATCTAAAGAAGATTTAGTTACCTTAAAAAATCATTCTAATAAGAAGCAAGTTGAAACAGAAAACCACATTTCAGAAAACACACACATATGTGCATTTACATATATGTATGTGTGCATACTTATATTGTGCAAATCAGCTACTAGATAAAAGCTGACATCCTAGGTTTCACTGTAGCTATGTTGAAGGGAAAGGCTTTGGGCAATGCAAAATATTCTAGGAAAAGTATACCTTACTGTGATTTAGTTATGAACTTCAGCTTGAAATAACTGGAAACTGAGTATGTGTTGTACTTTTAAGATAAACCCATGTACCAAGCTATATTTAAAAATAGAGATAAATGACTACGATAGAGATGATTGTCCAAGAGGAAATAGGAACCTAGCTAGCTAGTCTAGCTACAGGGACACAGATACAGGCTGAATGGCATTAAACTTAAAACTGAACTTGACTTCTGGTCATGAATCTCAATGCCACCCTCAAAGTGACGCTCTGAGTTTTCAAATATGATTACAAAATTTAAATTTGTTTTCTCCTGTGTATTCACAATAATATTATAAAACTCTGAAACATCATGGTCTCAGATTTAGCCCTAGTTACCCACTTTTTGGTATGTCTTTAATAAGCTAGCATTTGAAAAAGGATTGACGGAATTTGCTGGGGACAGTGGCAATTTTTACATGAGAAGAGGTTCTAGTGGGTACATTAGTTATCAATACTTTCCTTCAGAGTGTCCCATGCAGAGTTTCCTCTTGAAATGTGATTTCAACCTCGAAGATAAACCCTGTGTTGAGAGAGATGTTGAATTACGAATTGTTCTCAGCACAATAATTCCCAACTCTAAAATTCAGCCTAAGATAAAACTTAATTTATGAAGTTTCCATTTATAAAAGGTTAGTTTGGGTCATCTTACATTCCAATGGGGAGGATAGAAAATAAATTCTCAGACTATGTAGAGCTTTAACAATAGGTGTTACACATTTTTAAATAAAAAGTCATTGAATAATATGCTATTTGCACTACTTCGGGTTTTCATACATTCTTAAATCTCTTACAACTTTCTGTAAAACGAGTCCTTACCTTAATATATACATAAATCTGTCTGGATTTCCCCATTCTCTTTTCATTTCTTGGCTTCCAGCAGCTCTCCTTAAAATATGAATAAATTACTTTTCTAATATTCGTTGAAGGTTATGAACACATATTTCAACAACAACCACAAATAGAGGTAAAATATGCTGTGTTCTTTAATTCTTATCATAGACATAAATGCTGCCCAACTTATACTTACTTTGAGGCAAGAAATCTGTTAATTATATAGCTTCAAACATGAATGATTCATGTCCAAATATGTTCTAGAAACAGGCATGATCAGAATCTGAATTTACAATTTAGGTTTTTTAATCCTATTTTTAAATTACCTAGAATATACTAGCTAGTACACTATTTATATCATCTTCATTTACATGTTACAAAAGGGAGAGATGTCCTCATTGTTAGGTATACAATATAATTAATTTATTGTATGAATGTGGAAACTTTATAAAGAAAAATTTTGTGTTATCAATATTTACTACTACAACAACCAGCATGAACCAAAACTTTTCTGGGAAAACAGGCACGCAGGGTCACCCTAGTCACATTTTAAGTCAGCCAGATTTTCTGATTTATTCAATCAGAAAAGACATTTTGTAAAAGGAAACTGGATGGCTCAAAGAATCTCTGGAAAGACCGGAGAAAACTAAGTTGGGTAGATGGACAGGAAAAAAAAAATGGTACTCTAATCAGAATTGGCTGAAATTATGCCATAGCACCCATTTGCTGAGGATGGTGCTGCTAATGCTCAAACCTGTGGGAAACCAGAATGTAACATCGCCCCCCTCTGTCCTGGACCCTGAGAACAAGTATGCTGGAAACCATTGCCACTACCATGCTGGGAACTCCACCTTCCTGCCATTGCTACTTCTAGTAGAGGTATCCTTCTATTCCTCTTCCCTGGTGTCACTAGTTCTCATTTCAAAATCCAGATATGTGAGTCCAGTTGGCCAAGCCAAGTCATGATTTACTCTGGCCACCATGAGACCTGGAAAAATGACTAATATTTTCATCTTTTATAATAGTTTATATGGTTTAGCTTTAAACAAGACTTAAAAGGTGAGAAATTGATCAATATTAGGAATAAGATAATATTTCCCCATATGAAAAGTGTACATATGAAAAGTGTACATCAAAGTATGATTTCTTAAGTTTCACGCCAACGCCTATTGTATTTTCACTGTTCCAGGAAACTGCTCATGTGTAATAATGCTTCCTCACAACCTAATGATTGCTGTAAGGGTAAGAACAGCTAATTTTTAACTAATTAGAAAATATGTAGTTTATACTTTAATAATATTTATTAGGCATACAATACAATTAATTCATTGCACGAATGTGGAAACTTTATAAACTAAAATTGTGTGTTATCAATATTTACTACTATAACAGCAAGCATAAACTAAAATTTTCTGAGAAAACAGGCATGCATGGTCACCCTACTCACATTATCCTTTGTCCTTGGACAATTCAAAATGTCCACAGGATTCCCCTTTTTTTATATTGTTATCAAAATTAATTACTAGTATACAGTGCTTTATAGAAATCTTTAAAAGGATGGTGTTGACCTTTTTATTAGCCAATTAGACACATGTAACTTACATGATGTGATTTAACTGCCATTACTAAAAGGTATCCACCTCTGTTAAATGTATCTCTCTACCTAATCTGCAATAGTGCATGTGATTATATCTTTAGAGATTTATTCTGGTTTTGCATTTTACATTTTTTGCACACAGTAGGCATTATATGATATATTTGTATCTTGTCTGTATGTGTGTGCCTTTGTCTGTGTAATAGATAAATAAATAAATGATTTTTAACATTATTCCTTTCCTGGAAACTGACAAAACAGTGTATGGGTATAATACTTGCTTTTTTTTTTTTTTTTTTTTTGACAGAGCAAAGGGTCTTGCTCTGTCACCCAGGCTGGAGTGCAGTAGCTCAATCTCAGCTCACTGCAACCTTTGCCTCCCAAGTTTGAGCGATTCTTCTGCCTCAGCCTCCTGAGCAGCTGGGACTACAGGTGTGCGCCTTCACGCCCTGCTAAATTTTTGGTAGAGCCGGGGTTTCACCATATTGACCAGGCTGGTCTTGAACTCCTGACATCATGATCCACCTGCCTCAGACTCCCAAAGTGTTGGGATTACAGGCATAAGTTACCACTCCCGGCCCAGAACATGGGTATAATACGTTTTTCCATCATATGAAACCTCTCAAAGAAACACATCAAATTTTGGAAGAAAAATACAATAATAAATACAACAAATATAATAATGTAACCAATGGGATAGAAAGAGAAATAAAGAGAGTAAAGTCTTTAATGGGAGAAAAATAAGATAATTTAGCCCCTTTGAGATTGTGTCATGGCTCTGAAAGGATTAACAGAATAGCAAATAATATTTTTATTTTTATACATTTTATAAATCCAATCAATAACCTAGACTTAACCTCACTGGGTCTTTAGATTAATGGTTTTTAATAATTTATATTCACAAGAGTTAATTTTATATTTACTTCCTTTTTCAAAAACAGGAATACATTCCTATCGTTAGCATCATCATAAATTATTGGTTGTTGACCAGGTGCGTTGTACTGTAATAACTCTTTGGGATATACAAAATGTATATCTCATTTTCTAGATAAAAAATTATAAATATATGCATAATAATACATAATAAAATATATCAAGGGCTACCGAAATAATTCATAGATTGCATCACTTTCCCAAATCCCTGGTTTGTGAATATACCTTGCCTCTGAGCCTTTTTACCCTTGTGATCTGTTCCACAAAGTTTATCACTATCTCACATACTGCCTTATTTCTGCTGGAGTGTACATCATACCATCTTTTGTGCCTGGTACACTGCTGGGTGTTAGATATTAAAAGATAAAAAATCTTATCCCTCTCTTCAAGAATGTTATACTTTATTGAAAACTCAGTCTTTTAAATAACTTATTTTTTTGAAGAAAAAAAGGAATGCAAAATTTAATAGTTGTTCTGCTGAATACCTTAAGGTGAAATGCAGTGAAATGTATAGGTGGCTTTGTCTGGAAATGATCCACAGAAGTGATATTAAACAAAAACATGTCTTAAAAGTTGAAGAAAAATAACAAAAGACAATGTACTCAATAAATAATCAGAAATTGAACTGTGTTTGCTCAAGTAAGTGGATAAGCATTGGCTTCACTTTAATGGTACGGAATGATTTGAAAATATGTTAGTGGGGTGTGGTGGCAAGCTTGTAGTCCCAATACTTTGGGAGGCTGAGGCAGACGGATCAGCTGAGGTCAGGAATTCAAGACCAGCCTGGCCAACATGGTGAAAACCCGTCTCTACAACAATACAAAAATTATCCAGGCATGATGGTGGGTGTCTGTAATCCCAGCTACTTGGGAGGCTGAGGCAGGAGAATCGCTTGAACCCAGGAGGTGGAGGTTGCAATGAGCTGAAATCATGCCTTTGCATGAATGAATAAATCGATTCCTGGATTAATGGATTCAGGGATTATCTCAGGAGTAGGACTAGTAGCTTAATAATAAGATGACTTGACTTGAGATAGCACATCAGTTCCCTGGACATGTGATACCTACATTGCCTCAGAAGTCTTCAGAGTTCCTGCCAGCAAGAAGGCCCTCACTAGATGCATCCTCTTTGACCATGAACTCCTCAGCCTTCATAACAGTAGAAAATAAATTTATTTTATTTATATATTACTCCGTTTTAGGTATTCTGTTATACACAACACAAAACAGATTAAGAATTCTAATTCCAGGAACCTATAATAAGAAAATAAATAATGATGTAAACATTGATTTATGTTTAAGTTGGTTCTTTGCTGCATTATTTATGAGAGTAAAATTCTAGAAAGAACTAAATATCCTATGGTAAAATTAGTCCTATGAATTATTTTGTGTCATACAAGGAATTAAGTCTCTAATAGTAGAACATGTTTAATAACATTAAAAATTTTCACAAATAAATGTTAAGTACAAAAAGCATGTTAAAAGTATATGTATATTTTTACAGCAGTAATCTCTGTGGATTTCAACTTTTTTTGTTGTTTTCTGTGTTTCCTAAAACCTATATAAGTAACATGTATTTCATTATCTTACAATATAATATATACTTTATAGGAAACACAGACTTTTTCTACTCTGTGTGATTATCTGCAAGGTCTTGTGAACATATAGAAAAGAGTAAAACAAGTGCTCAACAAATATATACTTAAGCATCAATTAATATAATAAACAATTGTGGAAATATAGATCCTTCTTATACTTGTAGTGTATGTAGTACAGTGTGATATATAGCTAAGAGTATTACCCTTACTGGGCAAAACTTTGGTTGCCTTATTCATGTTAAATAACAAAAATAATAAATTAGAATTTCTGAATATATAAAATTATATTTTGATCAATATTCTTTCCGATAAGCCCAATATAAGATTTATTACAAAAATGAGACTATATGAGAAACTCAGTTTTACTCCAAATAGCCAAACTTATGGCCCAAAGTAATAAAAAACATAAAGTGATGTGAACATAGGACAGTGATACTTTAAGCCACAAAAGAAAACGGTACGTGCATTTTGACGTGTTTTACTGAGATTGCTATTTCTTTGATGAGAAATAAAAGTTGCTAAGTTATAAGAAGTGATATACTATTAAAGAAATATTGTAAAAATATTGTATTAACTTCACCTTCAGTAATTGTGTAATATTTTCATTATCTTAGCACCCAATTCCTAGAATGTTACAATCTACAAAAATAAAATATGAAAATATGTGTGAGAATCTTACATTCTAAGCATATTTGTTTATAGGTACAATTGATTTGTAACCCTCTTGTAGTTTACAATTATTATCTCAAGATGAAAAAATTCACAATGACCCCTTTATCTTATGACAGTAGTAGATTAAACTCAGGACCAATGAATTCTCTCCCCCAGTGGTTATACTGTTTATTACTGGTTTCAAATCATAGCAAATATTAAATATGGTAACAATTATCCTGAGTTCAAATGTGAAAAGTCTAAGGAAAGCAAGAGACACTAGGTCTGTTGTAAAATCATTTTTAAAATGTTTTGGATTCAGAAAAAAAGAATGTGAAGGGATCAAAAAAATCAGAAACTATAATATATACTAGTATATGTTAAATATACTAGTAAGGAAACTGATCCACAGAAAGCTTAACCAGAGTCATAAATGGCATTGTATTACATATTAAGAACAAAGAGAGTGAAAAGCTTAGTAGAGTGAAAGCTTAGCTCAGGAGTCTGTAGCTTTGTTACCATAACAAAATCAACTGATGTTTTTTAATCTTGGTAAATTACTCAGTGTTACTCAGCCTCAGTTTCCACATCCATAAAATAGGATCAATTTGACTATTAACCAACAAGTTATCTATAGTTCTCTGCAATAAAAAGTGTTGTGGATGAGGGAAGAGTAAAGATAGACTTCCTATATGTAATTTTGTATTTGTTAAAAAAGTATCACTTTTACAGTTAAAAATTAGAACAGTAATTTTTAAAGTTATTGTGAAGATTAAATAAACTGAACAAAAAATGTGTGTTATAAATTCTACTTTTTCATTTTAAAAATGTAGTACATATGTGGAAATATCTATAAATTTGATGCCATTTGGGAAAAAATGGATAATTAACTGAAAAATTTCTTCTTAATCTGAAAACATTCTTTATTGAACAATCAACATGCAACTTTTCTTGTTTGCGAGGAGAACTTGTTTGATGAAGAATAGAAATGTGTGAACATTTAATGACACAATTGAAATCTTTCTGGCCACAGCCAGGAAATTAAACTATAGCCCTGAACAAATATTATCAATCATCATCATCATCTGGAATATCCTTTATCTCCAGCTACTGAGATTATCTGTTGAGAGGCAAGGCAACTGAAGGAGTTCACTTGAGCTCAAATAGATAGTGTGGAACTCTTTTAAGAAGAATTCATGCCTAAGAAATATTCCCCTAAGGTATTAGAAATGTTTAGATCACATATAAATCCCTTATATTTTTATTCTCCACCAATACATTTATTGTTTAACTTGAATAGTTAGGCTTTGAAGTTGTAGACATGGTTTTCTAGACTGTTTTATGTCTCTAAAATGTATTTATTATGAAAATACTTTAAAATTATGATAGCTACTATAGAGGGTGCATTTCAATAGACTTGCATGTGTACCTCTATATTTTGCTTGCAAGTTTGTACTGGAGATCTTCATATAGGAGGTATAATCTCAATCTTTTCTTCTCAGGTTTAGTTGCTCATCTGGGAACTACCACACTTTTTTCTTAGAGTGCAGAGATAAGAAAGTCTTTGAAGAGGATATAATTTTTAAAATGTTGTAAGGTACGAAGAGAATATAATTTAAAAGATGCTGTAAGGTACCTGAATGGGAGAATCCTAATTGTAAATTTTCTATTGTGATTGGTGTGGTAAGAGGAAAGAAGAAATAAGGGATTAGAGAAAGAGAGAGTTTAAAGGGTGAAGAGGAGAATGAAATCTGAATACAAACTGTAGGTTATCTAAATTCATTTAAACCAACTTAAATATGTGTTTGGAGTCTCTTCACATAAAGATAATATTCTGCAAGTTGAAAAAAGCAGGTAACCTTTTAAGCTTAAAAATGTGGATTTTAGATGATTGTTCTTTCTAAACAGCCAGCATTTTTCTCTTTTTCTTGAATCTTGCCTATCCCTATCAATCACCAACACCATAAGGCTGGTTTCCTTTATCAGAGTGGTTTCTTGGGCCAAGATATTTTAGACCTGAGTCCTATTTAAGAAGAGACAGAAAAATTATTTCCTTCAGTTGAACTCCTTCACATCTGCAGTTCTCAACTGCATAGCATTTCTTTAGCATAATGGTTTCAGATTGATTAAGGTCTTTTTTTTTCACTCTCTATATGTGGTAATGGGTCAAATTAAATGAGAACAGAGTTATTTCAGAAGTGTATCATGATGTCTAAAAAAGATCTCTCTAGTGTACACACATGCACACGCACACAAACACACTCATGCATGCACATACACACACACACTGAGATGTCTTCATCCCCCACCTCCCTTCACTGAATTTCACCAGAGGAATATAACAAAAATATTTTGTCATATGAAAACATTATGTATAGATATTTTCCCCACCCACCTAGAAATTAGCTTCTGACCCAGGGGAAAAAAAAAAAAAAATCTTGTAAGTAAACATCTTTAAGACCTTCCTTAGCGTTGGGAATTTTCCCAACCCCGATCCTTTCCCCTAAATTTTTACTCCCCATCTTTCTCAATATACACACTTCGTAGAACATTTGCTCTTTTGCACAAATTATTAACAGGCTTGTAGCAGCTGTCCAACTTGCAAAAGACCTAATTAAAAAGGCAAGTGGTGTAAACATATCCTCTCTGCATAGAGTGAAGAAAGGGCCAAACAGTAACTCTATTTAAAAGACATAAAAATTTCAAATCTTAGAATTATCTATAAATATTTTGGGACGTATTGATGGAAAAGGTGTCGACTCTGAAAGGAAAAGTCAGCAAAACAGGCTTCACGGAAGCAGCACGTTCACGTTTCCTTGCCTCCTGGAAGGTGATATTACTGGATTTTTATAAGCTCTGAGTTTGGAATCTGGTGTTTCCTTCACTGGAAAAAGCCTGAGCTTCGTGTTTCCCCAGCATCAGTGACCCAACAAGCATCTGCGCGAGGAGGAGCTGCCGGCTACCTGCAGATAGCGTTCGCGCTGAGCTTTAGAGTCCAGAGATTTCTGTCTCCTCCTCTCAAAATGCAACTGGTTATTTACTTGTAAATATTTAAATTAGTTCAAACTGATGTGGAAACTTTGTCAATGGGGTGTGTGTGTGTGCGTGCGTGTAGTGTGCGCGCCCCTGCCTGCCAGTGGGTTTTTAACAGCACTCACAAATCATCTTGGGATTTTGCCCTGCCCCCTCCCTTCTTTTCCGGTTCTCAGTTAAAGCTTTCGGGACTGGAATCAAGGACTTAAGCGTGCATTGTGTTTCACCCTCCAGAGTTAAATAACATTCAAGAAATATCATCAAAGAACCTAACTCTCAATGATCAACTTGACTAAATTTCTGCAAGTTTTAAAAACTATATGCCTAATTTATATACCTTGCAACAAAAAATTCATACTCAATTAGATATTATGTAACATATATGTTCCGAAAGCCACTTTCAACATACCAAAAAAAAATGTTTCAAAGACATCAAATAGCATAAAACACTGTGCCGCAGAGAAGGAAGAAATGCATTTAAAGCACTGATGAAAATGGCGTGCAGTATAATTACCTCAAATTGCTGTTCGCTTGACACCCTGACACTAATTTTATTCAAGCCATTGGGAAATAAATGTTTTAAAAGCACTCCTTTCCGAATGGTGGAGCTGGTGGGGGCTGTGAGCTCGTTAAGGAAAGGAAAGGGTAAAGTTTCCAGCACGCAAAAAGAATCAAATAATCCATTTAAAATAAGCGTCTATGTAGATCGTCAGCCTTTTATGCCCACATTTTTAACGCTTGCCCTGTACGTGGATTGATTTTTTTTTTCTTTCAGCATTCCTTAGCCAGATGGATTTTTGCTACTGCAGATCAGCAGAGGGTGTCAGATCTTTCAGAGTGCACCAGGCTGGAACGAGCAGAGCTTCTTAGCAACTCTCTTCTCCGCCCCCCTCCCCTCATTCTCGCGCTCTCTTCCTCCCTCAGACAACTCGCCCCCCGCCCTCCGCCCCCCTCCACGTAATTCCGAAAGAGCAGAAGAAAGAGAAGGAGAACAGGAAAAGAAGAGCTAGTAAGCTAGAGCGAGAGCATAGGAAAAAAAAGAAAAAAAAAAAAAAAAAAGCCTTAAGAGGACCGAAGTGGAGGAAAGGAAAAGGATGGACAACCACAAAACGCAGCGATTGCGGAAATTTTCCAGCGCCATTGGCTGGGCAGCGTGAGTCCTTCGGTCGGGCGTGATTTCAGCACCGGGGGGACTGGACAGCACCTCGGGGGGACTTCTGGGCAACCCGCAACCACAGCAAGAACTCCACCAGCATCCTCAACAACAGAAGCCGCGGAAAACCCTGCTTTGTATCAGAGAGGCAAGGTCAGTCCGACGCACAGCCATGCACAGGCAGTGCGCCTGTACTACGCTGCAAACCCTCTGCTTGTTTCTCTAACATGCACTTGCTTCTAATTACTAGCATTGTTTCATTTCTGATCAGTGAGGATCAGTAGATGAGATTCTGTAAGGGTGTACTTTTAATTTATATGTATATATTTAACTTCTTTTGCTGTTATTTTTAAAGGGTTGTGGGGGAGTGGGGTTTTTTCCCTACTTTTTTTTTTTTTTTTTTTTTTTTTTTTTTTGCTTGCCTTGCACTACGTGCCTGGATAGTTTGTGGATATAATTATTGACTGGCGTCTGGGCTATTGCAGTGCGGGGGGGTTAGGGAGGAAGGAATCCACCCCCACCCCCCCAAACCCTTTTCTTCTCCTTTCCTGGGTTCGGACATTGGAGCACTAAATGAACTTGAATTGTGTCTGTGGCGAGCAGGATGGTCGCTGTTACTTTGTGATGAGATCGGGGATGAATTGCTCGCTTTAAAAATGCTGCTTTGGATTCTGTTGCTGGAGACGTCTCTTTGTTTTGCCGCTGGAAACGTTACAGGGGACGTTTGCAAAGAGAAGATCTGTTCCTGCAATGAGATAGAAGGGGACCTACACGTAGACTGTGAAAAAAAAGGCTTCACAAGTCTGCAGCGTTTCACTGCCCCGACTTCCCAGTTTTACCATTTATTTCTGCATGGCAATTCCCTCACTCGACTTTTCCCTAATGAGTTCGCTAACTTTTATAATGCGGTTAGTTTGCACATGGAAAACAATGGCTTGCATGAAATCGTTCCGGGGGCTTTTCTGGGGCTGCAGCTGGTGAAAAGGCTGCACATCAACAATAACAAGATCAAGTCTTTTCGAAAGCAGACTTTTCTGGGGCTGGATGATCTGGAATATCTCCAGGCTGATTTTAATTTATTACGAGATATAGACCCGGGGGCCTTCCAGGACTTGAACAAGCTGGAGGTGCTCATTTTAAATGACAATCTCATCAGCACCCTACCTGCCAATGTGTTCCAGTATGTGCCCATCACTCACCTCGACCTCCGGGGTAACAGGCTGAAAACGCTGCCCTATGAGGAGGTCTTGGAGCAAATCCCTGGTATTGCGGAGATCCTCCTAGAGGATAACCCTTGGGACTGCACCTGTGATCTGCTCTCCCTGAAAGAATGGCTGGAAAACATTCCCAAGAATGCCCTGATCGGCCGAGTGGTCTGCGAAGCCCCCACCAGACTGCAGGGTAAAGACCTCAATGAAACCACCGAACAGGACTTGTGTCCTTTGAAAAACCGAGTGGATTCTAGTCTCCCGGCACCCCCTGCCCAAGAAG
This sequence comes from Macaca nemestrina, assembly GCF_043159975.1. Classification (NCBI taxonomy): domain Eukaryota; kingdom Metazoa; phylum Chordata; class Mammalia; order Primates; family Cercopithecidae; genus Macaca; species Macaca nemestrina. The sequence continues at coordinate 29,691,148 of NC_092140.1, forward strand.
AGACCTTTGCTCCTGGCCCCCTGCCAACCCCTTTCAAGACAAATGGGCAAGAAGATCATGCCACCCCAGGGTCTGCTCCAAACGGAGGTACAAAGATCCCAGGCAACTGGCAGATCAAAATCAGACCGACAGCAGCGATAGCGACGGGTAGCGCCAGAAACAAACCCTTAGCTAACAGTTTGCCCTGCCCTGGGGGCTGCAGCTGCGACCACATCCCAGGGTCGGGTTTAAAGATGAACTGCAACAACCGGAACGTGAGCAGCTTGGCTGATTTGAAGCCCAAGCTCTCTAACGTGCAGGAGCTTTTCCTACGAGATAACAAGATCCACAGCATCCGAAAATCGCACTTTGTGGATTACAAGAACCTCATTCTGTTGGATCTGGGCAACAATAACATCGCTACTGTAGAGAACAACACTTTCAAGAACCTTTTGGACCTCAGGTGGCTATATATGGATAGCAATTACCTGGACACGCTGTCCCGGGAGAAATTCGCGGGGCTGCAAAACCTAGAGTACCTGAACGTGGAGTACAACGCGATCCAGCTCATCTTCCCGGGAACTTTCAATGCCATGCCCAAACTGAGGATCCTCATTCTCAACAACAACCTGCTGAGGTCCCTGCCTGTGGACGTGTTCGCTGGGGTCTCGCTATCTAAACTCAGCCTGCACAACAATTACTTCATGTACCTCCCGGTGGCAGGGGTGCTGGACCAGTTAACCTCCATCATCCAGATAGACCTCCACGGAAACCCCTGGGAGTGCTCCTGCACCATTGTGCCTTTCAAGCAATGGGCAGAACGCTTGGGTTCCGAAGTGCTGATGAGCGACCTCAAGTGTGAGACGCCGGTGAACTTCTTTAGAAAGGATTTCATGCTCCTCTCCAATGACGAGATCTGCCCCCAGCTGTACGCTAGGATCTCGCCCACGTTAACTTCGCACAGTAAAAACAGCACTGGGTTGGCGGAGACCGGGACGCACTCCAACTCCTACCTAGACACCAGCAGGGTGTCCATCTCGGTGTTGGTCCCAGGACTGCTGCTGGTGTTTGTCACCTCCGCCTTCACCGTGGTGGGCATGCTCGTGTTTATCCTGAGGAACCGAAAGCGGTCCAAGAGACGAGATGCCAACTCCTCCGCGTCCGAGATTAATTCCCTACAGACAGTCTGTGACTCTTCCTACTGGCACAATGGGCCTTACAACGCAGATGGGGCCCACAGAGTGTATGACTGTGGCTCTCACTCGCTCTCAGACTAAGACCCCAACCCCGATAGGGGAGGGCAGAGGGAAGGCGATACGTCCTCCCCCGCCGCAGGCACCCCCCCAGGGGGCTGGAGGGGCGTATACCCAAATCCATCAGCCTGAATGGGCATAAGTAGATAAATAACTGTGAGTTCGCACAACCGAAAGGGGCTGACCCCTTACTTAGCTCCCTCCTGGAAACAAAGAGCAGACTGTGGCGAGCTGGGAGAGCGCAGCCAGCTCGCTCTTTGCTGAGAGCCCTTTTTGACAGAAAGCCCAGCACGACCCTGCTGGAAGAACTGACAGTGCCCTCGCCCTCGGCCCCAGGGCCTGTGGGGTTGGATGCCACGGTTCTATACATATATACATATATCTACATCTATATAGAGAGATAGATATCTATTTTTCCCCTGTGGATTAGCCCCGTGATGGCTCCCTGTTGGCTACGCAGGGATGGGCAGTTGCACGAAGGCATGAATGTATTGTAAATAAGTAACTCTGACTTCTGACAAAAATCAAAAAGTGCTGCATGGCTCGCATGGAATCCACGCGCTCCAGGGACTCTGCCCGCCCCCGCGACTGGAGACGGCATCTCCTTCACAGCACCCACCCTCTTACCTGATAAGTTCCATCGTATCAAACTTTCTATAAACAAAATACAGTATAATCAGAAAGTGCCATTTCGCCATTATTTGTGATCGGTAGGCAGTTCAGAGCATACGTTAACTGAAAAAAAAAAATGTAAAGGTTTTATTTAAGACATTTGCATGGCTAGTCATCGTCCATTTTATGAGTTAACAATGTATTTTGTTGAGGGAAGTTTTTAGGGGTTGTTTTGGGTTCTTTTATTTTGATGGTGATGTTTTATTTTATTTTATTTTTTTCAGGGGGATTTTTTTAATACATATCCAATAATGCCTTCCATCTGAATGTAAAATAAGTACCCATGATTTCTATTATAGTATCAGTGTAATTATTTAAAAAATGATTTTGAGGCAGTTAAGCATGACCAATTAATGTCACTCTAGTGCTTAGGCTGCGATCCTATGGTAGCAATTCTGTGCTGGTATAAATCTTACTTATAAAGTAGGAAAAAAGAACCGAGGAAGCACGTGAAACTTACTAATTCTATTCGAGGATTTTATAATGGCATATTTTTTCAGTATTAAAGTGAAAATGTTTTCAACTCTGGGTCCTTACCTTTTTCCAGCTTCATATTTGCAAGTGGTAAATTGGATTTGCGGTGGAAGAGACAGGGGAGGGAAACGGTTGGGGGTAGATCCCTTCCTGAGCTCCATTAAGGCTCTTTCTCTAATCGCCTTACTTAGCTTTTTACCCTTTAAGTAGCTCCTCTTCCCTCGCCCCCACCCTCCACCCCACCCCCACCTTCGCTCAGACTTTACCGGCTTTCCCCAGTCCATAAAGGTCTTGCCCCAACATACACGCCTTCGTTTTGTCCCCTCTCCAAATGCAGCAGTGAATCCCTTTATTAATACTGGAAATCCCTCACTGCTGCTTTTGTTGGTGCTGCCCACACTGCAGATATTAAGGATGTTAGGAGAGATTTGATTTAATTGACTCTGCCTAGATCGGTCTCATTAAACAGAGTGGAGATTTCATTGGTCAGCACTCCTCAATGAAAGACAGACCTAATGACTGGCATTTGAGATGCTGCTGGCATTTTGAATTCAACATCTGCTGAAAACGGTAAAACTAATTAGTGCCCACCCACCCTCCCCGCCCCAGCAACTGCATATTGAAATTTGTTAAAGCACTCATCTTTATGGAAATTAATCATTATCCTAAAGAAGTGTTTCTCTCCCATCATCCGGATTTCTGGTTGTGGCCCAGCAATTAACAAAAACAGCATTCAACTGTTTGAATTTTTTGAACCAATGTAACTCTGGCCTCAATCATATTCCTCTGGGATTTCTAAACAACAGTTAAGCTACAAAAACCAAACAAAATCACACATATTGATGGAGTCTGCATTCCACCACATATCCACCCTTGAGAAGTATGTCAAGAGACTGCAGACTATAGATTTTTTTTAAATATAGGATTATAAATCAGCTACTGAAAGACCCCAGAGCAGTTGTAAGTAGATCTGCCATCTAGAACTCATATTCTAAAGGGAAGTGATTTCCCAGAACAGTAATGTTCTGGAATATGTATTATTTATTTTAACACTTTTTTAATAAAATCTTTATTATAAACCATGACTATTCCTAAGGACATTCATCATTTTCTCTCTTGATTCTTTTGTTTGTGGACTGCATTTCATGACAGTAAACCTGCAACCTACTCCCCTCTGACAGATATTATGGGTTGTTTTCTATTTATTAATTTCTCACAGGATGGCTTTATTCTTTTTACAGAAAGTACAACGGGGTTCTCGGTAAGCAATCAACAGATTTACCTGTGATGGAAAAATTAGGGGAGAAGAGGCATACATTCGACAATGTTATGACCTTTAGAAAGAAAAGAAAAAATGACAGGTGTAGAAACAATATCTCTGGTGGAAGGTGACATTTAATGACAGATATCTAGTGAGGTATATTAGTAATTTTGAAACTGATACGTGACTAATCTAGGTCAGGAAACTAGAATTTCTCATAGAAGGTGTGCACAGAGGCAAGAACTTTTCTTCATTTTCATTGAAAATAAATTACAATATAGAAACCAAGGTTAAAGGGGTAAAAGTATTTTTAAATAGTAGCTTCAATGGTTTTGGAGTATTCATTGTGCGCCACGCATGTGCTCAGCGATTTATGTAATTATTTAATCTCCACAACCACAGGGCAGTTTAGTAAGATACTATTTCCATTATACAGATGAGAAAACTGAGGCTTAAGAAAAGTCAGCAGTAACTCTGGTCATACATGGTAAATAGCAGAGTGGAATTTAAATTCAATTTTCCTTGTACTCAAAGACCTTATATTTTGAGTGAGTAATCATATACATTTACCTGATCAAGTTCTTAAGGCAATCTTAAAAAAAATAAGCATTTATGAAAATACTGTATAACTAATTATGGACTCAGTTTGTATGTTCATACCCAAATATGTATTGGTGGCCCTTTATATTTCCGGTATTTCTTGCAGCAACAGAAATTTGCCCTTCATTCAGTGGCGATAACTTCAGTGTGTTCTCCAAGAGTAGTATATAAGAAGACATAGCACATAAGAGAAAAGATGAGTCTGCTAAATGAGTTCAAAATTACAGATATTCAGATGATTGAAACTAAATCATCTATATATTGACTCTAAGAATATTTTAATAAATAATATTAATGTTAAAAATCTATGTACAAAAGATATCCAATAATTTCATGTATAAGAACATTTTTTATTTAATCTGGCAGGGTTTTATTCATTTTGATAAAATATCTCTGTAACAATTATGTAATTAATATACATTAGTTTTATACACATATATGTTAGTTTATAGGATACATAATGCATTTGGTCACACCATGTAACTTTCATTTTAAAATACTTAGTATCTTCTCTTTGTTTTGTCTTTGCATCAAATGCTCATGTAACTATAGTTATCATGTGCATTAGTTGAGATATCTTGTTTCTAGTTAAATCATTCTTTAGTTCATTAAAGTAAAAGAGATTTTAGTTGTGCCCAATGTAAAAGGAGAAAAGAAGGATCTTGTTTAGTTACATTACCTTAGAGAAATTAGTAGCTTCTGTGGCTGCTGCTATAACTAAGAATATGCTAGAATTTAAGTTGTTGCCATAGAAATTTATTGTTTAACCATTTTTACATGCTTACCCAAGAGGAGACTGAAATAGCTAATATAACATTAACATAACAAGATTCTTTGTCTTAACAGTATTTATATCATATGTACTTAGAACTGTCGGAAATTTTGATAAGTGTTAAAGTTATATTGGTGATTATAAAGACAGTTTGTTAATTTAGCTTTTTCATATTTCTAATGTTATTTAGTAGGTAGAAAGAGGTAGATGAATTTGCAAGGGTGAACAAGGAAGTTCTGTTTATAATGTGTTAGTGTAATATTGAAAATAGTGGTTTCTAATTCAGCAGTCCTGCTAACTAATTTATAAATCTTATTTTTATTTGTATGCTTATTTAAAGAAAAATGGAAATATAAAATGTGCTAAATATTTAATTTTAGCATGTATTAACTTTTGATTCATTTTCTCTATTATTGAAATCTAGTCATTTAATCTAAGAGATGAACTCTGCACGATATCAACAGATATAGCACATGCATACTCAAGATTTTTAAGTTATATGATTTGCTTTGACATGGCCCTGAACTATAAAGAGGGCTAAATTAAATACCTTTCTTATAATCCCCTGTCATTTTCTTTTATCTGTAGTGTTACTAAGATGTTATTATAACATGAAGACGTACAAGATTATCTTCTTGGCATTGAAAAGAAATGCTACTAAGTGGTTTCATGAAGTCATCTATTAATAACAAATTTTGAAACGTGAGCTAAATTTGTTGTGACCTATTACAATTTGTTATAACCTACCAAATTTCAATCAGATTTCAGAAAAAAATTGAATAGTTAAGATAATAACAAATTAAGTGTTTAAAAACTACAGTTTTAAAATGAAATAAACCACTGAAGATGTCTTTGATGATCAAGCCCAGTATAACCCTTTCCCTCAACTGACTAGCAATTTAACTTTATTGGCTTAGACCTCAATAGCCAATTAATTACTCTTTTTCCACTGCTAAATATATATTATATTACACTTGAAATATAATTATATTTTATACTTGAACTTCACACAAAGGTTATTGGAGAATTACCTAATAGTTTGAAGACTTTTGAATGTGTTAGACATAAATATTCAATTGGCAACATTAATTGGGCACTTGCCACATAAAAAATATTATAGAAGCTCTCTTGGGAAAATAAAATAAGGCAATTCAAACCTCAAGTAGTTTATGCCCTACAAAGGTGAGATATATACATCATTGGAATTATAGAACAGCGCATAACTGGCAGTGTTTAAAGAATGCCGCTAGAACATTTTGTGTTTCTTTCAAGTAAATTAGGTTTTAAATCATTTGAAATATGTAATCATTACATCAGCTTTATTAGTTAGTATAAATAGATGAAAACCTTAAAACAATGTTTTAAATGATGGAAGTAATTTAATTACTTTACTAGTCTTATTTTCATTTCTTTTTCTGTGAAATGGGAATAATTCCTGTTATTTTATGACTTCATGAAGAGTTTTCTAACAAGCATTCTAAAAAGAAATAATCAAACCAGTTTTTATCAGGACAAGTGAATGACTGACAATTTTTCAATTTACTTATCTGGGAAATCAAACATGACATTAGAAAATTCAATAAAATTTTTTCTATTATAAGAAGATTAGAAATAGTCTCTGGGCACTTAGGTTTGATTTTTGTTGTTTATATATGTGTAATAGATTTTGATTATAGAAGCTTTAATATAATATTGTATACAATTTTACAATTTTACTGTAAAGCTAATAATCCTCTTGCTATTTTTTTGTTTAGTAAAACTTAATATTCAATTACTTAGTAGTAATGTCCAGATGCACAAGTCCAAAGGTTTAACAAGCAGGAAGGAGTAAGCTAAGCCATGCATTTACTGACTTATATGTCTTTTTCTCTTTGCTTCCAACTCCATTTCTTGGCAGAAGCATACAGGAAGGAAACATGCTCAGCTGTAGCATATCGATAGAAAAAGTCAATGTATAGTGAAAAATGAAAGTGCCTCAAATATAGATGATAAATGGCCACTCCACAGCATTATCAAAGAAGCAGTCTTTGCTTCCCAGGAAAGGAGGATAAGTGGAAAAGGGTCACTAGCCCCATAAACAATAATGGCTGTTACCAGATTCTGTGACATTGATTGTGCACTTTTCCATTTTAAATCAATATCTTGTTTAACATTTCCAAGCTGCATATGAAAGAAAAAAAGAAATGCACATCATTATGATAGTAATAGGATTTGGATAATATTCTCTGCTTATATAGAATTTACTGCCTCTTCCATAAAATAATAAGATTACAAAGTAGCTAAGGAATTTAATACTATGCATTGCCTCTATACTGTAGTAGAATCCATACATTTTAGTCCAGGTCTTATTATTTATTTAAAAACCTGTCATACCTGTGATATAATTAAAGTAATTCTACATGACTAAATTATTATATCTGAAATATTTTGTTCTGTTAAATATGAAATGGTATCATACAATAATTATGTTCTAATTGATGTCCAATTAGATGAATTTTGTAGTGAATCTGATTCAGTTGTGAATCCAGTGAACTTCATTGGTCATATTTACCATCAGTGTGTTTTTTGGTAGCTTATACAGTAAATTGTTGGATATGGCTTTGTCATAACTAAGTTGATATTAACGTCAGTGAACGTCTCAATGTTTTCAAATCATGGATGTCAACTGACTTAATTAATTATCAGACGAATCTAAAGAGATTGAAATGACTAAATTACTTAAGTAGATAATTTAATGCTGTTAATCCCTCTGTTTCCTGAATGACTAAATGTTTTCCTATATCTCAGCACATGCTTTAATGAGAGAGAGAACCCTCAATTTTTTTTCTTGATCAGAAAATGTTACTTTTAAAATTTTCAGCAAAACTTTGATTGGATGACGTTTGTATTTTTCACAATACCAGTCAGCTCTCCAACAATCAGATTTCATGATACAGATGGTATTTGGAATAATTAGACAAAATACATAAAAAGTAGAGTATTCCAGGAGGGTATTTTATTTTGCGCTGTAATATTATGAGGACCACAACTTGAAGCCAAGAAAGTAACAGCTGGAAATAGCAGTAATCTCCAAGAATTGAATTACATGGAACGTCATGTTACTATTTTAACTCAAAATTTATAACATCAAATTAAGAAGAAAGTAAGATGAGAGCACATTTGAACATTATTTGCATGAACATGACATTACTAATAGCCAGTCGAAAGATATTTATGCCATAATTTTTTACAAAATAGAGCCTTTTCTTTTCAGTATTCTTTTCATGGATAGCTAATATTTTGCCTATTAAATTTCCATCCCTGCAAGCCCAATTTACATACTTGATGAGTAATTAAATACATATGTCGGCGAAAAGAGTCAAATTCTGTAAAATATTTTAAGAGATTTATTCTGAGCCAAATATGAGTGACCATGGCCTATGACACAACCCTCAGGAGGTCCTGAGAACATGTACCCAAGATGGTTGGGTACAGCTTGGTTTTATATATTTTATGGAGGCATGAGACATCAATCAGATACATTTAAGAAATACATCTTTTTTGGTTCAGAGAGGTGGGACAATTCAAAGCGGGGGCTTCCAGGTTACTGGTAAATTTAAACATTTTCTGGTTGACGGTTGAGTTTATCTGAAGACCTGGGATCAATGGAAAGGAATGTTCAGGTTAAGATAAAAGATTATGGAGACCAAGTTTTATTGTGCAGAGGATTCTCTCAGATAGCAGACTTCAGAGAGAGAGCAGGTTGTACAATGTTTCTCATCAGACCTAAAAGGGTGCCTGGCTGTTAGTTGATTATTCCTTGGATCTGGAAAGAAAGGAAGGAAAATAAAATGTTAAAGGGATTCTCCATAGGATGTGGATTTTTCCCACAGGAGATTTTTACAGGGCGATTTCAAGGTATGGCAATGAAATATATTTTGGGGTTAAAATTTTTTTCCTTGTCTTGTAATGTTATGCCGGAGTCAGACTGAAAAGTAAGTCATGATATATAGGGTCAGATAAAACCTATCTGATGAGAATTTATGGTTTAGGGCATGACTCCCTAGACCCCTTAGGTAGGAATTTGGGCAAGATAAAAAATTCAGTGCTTAGTCCTCACATAGACTGGAAACAGGGTTATTCTGTTTTATAAATTTGGGATTTTTAGTTCATAATATATGAAACTAGTACAACATACTACCAGATGATAAATTTCAACCTGCATTTATGTTGTCTTTTAAACAATGAATGAGAAATATTTTCACTACAGCCTTTAAAATAAAGTGAGTTCTTTAGAATACAAGCGTCAGTAGTAAATGTATCATATAGCCCAAGGTGGTTTGAGGAGCCAACATAGCATTATGTCAGGCAGCTACATCTTAATTATACCAAATTCAAAATATGAAAAGGAACAGGAAAACAAGTGGGATGATAACAATTTTACTTTGATTGATAGAACAACCATATATGATGCAAAAAATCCCACTGCTAAGTATATACCCAGAAAAAAAAATCAGTTTATTGAAAAGATATCTGCTGTTCCATCTGCAGCATTTACAATAGCCAAGATTGAGTCAATATATATTTATTGATCATTTACTATATACAGGACACTCATGCAGAGGTTTTAAAGCTATACAGAACAGACTATGCTTCTGTTTACCTGAATTTACATTCTATAGAGGATTACAGAAGAACAAAAAACAATAAGTAATACATAACATAAACTTGAATACTGAAGAGCTATGAATGAAAAAAAAAGATCTCCTTTCTTTTATGGTCATCGGAGAATTCCTCTTTGAGGAGATAAGACTCAAATTGCGTGGAAAATGGTAAGAAAGGAACACACATTTTAATATTTGGGGCAACAGAGATTTTGGAAAATAAATCACCAAATACAATATATTGTAATTTAAAAATGTTTGAAAACTAAAAAGAAAAAGTGGCTGGAGTCTGGCCCACATAGGGAGGCAAAGATAAGCCAGATAATGCTTTATAGGTTATAGCAAGTAATTTAGATTATATTTCAAGTATAACAGAAAGTTTTAAACTCGCAAGTGATACGATCAAAGTAGTATATTTAGATGATCTTTTAGGCTTTTTAAAAAGTGGGATGAATTATGGGGTCAAAGTACAAGACAAACAGCTACTGTTGTAGAGTCTGGTAAGTGATGATGCTGTCTTTGGACAATAGTGATGGCAGTGAAGATGGACAGAAGTGCAAAGCTGGAGGAATATTGTTGGTGTGGGGACAAAGAAAAGGGAAATAATTTTGTGAGTTTTTTTTTTTTTTTTAATCAACTGACTTGACTATGCCTTTTATTGAGAGGAAAAGGCTGGAGGAAGCAGGATTTATTGTAGAGTTAACTTTAGTATTTACATTTGAGATTGGCTATTTACATATTCTGGGTAGGCTGCTAACGGGAATATGGAACTCAAGGAGCGTTCAGGAAGTAAAATATGGACTTAGAATTTAGCATTGCTCTTTTATTGATGGCTACATTTTACAGATTAAAAACTAAATCTTTGGTTGCATTTAACTAGTGAACTTTATCTTCAGGGCAGAGTTATTGAAAATTAAATGTAAACTTGTTTTTAGACACAAGGAATATAGAAAAGGTATGAAACATATACAATATCTGTAATATCTGTATATTTTTCCCCAAACCAGAAGTTAGTAAACTATTATTTTCTGAAAATCAAGTAAAAACAGCTAAAATAGTGTGGAAAAGTATAAAAACAGATTGTGACATAAAGGTACAATGTAAAACTTAAGTTGAAACGCTCAAGTTCTGCTTTAATAGGCATATTTCAGAATGAGAATAAAGTAACTAACCTTATCCATTACCACATCCATTACTACTGACTGAAGACTTAGACTTTTATTTCTAAGAGGAAAGATTTCTGACAAAGAAAGCTTATCTTTAGTAGTCAACCCAAGAATGAGAATCAGATTATATTTATTTGGTAGTTTAGTTAAATGTTGGTCTCTGTTTTGGAAGGTTTTATTTTACCTTTGCTTGTATGCAACTCTGTGGTTTGATAAGCTCTTAAAAAAAAAAACATATACAACATTTGGTATTTAGCCCAACCTTTGAGTAGGCAGCACAACTTTTGTTAAAAAATAATGTTTTCTTTATAAAACCATTTATGCGCACATACCATTCAGCTCATTATCATTAACTGTCTCTAATCCCTAACAACCTAAGTATAATTGAACTTAATCTTCTAAGTACATTGTGATTACTATGTTTTTTTTTGTTTTACTTTTAGTACTGCTGTAATTCAAATAATAATTTTGAATAAGAACAGCTTTTCCCTTCATAAGGCTCTGAGTAGCTTTAGTTATTTCTGTATAGATTTGATACCATGTTGTAACTACCCTGCTTATTTTTAAAAAAAAGTTAAAAGCTGGATGAAAGTTCTGATTAGTTTCTCGTAATACAGCCTCATGTTACTACAGAGTTCAAAGCCCTTGGAATCATTTGGGGGACCACAAAAATGAACCTACAGGCAGAGGGTCTTGATTCTGGATTATGTTCTCCTCTAACCAGTTCTGTTAGGCAAGGCTCTTAATTTTAATAAACCTCTCTTTTCATATTTGCAGTGAGACTGTTGGACTAGAATAAAATTGTCAGAAAACATTTTTTGTAAGGGGCCAAATAATAAGTATTTTGGGTGTTATGGGCTAAGATGCAAAATCAAGGATATTATGTTGGTATTATGTACATAAGTATATTATGTAGATATTATGTGTAAAATAAGAGAGAAAACAAATTCCCAAACATTTTTATTGGCAAAATTTAAACTTTATTTGTGAGCACAAAAATTTGAATTTTATATAAATTTTATCTGTCACAAAATATTATTTTTAATTTTTTTTCAAGCACTTAAAAATATAAAAGGTATTCTTTGCTCACAGGGAGCTTAAAATCGGGTCTAGTATCAGAACTGATCCGGTAATTTGCCAATCCCTAGGCTGGACTAACCATAAGATACCTAATAAAACTCAAATTGGATTTTTATTACATGTGCTTTAAAATGTCTTCAAAATATTTTACTTTATACAAATTGCATAGAATTTTCAAAATTATATAGAATATTTGTACATATATTTTCCTACTCAATTTATAGTTTTTAAAAATAATCCCAGTTAATTCATCAAAATATTATTACAAATGTCGTATAAAAGTAGGCCTGGAATAAAACCATGGTTGAAGAGGATTGATAGTAAATTAATCATATTTAATCAATTGGATGTTCCTAGGAGGTCATATATCACTTAAACTCAGCTATTTTGCCTCTTAGTGTACATGCTTGAGCCCACTCGCCAGACTCCTCGGATGTTATTATTTGGAAGCTGCTGATTACCAGCTTCAAGCTTTTCTGTCTATTGGGAGACTGCTTGTCCCTGTGACCAGCTGCAACCAATTATTTTAGAGAGACAGATAATAACGGTCTGACCATCACATGATGGTCCCCTGACATTACTGGTGTAGGGTTGGGAGGGGCAAGTCTCTCCCCTGCCCTGCTCCTCTCTGACTAGCTACCTGCTTAGTAACCTATAACTGCATCATTTCTAATACTAGCTCTTGGAACTATCAACTGTGTGAATTTAACCAAGTTACTAACCTTATAGCATGTCTATTTTCTTACCTATAATACATGAATGATAACAACAGGACCTACCTCAAGAAATATAGTGAATATACCAATGTGAATATGAATGTGAAAATGCCATGAAAGAGAATATAGTAATCCTTAAAAAAGGTTTTGAGACATGAAGTTTCAGAAAGCATTAGCTATTTATTAATAGGAGAGAACAATTGTATAATTTTTAAAAATCCTCAAAATAATCCTATCTAGTAGGCAATTTTTTAAACCACTATTTTATAAATAAAGAACCAGGATGAGAAAGCAACTGGCTCGAGAGTACACTGCAAAGTGTCAGAGCCAAAATTTAAATCCAGGTCTGAGGGACTTAAATGCATTTTAACTTGATGAAAGATTGTCAGTGTCTATCCACCTAAATCTTCTGTGACACTTTTCTGACACCCACATGCTTGTTGTTTTTCCTGGGATGATAGGTACACAACGCTATCTTGTAGTCGTATTTCACCATTCCATATCTACAATGAAGTAAATACGTGATTTTTAGAATTTAATACAGTTAAATTCACATCCTCCCTCACTTGTTCTACTTATTGGGCAGTAATTGATATTCTAAAATGTCATTTCTCTTCCTTCTGTGCCTCTACCAACTAAGCCTCATCTAAATCTCTTCATGGTAGCTGATTTTAGCTAGTCTGTAGAAAGAAACAAAAACAGCTCAAACTATATAGCACTAGGATGTGATGAAATGGTTTAATAATTTTTTTTTTTTTGGCAAGAGGTGTGATGTTTTAAAAAATTTAATAGCAGTGTGGTAGCTTAAACAAGTGCATGTTTAATCCTAGCATTTCAGTGGGAATGTTTGGCAGAAATAATGCTTTCTAGTGCTTCTTATTACATGTAAATAAAATATGCTAAGGAGCCAAGTCACCTTTTTAAAAATCATTCAGAGATTTTTAAATTTATCTTTCTCAATATTTATCTTTAAAAAAATTTTATTTATTTATCTGACACGTAGTATTGTATATATATTTATGGGATACAATGGGATGTTTTGATATATATATACATTGCTTAAAGATTAAAGCAAGCTAATTAACATATTCATCCCCTCACGTAGTTATCTTTTTTTGTACGTGGTGAGAATGTGTAAGGTCTACTTTTCTCCATCGCCTCAGCAAATGAGACTAGAGCATTTTGCCTTTTTACCGCTTTCCAGTTGTCCTATAGTACTGGAAGGGAAATTCTGACTCCTGGTTTTTCAACAAAAATTCTTCCCCTACCAAATCAAACATATAATTGAAGCAACTATTGTATTTGATTTGGAAAACTCTGTATTAGTTGTCTTTAAGGGTCTTTGGTTTATTTTGCTTGACACAGCATTTATCAATGGATGTACCTATAATATTATTTCTGAAATAATACTAATAGTCCATGCTATCAGAAATTCATTTTGCCTTCCAATACTGAACATGAAGTGAGCTGAGATGTCAGAATATACTTGCTTTTAAGATGAAAAACATGCTTTCCTCTCATGACTTCTAATATAATCTATGTTAACTCTGTTATTTACAGAACTGTGGTCTGTGATTCCAAAGGTCCAAGTAATAACACAACTCGTGACCTCCAAAAAGGATTTCTTGATTTTAAAATTTAGAGAAATACCGCATTAAATAACTTAATAGTTCTTATAAGATTTCAGATTATAAGAGTATGTATTCACAAAATCCAATACGATATTCTGTTTCTATGAGAAACATATGATATATTTCCCACACTTATTGGCCTCACAACCCATTAATCTCCTGTCTTTCATATCACCTTTGTTTGTTTTTCCAGAACACTTACTAGAATTGCAGCCCAGAAAAAGTAATTGTCTTACTTAACCTAGGATGGGGGGAAAGGGGGGGAAAAACAAGAAAACAGACTCAAACCTTAGAAAACTGAATTCATAGTGGTCTAAAATAATAGACTCACAGGCAATTTCTTCTGAAAGAAAACTAATAATCCAGGGAACAATAACAACAAAACAAAAAGGGAAGCCATTGCATTTGTTTTCTGAGGCTCTTAGGCATCCCTGAGTCCAGTTGTGGCCATTTACCATAAAGAGCTTGGCCTTTCTTCAATTGTGCCATCTGCTGAAGCACAGAATCACATCACTACTTTATGACCTAGTGGTTCAAAATAGCTTTTGTTTCAAGAAATAGAGGACATGCCAAGGACAGACTTTCTCTATTAATCCAGCCCTGGAAGACTGATCAGTTTAGCAACTTCACGGAAATAAGATTAATTGGTCATACTAGTGTGTATTTTAAAACTGCACAATTCCAAGTTCCCCTTGTCTTTAATGAATTTGTTTTTTCCATACATAGATTTTGTAAGACTAACAAATAAAATTCTATAAATAGTAAACTGATAGCCTACAAGTGATTAATATGGAAGTTCTTAAATCTGTAAATGGGTGACTTTCTTACTCAGCTTTATAAGCAAGTTTATTTCCTCTCATTTAGTGTGTTAAAAAGCTAATTGATTTTCCACCTGAACTTATCACTTAGGACTATACTTAATAAAACAAAGGTCAGTTTATTCTTGTCACTGTTTTGTTAGATCAGTAAGCAAATGCTATGTGTTAAATAATTTACTTCCTATCTACTTTTAAAATAATTTATACCTATGTTCAGAATAATAAATAGGTATTTTTGAGCATTAGAATATCCATACATTTTAGAGTCAATTGACATTATAAGTTTTCCCTGAATAGGTTTCATGTCTTACGTATTTTTTATTCTCCCTGATATATGGGGAATAGTAGATAATTAATGTTAGTCGATTTAATTAACATGTATGAGGATATTTATCTTTAAGCTTTGAAATATGGTAGCAGAGTGACAAGGCAAAATCTTTACTTTCGGAGAAATTTCAGACCACACTCTTCCCAAATCCCCAATACTTTGCACCACAAAGTGTAATATTTGTAAGCAAATATTTCCATTCCTAGGTCTATTATAAAGATAAACACAGTTAGATTTCAAAGGGGGTGTATAACTTCATCTTTTGATAAACTAATCATACATATTTGATAGAGATTGAAATAGATTTATATAAAGTTAGATTTACATTAAATGGTACATTAAAAGCAAATGAGTCACAGTGCCATAATTCACCAAAGATGTGGCTACAAAAAGATTTTTATAAAATTCTACTGAAGTGTTTCTGGAAAACTTTTCTTCATCCAGCCCCACACATACCCCATAATCTAAGAAAAAGCACAGTAGTATACCATGACCATGACCTCTGGGATACTGACTGATGAAGGATAAATAGGACAGATCACCAATAAATAGAGGTCTATGCTGAAAAATAGGGAAATATCATGTTTCTTTTAATTTGCAAGTCAAATAGAATTATGAGAAGAAAAATTGTGTGTTTGCATAGTTTGTTAAACAAATGAAGAAAGTCCTTATTATAGATTTATTAAAACTACTTGTTAAAATTTAGGACTGGTGCAAATGTTTTACGCATTTAAAATTTGCCAAATGTTGCCTCATACACGGCTGAAATAAGGGTCAAATATGTTTGCAAATAAAGCTTGAGTTTCTTTCTTTCTTTTTTTTTTTTTTTTGAGACCGAGTCTCGCTCTGTCGCCCAGGCTGGAGTGCAGTGGCCGGATCTCAGCTCACTGCAAGCTCCGCCTCCCGGGTTTACGCCATTCTCCCGCCTCAGCCTCCCAAGTAGCTGGGACTACAGGCGCTCGCCACCTCGCCCGGCTAGTTTTTTGTACTTTTTAGTAGAGACGGAGTTTCACCGTGTTAGCCAGGATGGTCTCGATCCGCTGACCTCGTGATCCACCCGTCTCGGCCTCCCAAAGTGCTGGGATTACAGGCGTGAGCCACCGCGCCCAGCAAGCTTGAGTTTCTTACATAATTTTGAAACTTAAGCTTTCTTAATAATAGTTCCTGGGAATTATTAGTTCCTATTAAATGCAATCAATCATAATTTGTTCCAAATTATAATAGGTGAGGGAATATTAGTTATTCAACATTGACTGGCTTTTATTGATAATATTTTATAGTTCTTGTAATCCTTTTTATATTGAAAAATAACCATAGTCTTATTCATAGGCAATTATTAATTATCATCTTTAAGGTATTACACAGTTGTTTTTAAAAAATCAGTTTTTAAAAAAGGATATATAACTTTTTCTATTTTTGTAAATCAATCAGCTTGTATCTTTGAGTTGCATTTTCTAAATTTAGGATCTTAAAACTAATGACTGTGTCTGTAAATGTTAGAATGGCAACAATTGTGTTCTAAAGTTTGATAACATTGTACCAAAATCTGAAATTCCTATGAATTCTTCATGAAATCCTGTTTTACTTTATTTTATTTTATTGCATTAAAACATTTTGATAGAGTCACATCAGCATTAACATTAAGGTTGGATTTATTTTTCATGATGATTGGGTGGAAGGTTTTTCTTTTTTTGACAGAAAAATAAAGTTTTATGACTCATTCACAGTTTTTTTTTTAATTAAAGCAGATATACAATAAGAGTGTTTAATATATTTTGCTAAGACTATCAATCTGTGTTTAGAGACACCAAAAATATGTAAATTCTCTACCAGAGTGCTCCTACATAATTCATGAATGCTTTGGGGAAAACAAAAAAATAATTCAAGTTTGAGGGAGGAATCCACCCTTTGTTGCTCACTGGGGCTCTGGAAAAGAGGTGGAGAATTCTCCAATGTGTGCTGTATGGATTAAAGGAATTTATGAAAATAAATAAGGGATCTCCATTGCCTTTGGGTTGGAAACAGAGCTTGAATCTTTCCAGTCCTCTGTTACAATATGGCTGACAGCACTTGGTGACAAAATTACATGTAATTCTGACCCTAGCTGTGCAGCTTGAATGCTACTGCAGAGATCATTTCTTTCTTTCCAAAAGTATCCTCTGAGAGCAGGGCAAAAATGACAAGAGAGTATCATTCTTTTGGCCCATTGGACTACGGAGGCTTGATACAATTATTATGCTTGTTATGGAGACAAGAAATGAATCTCTGTTATTTCAATACAAGAAGATATTTTATAAATTGAACTATTTGATTCTATCAGGCTATAGATGATTATGAATCACATTATTTCAGCAGCCTAACACCAGGGTATGAATATGTAATCATTAGATTTTTTTTTAATATTAATGAAAGGGCAACTCTTTTGCAAAGATTATTTGTTCCATTGGTTTAGTTTAACCAGTAAGATATATGTTTGAGCTGTGTTTCACTTATATTAAGCACAATTTAGTTTTGTATTATATTTTTGTATTACAAATTTTCATACTTAATATTTCTTATGATTCTCACACTTACCTGTTATTCACAATAAACCTGAGACCTAGAAGATTGTTTTAGAATATATATTCTTACTAATTTTATAATTAAATACAATTCCTCCTTTAAGCCAACCCTAAAACTGTGCCTTCAAACTTGTGTAAAGAGGTAAAAAAGACCCAATATGTCAATATTTTAGCTAATGTTGAAAACTAACTGAGAGAATGAAGAAGTTATTGCTTAAAGGGAGACAATGTCAAGTTTAAGACACTTATTATGGTACTCTAAAACTGTACCCAGGGTTAAAATATATTATTACCCTGAAACATTAGTCAGGGAACCTGCACAGTTAACGGAAACCCTCAGTTTGACTAATTGTTGGCATTAAGACAGGAATTTCAAGGTCTATTAAGAAGGAAAACGAAAACTCATATGCATATGTGGTTTAGAGTGTATAGTGGAGTTTGGCAAGGGCATGGACAAAATGTTAGGAATAAAAATAATAGAAAAAGTTACCGAGAGGTCTTATGAAAGTCAGGTGCTGTAAGAGGGACAGAAAATAGTCAAGGATGTCCCAAAGAGAGCTTTTCCTCAGGTTAAAGAATGAGTATTCCTCAGAATGACATATGTCTCTTTCATATGTGTCTTTTAACTCAAGCTGATAACTTAGAAACAAATTATTAATGTTTGGTAGATTTCTATAAATTAGCTATATATCAAGAATAGAAAAGCCGAGCATCTTTTCTCTGAGCAGGAAATAGCATTAATGCATATCAATTTATTTTTACATTTTATTTCATTAAAGGCATTTCCATAGACAACAATTATATGGACTTACATGTATTTAAATTGTTTTTAAAAATTATAAACTCCTAGACCTTTGAGTTGTAAACTTAAACACATTTTTCATGTGATACCTACTAAATTAGACCAATGAGATGAATATCTAGGGTGTTAGGGAATACAAAATCTGGATGTTAAAATAGCCATTTACCATTTTCTCAATTTAAATCTCTGTCAACTCAGAATATGTTCCATTACTAAGCTGGAAAACATAAGAGTTTTACATTTTGGATCTCAACATGAAATAAATCATAGAAATTATTTTGTAAATAACATGTAGAGTTGGTCAATAGAATTACTTAGTGGTCAATATGTACAATATTTTATTGACATTCATAGATATATCTATATCTATACAACTATATTATCTATCTATCTATCTATCTATCTATCTATCTATCTATCTATCTATCATCTATCTATCTATCTCACTCATTCAGCATCCCTGGGCTGTAACACATCATCCTGGCTCAAGGTGTCTAAGCAGTAGGGGAATTGATCAATCAATGGGACAACAGTGTTGTCATTGATAGATGTCTATATCTATGAATATCTGTGAATGTCAATAAAAGACTGCACATATTGGCCATTAAGTAATTATAGGCACAAATTATAAGCACACAAATACTACCTTTGAATGAATAAGCGCATTTGTACTGCTGTGCTAGATAAGCTTTATGAATAGTTAGAAACACAGATAAACCACTAAACACTCACATGTTTGCTTACAATCCTAGCTAACGCCTGTACTGACAGTTTGCCAGACTGAGCCAAGGTATAGAGAAGATGCCATGAAGCTCTGTATGCTGTAGCTATGTTTTATTAAATTGACCTTGTGACCTGAAATGATTTCTGCTTCTCCAAGTGCTGAGAGATACTTCCGTTAACAAGCATTTATTGAGCAAAAGGCAATGTGCCAGGCGTTGAGTATAATATGATAAATAAGTCAACCCAGACCCTCTCAAGTCTCTCAGGGAGCTCATATTCTAAGACATTTCCTGTCAAAATATCATTGGTGGATCACCTGCATTGAAATAATCAGTGGGTAGCCAGGCATGATTACACCTGCCTGTAGTCTCAACTATTCTGGAGGCTGAGGCGAGTGGATCATTTGAGCCCAGGAGTTTGAGACTGCATTGAGCTATGATTGCACCACTGCACTTCAGCCTGGGCAAAAGAGCAAGACCCTATAAAGAAAGAAGGAAAGAAGAAAGAAGGAAGGAAGGAAGGAAGGAAGGAAGGAAGGAAGGAAGGAAGGAAGGAAGGAAGGAAGGAAGGAAGGAGGGAAGGAAGGAAGCGGGGGGAGAGGGAGAGAGAGAGGGGGGGAGAGAGAGAGAGAGAGAGAAGGAAAGAAAGAAAGGAAGGAGAAGAGAGAAAGAAGGAAGGAAAGAAAGGAAGGGAAGGAAGGAAGGAAGGAAGGGAAAAAGAGAAAAGAAAGAAAGAAAGGGAAGGGAGGAAAGAAAGAAAGAAAGAAAGAAAGAAAGAAAGAAAGAAAGAAAGAAAGAAAGAAAGAAAGAAAGAAAGAAAGAAAGAAAGAAAGAAAGAAAGAAAGAAAGAAAGAAAGAAAGGAAGGAAGGAAGGAAGGAAGGAAGGAAGGAAGGAGAAAGAAAGAAAGAAAGAAAGAAAGAAAGAAAGAAAGAAAGAAAGAAAGAAAGAAAGAAAGAAAGAGAAAGAAAGAAAGAGAAAGAAAAAGAAAGAAGGAAGGAAGGAAGGAAAGAGAGAGAAAGAAAGAGAAAGAAAGGAAGGAAGGAAGGAAGGAAGAAAGGGAAAGAGAGAAAGAAGAAAGGAAAGGAAGGAAGGAAGGGAAAGGAAAGAAAGAAAGAATCATCGGGGTGATTAAAGTACAGATTCTTGGACAATGTCTTAAACTTACTGATTCACAATTTTCAAATTTCTGGCAGTGACCATTTAAAAAAATAGCACCCTGCATATTTCTTAGGCATTCTAAACTTTACTCAGAATATTATTGAGTAATTATTTTTAAAATAATGTGTTAATATGCTCAGAGAATTACAAGCATGGAGAAAGGACTTGTAACACAACCTGAAGGGGTGAGAAGGCCTCCTTTAAGAAGAAACCTCTAAGGGTGACCTTCACAGAAGGCTACCTACTGGCACATGTGCTGTTTGGAATGAGGAACATTATAGAGGTCTTCTAGGTAGCAGCTAATGCATAAAACAAGGAAGAGAGATTAGAAAGAGACTGGTATGTGTAAAGAAATGCAAGGAATTTCTTTAGATACATAATAAAATCTTAAAAAGGAGTATAAAGGAGATAATTAGGCATAAAGTTATCAAGAT
Source organism: Macaca nemestrina (assembly GCF_043159975.1). NCBI lineage: Eukaryota > Metazoa > Chordata > Mammalia > Primates > Cercopithecidae > Macaca > Macaca nemestrina. The sequence goes on from NC_092140.1 coordinate 29,712,219, forward strand.
CCTTGAATGTTACATTAAGGAAATTGGATAGTATCTGGTGTTTCATATCCAAATGCAAATAACATTAATTATTAAAAAACAAGTCCAGAGAGGGAGACAATGCAGTATTTTTAACGCTGATGCTACTCTGTGCCAGCCAGTCGTTGCCATGGGGAAGTGTGGCATAGAATTGCCAGATTGTCAAGTCTTTCAAAAATACCCCAAAATCTGGTGTATTCATTAGAATTAGGTTCAGCTGCAAATAATAATATATTCTAAAATAATAGTGTTTAAGCAAGAATGAAATTGTTTATTGCTCACAAATTAGTCTGGAAGAATGCAGTCCTAGGCTGGAATGTCAGCTCTGTTCCACCAAAACTACAGGAAGCCAGATTCTGTCTAGCTCACGCTTTCAGCATCCCTGGGCTGTAACACATCATCCTGGCTGAAGGTGTCCAGGCAGTAGAGGAACTGGTCAATAAAATGGGGAATAAGGGGTTGTCATTCAGATAAGGTTACTGGACACTGCTATATGATTCTACTCTACATCTATATGCCAAGATCCAAGGAAGGCTATAAAATGGATTTTGCATTCCAGGTGGCCATTGCTTATCAAAAATTTTATTATTATAGATACAGTGCAGAGTAGATATTGGGGGACCAGAAGCATTCTGTATTATCATATACCAATTTGTTCTGCATATAATTTATATATGCAGGATTAAGTATTTATATATTTATACATCTATATAATCCATCTATTACTGTGCATGATTAATATTACTATTATTTGAAAACAAAAATAACTGAGTTGTGTATAGTCTCTAAGCCACCAATTTGTTTGTGGGAGTCTTTGATATTAGAAGTTATTGTTTAGAAAGAGAGTAAATCATTACATTTATAGAGAAGGGATGTCTTTGTAAACTATTTAGGTTGTCAAAGTGCCTGAATTTGATAACTGAATTCTAGAATAAGGGAGACGGGGAATTAAAGACTCACTCCCAGATTTCAAGTTTGATTTATTTGACAGATTGAGATGCCAGCAATTTGGACAATAAATACCAAATGGATCACTGGTTTGTGGGTGAAGATGAGTCCATTTTTATGCATGCTAAGTGATAAATCTTCTTGGAATACTATCGACATTTTGATATTAAGATTGAAGGCAGGGGAGAGTCTTGAATTAAAAATATAGATTTAGGAATTACAGAATATTGTGAATAAAATTATTGTTATAGAAGAAATCATCCAGATGACACAGAAGCAATTGTAGATTGAAAAAAGCAGTGACAATAAAACAGAACACTGGCAAAGATGTTTATTCAGTGGTTGATCAAAAGTATAATACTCATCATTAAAATAAATAGATGAGAGTTGAAGAAAGTTTGAGTATTAGTGCAGCATATGTGCTATAAGATAAAGGCCCACTGTGTTTGTTAATTAGCAGTATGCCATCTCAGTGGAAGGAGTTTTCTCGTGAAGGAAGCCAGATGCTTGTATGTTGATGAGTGAATGGAAGGTGTGGAAATGGATATATGTGATTACTGCAAATATAACTTTTGCAAAAATTGGATAAGGAGATATTAAACATAGATGGAGAGTAAATCAATTTCAAAGAAAAATTATTCATTGTTTTGGATAAAAAAGAGCACATCATTGAATTAGAAAAAGAGACACTGGAGGAAGATTTTGAAGATACTTAAATTGGATATGATGACTAACTGACCAAGGGCTGAGGAAGAGGGAATTAAAGCTATAAGAGAAGGGATTGCTTTTTAAAGGAAGAGATGTTATGAGTGTTGTGAATGTGTGTAAGCTTTAGTTTTGGGGACAGGAATTTAGGAAAGACTATTCTTCACTAATACAGTCTTCATCATTAACTTGTTTTCTGTGAATAGAAGTGGAAAATGCAAATGGAAATAATTCACAGAGATCTGAAGCTCCAGCTTAAAAAGGAGACAATAATTTTTGCAATAATGCCAAACAGCAGAGGGACGTATACGTGTCTAAGTGTGTGTGTGTTTTAAGCTGTGCTTCAGTAATTGAATGAAAAGACACATGATAATGACTCAGATATCAGTTTGCTAAACCTGCATGGTAGAAGCATATAGTGATATGAGTGCTTTAAATAATCTTAGTAGAGAATTATTCAGTGAATAAATAGCTGAGTCCAAACTAGAGAAGAAAGGGAGAAAGGATATTTCAAATAGACAGGAAAAAATTAAAACAATTGGGACAATAGTGGTCTCTAAGAATCTGAAGAATAGATTTGCCAGAAATGAGCTTTTGAAAAACCTGATAGAAAGGGATGTTGAAGTTAAAGTGAGGGATACTGTGATTTAGATTACTGACCTGGAGTATTCCCTGGTAATAGACAGGGCTGGTTGAATTGAAATAAAGGTGAAAGACTTAGGTGTCATATTCTCCAGGCACTTCAAATGTATTTGGTTAGTTGTTTCTGGAGACGTTCCATCACTTTATTGAAAACTATGCACATTACACAGACAGGCCTGGGAGTTCCAATGTATTCTCTGTTTCTTTCAATCATTTGATTGCTAATTACTGAAGGGTCACCTAATATTTCTCAATTTTAATTACCAAATGGTATAATTAAAATAACAAAGTTTACCTTTTAAAGATTTGTTTAATGATTAATGAAAAAAATTATATTTTCTTGTGAGAAAGCTGTGGCAATTCAGAAACAATGTTATAAGTAGCAAGAGAAAGAAATAAATCTATTGCTATCTTTTTCTTCTCGATTGTAGATTATCGAATAAAAATAAATCACCTCATACCTCCATTCTGCTTCCATAGCTTGGTATGCAGACCAGTGGAAAATCACTAAGACACAGACACACAGATGTAGTTGTAAATGTTGACACTGGTTTTACTTAGACGTCGTAATGATCTTATGAAGTTTCTCATTAACTAAAATCTGAAGAAAATTTGAGAGAAATTACATACATTTCCTCAATGGCAATTGATAAATCCCCAGAACAATGAAAAAATGTGATTTCTTAAATTGTTTTCAAAGAAGTTGTTTCTACGCTAAAGATAATAAGTACATTGATAGCATTTCTCAAAATAGTTCTCTAAAGACTTAGTATATTGTTTACACATTTAAAGAACACCTGTATCCATATCAAGAGGAAGACAGCCTAATTTATTATAATTCTGAACAAGAAATGAATATCATAAAAGCAGAATCCAGGAATCTTCCCAAAGCATATGAATGGAAGTAAATTTCTTACCCTAAAGGAGTACTTTAAATAAACAGTGTGTATCAGCCAATGGTAGGGATTTATTTCTATCCTGAGTTGGTTTTGATAAAGATGTGAAAAACTAAAACCACCAGTGATGTCAGAAATTTTAGGTCATGGAGTATGTCTAAAAAAGCAAAAACAATAAATATACATAGTAGTCCATTGCCTGAAGATTTGACTACCAATCACATATTTAAAAATATGATCATAATTTTATTTATTTATTTATTTTGAGACAGAGTCTCACTCTGTCTCCCAGACTGGAGTGCAATGGTGTAATCTCAGCTCACTGCAATGTCTGTCTCCCAGGTTCAAGCGAGTCTCCTGCCTCAGCCTCCCAAGTAGCTGGGATTATAGGCACCCGCCACCACGCCTGGCTAATTTTTGTATTTTTAGGAGAGACGGATTTTCATGATGTTGGCCAGGCTGGTCCTGAACTCCTGACCTCAGGTGATCCACCTACCTTGGCCTCCCAAAGTGCTGGGATTATAGGTGTGAGCCACTATGCCCGGCCAAAAAATATGGTCATAATTTTAAATCCGAATATTTTATAAAGAATAAATATCTAAACAAGAAAAAACCATATATATTTATATCCTCTTATAGAATTTTAGATTATTTTTCAAAGACAACATTTTGACCCTGAAAAATATAATAAGATCAACTAGTTTTCATTTTTCCTTTTATAAACAACTATGCTTCTAAATTATCTTGGGTTTTTCTTTGAGTTGTTCAGCATTTTGTAGTATTTGTATTTCCTTATAGACCACAAACTACACCAAATGGAAATTTGTCTAATAATCATTCTATTGTTTTGTAAGATTCAATTATAATTACAGATTTGTAAGATACCTTAGAGACTGGTCCAAATCAACATCCTCATTTTCATATTTTAAACTGAGAAATTGTTTGTAAACTGCTCAAAACATTTGATTTTTTTTGTACCTTCTAGTTTGAAATTCTCTTATTGCCAGAGCCTGGCTCTCTGAAATGTGAATTAAAAAAGAATCAGGGGGGGTAGAGAAATAAACAAAGGATAATGTTCAATGTCTATCTGTTTCCAAACTGTTATTTACAGTTCAGTTAATTCACCAGTTTAGCTAAAAATACTTTATATGCAATTCACGTGTGGCTAACAAGGTTGTGAGGTGACATTTTCTTCTTAGTAGAATAAAGAGAAGACTTCAGCCACATTTAATTGGTATTAAAAATGGAAGATATAGTAGGCACAATTATTCTCAGTTTTCTTCTAAGGTGGAAGAAAAAGGGTGGGTGACAGAAATCATGGTTTCAATTATTGGGAGAAGAGTGTTGCATTGGCAGATGGTCATGGTTTATACGGCCTTTTGCTCCTGTAGCTTACAGACTTTATTTTCACCCTCTATTCCACATTCTGCAGCACGCTGGCTTCAATATTGGTGGTTTATAAGCAGAGAATCTGTGATTTCATTGTGTGGCAGGTGGAAGAAGTCAAGAGTAGAGAAAGCCCCAATCTTACTCAAGTGGCAGAAACATTCATTTGAAACGTTACAATCTGATTCAATTTTCCCAGTAATAATTGATTGATATATGTCAAGTGTGCCGATTATTTTAAGGTATCATACTACTTTTGACAACAAACAAGGCATATTAATGATAAGATATAAAGATACATAGAACTTATATAGAATGATACATGTTGATCAGTGACTAATGAATTACTTGTACAGATCTGTAGATAAATTATATAAAGGGCTTTTGTGAAATTTTGTGAAAGGACTTAAAATCCTTATCATTTATGAACATTATTTATCTGGGAAAATGTGTCCTGTGTACTAAATAATATAGATTTATAGGTAGGTTCTTTTTTTAAACAATGCTTATGTGCAAGTTAGAGTTTTAAAATTCGTTTATTTATTCAACAGAGATTATTCTAGGAACTGGAAATATATGGTCCTATGGTTAAAGAGCTTACAGATCAGTAATCATTTTATTCATATTTTCTCCATTGTTTATTACATATAATTGTATATATGCAGGAATCAATCTAAATTAGAATTTGTATTGATTCCTGCATATATATAATAATATGCAAAAATCATTGAACATAACTGCATAATTTCTAAATATATTTTCCCGAGCCAATCAGTCAATTTTCTTATATGTAACTGAGTTAAAGTTGGAGAGGGTAGTGGGGATGGTGGTGTGACTTTCTTTTTAAAGTGGTGTTAGTTGACATGTTTTTGGAGTTTCATTAAATCATCAAATATTTACTGAAAGCCTTAGGTATGATTGGCATAAGACATATCTGTGTGTAAGTTTATATGGAATTATCTCCCTGAAAATGTGAAATTATCAGATAGTTCCTGTTTTCAAGCTAACAGAATAGGGGGAAAATAAGTGATATTTTCCATAGGAAGTAAAAGAACAGGTTTCCAGAACTGAAGTCATTCCATACCTGTACAAGCATATACAAGCAGCTGTCAGCCACCATTTTCTTCTAGGATTACTCTAGTCCAACATGTTATGTTTTTATCTACTTGATGGAAGCAACTCTTTCCAAACTCCCTTTGTATTTTCTAGTAAATATAAATTTATAAATAATAAAAATATTTATATTTTTAGTGGTCATTATATGCAAGAAATAATGGTAAATTTGTAAATATCTCAAGATAATGCTTGAGTCATAAATTTTTACTTCAAAGCCAGGTATCTTTCCCTATATTCTTTGTTTAGAATACCAAACTTCAATATTTGTTCTAAACTGATCATCTGTGTCGTGGTTGGGAAGATTTAGCTCTCTTTTTTGAGGGCTTTTTTCCTAATAAAGTATGTTAGCAAGCTGTCTCCTTCTTTAAAAACCAGTATCTGCCTCTTATATTTCTCTCTCCTCTTTCATGGGGCAGTTGAATTACTTTCGAACAGTCAATGGTGATCAGCTTTCCTTTTGGTGGTGCCCCTTTTTACAAAATAGTATTTCAGGTTAATTTCTGGTGTTCTAAGATTAATTTGCATTTGTCCTTCTCAAATTATTTTATTAAATTAATTATTACCCCTATAGTAACAAAATAGAAGCAAATACATTTTCAATGGTGCTATGCATGATTTTACAGATAGTGACTTTTTAAACACTTCTCAGTGACACACATTATGTGATGGCAAAACGTTAGTAAATGTGAATACAATAAAACTTATTTTTACTATTACAAGCTACCTTTTTATTTTCTCTAAATCTGTCAAGAGGGAAATTTGAAAACTTCAGTTTAATTTCTTTGCTAAAAAGGTCAAATTAGCACCTGTTTTACATACAAATCAACTAGTCATAAAATTATATTGAACTTAAAAACCAAAATGACATATGCAATAACAGTTTGTTATAGTCACAAAGACAGAATGCCTAAGTAAGGTTACCACAGAGAAGATATAATTGAGTTCATATATTGTAAAATAACCTAACCTACTTTCACTTTACCTGGAATATGTTAGGTGGAGAAGTGAGAGAAGAATTGTGGCATTCAGAAAATTTGCCACTAGTATTGGAAATTGTCAGAACTGTCCCTACCTGGAAAAAATTACTTTGCTGATTCTGTATTTTATGAAATTGTTATCCTTTATCTCAGACCCACTTAAGCAAGTGTTTGAAAAATTCCAAATACATTGTTACTCATTTTCCGAATTAACATATGAACAGCCCAAATTATTGTACACAACAGTGAATTTTGAGATTGCTAACAAAAAACTGGAAACCAAAATGTATATTCTAAATATCAATATGTCTTATAATATACCTTCCTAAATAAGGACACACGTATCGTAATATGTGGTTCTCTTCTCACAGGCATCTTCCAGTCTTCATGTTATAACAATTGTTTGCTACATTAAACTAGAAAACAAATAATTTTATTCAGTACTCTTTTATAAATAATAGCTATGATGGTGACTGAAACCAATTTCAAAAACATAAGTCAATATAGATTTCTTTAATAACCATTCATTTTCCGACATAATTATTATGTATAGAATATTGTGATGCTATTTTCAAAAATTTCTTGTAAGAGTCACTAGTTTCCAAGAAAAAAGAAAAATACATACACACATACATATATATATGTTCCAGAAATGTTACAGTTGTAGGTAATTTTTATTTGATATTGACTACTATGTAATTCTCTCTATATTTTTTTTCAAAATTTTCAAATGTTTAAAGCCTCTCTTTCTGTGGCATAGTTAACAAAACGTTTTGTAAATAAGAAAGACATTACTTTTTTATCAATGTTTATTAGTGTTTGTGAGGCTATATTTAAATATTTAGAAATGTAACTAGGATAAAGTCAAATTATTTTTGTGGGTGATGTTTTAAAGGAACTCATGTATATAAAATGAGTTTAGGTTTTATGGTTATGTGAACTTATTAGTACTTTATAATATTATAGTTCTAAATACTTAACTTAATTTTTCCACATTAGACATAAAACACACTGTACAGAGAAATAAGAATATTTTATATATTTCAAACACAAAGAAAGGTAAGAAAGGAATTTTCATATTTCAATATTAGAATTTGTTTCAGTGTCACTACTAAAGAGGAAAATACACATATATTAAGTAAAATGTACATCTAAAAATTTAATAGTTCAGAAATCAGAGTTTTTGTAATTTACTATAGACTTGTAAAGATATCTAAATGAGTACCCAATCAGGTAAATAATATCTTGAATATGTGTTAAGTAAAACTTCCAGGTTGGAGAGACAATTTTATCATCAAGATACCCATAAACCTTTTCTTATTGACATATTTTACCATTACTTCTACCTTACTATAATTGTTTTATTCATTATCTACTTCCTCCAAATTATCACAAAGTTTCAGAAAATGTTAAAAATAACTTTTCTTTAAAAAACACTTTGCTATTTTAACATGATTGACAAATGATGTGCTGGTACTTATGGGAGGATAGTTATGGATAGTGCAGGCAATCTTAATATGAGTCTTGAACGTTGAACCGTTTTGAGTCAGATAATATATGTTGAAGGTATTGATTTCAGACCATAGAAATAACATTATTATAATATTGCTGGTAAAAAATAATAATGAGTAACTTAATGAGGGTAAGTTCAAAAAGTAGGCTTGCCTCGTGGTTACCTAGACGTCACTAGTCACAGTGCTCTTTTTAGCATAATTGGAATTGAAGCAAATTGAGCAAAAGGCAATTAAGTATTAGAAGGTAATACAAACTTTGTTGGGTGGTAATATGCAATCACTATATTGTTTGTATAAGTAGAATACATAATGGAGTCAAAATTTTTGAAAATATCTAATGGAATAAATAGAAAAAGGGGCAAAGTAAGAAAGCTGTTATAGAAATGCAAGATAAAAGTGACTTACTATATTTTGAACTATATTTTGAACTATATTTCTACTGGGACTTTTGAACTATATTTCTACTGGGACTTTAGCAAAAAAAAAAGAATATGTCTAAGGAAGAATATTAAATTAATAAGCGTTTCTGAAAGTGGCCTTACTGTATTTTACCCATGTGATTTAATATGTTTTTGATCTACTATTTATTATATCAATGGGTAAAACATGCATGGCATGTTTTTATTGTTTTAAATGATGTGATTCTCAATTTTAATCCTACTTTAGAACCACTAATTAATTAAATGAAAAGTTTTCTTTTGAGGTCACCCACACATACCAAGATTTCTAATTTGTCCTGGACCTAAGGGTCTCCAGACACCTGGAAATTTCAGTGCGGAAACTGGGATGAATTTCTCTCTGAAGTATATACTCATGCTTTAAAGAATACTAATATTTGAATTGATTTTGGAAATAAATGAGTTCTGTATTTGCTTAACATTATGGAGAATCAAATCTCCAAGAAGTACAGTCCTCCCTTGGTACCCGTGGAAGGTTGATTTCAGGACCCCCAGGAATAACAGAACACACCGATGCTCAAGTCCCTTATATAAAAGTGGTGTAGTATCTGCATTCAATTATCTCTAGATTACTTATAATATCCAATACAATGTAAATGCTAAGTAAATAGTTGTTACACTGCATTGTTTAGGGAAGAATGGCAAAAAAAAAAAAAAAAAGAAAGAAAAGTCTACATCTGTTTAGTACAGATGCAACCATCTTTTTTTTTTTCTTGAATACTTTTGCTCTGCCATTGGTTAAATCCATGGATGCAAAACCCGTCTATATGGAGGGCTGACTATACATGATTTTTTTTTGTTTTTGAAATGTTAATGGCTTTTCTTTAAAAAATCGAATCTCTTAGATAATCTCTCTATACAGACTCATCTGACTCTCCCTTTCTCTTGCTTTTAGTTTCATATATAGTCAAGAATCTTTATCCTAAAATAACTACTTTATTTATTTATTGAGATAGGGTCTCACTCTGTTGCCTAGGCTGAAGTGCAGTGGTGCAATCAAGGCTCACTGCAGCCTTGACCCTCTAGGCCCAAGGGATACTCCCATCTGGGCCTCCCAAAGTGTTGGGAAAACAGGCATGAGCCACCGGAACCAGGTCTAAAATAACCACTTCAATTCTCTTGTCTATTATGAAGGAATTTAGTAATATGGTGGAAATGTTTTACAAATAAAAATCCAAAACATATAGTTTAGTTCTCATTAGTATGGCAATATAGCATCATAATTGACATTAGAAATGTCCTCAATAAATTTAGGTATATTACTGCACAATGGCAAAGAACTGCATGTTTAGGATTTGAAGTTATCAAACAGAAATCTGAGTGTAAATCAGTTAATTTCATAAAGAATATGTGTGATACATTATCATAAGCCAATAAATGTTTAAGGCATATTTCTCCCAGCACTTAGAATAAATATGATATGGCAATTTACTTAAAATATTTCCTAAGGTTTTATTATTCATTCAGTTAATAGAATTGCATAATTCTTATTTTATGCTTCCCATAAGTTGACTAGTTTAATCTGTATAGTAATTTGACATACATCCTCTTCTTGGCAGATTACTCTGGTGCTCAATCTCAATCACAGAGTTAAATACGAATGGCAGTAAATACACAGGTTCCTAAGTTTACTGAAGCTGTAAGTTTCCAGGTCATACACTTGCGCTATAATGCAGTGATTTGTTAGTAACAAGCTTTTACATTTATAGACTATATTTCCTTAGCCACGTCTTGGAACTGAATAATTCTAACTTAATTTTCCTCTCTAAATCAGATTTACTCCAGTTATTTCCTTTGCAGCATTTCAAGAATAACTATATTATTTTCCAAGGGAATATCTAATGGAGTCTTTTAGCTTGAATCTTTCCTTCAGGGCCCCATTTGAAGGGATCATCTGAAAAAATAGCATTAGCTTCTCTCTCAACATCTTCATGATAGCACTTCTTCCAAGACTTAGGGTGGAGGATAGAACACAGAGGTAAGAGGGAGTCACACAAAATTGAAAGGTTTCATTCTTATGTAATCATTCCTTTTTGCTTTATCATTAAGTGATGGATATATATTTAATGTATAGATGTGATATCAATATTTTTGTTTCTTTACCTTATTTAATTTTCACAAGTGACAGAGTAACTGGATACTAATAAGCTTGATGTGTGCAATAAGGCTTATTAACTTGTAAAGCCCCCAATCTAGTATTCTAGAAACCAGTGTTTAGAATGATAAGTATTTTCCCTCAAATCTTACTTTTTACTACTAAAATGATAACTGAGTTTTACAGGTAATGAAATAAACTCTATGTAATTTTGTTTTCTGCATTAAAACTTTTATTTTAAAAATTTATGAAGTGTGATATATATTTTTATGATCTTAACTGGTCAGTTACAATATAAACAAAATACTATAAATTCTCCTCCTATTAGAATTTATTTTTTGGAAATTTTTAAGTGCTTTTCTTTGTAATTCAAATTAGTAATTTATCAGAATGTGAGAGACTGTAACACTTTTTCATATATCGGTATAACCCACTCAATCCCACATCCCGGTTGCTTACTATTGAATTATCATCATATATCCTAAAAATCGTATTTGAGATTTTCTAGTAAATTCATTGCCCACCTAGATATCTAGACTATGGTTTATTTTTTGATTAATAAATATTTCTCCAGCATTATTTAAAAATACTTCCTAAGATACATTCATACAAGTGTTACTAGTTCTGTACCCTTCTGGTAAGGAGATTAATTTTGCTGAAGAGAACATTTGCATTATCCTGAAAAAGATATTATTTTTTAAGGTATATCTTGACCAGGTTATTTCTTTTCTTTTCTATTCTTTTTTTTTTTTTTTTTTTTTTTTTTTGAGACGGAGTTTTGCTCTGTCACTCAGGCTGGAGTGCAGTGGCTCAATCTTGGCTCACTACAACCTCTGCCGCCCAGGTTCAAGCAATTCTCCTGCCTCAGCCTCCCAAGTAGCTGGGATTACAGGTGCGTGCCACGATGCCCGGCCAATTTTTGCAGTTTTTAGTAGAGACAGGATTTCACCAGTTGGCCAGGCTGGTCTTGAACTCCTGACCTTATGATCCACCTGCCTCGGCCTCCCAAAGCGCTGGGATTACAGGCATGAGCCACCGCGCCAGGCCTTGAACAAGTTATTTCTATTTAAAAACTTACATATAACATGCACGGGAGATCTGAAAATCAGGAGATAATTGTTTTTGCAATTCCTCCACATTACTTCAAAAATAGTACAACCCCATCTTTTTCTCTCTTTACCCCATATCCTTAATTTTACTCGTTTTCTCTGTTTCCGTTGAAAACAAAACTCCTTGTGAGTTTGCTGCCTACTGTCTTCAATTTCTCTTCATTTTCTCTCTAAACTCCTTTATCAGGCTTTTGTCTTTACCACTCCTCTGAAACTGCTCTTTTAAAAGCTACCTATATCCAACACACTGTAAAATTTGCTTGCTATTTCTCAGACCTATCTTACTTGAATTTAGCATTTGAAACAGATAATCATTTTTGTCTTTTTCAAATGTTTGTTTCACTTGTCTTCCAAAACTTCAATATCTCCTAGTTTCCCTCCTGCCCCACTGACTACTTCATCTCTGTGTGAGCCCTGGAACTTGCTTCTTGCCCTTCTTCTCTTTTCTGTCTATACTCACCATGTTGATATTTTCAACAGGGCTCATGAAACTAAATACTATCTATACAACGATGACTAAAATTTATCTATGCAGCCTGGACCCTTTTCCTGAACACCAGACTCATACATTTGTTTGTAGAGTAGACATTTACACTTAGACAGCTAGTAGACATCCCAATGTACCATGTACAAAACTGACTTCCTGGTACTTCTCAAATCTACTTTTCTTATAGCCTTCGGCATCATAAAAATTGACCATTTAAGTTACTCAGGCTGAAGTCATTTATATCACCTCCCATTCCTATCTTGCTCTCACAATTTGGGTTGAATACCTTAGCAAATGATATAGTTTGGTTGATTGTCCCCTCCAAATCTCATGTTGAAATGTGATCCCAGTGTTGGAGGTGGGGCCTAGCCGGAGGTGTTTGGGTCATGAATATGGGCCCCTCACGAATGGCTTGGCGCCCTCCCCAAAGTTTCTGTCCTTACTCTCTATTCCACCATTCCTGTTCCCCAAGCCTCCATGTATACATGTGGCAGCCTGGGACATCTTTTGGGGTGCAATTTAGATGATGCCATAACTCTGCTTGAAGCTGTTAATTGTTGCCCATCACACATTGAAAAGAGATGAAGGCTCCCAAGAGGTTACATAATCTGTACCCTAACCCACTCTAATTTCATTTCCCACTCCTGAATCTATGTCTCGCTCAGTTACTGTGATTCTGGCCTTCCTGCTGTTCCTCAGAAGTGTGAGGTATATATACCTTATTTTGCCATAGGGCTTCTGCACTTCCTTTTTTTCGTTCCTAGAATTATCTATCATTAGATACCTACATGGCTGGCTCTTTCACATCTTCAAAGTCTTTGCAGAAATTACATTTTTTTAGGGATGTCTGCCATGACTTCTACATCTAAAATTGTAGTATTCAACTCCCACATGCCCTATCTCCTTCCCTGCCCTAATTAATTTTATGCCATAGCATTTATCACCTGCTGAACATTTTAGATTTTATGTGTTTGTTTTTGATAAAATATTTCTACCAGATATGAACTTTTTGAATAATTTTTTTCTCTTTGTTCATTGGTCTATCTAAAGTGTCTAGAATAGTGCTGGGCATGTAGTCAGCACTTACTAAATAATTATTAAATGTGTGCATCTTTTAAAGTTTATATATCTTATTTGTTTTTCAACAAGGCATGGAAAGCGGTGAATATAAAAAAAAATACAAGATCTCTGTACTCACAGAATTTATAGCATAATAATAATAAACACCTAAGTTTTGTATGCATAGCTTTAAAATATTTATGTTATGCCCCCAATTCCCTATGAATGAGGGTTCCTCTGTGCCTCTCCTAAATCAGTTTCATAATTTCTCAAAATTTGTTCAAAAACTTTTAAATCAAAGTTGTGCTAACATTGTGTTAGAAAATGAAGAAAAACAACAGAAACACCAGAACAAAAATCAATTCTGCTCATTATCTCTATAATTTTAGATCTCATTTTTATGTTTTAAATTACATTACTAAAATAAAAGTTCTCTTTTTTATTATTATTATTTTTAATTGGCACAAAATAATTGTATGTATTATGGGGAACAGTGTGATATTTCAATACATGTGTACAATGTGTAGCTATCAAATCAGAGTTATTAGCATATCCAGCACTTCAAACACCTATTATTTTTTTGCCTTGGGAACATTTCAAAATCTGTTCCAGCTATTTGAGAATATACAATAAATTGTTAATTATAGGTACCCAATAGTACTGTAAAACATTGGAACTTATTCCTTTTATGTAGCTGTACTTTTGTAAATGATAACCAACCTCTAGCTAGCCTGCCTTCCTCCTCCTTTCCTAGTCTCTAGTAACCAGTCTTCTACTCTCTACTTCTAAAACAGCAACTGTTTTAACTTCCACATATAAGTGAGATCATGCAGCATTTATGTCTCTGTATCTGGGCTGATTTCACTTCACAATGTCCTCCAAGCTCATCCATGTCACCACAAATGATAGAATTTCATCTTTTTGTGGCTGAGTAGTATTCCATTGTGTACATTATACCATATTTTCTTTATTCTTTTTGTGACAGATACTTAGGTTGATTTCCATCTTGGGTATTTCGAATAGTGCTATAATAAACATTGGAATGCAGATAACTCTTCAACATACTGATTTCCTTTCCTTGGGATATCTGCCCAGTAGTGGGATCGCTGAATCATATGGTAATTCTATTTTTAGTTTTGTAGGAACCTCCATACTGTTTTCCATAATGGCTATACTAATTTGTATGTGTGTATTTTTGTAGGCCTATAATTTCTCCAAGTCTTTAAAGATTTAACTTGTTAGTAAAAAAAAAAAAATACATCAATTCATTCAAAAAACATTTTTTAGCATAAGTTTTATGTGCCAAGCTTTTTGTCAGGCATGGTGGCAAAAGAGAATAAAATGCAGGCCAGGCACAGTGGCTCACACTTGTAATCCCAGCACTTTGGGAGACCGAGGCAGGTGGATTACCTGAGGTCAGGAGTTTGAGACCAGCCTGACTGACATGGTGAAACTCCATCTCTACTAAAAGAAAAAAAAAAAATTAGTCAGAAGTAGTGGCAGGAGCCTGTAATCCCAGCTACTGGGGAGGCTGAGGCAGGAGACTCACTTGAACCCAGGAGGCGGAGGTTGCAGTGAGCCAAGATCGCCCCACTGCACTCCAGCCTGGGCGACCAGGGTAAAACTCCATCTCAAAAAAAAAAAAAAAAAAAAAGAAATAGAAAGATCCTTGTTCATAGTGTTCATGTCTCTAATGTTAATGATAATGGCCACATGTAAGCATAAAATTTCAAGGTTAGAGTAATATAGACAAGTTAAAAAGTAATGATACTGAGAGTCATTGAAATATTTTGAACAGGGAACCAATTAAAATTATTTCTAGTTGTATATATAATCAAAAATGAAGAACTAGAAGAAGGAATATACTAATGTTTCACAAGAATATTAAATCTGATTTTAAGTGGTCAAAATAAAAAATATTAATATGTAAGGGATATATGGTGGATGTAGAATCTCTTAGGGACTCAGAAAATGATTTTATATGTATGGAGAAGAAAAACTAGAAGTCAGAAATGACCCAGGGCTTTGATCGTCAGTGGAGACATCAACAAAGATAGAGAAGATAATGAGCTAGCTGTGGGGTAAATGGTGAGGAGACATGATGAATATAATTTAAATAAAGCTATAAATATAATGAATTTGACAGGCACAATATTCTGTTCTTTCATGTAGGCAGAGAAGGAAAGTTAGAGGCAAAACACATCTTTGGGGGTGTACTGGGAGATAAGAAAGGAGAGATTTTAAACAATGGGTAAGAATTGCTGATAGTAAATACATATATAGAATGATCAAGAAGAATATGGAATTGTACCACTGCACTCCAGTCTGCGTGACAGAGTGAGATGTTACCTCAAAAAAAAAAAAAAAAAGAGAGAGAAATGACAACAAAGGTTATTAGTAACTATGCAGAAACAAATTTAAAAATAAAAGGATGTATTCAACTAGAACAGTGACTTTTTTTTTAGAGGTAGGAAGAAAGGAAGGAAGAGAGAAGATGGAAGGGAGGAAGAGAGAGAGGAAGGTAGGGAGGAAGGAAGAAAAGAAGGAAAGAAAAGGAACAATAATGCTATAAAGATTATGCATAAGAAGGAGACCAAATATAAAGGAAAAAAATTTCCCGGAGTCCTTAAATACCTTAATAAGGGAAATTTGTCTGCAGAGAATAAGGAACCAGGAAAAGATTGGGAGCTTGAAAGCTCATAAGATTAAGCATTGCGGCTAGAAGCAGTGATTGACACAGAGCATTGAAAATTCAGGACAGGCCATTTGGAGCCCAAGTAAGCTATTTCACACATGTTTTTAGTGATGTCAGTCAACTGAGCCTGACACTTTGGAAGCACAAACAAAGATATATGGTGAGGAGGCTTTTGAGGACCCAGGGTTGGCAAGGGCAGAATTGAATGTCTGTCAGGGTAGTGAGATTAATAAAAAAGAGCAAGCCTACGTATTTAAAGAAGTGGGCAAGAATTTACCTTTCATGGTCCCTAAGCAACTTTGCCATCATGGTTCCTTTTTCTCATTAAAAATTGTATGTTACATTTGTGTTGATATAAAGACAAACATGTTAATATTATGTATTAAAACATATTCTTCTTAGAGTTCAATTGTTTTTCTAACTGTAAAAGAAAGTAAAACAATTTATTGAATATTAAAAATAGTGTGGACCCTTGGTATTGTGCTTACTGTGCCTAGTGGAAAAGTTTCCTCTGCTTTACAAATTGTTATAAACCAATTGAACTTCTTGAAGATTCCCTCTTCAAAATTATAAAACATCTGGGCATCGGGGCTCATGCCCATGATCCAAACACTTTGGGAGGCCAATGTCAGAGGATCACTTGAGGCCAGGAGTTTAACACTGGACTAATCAACATAGCGAGTTCCCATCTTTACAACCTAAAAAAACAGCAGGGTGTGGCGACATGGGCCTGTAGTCTCAGCTACTCAGAAGGCTGAGACTCAGGGATTGCTTGAGACCAGAAGTGCCAGGCTGCAGTGAGCTATAATCACTCCACTGTACTGCAGCCTGAACTACAGAGAGACACTCTGTCTCAAAATTAAAAATAATAATAATAATAAAAGCCAAAAAAAAAAAAAGAAAAAAGAAAGAAGAAAGAAAAAGAAAAGAATTCTATAACACTACTGACTTTTTAGTAAATATTGAGGATCTACTGAAGCCAATATTAGTTCTATTTCTTTGATCTACTAGGGTAATTTTGTTTTTAGTTTGTTTTGTTGTGTTTTCTAAATTTTATTTTACCAAACTGGAGTGCTGTGAACATAAATGAGGACGTGGAAGTCACCTGGTTGTGTCAAATAAATATAACTTAACGATGTATAGGTAATCTTAAACTTGCTAATGATTATTCTTTTCTCCTTTTTTAGGAAATCAATATATTTGTTAATTGTGTTTTCACAATTAACCATTGTTCAAGTGCAAAAAAGTTATCCATGGGCCACCCGAATCCTACTTACACTGGAGATGTTTTTGCAGTACAAATTTCTAGCCCATCAAATCAGAATTTCTGAAAGTGGAACCCAGGAAATTCATTTTAGCAATATCTCCATATCATTTGTATGGACTTTAACTGTGAAGACTCAGATGTCAAAATGATTTATAAACGATCTTGAAAATCTAAGATTTTATAATTTTAAGATCAACACCTGTTAAAAAACAACAACAACAACAAAAACAAAAACAAAAAAACGTAGTGTGAACTAAGGCATTATTAGAGGTAAAATGGGCCAATTGTTCAATTTGAAACTTGTTTTACCAACTGAGTACAAAAGGGAAGTAACTTCGTTTATTTCCCCCTTTATTCTGCTATTGAGGTAAGGGGAATTGCTTGTCGGTCACAAATGTAGCCTAATCAGTTACTGCCAGAAAAGTTTCCTAGGTGTGCTTTAAGTGTGCACAGAGATGCTACTTAGCAGGTGCCTGCGGAATTGATGGCCCACTTACTGCCCCTATCTGGGGCCTCTGGGATTTATTTGGTGCTTTGATGGTGATTAAATGGCACCTGACTCTTTGTAAGCGTTCAGGAAACATCTTTGTTGTTTGATTCATTCCCAGGGACCGACTTTGGAATAGGGGAGACTAGAGTTTATACTTCTGGTGTAGTTAGTTTACTTGTGCAAATAGACAGACATTTTAAAAAACATTATCTCTCGCATGAGAAGAGATATTGAGGGACGGGCGCACTGGCTCACGCCTGTAATCCCAGCACTTTGGGAGGCCGAGGCGGGCGGATCACGAGGTCAGGAGATGGAGACCATCCTGGCTAACACGGTGAAACCCGTCTCTACAAAAATACAAAAAATGAGCCGGGTGTGGTGGCGGGCGCCTGTAGTCCCAGCTGCTGGGGAGGCTGAGGCAGGAGAATGGCGTGAACCCGGGAAGCGGAGCTTGCAGTGAGCCGAGATCGTGCCACTGCACTCTAGCTTGGGCGACAGAGTGAGACTCCGTCTCACAAAAAAAAAAAAAAAAAAAAAAAAAAAAAAAAAAAAAAAAAGAGATATTGAGAAGGCCGGACTGTTATATTTTTATTCTTTAAAGAAAAATAGAATTTTATCTGTTTCTAAGAATGGATTTTTTTAAAATTTATTTATTTTTTATTTTTTTGTGATGGAGTTTCACTCTTGTCCAGGCTGGAGTGCAATGGCACAATATCAGCTCATGGAAACCTTCGTCTCCCGGGTTCAAGTGATTCTCCTGCCTCAGCCTTCTGAGTAGCTGAGATTACAGGCGTGGGCCATCATGCCTAGCTAATTTTTGTATTTTTAGTAGAACTAATAGTAGAGCTATTTAGTAGAGCTAATTTTTGTATTTTAGTAGAGGTTCTTCTGACCTCAGGTGATCCACCCTCCTTGGCCTCCCAAAGTGCTGGGATCACAGGTGTGAGCCACTGTGCCCGGCTAAAAACTGATTTTTTACTTTGTAGCATAATATATGCCCCAGGCAAATATAGAGAAATATAAACAGATAAAGGGAACAGAAACCTCTAAATATTACCACCTTGATGGGTCCAATTTTAACATTTTGGTACTCTTGTTTCTGAGGGTCTTTGACTCATATGTGTGTATGTGTATAATACATTCATATATTCGTATATGCATATATTTATGCATGTACATATTCATATTGTTGACATTCTATATTTATAATTTTGTCCCTTTTAAGATACTATAAAATTATTTGAAAATATTTTATTGGTTATAAAAGATACTCTATCTTATGAATTAATAGTATGGTTACACATTTCTGTCTGTGGGTCAGGCTCTTTTTAACTCAGTTTGTGTATAAATCTTTAACTGTATCTCTCATTATTTTCTTAGGAAAATGAAGTAATTAGAATTTGCTTGATGAAGTAAGAGTATTTTTCCAACTATTGGCACAGCTTGCAAAACTGATTTTCACATATAATCTTTTATTTTTGTTGCAAAATTAACAAAACCAAGTCCTATGAGGAAACACTTGTGAAGTCTCTTGACATTCTGAAATATTTGATTCAATGACCAAAAAAAAATAGTAGAATGTATCACAATTTCTAAAATGATATATTGAGGAGTAAGAGGAGTGACATTTCTAAATGTCCACTATATTATTAATATTGTGTTATAAGATCGTTAAAACACTAAATGTTAAGGAACTGGTGTAAATTATAAATACTGAACGTGGGTGAACTTTACAGAAATAGGAAAAATGTAAGAGTATAAGCAAGCCAAAATTAAGAAATCTATTTGAAATGAAAGAAACTTTATAAATCTTTAAAAAGCTAATAGAAAGAGATTTGAATTTATCACATATTATCGAGGTGGATGTATAGTTTGTTGATGCAGAGAAATAAAGAAGATTGGGTAGCCATGCTTTACATATGATCCAACCATAAAGGAATTCATAGCTAAAACTGAGGAAAGAATTTAATGCTTTACTGCCAATCACACCCACAAAAGACAAAAAATAATAATTTAATGAGGTGCATATGCATTCCAAAATAGATGAGAAAGAAAGAGGACATTTTAAGAAAATGAGGAGTTCTTAAAATTGGTCAATATTGGGAAGCCAGCCATGACTAACTCTTTCTAAATTTCAGTTCTCTGAGAAGCTTGAATAGATGCACGTTAACATTGCCCAGGGAGGTAATTTTGCAGCCCTGCTTTGTGTTAAATGCCAGTCCTTATTCTACCAGGAGAATATCTCATTAGTTGTGCCACACCATGGTTCTAGGGAATCAGGTTCTAAAACCCAATTTATTTAGTAAACTGAACTATTTCAGTATAGGCACTTAGGACTCTTTCTGGATGGGACCAACTAAAAATTGGGTATCTGGATCATCTCAAACTGTGCTCGACCATCCAGTATGTTAACTTTTTCAGAAATACCTACTTCAGACAACATGACATGTCCTAAATCAACTTTGGCTTAGTCACCTTCAATAGTGCCTTTTCACAAGAAAAGAAAATCTAAGACCATTATTTTGTTTCTAGGTAGTGGAATATGAGCTTTTCAGATCCTAGTTCCCTAAGGGTAAAAATGGTCTAACATTTAATTATAAGCAGCCAAGTCACGATTGGCAAAGTAAAGTGGAAAGTTAACATTTATTTTAAGACTCAGCTATGTAGACAGTTGATCTTGTAATTGTATTTCAGTACAGGTACAGGAAAACAGAATCAGATTCATGTTTTTCAGAAGTGTTAGTGAATTACAAATTTTATATCTATGAAAGATAGTTTTATGAAATATAGTCAAAATAGATACTCAATCAGGTTTCTTAAACAGCTCATCATCATTTCCTAGAAGCAATATTCTGCATCATGAACAAAGTGGAGTCATCAACAATGGAGCCCAGAATGCGGCTATTTCATCTGCATTTAAATGATACTCTCTGCAAAGGCTCTGCCCTGGGCAGGGTTTGTCTTGGGGCTGGATAGTGATATAAGGGCATCAAAGCCGCTGAAGCATTCAAAGACTGCAAAGTAAACAAAGTAAATGCTGTAAGGAGAAACTGAAGCAGAATGCTAAGTGATTTAGCAGAGTTTTATGGTGCCTGAAAATTCCTAACACAGGTTCACAAATCTGACACAGAAAGGAGATAGGTTGCTTTCCATATAATTGGAAAGGAAACAGCAACAGGTTCTGCAAGAGCAGTTGCTGCTGGAATCCAGAGAAACCTCTTTGCATGTTGTTTTTGATTTTAAAAAATTTTCTTAAATGATATCAATTATACCTCCTCCAATTTAAAGAAATAATAAAGAACAATATTTTACTGAGCACTAAGTCCAGATGTAATACACAGTTCTTGCTCAGATGCATGGCGTAGGGCAAACTAACAAACTTGCAACAAGTACTTAGAATTACAGAGAGAACAAATTGAGGATGTTTCAGTGTTATTTTCTAAGCAGTAAAATCTACCAGCCCATAGAATCATCGCCTAAAGGAAGTGAGTAAAGTACATTATTACAATCACTTAAAATTTGTTGAACAAAACATGGAAGAACACGTTGGAGGAAACAGCAAAAATGTAAAGAGAATAGTTCCCATTCTCTTGATATTATTTACCTCACTGCTCTTTTTATCTGCTTTCCCCCCTCCAATTGGAATATAAGTATATAGAAGTTCTTTTCATTTTTTATGTACACATTACAGTATTTCACCTGGTTCTTGAGATAGGACATATGGTGTAATAGGCTAGAGACCAATGCAATATATTTTATCTTTTCTTTTTTTATCAGTCGTTTTTGGAAGTTAACATATGTTCATCTCACTAATGCATTGATTTTTGTAGTAGTCTCATTCTTTTGAAATCCATCATCATCAATATGGCTCATTAGGAAAAAGAGGCTGGCAAGGGAATTTTTCTTAAATGTTGAAAGTGAGGAATCGTCCTCTGCCAGTGCACCTGTCTGCAATTCTTATAGTCATTTTAATTTGGTTCTACGTGGTTGCTACAAGCGTGATTTTCATACTGAACGGTTAAGACAAAATTATGATTCTTGTAGAGTTGTACATTATGATAATCTGACCTACATAGTTTGAAAGTTGCATGGGGATAGAGGTGTTTTAAGAACTTTGGAATACAGCACGACATGGTAGTAGTACACATTAATGGTCAAGAATTTAGAAAAACAAGTAGCTTGCAGTCCTTCAGGTAAGATGTGACTAAAATGCAATTCTCAACTTGATGGAAATTTACCCGGTAATTTAATTAGGACTAAATTATTTTTAAGTTTCACTCATGACAAAATAAATTGTTTGGAGAAATGAAGGAAGGGCTACAATAATTTGCAATTTCAAGTCTTCAAAAAAAGTATATTATAATTTTGATCTAGGCCATTGTTTTTTAATACTATTTCTATTAATGCTTTAGAATCATTTTATACTTCTATATTCAAAATGCAGTCATACATTTTATGCCATGAAATTTTCCCAGAAATGTTATATGCTATTTTTCTCCTTTCTATAAGATAGGAAGCAGAGGCTTAGTGAAATTAAATCACTTAATTAGTAAATGGTAGAGCTAAGATTAGAACCCAAACTTTCCACACCTTGTTGTCCTTTCCTTTTCAGTGCATTAAGTACACAGTTGGTTTTAATTAGATCAGCCTTGGTTAGTTCACATGTAGAGAACGTTTGAGAACTCTGCAATTCATTTTGAACTTGTGCTTATTATTGAAATACATACAATTTGCCCCACTTACTGTTCCATTCCAAACTTCCACTTTTCTCTCATCCTCATCTTAGTTTTTAGTAATAATGAAACAGCTTAAGCTGTATTCTTCTGGAAATAACTTTATTTCAATATAACAACAGCAGATATTTTGTAATTTAACCCTATTTTGAAATCTTGAGGTTTAATATTTGTATAAATTTAAGAAGTAAAAGTGAAGTTTTGTTACATCGATATATTGGATAGTGGTTAAGTGTGGTTTTAGGGTAACCATCAATGGAATATTCATATTGTACCCATTAATTAATTTCTCATCCCTTACCCCACTCCCAACTTCCCATTTTTTGTGTCTTTGATGTCAGTTTTTCTACACCTCTGTCCATGTGCACGCACTTTTTTTAAGCTCCCACTAAAAGTGAGAACATGGGGTATTTGACTTTCTGTTTCTGAGTTGTTTCATTCAAATGAATGAACTCAAGTTCTATCCATGTTTGCAGCAAAAGACATGATTTTATTCATTTTTGTGACTGACTAGTATTCCATTGTGTATGTATGTGTATCCAATCATCCATTGATAGACACTTATGTTGCTTCCACATCTTTGCTATCTTTACATATGTAGATATGTATGTGTTATCCAATCATGCATTGACAGACACTTATGTTGCTTCTACACCTTTGTTATTGTGAACAGTGCTGCAACAAATATACTCGTGCAGATTTTTTTTAATGTAATGATTTATTTTCTTATGGGTAGATGTTCAGTAGTAGGATTGCTGGATCGAATCATAGTTCTGTTTTTAGTTTTTTGAGAAATACTCCTACTCTTTTCCATAGAGGTTATACTAATTTAGATTCCCATGAACAGTGCATAAGAATTCCATTTCTCTGCACTTTACCAACATCTGTTATTTTTTTACTTTTTCATAAAAGCCATTCTGATTGGTATAAGATGATATCTCATTGTGGTTTTTTTTTTTTTTTTTTTTTTTTTGAGACAGAGTCTCGCTCTGTCACCCAGGCTGGAGTGCAGTGGCCGGATCTCAGCTCACTGCAAGCTCCGCCTCCCGGGTTTACGCCATTCTCCTGCCTCAGCCTCCCAAGTAGCTGGGACTACAGGCGCCCGCCACCTCGCCCGGCTAGTTTTTTGTATTTTTAGTAGAGACGGGGTTTCACCATGTTAGCCAGGATGGTCTCGATCTCCTGACCTTGTGATCCACCCGTCTCGGCCTCCCAAAGT
This sequence comes from Macaca nemestrina, assembly GCF_043159975.1. Taxonomy (NCBI): domain Eukaryota; kingdom Metazoa; phylum Chordata; class Mammalia; order Primates; family Cercopithecidae; genus Macaca; species Macaca nemestrina. The sequence continues at coordinate 29,736,033 of NC_092140.1, forward strand.
GCTGGGATTACAGGCTTGAGCCACCACGCCCGGCCTCATTGTGGTTTTAATGTGCATTTCTCTGAAGATTAGTGATGTTGAGCATTTTTTCATATGTTTGTTGGCTATTTTTAGTTTTTTTTTTTCAAATGTCTGTTCACATCCCTTGCCCACTTTTTAATAGGGCTATGACTCTGTGGTTTTACTTTGATGTTGTTGACTTGCTTGAGTACCTTGTAAATTCTGAATATTAGTCTCCTATTGGATGCATAGTTTTGGAAATGTTTTCTCCAATTCTGCAGGTTGTCTGTTCAATTTATTGATTATTTCTTCAGCCATGCAGAAGCTTTTTAGTTTAATTAAGCCCTATTTGCCTATTTTTGCTTTGGTTGCTTATACTCTTGAGATCTTAGTCATGAATTCTTTGCCTAAGTCAATGTCCAGAAGAGTTTTCACCCGGTTTTCTTTTAGTATTTTATAGTTTCAGGTCTAATGTTTAACTCTTTAATCCATCTTGAATTGACTTTTGCATATCATGAACAATAGGAGTCCAATTTTATTTTTCTGCATTTGGTAATCCAGTTTTACCAGCACCATTTATTCAAAAGGCTGTCCTTTCCCCACTACATGATTTTGTCAACTTTGTCAAAGATCAGTTGGCTATAAATATGTGGCTTTATTTCTGGGTTCTTTGTTCTGTTTCATTAATCTATGTGTCTATTTTTATATCACTACCATGCTGTTTTTGTCACTATAGCATTGTCTAATTTGAAGTTATGTAATGTGATGCCTCTAGCTTTTTTCTTTTTACTTAGGATTGCTTTGGCTAGTCAGGCTCTTTTGTGGTTTCATGTGAATTTTAGGATTTTTTTTTTTAATTCTGTGATAATGTTGGTATCTTGATAGGAATTGCATTGAATTTGGAGATTGCTTTGGGCTTTATGGTCATTTTAATAATATTAATTTTTTCAATCTATGAGCATGGGATGTTTTTCCATTTGTTGATGTCATCTATAATTTATTTCATCCATGTTTTTTAGTTTTCCTTGCAAAGATTTTTTAATTAAACATATCTTTAGTTAGATATATACCTAGATATTTTATTTTTTTGTTGCTATTGTGAATGAGATTGCCTTCTTAATTTGATTCTCAGCTTGATCATTATTGGTATATAGAAATGATACTAATTTTTGTACATTAATTTTTTATCATGAAACTCTCCTGAATTCATTTATCAAATTTAAAAGTTGAAATAGTCCTTTATTTGAAGAAGCATTTATTTAGTCAAAGGTAGGGGGTTGTAGGTACAAATAAAATGTGTCCTGAGACATTTCTACACACATTTTGTTTTAATAGTAAAGTGACAAGAATGTCATCATTTTCTCAAGCCAAAATTAGGACTCATGCCTTGAAAATCTTGGCATACAATGAAACACAATACATGAAATTAGAAAAGCTATGGAAAATCCAATACATCATGCATAGAATAAACACTGTTGTTTTCTCAAGGTAGCCTTCGCTGACCTAAGCTACACTATATTTTTCTCACTGTCAATACTCAGCTTCCTCTTTTTCTTTACAGAATACTACCACACTAATAATTTTAAAATGTGGTGTTTTAATTTGCATAACAGCAAGAATTACAGGTAGAATCTCTCATGTTCAACATAGTATATTTGACATATAACAGGTATTTATATATAACCTTTGATACATGAATGATTGATCATACAAATGTATGAATTAAAAAGCTGGCAGTCCTAGGTTCTAACTGTAACCTCTTTGCATACTTGAATGAGTGACTTTCCAGAACACTCTCCTTCACTATCTAAAAGTATGCCTCAACTAACAGTGTTCTCGAGAGGATCAAGTGAAAAGACAATGCATGTATTTTTGTTCTACGTACATTTCAGGTTATATTGAAAATGCACTGTAAATTCTTTAAATTATTTCAGTTACATAATTTTACATCAAATGCTAACAATTGGAAATGTTTATACTATCATCTCTGAAAGAAACATTTTCATAGGCATATTTTATTTTAACATTTCTGTATTTTTTTATGCAGATTGTATGTGGTTTTGCTTTGAAACATTTTGTGTTTTCCCTTTAACTTCTTACTCCATATTTCTCTGATATAAAATATAAGTTTTTAAAGTTAAAATTGATCCATTAATTAAATTATAAATGTATTTGTTTAATATATTTGCCTCTTTTCTCATAGATTTGAATTAGGTAGTAGCAATGAGTATTCCCATGATTTGAATTAATTTAATTTAAGACTAAATGCAGTGCCCATTGTCCTGGGTTAACAACATTCCTTAGTACTGTGACCTAAGTAAATTCTGTATTTGTTGTTTATGTTTTGTTTATAATGTACTTATATTTTTAAAAAACTGTATTTTTGGATGTATTTTTAGAAAAACAGTGAGATTTACAGGAAACAAACCAAACAAAAAGACTTGTGGTGTAAGAAATTAGAAAATACGGTATATTTAAGATGGATCTGTTAGCTGGTCCCAGCTAAACTCAGTTCAAAATATGGGATAAAAGAGATTTTACTTTTAACTTCAAACAGCTAGAGAATGATATGCAATATGCAATATATGCAGAACTAGTACTGAACCAAATACCTACCTGTTTCATAGAAAGGGCATTGCAGGCCGTTTTCAAGAGCTCTTTTCTTCTGTAGTACTGACTACCAAGGCCCATGTGACCTTATTTTGTCTGAAGTGTTCTTTTCACCACATTAGGAAAATCTTCATGGTTTCATGCTCTTTCCAAATTTCAAGAATTTGCCAGAATTTATGTGCTATATTTCTGCAATTCCATACAGAATAATTCAAGTTTGTTAAAGGACAAAACAAAGCTGTATTCATATTTTTCATGTAGAATGTTTGTTTTATGGGAGTATCAAAAGGGATAAGAAAGTAAATTTTATTAAATTATTATAGCAAAGTAGGAAGCTTTTATATTTTGTTTTAGTCTACTAAGCCAAACTTTTGATCTATTCTCAACATAAATAGCTTATTTTTAATTGAATAAATTAATAATATTTAGGAAACGATTTTCTACAATGAACAGATAACAATTTGTTTTATGAATATAATTTGGAATTTCTATAGCATCTCCTCCAAAAAGTTAATCGTGATATTTCATTAAATTCATTAAATTTAAATATCTTATAATTAATTAAATTAGATTCTCTTGGAAAATTAGAAGTCAATAAAGTCAAATATTCAAAATGTACAAAATTTACAGAAAGTTTTCATTGAAACTTTTTATAACATATTTGCTTTATTGAACTTTAAAACATAATCTACAAAAATACTGAAGTTCATAAAATGCAAATTGATCTATCACTCCAATATAACTGTTTTTAACCTATTTGTCTTCTTTCTAATACTTTTACAGAATAGTATTGGAGATTGTTTTTCTTTGTATATGTATAAAAATTACCCAAAGACATGCCTGAAATGGCAATCTGTAATTAGTCATTGTTCCTCCTCCTGCTCTAGCTCCTGTTCCTCTTTCTTCTTCTTTGTTTCTTTGTGATGCAGTCGATTGCACAGTCAGGCCAGAAGTATATTCTCAGGCAATTGCTGTTTCCCCAATCCATTCAGTCTTTCATTAACAATATTTTGAGCCATATTATTTGTCAGGCACTACTTTAGGGACTACAGATATTAGAGTGAGTAAGTTGTCCAGAATCCTTCCATTTATGAAGTTAACTTTCATGTCAATAAAAAAATAAAATAATGAACTTGTTTTAGCATATAACAACATGATTTCAGAGAATAATATAAAGAAAATAAAATTGAGTAAGAAGCTAGAATGTGACACAGGTGAGGTGTGAGCATGTTCAAGAATGGTGAACAGCTTCAACTTGGATGCTTCAGGAAAGCTAGTTGGTAGAAGTGACAGATGAGCAGAAAAGTAAAAGGTGAAGAGAAGGAGCAGAATGTGTGTGAAGATGATTTTAGACAAAGTCCTAAAAATGGAAAGTAAAAAATCAAGAAGCCTGCTGTGGCTCATCAGGAAGGGGAAATGTGCACATAGAGGAGGTCAAAAAGATGCAGGAGTTAAAATTAAGAGATAATCTTCCATCTAAAATGAAATTGATAGATGCTAAATTCTTCAGGAATACATTGAAGGATATAATGAAAACCATGTGGAGATAAACTGCTTATAATATGTGGATTCATTTTGATTACTAATTGAGTAGGGAGAAAGATGTGACCTTTTCCTTCAGCAGCTTAGTCTGATTCCTGTTCAACTCATACTTCATGTTCAAGATAACTATCCCTGAGCCAACAAAGAAAAACCATTTGATCTGTGTCCAAGGGTGAATACCAAAAGAATTTATCCTCTCTAATTTCACCGGAATTGTTTACAAGGGAATGCCATATTTGTCCCTGGCCCCTCCTCTTTCACTCATCCCAATGACTACATATGCCATTCACATTTTCACAAACTCCTACTTGGTCTCCAGGTCATTTTACCTCTGTGGATGATCTTTCAAACAAGAGAGAAAATAAAGCTACAAAATTTAGGTTTCTTTCCTCTGGGTTTAGAACAAGAAATTTCCCTCCTTTACTTTTCTTTCCAAGATCATCTCCATTTGCCTTCTGGATGCCCTCCCACAATGCCTTATCTGAGAGTTTCATTCTTAGCTTAATGTCTCTCACATAGCATCTCTCTCTCTCTCTCTCTCTCTCTCTTTCTCTCGCTCTCCCTTCCTCCTTCTTTTCTTTCCTCATCTCCTTCCCTTTCTCTCTCATTTCCTTTCTTCCTCCTTACTTTCTACTCTATCTCATCCTCTGGTTTCTTCTCTACAGAGTACAAACTTATTTAAATCTTTCTCAGCGTAAAAGACCACAAACAGTGAAAATCTTTCTGTTATTGCACTTTCCCCTAAGCCTTCTCCCCTATTTGCTTTTTCTTTTTGCTATGCAAATTCTTTAATATAATAGACCACCTTATCTGCCTTTATTTTCACAAACATGATTTACTTTTCAGCATGTATTATGAAGGTACTGGTTTCCCCAATCCAGTACTTCTTAACCATGTTCACCACATTTAAGACTTTTCCATATTCTTATGGAAGCATTTACAATATTTTGCTGAATCAGATGGCCTATGTTGCTTCTCATTCTTTTGACATTTGATGTGTATGTGATGTTGTTGACCATTCCTATTGGAAAATATTTTTATGCTTCACTTCTAAGAAATTTCTTGTCTCTCCCTGCCTTTTGAAATTATTCTTTTAATAGTTTCTCCTCCCCTACTTATAGCTTAAACATTTTGTTCTTCAGGGTCTTGTTGTTTTTTACTTCACAGGTACTTTATGTAATCAAACATAAAGCATGGCTCAAAATGATTTAATACTTTTAACCTACTTTCACCTCTTTTAAAAATTCATATTATGTGGCCAGGCGTGGTGGCTCACTCCTGTAATCCCACCACTTTGGGAGACCGAGGCGGGCAGATCACGAGGTCAGGAGATAGAGACCATCCTGGCCAACATGGTGAAACTCCATCTCTACTAAAAAAATACAAAAATAAATCAGCTGGGTGTGTTGGTGGGCGCCTGTAATCCCCACTACTGGTCAGGCTGAGTCAGAAGAATCGCTTGAACCCGGGAGGCGGAGCTTGCAGTGAGCCGAGATCGAGCCACTGCACTCCAGCTTGGGTGACAGAGCCAGACTCCATCTCAAAAAATAAAATAAAATAAAAAAAAATAAAAATTCATATTATGATTTGGCTGACAAAATTTATGCAGTCCCAAAGGTAGTAGCCTAAGTATCTTCATTCTCTCCTTTCCTTCAACACTTATACAAAATCAGAAACTAAATCAGCCCAATCAGTGCTTCTCAAACACTCAAACAAACAAAAACAAATATAAAAACATGTTTTATTGTTTCTGAACCATGCCTTCCTTTCTGTTGCTGCCCTAATTCCAGCCTACTTTAATGGTCACATAACTTACAGTATGCTTTTTGCTCCCCTAATCTTGATCTGTATTTCTTTGTAAGTTCCTAATAAAAATATGTCTTTCCACTTTTATTTTTATAACAAAACAACAACCTCAACCATCTCTGACATTTCCTGCCAACTTCTTACACTACAATTCCCTTCAGAAATTCACTTCAAACACAGCCAGAACTACACATAACTCACAGATCCTTAAATATAGCACTTGCTTTTGTTGCATAAGCTGTTCCTATGGCCTGGAATGTCCTTTAACACCTTAACTATATAGCATAATCCTGGTTATCCTCAAGTCTTGGATCGCACGTCATCTTTTCTGCCAAGTCCTATGTGAACATTACAGGCTTACTTAGCTTTCAAGTATAATGAAAAAAAATATGAGGTTTGGAGTAACTCAGTTTGAATTCTATCACCTGATAGTCAAGAACCATATTTCAGTTTTTAAAATTCTCTCATCCTCAATTGTTTCTTCTAAATCATCGAAATAATCATATTGATATTACGAGATGTATTGATGATTCAGTGAAATACGTGCGGATCATATTGTGGTCTGTGTAGTTCTTAGCGCATAGAAAGTAGCTAGTATAATAGTATATAATTTCTGCTCTCATTTATAATTTATTATACTTTTTTCTAACAATTATAATTGAATTATTAATTTACCTTCTACCCTCTTAACAATCTGCTCTATTATCTTTTAATTTCTGGGTATTGTACTGGGATAGGAACAAATAGATGCTCAGTATATGTTTGATGAATTCATGAAGACAACTTTCTTGGAGGTAACAGTGGAAGGGACTCATCTGCCTCTCATCAATGCTCAATATTTATTTTTGCTTTTAATAGGAATCTAATTTCCAATGGCTTTCAATATTTATTATATGGACATGTGAATTGAGGTTTTGAATAAAAAATTATGCTATTTAGGAAAAGCTGAAGTGACTGTCTATTCTAGGGCTTGCCTTCGTCATGAAGGCGAAACAACAAAACAATCTGCGTTAAGCAAAATGTATCTTGTGTGCAGATCTCTGAAGGGCAAATAACTTAAACAGTCAATCACTATATTCACTCCGAATCCTAAAAGAATGCTCTAGTTTCTCCAAAGCTTGTTAAACCAGAATCAACAAAATGACTGATTTGTCATTGAAGCACAGCACACAATTCAGAAAAAGATTTAAAAGACATCTCTAGTAGTTTAGCTCTGATTTCAGGGGCAATTTTTGACAATACTAATCTAGCACTAATATACTATCAGAGAAAAAAAATGTGTGCATTCTCTGTAGAGAAAAAATAGTATACCTAAGATATGACCTAAAAATGGGCTTCCTCCTTTTTGTTCATTTTATTTTACTCTTGCAGAAAAGTTTTGCTCTAGGAATTTTTGATTTGTGGCAGCACATACTGAAGCACATAGAGGTCAAGAGAAATAAGAAAGATTCAATGAGATGTGGCAGGTTCGTCTTTCGCATTTATATTACTCATAAAAAAATTTAGACTATGATAACATATTTAATAGGGAGACTCCTGAATTAATGTGCTGTTTTCTAAGGGAAAATTAAAAAGTTGTTTTCTCCAAAACACAAAGAGAATAGATAATGATAAATTAACAATTTAAACTTGAATTTTTATAAGCAGGAAGTGTATATTTTAAAAAAGATGGCCTTAAAATATGGTTATGCAATTTTGAGTCTATTTAAAAGGTCAAGACAAGACATAATTAATTGAGGGAAAAATTCATTTATGTGCTATAGACAGCTTTTAAACCAAAATGAATGTTAGCATCTTATATCCAAACTGCATTATAATGCATAAATGATAGCCTATTCAGTAGACTTGTCTTGATATTGCCTATTACAATGACCACTGAGACAAGAAATAAAATTATATTCATCCAAAGAGATAACCCAGTATTAAAGTGGAACATTTACTTTTTATCTAAATTCTGATCACAAATGTATTGTTCTGTCCATCAGAATTCTTTTTTTTCAAGGAAGAATGCCTGTTATTTAAACAGACAAAATCCTTCCGGTATAAGTCTTGCAGCTTCTGGCTGGGTCTCATTTCTTAAAGTGTTGACAACAGACATGTACAAAATCAAGAAAATAAGTAATTTGTGATTATCAGCAAAATCTAAATACCAGATTGGGCATTTAAGTTCTGTGTAGTACCTCTTGACTGATCAAATATGTCACGTTGATTACACAGTTAGTGACCTCTTGCTTTTCATATTTTTCTGTCAAAGCTGTGTATATGCGCGTGTGTGTATGTGTGTCGGAGAGACACACAAAAGAGACAAATCACAACATTTCCAATATACTTTGTCCAATTAAAAAGAACACAAAACAGTTACAATATAAGAAATTATTTACTTTTCTCATCTGGAAACAAATCTGAAATTGACAAGAGAGTGAGGTATGAATTTTATGATGGCTATTTCTGAGACCAGAAACAGATGGAAAGAAACTATTATAAGAGTCAGAGAATATTGCTAATGTGTTTCTGTTTTGCTTTCATTTCAAAAATGCAGCAAACAATGGACAGAAAAATAGAATTAGATTAGAAAGGGAAATATTCTATCAATTTGAAAAATTTCCAAGTACTGTTATAAAAGTGAATCCTTTTGCATTAGTGCCTCAGTTATCTGAGCATAACAAATTATAACTCTGAAGATCATGTACCTTGAGGTGCACAAATTTTTCTGCCTTTCACACCTACTTGGCTTATTGCCAGTAGAAAATCCACAACTGTTACTGACATTTATTTTAAAATGCTGCCTTGTCTGATTGCAGTCTTCTGCAGTCCATGACTCAAACTTGAAGGTGGAAAGATCAAATTACCTTGCTTGTTTTTGTCTTCCTGAAGTCTTCATCTTCTGGCATAACATTTCAAATTCAGAAGCTATTTTATAACTGGGAAAGGTGAGAATAAAGGTAATCGCTCCCCTGGTATAACTATATTACAGTGTGTTCTGTATTATTTTAAAATTTGCTAATTATTTATCTCCCTCACTACACCATAAAGCTCCTTTAGAGAATGGGTTTTGTGATTTTATTTCCACAGCATTCATTAGTGTTTTGCACATAGGAAAATCTCTAATAGATATTTGCTGAAATAAACTGAACTAAGTAAAACACAAAGAATAAAGCTGCAATATGCCTATAACAAAAAGAAAAATGAGGCCTATTGATCTCACCCTTGATATTTTTCCTTTTAATTTCTGAAATCTTTGCAGATTATACAAATGTCCATTACAAACTAAAATGTGTACTAAATTTAACTGAAATCTAAACAAAAATCATAGTATTTTCAATTATGATCCTAATGTATCTTTTATTTCATTCTTTAGTTTCATAAAAAATATAATTTTTTACATGCACCTTCAGGCTAGAAACTTATTTCTTGTAGTACAAAAATCAAAATGATGTCACATAGAAGTATGTGTGTATATGTATACACGTGTCCATGTGTTTGAGGCGTATATATCTCAGAAAGACAAACAGACATAAACAAGATGTTAAAGATGTAAACTTTCATTATATATGTTTGTTACAGCAATATTGTAACAATGCTAAATTTTGGGATTGAAATATTAGAGTTAACTAAAATGACAGATTTCATTCCTTACAGCTTTCTTCTGTAAAAATAAAAACCAAAATAAAACAAATCTTTTTTTTTAGGTTTTAGTCAGAGTACATAAGACACTGATTCTATAAATGCAGCAGAACAGAAAATGTATGAGTGTATGTAGGCTTTTCTTTTAAACTCTGGAAACATGGAAGGGGTCTAAAACCTCTCTGGCCACTTATGGTACACTGGTTTTCTTTTATTGTGACAGCATCTTTTCTAAAGTAAATGGATAAAGGAAATAAGACAATTTTCTAATCAACCATCTGATTAACAAGTGTATGGGGTGTGTGTGTCTGCACATACACACTTGAAAAAGGACTGAATATTGAGTAGTACTTATATTTTTAAAAAAGTATTTTCTAGCATTTTATTTAGTGGACCCAAGGTATTTAAAAAATAAAATACTAAGAATTCGATGTTAATGAAGAAGATAAATTTTCAACTCTATCTCTTGAACATGAAATAATGTCTATCTAGAAAATGTTAGTTCATCATTTAACAGAACTCAAATTTATTTCTAATTCATCTAATATAAGAAAAGCACTATTGTTTTTCATTTGCTCTGGATTCCTATTATTTACATTAGTCATGAAAAAAGTATTGCTTCATTTGGTGTGGAGTAATTACTAAAAAGCCTTTGCAGTTATTCTACAGCATTAAATGTTATGTTTTATATGAAAGGTTTTTTTTTTTTTTTTTAAGGCTAATTTACTATTTCCATCTATTGCTGCAACAAATAGTCACAAAACATTTTGCAGCATTCTGGCACCTGCACAAGGCTGTGACTTATGAATATGCTAATGAGACTGCATCCCGAACTGGCAAAAATTCAGGACTTTCACACAGTTACGGTTCTGGCAGCCCTCAGTGCTATGATACTAAGCCTGACAAATAATATTTAGGTTAATTAATACAAGGTATAGCTTTTTGCATTCCAAATGCAAAAAGCTTTTAACTTACTTTTAACACAGCAACTCTTTTAACTATTTGGAATCAAGATATTTTACTTACTGTAATGATTTTCCTATTAATATTGTTGGAATACTTTACATATATTTTAACAGTTATTTTGTATCACTAATGCTGCTAAATCTTGGAAAGATTATTTTTTCTACAAAACTTGTCGTACAAATAATGCCTAGAATGATTTTATTTTTTTGTTTTAAAACAATGTTGGATGCCAGAAGCTATTTCCTCAAATATTTTCAGAAAAGATCCTATTAATTTACCTAATGTTTGATAACATGGCTTTCTATTGCTGCAAATAGCTCAGCTTTCAAAGCATTGCTTTCCCCCAATAATATAGTAAGGCCTGAGGTTTTCAGTTTCTGTAGGACAAAAATCTTGTAAATCTCTTAACTATTCTTAACTATTTGTTCAGTGTTGGAAGCTTCTTACAAATGTAAAAGCATGTAAATATTAAGTTACCATAAAGAGTTACTTGTCTCTAATGACTTATTTAAGATGGTTTCAGCAAAAGCAAAGCTGGGACGAAATAAAAAAGATCTGCTTAGAGCCAAATCTTATGAAACCCAGAGCTTTATACTTCACCATGTGGAATTCCTTAGCAAACTTAGGAGTTCTTTGTTTTTTGTTTGTTTTATTTGTTTTCTTATTCATAATTTTGCACATATTTATTCTTAAAATGTATTTCTTTGCCCATTTCAATGTCTAAAAAAGCCAGTTCCCTCCAGGCACAAAAGAAAGTATGTCACAGTATCCTTCAGGTGTTGCTTTTATAGTCGGGAACCTCTGTGGCCAGTGGTGCCTTTGCCCAAGTTTTGCTCACTGGGTTCGTTCTGCCCGCTCAGCCTAGCAGGCTGTGCTCAGCTCATGCTACTGGCCTGGATCTCACGCCTGCCGAAGGTGAGCCTGGGGCAGAGTGACAAGGGCTGCATAAGCGAGGGAGTGCAGAGTCTGGCCACTGCGCACAGCCAGGCAAGCAGCTGTGGTGGGGCAGGCAGCTCCAGGTGCTGGCACAGGCATCGACTTCCTGCAAGGCTGCAGCTGGACCAAGTGTCCCGCAAGTGGCTTCCACTGCAGGCACCAGGAAACACAGTGGTGCCTGGAAGCTTGGAGATGCCAGGAACCTCAGAGCCCCAAAGGTGATGTCACAGCCCTGGCTTGGGGAGATCCTAGGTCTAGGCTCCCTGAAGGGCCACAGCAATTCTCTCCTGCCTTCTCTCCTTGTTTCCCACAATGTGGAGAGAGGGGGCATGTTTCAGCCATTTGTGTTACTAGCTCTTTCAGTCCCACCATTCCGTGGGTCTTGAGTTCTTGTCCCACATCTAGGAAGAATAAGGTACATGGATAATTGGAGACAGAGCAAGATGAAGAGGTGCTTTATTGAGCCACACTATAGCTCTCAGGAGACCTGAAGTGGCCAGTTTCTTTCTGCAGGCAGGTCATCCTGACAACTACAACTCTCAGCAGAGACGAGACCCAGAGTGGATAGCTCCTATCTGCAGCCACGTCGTCCTGACATCTGCCCAAGTCTGGCTGAGTCCAGGGTTTTTATGAACTCAGAAAGTACGTACTGATGGGTCCATGGATGGCCATGCACAGGCCTGGAAAAATCACCATAAGTTCTCACTCCCGGCACAGACTCCACCAGGAACTGACAGCTTGGCCGCTAGGTTTCAGCTTGTCTCTGGCTTGAAGGTAGGGCTTCACTGGGGACACACCCCTTTCCACCCAGAAGCCTGTCTGCCTCCTGCTGCCATCTACATACCGTTCACAGCATCTAGGTTGTTTGTGCCTAGGGTTACCTGCAGGCCCATACCAAGCGGCCCTCAGCACCCCCTCAGCCTCCCTCCTGTGCTCGTCAGCGTCCAAAGTCTGGAGGGGGCCAAGGCAGCAGGGGGCTGGTGTGTCAGCACCACCATGAGTGTGCCCACACCCTGCCAGGTTGTGACAGTGGCTGGGCTTGGCCACAACTTTGTTCCAAAATCAGAGAGGGCCCTGAGAGCAGGCCGGGCAGCAAGAGCAAGCACTTCTGAGTTTGTGGGGGCAGGGGAGGCTTTCTAGGCCTCCCAGAGTGTAGGGATGCCCAGGCCCACAATGGCTGGGCAGCTGCAGCTGTACTTGGGAGGGCAGAGCTCCTGCCCAGGCAACTTGGAAGGGGGTGGGGCTCCCACCTCCCTGGCTCCCACCAGCTCACTTGCAGCCCCAGAGGCACTGCCCTGTGGCAGCCCGTGCCTTCACAGTGGCCGGTCCAGATGGGCCACCGCTGCCATCAAATATATGAGCATGATAGATTTTTTTTACTCTAGTACACAGTCATTATTCTTGAGATTAGGAGTTTTTGACTTTTCTTTTCTTTCTTCCTTTTTTTTAAAAAATAACTGGGAATACCTCCAACTACTATTAGTAAGAGGGGGTCCCCAAGCTGTGACTCTCATGAGAGTCATGGGGCCGCAGCAGTGAAACTCTCAGAATCCCAAACGCAATCCAGTTTAAAATTAACTGGAGGTGACTGGGACTCTGTCTTTTCTTAAGACTTCCTAGTCACTGCTTAACTAAGTGTTTCTGATATACTACGTAACAAAAATAAAACACTCATACATTCTGAATAAAGCGATTTTATCATTATTCTGTTTCTGTGACAAGTCTGAGGTACACTTAGTAGGAAAGTTAAGGCCATGTTTTTGGGAGTGAGTCATGTACCTCAAAGCTGTACATAATGGCACATGCATTTCTGACTTATTATTTGGATGGTATTTCTTGTCGATGTAAAATAATAACAAAAAAAGATCATTAGAGATAATGAGTTAATTTGGGAGTGAGCCCTGCAATGTGGAATATAGTGTCACAGTCAACTACAGGCATATTCAGGGAGACAGGGGAAAATGAAGTTTTAAAAATTACATAAATTATTTTGTGTAATTTTGTATTTTAGATAAGATATTTAAGTTACGTAAATTATTTTGAAACAATTATCGTTAGCTACAAGAATCAATAACAAGGGTTGTGTCTGTACAAGGTTGAAGAGGCGGTTGCCGGGTGGATGTCATCACACAAGTATTTTTTGTGTAAAGTTGTGGTGGCCTTTATGCAAGGTTGTAGTTTTGCCAGTCTTTGTGATAGTTCTTGTTACCAAGCAATCATGTGTGATACCCTCCCTTTATGGCCTTCCCTGGCTCCATTTTGTCAGGGTTTGACACAAGGGACTTTGTTTTAATTTGGACATCTTTCACATTTTCCTCTTTTGAGCAAGTCCTTTCACTGGAAACACTGCTTATCAAACATCGTATGTTCAGGTTTTGATTGACTTTTGGTGCAGGGATGGACCTGTCCTGGTTGTTTTTCTGGTACCACATTGGAGGAAAACGATTGGCAACTACGAGTCAGTGTTAAGAGCTTTTCGTCCACATTTCAGCAATAAGGGGGATTTAAAGGGAGTAACTCTTAGGCTGATACCAGTTGGAATCCATTGTTAAGTATCAATTTTGTCTCTTCCTTAGGCATTGACTATCATCTCAAAGTCCTAGGACACCATTGTTCTGTTATGAGTTATAGTTCTGCAGAAATAGTTACAATATTTAGAAAGGAAAATACAAAGTAAAATTAATAGTAGCATAATAATGGAGCTTGTATAATTGTTGTTGTTATTGTTGTTGTTACGGAGTCTCGCTCTGTTGCCTGGGCTGGAGTGTAGGGGCACTATCTCGGCTCACTGCAACCTCCACCTCCCAGGCTCAAGTGATTCTCCTGTCTCAGCCTCCTGAGTAGCTGGGACTACAGGTGCCCACCATCAGCCTGGCTAATTTTTGTATTTTTAGTAGAGACGGGGTTTCACTGTGTTAGCAAGCATGGTCTTGATCTCCTGACCTCGTGATCCGCCCACCTCGGCCTCCCAAAGTGCTGGGATTACAGGCATGAGCCATGTATAATAGTTTTGAGCCATGAAGTTTGGCTTAAAGGCCACCTACTGAGTACATTACATGACCGTGGTGAGCTAGATGAGACCTGATGTAAGTTTGTGTCTTGTTTTCTTATCTTATGTTTTGGGGTCTCAATTTCTTCAGAAAAATTTATCCAGATATATCATGTAGCATTAACAATAGTACATATGTTTCCTTATTTAACCAATATTTAGCCTACAGAACCTACTGATTGTAAAATTTTAACTACACCATTATTCTGCCAAGTAAAAATGGTAGGTATAAACAATGAAAATTAATAGGGAAAGAACCTCATTAAAATGGAAATCTTGTTCCGTTGTTTTGGGGACAGTTTTCCACAACATGCAGCCATCAATTTCTCATTGTGGTTTTCAGTTTGAATGTCTCTGGTTATGGCATCTGTATGAAGCTTATTCCTTGAAATTTATAATAAATTGTCCAACTTCAGCTTAAGGTGCTTTAGAAAAGAGCAGTTTCATTCTTGGTAATTACATAGAAAACAAGCATATGGAAATAAACTAGAACTCACGATTTAGTCTGGTCTACAAGTAGAAAGTAAAAATGCAAAAAACAATGCACAGGGCTACAATCTTATAACAAGTATATTATAGTTTTCTTTATAAAATAATATGTTTCTCTACCTGATTTTTGCCCAAGATAATTGGTAAGACAAATTTGCTTGTAAAAGTTTAATTTTATCCAGTTTGACATGATTATTTACATAAGTGCAGCAATAATAATGATTGACTACATAAGTAATCTCAAATCGGACTCCAGAAAACTTCTCAAGGTGGAAAGCCAAACCAAGCGGACTTCAGATTTTGTCTGCAGGACCTGAAACAATTTAAATATAACATCCCAGTCAATACTTTGGTAATATAATGAAGATTTTCAATTAGACTTTATTATAAAATGAAACAGATTCCCATTGAACTTATGTAAGTAACCCTATTCACATAAAAATAAGAATATTTAGAAATAGTTTCAGAATTTTGGAAAGACCAAATAGGGAGAAAAAGTAAATATTTTTTAGTTTGTCCAGAAAAAGATACTTACCAAATTGCTGTAACTATAGATACCTTAAATCTGGGGGGCAGGGGGGAACCATTTAAGTAAAGAACCAGTAATGTTTTAAATAAATAGCCTGTAAAACTCATAATTTAAAAAATAAGTTCATTTATTCTCACGTCATTATTTCTTGTCCTTTTGATCTTTGCAGTGTCACAAATTTATCAATTTTTAAAATAGTGATCTGGAAGTTCTTAATCTACTGATCTTCAAGTTATTAAAAACCTGCATTTAAGAGTAATGATTAGAAACATTTTTTCATGAATCTGACTATTGATATCTTTAGAGAAGACTTAAAACAATAACTGTGGATGAAAAAGAGATAGAATAGCCATGCTTAAAAATCTGATAAGAGTTTATTATAATGATGCAATTAAAAATGAACTTCAATTATTTTTATTTCATACATTACTTTAAGGCAACAACATGCATCATGACTGATAGCATCACTCCAGGACCATCAGACTTTTATACATTTTACATAATCCTCAGAACATTTACATCAATAGCATATTTATATACATAGAACTTAAAGAAAATTTAGCATCACTCTATCATTTGACAATGCTTCCCATATAATCCAACATGGTAAATGGGCCGTATTAGTTAATATCTACGTGAGAAACATACCTTCGGAGTTCCAGGGGCCCAATTAGAGATTCCAAAAGTTAGTTTGCAATTAAGAAGACTTAATTTAGAACTTTGATTCTTAGGAAGCTTGTCAAATATGTCAAAATTTTAAGACACTTGATTAAAACAGCATCACAGGCCACTGTGAAATAATAACCAGCCATTTAACCAGAACGATAATTTAAAGACTTCAAAAACAAATACAGAAAGTTACATATATTTAAAAAGAATCTCAGACCCCTAACAGAGATGACTTATTTTTGTCTAAGCAATCAAACAGGCTTACTGAGGACAAGAAGCACAGAAAATAATCATGATGAAACAAATCTTTGTTTTTGTAGGCCAGTTTTTAAATGATAAAGAAAAATGTCCTGCAGTGTGATTGCTTCTGTTTGTGGGAAGCCCATTTAGATATCCTGGAAGTCAAACCTGATGAAAAGGTACTTGAATTCAATCCAACACTGGAAGCATGTATGCCCAAAGTTTTAAATGTACATCATACTGTAGAAGAAATAAATAAGAAAACCAGTACCATGAGCAGCAGAATACATGAATCTTAGAAATAGCGAAGGCAAGTGAAATTTCCTGGGCATGAAGAACAATTCAAACATACCCCAAAAAGCCAGTAGTATGGAATCAAGTTATACTGGAGGAAGACAGTGCTACCTTAGACCATCCACACAAATATTTTTAGCATCACGCCACAATAGCAGAGTCAGAACTGGGGAAAGAAAAAGCTACAGAAACTAATAAAAAAGTTAAGCAAAAAAGTCATTTTTCCAGCCAACGCCCCCCACAAAAAGGTATCTTTTCAAGGAGAGAAGGATGAAGAGCAGAAGGCAATGACACATGACCTGCAAATCAAGTGCAATGAAATACAGCAAAAGTTGAAGTTGTGAGATATAAATATCAAAAGCTTTAAAAGGAAAATTTTATTTTGAGAAAAAGAATTATTATTTTGAGTGAAGATAGCAATCGGAAGCTGATCAGGGTAATTAAATGAAAAATAAAATGGAATTAAGTGGAAAATGTAAAATATTAAAATGTTGAAGTTCAGAAGTTCAGGAGATGGGTGAAATTTTAAAGAAACAAATTTCAGAATTAAAAATTTAAAACCTCTTGCAAAATTATTTTAAATTAAGAGCAGATCAATTTTAAACATAGGGGACTAGATTCTGGTTTTGCATTATTGTACTTTGATATTAATAATTCTTAGGAAAACTTTCAAATAATTAGAGCCAACTTGATCACACATAAAATTCCTCTTATAAGATTCATATTTCATAAACCTTTTACAACTGTCTCAGACCTTTTACAACTTGCTCAAACCTTCTACATCTTGTTCAAACATTCTATGACTTGCTTAAGACATCAATTTTGCCCTATACTTTTTAAAAATAGAAAAACCAACCACTCTACCTTGGACAAAAATTTATCTTTTTCCTTATTATTGAGACTACTCAAAATTCTTTCTCAGACAAAAGTCACACCCTTTTTTCTTTTGGCTTTCCTGAACAAAAATACATTTTCATACTTACAACTTTCTTTGCAACTGTCTCCTACTTATTGGCTCCTTTTAGCCTTGTTTCTAATTTATTCTTAAATACATATTCTAAGATAACCTTTAAATAACCTCTAACTGTAGATAAAATCATTCCTTTTAAATAGAAAACATATTTTCATGTCATAAATATTTGTCACATGTATATATATTTTCATGTCATATATACACATATTTATATATGTGATATATATTCTCATGTCATATATACATATTTGGATATGTGTGTGTATACACACACACACACACACATATACATACCACATACATACACACATATTTTTTAGCCAATAGCATATTTTACTTTTCTGATATACTTTGTATATATATATGTATTAATTACAAATTGTAACTGTCAGTATATTTAATTTCTAACAAAAACTTAAGTAAGCAAGTTGCAACCTGTCACATTTCAACATTTTATGAAAACATATTTTGTAATTTCTAAAAATATGTGCTTTCTCACGGAATAAATTTTTAATGGGGAATAGAAGATAATTACCAACAGACCAAAGTGTTTTCCGTTTTTTTATATAAAATTTAAGAATCCAAAAGTAAATAAACTTGAATCTATGTTCAGCAATCAACATTTTAGTATTTTAACTTACTTGGAAATGACCTAGGCCCTCCATAAATATGTATTATTTAATTTAAAATAACATAAATTTAAGATCTCAAATTACATAAAAAGTTCATTTATAAATATTTATTCCATTTACACCTATTTTTTTTAATAATTATAAATCATTTATGAAAACTGAGATACTAGACAAAGCTAGTCATCATTTCAAGTTATTGCTCTCCTAACCATTTTTATAGCTTGTGAATATCAGATGTTAATGATCCAAGTAAGGGTAAAATAAAATATATGAGCATTTTGGCAATAACTCAGAAGATACAGCTGTTTACATGAAACCAACAATATTATATTAGTCTTATTTATCAGAAGTTACACAAAGATAATTTTGCTCTTAGGCTGAATGTACAGATTTATGACGTTAAATTCTCTAGGAGAGACATATATAACCTTGTCTGATCAGCAAACCCAGACAAAACATGTATGCTAACAACTCTGAAGACACCTTCATCTTTATTTTTACCAACAAATGTAAAAAGAGTTTATTTACCAAAGATTTACTTGAGTCATGTGAACTAAAAGACATCTGGCTTACTCTATATTTTTAAAGTTTTAAGTATAATTAGCCTAAGTCCTCGTTTATCACTGAGCCAATTTGAATAGAATTCTTTAAGAGATTTTACCATGGCAGACAGAAAATACATGTATAAACCACATAAACATGTATATACACAAAGATCTTATACCTTTCATTTTAGATCTTTTGTCATGAGACAGTAAAATACAGTAATATAAACTCACTCTAACTTATAAAAGACAGTTTGATCCAAATTATATTTCCAACAAAATGGCACAAGTTAACGTCACCTGTTCATGTGGCTAAACCTCAAGATTTTTATTTGTCCTGTTAGGTAACTTAATGAAGGCTGCGGACCTAATTTGAAGTAAAGCAGTTTTCACAGCAGTTTAAAATAACCCTCTTTACTCTTTTCCTCTGCTTTTCTATCTCAAGTCTGAAATGTTATATTTCAGTTAAAACTGCCTGGAATATAAACCTCTAAGTTGCTTTGAATTTAGTAACAGATTTGTCTTAATACAAGCAAAAAAGTCAGCAGATTCCAGATATTGCTGCACCATTCGGACTGCTTAACCCTACAGTTGCATTTTTGTGTTTTTGTTTGTTTTTCATTAATGGTAAGAGAAATAAGCTTGGGGAACTCAAAAGGTGCCCACAATGGCCACAAATTATCTTTAGTGTAATCTGTTCAGTGGTTTAAAAATGTATGTGAAGAAAAGCCAACATTTTGTATGGATATTAAGTTGAGGTCTCTGAAAGAAGCTTGTTCTTAGACAACTTAGCATGCCTTAGAATTAGAAGATTCCATTCTGTTTCTCATTAATCTTTCAAGAACAAAAACATCCTACAATTTATATCTAGAATTTCAGGGTTTGGGCAAAGCCCAAAGTGTACCTTGGCAAGTGTACCTGACACAGAATTTTCTTTTTTTTTTTAACCTGTAAGTTACCTTTGGTTGTTTGACCTGTGACCAGGTTTTTCCTTTTCATACTGCATTTTTCTGGAGACTGGCCAGTGCCCTAGTAGTAACTTTGCCTGTCCATACCCACTACATTCCAACACAGAATAGTTTACCCTCAAAAACAGAAGTTCCTCATAGATGGTGGTGATCACTCTAGTGGCCATCCCATATTCACCATTTAAAAAATAATTTTGCTCTGGAAAGAAGTTCAGAAACAAGCAAGGAAAAAAAAATAAGAGCCAAATTATTTGCAGATGCGCATAAGCAAACCAAAATGATAGCCCAAAAAAGAGTACTCACAAAAACTTTAAAACAGGCATATAGAGCCAACAAAATATTAAGCCAGGTGCGTAGAAAAAAAAAGCAAATGTGAATTTATCAGAAAACACAGGAGGTCGTCATAGACAGAACAAAATATCTGTAAAAACCAGAGTATTATCCGGAAGATCAGTGTCCTTATACTAGAAAGGGCTTGCCAGAAAAGACGAAAAATCTTTTATGGTCCAAGAGGGATGCAGTGTCCTTTATTGAGGCAGCTTTTATCCCAACCAGATCCTGAATAAAGTCGAAAGAACTCACCAAAAGGAGGGAATTCAGCCTGAGAGAAGACTCCCCAGGTAAGAAAAGATGAGGCATGGAAACCAAGAGCTCAAACAGGCTTTAGTGGGTACTGCATGTAATTGCAGGTGTCACCCATCCTTTCAAGGTGAGCTCACTTTAGGTCACATTTCTTGACACCAATTTATGTCAACTTAAAATGAAAACAGAAAGAATATTCAAAGGTAATGAGCTTATATGGGGGTCAGTACTGCAACGGGAAATGCAGTGCCATAGTAAACTATGGGCATATTTAAGGAGGAAGGGGAAGACAAAGGTTTTTGTTTTTGTTCTTTTCTTCTCCCCTCCCCTCCCCTCCCCTTCCTTTCCTTTCCTTTCTTTTTTGACAAAGTTTTGCTCTTGTTGCCCAGGCTGGACTGTGGTGGTGTGATCTCGGCTCACTGCAACCTCCACCTCCTGGGTTCAAACGATTCTCCTGCCTTAGCCTCCTGAGTAGCTGGGATTACAGGCCCATACCACCACGCCCAGCTAATTTTTGTATTTTTAGTAGAGAGGGGGTTTCACCATATTGATCAGGTTGGTCTCGAACTCCTGACCTCATGATCCTCCCACCTCAGCCTCCCAAGACAAAAGTTTTTAAAGGTAAAATGAAGAGGATTACATAAGTTATTTTGAAGCATATATCCTTAGCTACCAGAATCAATAATAAGGATGGTATCAGTCCAAGATTAGACAGGTAGTTGCTGGGCAGATGTTGTTGTAGAAGTATAACATGTAATATTGTGCTCTGGCCTTTGTGCAAGGTTGCAGTGTTTGGCCATTTATTTTAATTATTTATTTATTTATTTATTGAGACGGAGTCTCGCTCTTTCGCCCAGGCTGGAGGGCAGTGGCACAATCTCGGCTCACTGCAAGCTACGCCTCCCATTGGCAGAATCTTTTGTTATCAGGAAATTATGCATGAGAACTTGCTCTTCATGGCGTTCCCTGACTCCATTTTGTCAGAGCTTGATACAATCAGCTTCATTTTGATTTTGACAAGTTTCACATTTTTATGACAACAATGTTTTTTACTGATAACTATTCTTTACTTATTTGCTGTACTCAACAAATGTATATTAAATAACTGCACCCTACTAAGATTATAGCTAGAAATTTAACAAGCGTTTCCAATCTTCTGAAAGGCCTCTCAACAGGACATTTAGTACCTGAGCAAGCATTCTAAGACCCGAGTTCTGTCCTGGAAACTTGTTGCATAAGGAATTTGCTCTTGGTGCCACATAATACAAAAGCCTAGGTGTATGGGTAACTTTCTTAGAAAATTGATTTTACATAACTCACAGACATGGACATGGGACAGGGAGAACGGGTGTCCCCAAAGCAAACATTGAAGTGATGTAACTTCAAGTCAAGGAGCAGGGATTGACTACCAACACCTGAAGCAAGTGAGAGACAAAGATGAGTTCTACCCAGAGTCCCAAAGGAACTATGTCCTGTATAGGTCCTACATCTTGAGTTCAGACTTCTAGCCTCCGAAACTGGGATAGAAAAAAAAATCTGCTGTTTTATACAACCTAGTTTATGCTACTTTGTTAAAGCAGCCCTAGAAATGTAGTAAAATAAAAAGCTAATGTCCAGCCAGTATCCACTGATGAGATCATAGTCATATTTTAGAACCGGTTTCATTCAGACTGATTGTAGCTTACATTGGTTGATGCCCAAGTTATACTTGTTACAAGTTTTTTTGAAGATATCTCTTTGTGAACATGGAATCAGAATAAGAAAATGAAATTGTTGAAAAGTGCAATCATGCATGAACATGGAAGTCTAAGCTAAGGATCCTCCTTCTTAGCACATGAAGGGCAATGCTGAATTTTTCTGTTAAGACTTTATATTTCAATATTTTAAATTTATCATATTTTCCCTCTACTTACTAATAGCTTATTTCTCTATTACATTTAATTGGATTTCTCTACTATCAGAATAACCCTTTGCTCTAGCCTATTTAATAAAGATTCTACAGTCAAATCTCAAGAGGTTAGTTTTATTTCCCTCATTGCCCTTGTGGGTGTCTCATCAGTGAAAGTAAAATAAGATACTATGTTAAGTGTGAAATCAACACAAACATGAAGATGTAGTGCTTTGCCTTAAGAACTTTAGCTTCTTCACCAGTAAGCTTGATTTTGGTTCTAGCTTCTATAGGGCCAGTCTGAGGTGGACACAGTTGGTGGGTGAAGGGGCTTGGTTTCAGAGTTGAAGATACAATAGAGAGGGCTTAGAAGGCCACCAGGTACCACTTACAGACATTCATTCTAAACTTAGGACAATTCATTGTTTAGGCTTTTCTTCAGACAACAGGAAAGTAACCAAGGTGTATACCTAAGGTTTTATTAATCTTGACCAACCAAAGTCTACAAAGTTCAAAGTTTTATTACTGCTGTTTCACAGAATGTTAGGGATTGGCCATGATGTATAGTCCCTACCCTTTGAAGACATTAAAAGAGTAACGTGGTGACAGACTTTGGAAGTGAAGGATGCATAAAATGAGCATGTAACCCAATCTGAGGATGTCTAGAAAGCCACTTGATGAATGTAATATCTGAATTAAGCCTTAGAGATACGTGAGAGTGAGGTAGTGAAAAAAAATAAGAAAAGTATTTTAGATATATATGCAGGAGCGTACTAAGTGACAACAAGATCATGGAGGATTTGCATGGCAATCTGGGAAGGTGGTTTTATCCTGTGGGTGTCTGGAAGCGATTAACGCATTTAAGCAGAGCAACGGCATGTTTTCACTTCCATTTCAAATAAAACATTTGAATGATGTTGAGAAAAACAGATTTAAAGACCAACAGCCGCAGGCATTAGGGAAAGTTAGGGAGCTATTGTGGAGACTCAGGAAAGACACTATAAACTGCTGAATTAGGACAGTAGTAAATGAGAAGGAAAGGATGATTTTTGAAAAGTGAAATTTTTGCTTTCTAAAGATTAAAGAACACATACATGTGTGTAAACGAAATGCATACTTTTTTGCATTCATTTATATATATACACACACATAATATTTGCTTTCTCAATACATGAAGATATATATTAACTCTATTTTTGAGTGTTATAAAAATAGCAAAAAAATAAAATGTATACTAATGGAATTAATGACTACATAGTTTCTGAAAAGAAGAAGTTAAAGATAATAGATACATAGATATGTCACAAAAGTTTTTATTTTTAATATATACAAATTTTTGAGTGTTAAAAATATTTTAATTTTATAACATATTTTATAATTTATAATTTTATATAATTTATAATTTATGAGATACTTTTATAAGAAATTTAGTTTTATAAAATTTAGTAGTAATTACTAAATATTTATAAATGTGTACAAAATAAAAATGTGCTTAAAACTTAATGTTTATCTTTGACATATAGTTACTATAGGATTATAGATATATTTTCTTTTTAGGCAATCTACTTCATCTTATATGAGTTTTTGTTCAAGTTGCTGGTTTTAATGTTATCTTTTAGAAAATGTAGCATATGTAGAAAAAGTAAATATTTACAGAATACAATTTTGTAGGACTCTCAATTAATTGGCTTAGGGAATGATGAAGAAGGAAGAGTCAAGATTTTGTCTTTCTTTTTTTCTCTAGTTTTAGTCCAAATTACTAAGGTGGCTTTTAGTGCCAGAATTCCAACAAGCAAAAAAATATATTTTTGCTTGATTTTTAGAGAAGAGAGAAATGGTGATTTTTTAATATATATTTATTACTTGATGTATCTCTAGCATATATATGGAGGGGAAGATTTCTGATGGTTGAAAGAACTGGGGCTATGAACAGGGACCTAACTGCCTGGAAAATAGTAGTCAATAATTATAACTTAAAATAATTTGTACCATAGATAGTTATGGTGATTCAGGAGTAGATGAATTCACTCATGGAGAAGATAATGCTGAAAGGAGAAAAACAGACCCTGGAAAAAGTTTTCAGCTATAAATAATAGAAGTTAGAACCAAAGATTGCATGGAAATCTTCCAAATCAACAATGTCCTCATTTCCCAAAAACAAAATCTAAAATCCAGATGAAATATTTCATTCAAACTTCTCTAATTAATGGTTAATTAAAGGCGGAACAAAGATTATAAACAAGTACAATTCAGCAGATTTTCAGTTCATTTGTTTTTCTCTATCCTTCCAGAAGAACTTGATTAACAATTTTATGGAGTATTACCCCTTAAAAAATTCTTCCATATACACAATCACCTTTGAACTCCACAGCACATGGTAGGTATGAAGGGCAGATGGTGAGTTCAACTTTATAGCTAATATAAAGTGAAATAACTTTTACAAAGTTGTTTAGTAAAGCACAGAGCCAGAATTTGAATCAAGGTTTTCCAAAGCCAATTTGTGTACTTTTTCAGCATCACCAACAACATCTGAAAAGTAACCTTTATCATACTTTTATATCACTTGAGTCACATCTTTCCTCTCAGTCTTTGAAAGTGCAAAAGACTGTAATTTTTCTACTATGTACATGCGTATTTGAGTGCATTCTGGAGATAATAGCTTTTCTTCTACTTGAAATATATGAATATAACATAGTTTTTAATCATAAAATAACTAGGTTCAATAAAATGTTACTTGTTTTCAAAAGAAAGTTAACAATATATGAAAAATATTTATATAATTGTAATTATAAAATAAATATTGTGTACATAATTATATTTATAAAATAAATATAAATGGATTTATAAAATAAATATTTTTTAAAATGGCAATATTTGTTTTTCACAATTAGAAATTCTATAATTGAAGACATGATAAAAAATAGTGTTCTTATGAATGCACATTTGATTCTTTAATCTTCTCCCTTTTTATTTTTATCCCATTTTGAATTTGCCCTTGTGAGGTTTGGCTAGTATCTTACCTACACTCAAGAGCCTGAAACTGTAAGTTCTGCATATTAAGGAGTGGGTTTTAGTCATTAATGAGTTGATAACATTAACTTATTTTGTGTGATACATATGATGCCACAGCTTCCTCATCATTTTCAAAGGATTAGTTTCTTAAAAGTCATTTTTTTGGCCCTTCTTTTTTTCATTAAACTTTCCAACTGCTGTGCAGTGACACAACAGGGTCTTTGTCAGCTGCTTAGAGGAGCTATTTGTTAATTGTTTCGCTTCAAGGACTGCCTCCTTTGTTGATGTTCTTCCACAGATCCAAAAAGTAGTTCAACAAAGAAGAAAACTTAAAAAAAATATGTAATTTTTATTCATTGGGTATTTTTTAACAGAGAGGAAACATTTTCTAGTCGTGTTATTTAAAAACTTATTTTAATTACTTGAGAAGTGAAGGTTAATCCATTATGGCTTTTCATTGGCAACAGAAAGAAAAAGGCACTTAACAAATAGAAACATTATAAGAATAGAAATGAGTAGGCATCTCGAGTTGGTGAAATGGTAGCATTAGATATGAGGCAAAACGTATTATGAAATTTGCTATTGCAAAGACAAGATACAGAGAATTTCCATTGTGATTTCAGATAATATAAAGTGAGAAATGGGCTGCCATTTAACAGAAACCTAAAACTCGAAGGGATTTTAGATCGCATCTAAACCCATCTATCCCTTTCATAGGTGAGAAAATTGCAGCCCAGGGAAATGAAGTGATTGCCCAGCTTCTAGAGCAAGTGCCAATAGAGAACAGGGAGTAAATATATTATACCATTGTGGCTTGCAACCTGGCACTCACTACAAAGAACATTGCCTTCGCTTCCCCTATAGATTTTCATTCATTCGGAAATGAGCCGTTTTCCTCAAGCAATGCTATCTGCAGAGAGTTGTGAATTAAAGACTGATTTTAGAGACTTTTCAACTCATTTCTGTGTATGTAAGAATGAAATAGGTAAATTTTAAAAATAAATGTATTGTATTCAGTTTCTTATAGTTTATAGATCCCTGATGGATTGAGTCTTTACTATAATATACAATTTAGACTGTACCATTTGACCTTTCTTTATCATATTTTTTCCTTTAACTTTCTGCATCTCTGAATAAATAGATAAATTAATAAAAGATTAATATAAAGTAAATTCTAAAGAATTTTCTGTAAGTAGTAGTCAGTAGACTATGTTCTGTGAACAAAATCCAGTCTATTGCCTGTTTGTTTTTTAAACATATTTACTGTGTGGCCATTTACAGAATAGAAGTTTCCTGCCCTAAATCGACATGCAAGGACTATTTGCTAATAAATAAGGCAAGCATGTTTGTGAAATTGGATCAGACAGAGGAGTCCCAGATGCATATGATAATTCAGCTACTACCAAAATAAATGTTTGAAGATGAGAGAAAGTGGGTGGTCTAGAGTGTTTTTCATTGGATAATAATTATATTTTAAAATACTTACTTTGGTAGTATCTTCTTTTATAATTTAATTTTATTTCCATATTGATTCTTTAGATGATACAGAAGCATTAAAATGACTTATGTGATCCAACATGTTGAAAGATGCTCAGAAAAACACTTTTAAAATAAAAAGAAATGTTTCTTAACAAAATAAAGCAGTTTATTGAAAACATAATTAACCTTGAATCTCAGCATTCTTTGAGTATATGACAAACATTTGTGCTTTGTGAAAATGTTTCTTTTTATATTCAATGCTAAAAGTTTTTTGCTTCCCTTAGGGCATTGCTGCAATAATGGATAGTAAGTACAGGATGTCTTCCTTATGTTTCTATGTTGATGTCAGCGTTCACTGCAAGAAGTGTCCACCATATGTGGGACAGTAACAAATATTATATAAGAATCCCTTTTTTTGTTGTTTTTGAGTTGGAGTTTCACTCTTGTTGCTCAGGCTGGAGTGCAATGGCGCGATCTTGATCTTGGCTCACGGCAACGGGTTCAAGCGAGTCTCCTACCTTAGCCTCCCGAGTATCTGGGATTACAGGCATGTGCCACTACACCTAGCTAATTTTCTGTATGTTTAGTAGAGATGGAGTTTCTTCATGTTGGTCAGGCTTGTCTCAAACTCCTGACCTCAGGTGATCCACCCATCTCGGCCTCTCAAAGTGCTGGGATCACAGGCATGCGTCACTGCAACCGGCCAAGAATTTCAAACTCTTTGATGTCTATATATGAAACGTCAGTGAAATCAACAGATACTTTGTTTGAAGCAGATATTTTATGATACATTTTTAGAGAATCAAATATACTAAAGGACTGTCAGATGCGGTAAATATTTGTTTGACATTTGTCTAATTTTATTCAACTCAGAATAAAAATATTCATGTGTAAGGATCTTACAATTTAAAAACTTGTTTATTATAGGTGAAGAAACATAGAACTAGTTTGGAAATAATCCCCATTTTCTGTTATCTGGTTAACTTAATGTTGCATTCTAAAACTTAAGAAAAAACTCTTCCATGTACACAGAAGGAAAATACAATGGAGAATTCAGTTAGTGTTCTTACACATAGATGACAATAGAATATACAAATATTGAACAATGTTTTTTGATTGACATTTTCTGGAGCCTCAGGATTTCTGGAAATTTTATACGGAGTTAAACAAGAGCAATTTTTCAGGTTCATTTGCAGCTACTGCAATAAGACCTCATCCTCATGCAAGTCTGTTTTACATTAGATTCTGCATAAAATGTTATTGGAAAGAAATCAAGGCTTTACTACCAATACATGTGTGAATGCCACCGCTATAGGTTAATGACCAAGATCATTCAATAAAGGAAATGGTAGTAACATCAGAGGTTACTGTTGGGTGGTCCCCTGACTTTTTCATCATAAGCAAATCTTTACTAAAATAGTTATATTGAACAGTATGAGAGATTAAGGTTTAGCCAAGATCTCAGAGACCCAGTCTGTTTAATAGTAATGTAATGAGTGAGGAACTATATTCATACTTCAGTGTAAATGCAATAATAATAATCATGAGGCCTTTATTAAAAAGACAAAAATAAAATTAGAAATCTTTGACATATTTGATGAGTCATAAACCAGATTATATATCCAACTTATCCATTTTGTAAAGATATTATAATCTAAAGAATTTTCCTTATTACCAGCAGAACCAGGACGATACTAAAAGCCCATGACCACCTTTTATATGGTTTATACTAGAAAGCAGATTAGTTTAAGACCCCAGAAATCTAGCTTTGATGTGTAATACCTCTCTAACCTTGAGAAACTTAATTAAATTATCTAAGTGATAATTTAATTATCTGTATCATGATAATTCCTGAATATATAACAATGTTTTTGTAAAGATGGCATGAAATGCCCTACGAGTGATGTCACAGGTAAATATAAGTTAATCATATTAGAATAAGTTTAAACAACATGGAGTTGCCAATATGTTACTTTTTAAACCTAGAAATACAACAATTTCTTATAGTTTGACAATTATCATTAATACAATTATACCACAAATTAATACTATCATAAGGTTTTATTTTTGTCTTATATGCTGAAATTTTATTTACTTATATGCTTCTTTTCAGAATTCACCATTATTCCTGGTCCTAGTCAAGCTTTTATTTTCATCTTCATTTATATGCATATAAGTACATATATACATACATACAATCATCTCACAGCATCCCATTCCTTACTCCTACTTACCTTACATCAAAAGCAACCATTTTAATACATTAGATGTATTTTCTTTTATTAGTATATATCTCTGAAGTTTTAAAATAGCCATTATTCTATTGTAATGCTTTGCAAAATATTAAATTTACAATTTAACTCATTAGAATACAATGTACTTGAGATTACATTTTATTCTTGAAGAAAAAAATGATGTTTTGCTTCTCTAAAGTGTTTAGTAGGCATGGCAAGAGAATAGAATTAATCATATGAACTGGACTGGACATAACTATCACCAAACTGTGACTACAGCTGACATCCTTTGACACATTGCTTCAATTCTGCTAGGCCTACTGGCAGGCTGTAGTTTCTAAACATTTTCCTGGTTTCGTTGTTTTTTGATTCAAATACTGAGACAAACACACATGATAGTGTGAGGATGCACACACTCTCATGAACACACACACTAACACAGAGGGAAAAAAGTAAAGAAAGGTTAAGATACAGAAAAGAACAACTGGCCTACTTTTTTTTTTCAGACTGAAATATCTAGGTAACAGAATGAGCTGGCTGGTAATGAGAATTTTCCAATCCCAAGATTAATCATTGTCAGGACATCAGGTTCACTTTGAAAACTCCTGGAAACATTCAGGGCTTATCAAAATCAAAGCAAATAAAAAAACATCCTAAATGGATATAAATAGAAGTCAAAATTTTTCCATTTTAATTTTAAGCCACAAATGAAAACAATTTAGTTTGTATTCCTTTTTAAACAATATGAAATATAAAATATCCTAAGAAACTATGATTGCTTATTTTCGCTAGAGTGTAGTGGAAACAATTTCCAGACTTAGCTTTGAATCTCAAATCAGCAGTTTAGTTGTTAAAAAAAAAAAAAAACTTTCTGTACATCAGTTTCTATATACTTAACTATAAAATTATAATCTTATGAGAATATTCAGCTGAACTAGTTTAAAAAAGAATAACAGGTTTTATGATTTTGAGCAGGAAAAATTGATGGTGATGTTGGGAAGAACGGGAAAGTTCCTCAGCAACTTGTAATATTGTCCTTTTTGTGGCCTGTTTGAATTCAATGGAAACATAGTATTGGGGTGAAGGAGCTCGAACCATTGAAGTCCTTCTGATTATAAAAAAGTAAAGAAAAAATATATGAGCAAGAAAATGATACCCATGAAGTAATTTGTGAATATTTTGCCTGTGACAAGGAAAAGTGTGACTTTTTTTTTAGTTTCCAAGTGTTTATATATATTTCTTTAATTTTTATTTTTTGTGGGGACACAGGTGTATGTTTACATAGTAGACGTATTTTTACATATACTTATGGTGTACATGAGATGTTTTAATACAGGCATACAGTGTGTAATAATCATATGATGGAGAATGGGGTATCCATTCTCAAACATTTATCCTTTGTGTTACAAACAATCCAGTTATATTCTTTTTGTCATTCTAAAATGTACAATTAAATTGTTATTGATGATAGTCACCTCTGTTGTGCTATCAAATAGGTCTTATTTATTCTTCAAACTATTTTTTTTATCCATTATCCATCCCCACCTTCCTCCCAATGACCCTTGAAGAAGTAGTAAGATCCTACTGGGATGATTGTCTACTGATGAGTTAATATCAGAAAACTCAAGATAGTATGTGATAAATTAAACTTGTATTTATTACAATCTGTTTTTCATTGAATTTGCCTCTTCTTAGTCTTTGCTACGTCAAGAGAGAAGTGTGGCAAGTTTAAATATTCCAACAAATCTTTTACCTGCCTAGGATTAAACTTCACTGATTTTACCAGTATTTCACTGTCCTTCATTCCCACTTATACATTCTTTTCCTTCTTATCATGGTTAAATTCTCTGGTCAGGGTTTATAATTACCCGCTCCCCATCCCTTTATTTTTCCTCAATGCCCCTCAGCTTGTTTGTGTGGCAAAGCCATGACTTAGACTTAACCTAATTATCTATCTAGGCTATACTTGCTGACAGTGACTGGAGGAAAAAAAAAAATCACAGGACTGATGACAAGTCTTAATTTAAATTCTTATAAATGAACCTCATATTGTGTCTGAGTACAGAGCAGCAGTTATACTCTATTTCATGTACTTTCTCATTGTCCTAGGACATTATTTATAACCCTCTTCTCCTATTCTCAGTCTCAGTTAATGACCTTAAGTATTTCACTGAGAATGCAAATATATCCCCCATATTAACTCTTCTTAACAATATATACTTTGCATTCTCTCCTGCTGCTACAGATGGTCTGTCCTCATCCTTAAGGCTGATCCCTAACCCACACAGACAGACACATGCAACTCTGCATTAGATCCTATCACTTCTGGCCTACATAGAGACAGCAACACTTTTCTCTGTATTGCATCATCTGTTTTTTCTCTCTACTAGATAATTCCACTAGCATAAATATTGGCTGTAATTCCTTCCATCTTAGAAAACTTTCTCATGTTCCAGTTATCTCACTAACTACTACATTGTTTCCTTATTCCACTGCCAGAGCAACACCTTGAAAGAATTTTCTGTTACCCATTCCCTTTGACCTACACCATCTCCATTTCTGAAATCTACCTCAGTCAGATTTTTACTTCTATTTTTTTTCCCCAGAAACAGGATCTTGTTCTGCCGACCAGGCTGGAGTGCAGTGGCACAATCATAGCTCACTGCAGCCTCTGACCCCAGGGCTCAAGCCGGTCTCCTGCGTTAGACTTCCAAGTACCTGGGACCACAGGCATGCATCACTTCACCTAGATAATTTTTCCTTTTTTATTTTCTATTTTTCTCATGTTTTAATTTTTTTATTTTTTATAGATAGATCTTTCTCTGTCATCCACACAGGAATGTACTGGTGTGATCAGGGCTCACTCAGGCATTGGGGTTGATGCTGCAGTGAGCCCTGATTGCACCACTACATTCCCACCTTGGTGACAGAGCAAGACCTGCTTGGTACAGGCAAGCAATCCTCCCACCCCAGTCTCCTGAGTAGCTGGGACTGCAGTCAGCCACCACCACACTCAGCTAATTTTTAAAATGTTTTGTAGAGGTGGGGTCTTATTATGTTGCCCAAGCTGGTCTCGATCTCCTGCACTCAAGTGATCCTCTTACCATGGTCTTTCCTCTTACCATGGTCTTCCGAAGTGCTGGACTTACAAGCATGAGCCACAGACACTAGCCTAATTTTTAATTTTTATGTTTTTTTGTAGAGACTTGCTATGATGTCCAGGTGGGCCTCAAACTCCTGGCTACAAGTGACCCTCCCACCTCTGCCTCCCAAAACGCTGGGATTATGGATGTGAGCCACTGCTCCTGGCCTTACTTTAATTTTTTTTTTTTTTTTTTTGATGAATGATACTGCTTTTGTCAAGGTCATGAATGACATCCATATTGTGAAGTTATTTTGTCAATTCTTAATCCACTTTATGCTTAGCATTTCACGACCACTTGTATCTGCTAATCATTCTTCGTCTTTGAACAATCCTCTTCCTTTACCTTTGTGGACACTATGTTGATTTCTTCCCACCTCATTGTTTTTTCATTTTCTCATTACTCCTTTGTTGTTTCTTCATTTTTGTCCTGACATTTATTTTTACATCGCTATCCTTTTTTAAATTTGTGGTGAAAACACATGAGGTCTATCTAGCTTCTTAACATATTTCAACTATAGAGTACATTGTTATTAACTATAGCCAGCATGCTGTCCATTAGGTCGATAGAGCTTGGCTTTCCATCTCTCTGACTGAAACTCTCTTCCCCCAGATAGCTGCAAGGCTTCCTCTCCTGCTGCTTTAAATGGTTCTTCTAGTGAGGTCAACTCTGACCACGTTATTAAAAACTGACACCCTTAGTTAGGCTTACTTATATCCTTACCCTGATACATTTTTCATAGATTTGTTTACCTGATAAAATTTGTTTACCTGACTATATATACGATTCATTGCTTTATTGATGATATTTGCCAGCATTATTTTACTACCAGATTGTAAGCTGTGTGAAGATATGGATTTCCCTGTTCATTTGTTTTGCTTACCTCTACACTCTTCATACATAGGAGCAGGTATTCTGAAATAGTTGTTGACTGAATGAATAAAAGAATGAGATCACTTACTTCCTAAAATTAAGTAATAAAACACATATGGCAATACATAACTTTTGGGCCCAGTGACTGGTACATTTTATATATATATATATATACACACACACACACACACATTGATATATATATTTATATATATATAACAAATGTCATCACTTTCCCTATTTTTTCATTAAATTTCCAAAATCACAAGGCCCATAGAAAGTTATAAAATGGAGAAATTTTTTAAAATTGCTGTCTGTCTACCAGTAGCTAAGTTATACAACAAAA
The DNA here is from genome assembly GCF_043159975.1 of Macaca nemestrina. Taxonomy (NCBI): domain Eukaryota; kingdom Metazoa; phylum Chordata; class Mammalia; order Primates; family Cercopithecidae; genus Macaca; species Macaca nemestrina. The sequence continues at coordinate 29,769,462 of NC_092140.1, forward strand.
ATCATCCACAATCTAAGCTTAATTATGTTTGTTCTTCCTCATGCATATAGGATATCCAGCTATTTTGCCCCCTTCCAGCAGCACCAATATCTTTTGCTTACTAAAGGAGGTGAGTTATATTTAACTATTACATATTTTTAAAAAGTGGCCAGCTGATTGTTTTGGTTGCAATTTTAATAAATCAAATTTGTCAAGTACTTTAAATTGGCATTGTTAGAGGTGCATTTTTCATAGCTACAAATGAACTGTACCACTTGTTTTCTACAGTAAGTGACTTTGGGTATATAAAAAAGACTGAAACAATACTAAATCATATGCATATATTAACTGAAATTTTAGGGAGGAATTTTTACGAATAGCAAGGGACAGAATATATGAAAAATTAAGATACAGTATCTGTCAAAAGATACATCCACACTTATTAAGGGTCATAAAATGCAGTATGTTTTAATCTCTATGGAGGAGAGGAGCACTGTAATGCCTTCTGTAATTATTTTACTGCGGGGAGACAATAATTTCTTAGTTCTCTTGGTTGGCTATAGCAGAATACCATAAATTAGGTAGCTTGTAAACAAGGAAAAATTATTTCTGACAGTTGCAGAGGCTGGGAAGTCCAAAACCATGGCACTGGCAGATTTGGTGTCTAGTAAGGGCCTGTCCCGTGGTTGATAGATGAAGTCTCCTAGCTGTATCCTTACATGGTGAAAGGAGCCAGGCAGCAATCTGGATCCTCTCTTACAAGGGCACTAATCTCATTGAGGAGTGCTGTGCTCTTATGACCAATTCAGTTCCCACAGGCCCCATCTCCAATGTCATCACATTGGTAACTAGATTTCAGCATGCAGATTTTGGGGAGACACATTCAGATCAGAGCAATTTCAATGTGTGTGTGGGGTCAGTAATCATTGATATAGTTTCCTACCTAATTTAAATTATTTAAAATTTTCCAATTGTAGAATTTTAATACTCTTTTTTTTGTAAGTTGGATTCCTGTTCTTAAAATGTCATTCAGTGACTTCCACTGGTTCCTAAAATTGGTTTAAAATACAAGTTCTAGCCAGAACCATAATCAAAAATATTAAAAACTTAAAATAATGATTTGGAGAAAATGAACTAATTTATAAAACAATGTTCTACTCACAGCCAAAAGAAGCCCAGTCTTTTATTTTGTGTTCTCTTTGCTGGCTCCAAGAAAATAAAACTGGCCTCAATTTTTAAAATGTTTTTATAACTAGGTGTTATTTAAATTTTATTTAATTGTCAAATTGTATTGTTTATTTAGTTCCAAAATAGTAGTACAAATATAAAAATCATGATGAGGAGCTACATAGATGTATAATCAATGTCTTCAGTTTTACATACATTGAATCTTAATAAAGATGTGATGCATATAAATTTTGGGCCTTAGTGCTGCCTTTTGAGCAAATGTATTAGTGTTTGATTTGCCACTGTATCTGTTAAGGGCTAAACAACTATTAATTGACTGAGAAAATTAGTAGTGACTCTAAGAGGAAGGTTAAGGATTTATTTTTCAAGACATCCCCCCCTATTGTTATTAGGGCAAACAGTTCCTATAATTTGAATTTCAAAAGGTTTAGAAAACCTCCATTCCTGCCTATTTAATACCCAGTTCACATCCCAGCAGGCAAATGATGTAATAGTTTCTTGTGTATCCTTTGTAGAACTATACATATTTAAACGAATATCCATTTACACACACATATACGGTAATTTACTTTAAAATTCTTAATCTTTTCCGTATTTTTACAAGAAAATAATACAGTGAACAATTTTATGCATTTTTCACATGAGAAACTATATATACATATGTGTGTATGTATGTGTATATATATGTGTGTGTTTGTGTGTGTGGGTATGTATATATAAATTTATTTAGACATGAAATTGCTGGGTCCAAGAGAACGGCATTTATAATTTTATAATGTTGATAAAGATTTCTAAAAACTTTCCATAGAATATTTACTATATTCCATCTGCAGGGTATGAGAATGCTGGTTTATTCATAGTATTATTTGGGGGGCTTTAATAATAATTGGAATGCTGCGTACAATAAAATAAAATAGTCTGTCTAAGTAGATTTGAGTAGATTACAGGGCTAGAAATATAAGGTAAAAGAGGAATCAAAGGAAAAATATTTTGCTTTTTTCCCCCTGAAAAATGGTAAACTTTTTGAAGTCAGGGATATGATTACACTTCAGAAGACATAGCAGTACACTAAGGATTCAATATGAAAACAATGAATTTTAAACCAGATTATGGCATCACGTATATGTTGAGAGGTTAGGAAAATGCCAGAGTTACAGATGCACATTGACAACTTAATTACAGTCACCTGTATAATCTGACATTGGCTCTTGACAGCCCACACTAAGGACAGCAGAGAATTGCTGGTGAACTCAAGTCCCTGCAGTACCTGAAAAATTCACAGAAACTGTTAGAGCAGACCATCAGTAACTATTAGAGAAGTCCCTCCAAACTAAATTGATTGAACCAATGTAATGACAAACAACAAATTATCTCTGATCAGCGGTCCCACTTAAAAGATTTTGAAAAGTGCAGCTTCTTAACTTTATTAGTTACATAAACTAGGAAACTTTTGAAATAGCACGTGTGTGTGTGTGTCTCTGTGTGTGTAATATTATTTTCTTTTTTGTCTAATATTATTTTCATAGTGGTATTTTATTTCCTTCAAAAGAAGGAAAGAACTTTAATTGGCTACATTTAACTGTGTCTGAGGTCACTGTCCTGTTGCAGAGCTGTTGTTTTGCTAAAGGAAAAACCCCTTGTAGTGAGACATAATGTGACACCCATGTAGACACATAAGTAATTTGTAAAACACATGAGACAATGAAAAAACAATATAATTGCAAAATTTTATTATTATACTTGTATTTCAATTTAGCAACCATATCAGTAATATTCATTTATATAGGGCATTAATTTTTGTTGGTTTTATGTTATTTGATATTATTAAAATTTGACTTTAATTCAGGCTTTTAATTCAGAGTTCTAGACTAAGAGAATTGAAAGATAAAATATGAAATAAAGTTAAGCATGTATAAATATGTATAAAAGTCCACTTTAAAACTATATTTATCAGTATAGTACACATGTCCTTTAATAAATTTTACCATTTGTTTTAGTATTGTTACATTCAAAGCCAAAAAATTATTTTCAGTTTTTACAGTTAATAAGAATTACTATTAATTAATTTTCAGTGCCTAAAGGGTCCTAAGTATATGTAATAGCCTATTTCTCCTCTTGTGTTCTCCTAGTTCCTCAATTTCAGTAAGAATTTCATCATTAGTAGCAGAATCTTATGGAAATAATGGTAAGAGCCATTATGAAATTTCAATAAGGTTATCTGAGTGAGTCATATTTAGTTCTATTTGCTGAAAATAAAAGAAATTTACTTGAGTTTTCATCATATCTAGGAAATGATGTATGGGAAGATTAAGTATATAACAATTTACAAAACTTTATCTTCTAGTCAGACACCGTTCTAACCACTGTTTATTGTCATTTAATCCCACAATGAGCTTATAGGGCAGATATTTCTATTATTTATCTATATTTCACTGATAAGAAAATTGAACTACAGAAATGTTAAACAACTTCCCAAAGCTCTGATGCAAGCCTGTGATGGAGCTGGGACTTGAATCCAAGCAGTCTGGCTCCATGATGTCCTTGACCCATCAAGGTTAAGCACAACAAGCTTTCCTGTTCCACTTTTTTGAAATATGCTCTATCAGCGAGATATCTGAAGCACTTTATTCATGAAAGTTTCTTCTCTCATCTTAGTTTTAAAGTTCCTGTCAAATTTGCAAGGAAATTGTGTGTCTAAGCATGGTATTTTACTGATTACTTCTGATTATAGTGGCATACCAAAAAACATTTTTTATTTTAGTGGCAGTTGAGCATTGCTCTATTTTAAAAAGTAACTGAGTTAACCCAAATATTTCACACTAAAATGGTATGCTTCGCTTGAACAAAACAAAGCAAGCAAGACCAGGTTAATTTAAGCAAATTGTCACTAATGTCTCCTTTGTCTTTATAGTTTAGAGAAAATAAAATTTATGACCTATTCTACTAATAGCCTTTATTATCCATCAGAAGATTAACGTCTTGATAAATTTCAAGTTTGTGATTTCTTTCTTTAATATTAAAAGTTAAACTTAAGTTAGACATTCCATTAGTAATATAACATTCTGACACTTAGAATACGAACACTCATATGAGAGAATGTCCATTGTATTTCATTCTAAATTATGTTCTTGAACATTATCTACAGCATTTCTCATAATCTAGAATACTTCAGTAGGAAATAGGTTCAAATGTTCTATAGTAAATTTGTTTAAAATTCTGTATACATATATATGTTAAACATATATATACATATATGTATTTGAGAAAATCCAGTTAGGCAGCAAATGACCTTTTACTATCTGAAAAATATTTAATTTAGAGATTTTTTTTTTTTTACTAATTTTCCAACATAAAAAATAAATCCTAAAAGAAAGTCTACCTACTTATTTATTTTGAACATATTTCACCATGTAAGATGTCAAAAATAAGCTAGAGAATATTAAAACAAATTTGTAGTTGGTTATCTAAAATTTAACTAATCAAGGCAATATATAATTGACCTAGGTCCTTTTGTTACTTAGTAAGATATGCATGGAACTTTGCATCTTCACATAAAACGTCATGTGTAGCAAAGCATACTGTGTCACATGCTGCTAAAATATTTTCCTTTACCATAGTTTTGTAAATGGAATTTTTAAAAGTTGACAAAAAGCCAACATCTAGCTTTCAGAGTTCTGCTGTATTTTTCAGAAAATAGTAAAAATAATAGCTAAGTCACTGAGGGACCTTTTCCAGACAGTGTTCTAAGGCAGAAATTCTGATAATAGAGGATTTTTGAAACAATCAATTTCACGTCATTGGCTTAAGTGACCAGGGCACAGGTTAATTATATTGTTTTCAGAGACTTTGTATGTCTATCTGTGATAACCCAAATATTTGGTGAATCTAAATTTTAAAGAGCAGAACCTGGAAGACTAACATTAAATGACTTTTGCCTTCTTTATAAATTTGTCTAAGACAGATAGCACATATATATAGGCTCAATGCAGAAAGGTTTACTACCTAAGATTTTGATTAGGTCACTGGAAAAATTAGCCCCCTTTTTGAAAATAATTTGTTGGGAGACTAAGCTTTCAATTTCTTATTAGAAAGGAGTATTTTCAATAAAGTGATGAATGGTCAATATCTTTGTAATGTTTTCTCCTTGATTCCAGTTTTCCTTTTGATATATTATGTTACCAGGGGAGAGTTAAGTCAGTGATGTAATCTAAAAGACCTTTCCTTTAGGCTTCTGTTTGGCATACAGAGAAGTGAAGAACAGGAATAAATCGAAAAAATAATAACAGTGAACAGCAGGAAAGTGTTGCAGTCAAAAAGATTAAAACAAAACAATCCGCAAAGTGAATTGTTCAATTTCATAATTGAAAACTGTATATCTATTTTTTAAACCTGAGGGACTGAGGAGATTAGATGTATTGGACATTTAAAATGTTAAGTGAATGTATCTGTATTCATCCACATAGTGATTTCCCTTAGTAACATAAGAAATTGTACTTATACTTTAAAGTGGCTTTTGAAAGTAGAAGGAAACTACGTTAGATTTTAATTGAAATTGATACAGACAAGAGGCCAGGAAATACTGGGTAGAAGAGTGTAGGATCCCTGGTGAGTTCTCCACTCTCAAGCTGGAGCCCGCAGCCCTAAATGAGAACTTCTCATACCTGTTTTCCCACCCAAATATTGCTTTTGGCCTGCCCTGCTCCTCTACCTTGTGCCCATATAAACCCCAGACCTCAGCTGGCAGAGGGCCAAGAGGCTGAATGTCAATAGGAGAAGAGGCAACTGAGTGTCGGAGACTGTGGATAGACTTGGCTTAATTTCAGATGGCATGACTTTGGAGAGGAGCCAACTGGAGATGGCTTAGCTTTAGGGGATGATTATCTTCCCATTTCATCCCCTTTCCAGCTCCCCATCCAAGTGAGAGCCACCTTCATCACTCAATAACACCTCCACATTCATTATCCCTCAAGTCTATGTGATTTGATTCTTCGTGGATGTCAGACAAGGACCAGGGTACCAAGAGGGCAGGGTGTAAAAGGCTGTCACCCAACTCACCACTAAGCTGGTTAACACTTAGTCATTTGCACATGGCAACTGCTAAAAGAGCATTAGTTGTAGCACACCCCTAGACACTACCATGGGGCCAGAGCCCAAAAGCCCTTGCCCCAGCCCTGGCACTCACTTGTCTGTGTGCTCTCCCTCCTGCAAAGGGTTTGAGTATGGTGGTGGAGTAAGCTGTTCACATCCCTGTCGCAAATCTAGCAAAGGGGTTCAGGGAACTCTCCCATCTCAAAATGGCACACAATTATCTCATGGAGAACATTCTGAGAAGAAAGTGATGAGATTCCTGTAGACTTCAAAAGCTATGAAAAAATATGCATCCATATGCAAAGTCAAAATTTCATGTTAATGTGAATTTCTTCATGTGGCCCACTACATGAAAGGTATCCTGTTCATAAAAGTCTTCACTATTTGTTCAACAAATAACTGTTGTTTTCTGTACTTGTGATTGCTTACTGTCTGACATAAGTGAAATTTTAAAGTAGCAATTATATTTGAATTATGTTTGCACTCTTGAAAAAATCATGAACTAAAATTTCTATTTATCTCAAGCTTTTTTTTGATGTTATAACTATAGTTATTTTTAACAGAAACCCACTTTGTACTAAAATCTCAAGACAGTGATGTACCAACTGAGATTATTTAGCTTGGGGTGAAAAGAGTAAGACCTGCTTAAACAGATCGGCTATAGAATATAATTACATGTCCACGTTTGTTATTGATAATTAAAATTTTAACTGGAGATTAAAAAATGACAATTGGCTTGAAACATACATAAAAGTTTTGTACTTGGGCTGATAAAGGAATACATTTACTTGTCACCACATATTTGACTTTAGAAAGCATCAAACATGGTATTACAGTATTAGGGAGACTTTTCAAAGATAGCTCCATAGAAGACTTTTGCTATATTTCTTTTAAAAATACAGTACCCTAAATAACTTGTCAATGTGTTTTCCTGGCTTAAATCTTTATTCTGTTTTAGAAAAATAATTCCAAACAGAATCTTCTCATTCTGTCTGACAATAGGTGTGTGTGTGTATGTGTGTGTGTGTGTGTAAAACTTTAGGATATTACTAATACTTTATTGCCAAAAAAAAAAAAAAAGAAATTAAAATTCCGTATCCAATTGTTATAAAAAGTATCAATGCTCACTTAGATCTTGATTTTCCTAAATATTTTATTATCCTTTTTAAGTGGAAATGTGCTAGAAAATCATTCATTTCCATGATTAGTCTAATTTCACTTATATTTATATACAACAACATACAGGAAAATACATGCATGGCTTTTATCTGTTTGAAAATGGTTAATTTTTCTAACATCCATGTATGTCAAATTCTGAAATTACAGCTTCTCTTCTTGAACCTCAACTATGATGTAGCTCATTACATTAGCACCAAGAAAGCAGGCCATAAATTTCCACAGTGTGTTCAGGCACGTCTGTAGGCTTGACACTGCCTTCCTCATAGAATATCCATCATTCCAGAAATGTCCTGGGTGCCGAAGGGACAGACTGCAAAGAAATTACATTCCCAAAATAGCGTCACAGAATTTCTCACTGTTAAAATCAGTAGATGATACTGTTGTAATCAGTTGGATTTCTGCCTCATCATTAAACTCAAGTAGTTTCCTGCTTATGTCAGAAAGGATTTCATGCTTTAAAAACTGTGGAGAGTTTACTATGTTTACTTAGTTTATGAAAATGGGAGAAAAGGAAGAGCAGAGTAAAATTAATAGAAAATCTAAAACATGAACGGAAATATTTTTTACTTCATGCATTTTAGGAAATAATAAACTTTAATGAACTAAACGTAAGCAAGCACTTTCAGGACTGAAAATATATTATTTCTAAAGAATATGCTTGGAGTGACGAACAGTCAGGACATTTTTTGTTGCAATACTTATACCAGAGCTTATAACAGAGCTACAGATAATGTTTAAGGCATAGAGGGGAAAGAACATATTGAAAGGTACAAATTAACATGTTTTTTTCTGGCCTAAGAATGTTAAGTTCTCTGAGGAAATGAATGGGAAATAGAAACTATTTAAATGTAGAGCCTATTTAGAATATTAATGAAGGATGGAAATAATATTCTGTCACACATTCATCGATTTCAGCCAGCATCAATACAGTCTTATTGTTGGGGACGTAAAATGAACATGATATCTTGGAATTTCAGATCCTATATGTTTTTGGGGAGTTGGGGGGAAATGCAGAACAAAAAATGGACTGGAAAATCTGTCTCTTAATATTCAATTTACTGATTTTCTTAAAACGAGAAACACAACTGTTTGGGTAGATATCAGATACTTTTAAAACCCCTGATTCAATATTTTTTAAGTAATTAAAACATCATGCTACTCTTTCTGTAATTAAGATAGAAAAAAATTAATGTATTTCTTCAATTGACGATAACTGTATTATACAACATTAAGTGTTGTATTCATATTTCAAAAAATGTGACCCTAAAAAATCAGATGCTAACATAAAGGAAAAGGTAAACCAATTCCTGTGGACTAGCAGTTCCGGTAGCCAGAATAGTAGACCCTTGCAAATGTGCAATGTTCTTGCCCTGAAAATTTGTGAGTGTTACCCAGTGTGGTAAAAGGAGTTTTGCTGACAAAATTAATGTCATAGACCTTAAAATAGGGAAAGATGACCTGAATTATCCAGGTGCTGCTGATCTAATCACTGAATCTAATCTAATCTAGCCTCTAAAAGCAGAGAATTTTGGGAGGCTGAGGCGGGTGGATCATGAGGTCAGGAGTTCAAGGCCAGCCTGGCCAAGATGGTGAAACCCCGTCTCTACTAAAAATACAAAAATTAGCCTGGCACGGTGGCAGACACCTGTAATCCCAGCCACTCAGGAGGCTGAGGCAGGAGAATTGCTTGAACCCGGTGGGGGGGTGGCGGAGGTTTCAGTGAGCCGAGATCATGCCACTGCACTCTAACCTGGGTGACAGAGTGAGATTCCATCTCAAAAAATAAAACAAACAAACAAAAACAAAAGCAGAGAATTTTCTACAGCTAGTTGAAGAACAAGATGGCATAGAGAGGCAGCAAAAGGGAAACTGGAGAGATTCAAAGTCTGAGAGGGAATCCACTTGCTGTTGCTGGAGACCACGGGTGAGAAGGGCCATTAAGAAGAATGTCACAAGCACCTAAAAGCATGAGAAGAAAAACACCCAAACTCTAGGAGGGAAGATTAACCCCCACAGCTGAGAGGCAGAAAAGAAATGAGAACCTCAGTTACAGGAACTGAATTCTTCCAACCAACCAGAATGTATGTGGAAACTGGTTAATTCCCCAGAGCCTCCAGAAAGGGTGAGCAAAGCTTCACTGACACTGATTTTGGCTCTCTGAGACCCAGTGCAAAAAACTAGCAGTTTCATCCCTATTTCTGACCTACAGAAGTTAGATAATAAATGTGTGTTGTTTTAGGCCAAAAACAAACAAACAAACAAAACACCTGTGGTAATATGTTAAAGTGATATAGAAATCACTCTCACAGAATTACTTCCTCTTAAGGCATGAAAGTAAATTAAAGATAAGTATATTCACAAACATATGTCATTAAATTGATTTGTAATCCAAACATGCATACAATATGTTTTTATATCCTTCTAGATGTGCAATTGGGGTAATATACAATATTTAAAACTGCATATCAGAAAACAGTGACGCTGCCTAGTGTTCACTTTGTTGTGTGGATCCATTCAAAGTGCCTAATGTAGAAAACTTAAAAGTAGAGTCAGATTTTATTAGAAATTGTTCCCTCTGGGACAAGCTCATATACAAATCTACTTGAAGCTGGTGCTATTAGCAGTGGAGCTCCTCAACTGACCTGACTTTTGTAAAAATTTAATTTTCTTGCCTCTTTCCAGCTGGAGATTTTAGCAGTAATAAAGCAGCAAAAACTTACAGAAAAGCTATATAATGAATGTTTGACATCAGCTATGATTGCAAACGTATCCTCTTGTATAGGTAAACATATTCACTTGGGACAACTCAAATTCATTTAGGGCAATGTCTGTGACAACAGAAAATACAAACCATTATTAAAATTTCTGATTCTGTGTTATCCTGGGCAACATAATGAAATCCCATCTCTTAAAAAAAAATTAGCTGTATGTGGTGTCATATGACTATAGCCCCAGCTACTCAAGAGTCTGAGGTGGGAGGATGGCTTGAGCCTGGGAGGTTGAGGCTGCAGTGACCTGTGATTGTGTCACTGCACTGTAGGTAACAGAGTGAGACCCTCCCTCAAAAAACAAAACAAAACCAAAAAAATGATGATTCTATTTCTTGAGAACTCCCTGGTCATTCACTGCTCATTATTTATGTGTGCCTAGATATCTTTTCTCTGCCCAAATGGTAGATAAATCCTATTTTTAAAACTCTGATAGTATTTCCACATAAATGCAAGTGAGTGTCTTGATGGAAATATAATAGATATTGATAGATTTTTATAGCATCATTGTATATTGCATATCATAAAATATAATTTGCAATTTAAAATTGAAAAATTAACAGAGGGGCAAATATTAGGGGCAAATAATCAAAATAAAGCATGTTTCAGTTTAGGATTAATGCTGTTATTTTAATTGTTAAGGAGAAGAATGCAGACGTTTTCTGTGCGTCATCAATATCTAAAACACTCAATCAACTATTATCTAAGTCTTTATGGAGTGCTCAAAATATAATAAAAAGTAATTTAGAGTGTTCTGCCTTCTACATGTAAGATTTAAAAGAAACACTCCTTTGTTAGGCTATATTTGAGTTTATTTTTCAATATATTGAATTATATTCTAAGCAGCAATTGGTAAGTAGGAAAAGAAAATATTGTTTTAAAGTACTCTTTACTCATTTAAATGCCCAAACAAGAATTAATAAACTGCTACCATTTCTGGATATATATAAAAGCAGAAATCTTTCTCTATCTGCCTCATTGCTTATCACAAGTGTCTTGCTTTTTTGTGTTTTAGAATATTGCTAAGAGCATACAATCTTGCCATTGCAATTTCAGACTAATTTTTTTCCATGTTCCCTATCTAGTTTCCTAGATTCCAAGGTCATGTCCTGGTACTCACTTTAGGCACTTATGGAACAGTAAACTGAAGTAAGTGTGTGTGTGTGTGTGTGTGTGTGTGTGTGTGTGTGTGTATGAATCTAAATTCCTTCTTTGACAATGTCAACAAAATAGCATATATAGTATTTTGAACTGACAATTTTAAATATGAATGCATCTTTACCTGAAAGTAATGGGAGACAAGGACACAGTCAACTAAACAAAATATCTAAAGATTTAAAATGCAAAATATTTCTTAAAATACTATAAATAAAAAATAGTTTTCATGACCTGAAACAGTAAAATAAGAATGCTGCAAATTTTAGAGAATGCCCAATTATCTAGATGATTGCAATAATGTGACTATGTTAGCCCTTCTGTGCATTATAGCTATAGCATTCTCATGGCCTGAAACAAAGTAATGAACCCCATATTTATTCATCCAAAATGTTACCTAAGTCTTGAATAGACTCTGAATCACTGAATTTGTAAAATGAAAAAAAAATCAAAATAATAATAATAATAATAAAACATTTTTCTAACACACAAAATAATAATAATAATGATAATAAAACATTTTTCTAACTCAATTTTGATGAGAAAATAATCAAAAGATAATTTTTAATTATAATCCCAGTATAGAAAACAAATAAGATGTCAGAAGTATTTTAAAGGCAAAAAGAGGTCAGGAAAGCCAACACATACCTGTCCTAAGTGATTTAATTGTTAAAATATGAATTAAGAGAAAAATAATTTGAAACTGTTGGAAATATGTCAATTACTAGATAAATTCTTTAAACTTTAGGAAGTATAGTATCTATCAAAATGATTATATTTAAAATAAAGCAAGTGATGAGACAATTACAGATATGTTGAGTACTAAACAAAATTTAATTCAGATATCTTAGTCCTAAGAATGATTAACTTATATTTATAAATATTAAATTTCAACACTTTGTATAGCTCAGCTCACATTTCTTAATTTCTCCTTGTATAATAGTGATGCCATGAAAAATATAGAAATACTTTAAAAATTACTTTTTACTAAAAATAACAAAAAAACAGAATAAAGAAAATTTGTCTATTAAAATATTTGCTGTTATGGCTTGCTTATACATACATGGCCTCTGTGTTGGTTGGTTTTATGTGTCAAATTGACAAGTGTTAATTCTTAACTATTTAATCAAACACTAACCTAGGTGTTGCTGTGAAGGTACATGTGGTTAACATCTATAATAAGTTAACTTTAAGTATAGGAGATAGCTCTCAATAATATGGGTGAGGATTACTTAATCATTTGATAGGCCTTAAGAGCAAAAACAGGGATGTTCCTGATAAGGAGAAGAAATCTGCCTTAAGACCAGAACATCAACTACTGCTTGATTTTCCCGCCGTCCAGCCTGCAAATTGCAAACAAATTTCAGACTTGCCAGTCTTCGGAATAATGTGAGCAAATTCACTGAAATAAATCTTTTCATATATAGATAGACATAGATAGCTAGGTAACGATATGTAGATAGATACATGACAGATGATAGATAGATAGATAGATAGATAGATAGATAGATAGATAGATAGATAGATAGATAGATAGAGATATTTTATTGGTTTTATTTTTCTGGGGAAATTTGATTGCTACAGCCTCACAGAAAAAATGTGAATATTAGAGGCATTCGAAAAGTACTCCTTTTAACACTTATTTTAACAACTAGAATTTATAAAAACTCTCTTCCCATATTCAGATTTTTATGTTTTTTCTACTGCTTTATACCTCCAGTCTCTGATATAAAAAATATTACTCTAACTGAAGACTTTCTCATAAGCTCCAGTTTTCATGGAGAGAAATTAAATGGGAAGATCACCAGAAGTAGAGCTGCAGTTTTAATAAACAAAATTTAAAGTAAATTAGTAAAGCTTTCAATAAAGTTAGTCAAGATAACATGACCATACCCAGAGAGAAAGAAATCCATCACATGTAATACTCAATGCTTAAAATAGTAATTTTTCTATTATTTGAAATAACTTTTTTACTCTTTGAATATTATAGTGAATGTCTTTTATTCTTCTATTTTTTCTTTCATCTTTTTGCCCTCTTCTAAAAACAGATAACATTGAAAGATGAGAACAGTGGATTATTGTCAGGGATTTAAAATGAATTAGTTAACATCAAATACTTGTCAGTTGATACATGAGGCTATAGTAATAAAACATTCCTTTTGATGCTTTGTGATTCATGTGAATCTATATGCCACATAATTAGGAACCCAAGTGAACAGCAGCTAAAATTGTCAATTTCAAGAAATTCCCAGAGTTTTCAAAGACACTTTGGAAAAAAAAAAAATGGGTCAAATATGTATAGCACATAAGAATCAATGTTCAAATTTATGTGGTATACTTTGTTTATTTCTATAAGTACATAAACTTATTTTCAGGTCACATTAAAAATTAAGTTTAGGAATTAATTTAGAGAAAGGTAATTTAGTTGGGTTAGAAATCCAAGTAAGTGGCCAGCATGTCAAGTGTGAAGCCTCAAAATAAGTTAGTCACTAGTTTATATAAATTTTGGTTTTAAGTAATTAATAATTTTAGAGGTGAGTTACAAAAATTTTAATGCAGGAATATTTTAATAACTAAAGCATAATTAATCCATCAATTAAGAGGAAATTTTCTCAAGATTTTCTATTTCTAGAAGTAAAAATTAATTTACAGCAGCCTATATTTTTAACTTTTTCTGAGGAACCACTTCCACATATTGGCACATATTTTGCACTTATTTACCCTTTACCCTATTGCATGGTAGAATATGACTTTCACAAAAACTTCATATTAGCAAACATAAATTAAATGATATTATTTATATGCAAATAAACAATCATGGTTTAGAAAATTAAAATCGTAAAGACAAAAGTCAACTTTTTTCTGATAAAATCTGAATTAAAAAGAAAATTTAATTTGTATTTTCTTTAGGAAACGCCATACTATTTTTCACAATAATTCTTTAAGAAATTAAAAATCAAATTCCCATCTGACCTGACAATCGTTCTTCTAGATATATACCCAAAGGAGATAAAATCACCAACTTGTAAAAATACCTGCACTCCCATGTTCATTGTAGCATTATTTACAATAGCCAAAATATAGAAATAATATAAATGTCCACCTATAAATGAATGAATAAAGAAAATGTGGTGTGTGTGTGTGTGTATATATATACACACAATGGAATAACTATTCAGCCTTTAAAAAGAAGACCCTACATTTGCCACAAAATGAATAGACCTGGAGGACATTATGCTAAGTAAAATAAGCGAGAAAAAATATATTGCACGATCTCACTAATATGTAAAATAAGAACAAAAAAAGCTCAACTACACAGAGATACAGAATGAAATGAGAGAGAAGGGGCAAATGTAGGTCAAAGGATAAAAAAATAGCAGATATATAGGATGAAAAAGTTTAGATATCTAATGCACGACCTAAGGACTAATGTTGATTTCAGTTAACAGATCAACGAGTTCATGAAAGCTGGGCAGTCAAGAAGGACTCAACATCACCAGAAGCTCCAGGAGAGCGGGTCCTTTCACGAATATTCCTAAATTTTTAGTTATGAATTGGGAAGTGGAAGGTAATGGAGACTGTAGCACAGATAAAAGAAGCCACTAATTGAGTTTTGTAAATCCCAAGCCACTGATGGCAACCCTTACTTTCCCTTCCTCTCACATTGCAGAGGGGGAGAATATGGAAGTTGTCAGAATAGTTTTGGTTCTGACATGGTTGGTAAACAAAGATTAAATGTTCCCAGCATCAGCACCATGACTGGGTTATAGCCATGATTGTAGTAACATGGCTGAGATGGGCTCTGTGGGAAAATTCAAGGTCATTCCCCTTCCAGCCAAGGTCTCCCTCACTAATCAGCATCCAAATCCACAGAAAAGCCTAATAAGGTTTTCAGAGAAGGGTACAATTATGGGTTTGATGGCAGAAAGTTGAGTGGGTTCTCATCTGGTGTTTTTAAAAATTGCCTCTGAGGAAAGGGATGGAACAGATGGAAAGAAAAAAAGATGCTCAAATTAAAAGTTAAGAGATTAGAGGAGTTAGTGCAGGGCAAGGCTGGTATCCCAAATGTAATCAGAGACATAAAAACATGATCAGTTTTCATTGCTTATGGACTTCCCTTGATCCACTATTTACTGTATCATTAATAACAATTATTTCAATCCAGACAGGCGGTTTTGCTAGATGAATGGAGTGGAAGAGCAGAAGGGCAAATTATTTGAGTATGTTAGCAACCTGAGTCATTTAAGTGGTAATTATTAGAAAAAGGAGGGAGAATAAGAAAAGAGATGCAGGGAGTGAGACAGATTAGGGAACAAAAGAACAAAGTAAAAGTGAGATGAAAGAACAAACGTGTTAGAGCTATATGGAGTCGCAATGGTGGGAAATTGTGATCAAATAGCATAAAAACCCAATCAATTATCTGAGAGAGAAAAGATTTCCAGAGAATGTGGAGTTCTATTGATGTCAGTCCAAGTATTTGAGGTAAACTTGAGGGGGGTTTTCTTGTGACTTATCCCAGAGATTATCTTCAGTTGGTCTTCCCTTACATTATCCCCTTCTTCCCATATTGCTCCCCAGCTCTCATCTGCAGTGAATACTTCACATTCATCTTACCCCTCTATGGAATAGCATATAGAGTGAACAGTTTATGGTTCTGTTACCAGTGAATTCTGCTAAAAGGATGTCTAAATTCTATGAAAAGCATATTTAGTATCAAAATAATTCCAGTGCTTCCTATGTTGACCATCTTAGGTAGTGTTGCATAATAATAGAAGCTTTATATTTCTATTTAATGAAACCATAAATGGTGGAATTACTGAGTGATTGAAATTTAGTAGTGAGAAAAATGTTGGTTTTCCTTACATTATGTTGTCTGTGGCTATGCTTTTATGATACAGCCCATACAACCATTAAGGCCTCTAAGAAATTTGAGGTTTTAGAATAATATAGCTCAGAATTGGCAAGTAAACAATACAAATGATGCCTAATTGGTAACTGCACTTTTTTCCAGCTGTAGGAAGAATTAACTGAAGAAGTCTTCTTGACATGCTGTCTCAGTCATTATCATTTCGTCAACATTTGTACTTCAGCAGCATGCTATTTGTTCTCTCTCTCTAGCCTTTTCCTTAGGAAGCCCAAAAGGATTCTGAATAATTATCTTTGGCTCTAGTACCACAAGCAAACGTTCAGAGATATATTACATCCTAAGAGACAGGGAGGATCTGGTTTTACAACGCTCCCAAGCACACTGGGCTTTCTGAAACCCAATGAATCCAAGACAGATGTCCTCAGAGACTTATGAAAGCAAAGGTGAGCACAGGCTTTCATCTTTTCCACATAGTTTTCTGTTGGGTCTTTGTGAATCTGGAATTCACATTGTTAAAAGTGCATTGATTCTTCTCTCCATCATGACTGTCTGGCTGTGCTTTCTTCCCTCGTATTTGATGTAAAACAAAGAGAGGTTTAGTGTACCTTGTTAGGCTATTTATCTTAAAAATATGAAACCATTCTACAAATGTCATAAAAATTCCTAACATCATACAGTTTGTTATATTCTTTAAAAATACATTGATTCAGTATTATCCTTGTGTGTCCATTCCAACATGTAAAATTGAGGAATTTTTAATTCACAAAGGGAAAAACCAGCTTCGTATTTGGCCTATCAAAATTGTCAAATTTTGCAAGGATATTTAAATTCAATATAGTTTACATTATTAATAATTTTTTGTAATATTAGTTATATGGGAAGTAGATTTTCAGATAATTTTTTTTAATGACAGTGAAATTCTATCCATTTCCCATTTTAGGGCACTATATGTGTTCTATTTGGTGATTCTCACATGTGACATAGGTGTGACACTAATTCAGCTAGTGTGATAACTCATGAAATTTCAAATGTGTAACAATTATTTGACACAGTGAAGCAGAAATAATATTTTAAGCATATATTATATGTGAAAATGAGACTTAAATATTAAGTGATAAGTTTTATTCCACAGGGAACACCTTCACATTTTCTTTTTTTTTTTTTTTTTTTTAGTTCATGTATTTTATTAACTCATACAATTACTTTTCTTCTGGCTTGTTGAAGAAATAAGTCAGACATTTGCCACAATAATGTCTGTCAAAGTGGCTTGCCATAAACACCCCAGCACCACATTCATCAGACGGGCACTCTTGACGAAGGCGACTAATTTTGCCATTCTCACCCACCTGATAATATTTCAGGACAGCCAGCTTAACCTTCTTTCTCTTGTGCTTATTCTTCTTGGGAGTGGTGTAAGACTTCTTCTTCTTTTTCTTAGCACCACCACGAAGTCTCAACACAAGATGAAGAGTAGACTCCTTTTGAATATTGTAGTCAGACAAAGTCCATGCATCTTCCAGTTGCTTGCCAGCAAAGATCCCCCTTTGCTGAGCAGGAGGAATTCCTTCCTTATCCTGGATCTCGGCCTTTACATTTTCTATCGTATCCGAGGGTTCAACATGGAGGGTGATGGCGGCTCCACCTGAGGTTGGGGAAAAGGAAGAGATGGGTTAGGTCAGGGATCACAAGAGAACGCGGCATAGGGCACTGGCCCCCGAGCAGACGAAGAGCAGACATTCATCCCACATTTTCTTTTAAATATATTTTGCCAGACATGTTGACTTTATTAAAATGTAGGCTATATGTAATTAAAATCATAACTAGCTTTCCCTTATAATGGTTGGCATCATAAGTACAGCAGTCTTGAGAAGACTATTCAATGGTGTTTAACCACACTGTCTTCATTTAAAAATGTAAAAATATCGTTAGAAAAATAATACTGTTATGCCTGTAGTTTGGATCAAGAAAAATAAACCGGGGAAACTACATTGGAAACTGTTATTCTGTAAACCGTGAAAAGTTATTATGACAATTGTATGTCACATTCTAGCTCCAAGTTTCCTAAAAGACTGTCAGATTTTGTATTTTGTTCTCTTATTTGTTTTTATTGCCATGTTGTATAAGCAATTGCATGGGTGGCAGAAGTCAGCAGCGTATATCAACAGTTTCTTTCCAGTGAGATTTCTAATGAATTCTTTTCCCCAAGACCTATTTAAGAGGCAAAGTAACAAGCACTTGAATCTGTTACTTTTAATCAAATGTGTTATAAAAGTTGCAAATATGAATGCAACATTTTATGTTTTTATGTTTTTATCATGATGTAAATTCGAGATTAAATAGTATATTGTTATTGTTCTCTATGAACATATTATAGGAAGAATTTATAAAAACAGCATAATCTTGTAAAAATCATTTTGAAAATATTTTATCTTTTAAATTTCATTGGAATAAAATAAGAGTTTTAGTCTATTTTCACTCTCCTATCCACTCTGGCTTCAATTTCTAAAAGGTAAAATTAACCAACTAGATTTTACCACTTCTGCCTCTGCAGGTTAGTCAACTCTCTGTTGTTTTCTTTGTTCCCACCTTCTACCCTCCACCTGCTACCCTACAAAGAGCACATCATGGCAGGTTTCATGAGCATTTTGCCCAAATACAAAGAGTAAGTGAGATTCAGTGTAACAAAAAATTGGGCAAACATGTAGTCTGCTCTACCTCTGCCCAACCTGAAAACCAGAACTATTTCTCTCATCAAGCCAGGAGGAGTCTCATTATTATATTATTTTAGCATTTCATTTATGTCACAATAATTGAGTATTGCCTTATCATAGCTTGGAAATTCAGGTCATTCCATTCTCTCTGTTTCTGATGGCCTGACATATGACATAAATTATAATAGAAATATCTACTGAAGGACACATTATTACATTTTGTTTATCAGGAAACTTTTCCTAATAAGAGTATGCTAAAATCATTTTCTCAAATATATTTTAAAAATATGAAGTCACTCATTTTATTTTAAATCCATTTATTATTCTAACAATAAGACATTATGTTATTGAAGATAATACTATAATGTTTACAACAAAATTGCTGTCACTTCCCCACTCCACTCCATGCTAGAGTCAACCACTGCAACACTATTTTTTGTTTTTTATTTTATTCTTTTCCAAATAGCCCACTAACAAACATACTCTCTTATTTCATGATTCTTCAGTGGACAAAATAATCTATTGCTTTTTATGAAAAACTAGCATTTTATGGAAAATTAGGATTTACTCAACCCAATATATAACCCCTCACTCCCACACCCAGACACACTTCTTCTTTTCCCATCCTCATTGTTGCTATATCATTTTATCTTGTTTTTGTGAAATATTTGGGGTTTGTTATATCTATGAACATTTTGCTACTCTTCTATGGTTATATTTACTTTCTTATGTAGTATTTAATTGAGGGGCATTGTCATCTTAATCTCAAAGTTTTTAGTTTACTTTTCTTTCTATTTGAATTTATCCACAAAAGCACAAAAGACTTAAGCATTATATCTGTATACAGAGAATGGAATAAATTAATGTCAGCTTTGTTTTATTTTTTTTCCTAGAGATGGAGATGCTTCCCCCAAAATCCTTCTTCCTTTTGGTCTGTTCTGAATTGTTTTCTAGGCTTATTGCTCAGCTGTCAGCCTTAGAACTCTCTTTTATCTTAATGCTGGGAGTCTCCTATACCTTTCTTCTTTGGTGGATTCTTTCCCCACCCTAGTTTTACATCTTCTTTCTTGCTTTACTTCTCTCTTTTGTCAGATCACATTTATCTATAGTTCCTAGAAGTCTTTGGGAGGATTTTGTTTTTTTCAGAACTTGCATGTTTGAAGAAGGTTTTACTTTATCCTCACAGTTAACTAAAGTCTAGGTTAAAAATACATTAATATTTCCATCAGAATGTTGAAGACAGTGCTATATCGTCTTCTAACATTGTTGCCATATTAGATCTTTATATATGACCTATAAGCCTTCTCATTCATTCATACATAGATAAATATAAGGCATTAAGGAAATTCATTTTATTTTTTTCCTAGTCTGGTAGAGATTTGGGGATGTATCTCTGTTTTCATTTGTTTCAAAATATTTTTGATTTCTGCCTTAATTTCATTGTTTACCCAAAAGTCACTCAGGAGCAAGTTGTTTAGTTTCCATGTCCTGTGTAATTTTGAGAGTTCCTCTTGCTATTGATTTCTAATTTTATTACACTGTGATCTGAGAAGATATTTGATATTATTTCATTGTTTTGAATTTATTGAGACTTGCTTTATGGCCAAGTGTTTGGTCAATTTTAGAGAATGTTCCATGCATAGATGAGAAAAATGTGTATTCTGGGGTTGCTGGGTGGAATGTTCTGTAGATGTCTATTAACACCTTTTGGTCAAGAGTCTTAATTATGTCTGAGTTTCTTTGTTAGCTTTCTGCCTTGCTGATTTGTCTAGTGGAGTCAGTGGGGTGTGGAAATCCTCCACTATTATTGTATGGAAGTCTATTGCTTTTCTTAGATCTAGTGGGTATTTATTAATAATGACTTTCTATTTTTTTTTTTGTTTTGTTTTCCATTTGTGTGATGTATCTTTTACTACCCTTTACTTTGAACCTGTGGGTGTCTTTACTCATTATATGGATCTGTTGTAAGCAGCAGATGGTTGGGTCTTTCTTTTTTTTTTTTTTTTAATCCAATTTGCCAATCTGTATGTTTTAAATGGAGCATTTAAGCCATTTTCTTCAAGGTTAATATTGATATGTGAGGTTTTGTTTCTGATATAATGTGTTAGCTATTTGCTTCGTAGACTTAATTGTATAATTGCTTTATAGGATCTATGAACCTTGTTCTTACATGTGAGTATTGTCTTTTTCTGGTAGTGAGTATTGTTCTTTTGTATCTATGTTTCAACTCCTTTGAGCATTTCTTATAGAAACAGTGTAGTGATAACAAATTTGCACTCGTTTGGGAAATACTTTATTTCTTCTTTATTTATGAAGCTTAGTTTGACAGAAAATGAAATCCTTGGCTGGCATTATTTTCTTTAAGAAAGCTGAAAATAGGCCCCTCATTTCTTCTTGCTTGTAATGGTTCTACTGATAAGTCTGCTTTTAGTCTGATGAGATTTCCTTCATAGGTGATCTTGACCTTGGATAGTCTGATGACTATTTGCCTTCGTTATATTCACACTGTATAGTATTTCACAGATGTTCTCTGAATTTCTTGTATCTGGATGTCTATTTCCCTAGCAAGATCACAGAATTTCCCTGAATTAGTCTCTCAAATATGTTTTCTAAATTAATTGCTTTTTCTTTTTGTCCTTAGGAATGCTTATAAGTCTTAGGTTTCATTTCTTCACATAGGCTTTATTCACTTTTTCCCCATTATTTATATCTGATTGGATTAATTCTAAAGACTGGTCTTTGGCAAGGCGTGGTTGCTCACGCCTGTAATCCCAGCACTTTGGGAGGCTGAGGCCAGCGGATCACAAGGGCAGAAGGTCGAGACCATCCTGGCTAACACGGTGAAACTCCCCCGTCTCTACTAAAATTACAAAAAAAAAAAAAAAAAAAAAAATTAGCCGGGCGCGATGGCAGGTGCCTGTAGTCCCAGCTACTCAGGAGGCTGAGGCAGGAGAATGGCGTGAACCCAGGAGGCGGAGCTTGCAGTGAGCGGAGATCGTGCCACCGCACTCCAGCCTGGGTGACAGAGCAAGACTCTGTTCCAAAAAAAAGAAAGACTGCTCTTCTAGCTCTAACATTCATTCTTGAACTTCCTTTAGTAATTTTTTTCACTTCTAGAAGTTCTGTTTGTTTTCTTTAAGAATATAGCTGTCATTCAGATACTAAATTATTATTTTTAAATTATTTTTGTGTTGTTTTCAGTTTATCCTGGATTTCACTGAACTTTCTTACAATCCATATTTTGAATTCCCAATTGTTATTTCAGAATTTTCATCTTGGTTAGCATCCATTGCTAAAAAGCTCGTGTTATCCTGTGTTATTGTGTGTAAGTGTCACAACAGTCTTTGTTTTTTGAATTACCAGAGTTTTTATACTGATCTGTCTCATCTGAAGGAACTTTCATATCTTATTTTTAATATGAAAGAAGTCCCATTTCATGAAGATGGAATTTTTAATTTGTTTAAATTCTTTTTCCCCTTGAGGGTATGATTGTGGTCTATTTTGTATATGATCATTCGGTTTCATTTCTGTATGCTTTCAGGGGACCAATTCACTATATAGGTACCTTAGTTAGGGATAGTTTTTGCATATATATATATATATATATAGGCTTTTTAAAATGTTATTTGTTGTAGTGATATATTGGGTCTATGAGCCAACACACTATCTTCTGCAGGGGTGAGAATGTGGAGGTCTATAGGAAGCTTACCTCATACACTAGCACTTTGCCTTTCTGATAGCAGATTTTTTATTTGGTGATGCAGTTCAGTCTCTAGTCCAGTAGGTGTTGATTAAGAGTAAGACCCAGCTTATGGGCCAGTAGTCTGATAATGAGTGGAGGCAACAGCTCTGATGACATGGCAGGAGAAGTTTGTGTTGGATTGTTCTAAGGTCTCAGGGATAGATGTGGGTTGGAGGGCTGCACCTGTACCTCATCCTGGGCCAGCAGGAATGCAATCCACTTCCCTATTGCACCCCTATGACAGGACTTATGACCTACATAAATGTAGACATTTTCATTTGATTCCTAGCTACAGTGCAACTGAGGTCCATTGAAACACACTGGTGGCTACCGCTGGAATGGCCTTAGGGAAGAGCCTCTGTTCACAGCGGATAGCTCTGCAGGTTGTCCACCTTCTCTTTCCAGGATGCTGCTGCTCTGCATAGGAAAAAGGAGTTGGGTCCTGTCCTTCATGTAAGCCTGGGTGGGGTATCTTCCTTTCAGTGGGCGTATAGCTGCCACAAAAAGTGCTGGGAAAACTGTCTCCATTTGTGCTCATGCCAGCCCCCAGTGGGGAAAGTCTCTGCTGCATCCATAACAGTGGATAGGAGGAGCAGGAGATAATCCTCTCTTCACCTCTGCTCCTAGGTACCAGTGCCACCTCATTTAGCAATTGGCACTGCGGGCATGTTTCTTTTATCCCAAAGGAGGCTTTGATGGGCTGCACTACCACCTCTCCTAGGGGTGACCCATGTGTAGGATTAGGTCTTTAGGAACCCCACAGCTCCTCATGGTCCTTCAGGTTCCCTGTGCTTGCCAAAGTCAGAGCGAGTTGTGGGCTATGTTTGTGAAGGATATGGTGATGCTGCAACTCAAGACCTGAGTTCTCTGTGCAGGGCAGTGGCCTACAATGGGTGCACAATGGATCTCTGTTCACGTCTGAGGGGAATGTGGGTGTACCAGAATGAACTGGCCATCCAGTGCTCTTTCTCCAGGAAGTTCCCAAATCTCCACCAACAGCATTGCCTGGTAACATGAGGCCAGAGGGCTCTCTAACAGTTTGGCAGTGAGCAGTTTGTTACAAGTGTGAAGGGAGTTGAGAAGCATCCCTGCCTACCCTTTCTGCAAGACTTGAAGTTCTCTTGGGGTCAGTTATAGCCAGGTTCTTGCTGCTTTTCTTTTCCATACCCCAGCCTCTATCTGTGGACTTTCTGACAGATCCTGGCTCTCTTTCCTCAGTTTTCAATTCAAATCATGACCATTCACCTGTAACTTTGGTCTTCTTTTGAGTAGAACTGGTATCTGATGTTCATATTCAGACATCTTGAAAAAAAGTACATTAAGGAAATTTAAAATAACACACAGTTACAAGTGAATTAGTCAGACAATTCAAATAAAACTTTAAAATTAGGTTTAGCTTTACCAATGTGATGAATTTGTCAATTCCTCAGTTTTCTTCTTATGCAGAGAAAGCCATGCTAATTAGAGTTTGAAAATGAGCAATTTTCTCACCATTTTTACATATTTGCTTCCAAATCTGTGTTTGAAGGGCTGGTGGAGTAAAATGAAACTTGCAAAACTTGGCTTTACATCTATGTATTCTCATCATTGTATCAAAAGATGTTATATTAGAGGTTTCTTAACTATAACTGAAAGAAATTCTTTCTATTAATACTAGATTTCAAGCAGAATCATAGTAGAGGCTATGGCTGCATTTCTGCATTTGTATCTTTAGATGTTAGCATAGGGCCTATAAAAATACTCTTTAAGTATTAAAAGGGTTATATATATGTATTAGAGTAAATTATATATGCACTTACAAATGAAATATATAATACATATAATTTATATATATATTCATATATATTATATATACTCATATATATTATATATATTCATAAATATATAATATATATTCATAAATGTATATATTTATATATGAATATATTCATATATTCATTTATATATTCAATATATTCAAATATACATTTATATATGAATATATATATGAATATTTATATTTATGTAAATATAAATATACATTTTTATATGAATATATATATTTATATATACATTTATTTATATATATATAAAAATAAAGTAACTGAAAATCTGAGTAAAATAAGTCACCAGAAATAACAGCAGGACTTTTACAAAAGTCACTAGGGCTGAAGAACATTTCCAACATGAAAACACTAATTCTGAGGGCCGGGCATGGTGACTCATGCCTGTAATCCCAGTAATTTGGGAGGCCAAGGCTGCTAGATCACTTGAGGTCAGGAGTTTGAGACCAGCCTGGCCAACATGGTGAAATCCCACCTCTTCTAAAAATACAAAAATTAGCTGGGTGTGGTGTCAGATGCCTGTAATCCCAGCTACTCAGGAGGCTGAGGGAGGAGAATCACTTGAAACCAGGAAGCAGAGACTGCAGTGAACCGAGATTGTGCCCTGCACTCCAGTCTGAGTGACAAAGAGCGACTCCGTCTCAAGAAAAAAAAAAAACTCTTTCTGACTTACACTGGTATTTGAAGAATGAATATTCAGTACAGTTTTATTTATTTATTTATTTATTTTCTACATTTCTTCCATTAACATTGTTGCAACATACCGTGTGGCACTGCTCAAACTTCAAACTGTTATTAAATTTGTCTTTATTCTGCCAGACTGAGATGATTGTGATCAATGTGAAGACTGTCCTAGCACAGTATGCAGATATTGAGAACTTGTGATATAGATAAAGATTTTGATCTTTCTGCAAATTAAAAGAATAAGGACATAAAAGAGCTCATCTAAGCCCAATTTTTTGGAAGCCTAGTTTGGGTCTATAACCTTCAATAATATCAGGCCCCAGTAGTTACATGAATTACCCTGATTTAGATCTTTAGAATTCAGGGATTAAACTTGGATAAAGCTTGCAGGTAAGACCTTATGGCTAATTTAAGCTAGGAATAATTACTAGATTATAATTATTGAGAGACCTTGAAAGTGGAAGAATACTGAATAAATGGCTTGATGATCAGAAGGCATAGGTAATTTTTCTTTTCAGTGAGGTTAGGAAGAAAAACATAGATTGAACTGATATTCTTCTTTAGTAAGACAGTCTTTTGCTTTTTAAGAACTGTAAAACTAATGCCATTGCCCACCAAATCTTTTAAAATATGTTTAACAAAAAATGACCACTTAAAACATCAATTTGATAAATAACAATTAAATGAGAAGAAAACAACAACAAAAACTATCATGCAATCAAAAAAAAAATTATCTGCCCAGAGGAAGTATATTATTCAACTGGCAATCATAAATAAGTCATAAGCCCTGAAGATTCTGGTCAGTCACTTATGTGATGTTTTTGAAATACACATATTAGCTATTCTTTTCAGAAATATAATGTTAATTTGTTTGGAGAAAATATGTAATTAGAATGCTTGTGAATTTTTTAAAAATCAAGCACATTCCATGGTTTTGTGAAAAAGACGACTTAGACCAAAATAATTAAAATTGAAAGAAGTAAAGTAATTACTTTACTCAACAGGTAATCAATCACCAGATAAGATTACAATTAAAAGCTCTAGTATTAATGGACGATCTACACATTCATAAAAATATTTTGTGTTCAATCATTATAAAATAATCTTTACTTCATTACCTTTACTTTAATTAAAAACAAAACAATTCTGTCTGAACTAAATTCCCAATATTTAATGAAATGTATGACAATGAATAAATTATGCAGGTTAACATACATGTGCAATTATTCATAAGCACTAATGATAGTATACAATATTACAAACCAATAGTAAACCAGAGGCTTATAAACATGTCTAGGACCATAACCAATGAATTTGCAAGTTGTTTTTGGATTAGTTGTCTTCAACTGCTTTAAACACTTTGTGTGAAAATTCATTCATTTATAGATAAGGTAGTTATTTTATAGTATAATCAAATCATCCTTACTAAAATATAAAAAACTTCCCTAACTTTTAAAAATATTAATTTTAAACCACTGGATATACTCATCTGAGGTCAGTGCCCATGTAATACCCGGTTTAACTATATTTGATATTTATTGAAAATGATATCTTTGTCTCTCACTACACTTTTCATCTTCACTCAATTTAATGCTTTGATTATGCTTACCAGAAATAACAATGATTATTTTGACTTTGGCATTACTAGCCTTTTGTTTCAATATGATAAAACTTCAAGTGATTTTAAAGCCTTACTAAGTTGTTCCACATGCCTGGTCAAGGTTAGTTGCCAGCATAGTGAAAAAGCATGATTAAAGCTGTTTAATTCAAGTATACATTATTTTTCTGTTAAGTCTAATCTACATTCGCTGAAATAAAATTTCATCAGTTTAAAGGGAGGTCTTAAATAATGTATGTGTAAGTAAGAAGACGGCATTTTTGAGGTTGAAATAAACAAGCTTAAAAGCTGGGTGAAATATGATATTGAGCATGGAAAACACACACACACACACACACACACACACACACACAAGAACACACACAATAAAAAGGTAAAGGAAGGAGGAAAATCTAACACATTGCCTCCTTCTGATTTCTAGATTCTGCCAAAGCATAAAGAGAGCTTGATTACTATTCAAAGTAAGGAAAGAATGTGCGAGAATACAAGAAGTACAGGAAAGTGGATAATAGGAGATATGAGATTGCACACCAATCATTTGAATATGAATAGTGTTGATGAAGTTGGTTGATTTAATAAATATTAATACATTATACCTTAAAAGAAGACAGACAGTAACTAATAGATTAAAATTCTGTTTTCAAATAAGTTTGTTTAAATAATACTTAAATTAGTTATAGCTTACCTGTAAAGAAACTGCTTAAATTAAGTGTTTAACTTTATCAAAGGTATGCTTTTGGGAAGTGGAAAGTTTATGTTCTACCTGAAGCTATAAATATGAGCTGAGTGTCATGGGCATGCCTGTAGTCCTACCTACTTGGGAGACTGAGGCAGGAGGATTACTTGAGCTCAGGGATTCGAGACTTGCACCACTGCACTCCAGCCTGGGTGACAGAATGGGACTCTCTCTCTCTGAAAACAAGCTATAAATATGTTCTTTAGTTGATTTAATAATTTGAACATTTGAACTAGGTATTTGTATAAAGAGTCAAAAAATAATTTAATTAGGAATACTACATTTGAGATTTGGATATGTATTTTACTTGTTTATACATTGATATAGCTAACGTTATTTATTTAGTTTTTTAATATTTTGGTTTTGATGGTGTGTGTGTGTGTTTGTGTGTGTGTGTGTTTGTGTGTATGTGTGCACGTGTGCCTTTCAGCCCATTTAACACCATTAAAACTACGCTGGCAAGAAGGAAAATCTCTGGGATGTAGGATGTGGTAAAGGGGTGGTTTGCTGGGTTGTTTGTGAATGTCATGTAGACACATGGCGTAGAGTCTAAAATATTTCACAGTGGCAGACATGTAAGTTATTTTTGCTTTTAAAAATGAGAAGTAGGTTGAAATACCACAGAAGAATATCAAGTTTGAGGTAGCTGGGAAGATTCCTAGTTCTTTGTTTTCATAGATGATTATATGTCTATGTTCCTGATGAGTTTTTTAACTCTGGATAATAACTTTAGATTAAGCATTACATCTAGCCTAATTTGAAGGATTTTCTAGCACTGTATAATATAGTTCTTTGTTTGTAATAGGAAACTGAGTGCAATGTAAGATCCTCAGAAATTCTGCAAAGCTACTGCCATGTATAAGCATAAAGTAGACAGATATAGCTAAATGGCATTTTTGTGAACCATTTGTAATGCACTGCATTTTTTTTCAATAAAACAAGAGTGCATTATCATAGCACAGATAAGCTTCAATGAAGAGAGCTTGGTATAAAAGGGCACAAATGTAATGGTGTGGAAGTGGCAGGGAGTAAGGAATACCTGTGATGTCAGAGTAAGAGGTCCTTTTACTTCACAGGGACATAAGAGGCACGATTCTCAAGGATATACATTTTCAATGAAGGAAAGGAGGTTAAAGATCTCTGTGAAAGATTCTGGATTTAGGGCAAACTGTTCATTGCAGAATAGTGGCTTCATAGGAAATCACCAGAAGGTTTGAGTGAGAGTAGGGCAGTAGAATTTGTGTTAGAAAAGGGGAATTAATGAGAGTTATGGTGTAGAGATGATACAAAACCAGTGGGATTTGCATTGAATGGTACCAAAGGATATTAAGCATTGTATGGTAGTTTTAACATTGTCTTTGCTGTAATCCCAGCACTTTGGGAGGCCGAGACGGGCGGATCACGAGTCAGGAGATCGAGACCATCCTGGCTAACATGGTGAAACCCCGTCTCTCCTAAAAAAATACAAAAAACTTGCCGGGCGAGGTGGTGGGCGCCTGTAGTCCCAGCTACTCGGGAGGCTGAGGCAGGAGAATGGCGTGAACCCGGGAGGCGGAGCTTGCAGTGAGCTGAGATCCGGCCACTGCACTCCAGCCTGGGCGATGGAGCGAGACTCCGTCTCAAAAAAAAAACAAAAAACAAAAAACAAACAAACAAACAAAAAAAAAACATTGTCTTTGATACAATTTATAGTCATCTGAATCAAAAATATTATTTTTCATTTTCTTGAATCTAAACTTCAGATGTATTGTGAGTGCCTATTCCTTCTTTTTAAATTGCGTTAGTGAGGTATAATCTAAATTCACCATTTGTAAGCATATTGCTCAAGTAATATTTAGTAAATACACACAATTGCACAACTACCACCACAATCCAATTTTAGTTTTCTTCACACAAAAGCATTTCTCATGCCTGTGTGAGGTCAATCCCTGCTCGTATGCCTGGCAACAGGAAACTGCAGATTCCCTTTCTATCTTTATAAATTTGTCTTCTCTGAACTCTAATATAAATGTTATCTGGCTTCTTTTGTGCCTGGTCTTTTTAACTAAGCATCGTATTTTTGCTTATGCATAACATTAGTGTCCCATTAACAATGTAAAAGTGTTTCAATTTCTCCACATCCTTGCCAATACTTGATATTGTGACTCTTAATGATCATCACCATTCTAGTAGTGTATAGTAGTATTTCATTATTAGTATAATTTGCATTCCTTAAGGATATGCTTATTAGACACATGTATTTTCTCTGCTTGTGTTTCTGTATGGCATCTTGACTTCTGAGCAAAGGGCATGATTGAATAGCAAAACGAATTGGAAGTTAGAGATAATTTATCCCTGTGGAGAGATTTGGAGTCATCTTATCCTAGGCTTTTGAAAATAGAGCCCACCTCTTCCCCTACCTCAAAACTTGGCTTATATTATGGTGTGGTATCACATGAGGGATGTCATCTTACACTCCCATGGAGTAAATTTGCTTACATTCCAGGGTAATTAGTAATGTTAATCTGTCTAAAAAAGAGGTTGAGAAAATAACAGGTAGCCCCAGTGAAGGTCAGAATCTTCTAAAGTTCACACTTCCTCACCTGCGCTGACAATTCTCAAGTTCATGCTTCCTCACCTGTGCTGACAAGTCCTGCAAAATTTGGGGCACAGGGAACTGCTACATGGTATTGCACTGGATATTATTTTGCTGTGGATAATAAACAGTATGTGGCTGGGCTCAGTGGCTCATGCCTATAATCCCAGAACTTTGGAAGGCCGAGGTGGGTGGATTGCCTGAGCTCAGGAGTACTAGACCAGCCTGTGCAACATGGTGAAACCCTGTCTCTACTAAAATACAAAATTTAGCCAGGTGTGGCAGCATGCACCTGCAATCAGGAGGCTGAGGCAAGAGAATCACTTGAACCCAGGAGGCAGAGGTTACAGTGAGCCAAGATCACATAACTGCCCTCCAGCTGGGGCAACAGAGGGAGACTCCATCTCTAAATAAATAAATAAATAAATAAATAAATAAATAAAAAACATTATATGTCTCTGACCCAGGTTCTTTTCTTCTGTCAGTATGTGAATATATACTCTACTTGGCTGCCTAGTTGCTTGCAAATAAGGTAAAATTTCAGACTCAGCATTCTCTGACTTAACAGAAGTAAGTATTAATATGGTTTGGCTGTGTCCCCAACCAAATCTCATCTTGAATTGTGCTCCCATAATTTCCACGTGTTGTGGGAGGGACCTGGTGGGAGATAAGTGAATCATGGGGCTGGTTTCCCCTATACTGTTCTCATAGTATGGAATAAGTCTCATGAGCTCTGATGGTTTTATCAGGGGTTTGCACTTTTGGGTCTTCCTGATTCTCTCTTTGCCTGCTGCCATCAACGTAAGCAGGGACTTACACCTCCTTGCCTTCCACCGTGATTGTGAGGCTTCCCCAGCCACGTGGAACTGTAAGTCCAGTTAAACCTCTTTCTTTTGTAAATTGCCCAGTCTCGGGTATGTCTTTATTAGCAACGTGAAAACAGACAGATGCAAGTATCAAATAAATGTCAGTTCTTATGATGACTTTTTTAAAGAATGTAAATGACCATAAGCTACAAAATATAGAATCGTCAGGGAAATTAGAATTTTCTTTCTTGGAATTGTCTCTCAAGGATGCCATTTAGGATTCTACTCATGAGAATCTAAAAATGTCGAACTTATAGAACCAGAGAGTAAAATAATGATTTCCAGAGATTGGAGTTATGGAGATTGAAAAGATGTTCGTAAAAGGAACAAAATTTCAGTCACACAAAATAAATAAGTTCAAGCAATGTATTGGCATTATGGCAACTGTAGTTAATCACAATATATTGCATACTTGAAAATTGTTTGAAGAGTAGATTTTACAGTTTTTTCACTACAAAAAAGTATGTGAGATCACGCATATGAGAGTTAAGTAGCACAATTTAGCCATTCCACAAATTCGTAAGTATATCAAAACATAATAGTGTATATAACTATATGCAACTTATATTTGTCAATTAAAAAATAAAAATAAATAAATAAAATTGTATCAGATGAAGGAAAAGCATTTCTACATGTTGACTATAGTCCAGAATTGAATGAGTTTATTTTTTCCCTCAATGTTTTCAGATAGAAATAAATTTGAAACAAACATTACTGAAATGTCTATTTTTTCCTTTGCATTTTACTGTGGTAGGAATATGTAACATGAGATCTACTCTGTCAAATTTTTAAGTGTACAATATGTGGTTGACAACAGGCAAAATGTTGTACAGCAGATCCCTAGAGCTTATTTTACTTGCTTGGCTGAACCTTTATGCCCTGTGATTAGCTACTTTCCATATTCCCTTCTTCCCAGCTCCTGGTAACCACCATTCCATTCTTCGACTTTATACATTTGATGATTTTCGATATTCCCCTAAGTAAGTAGAATCACGCAATATTTGTCTTTCTGTGACTGGGTTATACTGTTCTCCAAGTTCATCCATGTTGTCAAATACTGAAGGATTTCCTTCTTTTGTAGTATTCTATTTCATGTGTAAACCATCTATTCTTTATCTATTTATCTCTCAGTGGACAGTTAGATTGTTTTTGCATGTTGGCTATTGTAAATAATGCTTCAGTGGACACGGAGTGGTAATATCTCTTTGAGATTCTGATTTCAACTCTTCTGAATGTATACTCAGAAGTGGGAATGGTGCATCACATGGTAGTTACATTTTTAATTTTGTGAGGAACCTTCATAACGTTTTCCATAACGGATGAAATATTTTACATTCTTACCAAGTGTGCAAGGGTTTCTTTTTTTTCCACATCCTTGTCAACAGTAGTAATTTTAATAGTTGTGAGGTGATAGCATTTTGCAGTTTCAATTTGCATTTTTTTGCATTTTCCTGATAATTAGTGATGTTGAGCATCTTTCCATATACTTGTTGGTCATTTGAATGTCTTCCTTGGAGAAATGTCTGT
This sequence comes from Macaca nemestrina, assembly GCF_043159975.1. Classification (NCBI taxonomy): domain Eukaryota; kingdom Metazoa; phylum Chordata; class Mammalia; order Primates; family Cercopithecidae; genus Macaca; species Macaca nemestrina. The sequence goes on from NC_092140.1 coordinate 29,801,968, forward strand.
TCAAAGACTATGCTTATTAAAACAAATTTTTGGCTATTTTAATCTTTTTGGTGTTATTGTAAATGAAATTATTTTCCTAATTTTCTTCTTGGTTTATTATTAGTGTGAAAAAATACAATAGACTTTTGTATGTTAATTTTGTATCACACAACTTTGTTAAATTTTTTTATTTTAACAGTTTTTTGATGGGGTCTTTAGGATCATGTATATATGAGATCATATCTGCAAATGAGAGCAATTTTACTTATTTTTTTGTGTGGTTTGGATGCCTTTTTTTCTTTCCCTACTACTCTAGCTGGGGTTTCCTGTACTATGTTGAATAGAAGTGGTGAAAGTGGGTATCCGTACCTTGTTTGTGATATCAGAGGAAAAGCTCTGTTTTTCATCATTGAGCATTGAAAAAGCTGTGAGGTTTTCATACATGGCCTTTGTTATGTTGAGGTAATTTCATTTTATTCCTATTTTGTTGAGAGTTTGTTTTTTAAATCACAGAAGTTGTTGAATTTGTCAAATGCTTTTTCTGCATCTATTTAAATTACTCTGAGATTTTCATTCTGTGTATTGTTAATGTGGTATATCGCACTAATTGATTTTCATGTTGAAGCATGCTTGAATCCTAGAGATGAGTCCCACTTGGCTATGGCGTATGGTCCTCAATGGATTGTTAGATTGAATGTGCTAGGCTTTTGCATCTAGATTCATCGAGGATTTTCATCTGCAGTTTTCTCTGTTTTGTTTGTCTGCCTTTGGTATCAGTGTAATGCTAGCCTCATATAATCAGTTTGACAGTGTTCGCTCTTCATTTTCTTGGAAAAGTTGAAGAAAGATTGGTGTTATTTCTTCTTTAATTGTTTGATGGAATTTATTAGTGACGCTATCATGTACAGAACTTTTTTTTATTTTTAGGAGGTTTTTGATTGCCTGTTCATTCTCTACATTAATTATAGGCCTATTTAGGCTATTTCTTTATAAATTATTCTTGGTGATTTGTATATTTCCAAGAATTTATTATTTTTCCTAGGCTATACAAATCATTGGAGTATAATTGTTTATAGTAAAGTCTCATAATCCTTATTATTTCTGTGGCATCAATTGTAATGTCTTTTTAGGAGTATATATATACAACAGAAATTTATTTCTCTCAGCTCTGAAGGCTAAAATTCTGAGGTCAGAATGCCAGCACAGTCAGGTTCTGTGAAGGCTCTCTTCCAAGTTGCACACTGCTGACTTCTCATTGTATCCTGACATGGTGAAAGGAGATCCAGATAGCTCTCAAGGCTCTCCTTTGTTTTTTGTTTTTTGTTTTTCTTTTTTATTTTTCAAATTATTATTATTGTTATTATTATCATTATTTGGTTACATGAATAAGTTCTTTGGTGATGATTTCTGAGATTTTGGTGCACCCATCACTCAATCAGTATACACTGTACCCACTGTGTCTTTTATCCCTTACCCTTCTCGCACCCTTTTCCCTGAGTCCCCAAAGTCCATTGTGTCATTCTGTTGCCTTTGCATTCTCATAGCTGAGCTCCCAATAGTTGTAATGTCTTTTATTTCATTACTGATTTTATCTATTTCAGTTTTCTCTTTTTTCCTTAGTCTAGCTAAGAGTTTATAAATTTTGCTTATCTTTAAAAAAATTCCACCAACTCTTAATTTTGTTGATTTTTTTTCTAATACTTTTTTGTATCTTTATTTCTGCTGTTTGTTGTTTCCTTTCTTCTGCTAACTTTGGACTAAGTTTTTTGGTCTTTTTGTAGTCCCTTGAGGTGTAAAGTTAGGCTATTGGAGTTCTTTCTTGTTTTTTAATATAGGAGTTGGGCACTATGAACTTCCATTGGCTTTGATATGTTGTGTTTTCATTTTCATTTTACCTGACGTATTTTCTAATTTCCTCTTTGATTTTTTTTACTTTGACACAATGGTTGTCCAAGTACATGTTGTTTAGTCTCCACATGTGCATTTTCCAGTTTTCCTGTTATTCAGGTTTACCAAGTCTTCAATTTTGTCACTCCAGTTCTGCACAACCAATACAAGATTTGGTGGCAACTCGTTCTGTCAGCAGGGTGCTCATGCTCTGCCTGAGCTGAACCTCAATCCTTAGCCAAACTTCAATCCTTAGCCTTGAACCTACACCCATAGTAAGAAATACCCTGGGGGAGAAGGGTCTGCAATCATTAGCTCACTTTTGAGAAGTATTCGTCTGAAATTTTATCAACATAAACTTGCTTGCATCTATAATTATCTGCTGGGTTTAATTAAATTATTTTAGTATTTTACCTAGCTTTTCCCACAGTCTTTAGTGGGAATGTCAGTCTACCATAACCTACCATTTCTACTAAAAAGCAGGAATTCTACCAATGAGATAAATTTGACAACCCAACTGATTTGCATCAATCTTACTCTATTTCTATGTAATTTTGACACAATCTGGAAGCCTGCCTTGCTCTAGTGATGCCTCCATATTGTCATTTTTTTTTCAACATCCTAACTGATGCTCTGTTTCTACTTATCCAACAAAAGTTTCTATTCCTCATCCTGTCTAATTTTTCCTTTACACACTTATCCTTAGAGATTTCATTCTGAACCATGGCTTCAAAGTCTTCTGAGACATGTACCACGCTAAATCAATGAGTTCCATCCATATATCTCTTCTTGAATATCTCAGTTTTACTAACAATGTGAACTTCCAAAATGAACTCATATTTGATCTTGAATTTATTTCCTGAATTTCCTATCCTGAATCTCCTAGTCCTTATTAAGCAGGGGTGATAGTTTTGTGCAAGTTCAGGCTGTCAAAAGGAGAAAATCAAAGTGACTATCCTAGGCAGAAAGGAGATGTGGGGTGGAACAGCAAGCATAACCATCACTCCATTTGGCAAGGATGCATGAAATTTCCATTGTATTTATAGATGATAATCAAATTATCAAGCAGGTTGCCAATTTCTCCATTGGGAAGGCTGGTTGGCTGCCAAATGAACAAAAGACTGTAGGATGGTAGTTGAAGAAGAGTTAGAAGAAGGTGAGCTAGAAAAATTCACCCTATTTAGGGATCTCTAGTCAGTAGGTTTATCCATGTAGACAGGGAGATAGCCAGCCCTCAGACTTTTGTTACAGAGGACAACAGTAATGTCCTACTGTTAGAGAAAAGAGGAAGGAAAATGTAGCTGAAAGAGGCATTCATCCCTTTCTACTTCTCTTGTTTTTATATAAACCTAGTAGAAGTTGAAGGAATCCAAAGAAGAGAGGTAGCAATGGGAAAATGGACCATACCACCTACAGCACCTGGGTTACTAAGACCATGAATCAAGCTGGACACAGGCAGAGAGGAAAAGAACACAAACGTTGAATAGACATGAGAATAGAGGATTAAGTTCACAAATTTTTCTAACATTTTCATATCTAACAAAGATCATAAAATTATAGAACCATGATTGGATGAAGGGATAAATAGTCACTTAATGTACCTCACTTGGTTCACACTGTTTAAATTGATAAGTGAAAACAAACATGCAATCATATCCTTGAAAATAGTGGAAATTTAATTTGGCTTTGCATTTTTATGGATTATGCATGCTGATATCGCCTTATTTTGTTAGTAGTCTAGTGGTTTTTAAAATGTGGTGTTCACCAGCAGCACTGCTATCAATGCGGAGCGTGTTAAAAATGCTCATTCACAGGTCCCACCCCAGACCCTCTCAATCAGAAAGTCCAGCCCAGTGATCTAAGTTTTAACAAGACTTCCAGGTGTTTCTAATACATTCCAAAGTTTGAGAATCACTATGTAGTTTCTTTTCTGTTTTGGGTATCTCGAGGGAAAGAGTAAAACAACCAACTTTATTAAATATTTTGATAAAAATTTTGCAGTTTTAGATATCCATTATTTCATCATTTTTCTAGTATTTGGTTGAACCTAAACCTATTTGAGATCTTTCTTTAAAATACCATATTAATACATTACAGCATAATGTTATTCGATAATTTAAATAGTTTATACATTTTAAAATTATTTCCCCAATTGAAAATATCTCAGTTCAAATATTTTTATTTGTGATATCAGTTAATGATTATTTGATATAAGCTCTTAGTGAGCTACTCTATTAGCAAGCCATTCTATTAAATATATTTTAGATTATTATACTACGTGACCTATAACGAATGAAAGCATTTCCATAATGTTAGTACAATGCCAAATTCAAAATAATAAAATAAAATGATTAACACATTTTCAAAACTTATATTTGGTCAGTAATTCCTTAAGTTCATCACTGATCCATACTTAGCTTATAAAATATTTCAATTACTTTTGAATTTATTTATTTATTTATTTATTTGAGATAGAGTCTCGCTCTGTTACCCAGGCTGGAGTGCAGTGGCGCAATCTCAGCTCACTGCAAGCTCCACCTCTGGGGTTCACGCCATTCTCCTGCCTCAGCCTCCGAAGTAGGTGGGACTACAGGTGCCCGCCACCACGCCTGGCTAATTTTTTGTATTTTTAATACAGACGGGGTTTCACTGTGTTAGCCAAGGTGGTCTCGATCTCCTGACCTCGTGATCCACATGCCTCAGCCTCCCAAAGTGCTGGGATTACAGGCGTGAGCTACTGCGCCCGGTCTGTTTTTGAATTTTTATCATAACTATATTTAAAATAAGCTTGCTGCAATATTTTATATCTGGTCTAATCCTTAAAAATATATTTCCAGCTCTGATTGGTACCTATTTTTTTTTATGTTTCTTATCTAGTTTACTATCCTGGCATATAATCTTTTTAAATTAAAAGTGGTACATCTATATCAAATTTAGAAATCACTGCACTTACATAATGATAAACAGTGAGTTTATTTCTTATGCCACTGCTGTCCCATTTTTTTCTAAACATACACATACATACACACAATTTCTAATTGAGCCATAGCTTAATTCGATTTACTCTGGAGCTGAATTAAGGGTGTGTAAGGACTTGCTGGGTATCTCTCTGTTTGTGAGTAAAACAAACTATATTTTTAAAATATTATAATTAAGAAATGACACTTCTTAAATTTTACCATGTTATAAAATATAAAACATTATCGCATTACATATTTAAAAATATTATAGAGAAGAGACTAATGACAAATGTGCATGAATTAACACAAACACAAGTGCATTTCTGCTATACAAAGATGTTCAACACAAAGTATTTCATTGATTTCTTGCTAGTATCTGTGGTATAGCCACTTGCTCTTGTGTGTATGGCGTTTGACGTAAGTCTTGTTCTTATAGAGTGGATTAATAACAAAAATAACATCACTTTGTTTTTGGATACTTGAACAAGGTCAGGAATCTTCATAACTGCTAAAAATACAGTATTAGTATACCAAACAAAGGGATGCTAAGAACATGTGAGGTCTAAAGTTTGTGGATTTGAGCCAGCTGAGAACAGCAACAAGTAGTTCATTTGAGCAGCCTGAACAAACACTTCTTTCATACAGGAACACTCTGTCCCTATCCCCATCCTGGCCTCTCTCTCTCTGAAAAATCCCATACATGACATTTGCATTGACTTCATCAGCTTCAAATTGCACCATGAATACTGGCATGTATTTTGTATTCTTTCCATCGATAGCCAGGACAGGAGGCTAATTAGCGTACCACTAATGCTTTAAATACAGAGTTGCCATAAAGAGCAGCTCTTGTAAAAACCTCAAGTTCAAAACTTTCAATTTAGTCTGAGAAGGAATTTTTTTTCCTCCAACACAGACTGAAGGTACATAGCTACCTAGGTTCAAGTGCTTTATTTTTTTAGACTAAAAAGTGAAATCAAAATATTTTAAAAACTATTCCTGCTCCAATTATAAAAAATGACCATTACATAGACTTAAATTCTGTTATAAATGAAATTATTTACTGAAAGATATAGAAGTAACATGACATAGTTAGAATAATAGAAGTGGGAATAAAACTCAGAAACTTTTACCAATGTCTGATCCTAGGGGTAGCTATGAACAAATTTCACTGGGTTTAGGATTGCCACAGCTTTTTGAAACTGGTAGACTTCCAATAAATAATACATATTTTTTTAAGAATGAGAGTAAGTAACCATGTATAATGTTCCAACAGAATAAGAATTTGAAAAGTTCTTTGTAACTATTCAATATCCTTGATTATTTAAAAATGTATGGGCTTGAAATAACAGAATTAACACAGAATATTGCATATATATAAAATATATATATACACACATATATACACACAAACATACATATATACACGAACATGCAGACACAAAAACGCTTTCATTTTTCCTTATAAATCAAAATAAAAATAATATTACTTGGATTTTTTTTTTTTTTTTTTTTTTTTTTTTGAGATGGAGTTTCACTCTTGTTGCCCAGGCTGGAGTGCAATGGCTCTATCTCTGCTCACTGTGATCTCCGCCTCCCGGGTTCAAGTGATTCTTCTGCCTCAGCCTCCCAAGTAGCTGGGATTACAGGCATGCGCCACCATGCCTGGCTAATTTCATATTTTTAGTAGAGATGGGGTTTCTCCATGTTGGTCAGGCTGGTCTCGTACTTAAAGCTCAGGTGATCCACCCTCCTCGGCCTCTCAAAGTGCTGGGATTACCGGCGTGAGCAACCTTGCCCTGCCTGGCTTTATTATTAAAAAAATAAACATATAAACTAAAATATCTATCATACAATTTAAGGCCATCTTTCATCTTGGAAATATATAAATGTACAATTTTTTTTTTTTTTTTTTTGAGATGGAGTCTTGCTCTGTTGCCCAGGCTGGAGCGCAGTGACCAGATCTCGGCTCACTGCAAGCTCCGCCTCCCGGGTTCCCGCCATTCTCCTGCCTCAGCCTCCCGAGTAGCTGGGACTACAGGCGCCCGCCACCTCGCCCCGCTAGTTTTTTGTATTTTTTAGTAGAGACGGGGTTTCACCGTGTTAGCCAGGATGGTCTCGATCTCCTGACCTCGTGATCCGCCCGTCTCGGCCTCCCAAAGTGCTGGGATTACAGGCTTGAGTCACCGCGCCCGGCCATAAATGTACAATTTTTGCAGGAATTGTTCAAGAGAAAAGAACCAAAACATCTATATGTCATGTAATTGTGTTTAAAATTATTCATTTGTCACTTTGGGAGGCCGAGGCGGGTGGATCATGAGGTCAGGAGTTAAGACCAGCCTGGCCAAGATGGTGAAACCTTATCTCTTCTAAAAAATACAAAAATTAGCTGTGCATGGTGACAGTTGCCTGTAATCCCAGCTACTCCAGAAGCTGAGGCAGAGAATTGCTTGAACCTGGGGAGAGGAGGTTGCAGTGAGCTGAGATCACGCCCCTGAACTCCAGCCTGGGCGACAGAGTGAGGCTCCATCTCAAAAAAATAAAACCACAAAAATTATTCATTTGTAAGAATTTAGTAGTTATGACTGAGATAAATCTCTCCTGCTTCCCTTTTGTGGAAATGGTAAACAGGTGATTATTGCTATCCATATGTGAGTCACACTGTGTTATAATGTCAAAATGCTCTGAGCAGTAAAACTTGCATAGCACATTTATAATGGAAAACTTATGTTAATAGTAATCTTTGAAAAGTTTCTTTGTGCTCATGATAATAAGGTTTGACCTGTAATGCCTTTTATACTGTATAGGAATGACAAATTAAATACATGATCTCAAAGCTTCTACAAAATGGATCCTCATGATTTTTTTTAAGTGTTTTTTTTTGTTTTATCTTTCCCAAAACCATTAACAATGTGGCTTATAAAAAAAAAAGAGAGAGAGAGAGAATAGCAACTATCATTTTATTTTTAACTTTGGAGAAAATATATATTTTTACTTTTTTTTTTTGAGACAGAGTCTCACTCTGTTGCCCAGGCTAGAGTACAGTGGCGTGATCTCGTCTCACTCCAACCTCTGCCTACTGGGTTCAAGTAGTGCTCCTGCCTCAGCCTCCCAAAGAGCTGGAACTACAGGCATGCACCACCATGCCCAGCTATTTTTTGTAATTTTAGTAGAAATGGGGTTTCACCATGTTGGCCAGGCTAGTCTCGAACTCCTGACCTGAGGTGATCCACCCGCCTCAGCCTCCCAAAGTGGTAGGATTACAGTTTTTTTTTTAATTTGGCATATTAATTTTTGAAAAAAATGCATGAGCCTATCAAATATAATTTTAAAAGTATATATTTTAAAATAGCTAGAAAAGAATTGCAATATTCCTGACCCAAAGAGAGGACAAGTGTTTGAGGTGATGGCTATCCCTACCATGCTGACCTAATCATCACACAGAATACACTGGTATTCAAACATCATATGTATCCCCAAAAGATAAACAGCTATTATAAATATCAGCAAAAAATAAAAAGCTTGATGCTTTTTTAATTGACACATAATATTTGCACGTATTTATGGATTACATGTGATACCTTGTTACATGCACAGAATGGGCGACGATCAAGTCAGGGTACTGAGGCTATCCGTTACCTCAGGTATCTATCATTTCTGTATTTGCAGAACATTCAAAATCCTTCCATCTAGCTATTTTTAAATATGAATGTCCCCAGTATGCAGAGGGATTGGTTCCAGGACAGCTGGCATATAACCAAATGCGTGCAAACCCTGTAAGCAAAAAGTCAGCTTTTTGTATATGTGGATTTCACATCCTGTAAATACTATGTTTTTGAGCTGTTTTTTGTTGGAATAAAGATGCACATAAGTGGATTCATGCAGTTACAACCTGTGTTGTTCAAGGGTTAACAGTATACAATATGCTTGTTAACTATAGTTACCCTGTTCTGCTATCAAACAATATAACTTATTCTGTTTATTTGCATCCTTTAACAAACATCTCTTCATCTGCCCTCATTCATGCACCCTTTCCAGCCTCTAGTAACAACTATTCTACTCTCTACCTCCACGACGTTAACTTTTAGCTCTCACATATGAGTGAGAACATGTGTCTTTCTGTGTCTGGCTGATTTCACCTAAAATAGTGACCTTCAGTTCCATCCACGTTGCTGAAAATGATGCAATTTCATTCTTTTTAATGTTTGAATAATATTCCATTGTGTATATATAAAACATCATACATTTATTTGTTGATGGATACTTAGATTGATCCCATACTTTTGCTATTGTAAATAGTGCTGCAAGAAACATGTGAGTGGAGGTATCTCTTTGATATACTGATTTATTTTCCTTTGAATTAATATCCTGCAGTGGGATTGTTGGATGGTATTGTAGTTCTAGTTTTAGTTTTTTGAAAAATCTCTGTAATGTTTTTTCATAATGGCTATACTAATTTATATTCCCAGCAACAGCGTATAAGTGTTCTCTTTTCCCTGCATCTGTGCCAGCATTTGTTATGTTTTCTTTTTAATTATTGTTTCAACTGCGGTAGAAGATGACATGAGCAGACATTTCTCAAAAGATGACATACAAGTGGTTAACAAGCATGTAAAAAAATGTTCAACATCACTGAAAAATGCAAAGCAAAATGACTATTATCTTTAGAGTAAAGATTTTAAAAATATACTATATCTTTTTCAATGCCAGAGTATTAAGGAGCATATCAGAAATAATTTCTTATTATGGTTACCAAAAGTAAATAAAAAATTGCAAAACAATTATCATTCAACTGAAAGTTTTCTGAAGTGATAGCATTAAGCTAGCATAGGGGTAAATTAATGAGTATATTAATTTAGAATTCGTTATCTAATGTCTCGTTTCAGCTACACTGCTATACACATCAGAGTATCTGCAAGGGTTTAATTATTTAGTTAAATATGGTCTTAAACCAAACTCCTCTTCTGCTTGTGTTGAAAATAGACTGCAGATGATTACATTTCCATAGACTTCACAACATAAGCTTCTTTCAGTTTGAAATAAGAATGTTAAGGTTGCCAAGTAGAAAGTTTATAACTGCTGTTATTTTGGATTATATAGAGTTATGAAAATCTAAATGTTTTACAAAGTTAAAAAGTATTCTTTTTTTTGCTCACTTATAACTCAAAAATCACTAAAGTCATTTTGCTAAACATGCCACAAAGCCAAGCTTCTTGCCATATGTCTGCATAATTTTATTAAATCACTGCTATTCACGTGCACATTCTCACACACATACAAACAAGAGATGCCAAAGATTAAAAATATGTTTTATGTATTTTATATAAGCTTGAATTGAGACCATGACCTCATTTGAACACAACATGTGGCCTATATCTAGAGTTATTTTTAAACCGGCCTTAGCATACTTTTTTGCATGAGTGTTTTAATTGGTACTTCCTGTATTCCCTGCTGTAATTTCAGTAAAACATGATATTGAAGTGATTGAAATAATTGAGTAAATATGTAATTGTTTCAGAATTTCATTTACTGTGTACAATTTTCTTTGCCTATGATTTAATAATATGAGACCATTATTATTTTAAAAAATTGGGCACAGTGGCTTATGCCTGTAGTCCCAGCACTTTGGGAGACTGAGGCAGGTGGATCACGTGAGGTCAGGACTTGCAGACCAGCCTGGCCAACATGCTGAAACCCCGTCTCTACTAAAATACAAAAATTAGCTGGACATGGCAGCACGCCCTTGTAGTCCTAGCTACTTGGGAGGCTGAGGCATGAGAATCACTTGGACCTGGGTGGCAGAGGCTGCAGTAAGCTGAGATTGCACCACTCCACTCCAGCCTGGGCAATAAAACAAGACTCTGTCTCCAAAAACAAACAAAAATAAATAAGTGATATGAAGTAATTATAACAATAAATGCCATGCAGGAAGCACCAATTAAGTACTAGCTATAATAATAATAATAATTAATATTTCATAGTAATAACTTTTATTAAAACAAATGCATAAACAGTTCTCAGACAACTCCTTTTAATTTATGTCTTAGTTATTAAAATAACTCCTCTATCATTCAATTCCTTACTGAATCTTTATTCTTTGTGATATCTAGTAGTTCCAAAATCTATTCTGAGTCCATGATTGTCCAAAGTCCTATATTTTCTGTTTACAAATACCCATTAAATACCTTCATATAATCTTTAGTTCTAGGCACTGGAAAGGGCACTAGTTCTAGGCTCTTTCAGGCAACAGAGACAAGGACTGTATTCTTCCTGGAGACGTGAACCAAGAAGGGAGTTTCCAATTTGAATGTTCACAAGTATTTAAGGACTACCTAGTTCGTGCCAAAGAATAAAAAAAATACTGCTCCTTTCTGTCTATGTGTTGAAAAAAAATAAGTGAGTGGAAAAAGGCAGGAGGAGTGAGGTGCTCTTTCTGTCTTAACATCTCTGCATTTTGTTCTGTGATAAGACTCAAATGCCTTAGAGTATATTGGGTTTTTCCCAAGTTGATCAAGTTCCCCAATCTATTCTAATACTTTACCAATCTTCTAGTGTATGCTACCACTTTAAGATGCTCCCTTGAAGACTGTAGCTTGTTCCTTCATCTTTCCATATTTATCTATGTCTTATATTTACACTTATACTATCTAGCAGTTGATTTTTTATGACTTTGTCTCATCCAGTAGACTGTGCTGAAGGCACCTTTAGCTTTTCTTCTTTTTTTTTTTATTATTATACTTTAAATTCTGAGATACACGTGCAGAGCATGCAAGTTTGTTACATAGGTATACATGTGCCATGGAGGTTTGCTGCACCCATCAACCTGTCATCTACATTAGGTATTTCTCCTGATGCTCTCCCTCCCCTTGCTCTCCACCCCACAATAGGCCCTGGTATGTGATGTTCCCCTCCCTGCACCCATATGTTCTTATTGTTGAACTCCCACTTATGAGTGAGAACATGCAGTGTTTGGTTTTCTGTTCCTGTGTTAATTTGCTGAGAATGAGGGTTTCCAGCTTCATTCATGTCCCTGCAAAGAACATGAACTAATTCTTTTTAATGGCTGCATACTATTCCATGGTGTATATGTGCCACTTCTTTATTCAGTCTAACATTGGTGGGCATTTGAGTTAGTTCCAAGTCTTTACTATTGTGAACAGTGCTGCAATAAACATATGTGTGCATGTGTCTTTATAGTAGAATGATTTATAATCCTTTGGGCATATACACGGTAATGGGATTGCTGGGTCAAATGGTATTTCTACGTCTAGATCGTTGAGGAATTCCCACACTGTCTTCCACAATGGTTGAACTAACTTACACTCCCACCAACAGTGTAAAAGTGTTCCTATTTCTCCACATCCTCTCCAGCATCTGTTGTTTCCTGACTTTTTAATGATCGCCATTCTAACTGGTGTGAGATGATATCTCATTGTGGTTTTGATTTGCATTTCTCTAATGACCAGTGATGATGAGCACTTTCTCATATGTTTGTTGGCTGCATAAATGTCTTCTTTTAAGAAGTGTCTGTTCATATCCTTCACCCAGTTTTTGATGGAGTTGTTTTTTTTCTTGTAAATTTGTTTAAGTTCCTTGTAGATTCTGGATATTAGCCCTTTGTCAGGTAGATAGATTGCAAAAATTTTCTCTCATTCTGTAGGTTGCCTTTTCACTCTGATGATAGTTTCTTTTGCTGTGCAGAGGCTCTTTAGGTTAATTAGATCCCATTTGTCAATTTTGGTTTTTATTGCAATTGCTTTTGGTGTTTTAGTTATGAAGTCTTTGCCCATGCTTATATCCTGAATGGTATTGCCTAGGTTTTCTTCTAGGGTTTTTATGGTTTTAGGTGTTACATTTAAATCTTTAATCCATCTTTAGTTAATTTTTGTAGAAGTTGTAAGGAAGCGGTACCGTTTCAGTTTTCTGCATATGACTAGCCAGTTTTCCCAACACCATTTATTAAATAGGAAATCCTTTTCTCATTGCTTGTTTTTGTCAGGTTTTTTACAGTTCAGATGGCTATAGATGTATGGTGTTATTTCTGAGGCCTCTGTTCTATTCCGTTGGTCTATATATCTGTTTTGGTACCAGTGCTAGGCTGTTTTGGTTACTGTATCCTTGTAGTATAGTTTGAAGTCAGGGAGTGTGATGCCTCCAGCTTTGTTCTTTTTGCTTAGGATTGTCTTGGCTACATGGGCTCTTTTTTTGTTCCATGTGAAATTTGAAGTAGTTTTTTTCTAATTCTGTGAAGAAAGGCAATTGTGGCTTGATGATGGGAATAGCCTTGAATCTATAAATTACTTTGGGCAGTATGGCCATTTTCACGACGTTGATTCTTCCTATCAATGAGCATGCGATTTGTTTGTGTCCTCTCTTATTTCCTTGACCAATGGATTGTAGTTCTCCTTGAAGAGGTTCTTCACATCCCTTCTGAGTTGTATTTCTAGGTATTTTATTCTCTTTGTAGCGAATTGTGAATGGGAGTTCACTCATGATTTGGCTCCCTGTTTGTCTATTTTTGGTGTATAAGAGTGTGATTTTTGCACATTGATTTTGTCTCCTGAGACTTTGCTGAAGTTGCTTATCAGCTTAAGGAGTTTTTGGGCTGAGATGATGGGGTTTTCTAAATATAAAATCATGTCATCTGCAAACAGAGATAATTTGACTTCTTCTCTTCCTATTTGAATACCTTTCTTTCTTTCTGTTGCCTGATTAACCTGGCGAGAACTTCCAATACTATGTTGAATAGGAGTGGTGAGAAAGGGTTTCCTTGTCTTATGCCGGTTTTCAAAGGGAATGCTTGCAGCTTTTGCCCATTCAGTATGATATTGGCTGTGCGTTAGTCATAAATAGCTCTTATTATTTTGAGATATGTTCCATCAATACCTAGTTTATTGAGTGTTTTTAGCATAAAGGGATGTTGAATTTTATCAAAGGACTTTTCTGCATGTATTGAGATAATCATGTGTTTTTTGTCATTGGTTCTGTTTATGTGATGGATTAAATTTATTGATATGTGTATGTTGAACCAGCCTTGTACCCCAGGGTTGAAGTCTACTTGATTGTGGTGGATAAGCTTTTTAATGTGCTGCTGGATTCAGTTTGCCAGTATTTTATTGAGGATTTTTGCATCGATGTTCATCAGGAATATTGGCCTGAAATTTTCTTTTCTTGTTGTGTCTCTGCCAGGTTTTGTTATCAGGATAAAGCTGGCCTCATAAAATGAGTTAGGGAGGAGTCCCTCTTTTTCTATTGTTTGGAATAGTTTCAGAAGGAATGATACCAGCTCCTTTTTGTACCTCTGGTAGAATTCAGCTGTAAATCCTTCTGGTTTTATTTTTCTTTTGATTGGCAAGCTATTAATTACTACTTCAATTTCAGAACTTGTTATTGGTTTATTCAGGGATAAAACTTCTTCCTTGTTTAGTCTTCGTGGGGGGCATATATGTCCAGGAATTTATCCATTTCTTCTAGATTTTCTAGTTTATTCACGTAGAGGTATTTATGTTAGTCTCTGGTGGTAGTTTGTATTTCTGTGGGATCAGTGGTGATATTCCCTTTATGATTTCTTATTGTGTCATTTCTCCTGTGGGCATTTATTGCTATAAATTTCCCTCTACACACTGCTTTAAATGTGTCCCTGAGATTCTGGTACATTGTTGCCTTTCTCCTCATTGGTTTCAATGAACTTACTTATTTCTGCCTTAATTTCATTATTTACCCAGTAGTCATTCAGGAGAAGGTTGTTGTGCAGTTTTGAGTGAGTTTCTTAAGCCTGAGTTCTAATTTGATTGCACTGTGGTCTGAGAGACTGTTTGTTATGATTTTCATTCCTTTACATTTGCTAAGGAGTGTTTTACTTCCAATTATGGTCAATTTTAGAATAAGTGCTATGTGGTGCTGAGAAGAATGTATATTGTGTTGATTTGGAGTGGGAGTTCTGTAGATGTCTATTAGGTCCACTTGGTCCAGAGCTGAGTTCAAGTCCTGAATATCCTTGTTAATTTTCTGTCTCACTGATCTGTCTAATATTGACAGTGGGGTGTTATAGTCTCCCACTATTATTGTGTGGGAGTCTAAGTCTCTTTGTAGGTCTCTAAGAACTTGCTTTATGAATCTGGGTGCTCCTGTATTGGGTGCATAGCTATTTAGAATAGTTAGCTCTTCTTGTTGCATTGATCACTTTACTGTTATGTAGTGCTCTTCTTTGTCTTTTTTGATCTTTGTTAAAGTCTGTTTTATCAGAGATTAGGATTGCAACCTCTGCATTTTTTGGTTTCCATCTGTCTAATAAATCTTCCTCCATCCCTTTATTTTGAGCCTATGTGTCTTTGCATGTCAGATGGGTCTCCTGAATACAGCACACCGATGGGTCTTGACTCTTTATTCATGAAATTTGTCAGTCTGTATCTTTTAATTCGGGCATTTAGCCCATTTACATTTAACATTAATGTTATGTGTGAATTTGATCCTGTCATTATGATGCTAGCTGGTTATTTTGCCCATTAGTTGATGCAGTTTTCTTCATAGCGTCAATGGTCTTTACATTTTGGTATGTTTTTGTAGTGGTTGGTACTGGTTTTTCCTTTCCATATTTAGTGCTTCCTTCAGAAACTCACGTGGTGACAAAATCCCTCAGCATTATTAGCTTGTCTGTAAAGGATTTTATTTCTCCTTCACTTATGAAACTTAGTTTGGCTTGATATGAAATTCTGGGTTGAAACTTCTTTTCTGTAAGGATGTTGAATACTGGCCCTTACTGTCTTCTGGCTTGTAGAGTTTCTGCAGAGAGATCTGCTGTTAGTCTGATGGACTTTGCTTTGTGAGTAACCCAACCTTTCTCTCTGGCTGCCCTTAACATTTTTTCATTCACTTCAACCTTGGCGAATCTGGTGATTATGTGTCTTGGTGTTGCTCTTCTCGAGGAGTATCTTTGTGATGTTCTCTGTATTTCCTGATTTTGAATGTTGGCCTGTCTTGCTAGATCGAGGAAGTTTTCCTGGATAATATCCTGAAGTGTATTTTCCAGCTAGGTTTCATTCTCCCCATCACTTTCAGGTCCACCAAGGAAACATAGGTTTGATCTTTTCACATAGTCCCATATTTCTTGGAGGCTTTGTTCCTTCCTTTTCATTCTTTTTTCTCTAATCTTGTCTTCACAGTTTATTAAGTTGATCTACAATCTCTGATGTCATTTATTCTGCTTCATTGATTTGACTATTGATACTTGTGCATGTTTCATGAAGTTCTCATGTTATGTTTTTCAGCTTCATCAAGTCATTGATGTTCTTCTCTAAACTGGTTATTCCAGTTAGCAGTTCCTGTAACCTTTTATCAAGGTTCTTAGCTTCCTTGCATTGGGTTAGAACATGCTCCTTTAGCTCAGAGGAGTTTATTATCCACCTTCTGAAGCCTATATCTGTCAATTCATCAAACTCACTCTCCATCTAGTTTTGTTCCCTTGCTGGCTAGTTGTGAGTCTTTGGAGGAGAAGAGGCGGTCTGGTGTTTGGAATTTTCAGCTTTTTGCTCTGTTTTTTCCTTATCTTCATGAATTTATCTACCTTTGGTCTTTGATGCTGGTGACCTTCCGATGGGGTTTTTGCATGGTCATCCTTTTTGTTGAGGTTGATGCTACTGCTTTCTGTTTTTTAGTTTTCCTTCTAACAGTCAGGCCCGTCTTCTGCAGGTCTGCTGGAGTTTGCTGGAGGTCCACTCCAGACCTTGTTTGCCTAGGTATCACCAGCAGAGGCAGAAGAATAGCAAAGATTGCTTCCTGCTTCTTCCTCTGGAGGCTTTGTCACAGAGGGGCACCTGCCAGATGCCAGCCGGAACTCTCTTGTATGAGGTGGCTGTCGACCCCTACTGGGTGATGTCTCCCAGTTAGGAGGCACAAGGGCCAGGGACCCACTTGAGGAGGCAGTCTGTCCCTTAGCAGAGCTTGAGCACTGTGCTAGGAGATGTGCTACTCTATTCAGAGCCGGCAGGCAGGAATGTTGAAGTCTGCTGAAGTTGTGCCTACGGCCCCCCTTCCCCCAGGTGTTCTGTCCTAGGGATATGGGAGTTTTATCTGTAAGCCCCTGACTGGGGCTGCTGCCTTTCTTTCAGAGATGTCCTTCCCAAAGAGGAGGAATCTGGAGAGGTAGTATGGATACAGCAGTTTTGTGGCACTGTGATGGGCTCCGCCCTGTCCAAACTTGCCAGCGGCTTTGTTAACACTGTGAGGGAAAAACTGCCTACTCAAGACTCAGTAATTGTGGATGTCCCTCCCCACACCAAGTTCAAGAGTCCCAGGTCGACTTCAGAGTGCTGTGCTGTGCTGTGCTGGCAGCGAGAATTTCAAGTTGGTGGATCTTAGCTTGCTGGACTCCATGGGGGTCGGATCCACTGAGCAAGACCACTTGGCTCCCTGGCTTCAGCCCCGTTTCCAGGGGAGCAAATGGTTCTGTCTCATTGGCATTGCAGGTGCCACTGGGGTATGAAAAAAAACTGCAGCTAGCTTGGTGTCTGCCTAAACAGCTGCCCAGTTTTGTGTTTGAAACCTAGGGAGCTGGTGGCATTGGCACCCAAGGGAATCTCCTGGTCTGCGGTCTGTGAAGACTGTGGGAAGAGTATAGTATCTGGGCTGGAGTGCACTGTGCCTCACAGCACAGTTTCTCACAGCTTCCCTTGGCTAGGGAAGGGAGTTCCCTGATCCCTTGCACTTCCCAGGTGAGGCAACGCCCTCTCCTGCTCCAGCTTGCCCTCCATGGGCTGCGCTCACTGTCTAACCAGTCACTAGGAGATGAACCGGGTTCCTCAGTTAGGGGTGCAGAAATCACCCGCTTTCTGCGTTGGTCTCACTGGGAGCTGCAGAACAGAGCTCTTCCTATTGGGCCATCTTGCCTAGGAATCTTGCTTTTCTTTTATTCTTAGCCTTAGCAAAAGGACTCATTGTTTATTTGATTTATGAATAAATGAGAAAGTTATTTTCTTTCCTGAGAAATACTGAAGCTCTATATAATTTACACCATGAGATTGCTATTCACTCCCATTGTAATAAAGTTAGGTGACTTCTGTGGCTCTCAGCTCTGAATGCAGGAAAGGAAAAACCTACTCCAAATATTTATATCAAAATATCTGGGTGTAGAGAAGTCTAAGAACTGATGAGAAAAAAAAAAAAAAAACCCTCAGGTGACTCTAATGGACAGCTAGGGTACAGATTCACAAACATAGATCACCTTGTAACTATCTAAATGCAAGGTTTATATTGCACACATTTATATTGCACACATTTACAAATTAGGCCAAGACATCATCAATGTGCTAGGTGTTGGTGAAGCATACTAATCATGTGGCTAATATGGGTCCATTTCTTGGGTATTTGTTATATTGGACAAAAACATTAGAGATTTTTCAGAGTTTAGATCTTCATTTGATAAACTGTTGCTCATGATCAGATTTGAGCATGATTTTCTGAATTAACTGTGTCATTTGAATCCCTTCTACAAAATCTTTCATAGATATTTATCTAAACTTTATTTGAATAAGCCACTTTGTGTTTCCCCTGTGACTGTGACACAGTCTATACCTATTAATGGATTGTTTTAATTCTAATCAATGTCCTTACTTGGACTGATTAAATATCAACTTCCTAAACTTCCTAAAGATTTGTCCTGGTCCTTCACACATGAAATCAATCTGCTTTCTTCTACCTGGAAGCCAATGAAGTATTTGAAGATGGTTAGAACATTTACTTTTTCAAACTATATTATTAAATTTATCTTGTAATATGCTATTTGTTTTTTGCATTACTCTGTTTTGTAATAACTCTAAAGTGCAGTGCTGGGATTACAAGGGTTTCACAGATAAGCTTCCTTAACTGGACCCTAAATTTATTTATTTAGGCTTAAATCTTGAGGGTGTTATTTACTGTTTTAGAGGCACAGTGAACTAGTAAACATTAAAATAAAATCATATATATCTGAGTTAAATTTTTTCTTGCTAAATAGATGTTACCCCTGCCTCCTCACTCATTCTATATTTTTATCGTGTTTTACATTGAAACACAGACATTGCATTTATTATAGCTAAATTTCAGGTTGTTTATTTCATCAGAACTTTGAAATATAGTTGTGCTACTGTAGAAAGAAAGTCATTTATTGAGAAAGCCAAATGCAGAGATTTTTTCAGTCATTTAGGCACTAACTGTGTTTTCTCACTCTAGAAGAATATGTGGCTTTGCTGATGCAGAATTTAGTTCAAGACTTCTATAAATTTATGGAAAAAAGCATATTGACTGATAATTTAAGACAGATGTCAAAGTTCTATGCATAAAAGGTTAGAATTACAGCACAAGTTGCCTTTTTAGGGCCCCACTATACTCTACCTTGTTTAGGCATTGTGCTACAGGCAACTATGTTCACTTATTAAGGATTATAGGGCTACATCTGTTTTGCCACAATGGAAAGCCTATTTCTTTTGTGATTATCTATCCTTGGATAACTAAATTAGGAATGCAATTTGTGTAGCATGTGAGTAAATCTGTGCATGTGTGTATGCACATATGTAAGTATATGCCTCTTTGTTTTATTCTGTGTCTTTGACTGTTAATTCAGCTTATATGAAAAGCCATACTTATTAAGTGTGAATTTTTTTTCTCCCTGCTCTGGTTGATCTGTATCATCAGCAACCAAAATAACCTTATCAAAGACGTTAATAACAACGTGGAAGCCAAAGATGGGACTTTCTAGCACACCAAACATACCATACTTAAGACAGCTTTCAAAACCTCCTACTTCCAGTTTCAAACAATCTGCTACTCATTCCTGGGACATAATTTTTCAAATAATTGTAAAACAAAGTAACTGCAATATAATTCATATAAATCTCTCAAATTTGCCATAATATATGATGAGAAACTTTAAAAAATACCTTGATAGGCTAAAAATATATCTGAATACTTTATTGATATAGTAGAAATATTAGGCTAATCAATCAAGAGAATTGTAAGGTACTTTAACATACATGTGGCTATTTGGTAAGATATTGCCATTCTAATCCCCCAAGTGTCCAAGTAACTTTGTCTAATCTCAGTGAGTATCTTAATGAGCTATGAAGTAATCATTCATAGAAATGATCATATTTAATTACTAAATGACTATTTTTGCAAATCCTAGTGTAGTCCTCTGGTGGATAAAGTGGATCTAAGTGAAACAGATTTTCTTAGGGAACTAAAAAGTGTAAAGTATACCACACTCAAAACAGAACAGTTAATCGCCACTACCTGAATTGTTACCTGGAGGAAGTGGGTAGAGGTAACAGTAATACTATGAGGTTGGAAGACCAAGTAGAATCAGATGAAAGTTATGAGAAATACTCTGGAAATTGGGCAAAAAAAAAAAAAAGAAAATTACAGGCAATTGGAAGAGCATCTTAAGTGAGTTCACAGACTTAACTTTCAGATATTTAACAACTTTTACTGTTAATTTCTCAGAAAAGCGTAAACATTTTGAATATATTAAGCGGTCGGTAAATGTTAGCTATTTTAACTCTATACTAGTTTAGTCTCCTTGGGTATCTCAAATATTTTTATGTAGATGCTCATGTTCTTTTAAATTTTTACTCCCTCCTGCTCTGTGTGTACATACACATACATACACACACACATATATATTTATACACACGTTTATGCATTACTATATATGACATACTATATAAAATGTCGATGAATAATCTAGTGCTCTTTAGTATCCTATTTTATTTAAAATATATTTTTAAATCTCAGGTCATCCTAATGTCCTTTGCAGGATCTCCCTCTATTATTATTATTGATAGGATATAATCCATATTATTTGATATGAATATTCAATACTTTCTCACTTAAAAAAGTCTCATTATAACGTACTGATTAAGAGAACACTGGTACCAGACTCCTTGTGTTTGAATTATATCTCTCCAAATTAACCACACCAAACCTGTTTACTGACCTATAAAATAGTTAGAAAATAGTTCATATCTCATAGAATTATAAAGGCTGAATAATATCTAATGTACAAATGCAAAAAATATGGTAGAATAGGCAATTAATGTAACTATCATTATTATTAGACTTTAGTCCAATTATTTTATAATTCTACTGTGAATAGTAATTGTGAGATTCTTTTCTCTGCTTGGTCTGTTCTATTAATACTTGTGATTTCATTATGAAATTCTTGTAGTGCAATTTCCAGATCAATCAGGCTGGTTATGTTTTTTGCTGTACTGGCTATTTTGTCTGTCAGCTCGTGCATTGTTTTATCATGATTTTTAGCTTCATTGCATTGGGTTTCATTGTACTTCTGTAATTTAATGAACTTTGCTTCTATTCATATTCTGAATGCTATTTTTGTCATTTTAACTATCTCGGCCTTAGTCCTGTTCCAAACCCTTGCTGGAGAGGTGATGCAATCACTTGAGGGAAGAAGGCGTTCTAGCTTTTTGAGTTTTCAGTGTTCTTGCACTGATTCTTTCTCGTCTTTGTGGGCTTATCCACCTTCCATCTTTGATGTTGCTGACTTTTGGATTTTTTCCCCTCATATTCTATTTGACCACAAGGGTTTTATTGTATTGTAAGGTGGATTCAGCTGACTGGCTTCATTTCTGGGAGATTTCAGGGGGCAACACTCAGCTCCCAACTCCTGGACTTCATTGTCTAAATCTGGGGGACTTGTATTGGGCCCTGACTTTGTTGTCTGGCTACTTGAGGTTTGGAGTCCCCTGCACTGTAGGGCTGAGATGTGGCAGCTGCAGCAGAGTACCATGAAGGCAGGGATGCCTGCTCCTTGTGGGTGTTCACCACAGTGGTGAAGGTAAAACAGTTGGGGAGAGGGGGGAAGTAGTGGTCCCTGCTGGAGACTGTGTGCACCACTGCATTGGAGGTGATGTTGGCTTGGGGCAGCATTCTGGCTGACACAGGTCTGGGTGCCTTCCCTGCTCCCCACAAGCAGGAGTGGTTTCTCAGGGTATGGAAGGATCTGCAATTCTCTGCACAGTGTTTGTGCAAGGGCGGGGTTCTGGCAGAGGTGGGAATTTCTGGCTCTTTGCCCACCAAATCTCCATCTACAATGGCAGTCAGTGGGGAAAGGTGATGGGGGTGAAGGGGAGTGGACTACACTCCCACATGCTCGTGAGGTAAGTAAAACAAAACCCAGCAATGGAGACACATGCCAGCAAAGTGATGTGCAGAGTTGCTGTGGGCTTAGGGGAAGCTGCAGTACGGGGAGGGAATGTGCAGGCTGGTGTGCAGTTGTAGCAGTCACCTCACTGGAGTTCTCCATTGGTCACACATGTTCTGCCAGTACAGAAGCTATGGTGTGGGCCTCTAGGGTACCCAAGACTGGCTTGTATGCAGATGTGGCCAGACTGGGGACCTGAGAGAGGCCAGCAGACCAAGGGGTGCTCAGGTCAGACCAGCCCCACTTGAAGTGCAAGACCATCCTGCAGCAATCAGATCTGATA